>NC_060124.1:269237079-270487079 GCF_021461395.2 Schistocerca americana | reverse complement strand
GTTCAAGAATCATGAAAGAAGGTTATATACATGGAAGAACCCTGGAGATACTAGAAGATATCAGATAGATTATATAATGATAAGACAGAAATTTAGGAACAAGGTATTAAATTGTAAGACTTTTCCAGGGGCAGATATGGACTCTGACCACAATCTATTGGTTGTGAACTGTAGATTAAAACTGGAGAAACTGCGAAGAGGTGGGAATTTAAGGAGATGGGACCTGGATAAACTGACTAAACCAGAGGTTGTACAGGATTTCAGGGAGAGCATAAGGGAATAATTGACAGGAATGGGGGAAAGAAATACAGTAGAAGAAGAATGGGTAGTTTTGAGGGATGAAATAGTGAAGACAGCAGAGGACCAAATAGGTAAATGATGAGGGCTAGTAGAAATCCTTGGGTAACAGAAGAAATATTGAATTTAATAGATGAAAGGAGAAAATATAAAAATGCAGTAAATGAAGCAGGCAAAAAGGAATATAAACGTCTCAAAAATGAGATCGACAGGAAGTGCAAAATGGCTAAGCAGGGATGGCTAGAGGACAAATGTAAGGATGTAGAGGCTTATCTCAGTAGGGGTAAGATAGATACTGCCTACAGGAAAATTAAAGAGACCTTTGGAGAAAGGAGAACCACTTGCATGAATATCAAGAGCTCAGATGGAAACCCAGTTCTAAGCAAGGAAGGGAAAGCAGAAAGGTGGAAGGAGTATATAGAGGGTCTACACAAGGGCGATGTACTTGAAGACAATATTATGGAAATGGAAGAGGATGTAGATGAAGATGAAATGGGAGATATGATACTGCGTGATGAGTTTGACGGAGCACTGAAAGACCTGAGTCGAAACAAGGCCCCCGGAGTAGACAATATTCCATTAGAATTACTGACAGCCTTGGGAGAGCCAGTCCTGACAAAACTCTACCGTCTGGCGAGCAAGTTGTATGAGACAGGCGAAATACCCTCAGCCTTCAAGAAGAATATAATAATTCCAATCCCAAAGAAAGCAGGTGTTGACAGATGTGAAAATTACCGAACTATCAGTTTAATAAGTCACAGCTGCAAAATTCTAACGCGAATTCTTTACAGACGAATGGAAAAGCTGGTAGGAGGCGACCTCGGGGAAGATCAGTTTGGATTCCGTAGAAATGTTGGAACACGTGAGGCAATACTGACCCTACGACTTACCTTAGAAGAAAGATTAAGGAAAGGGAAACCTACGTTTTTAGCATTTGTAGACTTAGAGAAAGCTTTTGACAATGTTGATTGGAATACTTTCTTTCAAATTCTGAAAGTGGCAGGGGTAAAATACAGGGAGCGAGAGGCTATTTACAATTTGTACAGAAAGCAGATGGCAGTTATAAGAGTCGAGGGACATGAAAGGGAAGCAGTGTTTGGGAAGGGAGTGAGACAGGGTTGTAGCCTATCCCCGATGTTATTCAATCTGTATATTGAGCAAGCAGTAAAGGAAACAAAAGAAAAGTTCAGAGTAGGTAATAAAATCCATGGAGAAGAAATAAAAACTTTGAGGTTCGCCGATGACATTGTAATCCTGTCAGAGACAGCAAAGGACTTGGAAGAGCAGTTGAACGGAACGGACAGTGTCTTGAAAGTAGGGTATCAGATGAATATCAACAAAAGCAAAACGATGATAATGGAATGTAGTTGAATTAAGTCGGGTGATGCTGAGGGAATTAGATTAGGAAATGAGACACTTAAAGTAGTAAAGGAGTTTTGCTATTTGGGGAGCAAAATAACTGATGAGGGTCGAAGTAGAGAGGATATAAAATGTAGACTGGCAATGTCAATGAAAGCGTTTCTGAAGAAGAGAAATTTGTTAACATCGAGTATAGATTTAAATGTCAGGAAGTCGTTTCTGAAAGTATTTGTATAGAGTGTAGCCATGTATGGAAGTGAAACGTGGACGATAAGTAGCTTAGACAAGAAGAGAATAGAAGCTTTCGAAATGTGGTGCTACAGAAGAATGCTGAAGACAAGATGGGTTGATCACATAACTAATGAGGAGGTATTGAATAGAACTGGGGAGAAGAGGAGCTTGTGGCACAACTTGACAAGAAGAAGGTACCGGTTGGTGGGACATCTTCTGAGACATCGAGGGATCACCAATCTAGTATTGGAGGGCAGCGTGGAGATGAATACACTAAACAGATTCAGAAGGATGTAGGCTGCAGTAGGTACTGGGAGATGAAGAAGCTTGCACAGGATGGAGTAGCATGGAGAGCTGCATCAAACCAGTCTCAGGACTGAAGACCTCAACAACAAAACATGTCGCTACTCACACGAGGGTTAATGGTTCGTAAAACTTCCTTGAAGCTGCATATGCATTAATCACTGAATTATAACATACTTAGTCTAGATATTCGCAATATTAACTGTCAGAGGTATAGCTACACTTCCGATCCTATACAATGCATAAGAACATGTACTGTCATTTAAACTTCCATTTACTTCCTACGAGCTACAAGAATCTCCATTTAAAGTTACTTTCCTAAACTGCCTTCAACTCGAAATTCTCTAATCATAATTTATCGGGTTAGGTAATTCTCACAACTGAGATACCTTAACGTATCTTCTGAGTACTTTTTACACACAATGAATCACCAACATATACGTATCTGATAGAAAATAACTTTTAATGTCCAGAGGCAGAGATCAGGTACATCAGTGAGTCCTATTCATCATTAGATTGATTAGCGAGACGTTTTTGACAATTAGAGTCTAGCCTCGACAACGTCTTGCAGGCTGCCGGCTGGACCCCAGCGTCTTCAGAACACCTCTGGAAAACCTTGCCGAGGTCGATTATGAATCACGAAACAAATACGAAACGCATATTTTTAGTTCATCAATTCATACGGAATCTATAATACAAAATTATGACGCACATTCCTACATGCCTGGCGTTGCTCAGCAGAACCTATCAGTGTTTGCCACGATTATAGTAAACACTGCAGACACGAGCGTTAGCCGCAACTAACTACACTCCTGGAAATTGAAACAAGAACACCGTGAATTCATTGTCCCAGGAAGGGGAAACTTTATTGACACATTCCTGGGGTCAGATACATCACATGATCACACTGACAGAACCACAGGCACATAGACACAGGCAACAGAGCATGCACAATGTCGGCACTAGTACAGTGTATATCCACCTTTCGCAGCAATGTAGGCTGCTATTCTCCCATGGAGACGATCGTAGAGATGCTGGATGTAGTCCTGTGGAACGGCTTGCCATGCCATTTCCACCTGGCGCCTCAGTTGGACCAGCGTTCGTGCTGGACGTGCAGACCGCGTGAGACGACGCTTCATCCAGTCCCAAACATGCTCAATGGGGGACAGATCCGGAGATCTTGCTGGCCAGGGTAGTTGACTTACACCTTCTAGAGCACGTTGGGTGGCATGGGATACATGCGGACATGCATTGTCCTATTCGAACAGCAAGTTCCCTTGCCGGTCTAGGAATGGTAGAACGATGGGTTCGATGACGGTTTGGATGTACTGTGCACTATTCAGTGTCCCCTCGACGATCACCAGTGGTGTACGGCCAGTGTAGGAGATCGCTCTCCACACCACGATGCCGGGTGTTGGCCCTGTGTGCCTCGGTCGTATGCAGTCCTGATTGTGGCGCTCACCTGCACGGCGCCAAACACGCATACGACCATCATTGGCACCAAGGCAGAAGCGACTCTCATCGCTGAAGACGACACGTCTCCATTCGTCCCTCCATTCACGCCTGTCGCGACACCACTGGAGGCGGGCTGCACGATGTTGGGGCGTGAGCGGAAGACGGCCTAACGGTGTGCGGGACCGTAGCCCAGCTTCATGGAGACGGTTGCGAATGGTCCTCGCCGATACCCCAGGAGCAACAGTGTCCCTAATTTGCTGGGAAGTGGCGGTGCGGTCCCCTACGGCACTGCGTAGGATCCTACGGTCTTGGCGTGCATCCGTGCGTCGCTGCGGTCCGGTCCCAGGTCGACGGGCACGTGCACCTTCCGCCGACCACTGGCGACAACATCGATGTACTGTGGAGACCTCACGCCCCACGTGTTGAGCAATTCGGCGGTACGTCCACCCGGCCTCCCGCATGCCCACTATACGCCCTCGCTCAAAGTCCGTCAACTGCACATACGGTTCACGTCCACGCTGTCGCGGCATGCTACCAGTGTTAAAGACTGCGATGGAGCTCCGTATGCCACGGCAAACTGGCTGACACTGACGGCGGCGGTGCACAAATGCTGCGCAGCTAGTGCCATTCGACGGCCAACACCGCGGATCCTGGTGTGTCCGCTGTGCCGTGCGTGTGATCATTGCTTGTACAGCCCTCTCGCAGTGTCCGGAGCAAGTATGGTGGGTCTGACACACCGGTGTCAATGTGTTCTTTTTTCCATTTCCAGGAGTGTACAACTGTGTGGCCTTTGTCCAGCAGGAGGAAAACAAGAGTCCGCATTCCACTGGCCGATGACCATTAATCATGGCGAAGAAGCAATGGACTGCAGCAGATCCGCACTTCCTTCACCGCAATAACACATTAAAACGATGTTTCCCATTACTTTCTTCACGAGAGATCAATTGCATCAACTTTGTTTAAATGATGACGTAATGTCATGCTCACCACAGCAGTCATGGAAAAAATATAAGTGACCTTGGACAGCAAACATAGCTCCAGAAGGTCACTGCAACTGTGGCCGAAACGTTGGTCTCTCGAATAATACTTCCTTACAATAGGACGCGGTACCACGCCCAGGAAACTTTCATTTTAGGAGGAAAATTGTCCTAGCATTCTAAAATTCCTACACATGTATGTGTAGTTCAAGACATGTATCAGAAACACAAGTAGTGATGAGAATAATGACTTTCCGGAAGTAGTGTCAGTTGAGTGTATAGCGCCATTCGAGGTGTGAAAAAGGGATAGTCGCCCCCACATGACAGGTTTCAATATAAAGAGTCATGAGGAATGAAAGAGAAAGCCACCTGCTAGAATTTTGCACAGAGTGTAATTTAATCGTTGCTAACATTTGGTTTAAGAAACTTGAAAGAGGACTATATACGTGGAAGAGACATTTCCCGTGGCGGAAGTAGAATGATCACAATTTATGAAGAACCTGCAGAATGGTAGGAAATTAAGGGGACGGGACCTGGATAAGTCGAAAGAACCAGAGCTTGTTTAGAGTTGCAGAGGGAGAATTAGGCAACGATTGACTACAACAGGGGAAAGGACTGCAGAAGAAGACGAATGAGTAGCTTGGAAAGGCAGTAAAGCATCAAATAGGTATAAAGACAAGGCCTGCTAGAAATCCTTGGATATGTCCAGGACACATTGAATTTAATTGATGAAATGGGAAAATATAAAAACGCAGCAAGTAAAGCAGTGGAAAGGGAATACAAAAGTCTAAAAAATGAGAATGACAGGAAGTACAGAATCTCTATACGCCCATCTTTTTAGGGATGGTTGCGGGACTCAGCTGTGCGATACAGGATGTCAAATTAAATACCTTTCAGCCGTCTACTTTGCAAACTTATTTTATTTGGCTATCAGTTTCAGCGTTTCACTACGCCATCTTCAGGCCCCCTGACCGACGTGTGGGAATATTCTACCTCACATTTTTGATCAGAACCGAGGTAGAATCTTCCTACACGTCAGTCAGGGGGCCTGAAGACGGCGTAGTGAAACGCTGAAACTGGTAGCCAAATAAAATAAGTTTGCAATCTAGACGGCTGAAAGGTATTTAATTGGACATCCTGGAAGTACAAAATGGCTATGCAGGAATGGATAGAGGACAGAAATAAGGATATAAAAACACACAGGGGAAAGATAGATATCATCTACAGGAAAATTAAAAATGTCTCTGGAGAAAAGAGAAGCTGCTGTGTGAATATCGAGAGCTCAGATGTAAAACCAGTACTGACCAAAGAAGGAAAAGCTGGTAGGTGGAAGTAGTATGCAGAGGGACTATGTATGGGATATATGCTTGAAGGCTACATTACACGAGGAGCATTCAATAAGGAATGCAACACATTTTTCTGAAAACAAATTTGTTTTATCCAGGATTCCAGTACACCATATTACTACTCATTCCTTTGGCTATCCTGTTTTTCAACAAAATTTCCGTTCAATGCAACGGCCTTACGCCATCTCACACCGAGGGCCCTTATGGCACATGGTACGACTCTGCTGGTGGACGGAGCTGACGTCTTGTAGCATCACTAACCTCCCCATCATCCGCCTACTGCACCATCCATTGGGTGAAACTGATGGAAGTCGGAAGGTGCGAGGTCCCGGGCTGTAGGGTGGATGAAGGAGAACAGTCCAGTGAAGTTTTCTGAGCTCCTCTCTGGTGCGCAGGCTTGTGCGAGGCCTTTCGCTGTCATGGAGGAGTTTCAAAAAACTCATGACACCGAACCGCATTAACTGGATTTTACCAGTACTACCGGTTTCGACCGTAACCCGTCATCTGGCACCAAAATCATTTAAAACATTTAGTTTGTCATGACTAATGAAACAGAAATCAATGAATATTTTAATCCACATGAAACATGTGGCATACAGGCCCTGTGTTTAAGGTATTTGTTGCTGTTATCTCTTGTGAATAGTGCGATTGCTGCACTTGTAAATGGTATGAGTGAGTTTTTTTATGACATGTTTCATGTGGATTGAAACATTCAGTGCTCTATGCTTCAATATTCATGACAAATGAAATGTTTTAGGTGATTTTCGTATCAGATGATGGCTAACGGCCAAAACCGGTAGTACTAATAAAATCCAGTTAATGCAGTTCAGTGTCGTGAGTTTTTTGAAACAGACTGCTGAAAATTGCCTGAAAAAAACCTAAGGAGACGTTCGTTTGCATTTTTCTGGCGATGGACACGATTCAGTCGTTTCTTCAATTTCACAGCTGTGTGCGGCCGGCCGGTACCTACGAAATTCCAAAGGTTTTCGCGACCTTGCTGCGCCCGACGACTCGCCGTGCTTTTGTTCACTGCCAGATCTCCGTAGACATTCCGCGAGTACCTGTGATCTGAGTTGCTCTGCCTTCCCGCCAAAATAAACTCAATGACAGTATTCTGCTTGTAACACACCTCTTTTAGAGACGCCATTTTGAATGCTATGTATAGCACTGCCACGTATCGAAAATTCCTGGAAGCTAGAGGTGGTGAAGCGTCTGTATTCTTCGATGTCCCACAACAAATTCCGCGTTGTTTCAACCAAAATTGGACGAGAGAAAAAAGTATTGCTATACTTGACGAACGCCTCTCGTAGAAAGGGAGGAGGACTTACGTGAATATGATACGGAAGATATGATACTGCGAGACGAATTTGAAAGAGCACTGGAAGACCTAGTCGAAGCAAGGTCCCCTGATTAATCGACATTCCGTCAGAACTGCTAATATCTCTGGGAGAGCCAGTCAAGACAAAACCATTCCACCTGATGTGCATGATGTACGAGACACGCGAAATACCTTCAGACCTCAAGCAGAATGTAGTAATTCCAATTCCAAAGAAAGCAGTTGCTGACAGGTGTGGATATTACCGACCTATCACTGAGGGACTTTAGAGAGTAAGCTACAGACGCCGTCGCACGCTAAGACCATTGCGCAAACGACGGTGGTGCGTTGTCAGAAAGGAGTACGAGCTGTGAGTTTCCTCCTGACACACTTCTGCTGCAGCACGGATGACAGGTTCACCGCAGTGTACGAATGAAATGGTCAGGTACCTGGATATGTACTTCACACTTGAAGTACGCGGGACAGTACGATTCTTGAGGCCAAAACGACTAAACTGCACACAGAATCAACGTGAAATTCTGGCGGAACAAACGCAACGTCCCATACAGCTGCAGCGAGATGGAGCCAACAATTTGACCAAGGGTGATGGTGAACGCCATCGACCTCTTCATCTGCGTCTACGTAACTACCCCGTAAGCCACCTCACGGACTGTGGCAGAGGCTACTTCTGATACCACAAACTGGTCCCCTATTCCCCACTCCACTCGCGCTTGTTGCATGGTTTCGCGTTTTTTAATATCGCATATACGAAAAGAGCCGCGAAATATCTGTTACTAATGCCGTGCATTGAATTTCTTTATCATCATTACCTTTTAACAAAGCAAAATATATATATTGTTCTGTATCTGGCCTACAATTAAAGGAACGTTTTTTCGTGACTGTAACTCATTCTAAAAATCAACATATCTTCCCTACTTTATAGTTATTGAAAATTGAAATTACTTGGTTATGAACACTGATGTTACAGTTCGTATGATCGTTCAACAACAAAATTTTGCAGTGTATTTTGTTTCTCGGTAAAACACCATTCAATGCCACGACTAGCACAAGAACATGAGACTCTTATTAAAAAAAATACGTTTTCACTATAAAGTTTGCCAGACCAGAACGGAGCACAGCAAGATTCCTATTAGATTTTGACGGTACATTAACTTATTTGTACTGTGAGTTATATACTATCAGCAGCCCGCGTCAACCTGCAACACATCATAAAATCTGCTGATCTGCACTGCAAGTCTGGAAGCTAAAAGAAATAATATTATTTTACTGTTACTTTACCGCTTCCTTGCGGTATGATAGACTATATTGGAAGTCGTTTGAATACGCCGCGGCAGCGGCTCTTTCGTTCGCCACGCAGCTCAGCACCACAGATAATATTTATATAACTGAAAAATGTCTCAACAGGATGGGATAATAAGCAAGCAAGCTTTAACAATTAATAATGCAAGTTTTCATTTACATAACTCTATTAAAACATTTAAATATTTCAATTGTTACACACCTTTATGAATTCACACGTAATGGCGTACATCTCTTAGTCTCGACAAAAGAATGCTACACTAGCGTTCGCTACTACGACACAGGATATCTTACTCGCTCGACTCCCAGATGAAGAAGACAAAGAAATTGCTACTCGTCACGTATTATATACTAGTTACTTATTTTAATCTTTGTTCGACATTTATCGTCTGTGGCGGTTTCATTACTCGCCGACGCAGATATTCTCAAAAATAAATAATAAAAAAAAATACATAATTTTATACAATAACACAATATGATACATATAATTTTCTCGTTACTACATAATATGTTGTTTTTGTTTCTTTCTAGACGTTACAATGCCCCCTGGCAGCAATTGACTAACGTTAAGAATGTTCGGCAATATGCTGCCACTAACGTCTGTTTGGTTATTGTCTGTTACCTTGGTTGGAACATTCACTTTAAACTTCTTAGTTCTTTTACACTGTAGGTTTAATTACACTTTTTATACTGTTCTTACACTTTGCGAGGTGACCATAAACCTCGTCCCAGGGTCATTACATTTATCTGGCTCCCCCGTTTGGGCTACGTGCGATCAGAAAACCTGGGAAAACTGCGCCGGAGCCATAGTCATCTCGCCTGGTTTGTTTTAATACCCAGTTTGATCACAAAAAGTTCAGACTCTATCCAATGTTCACAGATAACAAAGGCTATTTATGACAACATGTTAAACTTTTAGTCTCTTTGTTACCAATATATCTTCTACCCTTTTTCACATTTGTGTTCTGTATTGCAATGAAAGTCACTCATTAAACAGTTTTACAGTGGTATAATGAATCGTCTCTGCACTTATTCACGACAATTGTTTTAAAATGTTCTAGCATTCGTGCAAGTTTACTTCATTAACCTGACGAAAACCTATTATATCTATACATCACTGAACCGATGAATACTTTGAGTCTGCATCGAGTAACTAAAGAAAAACACAATGTTTGTCACGTCATTTCGTGTCCAATATACCGTTTTCATATTAGTGCATTAACCCCATAGTTGATAGTTCATTTGAATGACAACAATGTTGTACGGAGCGGGCGGCGCGAAGCAATTGTTGAGTCGCGTCGTTTGGAACGCCGCGTGCCGACGGCCGCTGGGTTCGACGACCGGCTCTCAGTAACAGCGACGTCGTGCTGACGTGGCGCAAGCAGTCGCGAACCGCGCCGAACCATTCGCCGATGTCGGTGAGTTGCCGTGGTTTACCGCGACCGGCCGGCTGGAGGCAAGGCACTCGTCTCTGCTTCTCCGCATGGCTCCCCGTCGTAGTGCATGAAACAAACATTCCACAACGGTGTACTGTCTCTAATGACACAGATTACTAGCTGTGGAAGAAAATGCAACTTGTTTAAAAGTGTTTATTGTTCATTACGCCGTCGCTTCGCTGGTATGCACAGGATGTTTTGGCATGATAACAGGTTTCTTGTGGCATTGTGACCTGGTATTCAGGGTTCGTCACACGCACATTGTACTACACACTTTCACTTGTTCTCACGGTTGATACACTGCCAGAGCGTCTTTCAACACGCGAAAATATTTCGGTACACACATACTAAATGTCTCCGTCGAGCGATGTTTGTTTGAATCGACTCCGAACGGATCACTAACTACCGTTTTTACTCACAGTGTACTACTGTTCGTTGAGCACTGCACTATGACAGTTAGTCACTCAACACTTAACTTATACCGACGTATATACTGGTGCAGATACAACAGTCATTTTCTGTCCCTACTACACACAATATTCCGTCCTTTCCTAGGTTGTTTATGCACACAGTTTATTTTTAATGCATAACAACTGTTCTTAGCATAATCACTCTCATCTACATTGAGTCCATTGTGTTACCTTCTCATTACACACTTTTAATACTATTACTAGGCATATATTGGTTTTTTGTAATTATTTAAAGGTGTGTGATTTTTTTTGTACATAGCTTTCCTTTCCTCTTTTAGTGTAGCTTGCCAGGTTATCACCCATCTAGCAAACAGATTTTACCATGTGCATGACAGCTTGACTTGGGCATATTGTTCAATAATTACTTCATTTAGTACTATTTTATTTTTATTTCTCGTTCAGCTACAGGCAAAGCGTGATACACTTACAAACATCAACATAAAAATTTAAATTAACATTAACAATGATTTACAATAAAATTTTCAGGGTTTCCAGCCACAAAAGTGCTTGGTCACTTATCACATGTATGTCCATCAGATTTCCTCCCTTAAGTCCGTGTACGTCGCACTCAACTATATGCTGCATGGTTTGACTCTCTCCGCACTCACAATTGGGGTCCTGGGAGAAACCCCCCTTTTTCAACAAATATCCGCACCGACCAACGCCTGTCCGCAGACGATTTAGAGTTACCCACACTCTACGTTGGAGTTGGAAGCCTGGAACTCGTTGAGATGGGTCCTCAGTAAGGAAACTGTTATTCACTTTGCTTTCCTGCCATTGCTGTTTCCACAGGTTATCGATATCAATCTGTTGTTTGAGTTCTTTCCAGAAGGGATTTCTTGACATCAATCTGTCAGGGGGAGGAGGTAGGTCCCTGAACTTTTCTTTGTACCTCTGGATTGCTCTTTCACGTCTAATCGAGGGTGGTTCGATATTGGCAAGGACGGGCAGCCAAGGTTTCGGGGTGGGTCTTACTGTTCCTGTTATGAGCCTCATTGTCTCGTTAAGTTGCACATCAATATATCTGACATGCCTACTGCGGGCCCAGACGGGTGCGCAATATTCCGCTACACTATACAGAAGTGCCAGTGCTGATGTGCGTAGAGTTTCAGTGGAACATCCCCAGGTTGTTCCTGCCAGTTTCATTATGATGTTGTTTCTTGTTTTCATTTTTTGGGCGACTTCGTACAGGTGGCTCTTATATGTGAGAGTGCGATCTAGCTTAACACCCAGATATTTTGGCGTTCTATCGTTTTTCAACAATTTACCTTTTATTTGCACTTTTAGCTCACGATTTGCATCTTTGTTACACAAGTGCATTATTGATGCCACGGATTTAGTCGGATTTACTTTGAGGTGCCAGTTGTCATAATATTGTTGTAGTCGTTCCAGATCCCTGTTTAAAATTTCTTCCAGTTCTTCGAAAGTGTTGGCATGAGCCGCGATAGCGATGTCATCTGCATACATAAAAGAACGAGATTCCAGGTTTGGGATGTCCGCTATGTATAAATTGAAAAGGCATGGAGCCAGCACAGACCCTTGGGCGAGACCATTTTGTAGTGTCCTGTAGCTGCTTGTTTTCCCATTCAGAGATACCTTGAATCTCCTGTTTATCAACATATTTCTGACTAGATCTATGATCTTCTTGCATTTCACGACTTTTGGCAGTTTATACAGTATCCCTTTTGTCCATACGGTGTCGTATGCTGAGGTGAGATCTAATAATACCATGCCCGTTTTCTTTTTGTTTTGGTAACCTCTTTCAATGAAATTTAGTACTAGTATTATTTTTAACGGTCCGTCCTACAGGACTACAGTGTAGTTTCCGCGTAACTTGATTCGCGTACCGCGTAATTAATATTCAAGAACGTGTGCCAAGTACACAGGCTTCAATTGAAGCATTAATACGTACAAAGCATAGGTTACACGGAACGGTTTTGTTTTTTATTGGATTCTGCTCCAGTGTCGTTCTCAGATCACTATTGGCAGTAAACATTACATCACATAATTATTTCGTACTACAAAGTCAATTTTTGGCTAGTATAGACTCTCTCTCAGGGTTCCTTGATTCTAACACAATTACATCTGCTACATATTTATATGAGATTTCATCATTAATTGTACTTACTTACTACAAAATGATTCAAGAAATTAATCATTATTTTATCAACAAAAGATTATTCATTGCTTGAAGAGCATGTAGTATTTTAATGACACTAACTGTCTGTAAACCAAGTCTTCCATTTGCATATTATTGCTCAGTTTACTGATTCTACTTCCTCAAAATTGTAACTATACATAAATTCTTTCTTAAAACTAACATACTTATACTCTAAAACACAGTTGAAATCTTCTTACTACTACTATTTACATCAGACATGTCACTGCATAAATAACTTTACATCTTTACGTGGATACAGTCCTTTGATTTTCCCCGTCTGGGGATGTGCTAACCAATAGCTACATTCGTGTGCCAACATCTTCCGAATCTCTTTAGCCACTACTTCCCTCCTCGACCAAGGGATGGAGTAAGTTGCGCGACAGTATGTTTTGTGGGGCATCACCTCTATGTGATAGTGGTACCCTTTGACTATTCCTGGTCGGTCGGTAAATACCATAGTATATTCCGATAGCAGCTGCGTCAACTGTTGCTTTTGGATATCGCTTAAACCTTCAGATTCCTGCACTTTGGTTTGAAATGTCTCAACATTTGTTTCAAAATTTCGATCCTCTAAATTCGGGTAATAGAGGTCTGCTACATGTGAAAAATCATCGAGGTGTAGTACCCAGGGGTTCCTACATTTGATATTAATTCGATTACGACATGGCACAAGTACCTCCTTCGATTTCATCATAGACAACTCAATCCTCCTACCTTTATTAACTATGCTTAGTTTCCCCAAGGAGAGGTCGATCACTGCGTCCCTCTCACGGAGAAAATCTACTCCCAGAATGCAGGCCACCTTTAGTCCTTTAACAATGAGGAACGAGCTCACTATGGCTTCGCCCTCCTTACAAATCTCTACCTGCACCTGGTATTTAACTAATTGGCTCTGTGCACTTATGGCTCCAGACACCTTACAATTATTAACCGGGAAAGTCGGTATGCTACGTCCTTTTCCCAGTGCTTTAAATAACTCTATACTCATTACACTGACTGAGGCACCTGTGTCGATGATTATATTCACTGCAACATCATTGATTTTCGCTTCTATTATGGCTTGCACATTTTCGTTATTATCTTTCTTACATTCGTGCGGTTCGTTCAGTAGATCTTTATCCATACTGATACCGTCGTTGTATCGCAGCATACATATTCCAGGTATATTATTATCATTCGTGTTGCTCTCACTCAACCCCTCGGCCATCGGTGGAGAGCATATCGAGGCCGATCCTAGTTTGTTGGATTGCTTACTTACTTGTGAGGTACTTGGACGGGTATTGTCCGTGACCTCCACTATGTGTACATTCTGATTTGTAGGCCGCCACGGCTGCGCAATAGGCGCGTTTTGCGGTGGTGGTCTATTGTTGTCATACCGGTCATTACCCTGTCGCTCTGGGCTTGTTCTCTGATTCTGATGCCAATTTCGATTACTATCACTATAATTGCTATGCCACTGACCTCGCGCATTTTTCCAGCGGTTGGTCCCTGACATTCCGGATTCGTACCGGTCGTCAAATCGACGCTTTTTGTTATAAGTTGGTTGCCCATACCCGTTCTGGCTTCTACCATTACTACCATTTTGCGAATGCTCTTGCCGCTTGTTACCACCCCCACCATTTCCATGGTTGTGGTTTTGTGCACTATTATTTCTGTCATGTTTACACCCTGATCCATTATTCCGCGAGTGATCGCACGCTGATTTTGCGTCTTCCTGGATCAAGTCTATTGAATCTAGAACAGACAGGAAGTTTTCCATGTCGCTTTCTGGTACGTGTATTAATTTCTCTTTGATATGAATGGGTAAATGTGATTTTAGTAGTCTTATTATGTCTCTTGGTGATATAGGCTCGTCCCAGTAGCGCGTTTTGTTTATACACTTTTCAAAATACCGTCTCAAATTCCCAAGACTGGGTGAGTACGGTTCGGGATTATATACTTCTTTTCTTAGACGCTCTTGTATACAAGGCGACCAATATTTCGACAGAAACGCCCTTTCGAACTGTTCATATGTCATGCAGCTGTCTGCTACTTCCGTAGCCCACAACGCTGCATCACCCTGAATGTATGACATTACGTATTGAATTTTCTGTGCTTCATTCCACACACTAGGCAAGATATTTTTAAAGCTTTTTATGAATACTACTGTGTGTACTGACTTCCGTTCAGTAGTAAACGTTTGAAACTGCCTATTTTTGATTAAACTTTCTTCAACTAATATTTTTGAACTATATGAATTTTCTCCTGGGACATATGCTGTCTGCTCCGAACCGAAGCTACAGCTCTTCGCATTATCAACTACAGATTCACCATTGTTGCGTCGCGTATACGTTTGTGCGTTGCCAAAAACATTGGCTGTTGGCGACATAGTTTCATGTTCAAGATGTTTGCTACTTTGTGTTAAACCCTTTTCCAAGTCGGATATCCGTTTGTTAATATTCACTTGCCACTGCGGGATATCCTCACTGAGTATTTGTTTAATGGTTTGCACATCGTTCTGTACCTGACTATTTACTGCGGTACTGAACGATTCGGAATCTCTATCTGCTATTGCTGCTTGTACCTTAGAATTAATATTTTTTTCGATCTCACTCTCCTTCACTTCTAGCCATGAGTTGAATTCGGTTTCAATTTTGGTCGCTTGTTCGTTCCACTTCTGCTCTACAAGCTGTGTGGAATCTACCTCTAGCTTTTCTAACCGGTTGTCTAAGACACCTATCTCATCTACCCTGTTAGTGTTTGCTACTTGCAGGTTGTTGACCCGTACCGTCAACTCCTGCACGGCCTTAGGTATCGACTCATAATTCTGTTTCATACAGGCAATCTCTTTTTTCATATTTTCTAACGATTGCACAAGTTGCTGGTCCCGCTCAGCTTGCTGGCGATCTCTCTCAGCCTGCTGGCGATCTCGCTCAGCTTGCTGGGCAAGTAAATTTTCTGTTAACTGGCGATCTCGCTCAGCTTGCTGTGCAAGAAAGATTTCAATTTTTTCGTCTCTTTCAGCTTGTTGTTGCGCGAATTTTGCCTGGTAATCCAGCACGCGCTCTAATATCGCCTGAAGTGAATACCCGCCAGGAAGATTACCACTCTCTGGTTCCTGCTTTTCTGGAGGTGGTGTAATTTCTTTATCTACATCTCCTTGAGCACTAGTGGGCGGTGGCACCACTTCCCGTGCCCCCGCCCCCACATTTTCGCATGTTATATCCTCAAAAAGAGTACTTGTACTGCTTAAGGTACCCGGTTCTACATTTCCTGCACTAACTAATTGCTGTTCCTCAGTATCCATATTGCTCGGACGTTGACTACGCAACTTAACCATATTCCTAAATTGCTTACTCAAACACAAAATCTGACAGTTTTGCCACTTGCACACAAAATACGTTAATTTATCTACACTACACTGCCCACTAAAATTTACTATCTACCATCAACTTTGTCCTGTCATAACACTAACATCAAACTACGCACAATATGCACACCACTAGCAATATGAGATCACTTCACTGGAGCTCAGCTTCTACAAACAGGACAACTACACTGTAGTCTTACCTTTAGTTTATCTGATCTTGGGGTTCGACTGCCCCCGGATTACGTAGTCGTTACAATTTCTCAGTACTATCAGGATCGTCTTCTCTGACTCGCTTGCAGTAGTACGTTTTTTCATGAAAGAGTGGTTGCACATTCATTAATACATTGCATTAATCATGATACACATACATACATCTATCACTAAATACATATATATATACATATATAACAATAGACACTGAAAGGAAAATACATAAAAATTTTGTGGCCACTGCAAATTCGGGCCCCGCGTTTTTGGGCGACAGTTTCGCGTTTTTTAATATCGCATATACGAAAAGAGCCGCGAAATATCTGTTAGTAATGCCGTGCTTTGAATTTCTTTATCATCATTACCTTTTAACAAAGCAAAATATATATATTGAGATCTTATTGTTCTGTATCTGGCCTACAATTAAAGGAACGTTTTTTCGTGACTGTAACTCATTCAAAAATCAACATATCTTCCCTACTTTATAGTTATTGAAAATTGAAATTACTTGGTTATGAACACTGATGTTACAGTTCGTATGATCGTTCAACAACAAAATTTTGCAGTGTATTTTGTTTCTCGGTAAAACACCATTCAATGCCACGACTAGCACAAGAACATGAGACTCTTATTAAAAAAAATACGTTTTCACTATAAAGTTTGCCAGACCAGAACGGAGCACAGCAAGATTCCTATTAGATTTTGACGGTACATTAACTTATTTGTACTGTGAGTTATATACTATCAGCAGCCCGCGTCAACCTGCAACACATCATAAAATCTGCTGATCTGCACTGCAAGTCTGGGAGCTAAAAGAAATAATATTATTTTACTGTTACTTTACCGCTTCCTTGCGGTATGATAGACTATATTGGAAGTCATTTGAATACGCCGCGGCAGCGGCTCTTTCGGTCGCCACGCAGCTCAGCACCACAGATAATATTTATATAACTGAAAAATGTCTCAACAGGATGGGATAATAAGCAAGCAAGCTTTAACAATTAATAATGCAAGTTTTCATTTACATAACTCTATTAAAACATTTAAATATTTCAATTGTTACACACCTTTATGAATTCACACGTAATGGCGTACACTCTTAGTCTCGACAAAAGAATGCTACACTAGCGTTCGCTACTACGACACAGGATATCTTACTCGCTCGACTCCCAGATGAAGAAGACAAAGAAATTGCTACTCGTCACGTATTATATACTAGTTACTTATTTTAATCTTTGTTCGACATTTATCGTCTGTGGCGGTTTCATTACTCGCCGACGCAGATATTCTCAAAAATAAATAATAAAAAAAATACATAATTTTATACAATAACACAATATGATACATATAATTTTCTCGTTACTACATAATATGTTGTTTTTGTTTCTTTCTAGACGTTACAATGGGAACAATGGTTGCCTGTAAACCAGTGTGGCAGCTCTAATTTGTAGAATCTTCGCGTGGAGGTAATTTCGCGAGATGTACGAGTCCAAAAGAAATGCACGCTATTTTTTTTAATCCATCTTTTATTTTAAATGTTTCAAAGTTTTACAGTGTGTAGATACATCTTATAGGAACAATATTTTCTTTTCTCCACATAATTTCCATCCCTGTCAACTGCCTTACGCCATCTTGGAACTAGCGCCTGTATACCCGCATGGTAAAATTCTGGACCAACCTGTTGGAGCCACTGTTTGGCAGCGTGCACAAGGGAGTCATCATCTTCAAACATTGTTCCACGAAGAGAGGCTTTCAGTTTCCCAAAGAGATGATAGTCACATGGAGCCAGGTCAGGACTGTAAGGCGGGTGTTTCAGTGTTGTCCATCCGAGTTTTGTGATCACCTCCTTGGTTTTTTGACTGACATGTGCCCGTGCATTGTCGTGCAAAAGCAAAACATCCTGCTTTTGCCGGTATGCATCAGAATTTATGGTGGTTCCACTTAGCATAATGGAAATGAGCGTTTGGCGTCATTGGCCAGGAGGCCCCTCGCGGGGCAGGTCCGGCCGCCATATCGCAGGTCTTATTACAGTCGGCGCCACATTGGGCGACCTGCACGCCGGATGGGGATGAAATGATGATGAACACAACACAACACCCAGTCCCTGAGCGGAGAAAATCTCCGACCCAGCCGGGAATCGAACCCGGGCCCAGAGGACGGCAATCCGTCACGCTGACCACTCAGCTACTGGGGCGGACACTTAGCATAATGACCACAAGCAAGAGTCCTTCGGAATCGAAAAACACCGTAGCCATAACTTTTCCAGCGGAAGGTGTGGTTTTGAATTTTTTTTCTTGGGTCAATTTGCATGATGCCACTCCATTGACTGCCTCTTCATCTCTGGTGAAAAATGATGGAGCCATGTTTCATCACCTGTCACAATTCTTCCAAAAAATTCATCTCCACCATTCTCGTACTGTTCCAAAAGTTCGCAGCATACCGTTTTTCTTGTTTCTTTGTGAGCCACTGTCAACATCCTGGGAACCCACCTGGCACAAACCTTTTTTAACGCCAACACTTTCAGTATTCTGCAAACACTTCCTTCCCCTATCCCAACGTAGCGTGACAATTCGTTCACTGTGATGCATCTGTCAGCAGTCACCAATCCGTTAACTCTCTGCACACTGTCTGGAGTGCGTGCAGTACGAGGCCTACCGCTGCGAGGACAATCCTCAATATTGCCGTGCCCGCTTTCATCACGTAACTTGCTTGCCCACCGACTAATTGTACTGCGATCGACAGCAGTATCTCCTTACACCTTTTTCAAGCTCCTCTTGATGTTTCCCACTGTCTCGTTTTCACAGCACAGGAATTCTATGACAGCACGTTGCTTATGACGAACGTCAAGTGTAACAGCCATCTTCATGACATGCTGTGACGGCGCCACTCACGGGAACAGGTTGAACTAAGTTTGAAAACAAGTGGGAAGGATGTACCTACACACTGTAAAACTTTCACTCATGCAGAATGAAAACTGTATTTTTACAAAAAATAGTGTGCATTTCTTTTGGAGTGACGCTCGTATATGGGAGGGGATAATATGTTGTCCGACTATTTTCGGAAAGTGTTCTCTCGAAATTTCAGTAGTAAACTTCCCCGCGATGTGCTACGCCTGTCTTGTAACGTCTCTGCCGCTGGAGAATGTTGAACACCTCTGCGACGCTCTCGCGCCGATCGAACGACGAAACTCTCTACTCTTGTCTGTTTCCTATCAGTCCTACCTGGTAAGGCTCCTCAATAATCGCTCGAACAAGCACCTCGTAAACTACTTCTTTCGTGGATGAGTTGTATTTCCGTAGATTCTTGCTATGAATCTCAGTCTGGGATCTGTTTTCCCTTCTACTTGTTTTATGTCACTATTCCACTTTGGATAGTTACTGAAAATGTTCAAATGTGTGTGAAATCTTATGGGACTTAACTGCTAAGGTCATCAGTCCCTAAGTTTACACACTACTTAACCTAAATTATCCTAACGACAAACACACACACCCATGCCCGAGGGAGGACTCGAACCTCCGCCGGGACCAGCCGCACAGTCCATGACTGCAGCGCCTAAGACCGCTCGGCTAATCCCGCGCGGCGGATAGTTACTCCTAGATATTTTACGGTGGTTACTACTTTCGGCAATTTGTCATCAATAGTGTAGTTGTACAGTAGTGAATTTCTTTTCCTATTTATGCGCAATGTGTTACATTTATATTACGTTCAGGATCAACTGCCAGAGCCCGCATCATTTATGTCCTCTGTAGCAAACTGATTCTCAGCAATCGCACATTTTCCGGACGGAGTGTACTTTTCACACAGCGGTTCTCAAATGGCTCCGTGACTAAGGACTGCAGTTCTGTGGTCAAAGAACTAAACGATTTACTGATAGGACGCTCCGACCGTTGTTTACAAAGAGTTGAAGATGGTGACAAAAAGTAATGTCACGTATCTGTGTCACTTTGAAGCGCAGTGCAGTATCCAATTATACTTGGCCTGCCGTAACAATGTGTAACTTACTTTCCGAAAGTTCCGCTGTAGGAAGTTCAGTGATTTCGAAAGAGAGCAAGAGATGGAATACGACTTCAAACAGGTCGACAGAATGACGACTACAAAATAATAATGATGATACGAACCATCTACTAAATTGACACTATCCCTCGTTGTATCCTGTTTCGACTTTTCTCCGTTTTGTTTTTTTTTTTTTTTTTTTTTAGGGTAAAACCGTACGTTCTCAAAGTTATTGTTTTCTTTCGAGGGTATGAGTGTAGATGGTGGCAATGTCAGCGAAGCGCACTTTTGTCCCGGGTGCAACGGGCGAGTGTTTGCAGAGGTAATTATAGCGCCATCACGAGACGTTCCATCAGGGGCTCGTCCGCCATAACCGCAGACAGTGACAGCGCGTGCAGAAGCCGAAATTACGGAGCGCCACAAAGGACGCGGCCGAGGTCGCAGAGGCGCCGCGCCGGTGACAACGCGCGCCGCCATTATAAACAGCTCAGCGCACGCTAATGCCATATAAATGACAGCCGCAACGAGAGCCGGGCCCCGGCCCGCGGGTGGGCAGTCCCACGCGCATGCGCGAAGCCGCCAACATGGCGTCCGGCTCTGTGGCCGCAGCTAGCGCTGCGATTAGCGTTCGCGAGTGGTTTAGCATCTCTCTTTGTCACCAGCTGCTAATCGGAGAACGTTTTCCGGCGAGATCACGCGGCTCTACAAAAAGGCAGCTACTTCTGCAGAACCGCCATGCCAACTCACTCATTTTTGTCTGCAGCAGAGCTACGAAGTTTAAACATAATGGTTCGTCTGGAACAAACAGAACTTCTCCATAACATTCACCTTGGATTACAAACATTAATCGAGCTGAAATCAGCTGGCGCTCTTTAGATGCAAAACTGAATGCGCCATAGCGGAAGGAAATAGTCATTGTCTGGATTGTCAACTAGAATTCATAGTTTCCTTTAATTTACGTCTATGGTTACAATCCTTTTCTTTAACAGATTACCGGTTTCGGTCTTTAACACTGTACCCGAAGACCACAAAGTGTTACTTTTTTTTTTATCTTTATTGAGTTTTAATTCCCCCCGAAGGGGGCGGGCTGGCAGCAGCTTACTACGCTGCTCTACAGCCTACACACTTTTTGAAAGTAACGGAAGAAGAAAGAAACAAGGAAAAACAGGCGATAAAATGGTGATTTAAAGTGTAAAATGGTGTTACTGCACGCCTCTGTTATATATAGTGCGTTCGTAAGTTCACCTAGTATTGAGTGCATCACATATTTACTTCGTTTTCATACGTTTTACACAAGAATGTAGTATGTTCCTGTTCCTTTTTTATTCATTTCGTAGACTGCATTAATCGGATAATGTGGATCATCCACTTTTATGGAATTTTATCATTCTTTTCTTGCAACGGAGTACTGCACGATATGAGGGGCCCTCCGCCGGTCACGTTCCTCCAACCACTTCCCGCCTGTGCGGAATTCTGGCGTTAGCGCTAACAGAGGGCGCTGGTTATGTGCAGCACTATATTTTCTTTCATTTGTGGCTCCTTTAGCGATTTGTTTTATGTTGTTTAATATTACCCGGTCCACTACAACGGTGTTTAATATTTATATCATTATCTACAACATTGGCACTATAGCACATGTCAACCACTGTTTTTTAACTCTTCCTCTTTTTAACAATATTACTTTTGTCGTGTTCTTCTTTTTATTGCTTTTTATTACTGCAATGCCTTTTATACTTTATAAGCTTATTACAAGCTTCAACTATTGTATCCCACTCTATTTTTCGCTGTTTCAATTAATCATTGAAAACTAGTGTATGCCGACATTAGCGACATCTGGTTAACTTACAACACAAACATCTTGTGGCTACTGTACGGCAGCTTGTTTTAAACAGTAGTTTTACTGACAACATGACTCGTGCATGTGATGTGATTTATATGTATTTGACGAGGCTGGTGCTGATTCCGCATTTAACATTTGACGATGCCACTATGGCTGCAGTACATTAGGACTTTGTTTTTATGAAACAGGTATGCCTATTCATATTTAAAGCGCACAAATGTAAATCTTGTCAGTACTACTTTTCAGTATGGTCTATGTATTGTTCTTAAGCTGTAGACAGTTTGCGAGTGTATTTATGTTTTTCCCATTTTTGCTGCAGATCTGATGATGGTCATTAAAGACCGAAACCGGTAATCTGTTAAACAAAAAGACCATAGACGTAACTTAAAGGAAACTTATTACATATACCGGTCACTGTGTTTTTCCGTAACGATGTCGCAGCTTGTGAATTAGAGTTAATTCAGTGGAGCTCTGGCGCTTCCGAAACGAACTACATTTGTACGCTGGTGGTACTAGGGAAAATTTTTTTGACAAGGATGACTCAACACATTTTCTTGAACGGAATGTTGTCCATGGATCAAAAGTAATATCAAAGGTTTTCCAGTATCTCTGATACGTAAACCTACTACTTCTTTATACAGGGTGGTCAAAAACAGTCCGAAATGCTTTTAGGGGTGCTGCGGGGTAGATGGTGCTGAGAAATGACCGTTAAGAAAAAAAATCGATACATTTCTTCGTTTCGGAGTTAATTAGTATTGATCTTAGTCGATTAGGCAGTTGCCCGCGCATATTCAAGCGGTCCGCCAGATACAATTACTGAGAGTTGTTCAAAATGCGAACATTTTAGGTTAGGCGTTACCGTGACTGTTATTGACATTAAATGAAACAACAAGTTTACTGTTACCAGTCACCGTTTTATTTATTTCCAAGACGCGTTTCAAAGGTTTAAACTTCCATCATCGGGTGGATTTACATTCGTTAGTATGACACTCTCACACACACACACTCACACACACACACACTTTCTTCCTCTCCTTCTGCCTCCAGCCTGCCACATCTGTGTATTAATTCCAATCAAATATTGTCATTTATGTATAATTTTACTGCTGTAGCCAATACGATTATATTCTCAAAGTCTGCAACATTTCACCTGATTGTCATTAACAAGTATGAAGTTTAAGCAATTTTAACATCTCATCTGATTGTATAAACGAGTATGAAGTTTAAGCTGTTTTAACTTGTCAAAATCGTATTTATGTGCCACCCGAAGTACACACAAATGTATTCTACACTTCAAAACAAACACTTCCAAATCCTATAAATAATTATTCTGTAATAATGTTGTTACGATGTATATTCTTTGTACTTTGCGATTATGTCTTCTCTTCTGCTTTACGAACCTTGCGCCCAGCAGATTCCAGACGCCATATTTGTTTACAAATATGACAGTATACATGTGATGTGTTACGACAGCGAAAGGAACCTGTGACCACTGGAGGTACTCTATTTTACTTATTTTACGTTTACCATTAGATATCAGTTTAATTTTTGTCAGAAGAAACCCATAACCATGTTCTGAAATAGTGTCTTGTTTCTCCACTAGACACTGCCACAAGTTCCTCCAAAAAATCGTAACACAACACACACACAATAATGTCATACTAACTAATGTAAACCCACCCGATGATGGAGGTTTAAACCTTTGGAACGCGTCGTGCAAATAAATGAAACGGTGACTGGTAACAGTAGACTGCTGAGTCTTTGGTTTGGGTTCGAGTCTTACTACCAACCATTTCTAATTTTTGTGTCACCCTCTCGCTCGGTTTTAGGAAACCAGACAAAGTACACGTTTGACGACAACGTCTCTGGCGGGCCGCTTGAATTTGTCCACGCAACCACCTGGCTGGCTAACTTCAATGCTAATTAACTCTAAAACCGCACAATGTATAGAAATCTTTCTCAACAATTATTTCTGAGGACAAACAAACTCGCAATATCCTTTCAACCTTTTCAGACTATTTCTGACCACCTGTGTACGTTGACAAGGTAGCGTATGACGTTAGTTGCATCATCAGACTTTTCGTAAATGACGCGTCAACTGTGTCAAAAAACTGCATACTGAAGCCATTCTTCTAATTGATCTGTGTCTACAGCAAAACGACGTGGGATTTGTGGCTTTTTATGGAAGTCCTTGTTTTTGTCACCAAAATAGTTTCAGCGAGAACTCGATATAATCAGTGTTTTTAATGAATCTAAAAAAAATATGCAATGTAGACTGTTACAGGGTAAGAGCTCTAAAGAGTGACAGGTAAAGTCTACTTTCGTAGAACGTTTATTGAATGAGAACTGCCACTAAAAAGTAGTGAAACCGTTCGGAAAATTTCCGAAAAACGGCAATAGTCTACACCGAAAAATGACATTAGAAGAAAACTATTTCATATGATATACACTAACTAAAGGCAGAAACGCAATAAACAAGCACACGTCTTTCTAACGTCTCTTTACTACTATACAAGAGTTGTAAAAGGATTTACATATGGCAATGACTTGGATTAAAACACACTCATTTGCCCTTCGCTCTTACGCATTCCTCCCATAGAGCAATCTGCAATGAAAGGAATAACATTGCCAGAATCTCAGCACGGTATTCAAATTTTGGCGGTTGGTGTAGAATAAGAAGATTATATTACAGTTGAAAGTATATCAAGAAATAATGGGATTGTTAGTGATAAAGTGTCTAGCAGTGACATTTACAGGAACTGAAGCTCAAAAAGCAGACGTGAGTGAACAAATACACTCTAGCCGTGCTTTCCAGACGTGATATTACCCAAACATGAAGTAATACTAAATACTATGTAATTTCATGCTTTTTTTCTTTTACCCCGAAACGAAAAGTGCTTAACACAAAGATTTTGCTTCTCGAAAGAACAAGTATACTTGCTTTGTAGCAAAAAATGTTTGTTACTATTGCTATGTTATCACTTGTAATTGTCAAAACACTGCAGTCAGTTTCAGGATTCGGTGCTGAATGAGTCGGGGAATATTATGTACCGAATTCAGCGAATCTTTTGCCAAAATTGTTTCGTGTTTTTTTTTTTAATCCGGATACTAAATTTAATATTTTTTTAGACGCAATGACAGAAATATGTACGGAAACAAGCCGCAGTTTTGCTTTAAACGAAGATTTAGCTGCGTAATTCTTCCATTTTCGGAAAGAACTGATGAATTTGAAAAGCAGATAGGTACTGAATTTTCTGCAAATTCACCCCGATTCGAATGATCCAAGACAAAGAATGGCATAATGTTAAAAGTGTCTACGGTGAAACTAAGTGCGTTTTACCGACTCAGCTGCAGATTAGTTTCACTCCACGTTGCCTTCAATACTTGAACAACATGACACGAAAACATAACCGTTTAGGGGACAATCTTTGTTCACGGAGAAAATCTCTAAGCAAAGACTTACGACATTAGTAGGAAGCAGGTAGGATGAATCCGAGCAATTATCCTTATAAGTGGGAAAATTTCAGACCGCGGCATTTTAGAACGTAAGGACATCATTAGTCGAACACAGGGCGAACAAAAAAGCGCACTTGGTGGCAGCGATGTTACCCGTCAGGGTTCTCAGCTCTAATGAACGATTTCTACGAGAAAAGTTGCAGTTATTGTGGCAATTATCCGAAGCACCCGATATAAAATTGAAAGCTGTAAACCTTGGAACAGCACAACTGTTTTACAACCGTGTGATCAACTTAAAATTTCACTATCTGAAGCAAGAGATCCGAAAATTATTAACTCGCAAAAGGAGATTGTTCCATGAGATGCATTACACTTGTCCCATTCTGCGTCGAATTTACTGACGTTAAAGACAACTGAAAATAGTTTCCCTACTTGGAATCCATTGTTTTAGAGTGTTTGGCGCCTCAACAGTCGACATCTACTGAAATGTTTCGAAAAGTCTACATTTAATTAGACGAACTTACAGTATTAGTAGGTGAATTTGTTGCAGTCATTGTTAGTGCTTCTGTAGAGCCGATTATGGCAAACGAAGACTTTCGGAGATTGTTGAGAGCTCAAAATTTCACATCGATATACATGTCGGCAACGAATTTGACAATGAAATCAACACAGAAGTTCCTGTGCCTACGACATCAGAAATGCGCAACATTATGGAAGTATGCGTTAACTATCTAGATGAGAATTCGAATGGTGAAATGAACAGAACGAAGGACGATCTCAAACACTATGTTGGAAAATTGTTTCTGAAAAAAATAAATAACAGAATTTTTGTAGAAAGATAATGTACTGTGTATAAACTGCCAATACACAATATGTGCCCACAAGGATACATGGGGAAGTAGAATTACTGTGTTGTAATAAATTCTGACTAGATAAAAAATGCAGCACATTTTTTGCATTCATTCCTCAATGCGAAATTTTATTAGCACAGAAAAATATTGCAGGCCCCTTAGTTAACGTTTTAAACATTTTTCTACTTTCTGAAAGCTACTGAAAATCGGTTTGCAGAATAGGATCTGCAGACAATCTGCAGATGCCCACATATCACTCCTGCAAAGGCTGCGAAAATGGAATGTTTATTATCAACGCAGGTAGAAGATTGTTAACAATCCTGTACCCTACACTCCTTTCGTGAATGGAACGGTTAAGGCACTCCCTGTGTGAACGTAAACAAAGTGCCTACTGGCAGGCTACGCTCACTGATATTCCGAGTACAAACTTGAACATAGGTGTAGAAGTAAGACGCAACTTTCATTTTTCGGTGCAGAAGAGGATTGTGTGCCACTCTGAGATACACAGAAACACCGCAGACGGAGAGGGTGTGGACTGAGGCCATACTCATTCATGCTCTCTCGGGCTTTCTAAATCTCTCCGTGGCAGTATAGGTAATGTCGTTTCATCTCAGTACTATGTCTATCAAACTTGGTTTCCATCTACATTAATTTACTGTTTATAAGGATCTGTAACATTGTACAATAACAAAAACAATGCAGAGTGGTGCATTGTGTTTGAAATCCCAAGAAGAATGGGTACATGTTTTAAGAGTAGTACCGCAGAATTGGTTCTTCTCATATTTCAAGTACAGACAGCACGAGGTCATTATGCGCATTGATGCGAACGGCTATGACCTGGTCTGATTGGGGGACGATTAAGTGGGGTGCCCCAGGGGTCAGTTCTGGGATGACCACTGCTTCTGGGATGGACCTATGCGATACGCCTTCTAATACGTCACGTGACTCACTAGCTTAGTAGTGAAGGATGTTGCATGCAACATAGGCAGTGTGTCAAATAGTGCCGTTCAAGACGCAAGTACTTGCTTCCACAAAATTAGTTGACGTTAAATCACAGTAAGACTCAGTGTTTACTGTTTCTAGCACACAATTCAACTGAGACTCACATTGTGACTGCACATGACGGGCATATGATTATTGTGAGTGAATAAGCAGAATTTCTAGGTGTTCAAAATCAGATGGTAAGCAGTTATGGAAAGCTCATGTTCAGGATCTTGTTCAAAAGCTGAATACTGCTATATTTACCGTTAGAACAGTAGCTGCATTAACAGACTAACACGAAAGTCAGTCTAATTTGGTTATTTTCATCCGCTTGTGACATACGGCATTGTATTCTGAGATAACTCTTTCCATTCATAAAAGCTATTTTTGGCTCTGAAATTGGCAGTCCCATTAATACGTGGTGTAAGTTCGCGAACGTTTTGTCGACCCCTGTTCAGGAGTATGGGAATTCTGACGTTGACCTCTCAACATATATTCTCTTTAATGTAGTTTGTTGTTAACAAGTTAAGCTTATTCCCAAGAATTAGTAATCTTCACTCAGTTAACAGTAGGAAGAAATCCGATTTGCATTTTGACCGCAGATCTTTGGCTCTTCTGCAGAAAGGCCTGCAGTATTCTACCGCATACATTTTCAGCAGGCTATCACAAGAATAATAATAATAAAAAAATTAGCAATGATACACGCACATTTAGGTCTAAACTGAAGAATTTCCTCATGGCTTCTTCAATGAACCCTCCGTCAGGCACTTAATCGTGAACTGCAGAGTGGTCATGTAGGTGTACATGTAGTCTCAGTCCTTCTGTTCTGTTGGGGAGGGGGGAGGGGGGGGGGGTGGGCTCCCTGAAAACTATGAAACGATTTCAAGTGTTATATTCGCGACGTTAGTATATTCTCAACAGTTTGTCATCTGCATATGTAAATTTTATTAAACCTGTTATCAACTTTTATGATAAGTGTATACTAACTCTTTCCATGACTTTGAGGTTTGCTCCTCAGTTTGGTTCTACGGAACTAGACGTGTAAAAAAAAAAGTAAAAAATAGGAAAAGACGCATAGTATGCAGTATGTAACAGAAGCAACATGGAACAATACGAATGGTAGATTACTAGAGTTAAAAGAAGCCTAAAACAGGGGAGTAATCTTCCTCCGCTACATTTCAACCTGTATACCGAAGCAGCAGTTAGAAAGAAAGAAAGAAAAGAAAGGTGCGAAAACTGTGGGTGAAATGATACCAATGATATTTGCTAATAAGATTGCTAGCCTCCGTGAAAGAAGAGAAAAATTACGAGACCTTTCGAACGGAATGAACATTCTTCTGAGCACAATATGGATTGAGAATAAAGCAAAGAAATACGTAAATATTGAGGCAAAGCAGAACTGAGATTATCAACAATAATAACAACAAGCAGAATCAGAGCGGAATTAATTCTTTTTGCAATGACATTAGTATTGCAATCAATCCAAGCGTTGATACAGGAACAGAAGAAATGGTTAACAATGTTATTAAAAGCATTATTAATTGGTTTAATTTCTGGGGAGAGACAATTCTGAGAATTTTGCATATTTTGATTCAATCTACATCTACATCTACGTGATTACTCTGCTTTTCACAATAAAGTGCCTGGCAGATGGTTCAACGAACCACCTTCAAGTTGTCTCTCTACCGTTCCACCCTCGAACGGCAAGCGGGAAAAACGAGCACTTAAATTTTTTTGTGCGAGCCCTGATTTCTCTTATTTTGTCGTGATGATCATTTCTCCCTATGTAGGTGGGTGCCAACAGAATGTTTTCGCAATTGGAGGAGAAAATTGGTGATTAAAATTTCATGAGAAGATCCCGTCGTAACGAAAAACGCCTTTGTTTTAATGATTGCCACTCCACATCACGTATCATCTCTGTGACACTATCTCCCCTATTTCGCGATAATACAAAACGAGCTGCCCTTCTTTGTACTTTTTCCATGTCATCCGTTAGTCCCACTTGATGTCATGATCCCACACCGCACAGCAGTACTCCAGAATAGGGCGGACAAGCGTGGTGTAAGCAGGCTCTTTCGTAGACCTGTTGCACCTTCTAAGTATTCTGTCAATGAATCGCAGTCTTCGGTTCGCTCTACCCACAACATTATCTATGTGATCGTTCCAATTTAGGTTATTTGTAATTGTAATCCAAAAGTATTTAGTTGAATGTACGGCCCTCAGATTTGTGTGACTTATCGCGTAATCGAAATTTAGCTGATTTCTTTTAGTACTCATGTGAATAACTTCACACTTTTCTTTATTCAGGGTCAATTGCCACTTTTCGCACCATACAGATATCTAAATCATTTTCCAAGTCGTTTTGATCATCTGATGACTTTACAAGACGGTAAACCACAGCATCATCTGCAAACAATCTAAGACGGCTACTCAGATTGTCTCCTATATCGCTAATATAGATCAGGAACAATAGAGGGCCTATAACACTTCCCTGGGGAACGCCGGATATTATTCTGTTTTACTCGATGACTTTCCGTCTATTACTACGAACTGTGACCTTTCTGACAGGAAATCACGAATCCAGTCGCACAACTGAGGCGATACTACGTAGACACGCAGTTTGGTTAGAAGACACTTGTGAGGAATTGTGTCGAAAGCCTTCTGGAAATCTAAAAATATGGAATCAATTTGACATCCCCTGTCGACAGCACTTATTACTTCATGAGTACAAACAGCTAGTTGTGTTTCACAAGAACGATATTTTCTGAAACAGTGCTGACTATGTGTCAATAAATCGTTTTCTTCGAGGTACTTCATAGTGTTCGAATACATTATATGTTCCAAATTCCTACTGTAAATGGACGTTAGTGATATAGGCCTGTAATTCAGCGGATTACTCCTACTTCCCATTTTGGGAATTGGTGTGACTTGAGCAATTTTCCAGTCTTTAGGTACGGATCTTTCTGTGAGCGAGTGGTTGAATATGATTGCTAAATATGGAGATATTTTGTCACCATACTGTGAGAGGAACCTGACTGGTATACAATCTGGTATACAATCTTGCCTTTATTAAGTGATTTAAGCTGCTTTGTTACACCGAGGATATCTACTTCTATGTTTCTTATCTTGGCACTTGCTCTTGATTGCAATTCAGGAATATTTACTTTGTCTTCTTTGGTGAAGGAGTTTCGGAAAACCGTGTTTTATAGCTCTGCTTTAGTGGCATTGTCATCAGTGACTTCGCCGTTGTTATCGCGCAGTGAAGGTATTGATTGTGTCTTGCCACTGGTGTGCTTTATGTATGACCAGAATCTCTTTGGGTTTTCTGCCAGATTTCGAGACCGAATTTCTTTATGGAAATTATTAAAAGCATTTCGCATTGAAGTACGTGCTATATTTCGAACTTCTGTAAACTTTTCGAGTCTTGGGGATTTTGCGATCTTTTAAATTTGGCATGCTTTTTTCGTTGCTTCTGCAACGACGATTTGACCCGTTTTGTGTACCATGGGGGATCAGTACCATCACTTATTAAATTATGTGGTATATATCTCTCAATTGCTGTCGATAATATCTCTTTGAAATCATTCCACATCTTTTCTACGCTTACATGATCAGATCGGAAGGAGTGCAGAGTGTCTCTTAAAAAGGCGTTAAGAGCATTTTTATCAGCTTTTTAAAATAGATATACTTTGCGTTTCTTTTTGATGGTTATAGGAGTTACGGTACTCAGCCTAGCAGCTACTGCCTTGTGGACCTTAACCCCTGTATTCGTCACGATACTCACTATTTGTCCAGGATTATTTGTTGTTAAGAGGTCGAGTACGCTTTCGCAATCATTTACGCTTCGAGTGGGCTCATGAACTAATTGTTCAAAATAGTTTTCTGAGAAAGCATTCAGTACAATTTCGGATAATGTTTCATGCCTGCCGCCGGCTTTAAACGTATAATTTTTCCAGAATATCGAGGGTAGATTGAAGTCACCACCGACTATAATTGTATGAGCGGGGTACTTATTTGAAATGAGATTCAAGTTGTCTCTGTACTGTTCAGCAACTATGTCTTCTGAGTCGAGGGTCGGTAAAACGATCCAATTAATAGTTTAGCCCGATTGTCAAGTGTAACCTCTACCTATACTGTTTCACATGAACTATCTAATTCAATTTCGCTACAAGGCAAACTACCTCTGACAACAATAAATACTCCACCACCAACTGTATTTAAACTATCCTTTCTGAACACTGTTAGATCGTTTGAAAAAATTTCGGCTGAACTTATTTCCGGCTTTAGCCAACTCTCTGTACCTACAACTATTTGAGCTTCAGTGCTTTCAATTGGGGCTTGGATGTCATATGGAATAATGTTCTGGAGTAATTCATCTTTAAGAATGAAAGACTTAATTCCTCAAAACCTTGCTCTAAGAATAATACTTGATGCCCACCCACGATCATCTCGTGCGCATCTGCTTAAGAAGTTGGGCATTCAGACTAGTGTTTCACAGTATATTTAATCTCTAATGAAGTTTGTTGTAAAGAAGCCACTGCAGTTCAAAAGGAAAAATGGTGTAGATGATTACAATAATCGAAGAAAAAATGACATTCATTACTGCAGTTTAAGGCTGTCTTTAGCACAAAAAGGGTTTGCACTATGCTGCAACTAAAATGTTTGATCACTTGCACAGTGATACAAAATATCTGACAGACAGGAAATCAAAATTCGAAAACGAGCTGAAAAAGTTTCTCCTTGACGACTCCTGTTTCGAAGTAGAATTTTTATTAATGTAATATGTAAGAGGTGGTGGGCAGGTGTTACTAAGTCACACATATATTTTAAAAAAGCATATAAATGTCCACCATGTAACCATGTTTACAAATTATTTTGGATGTGAATGTAAAATCACTTGTTCCGCGTACGATTTTTCGTGCAAACGTTGCACGAAACGGTAATCTAACTAACTATCTAGTTGAAGTCGGTACAGACGTGTTGCGTAAGCCTTGAAGTGGAGAAGAAGAAGAAGAAGAAGAAGAAGAAGAAGAAGAAGAAGAGAAGGGATAGGTTGATAGGATGTGTGCTAAAACATCAGGGAGTAGCTTCCACAGTACTTAAGGAATCCGCATAAGGCAAAAAGAAAGATATTGGAATACGTACAAGAAATAATTAAGTACGTTGTGCGTAAGTACTAGGCACCGAGACATGAAACTATTGACACGGAAGACGAAATCTTGGCGGGCTGTATCAGACCAATAAGAAGACTGATGAAAAATTAAAAGTGCTGCAAAAGGTGAAATAAAATATCTGTCATTTCTTTCTAAGCAAAAAGCGGAAACTGAACATATATACGTCGACTTACAGCGACGCTCATGAAGTTTACATGAAAGCAGGAGATGGCTTTTAGGAACAGCAATTTCGATTTTAACTACATACGACTGAGCGCACGTCAGCGAGATAAGCGGCGAATACTGCCGTAGTGCAGGCGGCTTTTCAACTCGCTGACACTGGTTTTTTGCTGTCCTCCAAATTTTTCCGTCTCCTGATAATCTCTCCTTCCTTGCGAAAGCTCTAGATCCAATATTCTTTATCATCTAGTCTCTCGATCAATCTCCCATACGCTACGTTCATTATTCATGACGTGGCACCACCCTGTCCCAACTGCTGGCAACGGTTTTCGATATGCTTCTTCCCTCACCTTTTTGCACATTATCTCACCAAATCATCTTTAACATCCTGTTTGCAGCAACATACTGTCTATAGACTTCGTTTCGTTTCAAAAGAATACGTTTTCCAATTATTTCAGAAACATGATTCTGAAATCCGCACTAGTATTTGGAGTCAGTGCAACTGTATTTGGCATTTTTTTTCATCTACGCTAATTTATCTCTCACCAGTTTCTTATTACGTCCGTGTTAAGAAACGTACTCCTAGTTTCTATAGGTCTGTTATTGTCCCTTCCTCAGTTTTGATGTGTTGTAAGATGCGGGTTTCTTTTCTGTTAGTCTTTATCGCTGCAATAAACAGATCATCGATTACACTTAATTTTTCTGTCTCTTCGTTACTTTCGCCAAGACAGGAAATCGAAATTCGTTGCTGATTGTACGTGGAACGCGTTTAGGCTTATAACGACGAATTGAATACACCATTATGCAAGAAAACAATGATACATTCGTTGTTGTCCATTCACGTTCTACCAGCTTCCTTTGTATCTACTCATTAGACAAGTTGGCCCACACCTGTTACAATTGGTCCTGGTATCCTGCGTATTGGCGCTGAGACTGAACTGACGTCCAGCCTCGTCCCACGTATTTTCCACCCAGGACAGACCTGGGGAGCTTGCTGACCGCAGTAGTACCTCAACGTTATGCAGACAGTTGGAATTGATCCTAAGATTGGCTGAACATATAAGAAGTATCACTCTGGCTGAATGTGAACTAGAGATACGTGCCGAGTGTGGGCCAGCATTGTCCTGTTGAAAAATGCCACCACGGTACTGCCACATGAGATGTAACACATGAGGACGAAGGACGTCCGTGACGAACCGTTGGCCTGCAGAATTCCCCCAACCATCATCAGCTGTGACCTGATGTGATACCCAGTGGCTACCCACACCATGATGACAGGAGCAGAACCGATGCGCCTACGCAGAACATTAGCAGAATACGACTGCGATTCATCACTGGACGCAATGTGGGTCCATCCATCTGCAGTCCGTGCTTCGCTTTCACGGCACCACTCCCAATGCAGCTGTTCGGGTTGTAGTGTTGAAAACAGCCTACGTGTGGGACGGTAAATCCCTGGCCGGGCTGCTTGTTTCCCACTAATGGTGCGGGATGACACAGAATATTGCAACGAGTCCATCATTTGCTCTCGGATGCAGATGGAGGTGTGACGGGGTGACGACGATGTGCTCGGTGCACGATACGGGGATCGTCCGTGTCGGCTGTCAGGCGCGGTCGACCGGAACCTTGGAGAGGAGTAGGCCCGTGCCCACCTTCTCATGCAATCCAACATCGGGCCGCTATGACATCCGAATGCCTCACAAATCTGGATATTGGATGATTCGACCAGCCGACCCTTTACAGCCAGGTGCTGATAATATCGTTTCACACGAGTACGCAGCTTCTCTGCACCCTTCACAGTGATTACTCAACACCTGACATTGTTCACGAACTTTATATATCCTACCAGACCAGACACGAACGCTAATGCTCTCTGGTGGTCATTCTACCTTTGACAGAGACCTGCAAGTATAATCATGTATGTACCCGCCGACGATGCATACATGGAAGAAGTATCATTGACATCAGATCATGTCTTGAGGGTGCTTCACTTTTTGGCTACCAGCGTAATTTGGAAACATTCATTGGATTCACTGACCGCACAAAAGCGCTGGATAGAGCTGTAAGACAAAAGCTGTGGGAAAAACATTTCGATGTGGGCTTTCTATTTCAGAGAACCTATGGAAACATGTACAGATCTGGCGCTGTTTTATAATCTAAAACATCACTGACGAGGATGATCGACCCATAATAAAAAACGTGGCGGGTTAGACAAGACTGTAGCCTACAACCGCTATTGCTCACTTTTTGCACAGAAGACGTAGTTCTAGCGTGGAAAGCAGACACACCTGCTGGGGAAGACGTGTAACTCTTTATTTATAGATGATCAAGCCATTTCTCTAGCTCTTGAGATCATCGGAAGGAATCCGATTACACGCTAAACAAAATTTCTGAAAGATAAATTTGCAAAATCTCGACAGCAAGAACTAAGAACATATAATTTCGAAGGAAAAGTTATTGGAGCAAAACAGTGATGCGATGATGCTATATTAGAACTGGTAACACAGTTCAAATGCCTTGAATATAATATGACGTACAAGCACGACCGAGACTTTGGAGATTTTCACTAAATCGTGTAACACATACGTAAGATGCTGAGAATACAGCGAAGAAGATAAACATAAAATTAGCCAAAACAATCATTGAACGGAAGCAGGCAATGAGTATTAAAACGCAGAGGTAAATCCTATAACGAAGCAACAGAAATAACACATCTATACCGTAGTAGGAGTCAAAGGTAATGAGTATATAAACAAATGTTTCAAAAATGTTATGAGAATTAACGGAAATCGCGTACCAAAATTAGCTCTACCTTATTCCCCCCTCTGGAAGAGGTAGAACCGGGCGTACCAGGAAGAGGTGGACTATTAAACCGGGACAAGCTGGATGGCATAGCCAGCCTCAAAGAAGTTGACAATGATTAAGACCATACAATTTTTCTAAAGACTGTTATACCTTCTTTTACGAGGTTATCTAAGAGAGCTCTTTTGCTCTGAGGGGGCCAACGGATAAAGTGCAGATTCCAGTGACAAGAGATGCGGTACAAATAGTGCTGCAAGAAACAGTTCAAAAATGTAATATGAAGGCAGGCTGCAGAGACAGAGTGCTAGCTCAGTGGAAGAAGTATGCTGCAGAAAATCGGCTACGGGACTGTTGAAGGTTCTATCCAGGTGTTTCGAAGAGATTAAATGTAAGCTGTTTCAAAGAGATTAATTCAACTTCGCATTACCACGTCTTGTAACAGGCACCTATCTTACACTAAACTCGGTATTTGTGCGTGCTTTCTGTACTTTTTCAGGAGTGCAAATTCATGTGGATCTACAGATACATCTACCCCTCTGCATTTCACAACTAACAGCTTGGCTGGAGTTCATCGACCAACCTTCACAATATTTCTCTACTGTTACATTCTCGAACACCACGCGGGAGAAACGAACGCTTAAATCTTTCCGTGTGAGCTCCGACTTCTCATGTTTTATTATTATAATAATATCTTCCTACGTAGGTGTGCTCCAAAAACAAGTTTTCGCATGCGGAGGAGAACATTGGATATTGAAGTATCGTGAAAACGAGAAACGCCTTGGTTTTAGTGACTGCCATTACAACTGGTGTGCATGTTCTTAACTCTCTCTCTCTCCTCCCCATATTTCGCGATAATATAAAACCAGCTGCCCTTCTTTGAACATTTTCGATGTCCTCCCGTTAATCCTGTCTGGGAAGGAGTACTCTGGCAGAGAACGTGTTGCATCTTCTAAGTGTTCTGCCAATAAAAAGCAGTTTTTTGTTCGCCTTACCCACATCTTATCTACGTGATCGATCTAGTTTAAGTTATTCGTAATTAAGACCCCTAAGTATGAAGTCGAATTGACAGCCTTTAGATTTGTGTGCAGTATCGTGTAAACGAAATTTAACGGATTTCTTTCATTACTCATGAGGATTACTTCGCACTTTTCATTACTTAGACTCAGTTGCCACTTTAGCACTCTAGGGATATCATGTCTAAATCATTTTACATATGGTTTTGATGTTATGACGACTGTACTGGACGGTATATGACAGCATCATCTGGAAACAATATTTGAGGGCTACTCAGATTGTCTCGTAAATCGTTAATGTAGATCAGACGGGCCTATAGCACTTTCTTGGGGAACGCTAGGTATTACTTCTGTTTCACTCGATGACTTTGTGTTAATTACTACCAACTGTGACCATTCTGACCGGAAATTACGAATCCAGTCTGTCAACTGAGATGATAGTCTATAGACACGCAATTTGAATAGAAGTTCTTGTGAAGAACAATGTCAAAAGCCTTGTGGAAATCTAAGAATATGGAATCAGTTTGACATCTCATGTCGGTAGGTCTTATTACTTCGTGAGAGTAAAGAGTTAGTTTTGTTTCAGAAAAACAGTATTTTTCTGAATCCGTTTTGGCTGTTTGTCAATAATCGTTTTCTTCGAGGTAATGCATAACGTTTCAACACAGTATATGTTCCAAAATCGTACTGTAAATTGACGTCAGTGGTATGGGCCTGTAATTCAGCAGATTTCTCCTACTTCCTCTCTGGAGTATTCGTATGACCTGTGCAACTTTCCAGTCTTCAGGCACGGATCTTCCGTGGAGAGAGCGGTTGTATATTGCTAAGTATTCTGCTACTGCGTCGGCAAATTTTGAAAGGAACTTAATTGGTATACGATCTGGAGCGGACTTGCCTCGATTTAAGCTGCTCCGCTACATCGGGGGTATCTACTTCTGATTTACTCGTTCTGGCAGATGTTCTTGGTTCTAACTTTGATGTACTTACTTCGCCTTCTTTGGTGAAGGAATTTCGGATGGACGGCCAGAACTTGGTTTGCGCCCTTTCCTGCGTAGTACAGGGGGGCCATCTCTTCATTCTCTATGTCTAGATGGGGCCCCCAAACAAGACGCCACGCAAACCGACTTTTCAGCAGCTCTTCTGGTTGGTCCTGTGAACAATGCAGTACAGAGTCTGTAAATGGAGATTGGACAGTCTGAAATCTGTTATCGCAGCCTGTTTTCGTTCCATGGCAACGTCGTAGCCCAATAGGATATCACATTGCTAACTGTTTTTATCAGTATTGCTTAATGTGGACGACGTGATTTTTGTGTGGATCGATAATATAAGAAGTTATTCATTTTCTTTTTTTATTTCAAAAGAACACATGTTCAGTCAGCAAACTCGAGCTTCTTGGCGAGAAATCTGTTGTTGTTGCTGTTGTGGTCTCCTATCCGAAGACAAGTCTGATGGATGTCTCCACAGTAGTCCGTCGTGTGCCGGGCTCTTTACACTGCACAACCACGGCAAGCCATATCCACTTGAAGCAGGCAGATCCATGGTCTCCCTCTATTGACGACTCCATGGTGCTTCAGAATAATATTCTACGTATTTGGCTAATTTGGAAACTCCATTATCACCACGCAATCAGTGGTAGGTGATAAAACATTCGCTGACTCCCTACGCTGAAACAGACAGGTGCGTTAATACATTCGAAAGTTTTCTATCCATTCCAAGTACACAAAATGTTAGATCGGCAAAAACTTAAATATTTACATTTATATGTAAAAACATGTACTACTTATTGAGTTGTACTTCCCAGAATAGAAATTGCTATGTTATCATATGTTCTTCCGTTATTCGTCATCGGCCGGCCGCGGTGGTCTAGCGGTTCTAGGCGCTCAGTCCGGAACCGCGCGACTGCTACGGTCGCAGGTTCGAATCCTGCCTCGGGCATGGATGTGTGTGATGTCCCTAGGTTAGTTAGGTTTAAGTCGTTCTAAGTTCTAGGGGACTGATGACCACAGATGTTAAGTCCCATAGTGCTCAGAGCCATTTGAACCATTTTATTCGTCATCGAGGTAAAAATGTGTAGTCACCATGGGGTGATCAAAGCAAAACAAATTTGAAGAGCACCTGGAAAAGATCTGAATACCGTGGTCATTTTGGCTATAGGTATTGGACCACTGCAGTGCGGGATCTTATAAAATGATATACCATGTCCAGATCTTGCCCGTGTTAAGTGTGCATCCCGTTCATTTCCATCACTTCACTGAAACAAGGCGGAGAACGTGTGACAACACAGCATCTATCATTTTGGGAAATGTAACTACGTATTGTCTGTGTTAACTTTATTGTTTCAAGCAATTGGCAAGTTGCATGTGCTAATCTTTGTTGCATCTCACTCCGCATTGTTTTTTACCGACTCGTGCTTGTTTATTCTTTAAGTTCCTTAACCTTCAAGCAACGAATGTACATACGTGAAGAATTTTACAGATGAATAACCTCGATGGGTGGTAGAACGGACACACTTCTTATTGTAAAATCATTTCAGCCGGATTTGTCATTCCACTTCCCTTGTCGGAAGCCATAAGAAAAAAAATCTCTAATAAATAAGGCCATCAGAGTTATAAATTTGTTGAAGGGTTTCTGGGACAGTGCAGAAAGGAAATCGCCTAACAATACATTAATGCTACAAATTTTAGACAACTGATCAGTGTTTAGAGTACTCATCAAGCAGGAGTGACAGCAGACATTCTAGACATGAATCCTGGGGAAACTTAGTGTGAATCTTTGGAAGAAAGACAATGCTCTCGCCAAAACCTGATGGGTAAATTTGAAGAGCCAATATTTGACTGTGTGACAGTTCCGGTTTCACTGTCATATATTTCGCGTAGGAATCTTGGAAATACATTAGGGCACTTATAGAGGCATGCAGACCGACATTTTTGCCTCTGCCAATTATTGTACAGTGTAGTTTATATGTACGAGATCGCGTTGTAAAGCAATGTCCCAGAATTTTTTATTCTTTTTTTCAGTGTCGGTTGATGTATTACATGTCATGCGTAGTACTCAGCCGATTTTCCCGCTTCGCTGACGAAAGTTGCAACCCTCTGCCGTTAGAGGGCTCCGAACTGCAGAGTGAAACGTGGGGGTGTTTAACGCAACTGTGTCGGTGCGGGAGAAAACCGTCAGGAAACTGAAAGCATGAACTCGAAGAGTTGGTCCACACGTGGTGCACCCTCACCTTCAGCACGATAACGCCAGACCACTCACGACCACACCTCCAACAAGCCGACGCCTTGGGTTCCCTGCCACCGCTCATCCTACACACAGTCCCGACTGGGCCCCAACAGATTTTAGTCTGTTACCAAAGCCTGAAGAACATCTTCGAGAACTTCACTACGATAGTGAGTTACCTTCTCCGAACATTAAGTAACTGGTGGCCACCGTCCACAATAGATACACCCTCACAATGAGAATAACAGCTTAGGTATGGTTCAAATGGGTCTGAGCACTATGGGACTTAACATCTGAGGTCATCAGTCCCCTAGAACTTAGAACTACTTAAACCTAACTAACCTAAGGACATCACACACATCCATGCCCGAGGCAGGATTCGAACCTGCGACTGTAGCAGTCGTGCGGCTCCGGACTGGTGCCTAGAACTGCTCGTCCACAATGGCGGGCGGCTCCGTCAACCAAGTCAAACATTCCACAGTGACGGCTCCAACAAACGGGTTTCTCGCTGCGCGAAATGTGTTGGTTGTCAGGGTGACTATGCTGAGAAATAAATGTGTAACATGAAGACTGAAAATGTAGAATGGTAATAAACTTTGTTTTATTTTAAAGCTGTAAGATTTTTCACATAAAGAATTCGGAGACATTACTTTTCAGCACGCTCTATGTGTGTATGTAGATGTAGATGCTCTTTCCCACAGAGAGACGCATTTCTTCGTCAGAAGCTTGCTGCGAGGGCTTATTGAGTGAATGAAGTGAGCCATGAATCGGCACTTTGCTTCCAAAAAATTTACGCTGCGTGGCAACTTAAGCAGATACACCTACAAAGTGATGAGGAAACGATATGTGACTCACGGGTTGACTTGCCGTCTCGTCTGGAGGCATTTACTGATTTAGCTGGAAAGGGTGCCATACAGATATCTCATCCTCTCCTTAGGCGTGCTGGCCCACAGTTGTTGTAAATGGTCCTTTAAAGTCTGCATACTGACACTGGGAGAGATATAGCGTCGGAGCTGGTGTTCCCCGTATTGTGTCGGGGACAGATCTGGTATCTTGCTGCCCCGCAGATAGTTCGTAGAGACGCTGCGACGGATTTTTTTTTCACAGTTCATGGGCTATCACTGTCTTTCTGTCCACGTGGCGATAGTTCACTCTTAATATTTGTCCTTTCCCCAGTTCCTATTTATTCGCGAGCACTTTTTTATCGTCCGGTTACTCACACGCTACTGCTTTTAATGAAATGTTTCATTATGTTTCCCGGCCGATGCACCAATTGCGACGGATTCTTTTTTTTTTTTTTTTTTTTTTTTTTTGTTACGTGCGTGCGTGCGATGCGACGGATTATACGTTACTGCTGCAATGCAATTTCTTTTATAATTTTTGTTCACCTACCTCTTTACAGCGGTAGATCTTCGCACGTAAACTCCTGACTGTAGCTACTTACGAGATCACAGAAAAGCAGTGTTGGGGAAGCTGTAACCTCATAGCTACACGCCGGAGGCCGCTATAAGTAAAATTTGCTGAAAATTGTCTATGTACTTTAAAGAAATGATTCGGAAAGGGGATGTCACTCGTACTTTAAACATGAAGTTCAAATTTAAACCTTCAATAGATCTTTATTGCCGTTAAGCAATATCATCAGCCCACATTTACGAAAATTGCTAAAGTTTCTGCTCACAGTTATCACCATACCTAAAACAGCCAGAACTTTTACCTTCCCAAATTCCGAAACCAATTACTTGTAGCACAGTCGATGATCGGCCAATTACTTCTGCACACCATATTCAGTGGTTGTCTTTAGTTAAAGTTTATGCTCGCCATAAAATACTCAGTAAGAATATACTCAGTACCGCCACGCTATATAATTCAAAGTTCACTCGCGATTTTCGTCGGAACGAATTATCACAACACTCTAAAGTTTTCATAAACAGTTTCTGGTAACTACCAGATACCATTAACACTGGACCATAAAGCGGAAGTCATCCCAAGACTTCATCTTACACATAATGCGAAAAGTCACATCCAGCATAACCGCCTCTAATCAAAGCTAGCTCGGGACTCTCCTCTCACTCTCCCACACACAAAACTGTATCTCCTCACTAGGCGACCAACCGTCTCGCTTCTCATTGGCTGTCAGTACTTACGACCAATGAGAACTCACTTCTAGGGCGCGGCTCGCGCCAAAATCTAGCAAGCACCAACCACTTCTCTAGGCTCATTGACGTCATCAAATTAAGTAACACAAAACTCTCTAATTAAATTAACAAAAGCCGGCCGCGGTGGTCTCGCGGTTCTAGGCGCTCAGTCCGGAACCGTGCGACTGCTACGGTCGCAGGTTCGAATCCTGCCTCGGGCATGGATGTGTGTGATGTCCTTAGGTTAGTTAGGTTTAAGTAGTTCTAAGTTCTAGGTGACTGATGACCACAGCTGTTAAGTCCCATAGTGCTCAGAGCCAACAAATTAACAAAACAAAATGAACTATAAGCTTTACTCTACATCTGGAAATTTATTATGTAGTCGCGAATGTTCTGGCTGTCTTATACATAAGCATACATACTTGGACATTCGACATTCACTAGTAGGGGAACCACTAGTGGATTCGTTCCCACGTTACAGAGCTAGAACACTTGCCAGTTCCTGTAGAGAATTACATGAATGATTTTTAATAATGCCGAACGTCCCACATACTCTCACGCACGCATTCTTATTCACACGCACCCTAACACACAATACACTTATTTACTTAGAATTCTTGAAATTATTATTATAGAAAAGTTACAGAGGTTTTCTGAAACTAAAAACTTTCCAAATTTATATATGAACACTGAAAGTGTTATCAGATCATCGTGCATAGTCACTGAAGGTGAACTATTACATCACTGTATTTATTTAAATTCTTGACTGTCGGAAAATTACGTTTTTTTATGGAATTTTACTAACTTCCAAAATAGAACTATTTTTGATCTCAGACTTTAACATATTGTTTGTTTTCACAACAGAAGGTTGTACATTAAATATGACGTTCCTCAGGGTATTCCTTTATTAGTTATTAATATTTTTAGTTTCGTATAATTTAAGTGGCCTGCCAGCGCTACTCCACTGCTTTCACATGCGCAGCTGCAACAGATGGTCGTGACCTCAGTCTGCAGGACACAACTCGTCCGTTACTGACCGTATAATACTCTACCGGCTTACAGTGCAGTCCACATACATTCTGAAGTACAGCTTTTAATAGACAAATGGGCGATCGCGCACTAGTTGCGACGCCACAAAGCGTGCCATATATCGACGAGCATTGTCCTGTTGAAAGCGGGCACCGTGATACTGTTGCATGAAAGGTAAGACATGAGGCCACGGGCTGTCTGTGACGTTCCGTTGTGGTGTCAGAGTTCCCTTGGTCACTAGCGACCGTGACCTCAAGTAGTACCCGATACTTCCCCACACCATGGCGCCAGGACTAACAGCTGCACCTCACCAAAACGTTGGAAGAATATTAATAAGCGTCAGTCAAAAATTGGGTACAGTGTTTCCGACGTCGGCAGTTGACTTTTGCTTCTGCTTTCCAAAAGCTGTGTTGTTCCTTGAAGCATGTTTCTTTGACGGGGGTACACCATCCGCGCATCAACGATAACAATAAGAAGTTGAACGATTTCGCCTTCGCCAAACAACGCTTTTTTCTTGCTTTGGGTGAATGGAGTTATGGATGTAAAAATAGCATTGCGGAACATTTGCTTCCTTTTGCCTCACGTAAGGAAAAGTAGACTGAACTTACAAGTGAAAGTTGCGTGATGGTAGAAGACCATCTGAAATGCTAAAGAGTGCTGCATCCTATTCAATTACGGTCCATCTTAAGGAGAGTGGCGAGAAAGAGTGCGGGGAACGCACCTGCCGCTATAGAACTGCCAACTTGTAATCTTCTTCCTCTAGAGCATCGTTCCGACCGTCCTACAGAACGGAACACTAGCTTTCTTTAACTTATTTGATCAAGATCAATCATCGACCACAGGCAGAGCATGCAGTGTGATGTTCTGTATAGAAAATTAGACCTTCGCCAGCGATATGGTTCTTGGTCGATCGCTAAGCTTAGATTGCAAACGCTATTTCTCTAAAATAGTATATAATATATGGAGTTTTTGCCGGTGGCATGAAATTTCCTGAAATCCACTCCTAAATAATTTTGTTTAAATATTTGTGAGATTGAGATGAAGAAAAAGGAAACTAATAAAACGAACAAAACATACCGCCTTCAGATGAATCGCAAGTCAAATATGTGGTGCTATAAAATTTCTCACAAACAAAAGAAATAGAACGTGTTGCCGGCACCACGCGATAGACTAAGCTTCAGAGCTGTTATCAGATTTCAGAAAGTCGACGGAATGCTCTGTTAATATTTGAGAATAATTGACAACATTTTCATGTTCGTTAAAGCACTAGGCCTGGCTGTAGCAGCAGCTTTATTCGCCTGTAGATAACTTTTACAAGGATATTGCGCATGTCTTGTTACTATAATTTAACAACAGCAAACATAATGTAATTCGCATATACAGGCATTTACATATATACAAGTTTAGTTTGACGAGGATGGTGCAGATAGTAAACAGAGCAGGCGTGTTTCTGTCTTATGCAGGATTATCAACACAAGACGGAACGCGAGTGAGGTAAATGTTATTCGGTGTATCATTATTTGAGTAATCGCGCCACAGCATAATTTTATCGCCGTAGATCTCTTGTGCAAAGGTAATTGTTTCTTAGCGTCCTTTTTTACAGCAGCAAAGCTTTCTGGAGCATGTGATTAATTAATAGCTGAAATTGATAGTCAATTACAGTAGCTTAACAATTGCTAAAGATAATACAAAACTTTGGTGTGTGTAGAACTAAAGCGTCATTAACACAAGCAAAGATTAGACGCATCACAGTTAAAAAAATTCTTCTGGGTCTGAGGCGGCACTGTCAACAAAAAACTCCGACGTTTCGGCGACTCTTGTATGGCGCCTTCCTCAGGGTGTATTGCTAACTGCTGAATGACCACTAGTTTGGTTACTTATATACTGTGGAGGAGTGCTGTCATTGGATATGAAGGTGAGGAGGAAGTTGACAATGGGCCTCAAACCCAGAAGAATTTCATTGACTGTGACAACTGCCGCGGAAGCCTACGTTTACATTAGACGCATCAGTTTGCATTACACACAATGACAACGCAAAAGTAAAAGAAATGGTGTTAATTCGCTACAAAGGAAGCAGTAATCGTCGAATTGTAAGTAAAGCAATAAGATCTCTCGTGTCGCGTCTCAAGAGTTAGAAAAGTCTGTACGGAAGACATAAAGGCCAGAAATGCAGTGGACTAGACATTTTAGAAACTCTGCTAGACTGATTCTAAAAGACCAAATATAGGTAATAATTATCTTAACAGTCCAACGAAATAACACGACCAAATTTGTCTATTGTTAATACGTGTAATGTAAGCACCTAATCTCTGCTGTGGAAGAGAAATATACACTTTTTTATAACGTAGAACGCTGTATTAATAGTTTTGGTTGTAATGTTGTTAAACTAAAAATGGATTAATTCTCCAAACCGTTGCTTATACAAAAACAAAAGTTTTTGTGAAACGGAGATTATAGAATGGTGTATGTTGTGTAATTATTACAATATTTCAAGAAATAGCCACGTTTAAGTAAAATGAAGTACATGACAGAGATGGTATCCGTCAGAATGCTGACTGTGTTATGTGGGCACCTGCGGGAACATACACAGCGTCACACTTAGCCAACATGTATGTGCCATCAAATTACATTTTCTGGAAACATTACATTGCGCTACGAAACTGATGCGCAGTACCGAAACATACAGGAATGCAAAACGAAAACTTAGTCAGTTTCGCTACTGAGTTATGTTTTCCGTCCAATACTTTCTAATTGTGAGAATATTTTAATCTTAGTGAAGAATTTTGTTCCCTCGAGTTCGACTCTCATCCTCGCTGCTGCGAAATGCACAATACATCTGCGTCACTTCACCTCAGACGCATCTTGACTTTCTGTCTACATAAGCACCTGCGTGGTGCAACTGAAGTCCACCGACAAGATTTAAAAGTTTGTTCAGGGATTTTTAGAGTATTTTGGTGCAAGGTATCGGTTGCCTCCGGCGGATAGTTACAGAGTAATAACGCAATTGCGATTTATTCGGTTTGTTACGGTAGTTTGTTTCTGTCAAAATACATTCACAACAGCGGAAAAGCTTCTAATATGCAATCACCAATACGTATGGCACGAATCGCAGAGCAATGCAAACAACCTTCAGTAGTATGATGAGGTTGTTATCGCTACGCGAATAACTCCGGATAGCTTCTTTGTGCCGATCTTCCAGTGCATTTATTGAACACATACAGGAAGAGTGCAAGTCGGCTTTCTCTTCATCAGTAGACGTGTCCGTAATTGCTGTGTATCGCTGTCGACGCACAACTAACACTGCCAGAAAAAAAGGACAGAGGCAGAAAGTAATAGTACTGAATGAAAGCTTGGCGACTAAGAGTAGAGTGGCCGTTATTGTTTGTCAGTGGCATGTAACACGAGTGAATTGAACATGTTTTGTTCCAAGCACGGCACGTAGATATTTCAGCGCCGTACAGCTACAAATATAAAGGTGTTTAAGAAATCAAACGGAATGCAATCGCTCTGATACTGGTTCCGTGACTGGGGATAATTACCCTCTGAGCGGCAAAATAAAATTTTGGGGGAGATAAAAATGAAAGGGTTCGTTTGGGTTCCGATCACGACTCTGAATAATTGTTATAAGATCATTACGGTACTATTATTACTATTCCATAGGATTTTAAGACTGATTACGTAAGTTATCCATGATTACAAATCTTTTTCAAATACCAGCGTCAACGTATGATACAATGTGTGCGAGGTTACAGGGTGCGAAACGAATATATGAACGTAATGTTCCTCAAAAAGTCCACCCACTACACACATAATTTGCACTTTTTTACACCATGCATCTATGGCATTACAGTTGACATATATATGTCACATATGCTTAAATATCTCATGAATTGCTCACTTCGCAACAGATAAACAAACTAATTGTCAGCATAACGTAACAGTAAAAATGTAATGGCCACTACTCTGACGTAGGTCATAGACAGTATTATTGTTATTACTGACAGTGGTCGGATACAAAGCACTGGCAGCCTGATTTCTTCCGGCTTTTGTCATTTCAGAAGTAAGGAGTCCAGCAGTAAAGTAGTTTGCAGATAAGATGTTCGTTGCACACATTTTAATTTTGTTGATTTTCAATGGGATGGGAGTGATGCAGAGGAAGCGTATTTGATAACAAGGATCTCACTCGCAATACGTTGAGAACTGCTTCGTTATTCTATAAAAAAATGGTTGTTAGAAATAAACGGTACCATTTTCCGCACGGACTCATTAGTTAGTGGTTTAAGAAAACATCTACAGAGACTATCGTTCATCTTTCGTCCTTTTAGAAATAAAAGAGTTCAAAAAGAATTCCTTTTCAAAGTTAAGTTTCATTTCTGAGTGAACTGTTTCTTAGTCTATCTGACCTTCGAAATTATTTGTACAGTTCTAAGTAATATCTTATCTAAAGTATGGGCGCGCCTGTTTTGTCGTCTCTTTGTAAGACATAATAAGTTTCCATATAATACAATTGTAACAGCCGAGTTTTTATAAAATTTTCTTCTGGTCTGTTTCTTTGTCCATATGCTTTTTCTTCAACACTTATTCATAAATTTTGTTTATATTGTTTTATTCACTTTCGTAAGTGATGTCATACCATATATAATTAAAGTGATTAAGTACGATTATTTTCTCGGTTACAATACTCTTTCTTCTTTCTGATAAATTACCTGATTTTCCTTTTAAACTATTATTTCTCAAAGCGTATGCATTCCTTAGAAATTTCGTTCAGAAGCTGCATTTCCCTTCATATTGTCCCCATTTCCTAATAATAACGTCGTAACGTCTACGGACAATTTAGCACAGTGCAACTATCTGTGTATACTATCTATCTGATTTACATATTCCATTCACATTACCTGACCGCTTTGTTTCTTGTGAATCATTATCGACAAACTGTTTATATTTAGGAAGACTATCGCATTTTTGCGTAAGCTTGTGAAAGCATTTATTGGTAGAGTGAATATATTCTCCTCTGCATAAAAATCAATAACGTTTTGCAGTTATCATATTAAATGCTTTTTTGATGTCAATAAACCTTAAATTTCTTTTCCCGTTTAACTTAGAACGTTGTTCAGTAACCTGTAGCGTTCTTTGTTTACCTGCTTTTGTCATCACATACATTCTTTATCTAAGAAGCCCTCAGATGTAATTTTTCATTTTCTACGTCGAACTGACCTAGTGTTGGTTTCAAGGAGCTTCAAGATCGCCTATCACACTTATGCATGTAAATTTTGAAACAGAAAATAAATTTGCTAGGAAAATAGATGTCAATGCAAAATTCACAAACGGTTTACTTTGTAAGGAATGCTTGTAAAACCCACTGAAGAGAACGGACGGCATACTTAGCGCACAATATGGCTTCAAGATAAAAAAGGAGAACAGGGAGGAATGAAGACCGAACTGCTGAACATCGAAATTGGGAAGAGCACGGCAGTGAAAGTACTGAATTCTCCTGTCTAGGAAGTAAGATTACACCGGTAACCGAAGCAAGGAAGCTATCAGAGGTCCACTGGCACAGATGACACAAACTTTCTTCAGGAAAAGGACTCTAATTGCGTCAGTTACAGATATTGAAACGAGGAAGAAGTTATTGAAGTTCTTCTTCACGAGTATGGCGTTGTACGGAGGCGAAACATTATTTGAACTGTCGTGCCATCTGAAAATGTTAAATTTTAAGTGGATACATTAAGTGGGAAATAAAAAAGTACCAAGAAGAATATATGAAGAAAGAAGTCTGTAGAAGGTCATAATAAGAAATGGGACAGACAAGTCGAACATCTGATACGTCATCCCGGAATAGTTAATCTGGAGCTAGAAGGAATGATTGAGGGAAGAAATAATTAGAGGAGGCAAAGAGTAGTATGTGGAAACAAGTTGTAGAGATATGTGCTTACGTAGAGATGAAAAGATTGACACAGAGTAGAAGGGTAGCAACAACTAGTCGAAAGGCATTAAAAAATTAAAATACATAATTACAGAATTTAGAAAAATCTTATGATTTAATGGATTATAAGAGTCTCTTCCGAATCCAGAAACAACAAGACCTAGACCCAAAAACCATGCTGTTATTAGTGGAATACAAAATGGTACAAAATCCAAATCAAAGTTCAGGTAAGAGATTTTTGACATTAAACTGTTCTGCTTTTGCAAACGACATGGCGATTCTATTTCGGGACGTTCAATACATCACAAAAACAAACAGGAATACTCAAAGAAACAACAGAAAGAGTAGGTCTTCAAATTTTATTTAATCAAAAAAATATATGTGTATAGCTAGCAAAAGTCTGGCACCCAAAATTCTAAAACATCGAGAGAGTTTCCTACTTCAGATAGTTGGGGGAAACAACTCATGAGACTGACCCGGAATAGATGTTCTTTGAAATCAGTTGCAGAATCTGAAACAGCCTTTAGATTTACAAAATGCTTTTAGAACAAAACAAAATGCACTTCAAAATTCTCAAAACTATGACACTCCAACACAGTCATCATATTTATGGGGCTAGAACACTCTTTTCAAACTGAAAGGAATCCAAGAGAGAGAACCGAAAGTAATCAGGAAAATTTGCTGTCGAAATTACAATGAAGAAGGAACATGAACGCTAGGAGCAAATAAGCAAATTGAAAAGTATAACATAATTTACTCGGATGTGAAAAAGGGAAAGGCTACATTTCTATGGGCATATTGGAGGAATAGAACTGACCAGGTTAATAACGCAGGTTATGGCACTGTACGAAAGTCGCAGTAGAGTTAATTTATTGTGAGAATAATATGGCTCGGTCCAGTAAGAAGAGATCTGAAAGGAGCAGCAGTGACACAACATGAAAAAATTTTGGCAGAAGGTTCACGACTGGGATAGTTGGCCTGAAAATATAAAACTTGGTCTGACAACAGGAGAAAAGGTGCTTGTTTGGTCACAAAAACATAAATAAAACATGAAATCTTTTTTGTACAGCTTGTCATCTATTATAGTTCACACATGAACAGTACCTCTACTACCACTACTACTAATAATAATAATAATAATAACAATAACAGTAATAACAATAACGACAGTAACAGGTTAAAAGAGTGAAAAAATTCGCGTATGTAAGGGAATATATACAAATAAGAGAATCAAACAAACACCGTACAAAAGAAACATATCAAGACAGGCCAAACTCAGGCTCCACAATACACTTGTACTACCTGAAGAACTGAAAGCATCAGAAACGACTACAATTGGAGCATTAAGAATCGAAGAGAGAAGAAAAGTAGAACTTAGAATCCTCAGACAAATTTTTGGAGCAGTACACGGAGCTGGTGTTAAGAATAAAGAGACCAACCAAAGAACTTTACTAACAGACAGATAGATTCACAGACATGCTCAGAAAACGTCGACTAAAATTATTTGGACAAATACATAGAGTGAACAACAACAGACTCGCAAAGAAAATTTCTGAAGTAGCAAAGCTAAAAAAACGGGGGGAGGGGGGGAGGGGTGAAGGGGATATCAGAGCAGCCTTGCCTTCAAGAAACAGAAGATTGAAACAAGCAGGAATCAATAGGGAAATGAGAAACATAACAGACAAATTCAGAAACAAAATTATGAGCAGCAAATTTGAAGTAAAGGAAAGGAAGAAAACATTTACTTGTACATCGACGTCTACATGATTACTGTGCAATTCACAATTAAGTGCTTGGCAGAGGGTTCCTCGAACCACCTTCAGGCTATTCCGTTACCGTTCCACACTCGAACAGCATGCGGAGAAAAACGAACACTTTCTGTGCGAGCTCTGATTTCTGTTATTTTATTGATGATCATTCTTTCCAATGCAGGTGGGCGCCAACGAAATATTTTCACATTCTGAGGAGGAAGTTGGTGACTGGAATTTCGTAATAACATCCTGCCGCAACGAAAAACCCCTTTATTTTAATGATTACCACCCCAATTCACGTATTTTATCTGTGGTGCTCTCTCCCCTATTTAGCCATAATACGAAACGAATTGCTTTTCTTTGAAGTTTTTCGATGACCTCCATCAGTTCTATCTGAGGCGGATCCCACATTGCACAGCAATATTCCAGGAAAGGACGTACAAGCGTAGTGTAGGCAGTCTCCTTAGTAGGCTTGTTACATTTTCTCAGTGTTCTGTCAATAATTCGCAGTCTTTGGTTTGCTTTACCCACAAAATTAACTATGTGATCGTTCCAACGTAAGTTACTTGTAACTGTAATTCTTAAGTATTCAGTTGAACTTACAACCTTTAGATTTATGTGATTTATCGTGTAACCGAAATTTAGTGGATTCCTTGTGGTACTGGTGCGGATGACTTCTCACTTTTCATGATTCAGAGTCCATTGCCACATTCCGCGCCATGCAGATATCTTGTCTAAATCGTTTTGCAATTTGTTTTGATGATCAGATCACTTTATAAGACGGTAAATGAGAGTATCGTCGGCAAATAATCTATGAGTGTTACTCAGATTGTCTCCCAAATCGTTTAGGTGCATCAGAAACGGAAGAAGGCCTGTAACACTTCCTTCGCGAACATCAGACACTTCGTCTGTTTTACTCGACGATTTTCGGTCAGTTACTACGAACTGTGACCTTTCTGAAAGGAAATCACCAATCCAGTCGCACAATTGAGACGATACTCCATAGGTAGACAATTTGATTAGAATTCTCTTTTGAGGTACCGTGTGAAATGCCTTCTGGACATCTAAAAATGTGGAATTAATTTGACATCCTCCATCAATAGCATTGATTACTTATGAGAACAAAGAACTAGTTGCGCTTAATAAGAACGACAGTTTCTGAGTCCGTGTTGGCTGTTTGTTAATAAATTGTTTTCTTCAAGATAACTCATGATGTGCGAGCACAGTATTTGTTCCAAAATCGTACTGAAAATCGACGTTAGCGATATGGGTCTGTAATTTAGCGAATTATTCCTATTTACTTTCTTGGGTATTGCTGTGACTTGTGCAACTTTCCAGTCTTTATGTACGGATCTTCCAACGAGCGATCGGTTGTATTTGATTGCTAAATATGGAACTTTGTTTCAGTATACTCTGAGAGGAACCTGACTGGTATACAATCAGGACCGAAGGCTTTGCCTTTATTAAGTTATGTAAGCTACTGTGCTACGCAGAGGATATCTACTTCTAAGCTACCCACGTTGGCAGTTGATCCTGGTTCGAATTCTGGAACATTTACTTCGTCGTGTTTCGTGAAGAATCTTCGGAAAACCGTATTTAGTAACTCTGATTTAGTGGCACTGTCATTAATAATATCACCATTAATATTGTGCAGAGAAGGTATTGATTGTGGCTTTCCGCTGGTGTACTTTACATAGGACTAGAATCTCTCTGGATTTTCAACCAGGTTTGGAGATAGAGTTTCATTGCTTAAAGTATTAAAAGCATCTCGCATTGAAGTTCGCACTACATTTCGAGTTTCTGTAAAACTTCGTCAGTCTTCAGGGGGAATAAAACTGTGTGCCGGATCAAGACTCGAACTCGGCACCTTTGCCTACGAGGTACTGGCGGAATTAAAGCTGTGAGGACTAAGCACATCACACACATCCATGCCCGAGGCAGGATTCGAACCCGCGACCTTAGCGGTCACGCGGTTCCAGACTGAAGCGCCTAGAACCGAGCGGCCACAACGGCCGGCTGTCATTTCAAGTTTTGTTTGAACTGTACAGCAACTGTATCGAGACGGAGAGGAAATTATTAGCAGAACAAAGGCAACAGAAACTCGGTTAAAGAATGAGGAGATTTTGGGAACACAAAAGAAGATGGAAATACGAAAAAAATGAATACCCATGTAAAATCATAGTTCCAACAATGTCTTAAGGGCAAAAATGTGAAATAATGAATAAGTCTGCAGGTTAACATTGCTTGTAATCAAAAACTTGAATAATTCTTCAGTGTTGTGTGCCGTGGCGTTTGATCAGAGGTTCAAATGGCTCTGAGCACTATGGGACTTAACATCCGAGGTCATCAGTCCCCTAGAACTTTGGCCAACACGGAATGATACCAGACTTCTTGGAAGCAGACATGCACTCCGAAAAATAGAAAGTGTGTCATGCTATGGAAAGCTTGTCAGAGATGGAAAAAAAAAATTCTGGCCCTGGCGCAGGTGGACGACAACCAACCGCGGGGCAAATTGTCGCGACTCCCCGTTCAGCCGATAAGGCAGGATTCGATCCTGCGACCGTAGCAGTCGCGCACTTCCGGACTGAAGCGCCTAGAGCCGGCCGCGGTGGCCGTGCGGTTCTAGGCGCTGCAGTCCGGAAGTTCGCTACTGCTACGGTCGCAGGTTCGAATCCTGCCTCGGGCATGGATGTGTGTGATGTCCTTAGGTTTAAGTAGTTCTAAGTTCTAGGGGACTGATGACCTAAGATGATAAGTCCCATAGTGCTCAGAGCCATTTGAACCATTTTTTGAAGCGTGTAGAACCGCTCGGCTTGATCAGAGGAAGAGGAACGCAATACATAATGGAAGTGACGCATGTGATGGGACTTTTAGACGAGCTATTTGTTTCTGAGGAACTGAATTTCAGCCTACTGATCTCATTATTGAGATTAGCCCGAAGACAAACCTTTTTGCTTTCATTTGGCCAACACGGAATGATACCAGACTTCTTGCAAGCAGGCATGCACTCAAAAAAAGGAAAGTGTGTCATACTGTGGAAAGCTTGTCAGAGTTGAAAAAAAAAAAAAAAATCTGGCCCTGGCGCAGGTGGACGACAACCGACCGCGGGGCAAATTGCCGCGACTCGCCGGACAGCCGATAAGGTTCAGTTTCACGGAAATAAGAATAAAGCTGTCACCCTAAATCGCGGGGCGCGTACGAACGCCGGCCGAGGGTCAAACGGCGCGGCGGTCCCCCACACAGGTGACCCCATCAGCTCCTCCCACTCCATTATTTCCAGGATATAAAAATATCTGTGGCTCCGTCTTCCTATATTTAGCCGCGGCGCTGGCTTCGTTATAAGCTTCTGCCGTTAAAATTCCCCGCCCCCCGCCTCTCCCCCCTCCCCCCTTGCCCACCGAGTTTCGGCTCGGGTCCGCCCTATCGGCCCCTCCCCCCTTTTATGAACCCGGCGTTGGTAATATTCATTGCCATTAAGGCTTATGTAATTTTTCGTTGGAAATTAAATGGTAAATGGTTTAGCGGGCGAGGGCCGCCGGCCGGATTCCTGCAAGTGCGGACAGTAATTACTCGGCATTCTTCATTAAGCGGCTACTTGCCGGGCCGTATCAATCAGCTGCCCCTGTTGATTAGAATCTCGGCCGGGCCCCGGCGTGGCCTCGCGCTGCCGCTGCCTCTGCGGGCATCGCACGCCGCCGCCGACGCCGCCGGTGGCGTGTGGGAACCTGCGCCGCCGCCGCCGCCGCCGCCGCTCCGGATGTGACTGCCGCGCGGCCGCAGCGGTGCCAACGTGGCGCGCCAGAATATCACGCACAGTGTTTGTCAGCGCGAATCCAGAAAAGACCACTTCTTACACGATATCGTGCAAACAACAGCTGCAGGTGAACGGGCGATTCCCATCTTTCTAGATTTCCTAAAGGCGCTGGACACAGTACCACTTACAAGCAAGATACTGTCGTATATGATCGGCCCTTGGGAAGTTTGAACAACTGAAGACTGTACGTTATACTCCACGGCCAGTGATACACAGAAATAAAAATACACAACTGGCCACTAAAATTGCTGCACCAACAAGAAATGCATTGGACAAATATATTATACTAGAACTGACATGTGATTGCATTTTCACGCAATTTGGGTGCATAGATCCTGAGAAATCAGTACCAAGAACAACCACCTCTCGCCGTAATAACGACCTTGATACGCCTGCGTATTGAGCCAACTGAGCTTGGATGGCGTGTACAGGTACAGCTGCCCATGCAGCTTCAACACGATACCACAGTTCATCAAGAGTAGTGACTGGCGTATTGTGACGAGCCAGTTGCTCGGTCACCATTGACCAGACGTTTGCAGTTCGTGAGAGATCTGGAGAATGTGCTGGCCGGGGCAGCAGTCGAACATTTTCTGTCTCCAGAAAGGCCCGTACAGGACCTGCAACATGCGGTCGTACATTATCCTGCTGAAATCTAGGGTTTCGCAGGGATCGAATGAAGGGTAGAGCCACGGGTCGCAACACATTTGAAATGTAACGTCCACTGTTCAAAGTGCCGTCAATCCGAACAATAGGTGACCGAGACGTGTAACCAATGGCACTCCATACCATCACGCCGCGTGATACGCCAGTACGGCGATGACGAATACACGCTTCCAATGTGCGTTCACCGTGATGTCGCCAAACACCGATGCGACCATCATGATGCTGTAAACAGAACCTTCATTCATCCGAAAAAATGACGTTTTGCCATTCGTGCACCCAGGTTCGTCGTTGAGTACACCATCGCAGGCGCTCCTGTCTGTGATGCAGCGTCAAGGGTAACCGCAGCCATGGTCTCCGAGCTGATAGTCCATGCTACTGCAAACGTCGTCGAACTGTTCGTGCAGATAGGTGTTGTCTTGCAAACGTCCCCATCTGTTGACTCAGGGATCGAGACGTGGCTGCACGATCCGTTACAGCCATGCGGATAAGATGCCTGTCATCTCGACTGCTACTGATATGAGGCCGTTGGGATCCAGCGTGGCGTTCCGTGTCACCCTCCTGAACCCACCGATTCCATATTTTGCTATCATTCATTGGCTCTCGAGCAACGCGAGCAGCAATGTCGCGATACCATAAACCGCAATCGCGATAGGCTACAATCCGACCTTTACCAAAGTCGGAAACGTGATGGTACGCATTTCTCCTCCTTAAACGAGGCATCACAACAATGTTTCACCAGGCAACGCCGGTCAGCTGCTGTTTGTGTATGAGAAATCGGTTGGAAACTTTCCTCATGTCAGCAAGTTGTAGGTGTCGCCACCGGCGCCAACGTTGTGTGAATGCTCTGAAAAGCTAATCATTTGCATATCACAGCATCTTCTTCCTGTCGATTACTATATGTGTTTCCATGCTGACGCAAGTACAGGAGTTGGACAAAAATATCCAAACACTGCGAGAAATGCATGCTTGAACATAATTGCAGATGCCAGCAAAGCATGCAAGTCGCGCTGTTGTATTTGACCACCATCTGCACCTGTGCAATGCTGTCAATACGGTGCAACTCACTCGTGTTAAGAACACTGCTCTCTGCACTCGTGAACTCTCTCAGTACCAAAACGACACGAAGGGAGCTTCATAAGTAGGAAATTTCGGGGCGATCTGGAATTTCAAAACCATTCGTCAACGAAGCAAATGCTCAGAACAGTAAAGCGTGATGTCGAAGCCATAAAACCTGGAATATCGAGCAACGGAAGAAAGTCACTCGGTCGAATGAATCTTGTTGCACACTGCTTCCAGCATCTGGCCGAGTTTACGTACCAGGACTAACTTGGTGGGGGGTCTGGTGATGATTTGGGTAGCTATATCGTGGTACATGGCAAAGTCGCACTACTGCCAATGATTGTATGAGCATTTCGGCTGGTCACCTCCATCCCTCAGTACAATGATGATACTGTATTCCAAGGCGGCAGGGCGCCTACTGACACAGCATGCATCGTTCACGACTCAATTTTCTGAGCACAAGGGTGGATTGTCGTGTTCCCCCCTGGCCACCACAACCACCAGATATTGATACTATTCAATTTCGATGGTCTCCTTTCGAGAGAAGAGTGTGTGATCCCTATCCACCTCCACCATCGTTGCCTGAACTTGCTATTATTTTGCATGAAGAATGTTAAAAGGTTCTTGGAAACCGTAAAGGACCTATATTGATCTATTCTGAGACGACTGGAATCTATTCGGAATGCCAGTAGTTTTCCTACGCAGTATTAGGCAGGGTAATGTGTGGTGTGTCTAATGTTTCCTTATTGTTGTCCGTCATCTGTACATCGTCAGTGTTCTCAGTATACAACACAGACGATCTATCAGACAGGATCAGCAACACTGTGAGATTGTTCTCTCGTGACGCTTTTTTACTTGAATGTGTCATCGCTATACGACTGCAGCCAAATACAGGAAGAACCTGACGAACTTTTTCACTTGGTGTAGTAAATGGCAGGCCACAGTAAATGTGATTAAATTCAATACAGTTCAGTTTAATTTCTAGAACAAACAGCAACAAGCTAATAGTTTCCGATCACAGGACTAGTGATCAGCAACTTCAGCTCGCCAATCCCGTACAAGTATTTAACGGTAATATTAAGAAACGATATGAAATGGGACGACCACATAAAATCAGTATTAGAGAAGACCGACGGAAGACTTAGATATAATTACAATGGAATGACAACCCTTAGCTGCTTACAGGCGTTGACATACGTCAACGGGAACAGATGAAAATGTGTGCCCCGACCGGGACACGAACCCGGGATCTCCTGCTTACATGGCAGACGCTCTATCCATCTGAGCCACCGAGGACACAGAGGATCGTGCGACTGCAGGGACTTATCTCTGGCACGCCTCCCGCGACACCCACATTCTCAACGTATAGTCCCGCACTACATTCGTAGTGCCCCCGCCCATTATACTCGTTACTTGCGGCGTGTTGCCGATTCCCGTAAGAGTTCGGGAACTTGTTGTGCATCCGCACAGAAGAAGAAGAAGATGGTCAAGTGGTCGGTGAGCCTTAACTATATATATACTAAGATGGTATCTGTTCCTTCCGGACCATTGGTCTGAGACTGGCAGCATCCGGACTAGGGAAATACCGTTCTGTGGATAGGCTGTCATTAACACCACAACACAAACGGCTGCATTTGGAATGGTGCCGCGACAGGGAAGCATGGACTACCGGGCGATGCCGGGCATCGCGTTGTGTTCAGCGCTGAATCACAGTCGTCCGCTGCTCCGGATGACAGTCGACGAATATGGTGGCAGCAAGGGGACAGGCCTCATTCTGCTCCGGAGAGGGTCAGCTGTGTTACTTCTGCTGTCTTGGTGTGGGGAACGGTCGGGTATGACTTCAGGTCACAGTAACCGAGGGAAAGCTGACGGCACTACGGCACGTCACGGACATGCTGCGTCTTCATGTGGTACCTCTCATGTGACAGTATCGCGGCGCCACTTTTTAGCAGCACAACTCTCATTCACACATGGAGCGTGCCTCTACAAAATGCCTGCGTAATGTTTACTATTTTTTTTGTAAACTTGACTGTACTTTGTAATCAATGTAATAAATCACAAAGCATCTGAACCTGTGCAGCTCCATTTCGTTTCCTCCCTCTCCTCTGGTGCTTCACTTTTCTTGTTAGCCAGTTTATTTGTTAAACGGAGATCTATCAAAATATCTGTCATTCCGACCGTATCCTCGCGAGAAGAGTTCTACACTTATCAAACATAGATCTTAGCTTGAGACAGGAATTTGTGAGAACGAGACCTAGTGTAGAAGTAACTTGTGGACTGTGGGAACACCGGAAAAGAAGAGTTTCCGACCGTCCGAAATATGGGATTACAAAGGGATGCTGAAAATTATACACACATCCAAAAAAGTTTTGCATTATCCCGGTTTCCAAACTCCTGAAGATAGACGTTAGATGTGGATATTCCATCAGAGACACAGTCCCTTTGATTGTTCAGAAATGTCACTAAACCTGACCAAAGATGTAAATAACCATGCGTGATCAGCGCCTATTTGACAGAGGGGGTCAGAGACACAGTCCCTTTGATTGTTCAGAAATGTCACTAAACCTGACCAAAGATGTAAATAACCATACGTGATCAGCGCCTATTTGACAGAGGGGGTCCAACAGCCGACCAGTTCCAGTCATTCCACCAGGAAGAAGGTACACGGCTCTTGTTGTCTGTAGTTCAGCGATGCTTAGACGGTCAATACCGCGGTTCGATCGCGTACGCACTGTTACTTTGTGCCAGGAAAGGGCTCTCAACAAGGGAAGTGTCCAGGCGTCTCGGAATGAACCAAAGCGATGTTGTTCGGACATGGAGGAGACGACATGCCTCGCTCAGACCGCCCAAGGGCTACTAGTGCAGTGGATGGCCGCTACCTACGGGTTATGGCTCGGAGGAATCCTCACAGCAACGCCACCATGTTGAATAATGCTTTTCATGCAGCTACAGGACGTCTTGTTACGACGCAAACTGTGCGCAACTTCACTCCCGACGTCCCTGGCGAGGTCCATCTTTGCAACCACGACACTATGCAGCACGGTACAGATGGGTCCAACAACATGCCGAACGGACTACTCTGGACTGGCATCCCTTTCTCTTCACCCAGGAGTGTCACATATGACTTCAACCAGACAATCGTCGGAGTCGTGTTTGGAGGCAACCCGGTCAGGCTGAACGCCTTAGACACACTGTCCAGCGAATGCAACAAGGTGGAGGTTCCCTGCTGTTTTGGAGTGGCATTATGTGGGCCGACGTCCGTCGCTGGTGGTGTACGATGAGTGAATGCAATCCTCCGACCGAAAGTGCAACATTATCGGCAGCATATTGGCGAAGGATTCGTCTTCATGCACGACAATTCCCGCCCCCATCGTGCACATCTTGTGAATGACTTCCTTCAGGATAACGACATCGCTCGACTACAGTGGCCAGCATGTTCTCCAGACATGAACCCTATCGAATATGCTTGGGTTAGATTGGAAAGTGCCGTTTATGGACGACGTGACCCACCAACCACTCTGAGGGATCTACGCCTAATCGCTCTTAAGGAGTGGGTCAGTCTGGACCAACAGTCCTCGACGAACTTGTGGATAGTATGCCACGTCGAATACAGAAACGCATCAATGGAAGAGGGCCTGCCTCTGCGTATTAGAGGTACCGGTGTGTACAGCAATCTGGACCACCACCTCTGAAGGTCTCGCTGTATGGTGGTACAACATGCAACGTGTGGTTTTCATGAGCAATAAAAAGGGCGGAAATGATGTTTATGGTGATATCTGTTCCTATTTTCTGTACAGCGCCCGGAACGCTCGGAACCGAGGTGATGCAAAACTTTTGATGTTTGTATGTACTGATAACGTAATGAATGATGAGGTTATCTGCAGAAACGGCAAGGTATGATATATGCGGAAGAAGCAGACTAGAAGGAGTGCCCGGATGACAGAATATGTGTTAAAGAGGGTTTAAAGTGTGGAGGAAGACGGAGATTAGAATATATTCAATAAATAGTAAGGACGTTGAGTTTACAGGTACTGCTCTGACACGAGGACGTTGGCCCAGGAGAGGAAAGCGTGGCGGGTCGTGTCAAACGAAATTCAGTTAGGAACATGCGTTGGCCGTAGTAGCGGTTTAATGGCTACAGAAAATCACTGATAGAAACACGACAGCTCTGTCGTGACACAGCATTATCTTTTCAAACGAGTTCACGTTTCGCGTACATCACGAAGCACAGATCCGCGTGAGCGGCTCTGAGGAGTGCGATCGCTGCCAGGTTGCATTCGTCAGACGGGCCGACCATTTGGCGCAAAGGTACGGGGACCAAAGGGTACACTACTAGTTAAAAGAGCTTGCAGTTTGGTCAGCAGACGTTATACGGGATGAGTCACCTAAAACCGGCACCGTAAATATTGCGAAAATAGAAAGTACTATTCATGTGCGATTTTTACAGACTGGATTGGTAGTTAGGGATTCCTATTGTTAGTCAATCAACAGATTGTAATAAAATTTACAAAACGTATTTTTTTGTACCAATGTACTCTTCTTAAACGGAACACTGCCTATTGCCACTAAGATACTAAAAGTAAATTAAATCCGAATGTCAGAGGTGTTAGTTGCTTGATTCTAGTGGGAGTCGTTCACGAGATATCGTATCTTGCAGTGTTTCCATAGTGACATTTTTTTGTGCCATTCAACCTGCATAGTTGCTAGATACGATGCTGTTACGATTGCTTACACTGTGCTTGTGTGTTCGTTGAGTGACTGCAAGTTGCTATTCAATTGGTGTGCGACAGCCCAAAAGGCGGGTCGTGAGTGGACGATGGGGTTTACCAATGCAGAAAAAGCCGACATGCTCGTTGTATAGGAAGAATGCAGTTCGTCCTTCTGCGGTGTACGCGGCAAGATATCCCAATAGACGTCAACCATCGCGGCATTTATTTATCTTCCTGTTCAACCATTTATGTTACAGTGGTAGTGTAACATATAGACAACGTAACAGATGGAAAAAAGTGACGACAGAAGAAGGCGAAATTAATGTTCTTGCTGCTGTTGCAGGTGATCCGCACGTTAGGAGGCACGCAATTCCACGGGGCAATGGCATATGTTCAGCAAGTGTCCTATTCATTCTCCAAAAATATAGTTTTCATCCTTGTCAGATCTCTTTCCATCAAGAGCTGCCTAGAAACGATTATCATAATTGCGTTAACTTCTGTACATGTGCATGAAGACAGCATACTGCAGAAGTATCATGATGTATCCTGTATAGTCATGAAGCCAAATTTACCAGTCATGGCCAGAATAACAGCCGAAATATTCACCGCTGCTCTGCTGACAGTCCCTATTCGCTCCTTCAGGACCATCGAACGTAAACGTTTGGTGTGGGATATTGAACTATCAGCTCATAGGCTTGTTTTTTATAGACGGAACACTGACCGTGCACAACTATCGCAGCCTCCTAATAGGCCATCTTCCACGGACGCTGGAAGACGTTCATCTGTGGTACCAACACGATGGCTGTCCAGCCCATTGTGAATGAAGTACTACAACAGGCCTTCACAAATTCTTGGCAAATCGTTGGATGGGACTCATAGGACTGCACCTTTGCTGGCTCTTTTCCCAGACTCGACGCCTGCAGACTTTTTCTGTTGGCAAGGACGTTGTCTACAAGGGCATACCAACTACACCCGATGATATGCAAAGACGTGTTACTGCAGCCTGCTCGGACATCTCCGCTGAAACGCTAGCGCGTCTGCAGCGGTCGTTACTTACAAGGGAACCTCCCCATCGCACCCCCCTCAGATTTAGTTACGAGTTGGCACAGTGGCTAGGCCTTGAAAAACTGAACACAGATCAATGGAGAAAACAGGAAGAAGTTGTGTGGAACTATGAAAAAGATAAGCAAAATATACAAACTGAGTAGTTCATGCACAAGATGGGTAACATCAAGGACAGAATGAGCTCAGGAGCGCCTTGGTCCCGTGGTTAGCGTGAGCAGCTGCGAAACGTCCCTGGTTCAATTCTTCCCTCGAGTGAAAAGTTTACTTTTTTTATTTTCGCAAAATTATGATCTGTCCGTTCGTTCATTAACCTCTCTGTTCACTGTAATAAGTTTAGTGTCTGTGTTTTGCGACCGCACCGCAAAACCGTGCGATTAGTAGACGAAAGAACGTGCTTCTCCAATGGGAACCGAAAACATTTGATCGCAAGGTCATAGGTCAACCGATTCCTTCACAGGTAAACACGTCTGATACATTCTATACGACACTGGTGACGGCATGTGCGTCACATGACAGGAATATGTTGTTGACCCACCTAACTTGTACACTTGGCGAATGGGTAAAACGATTCTTCTACCTTGCCTGATTTAGGTTTTCTTGTGGATGTGATAATCACTCCCAAAAAAGTGATGAAAACCTAAGAGTTTGTCAGATAATAATTGTCTGACAATAAAAAATTTAACTTTTCACTTGCGGAAAGACTTGAACCAAGAACCTCTCGTTCGGCAGCTGCTCACGCTAACCACGTGACCAAGGCGCTCCTGAGCTCACACTATCCTTGATGTTGCCTTTCTTCCACATGGACTACTCAGTTTGTATATTTTGCTTATTTTTTCATAGTTCCACTCAACTTCTTCCTGTTTTGTCGATTGATTTGTGTTCAGTTTTTCAAGGCCTATCCGCTGTGCCAACTTATAACTAAATCCGAGGGGGGTGCGATGGGGAGGTTCCCTTGTTAGCACACTGGGAGCGTCATTGTCGCTGCCGGTGGTCATTTTGAACACAACCTGTGACGGTCAACCGTCTCATTACTGGTCAGAATCTAATTTACCTCACTTTTACTATGTTGAAGGCAAATATGCATTGTTACATTTAATAAAATGTATGTTTGCACAAAAAATACACTTTCTAAGTATTATTACACTCTGTTAACAGGATAACAGTACGAGCCTCTGACTACCAATCCATTTTGTGAACACCGCCCATCAATAGCACTTTCTATTATAGCGATATGTGCGGTGCAAGTCTCAGGTGATTCACGCTGTATGTCTGACATGTTGAGATCGGAGGCTACACTCTGTACTTAGGTCTCTGATGCGGCCCACCACGGATACCTCTCCTGTGCCTATCTTTTCAAATCAGAGTAGCACCTGCAATCTACGTTCTTATTTATTTGCTGGATGTATTCCAATATCAGTCTTCCTCTACAATTTTTACCCTCTACAGCTCCCTCTGTTATCTCGGAAGTTTTTCCCTGACGTCTTACCAAGTGTGTGTGTCTCTTCTTCTTGTCAGTGATTTCCATATATTCATTTCCTCGCCAATTCTGCGGAGAACCTCCTCATTCCTTACCATATCTTTGCATCAAATTTTCAAAATTTTCCCGTAGCACCACATCTGAATTACTTCAATTCTCTTCTGTTCCGGTTTTCCCACAGTCCAAGCTTCAGCACCATACAATGCTGCTCTCAAACGTACATTCGCAAAAATTTCTTACCTAAATTAAGGTCTGTGTTTGATACTACAAGACTTCTCTTGGTCAGAAACGCCGTTTTTGTCAGTGCTAGTCTGCTTTTTATGTCCTCCTTGCTCCATCCATCATGGGTTATTTTGTTGCCTAGGTAGCAGAATCTCTTAACTTTGTCTACGCCGTGCTCCCCAGTTCTGATGTTAAGTTTCTCGTTATTCTTATTAGCGCTACTTTTCATTAATTTCGCCTTTCTACGATTTACTCTCAATCAGTATTTTGTACTCAGTTAACTGTTCATTCCGTTCACCATGTCTTGTAATTCCTCTTTCAATGAGGATAGCAATGTCACCAGCGAATTTTATCACCGATATCCTTTCAACTTGAATTTTAATCCCCCTCTCGAACTAGTCGTTTATTTCCGTCGTTCCTTCCTCGATCTTTACATCCCTGCCTTACAATCTTTTTAATCCGAGAGCCTCATTTTGGTCTTCCCCTCTTATTTTTCCCACTTGGTATGTGTAGAAATTGTATATTACCTGTCTTTCCCTGTAGCTTACTCCTATTTTCCTCAGAATTTCCAACATATTACACCATTTTACATTGTCGAACGCCTTTCCCAGGTCGACAAATCCTATGAACGTGACTTCTTTTTTCTTTAGTCTTGCTTCCATTATCAATTGCAGCGTGAGGACTGCCTGTCTGGTGCCTTTACCTTTTCTAAAGCTAAACTAATCGTCATCTAACACATCTTAAGCTTTCTTTTCCGTTGTTCTTTATATTATTCTTGTCAGCGATTTGGATGCATGAACTATTAAGCTGATTGGGTGACAGTTTTCGCACTTGCGGGCTCTTGCTATCTTCGAATTCTCTCACTCACTGAAAGCATCTCGACGTGGGTTGCTGAGAAACTGACAGTCACAAGATTGATGAACTCTTGCACAATGTTTGAAAGGTGCCTATTTAGTCGGCATTTTCATTTCATTTTATTCCATTACATTTTGATTGCAATAGATCACGACATTTATCGTACTTATATTTTACACGAGTCTGCTATAAGCAGTTTCGACTAATCGATACAAGCACTGTAGCAACCTCTTTACTTTGTCACGTATGCGGTTTTATGCTTTTGACGAGTCGGTTTACTTTCTGCCAATGGGAACTGACTGCGTTTTGCCGGCCGTGTGGTTCTGCTTGTTCGAAAGAGAACCCACCATTGTATTTGACTTCAAAATATAGTCCTGTCCAGACTGGAATCTGTGTCGTAGATGTGGAGCTGGGACTGGAAGAAGACCGCCTTCGTCTGGAGGAAATCCATGCTGTCATACAGGTTCTACAACGAATAAATAATCAGGTGAGACCATTTCAGTTTATTTGCCGTGGTGAAGTTTAGTAGTTGTGGTGAAGTTAGATTGGCATTGATTCTTTGTGATCATTCCACACACAGGAATTGGGCTGTGTGCTTTTCTGTGGTAAACTGGGAGCTCATAAGTTGATACTACTTAATGGAATGGAAGCTGATTGTAATATAACACATTTTTTGTTTCACTTCGTCTACTGTAAGTATAAAGTAGTTTTCACTTATTCACTACTGTGAGATGAGAAGACTATTGTTCTTTTGTTTGTTGTAAATCCAAATCTTCAAATTGTATGTTTGAGTGCTCTTGTGGGGCTGTAAAACCTTTTCCTTATATACAGTGATAATATAATTGCTTACCATTCTACTTCTTTCGCGTTTTCTCCAAAATTTGGCGTGTCGTTCTTCGTATTAAGACCCTAGACCGTGCCACATTGCATAGGCACCATCGTATTGGAAACCTGCGGCGTCCCTCTGCAATCCACAAGTACTAGTGGTGCTCTGGAAATCTATTACTGAACTCCGATCGCGTAAGACGCAGATAATGAACGATCTTTCTTTGAATGCCTTTAGTTTTCAGCTGCTAATAAATGTAGGCCAACAGGTCCTGTTTTGATGATTGATTTTTGTCAGCCATTGTGCTATGTAATATTGCTCACTGTTACGTAAGAATGGAATCAGAACTTAGATGCTCACTCAGGTGATTTTAATATTTTTGTGTATCAAATCGATGATTAGAGAATTGAGGAGACCTCCAAACTGCAGTGCTGGACGTTATACATAGAATGTTAAAACATGTTCCATTTAGTTCATTGCCTATACGAATCAGTACACAATGTGCAATATACATTATTAACTATGGAAACCAAATATTTTCCGCTGCGCTGAATTTTTTGAAAATGCATGTGTCTGTGACTATCTCTATTGATTTTCCAAATTCTTATTGGGGCACGAGGCTCATAAACGTGCTTAGTTTGAAAGTATCAGGGCTTTATTATCACCACTTATGGGAATCGGCCTTGCTTTGTGTATTACTCACAGGAGTTTCATATTCAAGGAGCTTGGAATGATGTGTCAGTATCTGCCCTCCAACTCGTGCGATTCGATACTCAGCTGGGTTAGAGTCATTTTTGCTGTCAGATTTTGGAAGTGGCAGTCCTGTGTACTAAACGTCACAGCCTGTACACCGCCAGATCACCTACGAATTTAGTTATCTATTCTTCCTACTATACTGTATCTAATAGTTAACATTTCAGTATTTGCTATCCTTCCAAGTACTGCAATTTTAATTGTCAGTAGTGTAGAATGCTTTGCAGACACACTTCGTATGTCTCGTTTACGTATAATTACAGCGTAACATATGCGTAGTTTAATGGAATTTCGGTAGAATGTGTGAAATGCATGGAACTGATGAAGGATAACAACATAAATTAGAAATACTAAACACTATAGTTGCTGAAAGTCCTTCATCGGTAATTATATCATTTCTTCAAAAAACATAGCATAATTTCAATGTTTCTCCACAAACGTTATTTTTTACTTTGAATCATCAGTTTTTTTTCTGACTGGTTTGATGTGCTACACCATGATTTCCTCTCCTGAACCAAACTTTTCACCCCATAGTAATACCCATACACACAAGGTCCTTATTATTTGTTGTATGTATTCTAATTTTTATCATCCTCTATAGTTTATGACCTCTCAGGCTTCCTTTAGTACCATGGAAGCTATTCGCTAATGTCATAAGCTCAGTGAAACAAAATTAACTTCATATGTCGTTTAGAAAGATAATGTGGGATATTTGTGATCATTTGTTAATGTTATATCGAGGTTTAACGCAATTCAGTGGAGAGAATTGTTAGAATTTGTTACCATTGGGATGTAATTGAAAAATTAGTTCATACTGAAATATACGATGGAAGGACATCTTTTATTAAAAAAATACAAGGAAACACGAAGTTCATTGAATAGGACACAACTGTTCGAGAATTATAGAGGGAATTTATGTTCTTTCTGGGTGAACTTCTTCGTACTGATGTCATAATTACCGTTTAGTATGTAGAAAGACTAATTTTTGTAATTTGTAGATAGTATTTCTTTTTGAAGTGACAATGTTATTTTTCTTCACACATACGGCAGTCTGGGATATTTATTTTCACATCTGGATGCGGTTCCATTAGAATTGTATTACACTGATTGAAGAAAGTGTAGGAATTACTATTTCATCCAGTTTCATGAATCAAAGATTAATAAGAGCAAGCATTTATCGAACTCAATGGGCTTTCTGTAGAAATGAATAGTGTTGTGCGTCAAGTGTGGAGCCTCATATTTGCTGGAAAACCAGTTTTTGTGATTTGAATTATAGGTCTCGCAAAATCCATCCTCCCTCCACTGGTAGAATCTTATGGTGAAGGATTCGTGATACAGAACAGATTCAGGAGGCATTACTGGGTGATTAATGGGTACTAAAACAAGATTGGACAGACTGTAATTTACTTCATTCAATTATTTATTTGTATGTTTGGGCGAAAGGTACTTGGGACTTCACAACTTTGTATGTGAAACAGCCAAGGCTATTTGGGCTTCTGTGAACAGTCAGACACTGGTTCTGACGAATAATATTTTTGAAATATTTCGTTTTTACAGTGATACTTAGTAAAATGTCGAGTGTTTTATCCCATCATATATTTTTTGTGGAATTTCTGATTTCGATGCTAGTCTGCGCTACTGAGAGGTAAAATTTAAGCAGTGATCTTCCTTGTGTTGATGATAAGGTGCCTTGTAAGAGGTTGTTGAAAGTTTACTGGATGTTGTTGCATTGTCTGAGTTGTAGCAGAATTTGTGAAATTTGTTGTTGGATTTAGATAGTGATTGAATGTTGTTGTGTGACGACTGGTGATTATATTCTTCATTATAGGGTGGAGAAGCTTATACTTGGTCTGAGAGGTGAGAAGAACACGGTCTGGAGAAAAATCAGGAGGGAAGTGACAAAGCTAGGGTGTTATTCTATTCTGATATTCTGATTATGGTAGTTTGTGCAGTGCTAATTCTCAAGGAAATGATAGTGTGGCCAATAGTGATTTAGCTGATAGAGTGTTGGGACTATCGATGATAGTATTGTGAATCAAGAGGTCAGTGATATTGTACTGAATGAGGGATCATCTGTTTCTAATTTGGCTCAGCCACTGGGGACTGCTTGTAGTTGTGGTGAACTTGCACATACTTCTCCAACTTGTCCTGCTCATGGTGGAGAACGCATTATTAATTCAATTCTATGAATACTTTCAATCAAGATTTACTCAGTGCTATAGCTGATACATTCGATACAAGTAACAGAGCTACTGCAAATGCACTTACGGAGGATTTACAGGCTAGTAATAAAGAACTGAGTAAGAATTTGTCAGAGAAAATAGAGCCTAGTGTGAAGGAGCTTGATTAAAAATTGGGAGAAAGAACTGAGAGCAGTGCTGGGGAGTTAACTGACAAGGAACCCCATGACTGCGAGGCTGCTTAAGGCCAACGACGTTTATGGCATTAGACGCCCCACAGATTGTCTACCGTGCAACTACAATATTGGCTGCTAACGCCAACAGGGGGCGGGAGTGGAGGTACGCAATGGTGAGCACAGCACGAGGCTATGGAGCGTAGTTTAACTACTTAGTCGACCAGTAACTCACAACGATGGCACAGTGCTAGGGGTGTTGATACACAGCACAGGAATGGCCACGATAAACACAGCAAACATTGTATTGTACGAGTATGTACAAGAACAGTTGCCGAAGTTGACATTTCGTCAGATAGGAACCCAAGGTATTTCGCAGAGTGAGAAAGAAGTGGCAACTGAAGTATTAACGTTTCTGCAAGATGAGTCCGTCGGTTGCGTGGTGTCGTACACGCTTGGCTGTGCGGACAGCACACATGAGGAGTACGACGATGACCACACGTGCTTAACAAGTGAAAGTGATACTGAAATAGGTGTCCTTGTCGGACATGGAGGGAGTCTCGTCTCCAGTGAAACGCAGTAAAGGCCAGTGTTGCCCAAGGAGCAGGTACTAAACATAATTACACACATTAAAGACCATCCGCAGCACAGTAAAAAAGCAAATATGAACAGCATTCGAATAAGACTGCAGCAATACGACCTTGTAGCGCAAAAGAAAAACTACGCGCATTCTAGGGAGGACAGGGTGCACGCGTTGCAAAAACTGCTGTTTGCTCGTTTCAAGGATGTTCGATGCAATTTACAGAATGTATGACACAGACCTACTACGTCATACCCGTCAATTTGCAATGATTTCAGGGAAAGCAGTGGATGGTTGCATAACCTCATACAGCGCTGCAGAATTGGAAGACGTAAGATAATGACATCTCAAACAAAACTTCAACTTGACGATGCACAGCAAACTGCGCAATCCGGCCGAAAATGTGTAGGTGAGATAAACAAACTTATCCCATCGGTAAATAAGGAATTTGTTTTCGACTCCGACCAATCGAGATTTGAGGAGGAAGCACATATGAAACCACCACTGTAGATTAGAGGTACTAAGAGAGTTGCATCAAGATCAACAAACATTAATGCGTTAACGCCTTCGTATACAGTTATGCCAGCTGTTAATCTGAAGGGTAAGATGGCTTGAAAGTTATTTACTGTGCTGCGAGAAGCTGGAGGTTGCCTCCCCCTACAATTCGTGATCTTGAAGAGAGGAGAAATGGGCGTAAGAGAATAATCACTGCTTTTGGCCAACAGCCGGTCAAAACAACTTGCTTTTGCTTGATTCCTGGTCTGTGTACAAAAATCATTCTCCTTTAAGGTAAACTACCCCTCCTAAAAAGTAAGCGACACTGAAATTCATACCACCCTAACCACTGGATTAATTCAGCCTCTGGATGTTAGTAGTATTTTCCCGTCCGTATGAAATATATTATTGCACCATCTTCACCTATACCCTAAAGGATAGCCAGTGTCACCATAAGCTCCACGACCGACTGTTTGGCATTCGGCTGCATGCCATCACATTCCTCCTTCAGTTTTCATCATCCTGTTACACCAATATCATCCTATATGCATTCTACAAGAGAGGATATCTAGCTGAACGTCCTGCACGGTTTGTAACTCCCAAGGAGTTCGCCTTCGATCTTGATGCTGCAAACCTTTGTGATCACTGTGGCGCGCCATCTTTCAGTCAGTATTCATGGTGCAAGTGAATGGTTCGTTTTGAACATTTCTTGAACGTTGTCGATGTCCATTTTGTGAAGTGCAACACATACAGCCCATAGAATGCTTATCTTTGCACCTCCCGGACACTCATTTTCTGTCGCCCTCCAGATGCACAAGGCGAGTCTTTTGGAGCTGATAATTTTCCTGACATAACTGTTAACGCAACACTTTCAGATTCTTACTAAAGAGTGAACTTGCGACCTCGCTATCAAGGGGATGCTTGTGAGAGATTAGAAATTAATGTTATCACTCTAGCTGACAACATAAATCTGAATCCACGGGTGGAGATGTCAGAAAGGAATCTGAGGTACTTAGGATACAATTGGGGAAGAATTACATTCATATCTTCATGTGAGAATTTCTACTGCCGAGAGTGAACTTGCCGCTGTGGAATAAGGTTAGAGTTAATTTCAGGGCCTCGTTAGAGAACAAAATAAGCAGCTGGAAAATGATTTCCAAAATTTAAGGGAGGTAGGTTAGAAAATTTAAAAAGGGAAATGGATAGGTTACAGTTAGATATAGTGGGAATTAGTGAAGTTCGGTGGCAGGAGGAACAAGACTTTTGGTCAGGTGATTACAGGGTTATAAATACAAAATCAAACAGAGGTAATGCAGGAGTAGGTTTAATAATGAATAAAAAAATAGGAGTGCGGGTTAGCTACTACAAACAGCATAGTGAACGCATTATTGTGGCCAAGATAGACACAAAGCCCATGCCTACTACAGTAGTACAAGTTTATATGCCAACTAGCTCTGCAGATGATGAAGAAATTGATGAAATGTATGACGAGATAAAAGAAATTATTCAGGTAGTGAAGGGAGACGAAAATTTAATAGTCATGGGTGACTGCAATTCGTCAGTAGGAAAAGGGAGAGAAGGAAGCATAGTAGGTGAATATGGATTGGGGGGAAGAAACGAAAGAGGAAGCCGCCTTGTAGCATTTTGCACAGAGCGTAACTTAATCATAGCTAACACTTGGTTAAAGAATCATAATAGAAGGTCGTATACCTTGAAGAATCCTGGAGATACTAAAAGGTATCAGATAGATTATATAATGGTAAGACAGAGATTTAGGAACCAGGTTTTAAATTGTAAGACATTTCCAGGGGCAGATATGGATTCTGACCACAATCTCTTGGTTATGAACTGCAGATTGAAACTGATGAAACTGCAAAAAGGTGGGAATTTAAGGACCTGGATAAACTGAAAGAACGAGAGGTTGTAGAGAGTTTCAGGGAGAGCATAAGGGAACAACTGACAGGAATGGGGGAAAGAAATACAGTAGAAGAAGAATGGGTAGCTCTGAGGGATGAAGTAGTGAAAGCAGCAGACGATCAAGTAGGTAAAAAGACGAGGGCTAATAGAAATCCTTGGGTAACAGAAGAAATATTGAATTTAATTGATGAAAGGAGAAAATATAAAAATGCAGTAAATGAAGCAGGCAAAAAGGAATACAAACGTCTCAACAATGAGATCGACAGGAAGTGCAAAATGGCTAAGCAGGGATGGCTAGAGGACAAATGTAAGGATGTAGAGGCTTGTCTCACTAGGGGTAAGATAGATACTGCCTACAGGAAAATTAAAGAGACCTTTGGAGAGAAGAGAACCACTTGTATGAATATCAAGAGCTCAGATGGCAACCCAGTTCTAAGCAAAGAAGGGAAGGCAGAAAGGTGGAAGGAGTATATAGAGGATTTATACAAGGGCGATGTACTTGAGGACAATATTATGGAAATGGAAGAGGATGTAGATGAAGATGAAATGGGAGATACGATACTGCGTGAAGAGTTTGACAGAGCACTGAAAGACCTGAGTCGAAACAAGGCCCCGGGAGTTGACAACATTCCATTAGAAATACTGACGGCTTTGGGAGAGCCAGTCCTGACAAAACTCTACCATCTGGTGAGCAAGATGTATGAGACAGGTGAAATACCCTCAGACTTCAAGAAGAATATAATAATTCCAATCCCAAAGAAAGCAGGTGTTGACAGATGTGAAAATTACCGAACTATCAGTTTAATAAGTCACAGCTGCAAAATACTAACGCCAATTCTTTACAGACGAATGGAAAAACTGGTAGAAGCGGATCTCGGGGAAGATCAGTTTGGATTCCGTAGAAATGTTGGAACACGTGAGGCAATACTAAACTTACGACTTATCTTAGAAGAAAGATTAAGAAAAGGCAAACCTACGTTTCTAGCATTTGTAGACTTAGAGAAAGCTTTTGACAATGTTGACTGGAATACTCTCTTTCACATTCTAAAGGTGGCAGGGGTAAAATACAGGGAGCGAAAGGCTATTTACAATTTGTACAGAAACCAGATGGCAGTTATAAGAGTCGAGGAGCATGAAAGGGTGGCAGTGGTTAGGAAAGGAGTGAGACAGGGTTGTAGCATCTCCCCGATGTTATTCAATCTGTATATTGAGCAAGCAGTAAAGGAAACAAAAGAAAAATTCGGAGTAGGTATTAAAATCCATGGAGAAGAAGTAAAAACTTTGAGGTTCGCCGATGACATTGTAATTCTGTCAGAGACAGCAAAGGACTTGGAAGAGCAGTTGAACGGAATGGACAGTGTCTTGAAAGGAGGATATAAGATGAACATCAACAAAAGCAAAACGAGGATAATGGAATGTAGTCAAATTAAATCGGGTGATGCTGAGGGAATTAGATTAGGAAATGAGACACTTAAAGTAGTAAAGGAGTTTTGCTATTTAGGGAGTAAAATAACTGATGATGGTCGAAGTAGAGAGGATATAAAATGTAGACTGGCAATGGCAAGGAAATCGTTTCTGAAGAAGAGAAATTTGTTAACATCGAGTGTCAGGAAGTCATTTCTGAAAGTATTTGTATGGAGTGTAGCCATGTATGGAAGTGAAACATGGACGATAACTAGTATGGACAAGAAGAGAATAGAAGCTTTCGAAATGTGGTGCTACAGAAGAATGCTGAAGATAAGGTGGGTAGATCACATAACTAATGAGGAGGTATTGAATAGGATTGGGGAGAAGAGAAGTTTGTGGCACGACTTGACTAGAAGAAGGGATCGGTTAGTAGGACATGTTTTGAGGCATCAAGGGATCACAAATTTAGCATTGGAGGGCAGCGTGGAGGGTAAAAATGGTAGAGGGAGACCAAGAGATGAATACACTAAGCAGATTCAGAAGGATGTAGGTTGCAGTAGGTACTGGGAGATGAAGAAGCTTGCACAGGATAGAGTAGCATGGAGAGCGGCATCAAACCAGTCTCAGGACTGAAGACCACAACAACAACAACAAGGGAGGAACATGAGAAGAATAAAACAGGTTTGTCAGGGAGGTTTGATGTGATACCCAGTTTGGAAAGTTGCCATTCAGACTCAAGAACAAATTTTAAGTTGTTCTTCATTAGTACGTGGCTTAGAGAAGTATTTTGATGAACTGAAGATTAATTCAGACAAGGAGATATGAGAAGGCAGGGAAGAGATTAAGCAAACAATTAGAAGGTTGATGATTTGGGTACTTCTGTCGTACAGTTTGTTTTTAATGCTGAGCAGAGTTCTAGTGGTACTGCAACCTGTAGGTACTGATGAATCTGAGGAATTGAGATCACTGTTGTCTAAGGGAGCACAAATGGAGGTTAACAGAAGAAGAAGAAAAGTTGGGAAGACGTCGCTGAAATTTGCTGTTATCATTTCGAAAGGAGAAAAACCTACCATGGTCATAGCCGCTTCAATAATGAGACTGTAAATCATACTTGTCTGGCCTTGACTATAATTGTTTCTTATATCTTAATTATTTTTAGGTTCTCAGGAATAGTAGTAGTCATCCTCATGTTTGGATGTCGTAATTTGATTTTCCATTTCCACTTCCACCAAAATGGCCTTCTGGTCATAAGATTGAATTGTCGTTATTTGGAAGGTGAAAATATTGTAAGCAAGTGTACCTTGGATAGCAACAGTGAATCTTGTCACAAATTTAGCCAGTTGTATTTGTTTGCATATTGATCTGAGGCGGCATAAGGCAGACACCAAGTTTTAATCATTCTGATTTTAGCAATCCTGTTCGTTGCTTCGAACATATACCGTTAAAAAATCAATTTCTGTACGTTCCTTACAGTCTTGCTGAGTTGATTACCTTTTCTCTCATGAAAATTTGTTCAAGTATGTGTCAGATAGTTCCAGCTGGTCGCATTGAAACTTTTTTAGAGTGCCTCCAAAGTTTATTACAAGAATTTGAATATGGGAGTAGTGATGAAAATGGCCGTGATCAGCATGATAATCCATTCTGTTATCCTGATACAAGGCTGCAGACGAGTAGGAATTACGATTATGGACGATGTGATCCATGTCTGATACAGAGATGGTAGGTGGTGGCACCAGGACAAAATACCTGATCACAGTGAAAGTAGCAATTTCACAAGAGGTAGAAAAGGTTGGAACAGTAAGTGTTTCGGCCATAATCGAGAAGGCAGAGGAAGATGCAGAAGGATGTCGCAGACAGCGTTACTGGCATGATAAAGATTTAGCTCCATCTATTGTGGAAGTGAGATCAGCTGATCTGTGGAATAATGTGTGTGTACAGAGAGCTTGCAACCACATGATTGACAAGTGCTGTCCGCAGCTGATTTGAGTGTTGCAAATATGACAAGTCATAGGTATAAGCAACTAAACATGTTGAATTTTGAAGACGTGAGGAAACTTTTGGTTAATGAGAGCCAGGAAAATGCAAATTCTTTGGCGAGTCCAGTGCTTCAAATAAGTGCCAATGGAGTTATTTTGTCTTGTATTCTGGATATGGGTATCCAGGTGTCTGTGATGAGTTACTCGGCATTTCAGGCGTGTGAAGGTGTATATTCAAGGCTTTTTCTTTCTTTACAGGTGAAAGGAGCAGTCGCTGAAAAAGAGCAGAGATGAAAAGAGAAGTAGGTGCGTCAAGGTAATAGGTTTATTGCAAAATTTATGATCGTTCTTGGCTAGTGGTTGAGGTTATCTTAGGGGTTGATTTTTTTATCCAAGCCCCAAGCAGTGATGGACTGAGGTTGCAGCAAAATGATACTGAAGAGTAATGAGTCTACGTTAAAGTCGCGTTTTGGTGAGTGTGTGGTCAGAGAGAAGCGTTCAAACCATTGTCTTAAATTTCTGTGTTGTCTTTGGAGTTGAAGCCTGTTGTGAGTGGGGGTAGTTCTAATACAATTCAGTTCCTAGATTATCAACAAAGTGCTCGTGAATTACAAGAAATACGGAATCAAGTTGGCTGTGATGGGGAGACAAATACCATAGTGCAAGGGAGTTTGTTTGAAGTACTGCGACATAATTCTTCAGTTTTTTCTGAACATCTTGGAACAATAAAAGGTTTTTCACATTAGTTCATGATTATGGAACATGAGTGAATTCTTTGTCAGGTCACGTCCTACACCACTAATTTGTAAAGAGGGAGTTGACGCTCAGTTTGAGAAGATGTTGCAGCAAGATGGCTGAACCTGCTGTCAGTTTGTATAATAACCTGTTGTTAGTGGTGCCTAAGAAAGGAGATCATATTTGGTGTTGGATTCTAGAGAGATTAATACAATTATCTCACCAGAACGGATAGAGCACTGGCATTAGATGAGCTACTGCAAAAATTTCATGTTATTAAGATCCTGTCTTCTAACGACTTACGAGGGCGCTGATTCAGTTGAAATATTCATGTAGAAAATTCATAACCTTTTTACATTTTGACTCTGGCTATCAGTTCTACAAGTTACCCTCAGGGTTGAATGTCAGCTTGGCTGCGTTTGTAATAACCTTTAATGACATTCTTCCAGCAGATCTTAGAAAGGGATCAACCACCTATGTTGACACTGCACTGATTTCAGAGAATAGCTAGGATAAACATAATGAGGTTTTGGATAGATTGTTAAGTGTTTTAAAAGAGGATGTTATCACTGTGAATTGAGAAAACCCAGAGTTTAGAAGGATTCAGATAAATATCCTAGACACCTTACGTCTACATCAAGGATTTTACCTGATTCAGAGAAAATCGAGGCAACTGAGACTTTTTTGTTAGTAGGACAGCAGATTCGTTAATTTTTGAGTTTTATTAACTTTTATATATGAGTTTAAATATTTCAGATATAGCATGAATGTGTGCATTGATGGTTATGAAATTTCTTGGGAGGGGGGGGGGGGGGGAGGAGATGCGGTACTTCAGATGCAAGGCAGGCTCTTTTGGAGACTTCTGTCCTGTTACATCCAAATTCAAGTAACGATGGCCCCCATCGTGCACATCTTATGAATGACTTCCTTCAGGATAACGACATCGCTCGACTACAGTGGCCAGCATGTTGTCCAGACATGAACCCTATCAACATGCCTGGGATAGATTGAAAAGGGCTGCTTATGGACGACGTGACCCACCAACCACTCTGAGGGATCTACGCCCAATCGCCGTTGAGGAGTGGGACAATCTGGACGAACAGCGTGTTGATGAACTTGTGGACAGTATGCCACAACTAATACAGGCATACATCAATGCAAGAGGACGTGCTACTGGGTATTAGAGGTACCGGTGTGTACAGAAATCTGGACCACCACCTGTGAAGGTCTCGCTGTATGGTGGTACAACATGCAATGTGTGGTTTTCATGAGCAGTAAAAAGGGCGGATATGATGTTTATGTTTATCTCTATTCCAATATTCTGTACAGGTTACGGAACTCTCGGAACCGATGTGATGAAAAACTTTTTTTGATGTGTGTGTATTACTTCTTTTTCTGTCACGGCAGTTAGGCTTGGACTTTTAGTTCGAAACGTATTTTAAAAAAGAAGGTCCTCAGTGAGCAGTGGATTAATGTACGTTGCGACTTATTAAGGAAGATCGCGAAAGAAACAAATGGATCATGGAAATTCCTGAAGTGGGAGACGCAATTGTGAGTTATAAAAATTAGAGGGAGACATGCGTGACATGAGTCAGTTGAACGGACGATAGATTACAACAGATAAGAGGGGACCGAGACAACAGCCTGACGGTGGAGTGGCATTGGCAGTTACACAGGAGTATCAAGTGCGTTATCTGACCTAAAGTATCCAAACACATGTTAGTGTGTCCACCCTACGCCTGTATGACGGCATAAAACCTGCTTCCTTGTCGGTGTCTGAATGTATGTGGAGGAATGGCGGCCCTCTCTTCCTCAACAGCCGGACTAGGTAGGGTAGTGATGTTGGACACTGCGAACTGAAGCGACGTTTACGTTCTCTCCCACCCTACAGGCATTACACTGGGTTTGGATTGGGGCTGCGGGCAGCCCAGTCCGTTTCAAGAATGTTGTCTTCCACGAATCATTGCCTAATAGATGCTGCTTTATGACAGGGTGCATCATTTTGATAGAAACAGTCATCGTTTCCGAACTGTTCCTCTACTGTAGGCATTAGACATTGATGTAAAATGTGTTCTTATCTTTCCATATTTAGCGTGTTGTTAAGTGGAATAAGGTGACCACAACCTAACAATGAAAAGCGCCCCCATACCTCCACACAAACTCCTGTGCACTGTACAAAATGGCAGCTAACGTCCTCCACGCATTCGCGAAACCCAAACCCTTCCATCGGATTGCCACAGGGTATATGCTATTCATCAACAAGTCACTGCTTTATGGTCATCCACTGCCCAGTAGCGTCGCTATTTGTTTCATCTCAAGTGTCATTTGGCACTGACCACAGAAGTTTATGACGAGCCGGTCGATCACTGCGTCCTGTTCTTTGTAACTCCTTATGTACAGGTGTTACGTTAACTGACTGCTGGTTGCACTTTGGAATTCAAGAGTGATTCCTTCCACTGATTTCATGCGATCTTTTGTACAACCGTCCTCCGCGGTGCTGTACACATTGAAGTGACAAAAGTCATGGCATAGCAATAGGCGCATTACAGATGGTGGTGGTATCGTGTACACAAGCTGTAAAAGGGCAGCGCATTTGGCGGAGTTGTCATTCATGTGAACAGATATCTGACCTGTTAACAGACTTTGATGGGTAGATCACATAACTAATGACGAGGTATTGAATAGAATTGGGGAGAAGAGGAGCTTGTGGCACAACTTGACTAGAAGAAGGGATCGGTTGGTAGGACATGTTCTGAGGCATCGAGGGATCACCAATTTAGTATTGGAGGGCAGCGTGGCGGGTAAAAATCGTAGAGGGACGCCAAGAGATGAATACACTAAGCAGATTCAGAAGGTTGTAGGATGCAGTAGGTACTGGGAGATGAAGAAGCTTGCACAGGATAGAGTTGCATCAAACCAGTCTCCGGACTGAAGACCACAACAACAACAACAAGAGACTTTGAACGTGGAATTGTAGTTGGAGCAAGACACATAGGACATTCCACTTCAGAAATCCTTAGGTAATTAAATATTCCGAGATCGAAAGTGTCAAGGGTGTGCCAAAGATACCAAATTTGGGTTATTACCCCTCACCACGGACAACACAGTTGCATACGGCGTTCACTTAACAACCGAGAGCAGCGGCGTTTGCGTAGAATTTTCAGTCCTAGCGGATAAGCCAGACTGCCTGAAATAACAGCAAAAGTCAATGTGAGACGTTCAAAAATGGCTGAAATGGGTCTGACCACTATGGGACTTAACATCTGAGGTCACCAGTCCCCTAGAACTTAGAACTACTTAAACCTAAGTAACCTAAGGACATCACGCGCATGCATGCCCGAGGCAGGATTCGAACCTGCGGCCGTAGCGGTCGCGCGGTTCCAGACTGAAGCGCCTAGAACTGCTCGGCCACCACGGCCGGCTTATGTGGGACGTACGACGAATGTATCCGTTAAGACGCTGCAGCGAAATTTGGCTTTAATGGGGTATGCCAGCAGACAACCGACGCGAGTCCATTCACTAACAGCACGACATCGCCTGGAGCGCGTCTCCTAGTCTCGTGAACATACCGATTGGACTGTACACGAATGGAAAACCGTGGCCTGGTTAGCTGAGACCCGATGTCTGTTGGTAAGAGCTCATGGTACGGTTCTACTGTGGCACAGACCCGATGAAGCTCAGCTGTCAAATAGGCACTGCCGAAGCTCATGTGGGCTGTGCGCACATGAAATGGACTGGTACCTCTGGTCCAAATGAACCGATCATTGACTGAAAATGGCTACGTATGATAGCTCGGAGACCATTTGCAGCCATTCGTAGACTTGATGTTCTCAAACAACGACGCGTCGTGTCACTGGGCCACATCTGTTTGCGACTGCTTTGAAGAACATTCTGGAAAAGCAAACTGCATGCGGGGGTGGACTTGAGTTTATCCTTGCAGAATGGCGAGATCACCCAGGGAATGCCCTCCGAGCTGGACCCTTCCGACGATTATTACATAATGTTTGCTTTTAAACGTTTCAAGCCGTACGTGCCAACGACCACCTGTCTGCCGGAGCATTAAACGTGATTCATCTGAAAAGGCCACCTGTCGTCCCTCAGCGGACGTCCAGTTAAGGTCTCTTTCTTTGGTCATCAGTCTACTGACTGGTTTGATGCGGCCCGCCACAAATTACTTTCCTGTGCTAACCTCTTCATCTCAGAGTAGCACTTGCAACCTACGTCCTCAATTATTTGCTTGACGTATTCCAATCTCTGACTTCCTCTACAGTTTTTGCCCTCTACAGCTCCCTCTAGTAACATGGAAGTCATTCCCTCATGTCTTAGCAGATGACCTATCATCCTGTCCCTTCTCCTTATCATTGTTTACCACATATACCTCTCCTCTCCGATTCTGCATAGAACCTCCTCATTCCTTACCTTATCAGTCCACCTAATTTTCGACATTCGTCTATAGCACCACATCTCAAATGCTTCGATTCTCTTCTGTTCCGGTTTTCCCACAGTCCATGTTTCACTACCATACAATGCTGTACTCCAGACGTACATCCTCAGAAATTTCTTCCTCAAATTAAGGCCGGTATTTGATATTAGTAGACTTCTCTTGGCCAGAAATGCCTTTTTTGCCATAGCGAGTCTGCTTTTGATGTCCTCCTTGCTCCGTCCGTCATTGGTTATATTACAGCCTAGGTAGCAGAATTCCGTAACTTCATTGACTTCGTGACCATCAATCCTGATGTTAAGTTTCTCGCTGTTCTCATTTCTACTACTTCTCTTTACCTTCGTCTTTCTCCGATTTACTCTCAAACCATACTGTGTACTCATTAGACTGTTCATTCCATTCAGCAGATCATTTAATTCTTCTTCACTTTCACTCAGGATAGCAATGTCATCAGCGAATCGTATCATTGATATCCTTTCACCTTGTATTTTAATTCCACTCCTGAACCTTTCTTTTATTTCCATTATTGCTTCCTCGATGTACAGATTGAAGAGTAGGGGCGAAAGGCTACAGCCTTGTCTTACACCCTTCTTAATACGAGCACTTCGTTCTTGATCGTCCACCCTTATTATTCCCTCTTGGTTGTTGTACATATTGTATATGACCCGTCTCTCCCTATAGCTTACCCCTATTTTTTTCAGAATCTCGAACAGCTTGCACCATTTTATATTGTCGAACGCTTTTTCCAGATCGACAAATCCTATGAAAGTGTTGATTTTTCTTTAGCCTTGCTTCCATTATTAGCCGTAACGTCAGAATTGCCTCTCTCGTCCCTTTACTTTTCCTAAAGCCAAACTGATCTTCACCTAGCGCATTCTCAATTTTCCAGTCTTCTGTATATTATTCTTGTAAGCAGCTTCGATGCGATAATTCTCGCACATGTCAGCTCTTGCCGTCTTCGGAATTGTGTGGATGATGCTTTTCCGAAAGTCAGATGGTATGTCGCCAGACTCATATATTCTACACACCAACGTGAATAGTCGTTTTGTTGCCACTTCCCTCAATGATTTTAGAAATTCTGATGAAATGTTATCTATCCCTTCTGCCTTATTTGACCGTAAGTCCTCCAAAGCTCTTTTAAATTCCGATTCTAATACTGGATCCCCTATCTCTTCTAAATCGACTCCTGTTTCTTCTTCTATCACATCAGACAAATCTTCACCCTCATAGAGGCTTTCAATGTATTCTTTCCACCTATCTGCTCTCTTCTCTGCATTTAACAGTGGAATTCCCGTTGCACTCTTAATGTTACCACCGTTGCTTTTAATGTCACCAAAGGTTGTTTTGACTTTCCTGTATGCTGAGTCTGTCCTTCCGACAATCATATCTTTTTCGATCTCTTCACATTTTTCCTGCAGCCATTTCGTCTTAGCTTCCCTGCATTTCCTATTTATTACATTCCTCAGCGACTTGTATTTCTGTATTCCTGATTTTCCCGGAACATGTTTGTACTTCCTCCTTTCATCAATCAACTGAAGTATTTCTTCTGTTACCCAAGGTTTCTTCGCAGCTACCTTCTTTGTACCCATGTTTTCCTTCCCAACTTCTGTGATGCCCCTTTTTAGAGATGTCCATTCCTCTTTAACTGTACTGCCTACTGCGCTATTCTTTATTGCTGTATCTATAGCGTTAGAGAACTTCAAACGTATCTCGCCATTCCTTAGTACTTCCGTATCCCACTTCTTTGCGTATTGATTCTTCCTGGCAAATGTCTTGAACTTCAGCCTACTCTTCATCACTACTATATTGTGATCTGAGTCTATATCTGCTCCTGGGTACGCCTTACAATCCAGTATCTGATTTCGGAATCTCTGTCTGACCATGATGTAATCTAATTGAAATCTTCCCGTATCTCCCGGCCTTTTCCAAGTATACCTCCTCCTCTTGTGATTCTTGAACAGGGTATTCGCTATTACTAGCTGAAACTTGTTACAGAACTCAATTAGTCTTTCTCCTCTTTCATTCCTTGTCCCAAGCCCATATTCTCCTGTAACCTTTTCTTCTTCTCCTTCCCCTACAACTGCATTCCAGTCGCCCATGACTATTAGATTTTCGTCCCCCTTTACATACTGCATTACCCTTTCAATATCCTCATACACTTTCTCTATCTGTTCATCTTCAGCTTGCGACGTCGGCATGTATACCTGAACTATCGTTTCGGTGTTGGTCTGCTGTCGATTCTGATTAGAACAACCCAGTCACTGAACTGTTCACAGTAACACACCCTCTGCCCTACCTTCCTATTCATAACGAATCCTACACCTGTTATACCAATTTCTGCTGCTGTTGATATTACCCGATACTCATCTGACCAGAAATCCTTGTCTTCCTTCCACTTCACTGACCCCTACTATATCTAGATTGAGCCTTTGCATTTCCCTTTTCAGATTTTCTAGTTTCCCTACCACGTTCAAGCTTCTGACATTCCACGCCCCGACTCGTAGAACGTTATCCTCCCCCTTGGCAGTCCCCTCCCGGAGATCCGAATGGGGGACTATTCCGGAATCTTTTGCCAATGGAGAGATCATCATGACACTTCAATTACAGGCTCTATCCGCTCCTCCGCCCTCTTTGACAAGGCCGTTGGCAGAATGAGGCTGACTTCTTATGCCGGAAGTCTTCGGCCGCCAATGCTGATTATTTATCAAAATTTAGGCAGTGGTGGGGATCGAAACAGGGACCGAAGACGTTTTGATTATGAATCAAAGACGCTACCCCTAGACCACGCTAGACCACCCAGTTAAGGTACTGGTGTGCAAATTCCAGCCTTCGTCGCCGATGAACAACAGTCAGCATGTGTGCATCAATGACCGCCTGCTGCGGAGGCCCGTACGCCGGTACGTTCGCTGAACAGTCGTTCGCGAGTCACAGTTGATAGTCCCCTGGTTCATGTGGGGAGTCAGTTGCTCAACAGTTGCACGTCTATTCGCCCGGACACGTGTCTGCAGTCGTCTTTCACCCATGTCAACTATGACCTGTAGTGCACCTCAGTTGTCTTGGCGCCAGTTTTAGACAGCACTCTACCGCCCGAGCTGCCCAACCGCGTCTCACGACATGTCCTTACAGCCTCACTTCCGCCAGTCCCTCATTCTAGAAACATCCCCCGGCTGATCGCTGAACCATATCTCAATATCCGTTCTTCCAGGAGCGCTAGTCCTACAAAATGGTTCAAATGACTCTAAGCACTATGGGACTTGACATCTGAGGTTATCAGTCCCCTAGACGTACAACTACTTAAACCTAACTAACCTAAGGACATCACACTCATCCATGTCCGAGGCAGGATTCGAACCTGCGACTGTAGCAGCAGCGTGATTCCGGACTGAAACACCTAGAGCCGCTCGGCCACAGCGGCCGGCGGTAGTCCTGCAAGTTTCGCAGGAGAGCTTTTGTGAATTTTGGAAACTAAGAGATGAGGTACTGACGGAAGTAAGGCTGTGAGGACGACGCGTGAGTCGTGCTTGGGTAGCTCAGTCGGTAGAGAAATTGGACGTGAAAGGCAATGGTCCCGACTTCGTCTCAGTCTGGCACACACTTTTAATTTGCCAGGAGATTTCAAAGACTGCACTGTTTTCCGCATCCCCCTCCACTTTACATACCCTCCACTGGTAGCGCTGCCGCCCTCCATGTGTGAGTGGTTCCTGCACGTTCACTTCGAACACAGGGGCTGGTCGTAATAAAGTGACTGGACCATGTGTATTTCGATTTCTTCCACTTAGTATTGTTTTGTAGTACACTTTCCTGGAGAAATATAGGTACCTTAAAGTGTGTCGTCAGAATATTTTGTGAAGTTAACGACTGAGCATCTGGTAGGAACATCAGGATTCTTACACTTACGTGCCAATACATCAATACAATGACACTAACAGAATTTGTAGTTATTAATAAGAATGAGTTTACGATGAACTGTGAGACGCACAATGATAATACTGGTACCTTGCACCTGCTTCCCTAATTCCTGGTTTCCACGTACTTCTCCATGTACAATTCAGGACGACATTTTATATTTTAATGGAAAAGTTTCTAACAGTTTGCTGGAACGCAGCAAAACAAGAAAATCAAAAGCTCCTTATATTCAAAATCAAAGCAAAAGAATACATTATCAGCCACTTCTTCTACGGTTCATCAAAATATCTGGACAGCGGATGTAAATTCTGGTTAACTACGATGTCCCCATTAAACAGATTTTAAATAGACAGCAGGTAGTGTGGTGCCGGGCGCAGAACGAGGTTGGTAGCTCACGACGGCAGCACAAGTAGACACATTCGTTGTCCAACGCGTCAAAGAATCCTTACGTCGCCACAGCCGGAAAGGTATTTAAGCCCTAGCGCATTATGCCTCAGCCCAGTCCCTACGTAATCAGCCACCACTTGTAATCATCGCCTATGACGACAGTATCATCTTCGCACAGACGAGACTGTCAATAAAATAGTTATTCGTCCCTAAGTTTCTGCTTCCGCCACACAATAACGACGCTGAAGGTGCACGTTTCTATAGAGCATAGACGTCTCACGCTTGCCTGGTGGATCATCGGTGAATCGCTAGTTACGGTGCTATTCATTTTTGCACATTTGTCTATTTCTGTGTAACGTAACATAACCATATCTGAGCCCCCATAATAAATGTCTCTTCACGAGGTTATTCAGTTCGAGGAGCAGCAGATTAAAAGACTGATGTTGAGCGTCCAACAAAAGGCATCACTTCTGTGGCAACAAGTAGCTTTACAACCGGAGACAACAGTAAATAAAAGGACTGGTCTGAATATCGCACGCGACTGTAAACGCATTCTGTTTACAACATTAAAGGTATGACGCGCATTGCTCTTTTTTTTTAGGCGGTCGGAGCTGATGTGTACCGGCTGTATACCAAACAATTCCATGACTCTCGTCTGGAAGGAATAGGTTACGACGAACTCTTTCCTAAGCAGGCTGAACAGTCTTTAAAACAACAGATAACCAAGCTTCAGGGACTAACAAGGCATTTCAGGTTCAAGTATTCTTGTGGACTGAGTTACGTCATGTTATGTTACAAGATGCAATTACGTAAAATGTGTCCGACGCCTGTAGTCTTCCAGACCAGACCTGAAAACGGTTTTGTCTATTGTAGATTCTCAACGTATTGTGGACGCAAATTGATTTTGGATCTGCATCTACCTCTCTTGCCCACAGCACAGAAGGCACTCAGTCTAAGGCGAGTAAAAACAGGGCTCAGATTAACTGTAAAAGTTAAGGTGAATCTTTTCAGCCTCGACGTGTACTTGGTGTACTTTAGAATGATGTGAGGTAATCTTATTCTCGGTCTATTTCTAGGAAAATAGCAAATCGTGTTGCTATTCTAAAACAAGACAAGCTTTTCCAAGTCGTAATTCAGTTTCTAGTGTGGTAAAAAAGGCCATATCCAGGCCGTATGTTTACAGCGGTGCAATTCAGAGCGCCAGTTTAATGCGAGGCTCCAATATAGCTCTCAGCAAGTACATGTGGTCTCGTCCAGGCAAATACGGCCAGTGCCTACTCGCTTCATGGAGGACTTCTGCTGTAGTCCACAGAGAGAAGAACAAACTTTTTGTCAAGTTCTGAATAGCTCAAAGGCAATAAAATTACAATTAGGTACTGGTGCAACTATTTCCCTCAATAATAATGACTTCTATGACATGATTGGTAGCCACAACTATAAGAATCCCACTTTTGTTTCTTCTGCATATAACAGACACTGAATACCAGTACTTAGCACGTGCATTTTGCCATAAACTTATTGCGGCATCATAAAGAGTGTCTCCTTTCATATACTATATTGTAGAAATATTGCAGAGATTTCTGGCTTAGCCTTTTTTGATTTGTTCAGCCTGTGGGTATAAAACAATGTGTTACAACTCAGTGTTTCAGAGCCACATACTAGTGTTTCTGATTTGCATAGTAAGTACAGTGAACTTTCTGATTCAGGATTACGAAGGGCTAATGACTTCGAGGCACACATTACTATTAAAGACAATGAGCAACCATGATTTTTTCGTGCAAGACCTGTCTGCCGTGCAACACATGAGCAGTCTGCTCAGGAAATAAACTGGTGGGAAGACAGTAGCCGGCCGGGGTGGCCGAGCGGTTCTAGGCGCTACAGTCTGGAACCGCGCGACCGCCACGGTCGCAGGTTCGAATCCTGCCTCGGGCATGGTTGTGTGTGATGTCCTTAGGTTACTTAGGTTTAAGTAGTTCTAAGTTCTAGGTGACTGATGACCTCAGAAGTTAAGTTCCATAGTACTCAGAGCCAACCATTTGAAAAACAATACGGTCATAGAAATCGTTTCTGAAAGTCAGTGGTCGTTCTCAAAAACCCATCAGGAGGCTTACATCTGTGTGCTGCTTTCAAAGCCACAGTAGATCCACAGACTGTCATGGATTTATTTCCTCTCTCCACTGGAGGAATTAATGAGCAGAAGGGAATAGGGCAGTTCTTTTCGAAGACTGATTTAAGTGTTGCATAATAACAGTTACCACTAGACGAGCAGTCCAAGCATATTTTGTGATCAACGCTCACCTGAGTTTGTGCGTCTTAAAGGCTACTGTTAAAATGTGTTTCAGCTCCTGCGGTTTTTCAATGGTTCCAGCAACAATTAAGAATTAAAGTCCCTTTACGTACAAACTATCTGCACGATATTGTTGTTGTGGGTCGTACACCTGCTGAACATTTGGCAAATTTAGAATGTTTGTTTCAAGTTTTGCTGTGACTGGGTTCGACTGCAACATGGAAAAGTGCTTATTCTTCCACGACGAACTTGAATATTGCTAAGTCGCACTTCTCTGCAATTAAAGATTTGCCATCACCTTGTAACACCGAGGAGCTCCAGACTATTACATTAAGTTTACTGCAAACACATTGCTGCTCTGCTGAATGATCTCTTTGTGTGGTCGAGAAGTGTCAGAATACATTTCAGCAGTTAAAGGATGCACTGTAATGTTATCGTTATTTGATTCATTTTGATCCAGCTAAGCCTGTTGTGAATAGGCTTATTTTTGACGATGACACGAATGCATATGAGAGGATTTTAAAGCCTGACGTGTGCTGAAACAAAATCTTTCGTAATAGCTCTTGAAAATGGCCCAAAGGCCGAAATTGCAGTTGTGAAATAAATAATTTCTACAGTCAGTGGCGAATAAGATGTTCTTTAAAAAACAAGACAGTTATATTAGCTGTATATGCATCTTCTCACAGGATTTGAGCTGTACTCTCCCACAGAACTGGTTCCTTTGAAGGCCCATTGCTTTTGAGTTGAAAACTCTCAACGAATGGCACTATAATTACAGTCAACTTGAAAAAGAGGTACTTGCCATTATCTATGTTGTTACAAACTTCCACTATTATTTGTACCGTCAGAAATTCTATTTGATTACAGATGAAAGGGCTTTAATGGCTTTGTCCATTCCTTGAAAGCCTGTCCCACCATGGACAGCGCAAAAATTGCAACATGGGGCTCTCTTATTGTCTAATTGTCAATACAAGTTGTTGTACAGAACCACTGCGCAAACTTCGGACACTGACTTGTTGTCGCGGTTACCGGTTGGTACTGACACTCAGGATTTTGAAATGCTTCAAAATTATGCTCTTCACTTTCGGCATATTGCTACAGCAATTGATTCCAACCTAGCTCTTCAGCTAGTTTTGCGGTATGAGCACCGTGGGTGGCCACGTAATTTGAGAGAAGCTCCCCATCCAGTGGCGCGTCATTACTTTCCACATTGTCACACGCTATCCTCACAGTCAGGTGTTCTGGTGTTCCTTACAGAGAATGACAATCCATAGGCTGTTATTCTCATTCTATACAATGAGAGGTTTTTTTCAGTGTCGCACTTGGCTCATTGGGGCATAGTTCACACTAATCAACTCGCCGAAGTTATTGTAATTGGCAGGGCATGCATGCCCAGATTCGGCGGTGAAATTCACAGCGCCAGTTTAATGTGGGGCTCCAACATAGCACTCAGCAAGTACATGTTGTCTCGTCCAGGCAAATATGGCCAGTGCCTACTCAGGCAGGCTTTTTCGCTTCATGGAAGACTTCTGCTGTAGTCCACAGAGAGAAGAACAAACTTTTTGTCAAGTTGTGAATGGCTCGTTGTGTGTGGAGCTTTCAGTATCCGTGTCCTCCTGGATCGTGGCAACCCGTTCATATTGATTTCGTTCGTAGGCCATTCTGGAACACGACGTGATTGTGGTGGTCGACACATACAGTAAATTGCTTACTGTTGTCCCTATGGCAGCCACCACTACTCTAGTACCTTTCTCTTCCATTAATTGCCGACCGGTGTGGCCGTGCGGTTCTAGGCGCTTCAGTCTGGAACCGTGTGACCGCTACGGTCGCAGGTTCGAATCCTGCCTCGGGCATGGATGTGTGTGATGTCCTTAGGTTAGTTAAGTTTAAGTAGTTTTAAGATCTAGAGGACTGATGACCACAGATGTTAAGTCCCATAGTGCTCAGAGCCATTTTTTTTCTTCCATTAATTGTCTCGAAGGTCTTCATGATGTCCTTGTCTCAGACAACAGACCACGATTCGTAACGATGAAGCTGAACAGTTCATCCGAACGTTCAGAAGTCACTTGGAGAAACTCCGTTCCTCACACAAAATGGAGGTAGTCTTATAGTGGTACAGGGAACCCTCCGCCACGCACTGTACGGTGCCTGGCGAGGTACCTGTGTAGAATTCTTCTTTCCTCCTACTGCCACTTGCCATGTGATGGTAAGTCGCTGGCAGAGCTATTACATGACCGTTGTCGCTGTACCCTGTTTCATCTTCCGTGGCCGTCACGGTAACGATTATTTGTCCTGGGTCTGACAACGCTTCATCCACGAGACGAAGTTTTCCTTCAAGTGTTTGGCAGGAAGCTATAGGGAGCACAGACTCATCAAGCAAGTCTTAGGTCATTTCTTTACATAGTTCATGGTCCCTCTGTGCTGCATCAGCGTCACCAAAACCAGCTGCGGCGCTCTATGTCAGCGATACTGCGGCAGAATTCTTGTTCACAGGCCGAACACACCGCTGGGGTCCGCAACAGAGTCATCTACGCCTCTCCGCCAGTTGCGATCGGCTTCGTGAAGCGGCGGTGCCGACGGAGGTCGACGGCACGCCACCGCCGCCGCCGCCGTCCCTTCACCGCCAGTCCATCTCCAGAGCCGATGTCTGTTGGTGCGTCGCCCAGGACAGCCAGCACGATGGCCCTGAAGTTCTACTTGTAGTCAATTCGTCTACAACATCCGCGTCGCTGGATGAAGTCGTGCAACCTGTGTCGGTTTTTTCGACTGGTGTTTCCTGTTACTCAGAGGTGAATAGAGAGCTGCGATGACCGTGGCTGTACTCCCTGTCTCTTCATCTACGTCCGGACTCAGGCCTTCCCCTCCCGCCGTCGTTTCGTGACGGAGTATTCAATATGACAGTGCGGGGGTTTGGGAGGGGGTGGGGTGGGGACTGTGGGTCGTCCGCAGAACGAAGTCTCATGCAAACATTGGCCAATAGAACAGTTACCTAGAACTTTATATCAGGTTACAGACAAATGTTTTCTGATTTGAAACTATCGTTTTGCAATGAACAGAGAGCTAAATGTTACGTGCCAGCAACAGTATCAAATACGTGTCATTTGTGAGGACAATAACCGTTTCCAAAGTATCTGCCATGCGCAAGTTTTAATAAATAGCTAATAATTTATCTGTACGTTGTAGTACGTGGTACACCTCCTCATGAAGTAATCTAGACTTGCTACATCTGACAATGTATTGCGCTACACCTCCTCATGAAGTAATCTAGACTAGCTACATCTGACAATGTATTGCGCTACTCTGATCTGTGCACACACAACATTGGGAAGTTGTTGCACTATTTTGTACTGTATGTTTACAATTTGTATTCTGTGTTTATAATAATATTGATAGTCCTAATACAGGGCATGGTTTGAGAATGAAACTAGTCAAAATTAAAAACTTTATGCAACTGTTAAGGAAACCTAAATAAATAATAAATACATTGTGTTGCTAGCTCTTTATACCAACATGATATTGGGGTGGCTAACAGACACCTGGGCAGGGTCTCTTGCAGTCATCTGCTGTTACATTGACAGATAATGCAAGGACTTTGAGGACTGTAATACAAAACCTGTTTACAGAATTATGATTATTTCAGACGATGAAAAGATTAAAGACAGTATCAAATTAGGCGTGTATATACATGCACAGAGTGGCAGTCTGTATGATTTCATACATCTATATCGACGTACACACTCCGCAAGTCACCGCAGAGGGTACTTCAAACCATTGCTGGTGTTTCCTCCCCGCTCCATTCGCAAATGGAGCGAGGGAAAAATGACAGACTGTACCCCTATATAGGAGCCCTAATCTCCCTTATTTTGTCTTTAAGGTCCATGGGTGCAATGAATGTTAGAGGCAGAAAATATTTCTACCGTCCGTCTCAAATCCTGATGATCTAAGTATCCTCGACAGCCTTCCTTAAAAGATTGTATTCTTCCCTTCATCGTCCAGTAACAAAGCTTGCAACACGCCTCTGGATACCTTCAATGTCTCCCTTTATTCGACTAGGTGAGGTCTCGAAACACTCGAGCAGTACTCAAGAATGAGCTATACAAGCCTTCTCTACATGGTCTCTTTATAGGTGCGCTAGATTTTCCACAACTCTCCCAACAAAAGATAATCGGTAATTTGTCTGCCCTCAAGTGATACTGTCCGCTGCTTCCATTCCATTTCTTTTCACAACCTGTGCCAAGATACACTGACGGAAAAAACTCGAAACACCAGGAAGGAGCTGTGCGACATAAACGTGTTTCCAAATCTGAGCACGATGCTACTCAAATTTGGCGCTAGTCGCGTAAGAATGGCGCAAGTAGAGCCACTGTGAGGATGCAAATCAGGTTTGCTTTACATGTACTCTGGAACGGTCGTAGCCGCGCGGGATTAGCCGAGCGGTTTAAGGCACTGCAGTCATGGACTGTGCGGCTGATGCCGGCGGAGGCTCGAGTCCTCCATCGGGCATGGGTGTGTGTGTTTGTCCTTAGGATAATTTAGGTTAAATAGTGTGTAAGCTTAGGGACTGATGACTTTAGCAGTTAAGTCCCACAAGATTTCACACACATTTTGAACATTTCGAACGGTCGTAACCGTTAGTTAGCTTTGAGTCGGGACGTGGTGTTTTGATGTCAGTTAAGAATGCGTTTAAGGCGAAAAAGACGCCATTACCATCATCTCACTGAGTTTGAACGAGGTCGTGTTACGGGTCTACGGGAAGCTGGATGTTCCTTCTGCGATACTACAGAAAGACGAGGTAGGAATGTGTCCACTGTACTTCAGTGCTGGCAGCGGTGTTCACGAGAATGTACGGTCGCAAGAAGATCCGGCTCCGGTTGGCCACGTGACACTGCCGAGAGGGAAGACCATGGCTCTGGCGCATCGTACTGTATCTGCAGCAGCAATCTGAGCAGCAGTTGGCACCACAGTGACACAACGAACCGTGGCAAATCGGTTACTTCATCGACAACTCCGACCCACACACCCCGTAGCGTGCACCGCACTGACCCAAACCACCGCTATTAACGACTTCAGTGGTGTCAAGCGAGGTCTCATTGGAGGGCAGGGTGGAGGTCTGTTGTGTTTTCCGGCGAAAGCTGTTTCTGCTTTAGTGCCAGTGATGGCCGTGTGTTGGTTACAAGGCGGCAGTTGAGAGCCAGCAGCCAACCTGTCTGCTTGCTAGACACACTGTGTAACGCTGGAAATGCATATCCTCCTGTTTCCATCTATTGTACTATAAAGTTTTTCCTTATTTTGTTACCTGAAGATATGACATTTCTGTGTCTTTATATATTGAAAACGTTTTACTGTATATATATATATATATATATATATATATATATATATATATATTACGCATTTATGTCGATGTATAATTGGTTTGTTTTGTAAATATTATTTGTATTTTTACGCTGGGTCTTGCCTAGGGAAAACTATGCAATCGAACGAATACATCGATAGGTCGTGTGGAGAACCAAAGTGTTTACGATCTTTGGTAGTGTGAACTCTGCCGCGAGCGAAGCGGGGAGTCTGGCTGGAGTAGGGCGGTGGAGCAGGTGTGTTGTGTGACGCTCCCGCGAGTTGCCGCGCTTTCGGGGTTTGGCAGCATGTAATTGCGCTCGACTTGCTGCGATAGTTTCTGACACGGTGTCACGGACGGGAAGCATTAGTTGGCGCACATGAAGAGCCCGTTTCGCCTGGTGACCGTGTCGAGAAGAAGGCGCGCCAACATCCAGCTTCTGCAACAGCGACGGCCGACAATGAGTGACTGTCGTCACCTGCCCGATCGACGACTGCAAACCTTCAATCAACCACCAAGGAAGACTGGAGGTACATAAAGTTTTAGAACTGTATGCCAGGCCTCAGCTTTTCAAACTGTTCCATTTTCATAACTAAAATTACAGCAACTTAGCATGAACATTTGTTGCTCATTGTCCCAATTGCATTACCAAGCAAGGTCCCTTCCTTTTCCGAAATGAACCCGAGTGTCGTTGAAATTCAAACGCCAGCATTAAAGTAATATCATTCCATTTCACTGCTTTAGTTTCAAAGTTCAGTTAAGGTATTTATAGCTGGCTACAATATTTAGATTACACAAGCAGAAATTATGAGTGCGAGTTTTGTTACCATACTTTAGCTTACCTGTGACTGCAGCTCAGCTTGGTACGTAATAAATTTTACTATTGTTAATTGTTCAGAATCATTTAATTCAAGTTCAAAGTTAAATCTCTTATTTCTAAATTGCGTAGATTCAAATAGCTTTTCAAATGCTTGTTGAGGTTGCCCAAGATTAACCTTATTTAATTTAATTTCGTAGTGCTTCAGAAACAAAGTTCACTATTAATTTCAGTCACTAAATTAACTTTCAATTTTCCGGTTTTTTTAATTCTTTTGCTAAATCAAGTCAGAGTGTAGCGAAATTTATTACTTCTGACAAACATTCAGTTTTCACACAACACGTGTCAACCTTCAGTTGCCACGCTTTTAGTGCTAATTATATGTGCATTAATCTTTCATTTTCAGTTATTATAGTAGTTGTCCATGGGACTGGTGACCGTAATTTTCCCCAAATCTCAAATATCTAATTAACGCCAATTAATTGTTAACGTAACGACCGCACATTTACTTTCTTTATTAATTTTACCCTTTTATCAAAATTAATTTTCACCAATTTCATTTGCATTTTTCGTTTCATTTAGATGTAACCCTTTCCTCCCTCTTACCGACAGATTAACTTCGGTGACGATTGCGTTTCCCAAATTTCCATTAGGTGCACGCGGTTTAATTTTTCACTGTCATTAAGGTCCATAAGTGAGGGGAAGGTTACAAGTGGACCTACACTTGTCTGGGGTGCGATTTCTTATCACAGCAGGCCCACAATCGTGGCAATCCCACTCACTCTGACTGCAAACTTGGTCGGGGTGATTGGATCTGTTGTGTTGCCTTTCGTGAACAACACAACAGGGGGTGTTTTCCAACAGAATAACGCTCGCCCACATACCGCTGTTGCAACCTGTCATGTTCCACAGAGTGTCGACATGTTGCCTTGGCCTGGTCGATCGCATTATCTGTCTCCAGTCGAGCACGTGTGGGACATCATCGGACGACAACTCCAGCGTCATCCACATGCAACATTGGCCGTCCCTGTATTGACCGATCAACGGCAATCGGCATGGAACTCCATCCCACAAACTGACGTCCGGCACCTGTACGACGTAATGGACGTACATTTGCATGCTCGCATTCAAGATTTTGGCGTTTACGCCAGTTATAATTGTTCCAGCATTTCACATTTGCAGTGGCTGATCTCGCGCTTATATTAACCTGAGATCGTGCAATGTTAATCACTTAAATATGCTACCTAGACAAATCTATTTTCAAAATTTCATTACTCTACATTAATTATTTTATGGTGTTGTGACTTTTTTCCGTCGGTGTATTTAATCGCTCTATGTATCTAACGTCGATCAGTTGTAGAATTTTGGAACACGTATTATGTTCGAGTACGAGGTGTGGCTAGAAAAGAAACCGGACTAGTACTGGTGAAACAATAAAACGAATGCAATAAGGCTGAAAGTCGCGTGGCCTGTCACGTGACTCTCGCTCCGCCTACTGCTCGAGCTTCATCTGCCTCCTGCACTCAGTCTGCCCGTGGCGTCTGTTTTAAGTAGTTGACGTTTTGTCTGTGCGTCGGAAAATGTTGAGTGTACAGAAAGAGTGTACAGGAAGAACAGCGTGTTAACATCAAATTTTGTTTCAAACTAGGAAAATCTGCAAGTGAAACGTTTGTAATGTTACAACAAGTGTACGGCGATGATTGTTTATCGCGAACACAAGTGTTTGAGTGGTTTAAACGATTTAAAGATGGCCGAATGTCAAAATCGAAATTCAAGGCAATGATGATTGTTTTTTTTGACATCAAAGGGATTGTGCACATTGATTGGGTACCAGAGGGACAAACAGTGAATCAGCATTACTACATTAGCGTCCTGGCTACCCTACGTGAGCGAGTACGGAGAAAACGGAACGATTTGTGGAGAAAAAAAGTCATGGATCCTTCACCAAGACAATGCCCCAGCTCACAGTGCGTTGTCAGTGAAGACGTTTTTGGCAAAACACAACATTCCCATCTTAGATCATCCACCCTACTCACCTGATTTGGCCCCCTGCGACTTTTTTCTTTTCCCTAAAGTCAAGTCAGCTTTGAAAGGAACTAGATTTGAGACTGTTGAAGCAGTAAAAGAAAAAGCGACGGAAGTAATGTATGGACTTACCGAAAATGATCTGCAGCATTGCTATGAACAGTGGAAAATTCGTATGGAGCGGTGTAGAGACCGAGGAGGAGAGTACATTGAAAAAGATAACATGAAATTGTAAATAATTGTAAATAAATGTTTTTTCCAGCATCAGTCCAGTTTTTTTCTAGCCGCACCTCGTATAATGACTTTCCTAGAGACTAGAATTCTACTCTGTAGCAATCAGCATGGGTTTCGAAAAAGACGGTCGTGTGAAACCCAGCTCGCGCTATTCGTCCACGAGACTCAGAGGGCCATAGACACGCGTTTCCAGGTAGATGCCGTGTTTCTTGACTTCCGCAAGGCGTTTGATACAATTCCCCACAGTCGTTTAATGAACAAAGTAAGAGCATGTGTACTATCGGACCACTTGTGTGATTGGATTGAAGAGTTCCTAGGTAACAGAACGCAGCATGTCATTCTCAATAGAGAGAAGTCTTCCGAAGTAAGAGCGATTTCAGGTGTGCCGCAGGGGAGTGTCATAGGACCGTTGCTATTCGCAATATACATAAATGACCTTGAGGATGACATCGGAAGTTCACTGAGGCTTTTTGCGGATGATGCTGTGGTATATCGAGAGGTTTTAACAATAAATTGTACTGAAATTCAGAAGGATCTGCAGCGAATTGACGCATGGTGCAAGGAATGGCAATTGATTCTCAATGTAGACAAGTGTAATGTGCTGCGAATACATAGAAACAAAGATCCCATATCATTTAGCTACAATATAGCAGGTCAGCAACTGGTAGCAGTTAATTCCATAAATTATCTGGGAGTACGCATTAGGAGTGATTTAAAATGGAATGATCATATAAAGTTGATCGTCGGTAAAGCAGATGCCAGACTGAGATTCATTGGAACAATCCTAAGGAAATAACAAAGGAAGTAGGTTACAGTACACATGTTTGCCCAGTGCTTGAATACTGCTCAGCAGTGTGGGATCCGTATCAGATAGGATTGATAGAAGAGATAGAAAAGATCCAACGGAGAGCTGCGCGCTTCGCTACAGCATCATTTAGTAATCACGAAAGCATTACGGAGATGATAGATAAACCCCAGTGGAAGACTCTGCAAGAGAGACCCTCAGTAGCTCGATACGGGCTTTTGTTGAAGTTTCGAGAACGTACCTTCACCGAAGAGTCAAGCAGTATATTGCTCCCTCCTACGTATATCTCGCGAAGAGACCATGAGGATAAAATCAGAGAGATTAGAGCTCACACAGAGGCATACCGACAATCTTTCTTTCCACGAACAATACGAGACTGGAATGGAAGGGAGAACCGATAGAGGTACTCAAGATATCCTCCGCCGCACACCGTCAGGTGGCTTGCGGAGTATGGATGTAGATGTAGATGTAGACTGATCGACTAGCATCAATTAATATCGTATTTTAAAGTCGCAGGAATGTTTTCTCCACCCATTGGCATTAACTTCAGATATCCACATTGAAATCAAGCCGCCATTCGTCACATCAAATACAAATACTGTTTAAGTCATCCTGAATCCCCTAGACGTGTTCACGGCGACACTTTTCCATAGAGACAGGCTCGTTGGCAAACAACCTCTGATAGCTGCCCATTCGTATTTTCAGGATCGTTTGTGTGCATTGAATGTAGAACACATTCCTTGGCACTCTTGCCGTTGCCTGTGTATCTGGTGAGTACACTCTGACCAGGACAACGTACTGGGCCCTGTTATCCAGAAAATGTACGAGTCAGCCGCATGTTTGAGGATCTATTAGTACATCATCCGCTACAACTGTTCGCTTATCGCTGAGCACCGATACGACTAGAGGAACAGGGCCTGATGTAGGTCACACAGTTTTATACGGCGTAGACGTGTCAGAACTGCGCGTAAGTACTGATGTGAATCTGCGAGGTATGTGAGGTATCCGTCGTGCGTACCTCACTTTCAGCCGTGGTTGGCCGTTAAAGCGTGTCCGAAGTACTGACGGCGTCAGCGGCTCGCCAAAGTTCGAGGGCTATCGAACCCTTTTGAACGGTGCTGTCCACTGCTGAAGACGTACGTATCCTTGTGGTAAGTAGTCAGTGAAAAGATCGGAATTCTACGAACGGCGGCTCTTTTTTATTAGGAAACTTCAGATTCGGCTCTTCACAAAAAAAGCAACGAACTGACCAACAATCTGTGAAAAAAGAAGAGAGAGGTGTCTTACCGTCTGAAGTTGCGTGACGTTCCGAGATGGGGGAGATGCGCCACGCATTGTATCGCAGGCGCCGGGAGCGGCTAATTCCCGCCAGCAGACACACTCCTTATATGGCCGGCGCTGATGGAAGAATGGAGTCTTCCTATACAAATTTAATTAACCGCAGCTGGATGAAAAATTCAGATGAGAATGGAAGCACGTTAATAGCAGACTTGTGGGAAACAGGGAAGTAATCCCCAAACCAACGGACTTACAGCGTATCTCCAAAAAATTTGCAAATGGCGAACACTGTCATACAAAATTCAGTGTCAGTCGGAAGTGATGCAGTTTATGTGAGACTGTAAGAAGTGTATATTTGTATGGATCAAAGAGACGACGGAATCACATGGCGAAATCTGGTGTGCTATGTGAGGGAAAGATACGGACTTTTGGATGTGTAACGTTGTTACCTTAATTTGCTATGAAAGCGGTACTGATGGACAATAAAAGCGGGTTAAAGCTGTGAGCTGTCTGGGGAAGTTAACCTTGCGTTACTGAGCAACTGTTTCACCAGGTATCCAGTCTAGCTTACCAAATTCCCAACCAGACTAACATTAATTATAATCTTTTAATCGTCATGCGACAACCGGTGAGATATATATATATAAAAAAGAGAATTTAAATGAAAAGAAATAAATCAGTTTATATTTGGAAATTTATTTTAACATTGATCATTGAAATTTCAGCATATTAAACTTGAGTCATAACTAAGCTGGTGCCTTATTTAGGACTGTGAAAAAGTGAGTTTGTAATCTTACAGAACACATCAAATTGGGAGCCAAGATTGGAAGACTACACACAACACTGCATTCATAAAATAACACACAAAGAACGTTGAAACATATGCAAGAGGAAATTAACCACAACCAACCGATTCAATTTTCACCCAAAGAAGTTCCGTTCGTAGCGCAATCCTGTCCGTCATGCAATTACCACACGCTGGTATACTGAATTCATACTAACTCTCTGTGAAATCTTCCCGAAAAGAATAGCTGAGGGCTACTTTGATGCTTTCACCACATGCTTCACGTGGTCAACTTGGTTTACACAAAGAGTGTAACTCCACAATAATTTTGATAATTAAAATAAATTACATCGAAACGCAATTTAGTAAAGAAAAACCCCTAACTGGTTACTATCGTCTTACTATTAACCTGATAGGTCAAACAGTCGTATAAGCACGTATTACTGGTCTCATAAAGTACAACCCATGTGGGTTGAACATAAAGAAAAGTTGCTATATTAAAAAAAAATATTGTCAAGACGAGACGTTATAATCTCACGAGCATTCGCATTTTAGAGTTACTGATCAACACGTGGTTCCGCTTTACTGACCAAGTAGTGACAAAGCAACTACCGGAATATATTCTGAACTGTACACTCGAATCACACTGCGTTGCAATTTAAGATAACATTAGATATTTTAGAGCTAACCTGAAATAAAGGTGATTAAATTTTCAGTTAGGCTGAACTTAAGAAATCCATTGTCCTACGGACTTAGCCGACACGCGCTTAGCCGGAGATCTTACCACTTCAGACGCTCGCCGCGGACAGACTGCCCTGGTCCCTTCCTGAGGATGGCTCACGAATACAAACGGAAGTGGCCAGAGAGGCAGCTTCCTATATCAACATGACAAGGGACGGATAGGACCATACTAAGAATAGAAACCTCTCTGCTTTTAGAAAGCGTAGCTACCTGTTCCGACGTTGGTTCTACTGTTCTCTAGCAGACAGGCTTGTCTGCTACCCTCAAGCATGCAACTAGAAATACATTTGCTCATTCACCCTCTCACACAGAAGGGAAGGGGGATGACAGTATCTTATCATATGCAGTATATAAAAGAAAGCGGATGTAGGTTCCGTATGAGACTGTGTGACATGAATTACATATAAACTGTGTTTTAAAGTGTAGTAGTGTGACAGATCGTTCTTGTTTATGTGTAAAAGTAACACGTTCCACTACTCAGTCTCCTCCCAGATAGCCAGAAACGCCACAGTAAATTTAGAAGAGGAATTTATGCCGTAAATGACAACAGATTTAAGAAATTAACATGAAAGGAATCCAACAGAGACCTTTCAAGTGAATTCATAGACAGTTGCCAGTGCTTTGACCATGTTATCCAATTCCTTTTTTTCCCTTCCTTGAATATGGTACTAATAGATGCCAATTAATAATGAAACATAAACTATGTTCTAATTTTTGCCATCCATTACTATTATAAATATAAATAACTTTTACCACCTGATGTACACTTCCAATTACTGACTCATATTATTTGTATATTCTGATGTATGCTCTTTAGAATATTCTCATTGTTAGACTTAGGAAAACAGATTCTTATGACAGTATATGTATGTGCTTTGTTGAAAAAAATATTCTATCATTAACTTACTTATTACTACACATATTTCTATAATCAAATTTTCTCCTTACGTCAAGTCCAAATCGCTTAATGACGTAGGAAAATTTTAAGGAAACCCAGTGGAGGGTTATGTAAGCCGTGTATATTTCTATTGTTTATTGTCAAATCACAATTTATGAAAGATGTTTATATTTTATTAATAGTATTAAGTAGGAATAATTAATATTTATCATGTTGGAAATAATTGTGGTAGCAGGGAATGTCTGCACCAAAGTATTGTTGACAAGAGAGACCGCAAATTGATATAATTTTAAAAGGCATTTTGTAATGGTAGCAGGGATTGTCTGCACCAGAAAGCATTGTTGGCAGGAGAGACCGCACTTTAGCTTTCGTAGGAAGTCAGTAGTAAGCGAGATGTGAAGCGAGTCGGTAGCAGGTCTGAAGCGAGAGGCTGAGAGGAGCGGCGTGCCTGCCAGCCACCAGCTACGATTTACAAGAGATTATAAACGGATGTACAGAGACATGAGCTAACTATTATAATAAGAGGAACTAATATTATTGAATTAATTATTTTGAGAAACTCAAGACAACTGAAGGTATGTTTGCGCAATGCTAGTTGTAAGATTATTGTAAACAGTCCCATTTGAACGCTTGTAAAATCATTTCATTACCAACAGTAAATATTTGAAGCGTTTTCAGAATATAATTAATTTTTGCCAGCAATGTTGCATTACTGATTATAATCCATCCCAAAAACCATCAACATAAAACTTTGCAAAAATTTTATTGTTGTCAAGAAAATGTGTAACTATGTATTACGTAACTTCAGTCAAATTAATTAAAGAATAACGTCAGCTTTGCTATTAAAGAATACCGTCAGCTTTGGTAATAAATACAGCCACTTATTATGACCGCCCACCAGCAGTTAATAGAGTATAGTAAACCAGAGTAAGTATATTCATGTCGCAGTTCGATGTAGCAGTCAGATGGCGATCCAGTAACAGTAAAAAAAAGGTAAGGAACAGTTTTGGGTTATTGCAGATAACGACTGAGGGCCACGACGACGACACATTCTATGTTTCGTCGAAATAATCAGAAAATCACTTTTAATAAGCAGCAATTAAATTTTTATGCGAAGATTGAGAAAGAGAATAAATTTTAAAGGGAAGATTTCATTTGTTATTAATAAGCAAGAGATAGAAATCCTAAGGAAAGATTACATAGGTTATTGTAAAAGGGAAGGTTATCATTAACAAAAAGAGGTATAGAGGAGACGGGAGGGTTTCAAGACGTCTATGAGGATATTACAGAAATACTTACGTAAAAATGGGCATCTGTATTTTCTTGTTTTTTAGTAACAAATGGGTCAAATGGCTCTGAGCACTATGGGACTCAACTGCTGTGGTCATAAGTCCCCTAGAACTTAGAACTACTTAAACCTAACTAACCTAAGGACAGCACACAACACCCAGCCATCACGAGGCAGAGAAAATCCCTGACCCCGCCGGGAATCGAACCCGGGAACCCGGGCGTGGGAAGCGAGAACGCTACCGCACGACCATGAGATGCCGGCTTTTAGTAACAGAAATGGTTCTTGCTGTATTGCAACTATTTTTTTTAATTTTCGTACTAGCTTTCGGATTAGTAGGCCAGAACTAGGCGACAATGTTGCAATCACAAAAAAATAACGAATGATTTACCTTTCTATGTTTTTCTGTAAATGTTGTCCTTTATTGTAGGGATTTAAGTATTAGGATACCACATGTTAGTTCCACAGATGAGAATGATAATAAATAATACAGGGTTATTACAAATGATTGAAGCGATTTCACAGCTCTACAATAACTTTATTATTTGAGATATTTTCACAATGCTTTGCACACACATACAAAAACACAAGAAGTTTTTTTAGGCATTCACAAATGTTCGATATGTGCCCCTTTAGTGATTCGGCAGACATCAAGACGATAATAAAGTTCCTTCCACACTCAGCGCAGCATGTCCCCATCAATGAGTTCGAAAGCATCGTTGATGCGAGCTCGCAGTTCTGGCACGTTTCTTGGTAGAGGAGGTTTAAACACTGAATCTTTCACATAACCCCACAGAAAGAAATCGCATGGAGTTAAGTTGGGAGAGCGTGGAGGCCATGACATGAATTGCTGATCATGATCTCCACCACGACCGATCCATCGGTTTTCCAATCTCCTGTTTAAGAAATGCCGAACATCATGATGGAAGTGCGGTGGAGCACCATCCTGTTGAAAGATGAAGACGGCGCTGTCGGTCTCCAGTTGTGGCATGAGCCAATTTTCCAGCATGTCCAGATACACGTGTCCTGTAACGTTTCTTTCGCAGAAGAAAAAGGGGCAGTAAACTTTAAACCGTGAGATTGCACAAAACACGTTAACTTTTGGTGAATTACGAATTTGCTGCACGAATGCGTGAGGATTCTCTACCGCCCAGATTCGCACATTGTGTCTGTTCACTTCACCATTAAGAAAAAATGTTGCTTCGTCACTGAAAACAAGTTTTGCACTGAACGCATCCTCTTCCATGAGCTGTTGCAACCGCGCCGAAAATTCAAAGCGTTTGAATTTGTCATCGGGTGTCAGGGCTTGTAGCAATTGTAAACGATAAGGCTTCTGCTTTAGCCTTTTCCGTAAGATTTTCCAAACCGTCGGCTGTGGTACGTTTAGCTCCTTGCTTGTTTATTCGTCGACTTCCGCGGGCTACGCGTGAAACTTGCACGCACGCGTTTGAAACTTGCCCGCACGCGTTCCACCGTTTCTTCGCTCACTGCAGGCCGACCCGTTGATTTCCCCTTACAGAGGCATCCAGAAGCTTTAAACTGCGCATACCATCGCCGAATGGAGTTAGCAGTTGGTGGATCTTTGTTTAACTTCGTCCTGAAGTGTCGTTGCACTGTTATGACTGACTGATGTGAGTGTATTTCAAGCATGACATACGCTTTCTCGGCTCCTGTCGCCATTTTGTCTCACTGCGCTCTTGAGGTCTCTGGCGGCAGAAACCTGAAGTGCGGCTTCAGCCGAAGAAAACTTTATGAGTTTTTCTACGTATCTGTAGTGTGTCGTGACAATATGTCAATGAATGGAGCTACAGTGAATCTATGAAATCGCTTCAATCATTTGTAATAGTCCTGTATTATGAAAAGGATAGTTTGGTGCTCACCTAAAGATGACACGTTGAGTGGCAGACAGGTGCACAACATCGAGCCTTTGGCCAAAGCTTTCCTCATAAAGAAAATCACACACACTCACACACAAACACACACACACACATACACATCTCATACACGCATTAACGCTATCTCCAGCCAACCTGGCGAGAATGACCAGAATACCTATTGATTTTCATTTGACACAAGCTTCTCCAAGGTGACGAAAAGCTACAAATGCTAACATTGTTCCTGCTCACCAGCTTATTCTGCTATTAGTTAACAACTTTGCTAATAGCTCATCTGTTTCCTATGAACCAAATGCAGCAGCTCTTTCAGCTTTTTCCTTATTTTTGATATGTGATTTTCTTGTGGCTAACTGCATGATGTACTTTTGACAGCTAGTTTGAAGGGCGGACGTCTGCTTACTGCGTTACGCTGTTGCGGAACGTGAACACCCCATGGCAGTCAATTCCTCCTACTACTGTCAAATACATAGAAATAGTTTTCAAATTACGCTTGTTATAATTCTTCCAATGAAGATATTGCCTACATTATCTGTTGATGACCTTCAAGTTCTGACTACTGGCACACTGACCAGTTTTCCAAAATTTATGTCAGTAATAACAACAAAGGATTTTAAATTTCTTAATGTTGTATGTTGATTGCCCTTAAAATACGATATGCACTAATAACTGGTTCATTGTTACCCAAAGTTTACACTGCTAAAGTAATAACATCTCTTTAATTACAGTGAAGATATCTGCAATGAAAACTTAAATACTACAGTGCGTCTACTTCGTAACACAGCATGTGCAAATCGCAACGTAGCAGACACAATATGCATGCACCACATACCTATTTGACAATCTATTTACTGTATTCTTCGCAATATTCGTGTCCTTTTGGGGTAAGTAACGTTCTGAAGTTTATGCTTTTTGTCATTCTTAAAGTGGCTGCCACATTAATTTTGTAGTTGTTCTGCATAATCAGTGATGTTAGAATGTAAGCAAATTGGTTAACAAATAAGTTATTATGAATATCTTTTGTTTTTGATATGTCCTATATTACAAACACATTTACTGTGCACAATGTACTCCTAAGGGTCTAATTAATTCAGTTCTTATAAAGGTCTCCGCCAATGTAATTGCCCTGTCTTGTACATTCCTAGTTCATACTACGCCTCTAATCATCTCGTTGGATGAGGAACTTTAGTATTATAAACCTTGATCCCGACAGGACAATAATTTGTAGATACATCCGTTTAACAAATGCGATAGGAGCGGCGTTATAAACTACCCGATTAGTTAGCAAAAACATTCGCATATGGAGAAGAAAATATACAAGATCTATGACAGTAATTCAGACTATTGTACGCCATACGGTAGGTAAGTTGGTACCACGGAAGATAGCGAGAGGTGGGAAGGACCAAGCACGATTGATAATAATGTTATCAAGCTATTATGAAAGCAGAGAGAGATGCATAGCAGATTTAAACTAGCAGAACATTTGCTACAAATAAGAACTGAAGGAAGTCAAATTAAGCGTAAGAGTAACTATTCGCGAAGTGTTCAGTAAATTCGTAAGTAATACTCGCTGAATTATCAAAAACACCCTAACAGTCTCGAGCCAACATAAAGTCGCCTATTCGAGTATTTTTTGACCATGACGCTGCTGAAATAATGAAATGAAGGCCGGAAACCAATTTATGACGAGAAACCGATACCCTGAAAAAGGTCACATCAACATCATATGTTCGATTTTGCATGCATGCGAAAATAACAGATATAGAAATAACTGAGTGCGCAGCTGAAAGATATCTGAAATCGCTCGATAGGGGGAAGAAGGGCAACAGGGCTTCTGGATACAGAGTAATCTTGAACCTTCAGCTTGATTACATCAAGGATCAGAGACTAACACATCATGCTCCACTCCTCCACCTATCCTAAGCCAAGTCCCTTTCTTGGAAACAGCCGAGTAAGAGTTCCTCAGCCAAGACACACATATTTAGATCTCTCAAAGTCCAGCATTTTATCATTTTATCATTTCCTCCTTAAGCCAGCCCCATTTTTTGGGAATATGCCAGAGGGCTTCTAAGCCAACATCTACGTATTTAGATGTCCCAGTCACAGCTCAGTGTTTTACCAGCCATTAAAACCCATACAGGCAATTTAAGAAGAGTATTTTGCTGGCTATTAATATTAACCAGTCAATCATTCTGTATCAGCCTGTACCCTAGAGTCAGCCACATTGTTCTCTTTACCTCCTCTTGGCCCGCTCTGTGCAAGGCACAGTATACCTACAAATAAAATGTTTTACTTATTGCCGGCCGCGGTGGTCTCGCGGTTCTAGGCGCGCAGTCCGGAACCGTGGGACTGCTACGGTCGCAGGTTCGAATCCTGCCTCGGGCATGGATGTGTGTGATGTCCTTAGGTTAGTTAGGTTTAAGTAGTTCTAAGTTCTAGGGGACTGATAACCACAGCAGTTGAGTCCCATAGTGCTCAGAGCCATTTGAACCAGTTTTTTACTTATTCGAGGCATACTGCCATGGGATGAAAGGTCTGCAGCTGTTCAGTAGCAAGGAAACTGGAAAATTTATTTCTTCCGTATCAATTGCATCGATATGAAAACCAGTTTCGGTCTGCTACGCCCATATTCAAACCACACACTTAAAAATGACAAAGTGCGTGTGTTACAGTAATGTGTACAATCAGTATGTATGTCCATATTATAGGTAGTCACATACTTATAATCTCACTACTGATGTTTGTTTTGTGGGGCGCTCAACTGCACTATCATCAGCGCCCAGTTTTTACGCAGTCCAATTTTTACACAGTCCATATCTAGCCACTGCCACCAGTGATGACGACGACGACGATGGGGATGATGAAACGATGAGGACAACACAAAAACCCAGCCCCCGGGCAGAGAAAATCCCAACCCGGCCGGGAATCGAACAGGGGGACCAGTGATCCAGAGGTAGCAACGATAGCCCCTTTTTTCCCTCCAAAGCACCTGTTTAAGGCAATCAATTAAAATAAAACAAAAGAAGTCATTTCGACAAAAACAGAAGGGTTAAATCAGAAAAACGGATATGAAGGAATATGGCGTTAATTTTAACGTGCCCACACCTTCTTTCCTCCATCACTTCTACATCGTGTAAGATTTAAATCCAAACAAGAGTGTCCACAAAAAAAGGGGGGATTGCAACTCATCCAACTCCTTGTCGATGAAAAAGAAGATACAGTATATTAGAAAACAGCTCACGATAACGTGGCATCTTGAGCCACGTCCAATGGGCTGAGGCCACATATTGCAAAAAGGCACACGGATCTGCGTCATATCCACTCACCATCACGAAGTGGACATAATGTCCATCAAGCCACACGATGGTATTGTTCTTCGATCGGGGAAAGAAGGTTGAATCGGGACGCACGACAATCTCCCCCGAGATAGCCGCCTCAGACGTCCTGAGGAGAAAAGCCAGTTGTCGGCGAAGCCATCTCCAATCGCCATGACCGCAGGAGATCAACCGATCATATAATCTATCGGTTTCATGGAAACGATTGCAGCGATCCGTACATTGAGGCCAATACGAAAATGTCGCACGTTCGTATGTACAATATCATGAACAATTTGGTACCACGAGGACGCCACTTCCATCGGGAAAATCGGGAGGCTAACGTTAGACCAAAAAATCTTCCAATTCGTTTCTGGCGACAGGGCTTCCACAGAGGGAATACTATGAGGAATTGGCCAGCGGCGTAACAACATTTTTAGGGAGAGATCCGCTTGGGAAAGGATATTTACACCTAACTAACTGACTTCAAGAAAAAATTCCTTAACGTGCCGTAGTTTATAACTAATCTACCAATATCTACTGAAGATGTTAAACTCGCCGGTCGGATACAGTTATGAAGGCGAGCCGTAAGTGACTGGGGGGTGCGTAGACATGCTAGAAGGTGCGACGCATGAATAAGGCAGAAAACCTTAACCCGAATGTCAGGGAGACCCAAAACTCCCTGCAGACGGGGGCGCACCATGACCCCATAACGCACGCCCCAGATAAACCTGCCAGATAAACTTTGCAACTTGCGGTACATCATCGGAGGAAGTCGAAAGATTTGTACAATAAAATAAGCCTTACTTAACACATAAGTTTCCATGGCCCAGTCCTTATGAAGAGGTGAGATGGAGCGACGCTCGTGTTCAATGATTGCTCCCTCAACCTTATGCGTGACAGACTTCCAGTTTATCGTAGCCATCTTTAGCGGACAACTGTCAATTATAACACCTGACGATCGATATCAGGTGACCTTCAAAGCCCACGGAATTTCAACAGCGTCAAATCCTCGCAAACTGAGTGAGCGACATTTCTGGTCGTTAACCCGCGCTCCCATAAGACGGCAAAAGGCATCCAAAACTTCCTTCAGCAGTGGTATATCATCATGGGTACGGAGAAGAACCATGACGTCATCAGCATGTGCACGAACGGTAAACCTTTCTCCCAACAGCGACCAGCTACCCAAACGAGCAGCTATAGATCGCAATAAGGGTTCTAGAAACAGCACGTTGAGCGACATAGATAATGGACTGCCTTGAAGGACGCCCTGACACAACGCGATGGGGGAAGTAAGACGGCCATTTACATCAGTGGACGCCCGAATACCAGTAATTAGAGAGCTAAACAGCCGTCGTGCACCATCGTTAAAACCAACAGTCGTCAATACTCGCATAAGGAATCCATGGTTAATGCGGTCGAACGCTTGGTGAAAATCAATGAAAAGCAAAGCGCTTGGCACGGGAGTGGTGGAATCAATCGAAATTAAATCACGACATTCAGCAACGGGAGTCAGGAGAGTACGACCCGGAAGACAACTTTGATGGCTCGCGATGATGGTAGCCAACAACGCAAACTTCCCAGCTTTTTGGGGATCAGGACAATTTTAGCAACCTTAAAGCTGGTCGGGAGAAGGCCTCCGTAAAATAGTTCATTCACCATAGAAGTTTTACGTATCTCCTGTCAAGGGCCAAAATCGAATATAAAATTCTTAGGGAAGGCCATCGAATCCAGGCGATTTGTGGGAGGGAGAACGAACCACAATATCAAGTATATCATCGCGATGGAATACTGAGAAAAACTCTTCCTGGAGAGATGGCGTAAAAACATGATCAAGGAGGGAGGTAACTACTTGAGGTAGCTGTAAAAAACATAAACCACAGCAATGTAGGATATCTGCAAACCCAAGCATCTTGGAGATGCAAGGACGTCACCATATCATTAAGTTCACGATAGTATGTATAATTGGGGGTCTGATCTACACGATGTAAGACGCAGTTAAAATCGTCGGAGTAAATAAACAACTTCTTCCTTAAAAAACCGCGAGCGGTAGAATGAACTACCGGATCCAGACGGAGCGTAAAGAAAAATTAAGGTGTGAGGTCATAAAAAAAAAACAGCCTATACCGCGTCCACCATCTAGCGTTTCGAAGTCCGTCAGCGGGGTTCCATCTCGATAAAACAAAGCCATACCGGTACAATTTTCAGACGCGACATTGAAAAACATAGAGTATCCAGGAAGACAAAACACATCAAATAATACCTCTTGAAACACACGATATCAGTTTGGGAAACGTAAATAAAATGGCGTTAACACAGCAAGCCGTAATTGGGAACATATCTTATTAACATTGAGGGTTAGAAATGTATATTGAAACGTCCCCTTAGAAAAATTAATGAATTACTGTGCTGATAAACCTCTACGTTATTTGATTTTCAAACAGCTGAGCAAAACAACGTACTCAGACATTACTCTCTTTACTTATTCTGATCAACACTAAACTGACACACAATATTTTTAGCGCAACGCAATCTGACTTTCAAAAATCCCTACAAAAGAATGGCCCTGACTAACAATAACCTATACCTTTCACGAATCACTTACCTCACAAAAATCTTCGTTACTCGAACTAGCGAGCGCCAATACTGCCAGCTAAATAAAAGATTCTAACTACTGAAGGCACTAACTACTGATAGGCACAGTCAGCAAATGAAAGATTTTGATAGAGAACAAACAATGTATTTACCTTAATAGTGTTCAAAAGTCATAATATATATCAGTTCATGGCATCCAGTCTTACAAATATACTCTCTCTGAGGGACACACATCCAGATCATCCGCTCTCAAAACTCCGCCATCTGACTCCCCACATCCATCACTGCTGGCGGCTCACCTCCAACTGCGCAACGCTACGCCCTGTTAACATCTAACACTTCAATAGCAAATTCGAACAATGCAAACCAGCCACAGGCTGCACACAGCACAGTCAGTGGTTTTCATACAGAGCGCTAGGTGACGTTACCAACATAAAAACCTAAACAGCCTACTTACAATATGCCTGCATCCGTTGGAACATGTAAGGTCAATGAAACAACACTAAGGAAAGTGCACTCATCACGTCCTTCTCAACGTCCGGGGAGGTGGAAAGAAGGTATAATTCTAATTCTCCGCACCGGAAGCCGAGGAATCCTCGTTTTTCTTTTTAAGACGCGCCGCTGCACGTGCAGGTTGAAAAAGCTGTTTCACACCACTCCGTGAAAACATACACTTTTGATGTGGGAGGGTTGGGGGCACGTCAATCTCCGAACTGATAGAGGAGCCATCGTCACTGCAATCATCGGAAATCGGAGAGCACAACTTAGAACGACTAACAGTAACATTAGGTACAGAAGAGACAGGTAATGCAGTGCCGGTGTCGCATGGCATTACCTGATCATCAGGAAGAGAACCTGTAGAATCCTGTTGCTCCACCGTCTCAGCGTCGAGGAGGAGTGGTATTTCACTGGAACACCGTAAAGACTGGCCAGTAGGCAACGACTTTGCGGGAACATCTGAACTCACGAGAACCGTCACGTCTACGGGTGAAGTGGGATTCAACACACATTTCAACATCAACAGAAGCAGCTACATCCTCTCTGGTAATACTGGAATCCCAATTAACGTCAGTAGACAACTCATTACCGCCAGGAGGTGCACCCTCTGTCAACGCCGTATCAGAAGAACGAGACTGGAGTGGGATGTCCTCGAAATCTGTACCGTCCTCGGTCCGCCGGCGTTCGACTTGCGCTGCAGGAGCCGACGTCCCCTCGTGGACAGAGACCGCACTGGGACGCGCCGGTGGCGGTGGAACTTCGCGCGGAGTAGGGGGTGATGTTGCCCCTACACCGCTTAAAGTTGTAGATTGACTGACAGCTGACTGCGATGACACTATGTCTGCTAATATTAAAGGAAGACGTTTTTGATAAGATGACGTCAGGGCGGTAGTACGGCGCGGACGATCGGATCTGAGATGACAGCTTTCGTTACAGGGAAAACATGTTCCTTCTTGACCTGCATACGTAACGTGGATCCGGTAACCACAAACAGGTAAGTGTGAAGGAATGTTCTTTTTAACGCACATGTCCACAGTCCGGATACCATTGTAACGCTGGAAGCGATGTTGTACTGACCAGCGTTCCCATCGGATATGCCGTATGACTCCAAACAGAAGCAACGCTGTTTTAAGAACTGAATCTTCCACTTCACGAGGAAGGTTATAAATTCTAACCAGAGTATATTCGAGTGCCACATTTTCAAGGAGGACTTGACTAACGGAATCATTTTGATGTTTAAACAACACTTTAGAACCAACGCTAGAGAGAAGCCGTTCTACTTGAACGGGATCATAAAACTTCACAACACAGATAATATCAGCCAATCAGTCGTGAATTTCTAAAGAGCCAGGTTGAACACGACGCGTACTCTTGTCAAAACTGAAACGAACAGTAACTCGCCGAGGAACAGATTTAGGAGACTCGACAGACACCATGGCGCGGGTAGAAAACATCGCCGCCAAGAGGAAACGACAACAAACTCCGCTACGCAATTACGATGTGACTCCGGCCGATACACCAACAGGACTGAGTAGCTTCGACACAAGCGGCGCTGCGGCACGGGCGGAAGGTAACGACGACCTGCTCGCTCGGCGCGCAAGGCGACACTATGCCACTTGACCACGACCTGCGGACATACCTCACTATTAATTGTAATCATTCATACAATATGGTGCCGAAAGGCACAACAAAGGTTACAGTGCGCAACAACTACCCTGAAGTACCCTCACTCATCTTAGCCTATGTGTCCGCTGCTACTGACTGACACAACCAGCCTGACAAATATTACATACAGTAAGTCAACAGGACACTTTTGTGTCGACCCCATACGTACGCGCATGCGCATGTGCCTGCCTATTAGTTTTCTGGGGTACTGCCGCAACCATTCTGGTTTTGAAACTTCCTGGCAGATTAAAACTGTGTGCCGGACCGAGACTCGAACTCGGGAGGTAGGCCCGCATCTCGTGGTCGTGCGGTAGCGTTCTCGCTTCCCACGCCCGGGTTCCCGGGTTCGCTTCCCGGCGGGGTCAGGAATTTTCTCTGCCTCGTGATGGCTGGGTGTTGTGTGCTGTCCTTAGGTTAGTTAGGTTTAAGTAGTTCTAAGTTGTAGGGGACTGATGACCATAGATGTTAAGTCCCATAGTGCTCAGAGCCATTTGAACCATTTGAATTTTCGGGAGGTAGGAGACGAGATACTGGCAGACGTAAAGTTGTGAGGATGTGAGTCGTGCTTGGGTAGCTCAGTTGGTAGAGCACTTGCCCGCGAAAGGCAAAGGTCCCGAGTTCGAGTCTCGGTCCGACACACAGTTTTAATCTGCCAGGAAGTTTCATATCAGCGCACACTCCGCTGCAGAGTGAAAATCTCATTCTGGCATTCTGGTATTATTCATGGTGTAATGTTGAAAGTAATCGTAATAACAACACTGCTGGGAACGTAGTTACTAATCATGTTTACGGTACGGTAGTGAACACGAGAGATATTGTAACTAGTGAAAGAGAAATGTTGCTGTTAAGTAAAGAACTATAGTTTGCTCCTACTGCTAGGATTTCTGAGGGTGATATGTGTACGTTATTGCGGAAATAATGTCAATTTCTTCTTGCGGTAAGTGACTACTGAATAAGAAAGTGACTCGTCGTCGTCCCACTGGGGACGGGGAGATAAATATTCTTGTTAATATCATCAATAAAAAATTATATACGAAAAAAGCCATGGTAATATGGGCGGATAAAGGTAACACCCTTGTTGTTTTGACAAAAGACGAATACAGGTTTAAAGTTAAACAATTTCTGCAAAACAACAATATAAAGACGGTAGCGAAAGCCTCGACAAAATTTTTTCAAGTAGCACTCAAGAAGGTAGAGGCGGCACAGTTTCTCTTGCAGCCATTGGAGAAACGGAGATTTATTTGTATGAACGACACAGCCCCCCCCCCCCCCCCCCAAGGGCACAAATAAAATTAATGGTAGATGTGCGCCCTTAGCGTGGTTGAATACATTCCTGTGTAGGAAATTAAACACAGTCTATAAGTGTGAGATGGACTACAGTGCTGCTAGAAGCGTATCAGCTGCGAATGAGGCGAAGGGGCTACAAGTTACGAACGATACGTTAATGGCATCATACGGCACCGGGAATTTATGTAATAATGTTGCTATTAATGATAGACTGTGCATAGTAAGAGCCAATCTGGTCCGTCACGGGAGAATGACTGGTAGGGTAAGTATCTGAGTTTATGGCTTTTCTGAAATTCAGCTTAGACTATAATTATTTCGAGCTGATGGGAATGAATATTAGCAATGTGATGGTCTAGCTATGGGTAACTGTTTATCAGGTCTCATGGCGGACATTTATATAAACGCACTGGAACGAAATCATTTTCAGACAGAATTCGGAGTTGTGGAACACAAAGCACTTCTTCAGGCCATAAGTGGCCCATCGGGACCGTCCGACCGCCGTGTCATCCACAGTTGAGGGGCGCGTGGTCAGCACATCACTCTCCCGGTCGTTGTGGTGATTTTCTGTGACCGGAGACGCTATTAGTCGGTCGAGTATCTTCTCAATTGGCATCACGAGGCTGAGTGCAGCCCGAAAAATGGCAACAGCGCGTGGCGGCCCAGACGGTCAACCATCCAAATGCCGTCTACGCCCGACAGCGTTTAACTTCGGTGATCTGACGGGAATCGGTGGATCCACTGCGGCAAGACTGTTTCCGGTTGTGGAACACGGTCATCTTTTATAGACGGTGCGTTCATCATCGTAAAGATCGCAATAGAAACACTGGATAATTTAAAGACGATATTTAATTCGCACTTCGTATATGGGTGGAGAATGAAATAGAAAGGAAAACTGATTTCCTAGGCCTTACGGTGTTCAGAAAAGAATTGTTCAGGGTTTGCAATTTACAAGAAACAGACTCATACGAATACGACTATCCATAATAGCTCTAATCATGCCAGATGCCACAAGGTGGCATTCCTTAACGCAATAGTGGCATACGTATAGATGAAACGGAAGAAGGCACCAAACTCAGAACGTTCAAGCAGACACCTGTCGCCAACGGTTACAGAGGTGAAGTCGTAAGCAATCTATACCGTAAGCATAAACAAAAGAAGCCTGTGGTTAATAAAGAGACTAAGTACGCTGTTGTAAGCTATCGAGGCGAGGTCACCAACAAATTCGTTTCTGCATTCCTGAAGAGATGCAAAATTTCATACAGGACATCGGGTCTATTAAAGAATAGACTAAGACATACGCTAGGTAAAACAGCCGAGGGAAAAAATACAAAAATTCGAAAATGCAGGTGTTTACAAATTAAAATGTGATAAACACTAAATGTGGCAAACGGGTAGGAGTTTCGAGATACGATACAAAGAGCATACAAATTAAAATGTGGTACCTGTGATAAGCACTACATGTGGCAGACGGGTAGGAGTTTCGAGATACGATACAAAGAGCACATTAACCTGACGAAATGGACAACATGTAGGAACCGAGAGCATGCTCCAGGTACTCAAGGCAGAAACAGGGGCAAAATTATATATCCTTGAAGATTTCGAAATGTATCGGGTGAAGGTCAAAGGGCCTGACAAATTTCTAAATGAGCAGACAGAATTTAAGAAGAATAGATTTTTAAAAATGTTTAAGACTGTATTATAATGCATGAAGCGTATGGTTAAAGTAATGCCTTAAGGGAATGTATTGCTACGTAAAATGTGATGGTTACTGCTCACCGGTGTGGTGTAAGGTTGACGTTGCAAAACGTTAGTATCGTTAGAGGTGGTAAAGAGTTTGCGCCCATTACATGCACATGACTATGGATTGGATTGCAGTAAAGATGTGTAGCTGTAGATGTTTACATGGATAGGAATTAATGTTGAAACTCCGTCAGCAATGCTGTGTGCTACAGTAATGAACAAAGCTGTAGCAAACTGCGTGGCAATCGGTACTATAGGGTATGAATTTTTCCATTTGGTTGGAAGAAGTAAATATGGTGGTTTGTGTGGGCGCCATATTCGTTTGGTGTGGGGGTCCTGACCGTGGCTGATCTGTATATACACTCCTGGAAATGGAAAAAAGAACACATTGACACCGGTGTGTCAGACCCACTATACTTGCTCCGGACACTGCGAGAGGGCTGTACAAGCAATGATCACACGCACGGCACAGCGGACACACCAGGAACCGCGGTGTTGACCGTCGAATGGCGCTAGCTGCGCAGCATTTGTGCACCGCCGCCGTCAGTGTCAGCCAGTTTGCCGTGGCATACGGAGCTCCATCGCAGTCTTTAACACTGGTAGCATGCCGCGACAGCGTGGACGTGAACCGTATGTGCAGTAGGCGGGCTTTGAGCAAGGGCGTATAGTGGGCATGCGGGAGGCCGGATGGACGTGCCGCCGAATTGCTCAACACGTGGGGCGTGAGGTCTCCACAGTACGTCGATGTTGTCGCCAGTGGTCGGCGGAAGGTGCACGTGCCCGTCGACCTGGGACCGGACCGCAGCGACGCACGGATGCACGCCAAGACCGTAGGATCCTACGCAGTGCCGTAGGGGACCGCACCGCCACTTCCCAGCAAATTAGGGACACTGTTGCTCCTGGGGTATCGGCGAGGACCATTCGCAACCGTCTCCATGAAGCTGGGATACGGTCCCGCACACCGTTAGGCCGTCTTCCGCTCACGCCCCAACATCGTGCAGCCCGCCTCCAGTGGTGTCGCGACAGGCGTGAATGGAGGGACGAATGGAGACGTGTCGTCTTCAGCGATGAGAGTCGCTTCTGCCTTGGTGCCAATGATGGTCGTATGCGTGTTTGGCGCCGTGCAGGTGAGCGCCACAATCAGGACTGCATACGACCGAGGCACACAGGGCCAACACCCGGCATCATGGTGTGGGGAGCGATCTCCTACACTGGCCGTACACCACTGGTGATCGTCGAGGGGACACTGAATAGTGCACGGTACATCCAAACCGTCATCGAACCCATCGTTCTACCATTCCTAGACCGGCAAGGGAACTTGCTGTTCCAACAGGACAATGCACGTCCGCATGTATCCCGTGCCACCCAACGTGCTCTAGAAGGTGTAAGTCAACTACCCTGGCCAGCAAGATCTCCGGATCTGTCCCCCATTGAGCATGTTTGGGACTGGATGAAGCGTCGTCTCACGCGGTCTGCACGTCCAGCACGAACGCTGGTCCAACTGAGGCGCCAGGTGGAAATGGCATGGCAAGCCGTTCCACAGGACTACATCCAGCATCTCTACGATCATCTCCATGGGAGAATAGCAGCCTGCATTGCTGCGAAAGGTGGATATACACTGTACTAGTGCCGACATTGTGCATGCTCTGTTGCCTGTGTCTATGTGCCTGTGGTTCTGTCAGTGTGATCATGTGACGTATCTGACCCCAGGAATGTGTCAATAAAGTTTCCCCTTCCTGGGACAATGAATTCAAGGTGTTCTTATTTCAATTTCCAGGAGTGTATGACCCGAGTCTCGGAATTTCACTAGAACTTCAAGTGTCGGTATGACCTGATGTATATGTACTACTATCTACATAGCGTGTATGCTTTCATGTCTGGATCAGATATGATTTGTTAGCTAGTTTTGGTTGTTAATGGCAAGTAATTCGCCATAGGTAGCCATATATAACTGAAAATGCATTCACGCTGGTGTGGCAGCAACAAGTGATGTGTAATGTTCCTGGTACATAGTAACTAGCACCAGATGTATGAGGGGTTGAGGGGCTTGAGTCCAAAACCTGTAATGAGTATTAGGCCACATGACCGCTATATAGTAGACTGTATTGCACTAGGAATAACTAGGCTAATGCATTTCAAGGTACTATAATAAATGACGCCATGCCACAAGTACTATACGTATAAATTAGCATATAATAACTGTTTATATATTGAAATTTAGGAAGATGTCACTTATGATGACATTGTTGGCATACAGTACATTCACTACATTTTATTCATGGTGCCTCATAAGAAACAGAAGAATTTGTTTTAATAAGAAAAATTTTAATGCATGATATGAAAGGTGGTAAGGGGATCGATTCCACAAACCAGGCATCACACAAAAATATGCAGTGCTGTTATGTGTCCGTGGTACTTATGGTTGTTCCTTCTCTGAGCGAAAATCATATATGTTGTTGTATTACTATCACGCTTGGAGTGTACTCATATTAATTATTTGATACACTTGTTCCAATGTGTATGACCTTAATCTGGACGCCTCGTGATAGCGTATGTTAGTTGAAACATGCTCTTTTGTAATGTAGCCCTATGTAATGATATAGTACCAGCGTTTTATATAATACTTTAACCTACGATTGCCGGCCGGAGTGGCCGTGCAGTTCTAGGCGCTACAGTCTGGAGCCGGGCGACCGCTACGGACGCAGGTTCGAATCCTGCCTCGGTCATGGATGTGTGTGATGTCCTTAGGTCAGTTATGTTTAATTAGTTCTGAGTTCTAGGCGACTGATGACCTCAGAAGTTAAGTCGCATGGTGCTCAGAGCCATTTGAACCATTTTTTAATCTACGATTGTTATGTTTATATGATCAATGCACAAATTGCGTTTGAATTTGAAAGCGGCCTTCGCGCCATGAATGAGATTGCGTCAGATGATGCTCAATATGGTGTTGTGTGATGTTTATTTAATGCATTACTGCAGGTTTGGCAGCAAAGGTGTAAGTAGGCTGTTTATGTTTTCTTATTGGCAACGTTACGTAGCGCTCTGTATGAAAATCACTGGCTGTACTGTGTGCAGTCTGTGGCTAGTTTGCATTGTTGTCTGCCATTGTAGCGTTGGGCAGCTGGATGTTAACAGCGCGTAGCGTTGTGCAGTTGGAGGTGAGCCGCCAGCAGTGGTGGATGTGGGGAGAGAGATGGCGGAGTTTTGAAATTTGTAAGACTGGATGTCATGAACTGCTATATATATGTTATGACTATTAAGGTAAATACATTGTTTGTTCTCTATTAAAATCTTTCATTTGCTGTCTATGCATATCAGTAGTTAGTGCCTTCCGTAATTTGAATCTTTTATTTAGCTGGCAGTAGTGGCGGTCGCTGTATTGCAGTAGTTCGAGTAACCAAGATTTTTGAGAGGTAAGTGACTTGTGAAACGTATAGGTTAATGTTAGTCAGGACCATTCATTTGTAGGGATTATTGAAAGTCAGAATGCGTTGCGCTAAAAATATTGAGTGTCAGTTTAAGCACAGTCGTATATAATTTTTCTAAGGGGACGTTTCAAAGGTTACACTAATAATGTAATTCATAAAGCTCTATCAGTTTTATGTCTTCTGCCTTATTTTATTTTAGAAAGTATGTGGCTAACGTGCAATAATGAACAGCATATTTTAGGCTTTAGGATTGACTCCAAGTATGCAAGGTAGCAATGGTTGGTACTACATCATGCTACAAAAATACAGGAGGGCGCGCTATGGCGTCGCTTCCTGACTTTCAATGTTCCATTTGGACGATAAGTTATTTTGTATGAAATAACTGTTAACATTTCCTGTAATGTAAAATTGATGTTTTCATTTGGACGCCACGTTATTTTGTAAAACTAAATTATCAACGTTTACTAAAATGTAAATTTGATATTTATTCACATTTAAAATCTTATCAGTAAAAAGACAATGGCTGTGGCAAAACTATAGAAAACTAATAGGCATCCACATGCGCATGCGCGTATGCATTAGGGCGGTACCCACAAAGGTGTTCTGTTGGCTACTGTAGGTAATATTAATTTTTGTCCGTTTGGTTGTGTCGGTCTGCAGCAACGGGCGCATAGTATAAGGTCAATGAGGGTACTTGTTGCCCCCTGTATGCTTAGCTCTTCCTTTTGGCACCATATTATATGATTAATTACAGTTAATAGCAAGGTATGTCTGTATGAATATGAGTACCTATAATATGCACATATATACTGCTTGTACAGATTATTGTAGGAAATGTACGGTGAAATTTTTAGGTGTGTGGTTTGAAAATGGACATGTCAGCCTAAAAGCGGTAAGCAATAAAGCTGACTTTTATATCAGTGCAACTGAGGCGGATAAAATAAAAAATTGTTCCGTTTCCTCAAATACAACAATGTTATTTTCGTGTCTAAATCATTTGTATTATTGTTCTATAACTGCACAAAATACACGTGGCACACTACTGGTGCATCTTACAGGTTAGTGTATACTTGGTACCTAAAATATGATGGTGTACTCTCAAATTAAATGTCACCATCTTATTTCCACGTCTAAGTTGTCTGTATTATTTATCGAAATACGTAAATATAATGGCATTTTGATCTTAGACCTACTTGAGGGTGATAGAAAGATCTTTCAGTTGATGTTTTTAGGAGATTTTTCAGTAATGATTCACCTTGCTTTAGCGGTAAGAAGATAACGCATCGTTTCTTACGCTAGGAAAATAAAACTGATATTACTGATTGGATAGTGTAACTTTTTTATTACTTGAGATTATATTTCACTGATAGCACAAAAACGAATTTTCGAGGAAGACTGCAATATTTACCGGTCAGAATTATGGCGCCAAGGCTCTTTATACGATTTATGCATTGTTTCTCCTTTCCTTTTCATGGTCAACTGCTAAAAATACAATGATCTGTATTATACAGCATGTTTAACTGCTGTCACATTTTAAGTTAATTAGCTCAACAAACAGTACAAAAATTTTTGGATTTTGAGAGATCTTTAACGCAGTGTATCACAGGAACTGCGCATTTCCGTAACGATCACGTATAACTACGAGAAACACCAAATACGACAAGCTAACTTCGTAATCACTTAGATCGACGTGGTGGCAACTTGGTTTGCTTCTGTCAGAGAGTCTCAGGAGTAGTAATACCTTTGGACAGGGTTCCATACACAGGGGAGTTTGATCTTCCATTGCGAACGACAATAATTCGGCCTTTGGTATAAAGTAAAATAGTACTTTAGAGGAACCAAAAATTGTCCTTTCTTTTCTATAAGAGTAGGCGTGCTGCCGGTTCAAGGCGATTTTGTATCCAGAAGCCCTGATGCCCTCTTGCTATAGAGGAAAGGTGATAGGACTGGAAAGATGACCATTAGATTCTACACTGTGTGTGCGTGGCAGCTGGCCCGTCTTTTAGCATCAGTTCACCGTAGATCGATGGATCAACAGACAGAGGCACACGATGGAGAAAAATCACAGACCGTTCCATAAGAAAGGTCGCTTGAACCACAGCATCTCAGCTGACATCGTTGTCTTGCAGAATTATGAAAAATATGCTGCGCTCGCGTGGGATGACATTGCTGGATACCGAGTGACTGCTGTGTACGTGTCAACAAGTTCTCCGCCAGTAGCGATCGTGTGAAACTCAATTTGCTCTGTTTTTTTCATTAGATTCAGAAGCAATAAATAGTACAGTTCAGATTGATCCCTTGTTTATTAACTTTCAGAAAGCGTTGGATAGAGTTCCGCATCACCGCTTAGTAAACAAACATGTTGCATACAAAATAGCAGAACAGATGTGCTATTTGACTGAGGACTTCCTTGCGAGCAGAACTATGTCTAAATCTACATCTACATTTATACTCCGCAAGCCACCCTACGGTGTGTGGCGGAGGGCACTTTGCGTGCCACTGTCATTACCTCCCTTCCCTGTTCCAGTCGCGTATGGTTCGCGGGAAGAACGACTGCCGGAAAGCCTCCGTGCGCGCTCGAATCTCTCTAATTTTACGTTCGTGATCTCCTCTGGAGGTATAAGTAGGAGGAAGCAATATATTCGATACCTCATCGAGAAACGCACCCTCTCGAAACCTGGACAGCAAGTTACACCGCGATGCAGAAGCCTCTCTTGTAGAGACTGCCACTTGAGTTTGCTGAACATCTCCGTAACGCTACCACGCTTATCAAATAACCCTGTGACGTAACGCGCCGCTCTTATTTCTATATCTCCTCTGTCAGCCAGACCTGGTACGGAACCCACAACGAGCAGTACTCAAGTATAGGTCGAACGAGTGTTTTGTAAGCCACCTCCTTTGTTGATGGACTACATTTTCTAAGGACTCTCCCAATGAATCTCAACCTGGTACCCGCCTTACCAACAATTAATTTTATATGATCATTCCACTTCAAATCGTTCCGCACGCATACTTCCAGATATTTTACAGAAGTAACTGCTACCAGTGTTTGTTCCGCTATCGTATAATCATACAATAAAGGATCCTTCTTTCTATGTATTCGCAATACATTACATTTGTCTATGTTAAGGGCCATTTGCCACTCCCTGGACCAAGTGCCTATCCACTGCAAATCTTCCTGCATTTCGCTGCAATTTCCTAATGCTGCAACTTCTCTGTGTACTACAGCATCATCCGCGAAAAGCCGCATGGAACTTCCGACACTATCGACTAGGTCATTTGTATATATACTGTGAAAAGCAATGGTCCCATAACACTCCCTTGTGGCACGCCAGAGGTTACTTTAACGTCTGTAGACGTCTCTCCATTGATAACAACATGCTGTGTTCTGTTTGCTAAAAACTCTTCAATCCAGCCACACAGCTGGTCTGATATTCCGCATGGTCTTACTTTGTTTATCAGGCGACAGTGCGGAACTGTATCGAACGCCTTCCGGAAGTCAAGGAAAATGGCATCTACTTGGGAGCCTGTATCTAATATTTTCTGGGTCTCATGAACAAATAAAGCGAGTTGGGTCTCACACGATCGCTGTTTCCGGAATCCATGTTGATTCCTACAGAGTAGATTCTTGGTTTCCAGAAATGACATGATACGCGAGCAGAAAACATGTTCTAAAATTCTACAACAGATCGATGTCAGAGATATAGCTCTATAGTTTTGCGGATCTGCTCGACGACCCTTCTTGAAGACTGGGACTACCTGTGCTCTTATCCAATCATTTGGAACCTTCCGTTCCTCTAGAGACTTGCGGTACACGGCTGTTAGAAGGGGGGCAAAATCTTTCGCGCACTCTGTGTACAATCGAATTGGTATCCCGTCAGGTCCAGTGGACTTTCCTTTGTTGAGTGATTTCAGTTGCTTTTCTATTCCTTGGACACTTATTTCGATGTCAGCCATTTTTCGTTTGTGCGAGAATTTAGAGAAGGAACTGCAGTGCGGCCTTCCTCTGTGAAACAGCTTTGGAAAAAGGTGTTTAGTATTTCAGCTTTACGCGTGTCATCCTCTGTCCTTGTAACTGGACAGATACTGTATGATCAAAAGTATCCAGAGATCACGTGATCCCCAAATGCAATGTTAAATTCGTTCGTACTCTCATTACTACGGTTCTCCAATACTCTACTCTTTCTTTGGTTTATTCTCAATCTGTATTCTGTGCTCAGTAAACTGTACATTCAATTTAACAAGTCCTCTAATTCTTTCTCATTCTGAAAAAGGACAGCAAAGCCATCAGCGAATATTATCTATAACATCCTTTGATCTTTTCGAACCTGCAGCATGCTGCAGGTGAGAAAATTGGTCCGCGACTTGTCTTTTAATTGAAATAAATGGTTGTATCCTCGTCATAAGTTGCACTGAGAAGTAGCTTCTGACACCTGTGTCCATTTTCAAACAATCCTTACAGCAGGGATGGTTCCAATACGGAGACAGGTGTCCGAAACCAGTTACATTCAAGAAACAAAAAATAGATACTTCTCAATGCAAACTACGACAAAGATACAACAATTTATTTCAATCGCTTCAGCTTGATTTTTAACAATACTCCTGTATGTTTCTTTTATGCTTTTCGTTGCATCTTCGATTTACAGGTCGAAAAGCAGAGGAGAACGACTACACACTCGCCTTACCTGTATTAACACAAGCACTTCTGTCTTGGTCTTCCGTTCAAATAGAGCCCTACTAGGTCTCGGGCCGGCCGGAGTGGCCGTGCGGTTCTGGGCGCTACAGTCTGGAGCCGACCGACCGCTACGGTCGCAGGTTCGAATCCTGCCTCGGGCATGGATGTGTGTGATGTCCTTAGGTTAGTTAGGTTTAATTAGTTCTAAGTTCTAGGGGACTAATGACCTGAGAAGTTGAGTCCCATAGTGCTCAGAGCCATTTGAACCATTTCTGAACCTACTAGGTCTTGCACATCTTGCAGTTACTTGTCTTTCTCCAGAGCGTATACCAATGTTTCTGAGGATTTCAAACATCTTGCAGCACTTACATTGTCTCACATTTCCTCTGCCGAAAAACTCTGTGAAAGTGTTGACTCTCCTTAATTCTTGCAACGTCAGAACGGCCCCTTAGTTGCCCTTACATACCCCTTTACAGTATTTTGAATGTTGTTTGGGTCGGCTGATTGTGTTACGACTCTCGCATTTACCTGCTGATATACGATTGGATTTAAAAAAGTAAGTTTCATATTGTTGTCGCAGGCCAAGTATGTTTTATTGAATGTTGCACCACGGTTCAAAGTGACACAAATGCATGACATTATTTTTCAGCATAATCAGTGAACCTCTGTAAACAACGATCGGGACGTTCTAACAATCATTCAATTCCTGAACGGCAGAAATCGACTCCGCTGTCACGGAGCGATTCTAGAACAGCTGTGTGAACGCCCTAATCGCTGGAAAATCTGTGGTTACTGCGAATCGGCTCCATCTATGGGCCAGGATACTGCACTGTCAAGCGACACCGGAACCAGATCCGTTAGTGCGGTCCTCAGTTTTCTGCCGATGGTTGTTTTCCGGCAGAATTGGAGGCTTCGCGGCTCCCACCACTTCAGCCCACGACTCCACCGCCGCCGCCACCGCCATCGCCGTCGCCCATGGAGGTCGTAGTTCCGCCTCCTTACCCGAGCTTACCCAGTGGCGGTGCGCGGCCTGGGCAGGTTTTCCGCGGGGCGTTTTCCTCGCCCCCTCGCGAGCAATTCGGGGTTGCGTACGGATAGCGCGCCCCGGCCGTTCCACTGTCAGCTGCGCCACCCCTGGGTCCCTCCACCCGCCATCGAAAGCCCTACTCAACGACGGTGCGTCATTCTACATCTACATCTACATCCATACTCCGCAAGCCACCTGACGGTGTGTGGCCGAGGATACCCTGAGTACCTCTATGGGTTCTCCTTTCTATTCCAGTCTCGTACTGTTCGTGGAAAGAAGGATTGTCGGTATGCCTCTGTGCGGGCTCTAATCTCCCTGATTTTATCCTCATGGTCTCTTCGCGAGATATACACAGGAGGGAGCAATATACTGCTTGACTCCTCGGTGAAGGTATGTTCTCGAAACTTCAACAAAAGCCCGTACCGAGCTACTGAGCATCTCTACATCTACATCCACATTTACATGATTACTCTGCAATTCACATTTAAGTGCTTGGCAGAGGGTTCATCGAACCACAATCATACTATCTCCCTACCATTCCACTCCCGAACAGCGCGCGGGAAAAACGAACACCTAAACCTTTCTGTTCGAGCTGTGATTTCTCTTATTTTATTTTGATGATCATTCCTACCTACGTAGTTTGGGCTGAACAAAATATTTTCGCATTCGGAAGAGAAAGTTGGTGACTGAAATTTCGTAAATAGATCTCGCCGCGACGAAAAACGTCTTTGCTTTAATGACTTCCATCCCAACTCGCGTATCATATCTGCCACACTCTCTCCCCTATTACGTGATAATACTCTTGCAGAGTCTTCCACTGGAGTTTATCTATCATCTCCGTAATGCTTTCGCGATTACTAAATGACCCTGTAAAGAAGCGCGCAGCTCTCCGTTGGATCTCCTGTATCTCTTCTATCAACCCGATCTGGTACGGATCCCACACTGCTGAGAAGTATTCAACCAGTGGGCGAACAAGCGTACTGTAACCTACTTCATTTGTTTTCGGATTGCATTTCCTTAGGATTTTTCCAATGAATCTCAGTCTGGCATCTGCTTTACCGACGATCAACTTTATATGATCATTCCATTTTAAATCACTCCTAATGCGTACTCCCAGGCAATTTATGGAATAAATTGCTTCTAGTTGCTGACCTGCTATATTGTAGCTAAATGATAAGGGATCTTTCTTTCTATGTATTCGCAGCACATTACACTTGTCTACATTGAGATTCAGTTGCCATTCCCTGCACCATGCGTCAATTCGCTGCAGATCCTCCTGCATTTCAGTACAATTTTCCATTGTTACAACTTCTCTATATTGAGAAACAGGTTGTTAGGGATTTCAGGGGGGAGGGATGTGGTATCGATAGCAACGATGCCACGGCAAGTTAAACTAACACTACGACAGACACGGACGACAGCGCCCTCTAGCAGGCGCTGTTGAGGTCTACGAGCGCCACTGCAGATTCAGCCCATTTGATCAAGAACAGACGGCTGGGACACTTCGCTTCAGCTTCGCTCATCAGGGCAAAGTTATGTATTACTCTTGTTGCTAAATTAAAGTTGATTTTAATTCACACTGCAGTACCGAGAGATTTTCACCGTTTTCTGCTCCTGCCCACTCGCCGCCTTCCAGGTGGGATACAAAACAGAAACACCTTCTCGACCTGACCGCTGGGTGATTCTATCCCTTTGTTCAGAAATAGCAGCTGCGTCAGTTGATTGTTGCTTGCTGACCTTTGTATTCCGAGCATTGTCATTGCCATCTCTTTGCTACGTAGCAGTGTGCCATGGTCTTCACGTACCAGAGAGGAAGGACCAGTTCTTCATAATCGGGCACTTATTACATGTAGAGACAAACGAGGAACCACTGCTCTCATTGAAACTGCTAGACATTCCAGTCCTATAATTAAGAAGAGAAAGAAATACTTGTAAAGTTATCGGAAAATGGTTTGGAAAAAATATAGATAAAGGGAAAGAACCTTCTGTGCGTGGGTAACATTGAGAAACAGGTTGTTAGGGGACTGACACATAATTTCCACGTGACATGTGTTGATTATTTTACATTGCCAATATCATAGAACGTGACATTGTCTGTTATGCAACGCCGGCCGGTGTGGTCAAGCGGTTAAAGGCGCTACGGTCGCAGGTTCGAATCCTGCCTCGGGCATGGATGTGTGTGATGTCCTTAGGTTAGTTAGGTTTAAGTAGTTCTAAGTTCTAGGGGACTGATGACCTTAGAAGTTAAGTCCCATAGTGCTCAGAGCCATTTGAACCATTTTGTTGTGCAACATTTTCACCTCCATTTTCACCTCTCTTTTTGTTTTATGAGATTTTCTTCTGGAAGTGAGTGGTGGTACAATGGACGAGCCTTTCTTTATGCGACTATCTCTTTTGCAGTACTCTGGTCGGAAAATACTGAATTTGAATGTCTGTACTTGTCGAATTACTGGTCGTGCTGAAACAAACTGTAAATGCGATAGTTTGTGGACTTGCTAACTGTTACGTTAGATATGCGTTTGTGCATAGTCTTCAACTGTGGAACTATACATACACCCCCCTCCCCCCTTACTGCGGACTGGTCATCTGGTCATTTACAACTAGCCTCCAACACTATTGCTGTTCCTTGCCGTCTGTGCAGGTGAGCGCCAAGTTATTTTGTGTTTACTATAGATTTAGGTCTGTTAGTAGGATATTGGAAAAGTGCAGACAGCGTACAAAGCAGATAGTTTATAAAACAGACACGTCATGTATGCTAGAATATTACTCAGGTGTGTGTGGGACCATTGCCAAATACGGCTGATAGGGGACACTGAACATGTGCACAACGAACTGCAGCATAAATAGTCACATATTTGTTTGACGCACAACAAAGTGCCTCTAAGTTATTGAAAAAACGGAAAAGGGAGACACTTGAAGATAGAAGCAGATATCCTGTGAAAGGCTACAAAACACAGTAGCAAATGAAGAACTATGAATGTGCTAGAACCCTCTATGTGTTGCTCCTGTAGAGGCCCCGAAGACAAGATTAGTCTAGTTACAATTTCCATAGAAGTGGTTAGGCAGCCATTTTCCCATACTCCAGATGCGGAAAGAATGGAAAGAAACCTTAAGAGTGGTCGAATGGGAAGTACTTCACAGTCCTTAGTATAGTGTTTGAAGCTGGAGCTATTCAGTGCGTCGACAGCGCTCTTCCGCCAGATGCGTGCTGGACAGGTGACACGAGTCAGCTGATGCGAAGCCACATCTCATATGTCAGGAGGGTACCATGTGCAGAGAAGACCGTGCGTCCCACGCATTGCACCGAAGTCTCACTGCTTACCTGGACACGTGTCATGGGACATACCTGGATTTGGTCTGTGATAAGTCGTCGACCGGTAACTACGGTTGGTACATTGTGAACTCGCACACAGACAGCGCAGAGGGAGATCCCAGAAGAAGATATCTGAGCTCACTGTAATTTCATGTTTAGTAGTTTTGCAGTACGAGATTAGTTGACTTCATATTGAATCATCAAAGTCGGCAATTACGTACAGGTTCCTAATACTTTTCTGTAATGTTCCTAACACCTTATAGGTAACGTTATCGTCAGTCCAAATTTTAGTTTAAAATCGATAGTGCTTCATTAGCTCTGGTACTATTGGAGATGATATGCACTTCGTCTTTCAAGTGACTTATCCCGCCATTTTTAGCAGGACCAACAGTTTAACCTTGATTCCAAACCACGATGAAATTCTACACTGTTCACATTAACAAAAAGTGTGATACGTGAAAGAAGAGTGCGCGACAGATAAAAGTCGAAGGTCTGATTTGAAGTCAAACCCCATCCCTTTAAATGCGTAGTCTACAACTTAAGACTGAATCACCGAGCCACACCCAACTTTCAATGTAAGCATTTTAGTCACATCTGTCATTCGTGGTTTTATAATTTCCAAACACATTGTTCACCGTTTTCTTTCACTCATTAAGCCTTACATTTGGGAAAAATGTACCGTGCAACATTGTCGGCCTATCACAGTGACAGTAGACGAAATTTTGTTTGTACTAGGTCGGTACACGTTGCGTGACAATATAAAGCTGATATAGATGTTTGAAATACTCAAAAGTATACGTATATGCCATAGGATAGTATACAATATTGTCGAAGAAGAAGCTGTGCTGTAGCGGTTATGATACTAGACTGTTGAATGGGGGGTCGTGAGTTCAAAACTAACCTAAACTGGAAAATTTCAATTTCTGTATTCTGTCGCAGGATATTCTAGAAGTAACCACAAATATCAAGAATCATTGTTCTGAAATGTTTTGTAACTGTAAATATTACGTATGTGTTCTGGTCGGAGGCAGTTCGCTCCGCGCTCTTGTATGTGCAAGTGCTAAATAAACCTTCGTTAAGTGAAGTTAGTGTTCCTCATTCATCTAATTACACCTCCTTCAACGTGACATTATTCTGGTGGAGACGATGGGTATTGGAACTTGTGACAGCGCACATTATCGACGACACAGTGTCAGGTCACGACAGAGCCGGCGTTTACGTGGTGACAAATCCGAGTTCGAGCCATATTCAGCAGATCGCAATCTATCGGAGACGGAAGAAGAAAAGGACGTTACGATGACAGCAACTGTGTGCCACCACATTTGACATCCTTCCGGATTCTCTAGTGACGATTGGCAAGATCCAAACAAGTGGCTGCAGGTATACGAGCGTATAGCCAAATTTAACAAATGGGATGACACCGTGTGTTTGGCTAACGTATTTTTCTACTTGGATGGCACTGCCAAGCAATGGTATGAGAACAACGAGGAGAAGTTCACAAGCTGGGAAGTATTCCAAGTGGAACTGCGCAAGTATTTTGGCGATACACAACGACAGAAGTGCAAGGCTGAAGATAAATTAAAGTGCAGGGCACAACGTCCAGGAGAAACTACATTCAAGACGTCTTGGGGCTGTGTAAAATAGTGGATCCTAGAATGAAGGAGGAAGATGAGGTTGCACATCTCATTACCTCCCTTTCCTGTTCCAGTCGTGTATGGTTCGCGGGAAGAACGACTGCCGGGAAGTCTCCGTGCGCGCTCGAATCTCTCTAATTTTACATTCGTGATCTCCTCGGTAGGTATAAGTAGGGGGAAGCAATATATTCGATACCTCATCCAGAAACTTCTTCAGATAATCAGAGGGGAAATTCAGAAGACACTTGGATTGCAAGGCGAGCAAAAAGCCGAGACGCTTCAAGAGCCCATAAGGGAGGAACAGACATTGAACCCAATCTCTCGTCCTTCATTTCCCTTTAAAACAGCGAAAAAGTCGAGACCCAGGCGAAGTTACGTTCCTACATTGTCGCATGAGGAACCTCTTTGGGCACCAAGGAAGACTGACGTCTGGAGGACCCAGGATAACCAACCAGTATGTTTTACGCTGCGGACGACCGGGACATGTCGTGCGCTATTGTCGAGAAAGGCGGCGGATGTATGATGACGCCTGCGCCAGAAGACAGCAGACCGATGTTAGTCGACGCCAACTCCTGGACGCCGAAGATGAACAAGAAGATGTGAATGCAGGACGACGTAGGTCACCATCGCCGCAAGCTAGCCGCTGGAGAGGACTCTCTCCAACACGCCGATCAACGTTTCCATCGCCGGTTAGAAGCTCCAGCCGATCACCCAGCCTTCGCAACCTGGAAAACTAAAGGGTGCGACTTCCCTTGTAGGTGAAGCCACCGAAGAGAAAAATCCTTCCGTCGATCACTACAAAAATGATAGGAAACTACGTCGGTATCCTCATGGATGGTTGTCCAGCCCAAGCTCTTGTGGACTCTGGAGCATCATATTCTGTCATTTCGGAGAAGTACCGTCGCCAGTCGCAGAAAACCGTATTCGTCGACAGCAAAACATCTCTGCTGAAGGTGGCTAATGGGAAATATGTAAAACCTACAGGAAGATGTGTCATTAATGTAGGTATAAGTGGCTACACACAGCCCTTAGAATTCATCGTCTTACAAGAGTGTAGTCATGACATCATTCTAGGATGGGAATTTTTGAAAGCTTCTCAGGCAATTATAGATTGTAGTCGCTCGAAGATTACGCTAGATGAGATACTGTGGACAGGAAGATGCCCATCCGAGCGTGTGGAGACTATGTGTGCAGGATGAAGTGATCATTCCTGCAGTCAGCGCTAGAAAGGTAACAGTCGTGTGTCATGCCATGCATCAACCCATGGATCTTGTAGTGGAATGTAAGAGTAGCATACCACTGAAGAATAACTCGGTCATCTCAGCCTCTGTTGTCTCGTTTAAGAACGGATTCGGTGCATTGTTGATAGTTAACTGTCGCCAAGAACCGCAGATCCTCCCAAGACAACTGACCATGTACTTGGTCTGTATGATGAGAGAGCACCTAGAGAAGTGTACACAGATGCCAGTGGGTATGGGACCGGTGCTGTTCTGGTGCAAATTTCGGATGGAAAAGAGCGTATGCTTCTAGCACACTCACAAAAGCCGAGAGAAACTACTCAACTACGGAAAGAGAGTGTCTTGCTGTGACCTGGGTCATGTGCAAATTTCGACAGTATCTTTATGGAAGACCATTCACAGTTGTTACCGACCATCATTCACTTTGTCGGTTGACAGGTCTTAAGGATCCAACAGGACAACTCGCCAGGCGGGCACAACGTCTTCAAGAGTGTGACATTACCACAGTGTACAAAAGTGGAAGAAAACACCAAGATGCCGATTGTCTCTCAAGAAACACTGTGCAAGACCATTAAGACTTTGACGAAGTTAGTGACTGTCTCGCTGCACTCCAGGATCTCTCTGCTGAGCAGAAGAAGGACGCCAAGATATCTCAAATTATGCTTGCCTTAAATCGGTCAGAGGACGTGAAAGAACAATTTAAGGATTACTTTGGATTACTTTGGAAGAAAACCTCTGATCCGTTTGGAAAGAGGTGGCTACCAGTGATTCCTAAACACATGCGCTTAGATGTCCTATAGAAATTCCACGACACACATGAGGCAGGACATTTAGGATTTATTAAGACATACGATAGGATCCACAAGAGACTTTTTTGGGCAGATTTTTTTAGGAGTGTCCGTCATTATGTGTCGCACTGTCGAGAGTGCCAGAGGAGAAAGGCAGTTCCTCAGAAACCACCTGGCCGACTCATACCAATTCCACCAGCCGATACACCTTTCCAGGGTGTTGGGATTGACCTCCTCGGACGATGTCCAACGTCTGTTAGTGGTAATAGATGGATTATTGTTTGTACGGATTATGTGACACGCTATGCCATTACAAAAGCCGTGGAAACAGCCGAAGGATTCGAGGTAGCCAAAGAAGAAGATATTGTATTAAAACACGGCGCCCCAAAGTCGTTAATTACGGATGGAGGGAAAGTTTTTCAATCGAATCTTGTGACAGAGATAAACCGTCGATGCAACATTAGTCGTCACATGACGACTGCCCACCATCCGCAAACTAACGGGCTTACTGAACGCCTTAATAAGACCTTGGCCGACATGCTATCAATGTTCGTCAATGTTGAGCTGAGCACCTGGGATGAGGTGCTACCTTTCGTGACGTTTGCCTACAACATCGCCAAAGAAGACACCACAGATTTACGCCATTTTTCCTGTTACATGGGCGTGAGGAGACGACGACGATGGACATTGTGTTTCCGTTACATCCTGATCACGTGCACGACGACTACATCGGCCAGGTGTTAACCAGAGTTGAGGAAGCTCGGCAGTTAGCTCGACTCTGCACGCTGCAGGCTCAAGAAAACGATCGCCGAAGGTATGACTCTAACCACCGCCCTCTTGTCTACCAGCCTGGTGGCCTCGTCTGGATCTTCACTCCTGTTCGGAAGGTTGGTCTCTCTGAGAATCTCCTCAGGCGCTACTTCGGTCCTTATAAGGTTGTAAGACAGTTGTATGTTGTTACTTATGAAGTTGAAGATTTCGACCCCGACACAAGACGACGAAAGATCAAAGATACAGTCCACGTCCTTCGAATGAAGCCCTATAAGGATCCTGCAACCCAGGACACATTCGAAGCTCCATCAACAGACAACAAGGGGGTAAGGTGGTTACTTCTTCTATGACAGAACAGCTGTGTAAGGTGAAATGAAATGTTTAATGTCTCAATTTTTAGCACAAACCTGCACATTTTTACACAGGTTTCAATTTGACAACATAATAAAGGTTGTCAGGATAACGCATCACGCCAACATAAAAAAGTGAAATAATCCTATGCATAACAATAATAAATATTAACTCTCAGAAAGAATATTAAACACAACAGTATTAGAGTTTAATTAGAAGTTTCTTTACAAAATTGTTCCTACGCATGCGTTATGATGTTGGTCAGTACTACGAAAATCGTTCAATTCTGGTTCAAAGTTTGGTACTATTTAGGATGACAATCAAGTCTACGGAGGATGGTTAGTTATGTGACAAATTGAGCGAAAGATTACCCAATGCCGCTCGAGGTTACAGTGGACACAAGCCAGTGAAACAACAAAGTTTACACCTCTGTATGCGGTATTTGCCTTAAGCTGCGACGAGCTGTCGTCTGCTAGACCGATCTCTTCCACTGAAATTTCTATACAACTAATCAAACCTTTGCTGAACTTTCCAGTAGAAACTTTGTCTAGGTTTCTCATTAGGCAAGAAAACATGTACTCAGCCCTAGTCTTTGTAGGTGGCAGTACACACACGCATGGTTGGAGCAGCGTGCATATTATAGTGTCCTCTCAATTCTCGCAAGAACAATTAACTAATTGGCTGGTTCGTTTCTCCACAGTTGGAGCTAAACGTTTCTGCAGCTAATTTCTAGCTGGATTTCAGCCACTGTGAATGAGGTGCTCACATAAATTTCTTCTCTGCATCGACAGAGTGTTAAGCGCTCCATTGTGCACTTGACGCCAGTTCAGAGAAGAGTCCTCGAAAATTTCTCTCTTGTCTTACTCATGTCCTAAATGTCTCCCCCACCTGAGTTCATTCATTCTTCACGTCATGGCCTTTTTCGATCAACACGTGCGTTACTCTTATTTTGTGGAAACTCTCTCTATCAATCGCAATGTCCCTTCTCTTAAACTGCGTCGAAACTTCAATATTTTTCTCCTTCCTAGTATGTTTCCTGCAATCAGACGTTTTGCGCCCATTCTGGACGTCTGAAGTATATTGAGCTTCATATATGCCACACTCACTGGATACGTGATCGAATTGCATCATTGGCTTTTTTGCGTATCCCTTTGGAATTCAGAAACACAGCTTTCTAAAGCTTCTTCTCTGTCCCTCTGCAGATGTGCCACTACACTCGTTTCTCCCGCCTGAGTCACTTGGTTGGGTCGTTGAGTTTCTGCCTGCCACCCCTTTAAGTGGTTTCGGTGGTAACCCCTGTGGCGCACCTTCGCTTCTGCCCTTGTCCCTCTGGCTTTCAAACTCAAACGATTCTCACTGCTTGTTCCACATTCTGCTCAAAGACATGCATTATATATGAACGGTGTGTTAATTACCATCGATTGACTGTCATCCCTTTTTGCATTACATACTGATAGGCAAATTTGCTCATAACCGCCAAATTACGGTAGGTGTCATATTCACCTTCTCATTGCGATGTATAAAGCTCTCATGTAAGGTGCGAATCTGACCTTCATTTATTCTTCCAGCTTACATATCCTCCTCCTTCTGCCTTCAGTTTTGTGCTGGGTCAATCAATGGTTAAGAAATTGATTGAAGTCAGTGCAAAATTGGTTGCAACTGCTGACTGTAGCGATTGACATATTTACTGACCAACTTCCTATTTTAATATTTTGTATAATTTAAACAGTGGCTTGACTCAGTCTCCTTCTTTTACATCACACTTGATTTTCTTATCTTTTGTACAATTCTATTGAACTACTATAAGAACTTTTATCTTTCAAATATAGTTGACTACATTTTAAAATTTTATTGAATTTTAAACAATGTGAGTATATGTTTGTAAATTTGTATCATCTTAAAATTCCCTTTTTATTAAAAGACTGATCTGTTTTATTTAGCTAATTTATATTAAATGATGATGGATATGTATTGAAGCTGAGGAAACCTTCATTTTATATTATCCTCCTCTTTTATAATAAGTGTTACTTTTCTCTAGGTTTTGTATTACTCATAATCGAAAACATGTTTAATTCTTACAATTAAGCTTCATAACTTATGACTCAACCTTTTTCATGATTTTACAGGCATAATCCTAGTTATGAACCTATTTATATTATCCAAAAATCTTAATTCTATGCATCATGACTTTACAATATTATTAAATTTGACTTTCACAAAATTAAATTTCGAATCCTAATTCTACTTTACAAAATTTACATTGACATCATGGAATAGCTAAACCCATTCGTATTTATCTACCTTATATATTTTAATGAACATATTGCACTAGAATCTTAACTCTCCAAAATGTTACTATTAGGTTTTCATTAACTTAAACATGTTAAAAAATGCAGTATAAGAAAATATTATTGACCTGTCCAGATAAACTACAAAAAACGTCGTTAACAAAGATCTATAGCCAACACATAAAAAGTTTACATTCACGTATTTTTAAACACAATAAAAATTTAATCGTTTCCCTTTTGTTCAGAACGTAGTCTGTCACAGACAGTTCTTTCTCCTATCTTTAACATGATTCACTTTTTTCTTCAAGCGTCGAATGTGGAATGACTATCGGCTGTGTGTTATGGATCTCATCGCGTTTCCGTTGAGTATGGCATGACGGTCGGCCCGTAATTCGTCGTGTTCCCGTTGAGTACGGAATGACGGTCGCCAGAGAGAAGGGTCTCTGATGGTCTGAGCGTGTCGTGAATGCGCGGTAGTCTTTGTTCCATGATGCATATGCCTGTGGTGCTGTTGTATTGGAGATCCATTTTTTGGGCAGCCTAAGCTTTTCCGCTTCAACCTTCGTCGAGTCTTTATGCCGGTTCACTGTTGGTCATTTCGTCTGTAGATTTCCATACGAGTAGTCATCTTCCATTTTTCGGTATCACGTCTGAAGGTAGTGCAATTTGCCATAAAGAATATCGAATATTTATGCTGTTAGAACAGTTAAATTGGATTCTCGTTGGTAGTTAAATGCAATAATGGTCTTTTATGGGAAGGGCTTAGAAAAGGTTTCTTGATTTCTTCTGGTCCAGGCTCTTCTTTCTTCCAAATCTTCTGCGTTGTGTCTTCTGTTCTTGGTGCCTCTTGTTGCCTTCTTACTTGTGTCTTCGTTCTTCTCTAGACCGGGAATGAAGACTGAAGACCTGTTTAACATCGTTATTGTTTATCCGTTCTTATGGCGTCTTCTCCGCAATTGTTGTGTATTCTTCATTGTAATCGGTTGTTCATCTAGATCAGTTGAACAGCCTTCCATCTTTTTCCTGCTCCGTCCCATGTGTGTTCAGGGCTTGTTACGCAGTTGTTGAATTTCGTATGGTCTGATGACAGTTTCCGCTATTCTGCACACTGAGTTACAGAAACGCGTTTTTTCTTCTTCCTGTTGAGAATCTAAGCCTCCGCTCGTCCTAGCCGTAACATGTCCGCCCCCCTTCCAGTTCGGTGGACATTCTTTATCTCTTCATATGCTGCTTTGAATAGTTTGCGATAGAAGTTCCAAGTGTCGAACACTTTCGCAAAACCATTATTACGCTTGTGTGTGGCTTTCGTATGAATACAGCTCTACATCTACATCTACATTGATACTCCGCAAGCCACCCAACGGTGTGTGGCGGAGGGCACTTTACGTGCCACTGTCATTACCTCCCTTTCCTGTTCCAGTCGCGTATGGTTCGCGGGAAGAACGACTGTCTGAAAGCCTCCGTGCGCGCTCTAATCTCTCTAATTTTACATTCGTGATCTCCTCGGGAGGTATAAGTAGGGGGAAGCAATATATTCGATACCTCATCCAGAAACGCACCCTCTCGAAACCTGGCGAGCAAGCTACACCGCGATGCAGAGCGCCTCTCTTGCAGAGTCTGCCACTTGAGTTTATTAAACATCTCCGTAACGCTATCACGGTTACCAAATAACCCTGTGACGAAACGCGCCGCTCTTCTTTGGATCTTCTCTATCTCCTCCGTCAGACCGATCTGGTACGGATCCCACACTGATGAGCAATACTCAAGTATAGGTCGAACGAGTGTTTTGTAAGCCACCTCCTTTGTTGATGGACTACATTTTCTAAGCACTCTCCCAATGAATCTCAACCTGGTACCCGCCTTACCAACAATTAATTTTATATGATCATTCCACTTCAAATCGTTCCGCACGCATACTCCCAGATATTTTACAGAAGTAACTGCTACCAGTGTTTGTTCCGCTATCATATAATCATACAATAAAGGATCCTTCTTTCTATGTATTCGCAATACATTACATTTGTCTATGTTAAGGGTCAGTTGCCACTCCCTGCACCAAGTGCCTATCCGCTGCAGATCTTCCTGCATTTCGCTACAATTTTCTAATGCTGCAACTTCTCTGTATACTACAGCATCATCCGCGAAAAGCCGCATGGAACTTCCGACACTATCTACTAAGTCATTTATATATATTGTGAAAAGCAATGGTCCCATAACACTCCCCTGTGGCACGCCAGAGGTTACTTTAACTTCTGTAGACGTCTCTCCATTGATAACAACATGCTGTGTTCTGTTTGCTAAAAACTCTTCAATCCAGCCACACAGCTGGTCTGATATTCCGTAGGCTCTTACTTTGTTTATCAGGCGACAGTGCGGAACTGTATCGAACGCCTTCCGGAAGTCAAGAAAAATAGCTCACGTCAGGGTACATGTTGATTGTATTCAGGCTGCGTTGTCTCTCTCCAAACCTTTCCACAGAGGAGCTATCGTCTACGAACGTCCTTCCACCAAGGCCTCTTCTTTTGTTACCTCGTAAGCTGACGTACCAGGCGCTCACACTCAGTGTTCCTTCCTGTCACGCCTAACCGCTCTCCTCAGTCTCGTCGTCGAGTTGGCCGCGGTGATGCTGCACCTTGGCTGCCGACTTCATATCTAATAGAGAATTTCTCCCTTATGTGATAATTTTACTTTCCTTGCATCCTTACCTATTTTCTGTTTTTTCAGTTATTCATCTTATATTATTTTAACCCTTACTCTCATAGATTACGCTATCAACTTTACAAATATTAAACAATTTTTATATGACTTTACAAAAAGTATCATTAATTTTATCAAATACATTTTCCTATTATTAGCTTCCTCATTTTTTCTCATTTAACTTAATTCTACCATAAGATAAAGGTCATGGTTTCCTCGTTTTCATCACGATGGATAGCAAGAGTGAGATTGATGGTGATGACCGTGACTATTGAAACACGTATGTATTCATTACCAGCGATGGCGAGGCATGACAGAATCTCTGACCAGAGAGTTATTTATCGTTGCTAGTCTGCGCTTGACCGCGCGAGACGACAGTGCTAGTCTGTTGCGTGTAGCGAGTCGGCAGGAACAGTTCAAGTGTGCGGCGAGTCGGCAGGAGCAGTTGTACTCTTGTCTGTAGTAGTAGTCAGTCGGATACGGTAGCAGACGTCGGCACGCGTCGGCGGCGTGCTCTTCTTGCGACTCTGGTCAGGATTCGGGACGATGAGTATGGTTGTAGAAGGTAAAGAAGCAGCATTGCGCACATGTAATAATGTATATTAATTGTAATTAATTTGTTCAAAAAATGCCCCAATAATAATTTCTTTTATAAAGTAACTCATTTAAAGAAAAACAATCATTTCAATTTAAAGAATATTTCCTAAGCATTTCCTCCAAGAATCAAAATTAAATATACGCCAGCATTGCACGAAGCTGTGTCGATAGATAAGAGCAGATGTAGTTGCAGTTTATTGAGGTAAGAATTTTTACTTTTTTTATTCAGGATACAGGGCCGAAGGTCAGCGCTGCTGTCCTTATAAAATTTACCAGACATTATTATTTCTGTTAGGAAGTTACATTTCCTACATGGTTCATTATTTAATCAATATTATTGTGTGGGTTTTTGGTCAATAATCATTCCTTAATTTTGTGGGGAGTTTAAGCTCGGTTCCATTTCACATTTTTTATTAAACATTATTCTGTTGGGAGGTTAAATTTGGCACCATTTTTCTGTTTTTCATTATAAAATAACTCTGCGGGGAGGTTACACTATTATTGACATTAAATGAAACAACAAGTTTACTGTTACCAGTCACTGGTAACAGTAAACTTGTAGTTTCATTTAATTATTTACTTCCTGTTTTAGTTTTCCTAATTACAAGTATATTATGTTGTTTTGAAAACTTCGCACCTTGACTCCGACTCCAGCGTCTTTTTCTCTGCAATCTCTTCTTTTTGTCCTTAGCCGTAACAGAACTTCAAAATACACACGAACTCTACTATTTCCTTTCGAAACTCATCTCTATTGATATGTTGTATCGTTTCTAAAGTCTTGATGTTGTACTTATCGCTTCCTCCTTTTTTCTCGATAGCAAACTTTTACATTCCCATCTTCCCTCGTCATACTCTTCCATACAGATATCTTCTCTGGATTAACCTGACATCCTACTGTTTTACCTCCTTCCACGAAATAATATGTTTCTTGCTTAGCTTAATGTTTCAATTCTCTTATTACCTCCTAACGACTTCTTACATCTATTTCTATCATATTTATATTTCAGTATCAGATTGTGGTACCTTCCACAAATCCTATATGCTTCACATGTTTCGCAAAATATCTCTTCAATTATTTGATCACTTTCCTCGATGGAACAAAATTTGAAATATCTATCTCCATCTCCCCTAATTATCTGTTTCCTACCTACTTCTTCACTTCTTTTCTTCTATAAAAATCAACTTCCTCCTTCTTCACCCTACGTCTTTAAAAAAGAATCTACTACTATTTCGTTAAACTATTCACTCTCTGATCTCTATTTTTCTCCTTACGTTCAACTATTTCCCCAAAACACATTTCGTTTGCAGAAGAGTTACTTTAGTTGTTACTTTCCTGTCTTTTCATCGTCATTATTCTTTACATTCTTCCAAAATGTATTTCATTTAATTAACTGAGATAAGTACAAGTTAAAAGTTTTATCTGTGTGTATTTTGCTCTCTTTCCTACTCTTTGATTTCAGGACATTTAATACAACCAAATTCTCGAGTGGAGTTACTCTGTTTTCTTTTGTCTAACCTTTGCATAACTTTAAATGACTCACTTAGTGCAACCCTAGAGCTTTTCCTGTCTTTGGATTAATCGATTCAACAACATTATCATGGACTACTTTACTCACTTCCATGGGACCTTTGTATACAGAAGAGAATTTGTGGCTCTGGTGTTTTTTCCTGCTAGAGAGGTGGTGTGTTTTTACTAGTACCTTTTGTCCTGGTAAAAATACTAGTGTGTCTGCCGTTCCGTCAGCTCGGTTCTTTCTCTTTGACACAGCAGCTTTCAGATTGCTCTGTTCTACTTTTACTACATGCTGATGCTGTACACGGGGTAGTGGAGGGAATTTAATTAATTCTCGAATTTTATCCGGTGCTGGTTTATTTTTAAGAACAGTAATTGGGGGTAACAACGTACTGCTATGTGGCATTTCATTTATGACATCTTGGAAGTACAAACGACAGAGGGTTCCTAAATGCCAGCCGAAGTGGCCGTGCGGTTAAAGGCGCTGCAGTCTGGAACCGCAAGACCGCTACGGTCGCAGGTTCGAATCCTGCCTCGGGCATGGATGTTTGTGATGTCCTTAGGTTAGTTAGGTTTAACTAGTTCTAAGTTCTAGGGGACTAATGACCTCAGCAGTTGAGTCCCATAGCCCTCAGAGCCATTTTTTTGGTTCCTAAATCTTTCATCGTTCGTTCAGCTGTGTTGCCGCTTGGTTTGTAACCGTAAATGTAAATAGGTTTAATTTTATATCGTCGCAGAGTGTTTTGCCGTTGTGCTGAACGATATTGCGGTCCATTGTCCGATAGTATTTTATCGACTCGACCAACTTGTCGAAGGAAATCTCGCGTCAGCGGTTTGCTTATGCTCCTGCCTGTTGCTTTCTTCAAGGGTGTAAATGTCATGTATTTTGAAGTTAATTCTAGGACTACAACAATGAATACGTCACCTCTCTGTGTACGAGGTAGTGGACCCATGAGATCTCTCACTGCTATATGTCTCAATTTCTCCGGAATGATAGGGAACATTGGGGGTCTCTTTTGAAATTTTACATGCTTAGCTCTCTAGCATTTCTTACATTGAGGTAGAACCTATCTGATTCTTCTGTCTATATTTGCGAAGTGACAAGACATCTTTAACTTTAAAAAACATTTCTTAGGTACAAAATGGCTGTTACTCAAATGAGTCTACCATATGTACTTGTTTATCAGTTCCTTGGTATGCATGCGAGCCATAAACTTGTATTTGTGTCACGTCTGTAGAATAAGACATTGTATCTTAAGAGAAAATTGTCTAATGTCCCGTGATTATCTGTTTTTCCACTTAATTTTAATTTTGGCTAAGTCTGAGTCTTTGTCTTGTTTCCTGCCTAACTGTTTCAAGGAATTGGTGACGTAGTTCTCAAAGGGCACATTTTTTAGGTAGCACATAAGTACTAGCTCTTCTTTCGTCTTGCTCATTCTATTTTTGTTAACTCCATTTGGCAATCGGGAGAGGATATCAGCTATGACATTTGAAGATCCATGTACGTAAGTGATTTGAAAATCATATTCCTGGAGCAAAAAATGGCTCTGAGCACTATGGGACTCAACAGCTGAGATCATCAGTCCCCTAGAACTTAGAACTACTTAAACCTAACTAACCTAAGGACATCACACACATCCATGCCCGAGGCAGGATTCGAACCTGCGACCGTAGCGGTCGCGCGGTTCCAGACTGTAGCGCCTAGAACCGATCGTCCATTGCAGCCGGCATTCCTGGAGCATCAACATCCACCGACCTAGTCTCCCTGGCAATAGTTTTGCACTTAACAGGAATTCTAGTGCTTTATGGTCTGTGAACACATCGGTTTTTCGCCCAAACAGAAAGTATCTAAATCTACGAAACCCCCATATAACTGCCAACGCTTCTAATTCCGTGACTGAATACTTTTTTTTCACACTTTGTGAGGACACGGCTAGCAAAAGCTATTGTTTTTGTTACCCGCTGTCCGTCTTCCTCTTGTTGTTGAAAGAGTACCACTCCCACGCCTGTTTTCGCACTGTCAGTTGGCATAGAGAATTGTTTCGTTAAATCGGGATGCGCTAAAAGTGGTGTTTTTAACAGTGATCTTTTCATAAATTGGAATTCCTGTTCTGCTTGTTCATCCCACACCCAGAGATTCTTTTTACTGGTCACATAAAAGTAGGGTAGTAAGGGATTATATCTAAATGAATCTTTTATAAAAGTTAATGAGTCCCAAGAAACCAAGCAATGTCTTTCTATTATATGGCGTAGTCATGTTTTGTATCGCTTGTAGTTTGTTAGGATTAGGTTCAATCCCTTGTTCAGCGATAATATGGCCTAAAAACTCAACCCTTTTTCTTTCAAAATTGGATTTCTTTTACTGTCCTTAGCAATTTATCAAGTACGTCATTATGGAGTTTCCATGATGGCACAGCTACTAAAATCTCATCAACATAACAGGTGAGACGCTGTTGGAGTTTTTTGTCCAACACAGTTGCTAAACCTCTTATAAAGGCAGCAGAGGATACGTCCAGACCGAAAGGGAGTCTTCTGAATTGATGACAGCGTCCAAATACGATAAAGGCCGTATATTTTCTGCATTCAGGTGTTAGTTCTATCTGCCAAAAACTAGCTCGCAAATCAAGGGAATAAAAAATCTTAACTCCAAAGAACTTTTGGAAAAGCTCTTTCAGTTTTTCTGGGCGATCGTTTTCACGAATGATAATGGAATTTATTTGTCTTGCATCCACGACTACGCTAATACTCCCATCCTTCTTATCTACAATTTGCAAGGGAGTGTTGTAATTTGAAGTTGAAGTTTCAATAATATCATCTTCTATCATTTTGTGAAGTTCTGCAAGTACCTGTTTTCTGTAACATAATGGTACTCTAAATGGTTTGTGCTCTTTCACTTGGAATTTATATTGAACGTACGTAATGGCGCCGGGTTTTGTTAGGAACACCTCGGCATTTTGTCGTAATATTCTTTCTAATTCGGCTTTGTCTGTTTCTGAAATATCCTTTACTTGTCCCAGCTTATCATCTATCTCCTGATGAATTTCCATCATTACCTCGTCATCTACAGGTCTTGTTTCTTTCGTCCCCCGATATCGTGGATGTCCCTCCTCCGCTTGATACATATCCAGTTGCATGTTTAATTGTCTGTGAGCCCCTTGCAACTCTTCATGTCTGATTTTCTCTTCAAAATTAAGATGCACCTCCCAGAGCATCATATATTCTTCGTCCATATTAAGTGTAACGAGATTTTGACCCATGAAATCGGCTCCTATTATTATGGGTACTGAAAGTTTCGGCACAGTTACCATATTCGCCTCTGTTTCATGCCCCTGACAGGAAAAAGTTACCCGCATTTGTCTATTAATCACCGCAGACGCACCCATGATTGGTCCTTCAGCTTTAACACGTTTTGTCCTTAAATCTGGTAGTGCCTGTTCAGTGTGACACTTCTTAAAGAGTTCTTCTGAAATCTCCGTCATTTTACTTCCTGTATGAAGAATGGCGTCTACAAGTATGCTAACTACTTCAATCCGATCGGCTGCACGTCATGAGGAGCTTTGGTTTCATTTTCGTGCATTAATGCCTCCTCGATCGAATCCTAGTTTAACCTGTCGATATGTTTGGCTTGATTTTGCCACCAGTCTGTTGCCATTACTTTATTTTTGTCAATATTCCCCCCCCCCCCCCTCATCTTAATGTTTTGGGATGGAGTTATTTGCCCATAATCTTTGTTAAACGCCTCTATTACGTCTTCATATGTCGCTGTCCTATATTTTTCATCTGTCTTAGGCATCACTATTGGTGTTGCCAATGGTACATTACCCTCTTGGCATACTAGTTCTCTGCCGTTCCGCATAAGTACGCCATATCTTTTATAATTTGGTCCTCATCTATCTTTGTACTACTGTCTGTATTCGCCGTTTTTGACTCCTGTTCCTCATTATCGTTGGTCAATTCCCAGTCAACTGAATTCCAGCATGCTGGTGTTTGTATTCGATCTCCCCTTAAAACTACTTCAAAATCTTACTTATCAGAACTAAGACTATTTACATGTTTGATTATACAATTAACTTCATTGTTCGATCGAATTACTTGTGACTGGTCTTCGTACCGTTCATCTCGTCAATTTTGTCTTTTGCCTGGGTTTGGTGGCCTCATCTCGACTTCCTCTACCGGTTCATTTCGCGTGTTTTGTCCCGCTGAAGCTTGATTTTCCCAGCCTTTCTGCGTTCTGGTCATTCGGCTTCCACCTGAATAACCTGGATTTGGCTGCTGAAATCCTCTAAACCTTCCTCCTTCTTTTGAATGGGGATTGCATCTCGGATCATAGTTACCACCGTAGTTTCTAGGACCAAATCCACCATTTTAATTGCGCGGTCCCTCAAAACCATAATTGTTATTTGCCCTCTGTGCGTTACCAAAACCATAGTTATTATTGTTATCACATGGACGATTATCACGCCTTCCAAAACCATTACTTTTTCCTACGTTATTGTTACCATTGGAATTATTATTGAAACCTGATCGGTTGCTGTCATTTCCCCTACTATTGTTTTCTCTGATTGTACGTTGTTTCCATGTGTCATCTTCACTAAATATGTATTCAGGTTCTCTTAACATTCCTTTGAATGCTTGTATATTATCTCCTGCCCTACCAACCAATGATTGCTGATAACGTAACGGTAATTTCATTGTGCACATCCGTATCAGTTCCCCATCACTGTTTGGATTATCTAAACACTGATTTTTCTTTGTCATATCTTCGAAAAATCTAACGGGTTCCTTTTCTCCGGAATTTTCGAACAACTCTTTCTGTAACAACTCATACTTTATTCTGTTTTGTGTTTCTGTGCAGCAGTACCGCTCCAAGAATGCAGTTTTAAATTGTTCATATGAATGATAGTTCGCCGCTAGTCTTTGCATGCTTTCCGCTGTTGCGCCGTCCATATGCCCACAAATGAAGTCAAGTTTATGGCTAAGTGACCAGTGCTTGGTAAGCCGATCTGAAATTGATTTATTAACGTGCGTGGATGTAAGCTGTTCCCGCCTTCTTTGTAACGTTGGAATTTTCTGACCGTCAGAAAGTGATCATTGTCAAATTTTTCTCATCCACCATACGGCGTTTGTGATTTCACAACATAACCCGTTTCTTTCAGTTGCGTCATATTCTCTTGTACTCGTTCTACCACATTTGGGTCTGAAGCTGACATTTACGTCCCATCTAGCATCGTATCTACGCAGCGGTGTGCAGTTGTCTACACCGTACCGTTCCTCGCATGGAGGTAAAAATAAGGGGAGATGGCGCTACGTATCCCAGCCGTACTACGTTTTGAAGCCATGGGGGCGTGGTTCGCTGCCATGACACTCTGACCAAAACATTGCCAGTGTGCTATAGCGCTGCGTGTATTACAGTCGCTAATTGCACCATATACGCATGTAACGTCATCAGACTGGTTGTTTCAAAGTGTTTGTTTAAAATAAAATCTCGTAAAGGCGAAATTCCGCGTTTCTTCTGATTAAAAATAGTTTTTAATGTAATATTACGAATAGGTAGCCTTCAATGTAAACGATACAATTTTGTTAATTCAGTAATAAACGTGTATCACAAACTAAATAATAGAAACTGAAAACTAAGTTAGCTGTACCCTCGCTCCAAAGCCCCATAAATACATCTTGTTTGTAATACATACTGGGACGTTTCAGTTACGTTACACTACTGGGAAACACTGTTCATTACCACCAATATTTACTGAAATACGGTACATAGAATGGCAAATCTACACAGTGTCCTGTTTAGGCCTATACTTTACGCCAGTTAATGTAGTGTTAGCTTTTAATTTGGTACATGATGAAGACAAAGTGAGTTACTCAACACTTCGATTATCGACGATACGTACGTATTATACTGAAACGTGAACTTGAAAACTAAGAATTTAATTCTGTGAATTAACATACCTTTTGCAAATGTTTTGGGTGTGTAGGGAAAACTGATGGTACAGCATTTTCTCGGAGCCTTACTGTTGGAAGGGAAGTTCGGTCTATGTCCTCTTCTCGGAAATGCTGAGAACATATAGTGCTCCATTTAGACGCACGCCAATTCTTCCTCCTCACGGCATTCTCCCACAGAGCTTTCCGACTTTCATTTTTAGGAAATCTAAAATCATACAGGAGAAAAACACGCTATAGCACAAGTACCGATGTAGAACACGTTCATTCACAATGAAGTTGTAAATTCACACTTAACGAGACAACTTACACATGAAATGTTATTCCCTTCGATTTCGCATCACAATCAGAACGATTCGTACATCCGAACACCACACAAGTCACCATAATAGCCCAAAATCCTTCCAAAAGCGAGCGACAAGCCTATGCACACAAGCTTACAGCAGCAATGTTTTGGTCGGGTTGAGATGGCTACCCTCGGCTTCACATAGCTTCGCAGCTGTGACGTCACGGCGTCTCCCTCTATTCTTACCTCCATGGTTCCTCGAGTATCGGACCGAAAGATTCGTTTACATTTCCCGTTAATGGTTCAGTGTTTTACCTTTCTATTAGATTCCCATTGACTTGCGTTCTGTAACCTGTTATGCTGTAACTTGGAAATTGTAGAATTGGTACATGTGTCGTCGCAATTTTCTCCACTCTCACGTCACCCGCGTACTTTCGGAGGGTCGGCTGCCGCTCTGCTGAAATGCGCGCGTTTACCGTTTCTCGCTCCATTGTCTGCGGTGACAGCACATCACCTACTTCGCTCGCCTGTGTTAACTGTTCTTTTCCTATTAGCTTTTGTTTCGTTTCAGTGGTTACTGACGCAACCTCTTGCGGATAAACGACTGGAATCTCATGATGTTTTTGTGTTTCCGCTACTGCTACGGAAGACTGCACAACTGACTTGTTTCTTTCCAGATTTCTGTCCATTACTATCTCGGACGATACCACCGACTGCGCTGCCTCACTAGTACTTTCCATACGGCTCTCGATACACTGTTTCATTTCTGTACGAAGCTCTTCACAGTGTTTCCGAATTTTCGAAACTATGTTATCAATGCGTGTGTCAAATCTTTTTAATGCGGCTCGCGTGACACGTTTTGTGACATTGAGCTCTTCCACGATTTGTTGCGCTTTACCAGACGTCTCACGCGCTAACTTATCCACTCTTTGATTAACATTAGACACTGCATCCTGCACCTGGTCAACGTCAGAACGCATCTTTTTTTGGTCAGCCATTAACGATTGTATCAGCTCGCGCGAGTCTCTCGCCTCTTTCCGGATTTCAGTAAACTGTTCATTGACTTATGTTCGTAATCTTTGCTGATCTTCGCGGACTTTTTCGAACCCAGCGTAAGTTTCAAATTGGAGACTACGTAAAGCAGCATTCGTCTCTGTTTTTAAATTTGCTAATCCTGCATTTGTTTCTGCTTTTAAGTCTGCTAATCCCGCATCTGTTGCTATCTTTAAATTCGTTGATTCAGTTTTTAAATTTGCCAACCCTGTAATTGTTTCAAATCTCAAATCTGTTAACCCTGCATTTGTCTGATTTACGACCATAGTGAGTTGTTTCTATAATGCGAGCACACTATCTGTTTCTTCGCCCTCGCCACCTGTCACCATTTGATGAACATTTTCCCGTTCGCGTCCTCCACATGGCGTTTCACAGTGCGGGCGCACTTACCCACTCTCTTTCTGTTGGAAACTGTCCCGTTTCGTTCAAAATTGCTATATTCGGTTCAACGTACCGAAGTTGCTCGTCCTCTGTCTCTATTTCTGACCTACTAGATCCGTCATTAGCTTGTTTTTGTGCATTCTCAGACTGTAATACCAATCTTGAAACTGCTATCATTCCCTCTGCACTATCAGTACGTTTCGTTTCGTGACCTGTACTCAAAACCTTTTGTTCTACATCAATCTCTATCCTGTTGTTGACAATTCTTCCGGGTTATATGGCCGTGGTCCATGGAATTCTTCTATTCCTAACGTTTCGTCCTGTCGGCAGGACTCAGCAGGACCAGCGATACCTCTGAGGATGTCCAACGTGGTATTGGACGAAACATTAGGAATAGAAGAATTCCATGGACCACGGCCATATAACCCGGAAGAATTATCAACAACAGTAGCATCCGGTCGTGAAAGCCTTCATTGTAATCTCCATCCTGTCAAGATCTTGAGTTTGACCTATCTGCGATACTCTCCTTTCTTCCACCATTTCTGATCGTTTAGCTAACCTCTGTCTTTCTCGAATCGCGCGAGCGTGAGCTCTCGTCAGCATCAGGTTGTATGATCCTACACGTTTCCAAAATATTACAGAGAGACTACGCAAACAACATTAGCAACACTCTACTATGTTTGTGGAATTTCAACCCAACTCAACAATGCCGTGAATGACTTCGCGCGCGCCAGGAGGTCATGCACAATCTACTTCTACACAATGACAAATTTGATACTACTTGTTAATACAATTTTTCTACACTTTGGATCACACATTTACTGTATTCTGTCCACTACACATTTACATACATTGGGTAACCTCGTCACAAAACAGCACGAATTTTTTTTTTTCAAAAAATTCAAAATTTGTTTTTATCACTAATCTGACTAATTGCCATCCAGGCAGACCAATTCACATCCTGCCAGAGTCGCCACTTGTAAGGTGGTTACTTATTCTATCATTAAGAACAACTGTGTAAGGTGAAATTTTTAGCACAAAGCTGCACACTTTTACACAGTTTTCAATTTGACAACATAATAACAGTTGTCAGGAAACGCATCTCGCCAACATCAAAAAGTGAAATAACCCCATACACAACAATATTAAATAATAGCTCTCAGAAAGAATATTAATCTCAAACACAACAATATTAGAGTTTAATTAGAAGTTTCTTTACAAAATTGTTCCTACACATATGATATGATGTTGGTCAGTACTACGAAAATCGTCCGATTCCAGTTGAAAGTTCGGTGCTGTTTAGGATGACAATCAAGTTGGTTATGTGACAAACTGAGCGAAAGATTACCCAAGGCCGCTCGAGTTTATAGTGAATGCAATGTTGTGAACCAACAAAGTTGCGCCTCTGTACTGGCATTTACCTTAAGCTGCGACGAGCTGCCGTCTGCTAGACCTCTCTCTTCCGCTAAAATTTCCATAAAACTAATCAAACCTTTGCTGAATTTTCCAGCAGAAACTTTCCCTATGTTTCTCGTTATGCGAGAAAACATGTACTCAGCCCTATCTTAGTAGGTGGTGATATAAACGTGCTTGGTTGGAACCGCGTGCATATTATAGTGTCCTCTCAGTTCTCGCAAGAACAATTAACTAATTAGCTGGTTCGTTTCTCCACAGTTGGAGCTAAAGGTTGCTACACAGCTAATTTCTAGCTGGATTTCAGCCGCTGTGAATGCGGTGTTCACACAAATTTCTTCTCTGTGCCGTACAGAGCGTTAAGTGCTCCGTTCTGCACTTGAGGACAGTTCAGAGAAGAGTCCTCGAAAATTTCTCTCTTGTTTTCCTCATGCCCGAACTGCCTCCCCCACCTGGGCTCATTCGTTCTTCATGTCATGGCCTTTTTCGACCAATAGGAGCGTTCCTCTTATTTTGTGGAAACTCTCTCTACCAGTCGCAATGTCCCTTCTCTTAAAATACATCGAAACTTCAGTATTTTTCTCCTTGCTAGTGCTTTTCCACCAATCGGACGTTTTGTGTCCATTCTAGATGCCTAAAGTACATTGCCCTTCAAGTGTCGCACTCGCTGGAATTCCAAAATGCAGCTTTCTAAAGCTTTTTCTCTGTCCCTCTGCAGATGTGCCGCTACACGCGTTTCTCCTGCCTGAGTCACCTGGTCGGGTCATTGGCTTTCCGCCTGCCACCCCTTTAAGCGGTTTCTGTGGTAACCCCTGCGGCACACATTTGCTTCTGCCCTTGGCGCTCTGCTTGTTCCACCTTCTGCACAAAGACATGCACATAGGAACGGTGTGTTAATTACTATTGATTGACTGTCACCCCTTTTTGCATTATGTACTGATATGCAAATTTGCTCATAGCTGCCGAATTATGATAGGTGCATATTCACTTTCTTGTTGCTCTCATGTAATGTGCGAGTCTGACCTTTATTTATTCTGCCACCTTACAAGGGGAAAGGTGATGAAGAGCGTAGTGGCAAAGGAAGTTCTAAGAAGATCGCTGCCAGAGCGAACATCAGTCACTGGGAGTCAGATGGAGAATTCAAGACCAGTGAGTCATTCCGGACTAGGACGATGTAACACCGACACCCTGTTATCTTACGGAGGGAGCAATATCGCAGAAGCAGCTGAGTAGCACAGCCACTGTGCTGTAGCAGTTATGATACTAGACTGTTGCATGCAGGGTTGTGAGTTCAAAACTCCCCTGAACTGTAAAGTTTTAATTTCTATGTTCGGTTCGAGGTCATTCTACAAGTATCCACAAATATCAAGAATCATTGTAATGGAGTGTTCTGTAACTGTATATATGCTGTATGTGTTCTGGCCAGAGGCAGTTCACTCTGTGCTCCTCAATGTGTAAGTACTGAATAAACCTTCGTTAAGTGGAGTTAATGTTCGTCATTCATCTAATTACACCTTCTTCTACATATGTACAAGAACAAAGGGGGAATAACAGTGATTGATAGCTGAGAGAGGCGTGTTCCGGCTAAAATTACCGTAAGGCAGCAATGCAGTCCTTTTCCTCTACTGTTCAACCCTTATATCGATATAACAATGAAGAAAATAAAAGTAAAGTCTAGAAGCCAGTTGAAAAATCGGAGAGGAATAATATCAATGACAAAATTCGCCGATCACATTATGTGAAATGACGACCTGTTACAGAACCTGTTGAAAGAATGATCACTATACTGAGCGCAGATAATGGACTGAGAGATAATTAATAAAAGACCAGTTACTGAAAAGCAAAGAAATTACACTAGTGACAAACTTAACGTCAAAATTCGGGACGACGCAATACCGAAACGAAGGTATTCTGCTAGCTCGGAAGTAATATAACGCCTGGCAAACGAGGAAGTGAGGATATAAAAAACAGAACAGCACAGGCAAAGAGAAAAATCCTCGCCGAAGGAAACACCAAATATCGCCGAAGGATGCATCTAACATAGGAGGTAATTTGAAAAAGAAAATGTTAAGGATGTACGGCTGGAACTCGCATTGTATGAAAGTAAATACTGGACTGTGACTAAGTTTGAAAATAAGAAAATCGAAGCATTTGAACTGTAATCTTACAAAATATTGTGAAATTTAAGAGGAGTAATAAGAAATTAGGCTCTCTGCGGAATAGCCTAGGACAAAAGTGAGACGGAAAACTCTAACTAAAAGAAGGAGCAGGATGATACGATGCTATAAGACTTCAGTGAGTAACCTCCAGTATATTATAGACTGACAAACAACGCAAAAACTGCAAGGGAAGACGGAGACTTGAAAACACAAAAGAGATAATACTGAGGACGATGGGTGTAAATGCTGTTGGGAAGTGAAGAATTATCACGCGACAGGAAGTCGAGTCGGTCCACATCAAACCAGTCTAAAAACTGATGACAAAAAACACTCTTTACTACTTCATTTTAGTTACTCTTCACTGGTATGCTAGCTCACTTAAATCCAATTTTGAGACTCTCACTCGTCTTAGAATTACACACATACATGTAAATATCCTGACTGCGCAATTTCTAAAAGTAACGAATTGTAAACGACAACAAAATGATTGCAGTAATCACTAATGACTGAAGTAATAGGAAACCAGCGAGGATATTCACTTATACAGCGGTACCGACCCTGTAAACCATGCACTGCATCAATAATGCCTCCAGTGCGTTCTGTCTCATACTAGATTAGTTTTTCGTTCCATAGATGCATGCTGAGGAGATCCTCGTGGATGTGGAACATGTTTCCTCTCAACTGACTGCATTCAAAGCTTCTACGTCTTTCTTTGCGTCGTCTTCCAATCTGTTTCTTGTCCTACCTAGTGATCTCTTTGTTGTAATGTGGCCACTGAGCGCTTATTTAGGAAGTCGGCTCTCTGGCATTCGGATTACGTGACATTCCCATTGGAGTCATATGCTCTTTTGATATAATAGAACGTTGGACTTGTTCACGATCTCATAAAATTCATTGTTCTTTGTTGCTCTTTAAGTGTCTCCTTCTCTCGCCGGGTTTCAGAGTCTTTTCATCGGCTTTCTTTCAAATGTTAGAAGTTTTTACGTTTCCCTTTTAGTTAGCGTCCTGCTTCTGGTACATAATGGAAACGTAGCACTTCGTTTTGGCAGTATGTGATACTCTTTAGACATATCGCTGGGGGCATATAGCCATCTGGAGCCAGTAGACATTCTTTCATTTACATCTTTGGGTATCTGATTATAATGATTGTACCAGCTTCCCAAAGACATGAACTGATGAACAGGCTTGAACTTGTCTCCGTCAACTGTGAAGTAGAGTGCTGTTGTGCATATTTAATTCTGCCTTTTTCCATATTGCCTGATTTACTTCCCCAAGATCTTGTTCACTCACACTCACAAATATAATGTCGCCTGCGTAAGCAAATATCTGAAACCTACCTCTTTGTTTAAATACGGTTCTTACGGGGAAAGGTTGTGAGTATGCTCCTCCAGTTCTTACCATAGGTTTTGGTTCATGCGTAAGTACTCCAATCATTCTAATTAATTTATTTAGGATTCAGAAATCCTTCAAGATTTTATAGGCGCTATGTCGATGTATACCGTCGTATACTCTTTGAAAATGTGTGAACAGTCTCAGGACTTTTCTATTTCTTTCTCAATATTTCTCAAGAAATTGCTTAAGAGTTAATATATTGTCACTAGTTGAACGGTTTGGACGGAATCCAGTCTGATGTTCTACCGTAATACTTTCTGCAAATGATTCTAGCTTTTCCAAAATAATTGTAGGAACGATCTTGTATACCAAGCTAAGCAAACTGTGTATTGGACAAGTGACTGCTGTCTTCCAAATGTGTGGCAGCTCCTCAGTCTCCCAACTGAGCTGACTGAGTCTGCACAGCTCCGTCTGTAGACCACTTTCTCCATATTTCAGAATTTTTGCGTGGATGATATCCGCTCTTAACACGTTTTGCTTTTCACTTTACGTGTGAATATCAGTATGCACTCCACCGTGATGTGAATGTCTGTCTCTGGGCTAGGGTAGTGGAGTAGCTCGCTGAAATATTTTTTCCATCGCTCTAATCTTATTCAGGATCCATAATCATGTTTCCATTTTTATCATTGATGCAGTGACTTCTTGCCTTGAAATCTCTTCTGTCTGTCTTCACATGTTGGGAGAATCTCCTACAGTCCGGATTTCGGATATTCAATTCCACATTTTCATAATTTTTTTTAGATATCTCCTGTTTTGAGTTTTCAGTACTCCTTATACCCCTCTGGGCGCTTCTAGATATATTATGTTCAGTGCTTCATTATCTGTATCCTGTAGCCATAACTCACGTGCTTTCTTCTTTCTCTTAACTACATCTCCGCATTCCTTGTTAAACCATTTTCTTTTTCCCTATTTTTCTTTTCATCCGACACTTTATTCTCGTCGTCTGTCACGGCTGTTTTTACAGTATGCCACACTTTTTTCGCGTCTTCTTCATCAGCTGCATTTTGTAATACATCGAAATTGTTGTTTACTTCTAATTCAAACCATACGTTCTTCCTTACTTTTCAATTTTGCCCCTCTGAGTTTCAATTCTTTGTTATCTTACCGAACCGAGCGAGGTGGCGCAGTGGTTAGCACACTGGACTCGCATTCGGAAGGACGACGGTTCAATCCCGTCTCCAGCCATCCTGATTCAGGTTTTCCGTGATTTCCCTAAATCGCTTCAGGCAAATGCCGGGATGGTTCCTTTGAAAGGGCACGGCCGATTTCCTTCTCAATCCTTCCCTAACCCGAGCATGAGCTCCGTCTCTAATGACCTCGTTGTCGACGGGACGTTAAACACTAACCACCACCACCACTCTTACCGAAACTAAACTTTCCTAAGTTCAGTTCCACACTTCGCTCATCTCCGACGGATATGTTCGAAATATAAGCCTATTGTAATTACGAATGGTATCAGAAGTAAGATATTACTCGGTGAAAATGAGAGTGTGGGAGAATGGGAGACCCAAAAATCAAGTGTGAGTAACCAGGTGCTCTTACTGCACATACGTAAGCAACACCATTCGATACTGCTTACTGACGCCATCGGTGATAAATCATCGGATCGGTCATGGCCGTGACATATCTCGGTATGCGATGATTTTTTTTTTTTTTTTTTTTTCCTTTATTGAATTTCAATTCCCCCCAAAGGGGGGCGGGCTGGCAGCAGCTTAGGACGCCGCTCTGCAGCCTACAGATTTTCTGACAAAGAGCAGGAGAATAAATAATAATAAAAAACAGGCGATAAAATCGGGGTCTTAGTGAGTAACAAGGTGAAAAGAAAATGGGGAAATTAAACAAGCAACAGAGGGATGATGAAGCGAATAAAAATACATACGGAGCAGACAGGGAAAACAATAGACAGTTAAAAAAAAACACGGCGACAGTCTGGATTCTGTTCGCAAAGTATATAAAATTCACACCCAGCGACAGCATGGTTTCTGTTCGCAACACAACACTGAATAGGCACTAGAACACAGCATGAAAAAGTCGGCAAAGGTGACACCACAGTCGAGAGCAGGTGGGGGGAAACTGGACAGGAGATGGGAAAACAAAAGGGGGGAAAGGAGAGTAAAAGCGAAGGGGGGGGGGAACTGGGAAAGGAGCTGATGGAGGATGAGGACCCATAAGAGGGGTAGGGGGCAGACGCGACAGGGAGGGGGGTAGGTAGAGGAGGGGAATACAAAAGGACTGGGGGGGGGAGAAGGGAGGTAGGGAGAGCCGTAGTGGGGAGGAAACAGGACGGAAGGGGGGGGGGAAGAGGGAGCCCAGGGAAAGGACAGAGGAAAGGAGGGGGAGGGAGGATCAGAGTTGATAGGAAGGATAAATGGAGGGAGAGAGGGCATCATCCGGGAGGGGGAGCTGACGGAAGCCACCTTGGGAAAGGAGATGGAGGGTGTAGAGATGGAGGGTAGGGGGGACACAACGGTGAAGACGTGGCAGGGGGCGGGGATGGGAGAGGAGAGGAGCAACCAGGGGGTGAGGGGGTTCAAGACGGCGGGAGGTGTAGAGGATGCGGATATGTTCGAGGAAGAGGAGCAGATGGGGGAAAGGAATGAGATCATAGAGGATCCGCGTGGGGGACGGGAGGCGGATACGGAAGGCGAGGCGGAGTGCATGACGCTCAAGGATCTGGAGGGACTGATAGAATTTGGGGGGGCCAGATATCCAGGCAGGACTGGCATAACAGAGGAAATGCGATGAAGTTGCAATGGCGTTATAAAGTGAGAGGTACTGTTCTCCTCTTTCTTTCAAGTTGCGGAAGGTCGATGCGTAGCAGCAATTCATTACAGATTTTTATTGAAATAAAACTGTTGGAAGCAGACATATTAAAGCTAGACCTATAGTAGTAGTTTCTAATAAGAGTATGACACACGGACTGAAACAGAAACACATCCACAGCTGATTTTACCAATACGATGCCACGCGTGACAACGTTTTATTCATTTCGCTAGTGCTGCCATCTGTCTTTGCTGATGGCACCTAGGCTCAAGAATTATGCGATGTACTGTGAGAATGGAAATTCGAAGTGAGTGTCTTCGTGCGTTTAGAAATGAAAAGCAGATATTTCTGTTAAAATTTCGAATGGAATTCTGACATCCTCAAAGTGATTATTCACTTACTTATATTTAGTAATTTCAATGTCTCCTGCTACAAGATTACAATAACATCATCCGAATGGACAACAGCCCAGATTTTGTAGTCGAAATTTAGATGACAGGTGGAAATCTTGTTACGCGTCTTCGCGTCTTCCAAATGTGTGGCAGCTCCTCAGTCTCCCAACTGAGCTGACTGAGTCTGCACAGCTCCGTCTGTAGACCACTTTCTCCATATTTCAGAATTTTTGCGTGGATGATATCCGCTCTTAACACGTTTTGCTTTTCACTTTACGTGTGAATATCAGTATGCACTCCACCGTGATGTGAATGTCTGTCTCTGGGCTAGGGTAGTGGAGTAGCTCGCTGAAATATTTTTTCCATCGCTCTAATCTTATTCAGGATCCATAATCATGTTTCCATTTTTATCATTGATGCAGTGACTTCTTGCCTTGAAATCTCTTCTGTCTGTCTTCACATGTTGGGAGAATCTCCTACAGTCCGGATTTCGGATATTCAATTCCACATTTTCATAATTTTTTTTAGATATCTCCTGTTTTGAGTTTTCAGTACTCCTTATACCCCTCTGGGCGCTTCTAGATATATTATGTTCAGTGCTTCATTATCTGTATCCTGTAGCCATAACTCACGTGCTTTCTTCTTTCTCTTAACTACATCTCCGCATTCCTTGTTAAACCATTTTCTTTTTCCCTATTTTTCTTTTCATCCGACACTTTATTCTCGTCGTCTGTCACGGCTGTTTTTACAGTATGCCACACTTTTTTCGCGTCTTCTTCATCAGCTGCATTTTGTAATACATCGAAATTGTTGTTTACTTCTAATTCAAACCATACGTTCTTCCTTACTTTTCAATTTTGCCCCTCTGAGTTTCAATTCTTTGTTATCTTACCGAACCGAGCGAGGTGGCGCAGTGGTTAGCACACTGGACTCGCATTCGGAAGGACGACGGTTCAATCCCGTCTCCAGCCATCCTGATTCAGGTTTTCCGTGATTTCCCTAAATCGCTTCAGGCAAATGCCGGGATGGTTCCTTTGAAAGGGCACGGCCGATTTCCTTCTCAATCCTTCCCTAACCCGAGCATGAGCTCCGTCTCTAATGACCTCGTTGTCGACGGGACGTTAAACACTAACCACCACCACCACTCTTACCGAAACTAAACTTTCCTAAGTTCAGTTCCACACTTCGCTCATCTCCGACGGATATGTTCGAAATATAAGCCTATTGTAATTACGAATGGTATCAGAAGTAAGATATTACTCGGTGAAAATGAGAGTGTGGGAGAATGGGAGACCCAAAAATCAAGTGTGAGTAACCAGGTGCTCTTACTGCACATACGTAGGCAACACCATTCGATACTGCTTACTGACGCCATCGGTGATAAATCATCGGATCGGTCATGGCCGTGACATATCTCGGTATGCGATGAAGTTGCAACGGCGTTATAAAGTGAGAGGTACTGTTCTCCTCTTTCTTTCAAGTTGCGGAAGGTCGATGCGTAGCAGCAATTCATTACAGATTTTTATTGAAATAAAACTGTTGGAAGCAGACATATTAAAGCTAGACCTATAGTAGTAGTTTCTAATAAGAGTATGACACACGGACTGAAACAGAAACACATCCACAGCTGATTTTACCAATACGATGCCACGCGCGACAACGTTTTATTCATTTCGCTAGTGCTGCCATCTGTCTTTGCTGATGGCACCTAGGCTCAAGAATTATGCGATGTACTGTGAGAATGGAAATTCGAAGTGAGTGTCTTCGTGCGTTTAGAAATGAAAAGCAGATATTTCTGTTAAAATTTCGAATGGAATTCTGACATCCTCAAAGTGATTATTCACTTACTTATATTTAGTAATTTCAATGTCTCCTGCTACAAGATTACAATAACATCATCCGAATGGACAACAGCCCAGATTTTGTAGTCGAAATTTAGATGACAGGTGGAAATCTTGTTACGCGTCTTACGATATTAATCCAATACTTTGTGACTAGTTACGAATTTAATTATTTGAAAGGTAGCCATCATCAATACTATTACCGTTAAGGTTTAGGAATGTGAGTCTACTTCGTGAAGAGAAAGTGTCCTCCGATGTGACGAGCGGGCTTCCTACTTTTCATCCTCTTGTTATCTTATTCTCTAGGGAAGTATTTGGAATTCTCTTAGGTGCGGTCTTTAAATATCTTATTTCATTTTATTTTACTGTCTTGTGTTATATACATAATTTCTATAGAAAACTTGCAATTCATTCCTTGCATAATGATACCTCTTCTTTCCTCTAGCTCTGTTTACTTTCCAACTGTCACGGTTGCACATTAACAAGGGGACCGCGATCTCTTTATACTCGTGTAACTTTATTTGCGTTGGCATCCGGTTTTTCGCTGTTAATCTCTTGTATATTATGTCAAAACACCTCTGAAGTTTGTTTATTTTATTGGTAATCTGCATTCCGTCGCAGCAAGATAAATTATACGCCAGGTAACTGAAAGTGTCTACCTATTCTAACAAGAAGCCCACGTCTTGCTTTTTGTTACAGATGACTTCACGTTAAGGACTTTGGGTATGTTTTCCATCTTATTCGATGCTAATTGCAGGTCGTCTTATGAACAAACCACATCACTTGCAAATAATTAAAATCGCATTGTTCATTTTAAAATTATGTACTAAAGTAACTTTAAATGCGAACATTTTAGGTTAGGCTTTATCGTGACTATTATTGACATTAAATAAGTAAAATAAAGTACCGCCAGTGGCCACAGGTTCCTTTCACAGTCGTAACACATCTCATGTATACTGTCATATTTTGTAAACAGATATGGCGCCGGAATTTATTGGGTGTATGGATCGTATAGCAGAAGGGAAAATGTTGTCACAAAGCCCAAAGAATATACGTCGTAACAACTTTATAACACAACAAATTTTTTAAAGAATTTGGAGGTGTTTAATACATTCGTTGGAATAAATACTTCAGGTGATGTGTAAATCCGATTTTGACAAGTTAAAATTGCTTAAACTTCATACTCATTTATACAATCAGGTGAAGTGTTACAAACTTTAAGTACAATAATCTTATTAGCTACAGTGGTAAAATTATACACAAATAACAATTTTGGTTGGGATTCATAGATACATATGAAAGGCTGGAGGCAGAGGGGGAGGAAGAGAAAGAGAAAATAAGAGGGAGGGAGAGGGTGGAAAGTTTGATTGTACGAGAGCAAACTTTACAAGGCACGGTATCTTAAGATTATATCTGTTACATGTAATAACTGCCTAAAGGCTGCGGTAATACGTTGGTCAATGCTTAAAATATGCAGATGGATGTGCAATTTGTGCCAGTAGTTGTACACATAGTTTCAAGCTGACAAGGGGTACAGGCTGTTGGTGTGATAATATATCTGTAAATGAGGTCAATCTCTTGTACACTCGCTGGCTGTTGTGGTAACATAACTAAATATTTATGGTAAATATTAGGGTGTGTGTGTGTGTGTGTGTTTGCAATTTTTAATGACGTAGGCATTTGCTGAAAACAGAGATGATACTATTGTAAATAATGTCATTTTTGTCATTTAAGATGGATTCAGGCTGTTTGGCTTGGTGTTTGTATATTTGGAGTGTTTCAAGGATGACTAGTTTTCTGCCTTTTGGTTGGATGTGTAGGATGCTCATACTTGAGTTGTTAACGTAGTGTTTTGTTTGATGCAGATGGGTGGCTATAGCTGATGTGTGGTATTTTTTGTTTCTTAGTGGTGCCGTGTGTTCTTTGAATCTAATCTCAAATGATCTGCTTGTCTGGCCTATGTAGAAGCAGTCACAGTCCAAACATTCAGTTTTGTACACACCTGTGTGGTGATGAGTGTTTCGTGTGCTGATGTTGTGGGGTCCAATCTTGTTGACTGTGGTAAAGGATATGCTTATGCCTTTTCATTTGAAGACATTGGCAATCTGATATGAAATGTTACCTAGAAAGGGGATTGTATGGAATATATTATTTTCTTTTTGTTTCTTTTTGTGTTGTGATTACTTTGCCATTATTGAGTGTTTTAAGGTGTCTGCTATGGAGCTGTTATAAGCATTTGCAATAGCTGTTTGTTTTATTATTTCAGTTTCTTGATCACATTTGTCTTCAGAGAGTGGTAGTTGGATAGCTCTATTGATCAAGTACCGGAATGCTACCATCAGCAGAGATCTCTACTTATATTCTGTACTTTCGTAACAGCCACTGTCACTTTCATTTCGATATTCTCTTCTTCCTTTATGAACTCCACATCTGTAAAGCCTAGCCATGGCTTCAAATGTGCTAAGATAATCTGCAGTATACCTTCTTAATGCTCTTTACTATTATTACTACAATATTATTATTAGTGTCAGTTATGATTATTATTATTATTATCATTATTATTAATGTGATTGGGAATGATTAGTAATTTCTTTCGTATATGCTGTTCTCTGTCACATGTAAGAGAAGGCCTTAAGGACCTAGTCTGGTCAGGATTAATAAGCAATAAATAAATAAATGCGAGTAAGTAAATAAAACTCTGTGATTACCCCCTCGCAATTTTCATAAATTTCCATAATGTTCTTCTGAGAACGTAATCAAAGGTCTTTTCATGATACGCTAAAAACAATAATGTTGGCATATTGAGTTTCCTTCTTCCTTTAATCGACTACTCTAGAGCAAATAACAATCAGAGTAGGAACAAACTCTGTGAAAACCACGTTCTTCTTTTATATGTATGTTACTAATTATATTTAGCCTCCTAGTCACCTTTTTTGTGTGTTTGGTGCGACGAGTTCAATAAAACATTTTACTACATTAGACTTTATTTTCACTTGAATAAGTGGCCAATTTCCGATCAATAATGCTCTGCTCATTGCCTTTACATCAGTTTTCTGATCGGCTTTTTGCGGTCCACCGTGAATTCCTCTCCTATGACAACCTCGTTATCTCAGAGTAAAACTTGCATCAGACGCTCTCAGGCGAAAGGGAATACAAATGTTTAAAAAATTACACTACTGGCCATTAAAATTGCTACACCAAGAAGAAATGCAAATGATAAACGGGTATTCATTTCACAAATATATTATACTATAACTGACATGTGATTACATTTTCACGCAGTTTGGGTGCATAGATCCTGAGAAATCCGTACCCAGAACAACCACCTCTAGCCAAAATAACGCCCTTGATACGCCTGGGCATTGAGTCAAACAGTGCTTGGATGGCGTGTACAGCTTCAACACGATACCACAGTTCATCAAGAGTAGTGACTGGCGTATTATGACGAACCAGTTGTTCGGCCACCATTGACCAAACGTTTTCAATTGGAGAGAGATCTGGAGAATGTGCTGGCCAGGGCAGCAGTCGAACATTTTCTGTAACCAGAAAGTCCCGTACAGGACCTACAACATGCGGTCGTACATTATCCTGCTGAAATGTAGGGTTTCGCAGGGATCGAATGAAGGGTAGAGCCATGGGTCGTAACACATCTGAAATGTAATGTCCACTGTTCAAAGTCCGTCAGTGCGAACAAGAGGTGACCGAGACGTGTAACCAGTGGCACCCCATACCATCACGCCGGGCGATACGCCAGTATGGCGATGACGAATACACGCTTCCAATGTGCGTTCATCGCGATGTCGCCAAACACGGATGCGACCATCATGATGCTGTAAACAGAACCTGGATTCATCTGAAAAAACGACGTTTTGCCTTTCGTGCACCCAGGTTCGTCGTTGAGTACACCATCGCAGGCGCTCCTGTCTGTGATGCAGCGTCAAGGGTGACCGTAGCCATGGTCTCCGAGCTGATAGTCCATGCTGCTGCAAACGTCGTCGAACTGTTCGTGCAGATGGTTGTTGTCTTGCAACTCTTATTCTGTCTGCTGACTCAGGGATGGAGATGTGGCTGCACGATCCGTTACAGCCATGCGGATAAGATGCCTGTCATCTCGATTGCTAGTGATACGAGGTCGATGGGATCCAGCACGGCGTTCCGTATTACCCTCCTGAACCCACCGATTCCATATTCTGCTAACAGTCATTGGATCTCGACCAAAGCGAGCAGCAGTATCGCGATACCATAAACCGCAATCGCGATAGGCTACAATCCGACCTTCATCAAAGTCGGAAACGTGATGATACGCATTTCTTCTCCTTACACGAGACATCACAACATCGTTTCACCAGGCAACGCCGGTCAACTGCCGTTTGTGTATGAGAAATCGGTTGGAAACTTTCCTCATGTCAGCACGTTGTAGGTGTCGCCACCGGCGCCAACCTAGTGTGAATGCTCTGAAAAGCTAATCATTTGCATATCACAGCATCTTCTTCCTGTCGGTTAAATTTCGCGACTGTAGCACGTCATCTTCGTGGTGTAGCAGTTTTAATGGCCAGTAGTGTATATTGCTAGGAAGGGCAATAACTGCTAAGCAGGAATGGCTACAGGACAAATGTAAGGATTTCGAAACCTATATTACAAAAGAAGTGATAGACACAGCCTACAGGAAAATTAAAGAGCCCTCTGGGGAAAATAGAGGCAACTACATGAATATCAAAAGCTCAGATGGAAAACCAACCCTAAGCAAAGAAGTGAAGTTGAAAGGTTGAGGCAGTATATAAAGGGCTTATACCAGGGAGGTGCACTTGACTGAAATATTATAGAATGGAAGAGGACGAAGATGAAGATGAAATGGGATGTAAGATAGTGGAAGAAGAATCTGTCGGAGTTCTGAAAGACCTAAGTTGAAACAAGGCTCCAGTAGAACATGATAATCCGTCAGAATTACTGACAGCCTTGAGAGAGCCAGCTGTAACAAAACTCTACCATCTTGGGTGCAAGATGTATGGGACCGGCGAAATACCTTCAGACTCCGTAGACTTAGAGAAAGCTTTTGACAATGTTGACTGGAATACTCTCTATGAAATTCTGAAGGTAGTAGGAATAAAACACAGGGAGCGAAAAGTTGTTCACAGCTGGTACAGAAATCAGATGACGGTTTTAAGACCAAGGGACACGAAAGTGGAGCACTGGTTGAGAAGGGAGTGAGTTAGGTTTGTAGCCTATCACCGGAGTTATACAATCTGTACACTGAGCATCGAGTGAAGAAAATAATACAAAATTGGAGTTGCAATTGAAGTCCAGGGAGAAGAAATAAAAAAAAATTAAGTTTGCGAAGACATTGCAATTCTCTCGGAGACAGCAAAGGACTTGGACACGGTCTTGAAAGGAGGATGTAAAATTAACGTAAGGAAAAGCAAATCAAGGATAATGGAATGTAGACCAATCAAATCAGATGATGCTGAGGGAATTACATTAGGAAATCAGGCACTTAAAGAAGTAAATGAGTCTTATTATTTGGGCAGAAGCATAACTGACGATGGGTGAACTAGAGAAGGTATGAAATGTAGAGTGGCAATGGCTAGAAAGACGTTTCTGAATAAGAGAAATTTGTTAACATCGAATATAGAGTTAAGTGTCTGGATGTATTTTCTGAAAGTATTTGCAATGAGTATAGCGAGGCGTGGAACTGAAACATGGACGATAAACAGTTTAGACAAGAAGCGAATAGAAGCTTTTGAAATGTGGTGCTACAGAAGAATGCTGAAGATTAGATAGGTAGATCAGGTAACTAATGAAGAGGGTAGAAAAGAAATTTGGGGCACAATCTGACTAGAAGAAGGGATCGGTTGAGAGCACACGTACTGAGACATCAAGGGATCACCAGATTCGTACCAGAGGGAAGTGCGAGGGATAAAAATCGCAGAGGGAGAACAAGAGATGAATACAGTAATAGAGAGAATAATGGACGAAAATAAAAAATGCTGCAATATAGTAATGGGAGACTGGAACGCCATTGTGGGAGAAGGGAAAGAGGGAAACATAGTAGTCAGTCATGGTCTAGGAAAGAGAAATGACAGAGGTGAATGCTTAATTGACTTCTGCAGGGAAAGGCAGCTGATAGCGGCAAACACATGGTTCAAGAACCATAAGAGGAGGCTCTGCACTTGGAAATCACCAGGGGATAAATACAGAAACCAAATCGATTTTATACTGGTAGAAGAAAGATACAGGAATGGAATCAAGAAGGTGCACACATTACCAGGTGCAGATATTAATAGTGACCACAACTTACTTATGCCAGAAATAGAAATAAGAATGAAAAAATTGAAAAAGGCGACCATGGTGAAGAAGTGGGATTTAGAGAAGATAAGGTCCAACAAAGAACAAATTACAGAAATGCTGTCTCGGGACTTTCTAAACACATTACGAGACAAAGAAGCACCTGATAATGCCAACGAGTACTGGAATATGCTGAAAGAAGGAATCATTAAAGCAGGACAGCAAAATAAAACAAAAGTATTGGGAATAGGAGGAAATAAGGAAATAAAAATTGTGCTGAATGGAGAAACACTAGAACAGGTGCAAAATTTTAAGTATCTTGGAAGCAGGATAGACACCGACTGGAAGTGCACCACAGAAATTAAAACAAGGATAGCAATGGCAAAAGAGGCGTTTTATAAGAAAAGGAGAATCTTCTGCAGCGGTCTGGACAGAGAACTCAGAAAGAGACTCATAAAATGTCTTGTATGGAGTGTTCTTCTATATGGCGCTGAAACATGGACTATGAGGAAAAAAGACAGAGAAAGGCTGGAGGCTTTTGAGATCTGGACATGGCGGAAGATGGAAAGAATAAGTTGGATGGACAGAGTAAGAAATGAAGAGGTACTGAGAAGAGTGGGAGAGAAAAGACAGTTACTAGATGTAATAAAGAGAAGAAAAAGAAATTGGATTGGGCATATATTAAGAAAGAATGACGGACTGATAAAAACAGTTTTAGAAGGTTATGTAGAAGGGAAAAGGAAGCGAGGAAGGAAGAGATTCCAGATACTGGATGACATGATGGACGGCACAACATACAGCAGCCTTAAGAAGGAAGCAATGGATCGCAGAAAATGGAGAGGCAAAGGACCTGCTAATATAGCAGATAACTGATGATGATGACAGTACGCAGATTGAGAAGGAACTAGGTTGCAGTAGGGTTACACATGATAAAGCTGGATGGAAAACTACAACAAACTAGGCTTCGGATTGAAGACCGTAACAACAACATTCGAATCCACACACATCAAAAAGTTTTGTATCACCCCAGGTTCCCAGAATTCCTGAAGACAGACGTTGACTGTGGATATTGTGTCACAGACACAGTCCCTTTGACTGTTCAGAGATGTCTCTAAACCCGCCCAAAGATGTAAACAACCATGAATGAGCAGCACCTGTTAGTCGGAGGGGGTCCGACAGACGAACAGTTCCAATCATTCCACCAGAAAAGAGGTACACAGCTCATGTTGTCTATAGCTCAACCATGCCTAGACGGTCAATACCGCGGTTCGATCGCGTCCGCAACGTTACTTTGTGCCAGAAAAGGCTCTCAACAAGCGAAGTGTCCAGGCGCCTCGGAATGAACCAAAGCGATGTTGTTCGGACATGGAGGAGATACAGAGAGACAGGAACTGTCGATGGCATGCCTCGCTCAGGACACCCAAGGGCTACTACTGCAGCGGATGACCGGTACCCACGGATTATGGCACGGAGGAACCCTGACAGCAACGCCACCATGTTGAATAACGCTTTTCGTGCAACCACTGGACGTCGTGTTACTACTCAAACAGTGCGCAATAGGCTGCATGATGCGCAACTTCACTCCTGACGTTCATGGCGAGGTCCATCTTTGCAACCACGACACCACGCAGCGCGGTACAGATGGGCCTAACTACATGCCGAATGGAGAGCTCAGGATTGGCATCACGTTCTCTTCACCGATGAGTGTCGCATGTGCCTTCAACCAGGCAATCATCGGAGACGTGTTTGGGGGCAACTCGGTCAGGATGTATGCCTTAGACACACTGTCAGAGAGTGCAGCAAGGTGGAGGTTCCCTGCTGTTTTGGGGTGGCGTTATGTGGGGCCGACGTACGCCGCTGGTGGTCTAGGAAGGCACCGTAACGGCTGTACGATGCATGAATGCCATCCTGACCCAACAACCACTCTGAGGGATCTACGCCGATTCGCCGTTGAGGAGTGGGACAATGTGGACCAACAGTGCCTTGATGAACTTGTGGATAGTATGCCACGACGAATACAGGCATGCATCAAAGCAGAGGACGTGCTGCTGGGTATTAGAGGTACTGGTGTGTATGGTAATTTGGGCCACCACCTCTGAAGGTCTCGCTGTTTGGTGGTACAACATGCAATGTATGGTTTTCATGAGCAACGAAAAGAGCGGAAATGATATTTATGTTGATCTCTATTCCAATTTTCCGTACAGGTTCCGGAACTCTCGGAACCAAGGTGATGCAAAACTGTTTTTGATGGGTGTATTTCTTAACCTACAGTATTTACCCTCACCGGATTTCTCAGATACGACGGAAGTTATTCCTTGATCTCTTTACACACGTGCTATCTTACTCTCTCTTCCTCTTATCAATTTGCCACATGTTCATCTCCTCGTACATTCTACTAAGAACCTCCTCATTTCATATCTTATTAGTCCTTCTAACTGTCAATTTGTCAAACGCTTCGACTCTATTCTTTTCTGGTTTTCTCACAATCCTTGATCCATATAATGATATGCTCCTAAAGAACATTCTCACAAATTTCTTTCTCAAATTAAGACCAATATTTGATACTACTAGACTTCTTTTGGCCAGGAATGTGCGCTTTGCATGTCACAGTCAACTTTTTCTGTCGTCCACGCTTCCTATGATTCTGCTCCACAGATCAGAATCCTTTTGAATACTGCATTACATCAACACTGCTTGAAACATCCAAATGCCGCTTCTGGAAAACTGTAGGTTTGCTGGTTGTTATGACCACATTTACGGTCCATTGCAGCTAGTGTAAATTACAGCAATGGACACTTGATTTACTGGACCCTGATCAGAGAACGTGGAATACCGAGAGTGCAATACTTCTACTCGGTGGTTTTCAATTGACTCTTGAAAGCCACGCCAAACCCTGTAGATGGGACTCCACTCATTGGCGTCATTTACAGTTACAGACGCCAAAAATCTACACCAATGCTTTGTCTTTAGACGGTGGCATTTGAGTTTCACAGAAGACACGATTCACGTGAAGTGACGTATGGGACTTATAGACTCGGCCATGGTAGAGGCGAACCTGTTTCCGCGTAGAAGCAGACGTGTGTCCCGCTGAAACGCGAAGCAATTTCCCGGCGAGCTCGGCGGCCGGCCTGTGCTACCTGGGGCCGCGACGTTGACGGAGTGCGCCGGCGCGGCGGAGCCTCATGCATCATGCATGTGGCGAATGCGGGGGACGCGAGTTCACAGTTCATCGCGGTAATTAATGTCTGCTGGGGTCGCGCGGGTCACGTCACCCGGGCTCGCGGTGCCATTACACGTGGAACATGTGCGTCCGCCACGCCAGTAGCTGACTTACACTGTGCTTACCAGCTGAGCTACGCCGCTCACTTGCTGTGTGTGTCAGATGTCTCGGAGCGGTAGCACACCTGCTGGGTTGCTCCCAAACATGAGAATAGTTCATCGAGGCCCACGTGAACCAGTTCTGCGTTTGTCCAACTGTAAGTAGGTTGTTTAGGTTTTTATATTGGTAACGCCACGTAGCGCACTGTATTCTGTGGCTGGGTGGCATTGTTGTAATATTCGCTATTGTAGTGTTGGACAGTTGGCTGTTAACAGCGCGTAGTGTTGCGCAGTTGGAGGTGAGCCGCCAGCAGTGGTGGATGTGGGGAAGTGAGATGGCGGAATTTGAGAGCGGATGATCTGGACGTGTGTCCATCAGAAACAGTACATTTGTAAGAATGGATGTCATGAACTGCTATATATGTTATGACTTTTGAACACTATTAAGGTAAATACATTGTTTGTTCTCTATCAAAATCTTTCATTTGCTAACTATGCCTTCAGTAGTTTGAATCTTTTATTTAGTGGCGCTCGCTGTGTTGCAGTAGTTCGAGTAACAAAGATTTTTGGTGAGGTAAGTGATTTGTGAAGGGTACAGATTAATGTTAGTCAGGGCCATTCTTTGGTAGGGATTATTGAAAGTCAGACTGCGTTGCGCTAAAAAATATTGTGTGTCAGTTTAGTGTTGATCAGAATAGGTAAAGAGCGAAATGTCTGAGTACGTTCAGGTTTGCTCAGCTGTTTGAAAATCAAATAATGTAAGAGATTTATCAGCACAGTAATTCAATAATTTTTCTAAGGGGACGTTACACAACCAACAAGTTGACTGTTTGACATCACAGTAGATTATTAAAATGTGAAGTTTGTCGCAAATTTCAGTTGTTATCCCTGTGAATAGAAACACTGCGATAGGTGAAATGAAGACTGTTCATGCTTGTAGTAACTAACGTTCATCCTCCAGTATGGTACGGTAAGCCGAGTGAACAAAGGACGGAGATGATGGTTTGAAGGTGACTACAGTGGTCTGGAGACAGCAGTCTGATGAATTAAAAGGAAGGTCAGCGTTGGCCGTAATATTGATGTTTTATTGATAGCAGAATCGATTTTCGATGACATGGTGATCATCTTCAGTGCTGTACAAATTAAACTCAGACACTGGTATCAATAACAATTATTGTGATCGCATCTCAGTTTTGGTTATTGATAACTTGATACCAGTGTCTGAGTTTGATTTGTACAGAACTGAATATGATCAACTTGTGATCGAAAATCGATTCTGCTACCAATAAAACATTAATATTACTGCCAATGCTGACCTTCCTTTTAATTTAACATATATGGTCGTTGTGCACACAGCACTGCATGGAGTCGCCAATCAATAAGTCTGATGAATGTAAGCTGGATAGAAAGAGGTCAGTCTGCAGGCTTTCGTGGCCGTTGTCTTTGAAGTTAAAATCTTCTGGGTTATAAGGCCTCCTCATATTTCTTCTAAAATGATCGACATTTCGATCCATCTGCTGGGATCTTCCTCAGGATCTTCTTTCCAGTCTGGAGTCTGATATCAGGTTTCTCACTTTCCGAACGATTCTGTTCGTCGGATCGCTTTTTAACTCTATTAAAGCTCTATTACTAAGAATCTAACACCTAGATAACCTTTCTCACTCAGAATGTATGGACTACCCAAGATACATAAAGAATCGGTTCCTTTGAGGCCTATCGTCAGTGGGAATCACTAGCTGACTTATTTTTTAGCACGTCATTTATCTGGCAAACTGGGACATCTGGTTGGTAAAACAAATGCTTTTCTTCTTCCTTCCTTTCACCCTCTTTGGGGTACACTGGATCAGTCATTTCTTTGTGCATTGTTATTTTCTTAGGGCCCAGTATTTCTTCATTCTTTCTGATCTTCTTCTCAGCTCTTCTTCCGAGATGAAGGGTTTGGACTTTCGTGTAGATTTGTCTTGGAACATTATGTTTTCATCTTTAGTAATTAATTTAGCTGTTCGATCAATAAGTGAATTTTCTGAAATCTTTAATTCTGCTAGGTCTTTCTCAGTTTCTTTAAACCAGTTGGGTTTCGTTTTGCGGTTACGGAAGAAGTCAAAGATTTGTTTAGTTAATCTGTTGGAATTCATTCTGAGAAGATTACCCTAAAAATTTATTCTCCTTTTTCGCATAGAGTCTGAATGTTTTTCAATTTTCTTGTAGATAGTTTCATTTCTGATGTATATACTCTTATTCTCTTGAAATTTTGGCCCAATGATTTTTCTCAAAATTTTTCTTTCCTTTAGCTCTGGTTTCTCCATTTGGCCTTTGAAATTCATGGTAAGTGTTTCTGCTGCAAACAGTGCTTCTGGCTTAATCACTGTCTAGTAATGTGTAATTTTGGACCCTCATTAAAGGGATTTTTTGTTGCATGTATTTTTTGTTACTTGGAAGGCCAATTCAAGTTTATTTTTTCTGGATTCCACTGTTTTGCTTTCCCCAGCATTCCAACTAATCCATTCTCCAAAATATTTGAATTCTTTTACTATTTCAATCTTCTGTTCTTGAACTTTGAGGTATTTACATGAGTGCTTGATGTTTGTCAATATCTTAGTTTTTTCAAAGGAAATGTGAAGACTGTGGTGTCACCGCCAGACACCACACTTCCTAGGTGGTAGCCTTTAAATCAGCCGCGGTTCGTTAGTATACGTCGGACCCGCGTGTCGCCACTATCAGTGATTGCAGACCGAGCGCCGCCACACGCAGGTCTAGAGAGACTTCCTAGCACTCACACCAGTTGTAACAGCCGACTTTGCTAGCGATGGTTCACTGACAAGTTACGCTCTCATTTGCCGAGACGATAGTTAACATAGCCTTCAGCTACGTCATTTGCTACGACCTAGCAAGGCGCCATTATCAATTGCTATTTATCTTGTGATGCATGTACCGTCAGACCGATGTTCACCAATTACGGATTAAAGTTAAGTATTCCAGCAGCTACGTACTTTTCTTGCTAGTATAACTCCTTAACTGTTCCAGACCTCACGCCAGCCTGCGTGAGCTTAAACGCGTGCCTTTCGGCTACCCGTCACTGTGGATTGGCTGTCTTGCTAGTCCAGAACAAAGACCTATTGTAGCTGCTCGTTTCTTTAGTTCAAGGATTTGCTCCCGTGCTTCTTCCATTGTTTCCGCAAACAGGGCCATATCATCTGCAAAAGCAGTGCAATTTACTTTAAGGTTCTTCGTTTTGCAACCCAGTCTTATACCACTCTTACTATTTGTGTTCCATTCTCTTACTACTTTCTCAAGCGCACAATTGAACAGCAACGGTGAGAGCCCATCCCCCTGTCGCACTCCCGTTTTTATTTCAAAGGGTTCCTATAATTCGCCCATAAATTTAATTTTCGAAAATGTATTTGTAAGGGTCGCTTTAATAATATTAGTTGTTTCCTTGTCCAAATCCATTTCTTCCAGAAATGATAATAGAGATTCTCTATCAATCGAATCATATGCTTTTTTTAAATCAATGAAGGAGATTACGTATGTCTTTGCCCTTGATTTTTGGTGTGCCATAATGTTTTTGAGATTTAGTATTTGTTCCGAACATGATCTACCCTTTCTAAAACCTCCCTGGTATTCCCCGATTTGCGGGTCCAATTGCGGCTCTGCCCTGTTCAAAAGGACCTTAGAAAGAATCTTGTACATTATATCCAGCAGTGATATTCCTCTATAATTGTTGGGGCATATCTTCAAACATTTCTTGTGGATAGGGTGGATGAGAGCTGTTCTCCATTCTGCGGGGATCTCTTCTTCTTTCCAGATTTATCGAAAACACACTTAAGGGATGTAACTGCATTTTTGTCAGACTTTTTCCATAGTTCGGCCACTATTTGGTTTTCTCCGGACGCCTTGTTGTTTTTAAGTTCTGAAATGACCTTCTGTAGTTCTTCAGTCGTCGGTGGTTCTGAATCCAGCTTCTCATGGTTATTTGGGATGGATTCAAATCTTTCAAGGATGGGTTCACAATTCAAGAGTTTCTCACAGTAACCTTCTAGTATTTTGCAATTTTCCAGGTTATTGTAAGCAATGGTCCCATTTAAATTTCGAAATTGGAGGGTGGGTGGTTTGTATCTTCATAATCTTTGTTTGAAAGTTCTATAAAAGCTTCTTGTGTTGTTTTTAGCAAATTCTTCGTCAATTTGGAGGAGTGTTTTGTTTTCATGTATCTTCTTAATCCTTTCTATATTTTTATCTACCAGTTTTCTAACTCTAATGAAATTCAATCTTCTTTCTTCTGTTTTCTGTGATTGCCAGTTTTGCCATGCCTGTTTTCTTGTTTCAATGAGAGCATCACATTCCAGCGACCACCAAGCCTTTTTTTTTGTACTTTTTATGTTAGCTGCTATCCGTTTGGCTGTTGTAAAGAGATTTCCTTGATATCCTCACAGCTTTGTGTCTGAATGGTTTCTGTTGCTTTTGTGAATTCATCTGATTTTAATATCTTTTCTGTGCTATACTTCCAACCCTTAATTTGTTTCACGCTGCGTTTCCTCTTTGGAATGATTTTGAACTTAATTTTAGAAAGGTAATGGTCTGAATCCAAGTTTGCACCCCTGAGTACCCTAACATTCATGATTTCTTTGCTAGAAATCTTCTTATTGGCACATGATCAAGTTGAAATTCATCAAGGCTAGGATTTGGGGATATCCATGTCTTTTGTCTTCGTGGTAGTTTCTTGAAAGCTGTGGATTTAAGAATTAAATTGTGTGCTTGGCGAAGTTCTATTAGCCTCACACCATTTCTGTTTGTTCTCTTGTTTGCAGGATAGTCTCCAACTATTTTCTTATATCTTTTTTCTTTACCAATCTCTGCATTAAAATCTCCAAGAAGAATGATGATGTTTTTATCTGAAATTTTTTGAATAATGTCATCTAGATGATTCCAAAAGGTCTCCACTTTTTCTTTGTTTTTCCTGTTATCCTCATTTATAGGGGCATGTGCATTGGTAATTGTGTAGATTTTGTTTGTGCTTGTGAATGTAAGACTTGAGATTCTTTCTGATTGGGAATCGAAGTCAACTATCGAGTTCAAGATTTGTTTGTTGATTGTAAAGGCTGTTCCAAGATGTGGTACATTTTATAAAAGATACAAAACATTTTTTAGAAATTATACGCACACTGAAGATATCTGCAGGTGACATTCTTGTTAGCTTCGATGTGACGTCGTTATTTACTAACGTTCCAGTATCAGATGCAATGAAGATCATAAGGGAGAATGTTGGTCCAGATGTTTGTGACTTAATTGAATCATGTCTTCGTTCGAGCTATTTTAAATACAATGGGAATTCTATGAACAGGCTGACGGCCTTGCTATGGGCTCACCCATTTCGCCATTTGTAGCTGACGTTTTTATGAAACATTTTGATCAACAGGCATTAAGTAGAGCTCATTTGAAACATTCTTGCTGGCTCCGCTATGTGGACGATACATTTGTTATATGGCCATACAGCGAAGAAGAACTTCATGCGTTCCACAATTTCTTAAATGGAATTCATCCAAAAATCAAATTTACCTTGGAGGTTGAGAGTCAGGTCGGTCTCCCGTTCCTAGATGTGTTGGTATACAGAAGATCTGGTAACACCCTAGGACACACAGTGTACGGAAAGCCGAATAACACAAACAGGTATTTAGATGCCACTTCGCACCACTACCCAGCCCAGACGCAAGCACTGCTCAACACTCTGTCTTCACGTGCCTTCCTTATCAGCGATGACGACAACTTGGAATCGGAGTTGAATTTTTTAAAGAGGACGTTGAAGGCAAATGGAAATGATACATATTCAATCGACAGGGCTTTTAGGCGGAATATTTATAACGCTAGTAGGAATGAAGAGGAACCGCCTTCTCACTACGTTAGGTTCTGTGGTCACTGACCGCATAAGCAGAATTCTAAAGAATAATGGTACTCAGACATCTTTCTTTAGTCAAAACAAAATAAAAGATTTTTTCCGACGGAAAACGGATGCACCTGATTGCCTCCACATTGCAGGCGTCTATCTAGTGACATGTGGCTGCGGCAAAGCGTATTTAGGCGAAACGGGTAGAAGTGTTAAGGAACGCATTAAGGAACACGAACCGCTAAAACGGCTGAAACAAAGTGCAAAGTCGGCAGTAGCGGAACATCAAGAGAACTGTGGATCTGACATCGATTTTAGTGATGTACTTGTACTGGCTAAGGAAACAAACATTTATAGAAGAAAGGTACGAGAAGCGGTTGAAATTTCCAAGAATGCATCTAATTTAAATAGAGAGGACGGCTATAGGCTTCCGGCACCGTGGCTCCCCGCCATTAAGGAAGTGAATACGCGGCCGCGGTGTGCGAGCGACATAAACAACGCGCTGCAAGTAGCCTCGCCGGACAATAATATTTTGGGTAAACATTCCCCCTCTCTTGCTCTGTCCGCTTCGAATCTAGCCAATGATGAAGACCAACCAATAGCAGTAGCAGAAATTTCAACCAATAACCCTTTCTCGGCGTAAGTGTGGAATAGTGCCTTTCTATCCAATGACGATGGGCCGCCAATGGTATCCACAGGAGATTAGCCACCAACGCCCCTTCTTCTGCATCAGAGCTGGAATATTAGCCTATGACTATTGCTCACCAGTGGTAGGCATATGAATTCTCCAGCACGAACGCGACAAAACTCCATTTTATAAGAGGACGCGACGCTCGTCTCTGGCAGTGTTCTAGTAGTAGTGGACACCAGAAGATCCTGAGGAAGATCCCAGCAGAGGGGTCGAAACGTCGATCATTTTAGAAGAAATATGACGCTGCCTAATAACCCAAAAGATTTTAACTTCAGTCGATAGAAAGATGCGTAGTTTCTCTTCCAGGACACGCTCTGGGAAGGGAAATACCTCCCTGAACCAGAAAATATTACTATGTATGTGGGGAAGTCAAATGAAAACCGAACACCCGCCACAACGGGACCACGGAATGGAGACGAAATTGTTAGTTCCTGTTTCTGAGAACGCGGTTGGCCGCTGACGGATCCACAACTAAACCTCTTGCTCTTCCTCGCTGAAACCGACGTCCACGCATATCTTTCTTCAGGTCACCAAAGATGTGAAAAACACACAGTGAAGAATCTGGGCGGTACAGAGGATGCTACATTGTTTCCAAACCAAACGGCTGAAGAGTGGCCTTCATGTGATTGGCAGTGGGGGGGAGGGGGGGGCGGGTGCTGTCGTGCAACAGGATGATTCCGTCCGACAGCATTCCTGGGTATTTTGATCTTAGGGCTTGTCGCAGTTTCATCACAGTATTTTCACAAATCTGCGCATTGACTGTAGTTCCAAGGTCGAGGAACTCTACGAACGGAGGGACCCTCTAATCGAAGAAGGTCAGCATGACCTTATTGGTACTTACAGCTTGAATTTCTTTGGCAGAAGAGACTTGAGATTTCCATTGTTGACTTTGTCGTTTGCCGTCGGGTTCGAAATGCTGGCACCGTGAAGAGATGGAACAGAAATGCATGCCCTTCCTCTTGGTACCGCAGCAGATGACACCATTTTGTCCATTTTTTGTACCTCCCTCATGTGACATGGCACCCATTGCGTGCAAACTTTGAGCTGTTGAAAGTGGTTTTTGATGATAGCATGCGTAGAGCCATGGCTAATGCCAACCTGAACATTAATTTCATCTTGTGTGATTCGTCAGTCTCCCCGGATAAGAACATCAGTTCACCGCATCACATCAGGGTTAATCGCTCGATGGACCTGCCCTAGAGGGCGGATCATTTTGTTACGATGTGCGCTCTTCCCGAAATTTCCTCTGCCACGCGTGCACGCATGTCAGGGACATTCCGTTTTGGCAGTACACAGCGGTCATGCGACGATGAATTTCGCGTACCCCAGCACCCTCGACCAGTAGAAAACGAAATCCGCCAACAACTGAGATCGCTATCCTAAAACTGCGTGCACCTGTGATTTGGCTGTATGCCGTTCCCTTAATACAGCGGTGACAGTATCCAAACGTAACAACAGTGGAGCCACCTGTTGCCTGGACTGTGTTATAGCGGGTGTTCGGTTTTCCTTAGACAGCCTCTTCTATTTATTCGCATATGACTGTCTTGATAAATAAAACATTTCTTAGGCTGTAAAAGATCGCCTAAATTGGGCAGATTTTATACACCCTGTTATATCTGGGAAATTAATCTCATTCGTCCAAATAGTGCTCACATTGTGCTCAAACTGATCACTTTTCAGCTCTGTACATGGTGAAGAACTGGTACCAGACTCGCATCTCACCCTCCATCGCAGACATCAATCACAGCAGTGAAGTGCTGTAGCCTGAATGGGCCAGTCGACGGTATGGGATCAGGGCAGTGACAGAGAAGTATAAAGGAGTTGTCGCGTTTGGACGTCTCCATGACCATACCGATAATGAAGCTGCCCGGTTTGTTGGTACATTAACGCAGGTTGCCCAATGTCTACTTGGAATGATGTACCGTTTACAGGGATGTAACATGGCGTGAAGACTGTGGTCGTAAAAATATGCTAACCGACATGGACCAGGGACGAGTGTCCTGCCTTGTTAATAAAAGTCGTTTTCAGATAGGTATGCTGCTCTCCATGAATGCAGATCTATCTCAACCACCTTCTGAGGGATTATTGTGAAGGGAGCTGTTTGATACGAGCCGGACACTGCAGTAATGGTTATTCTTCGCAGAGACACCCAGAGAAACTTGACGCTGCTTGCAGTATGGTCTGACGAATCGCGATTTCGTCTCTGTTCAATACCATGCGTCGAGTACACAGATACCCAATAAGGAATTTAACGCGCGGTAGGTGGAGTGTCTAGTTCAGGTATTTGTGTGATGTTCTGGGAGTGAGTTCAGTCAAATGTTTGAGCACAGTGAAAACAAAACTCTCTAGCAATTACGCAATGGATTGTTTTTCCTAATTTTCGTAGCCAAATGAGAAATGAGCAAATGGCGTTTCAGGCTGACCAGCGTGAGGTCTAGTTTTGAAAAAAAAAATGCCTTCTAGAAAGTAATCCGGGTAATTATAAGGTGCGATCAAAAAGTTTCCATTCGAAGGCCTTGCAGTCCAGGCAAGTCGTCGTGGCCACTGAGGCCAGCATCCCACCGACTCACCAGGTTGAATACACCTGTTTGGTAAAGCACGGTGTCTTGCTGTCTGAAGAAGTCCGAAACTGCCTGCTGCACTTTCCCGTCCGACTTGAATTGTCAAACCTTCAAGGCCTTTTCTAAGCGACCGAATGTGTGATAAACGCATGAGGAGAAATCAGGGCTGTAGAGATGGTGCCCGAACGTATCCCATACGAGCTGGCGTAACTTGTTCGTTACGACATTTTGTGATGTGGGGCTCTTGTGTCGAATCGCGACGCAGCACGGAACTTGGCGCACCACACCACAACGACAGTTTTCGGCGGACGTGCTGCCCCATACACATTATTCATTCTCCGATGGATGTCTATCCGTCTATGTCCATCGGCAACCACGAAGAGAGTAACAGCACGTTGGTAGTGTTTGGACGCATTTTCTAATAACGCCATAGATCACGTTTCCGCACATCGGAAAGATACGACTGTCCCATTAACCCCTTGCCCACATGTCGTTGCTTATACAGGGTGGTCCATTGATCGTGACCGGGCCAAATATCTCACGAAATAAGCGACAAACGAAAAAACTACAAAGAACGAAACTCGTCTAGCTTGAAGGGGGAAACCAGATGGCGCTATGGTTGGCCCGCTAGATGGCACCGCCGTAGGTCAAACGGATACCAACTGCGTTTTTTTTTAAATAGGAACCCCCATTTTTGTTACATATTCGTGTAGTACGTAAAGAAATATGAATGTTTTAGTTGGACCACTTTCTTCGCTTTGTGATAGATGGCGCTGTAATAGTCACAAACCTACAAGTACGTGGTATCACGTAACATTCCGCCAGTGCGGACGGTATTTGCTTCGTGATAAATTACCCGCGTTAAAATGGACCGTTTACCAATTGCGGGCCGGCCGAAGTGGCCGTGCGGTTAAAGGCGCTCAGTCTGGAACCGCAAGACCGTTACGGTCGCAGGTTCGAATCCTGCCTCGGGCATGGATGTTTGTGATGTCCTTAGGTTAGTTAGGTTTAACTGGTTCTAAGATCTAGGGCACTAATGACCTCAGCAGTTGAGTCCCATAGTGCTCAGAGCCATTTGAACCATTTTTGTTTACCGATTGCGGAAAAGGCCGATATCTTGTTGATGTATGGCTATTATGTTCAAAATGCCCAAAGGGCGTGTGCTATGTATGCTGCTCGGTATCCTGGACGTCATCATCCAAGTATCCGGACCGTTCGCCGGATAGTTACCTTATTTAAGGAAACAAGAAGTGTTCAGGTACATGTGAAACGTCAACCACGACCTGCAACAAATGATGATGCCCAAGTAAGTGTTTTAGCTGCTGTCACGGCTAATCCGCACATCAGTAGCAAACAAACTGCGCGAGAATCGGGAAACTCAAAAACGTCGGTGTTGAGAATGCTACATCAACATCGATTGCACCCGTACTATATTTCTATGCACCAGGAATTGCATGGCGACGACTTTGAACGTCGTGTACAGTTCTGCCACTGGGCACAAGAGAAATTATGGGACGATGACAGATTTTTTGCACGCGTTCTATTTAGCGACGAAGCGTCACTCACCAATAGCGGTAACGATAACCGGCAAATATGCACTATTGGGGAACGGAAAATCCACGATGGCTGCGAAAAGTGGAACATCAGCGACCTTGGCGGGTTAATGTATGGTGCGGCATTATGGGAGGAAGGATAATTGGCTCCCATTTTATCGATGGTAATCTAAATGGTGCAATATATACTGATTTCCTACGTAATGTTCTACCGATGTTACTACAAGATGTTTTATGCATGACAGATTGACGATGTACTTCCAACATGATGGATGTCCGGCACGTAGCTCGCGTGCGGTTGAAGCGGTATTGAATAGCGTATTTCATGTCAGGTGGATTGGTCGTCGAAGCAGCATACCATGGCCCGCACGTTCACCGGATCTGACGTCCCCGGATTTCTTTCTGTGGGGAAGTGGAAGGATATTTGCTATCGTGATCCACCGACAACGCCTGACAACATGCGTCAGCGCATTGTCGATGCATGTGCGAACATTACGGAAGGGCCGGCCGAAGTGGCCACGCGGTTCTGGCGCTGCAGTCTGGAACCGCGAGACCGCTACGGTCGCAGGTTCGAATCCTGCCTCGGGCATGGATGTGTGTGATGTCCTTAGGTTAGTTAGGTTTAACTAGTTCTAAGTTCTAGGGGACTAATGACCTCAGCAGTTGAGTCCCATAGTGCTCAGAGCCATTTTTGCATTACGGAAGGCGAACTACTCGCTGTTGAGAGGAATGTCGTTACACGTGTTGCCAAATGCATTGAAGTTGACGGACATCATTTTGAGCATTTATTGCATTAATTTGGTATTTACAGGTAATCACGCTGTAACAGCATGCGTTCTCAGAAATGATAAGTTCACAAAGGTACATGTATCACATTGGAACAACCGAAATAAAATGTTCAAACGTACCAACGTTCTGTATTTTAGTTTAAAAAACCTACCTGTTACCAATTGTTCGTCTAAAATTGTGAGCCATATGTTTTTGACTATTACAGCGCCATCTATCACAAAGCGAAGAAAGTGGTCCAACTAAAAATTCATATTTCTTTACGTACTACACGAATATGTAATAAAAATGGGGGTTCCTATTTTTAAAAAACGCAGTTGATATCCGTTTGACCTATGGCAGCGCCATCTAGCGGGCCAACCATAGCGCCATCTGGTTTCCCCCTTCAAGGTAGACGAGTTTCGTTCTTTGTAGTTTTTTCGTTTGATGCTTATTTCGTGAGATATTTAGCCCGGTCACGATCAATGGACCACCCTGTATACCAGCATCGGAGTCACTCTTTGTTGTATATACGCTCCAGCAACGCCCCCTAACGGAAGCTTTCTGATCGCCCCGTGTAATTAGTGATCTGAACGAAAACTGAATTATTTCACGGACAACTGCTACTAGCTAAGTAAATGAAGTGTCACAAAGTTCATACCTTCAAGGCGTAGCTAATTTGCGTATAAAAAGTTGCAGTGGTGTGATATTTAAATGCCAATAAAAATTGTGGAAAGAAAGTTTAAAGAAAAAGGCTGGACAAATGATTTGTCTGAGAGTAAGAAATAAAATGAGTTAGAGAGACATTGGTACATCAAATGCAGTGACGATTCAAAATTTAAGATTCAATATTTAGTTTGGAACCTTGTAATTTTAAAGAGTACTGGAGGATATTTATCTGGTGTATTATGTAGATCGTGAAGTCTCATTTGCTGCCCAAGATTTCTAGCGTCATTCAAAAGGGAGTCAAATGTTACTCTAACCATTTTTTCTTTCTTTTAGACGAATAATTTTATAATACATCTGATGTTTATTTTTTGAAATGTTCCGTAACCCACTGATTCAGGTTACCGTGAGCTTGAAGCGGAATGTTTATTTCCCCATACTCTGGGAAGCAATGTTTTCCTTTCTTGTACATTACCATGATGAATGCGCTGTGGAGTCTTTGCTCCGCCAAGATGAAAGCTGTAGCGTTCACGCATATATTCCTAGTCGCACGAACACTCAGGCATCTGTCGCACGGCGACTGGCCTGCTAAATCAATGGATGTTAATGCCTCAGAAAATGTCTGTGACCATCTGGGAGAGTACGGGAAACTTGACAGCCAACACCACAGTAATTCAGCAGCTCTTTCAGATCTAATCGCCAATGGCTAGCTTCAGCTGGCTGTGATATACCTGAAGAAAGTAATGTACAGGCAGCTTCTCAACCATCTGACCACAAATAACATATTATCAAGAACACAGTTTGGATTTCTGAAGGGTTCCGATATCGAGAAGGCTAGAAGAAGAAGTGAAAATGTACTTAATTCATTAAATAGCAAGTTACAAGCAGCAGGTATTTTCTGTGATTTGTCAAAGGCATTCGATTGTGTGAACCACAACATCCTTTTCAATAAATTAGAATTCTATGGTGTCACGGGCAGTGCAGCAAAATGGTTCAAGTCATACATTGCTAACAGGAAACAAAGGGTGTCAGTGCAAGGGACTAGTGAATTAAGTCACCAGTCATCATCAGAATGGGAAGAAATTACATGTGATGACCCACAAGGATCCATCTTAGGGCCATTGCTTTTTCTTATGTACATTAATGATTTCTCATCAGTTACACTGCCAGAAGCAGAGTTCGTTTTGTTTGCAGATGACATAAGTATTGCAATAAATAGTTTGTCGAGTGCAGTTCTAGAAATATCTGCTAATGATATTTTCATGGATATTAATAAATGGTTTAAAGCCAACTCACTGATATTAAACTTCGAAAAGACTCACTATATGCAATTCAGAACCTGTAAGAGGTTTCCACCCAGCATATGCATAAAGTGTGAAGAAGAGCAGATAGAAGAGGTTGACAGTCTTAAATTCCTGGGATTACAACTTGATAATAAATTCAGTTGGGAAGAGTACACCACAGAACTGCAGAAACGCCTTAACAAATCTGTATTTGCAATTCGAGTGTTAGCAGACATAGGCGACATTAAAATGAAAAAGCTTGCATACTTTGCCTACTTTCATTCCATAATGTCATATGGTATAATATTTTGGGGTAACTCTTAAAGTCAAACAAAAGTTTTCAGAGTCCACAAGCGTGTAATGCATATAATTTGTGGAGTAAATTCATGGACGTCCTGTAGAAACCTCTTCACAGAACTGGGTATACTAACTACTGCCTCTCAGTATATTTACTCCTTAATGAAATTTGTCCTAAATAATGTATCTCTTTTTCCAGCAAACAGCTCAGTTCATAAATACAATACCAGGAACAAAAATGATCTGCACAAGGACTTCAGAGCACTTACTTTAGTTCAAAAAGGGGTCCACTACTCAGGAACACTTATCTTCAGTCATTTGCCAGCAAACGTAAAAAATTTAGTTACAAATAAAGATCAGTCTACTCCATTGACGAATTTTTTAATAGAAACAAATGATGTATTGTATATATTCGTACTATTAGTATTGTTATTTCAGCTTGAAAAAAAAAAATTAAAAAAATTGACATGTTCGACATCCACAAGGATCTCCTCAGAACGGATCAATGGAACGAAAAAGTAATCTAATCTAATCTAATCTGTTGATTTTTTTCCTCTTCGAACTGAGGCCATTATGAAGGCCAGAGGGACGCTACAAGGTGTTAGTGTGATGCCTTCTGGTGAGGCTACATTTTTATCCAGTCTTTTAATGTGTAGGAAGGAGTATAGAGTTAAAAAAAATCCCAAGAAAACTACACTCATCATCATCATATCACCATCATCATCATTTAAGACTGATTATGCCTTTCAGCGTTCAGTCTGGAGCATAGTCCCACTTATAAAATTCCTCCATGATCCCCTATTCAGTGCTAACATTGGTGCCTCTTCTGATGTTAGGCCTATTACTTCAAAATCATTCTTAACCGAATCCAGGTACCTTCTCCTTGGTCTACCCCGACTCCTCCTACCCTCTACTGCTGAACCCATGAGTCTCTTGGGTAACCTTGCTTCTCCCATGCGTGTAACATGACCTCACCATCTAAGCCTGTTCGCCCTGACTGCTACATCTATAGAGTTCATTCCCAGTTTTTCTTTGATTTCCTCGTTGTGGACACCCTCCTGCCATTGTTCCCATCTACTAGTACCTGCAATCATCCTAGCTACTTTCATATCCGTAACCTCAACCTTATTGATAAGGTAACCTGAATCCACCCAGCTTTCGCTCCCATAAAACAAAGTTGGTCGAAAGATTGAACGGTGCACAGATAACTTAGTCTTGGTACTGACTTCCTTCTTGCAGAAGAGAGTAGATTGTAGCTGAGCGCTCACTGCGTTAGCTTTGCTACACCTCGCTTCCAGTTCTTCCACTATGTTGCCATCTTGTGAGAATATGCATCCTAAGTACTTGAAACCGTCCACCTGTTCTAACTTTGTTCCTCCTGTTTGGCACACAATCCGTTTATATCTCTTTCCCACTGCTGGAAAAGTTAGTAGACCCTTCTACAGGTTTCAAGTTCATACAAAATTTATTATTGCAACAGTGCGTATGGAGTACATGAAATGATTACATTTGCAGATGAACAGGACAAGTAGTGTGAGGTACCTGCTATCGACTCATGCTAAAACACCCATTTAGTGCGTGGTGTAACCTCCGCGAGCGGCATTGCAGGCGCTGACTCTGGCATTCAGTCGAACGTATAGATGCTCGACCTGTCAACGTAGTTCTGTAAGAGTTGCTGGTTGACGAGTGTCACAGGTCACTTTTCGCCCAGTCACATCCCACACATGCTCGATTGGAGATAAGTCCAGAGATCGTGCTGGCCAGGGAAGTTGCTGCACCTCTTTCAGAGCACGTTGTGTTTCACTGGCAATGTATGGGCGAGTATTATCCTGTTGGAATAACACATCACCTTCCTGTTCCAAAGAGTCAAAAGAACGGGTCTAATAAGATTCTGCATGTACGGACTTGGTTGGCGTCCCCTCCAGAAATCGAAAGACGAACGAGAGTTACAGTTTATCGCACCCCAGACCATAAGGCCTGAAGTGGGGCCAACGAGACAGCCTCACCAGGCGTATGTCGTGCGCACGAACGACCATCACTCGCGTGCAGCCAGAGCTTGCTTTCATCACTGAAGACCACGGCGCGCCATTCCATCGTCCGCCTCCCTAGCGTAGCGGTAGCGTTTCCGCTTACCACGCAACGGGCGCGGGTCCGATTTCCGACAGGGGAATGGGTGTTGGTGTTGTGTGTCTTTCATCATCATTGACCCGCAAGTCGCCGAAGTGGCGTCATCTAAAAAGGACGTGCAATACGGCGGTCGAACTCCCCCTCATGAGGCTGCCCGGCCAACAATGCCATACGATCATTTCATTTTTTTTGCATTCCATCTTCCAAGTGATCCTCTGACGGCACCCGTCGAACCGTGCTCGTAGATGTTACGACGTGAGTGGAGGACAGGCTACAGACGTGCATGCCCCTAGTCCCAGTGCTAGTAACACGTTCGGAACAGTTCTTGTTGACAGCAACTCTGCTGTAGACGCCCAGAACCTCATCTACAGGTGTGGGAATGTTCACGTGACCACCGACAGCAGCATCGTTGCACAGCTGACGCCGCACGTCCAGATGGTGTGGCAGTTCTCCGAAAGGACCATTCCGCCACTCGGAAGGCCACCAATTGACTGCTTTCAAACTCGCTCACTTGGCTGTAGGAATCACGAGCGCGTTTCCGCGACATAGTTGCCTGCTTGCATCACACGTTTGCACCACATTGAGCCTTCCGGCTGTGAGCTTTCCAAATAAAAAGTGTAAGTAGGCTGTTTAGGTTTTTATGTTGATAACGCCATGCAACGCTCTATATGAAAATCACCGACTGTGCTGTGTGCAGTCTGTGGCTGGTTTGCATTGTTGGAATTTGCTATTGTAGTGTTCGGCAGTTGGATGTGAACAGCGCGTAGCGTTGTGCAGTTGGACGTGAGCCGCCAGCAGTGGTGGATGTGGGAGAGAGATGGCGGAGTTTTGAGAGCGGATGATATGGTCGTGTGTTCATCAGAGACAGTAAATTTGTAAGACTGGATGTCATGAACTGATATATATATATATATATATATATATATATATATATATAATGACTTTTGAACACTATTAAGGTAAATACATTGTTTGTTCTCTATCAAATTCTTTCATTTGCTAACTATGCCTATCAGTAGTTAGTGACTTCAGTAGTTAGAATCTTTTATTTAGCTGGCAGTATTGGCGCTGTATTGCAGTTTTTGTGAGGTAAGTGATTCATGAAAGGTATAGGTTATTGTTATTCAGGGCCATTATTTTGTAGGGATTATTGGAAGTCAGATTGCGTTGCGCTTAAAATATTGTGTGTCGGTTTAAACACAGTCATTTATAATTTTTCTAAGGGGACGTTTTAAAAGATACAGTTGGCCCTCTAGTAGCTATGCCACTGCACTAACTGTTAGCGGACGACATGAAACAGTTGTCAATACATCTACTACTCCCCACGTGGCATATGCCACCATCGTATCGAAACCGACGTCGTCTTTCTAGGCGTATTAATGTTTTTTACCGGCAGCGTATATAAGCCGATCCTGCACACCTGTAGAAGGGACGGAAACTTTGAGTCGACGAGGACATTCATTCGTGTAACAATGCCCCGCTGCCTGTCGTCACTTCAGTTCTTGTACCTAGCAACAGTAGAACACTGCTTGGGCCTCACGCAGTTGATGACTCCCCAGCTAGCGGACTAGAAACTACTTTCGCTAACGATATCTGTTAGTTATAAATCACGAGGGGCCCAGCTGCTGAAATTTTTTTAAACCACGACGGAGTTAGCATTCTGTTCAGTTACTATGAATTCACAGGCCAATGTGATGGCCTGCAGTGGGGTACCATGCTTAAAGTCCAAACAAAAACATTCTTATTTTTCTTTTAGGATAGCATGGTTGTGACAAATGTTTAGAAAGAACACCAACATCTACGGTATTTCTTTGCTCTTTGTACCATCTCCTATCCTTCCATTTAAGTTCTAGGAAACGTGACTGCCGTTCCTGTCTTCTGTCATCTCCTGGTAAAACACTCTGAGTGTGATTTAGACAGTTGGTAAGGACAGCAGTCTACCTAACCTTGCTTTTAGCCGCGCTGTCTTGGGCGTCTTGCTACGGTTCAAGCGGCTCCCCTCGTTGGAGGTTCGAGTCCTCACTCGGACATGGGTGTGTGGTTGTCCTTAGCGTGGGTTAGTATTTAAGTAGTGTGTAAGCCTAGGGATCGGTCACCTCAGCAGTTTGGTCCCATAGGAACTTAGCCCAGATTTCCAAAAAATTTTCTGCTTTTCAGTAACAAATCAAAAATCTTGTAGGTACCCAGAGCTTACCAGAGACCAGTAAAAAGGAGAGTACGTCACATATTTCCTTTTTATCCACTAACACAACTGCTTGCATTTGGATATAATCACTCCTACAAAAGGAAGTCACCTCCTCACGTTATGTATATTTGAAGAAGAGGTCGAAAAGAAGTAACCCTAATTAAACTGCTTGTTGAAAAACAATATAACCTTTGCCAGTCAGTGGTGTAATAATTTATTGCATTTCAGAGACTCAAGTGCTATTGGTGGACAGGGCGGTGCTTTTTCAATTTACGCGGTTTTGTGTAAGATGTTTTGCATGGCTTGTTTTTTCTGGAAACTTCCACTCTTGGAAAATTAACTGGAAGTTTGCAAAAAGTGTAAAGCAATTAAAAGACACAAAGGGCACTGGTCATACCCGTTTTCAAGAAGGAACGTCGAACAGATGTGCTGAACTATAGACCCATACCTCTAACGTCAATCAGTTGTAGAATTTTGGAACACGTATTATGTTCGAGTATAATGACTTTTTTGAAGACTAGGAATCTACTCTGTAGGAAACCGCATGGGTTTCGGAAAAGACGATCGTGTGAAACCCAGCTCGCTCTATTCGTCCACGAGACTCAGAGTGCCATAGACACGGGTTCCCAGGTCCAGTTCGCCACAGTCGTTTAATGAACAAAGTAAGAGCATATGGACTATCAGACCAATTGTGTGATTGGATTGAAGAGTTCCTACATAATAGAACGCAGCATGCCATTCTAAATGGAGAGAAGTCTTCTGAAGTTAGAATGATTTCAGGTGTGCTGCAGGGGAGTGTCGTAGGACTGTTGTTATTCAGATGCTGTAGTATATCGAGAGGTTGTAACAAAGGAAAATATACTGAAATGCAGGAGGATCTGCAACGAATTGACGCATGGTGCAGGGAATGGCAACTGAATCTCAATGTAGACAAGTGTAATGTGCTGCGAATACATAGAAAGAAAGATCCTTTATCATTTAGCTACAATATAGAAGGTCAGCAACTGGAAGCAGTTAATTTCATAAATTACCTGGGAGTAGGCATTAGGAGTGATTTAAAATGGAATGACCATATAAAAGTAATCGTCGGTAAAGCAAATGCCAAACCGAGATTCATTGGAAGAATCCTAAGAAAATGCAGTCCGAAAACAAAGGAAGTAGGTTACAGTACACTTGTTCGCCCACTGCTTGAATATTGCTCACCAGTGTGGGATCCGTACCAGATAGAGTTGATAGAAGGGATAGAGAAGATCCAACGGAGAGCAGCGCGCTTCGTTAGAGGATCATTTATTAATCGCGAAAGCGTTACGGAGATGATCGATAAACTCCAGTGGAAGACTCTGCAAGAGAGACGCTCAGTAGCTCGGTACGTGCTTTTGTTGAAGTTTCGAGACCATACCTTCACCCAGGAGTCAAGCAGTGTATTGCTCCCTCCTGCGTATATCTCGCGAAGAGACCATGAGGATAAACTCAGAGAGATTAGAGCCCACACAGAGGCATATTGACAATCTTTCTTTCCACGAACAATACGAGACTGGAATAGAAGGGAGAACCAATATAAGGTACTTAAGGTACCCTCCGCCGCACACCGTCTGGTGGCTTGCGGAGTATGGATGTAGATGTAGATAATATTTAAACACAGTGCCTTTGGTTTGAAGTAGATGAACTCATTCGATATGTAGACCCCCCCCCCCTTCCACGTATATGTATTTAATAAACTGTGCCTAAGGAAACCGAAAGAGAAGGGATAACCCTAACAAGTGCGTGCACCGGGTGGTTCTTGTTGAAGTTAACAGTGCTACGAGGGATCAAGGGGTTCATCTCTAAATACTGCAGTGAAAGGGGGGTAACTGAGACCATAACCTATCACAAAATAGTACACATGAGGAACAGCACATAAAAAGCAACGTAATAGTTAACTCTTTCACACACTGAGATAAGTAGCAATGGCAAGATGAAATACGTATAATCACACCGTTGCCAGAAACTGAGCGGCAGAGTCCACATGAAAGGTAAGTAACTCACGAGGTCGCCCAAGAATTAGGTAAACGGTTTCGCTTCGGACATGGATGATTGCGTCGTTTGAATGGCATTAGCAAAATACATGCAGGAACCCAAAAAATTTCCTGTCGTTAGAGCACTGACTGCCAGAGCGTGCTTTAAAACAAAATCCTCGGTGCTGTAATTGAAAAATTGCCTGCTGCTGTCTCATCACCAACACCTCGCCTCGCTTTGCTGCCAGAACTTACCAGCATGAAAAGCGAAAAAGAGATCTGCGACCTCAGCAACTGGGGTCGGCACCTGCAGTGCGAAAGGTTCACAGCCTGCACAGAGGATGACCTTTTCGCCTCAGATCCCAGGCAACAGTCTGCCCATTTTTGTGTCCTGACCGAGATTCTCATTCTGCTTCACATCCTAACCCGGAGAACTGTTCATCTTCACATTCTGGCCAAGAGTCAAGTTAACACAAAAGCTTCTCTTAGCTCTGTGTGGAAAGATCGGAAAGAATTACCAGTTGCCCACTGAGACAGAATGTTAGCAACATCGCCAGTGAGAGAGAAGGTAGCAAACAATTCCCTCTGTCCTCCGAAAGGTTTGTTGTTATTCGAGCCGATCACCTAAAATTTTAGTTTAAAAGAAATTGCAACAATTTGATGCAAGACCCCAACCCTCGGAATTGGAGGCAGCTGCATTAGTCTGTACAAATATTTCACGGCTATTTTTTCTAGAGAAAGGAAGCAAAGGGAGGAAGATGTGCGTTGTACATCCTGTCGAAGATGGTGTCATTAGAAACTGAGCACAAGGAAGGATAAGGATGGAAATAGGCAATGTCCTTCTAAAAGGAACCATCGAGGCATTTGCCTTAGGTGATTTGGGGAAAATACGGAAAACATAAAGCTGAAGCCCATTCTGCTCAATAAGAGTCCATTGTGTGACCACTGGGCCACCTTCCTCCTCGCTTGTTGCGTTCTACAGAGGTAAATTTACCATGCATGAACTGAACCATAAAAGATTTACATATAGAAAATATGCCGATGTCGTTAACCAAGAGGTAACAGCATTCCTTCTACATTATAAAGAGGCACACAGGAAGCTACACGTATTCTCAGAGTCTCTGGCGGCAGCATACCTGAATAGAGTCTTCTCGGTTTACAAATAATAATCGAGTACTAATTAATAGCAAGAAATGTACAGAAATACGAAAAAATTTATGCACGTGGTTTTGCGATGTGGTGACACACCCGTCATACAACTGACATCACCACCTGGATAAAGAGCCTTACCCAATAAATAAAGATCAGTATTTCATCCTGAACACCGCATTTTGGCGACCATGGCGGGACGCCACGGGAAGATACCTGGAAGCAACCGTGTGAAGCCGTTTGTCATCGTGGGAAGACCAAGTACGCCGAAATTTTGTTCGTGGATGACGATAAGCTTCTTGCATTTCAATTCTGCACAGTGTCAGAAGACAGGTGAGCTGCAGACAAAACCTCTAGCCCAACAGGTGCTGCAGATTAGATTAATGCCAAATTTCTCACTCCAGATCATACAAAATGATAAATTACTCCCATAACATAAATGGGTTACTTGAAAAATCAACTGTCCTACACACTGGAAAAGCCATAAAGTAAGTCCTTTAATTTCTTCGTTTGCATGGGCATAGAGTCCGTAGTTGCTTTATAATTCATGAGGGTACTTTTGATCCGTCGTTGCAGCTACAAAATGCATTTTTCCACCAGACGCCTTATGCTTTATTGGGGTAAAGCATCATCAGTGGCGGTGTAAGCGAGAAATCAGCCGAAAAATCACCACCACTGATGATGCTTTACCTCAATAAAGCAAAACGCGTCTGGTGAAAAAAATCACGCATCTCGTAGCTGCAACGGCGGATCAAAAATACCCTCATGAATCATAAAGTAAGTTTCTAAACTCATCAGCGGCCTTGCGTATATCTTATGGTTGGCAGATCTGTACACTCAGTTGGATGAATTACTTTATTAGTCACGGAATGAAAGCGTTTGATCTGCTTAACAGAAGATTTATTCAGAAAACATAGGAATCAAATACACACATTAAAGATGGGATTAACAAGAATTTTATAAGGACTTTACTGCAACAGAAAAAATTGTAAAAAATGGTTATTTGGGTCGCCACTATGAAGGTGCTGGACAGTTACTGTTGAAGTGGTGCTCAGACTCATAGAGGACGATGACTGTGACTATAAACGGTGGCATGAAAATTTATAGTAATAAAAAATTACAAAAAAATATCTACATCCGAGCAGAGCCCTCAACAGATTAAGAAATAACGAAAGGATTAGAAACACCATCACAAGACGTGTGAACTCCAGTGCATCAACTCAAAAGTTAATCGAAACGTGACTATTTATCTGAATAGGGAAAAAGATCCCCTTGAAACAGAAAAACTGTACAACAGGTGAATATAAGTGCGTAGGACATATGATGCACAAGCTGAGACCTTACCTGAAATGCAGTTCTCTCCCCGAACGCTGTCGCGACTTCCAAAGTTTGATGAATGCGTTACAGTTGCCGTCTTACCGTCGTTGCGAATGAGATGGCTGCTGATGGGCCACCATACTCCATCCTGCAGGGGCTGCTGTTTTTTAGAACTGTAGCTGGTGTGGGGCGGAATGCTGTCACTTGAGCCTTGGGCCTTATCGTGATTACTGATAACTGACGCGAAAAATCTCTAAGTCTTGAGTAAGTACAGTGTTGAGCTATGAAGACTCCGCAGAAGGCTGCAGTCAAAAAAAAAAAAAAAAAAAAGAGCGCGGACAAGACGAGTGAGGAACCATGAGTCGCGCATCAAGAACCAAAGCATCTCTCTAATTTTTGGTAGCTTTCCTTCAGCCCTCTGGAGGTCATACATCTTTCCAGGCAAGCACATAAAGGACCTAAGTGCTTCTCCTATGCCTGATCTGGAAGTCAGCTCACTAGCTCCCACCGACAAGCTAATAACGTATGAGCTTCGTGTTTTCGGAAACGAGAACAGGTCCAACTCACTTGTAAGAAATTCTGGATATTTTGATGTGAGCTTTGCACTGAATTCCGACGGAAAATCAGAGTTAGGAAATTTTACAGACGCATGTGCAGCCATATATGTATCTTATGCAATGGAGTCTGGAAACTAAGCGCGATAGGATATCGGCAAGTGGTCGGCTGAATACACCACTGAAATTTTGCTTCTCGCCGGTACCATTACCGGTGTCCCTTTCTGCTGGACACTCCTTCGCACTTTCTTGCGTCACTTTGTCCGGCTACCAGCAGGATTAGTGCCGGAAGGCTTGCTCGGCTGTATGTGTGATCTGTTACCGCAGAAACCGCACCTTGAGTGAAGGCTGCTTCTTCGACACCATGCGAAAGCTTTGCCTGTATCCTGCCTCAAACAAATGGCCATCCTATAGCCCCAGAGCCAGATATATTAAAGACATTGTTTCCTGACCGCTCGTCTAATACAGGGTGCCTAGGAAGCTGTTTTCTTGGGTGGCTGGACAACAATGCAAGAAAATCGTACTAATGGAGTTCATTTCAGTACGTTAAATTGACAGTACTTTGCGTATTCACAAAGGTGCGTCGCAAGCAGATGGCGACATGCAAGTAATCAATTCCCTTCGGTATATACAATTTCTTTGCAAGCAAAACAATATTCGTAAGTCACTGCTGTAGCGTTTGTATGACGGCTCGTCTTCCTCTCCTGCCGTGGCTAGACTGCACAGCGCTTACATTCTCTTCATGTAGAGGCCTCTCCTGTCTTTGTGTCGTCTTAGAGAGGGGGTCAGTCAGAGTACTGTTGGCTGACGTTGTCTCACAGCCCTCTCTGCTCTTCCGTTCTTGATCGTCGTTAGGCCGGAACAAAAGAAAAATACCTACCACACTTATGAAATGTTAAATTATGTACAGAGAGATGAGTTATCCTCACTGTTACTAGCTATGCTCTAAACACTCATACGATAGGCGTACAGTACAAGTTACACGTCAGCAAATAAAAAATAAATTGGAAAGTAAATGAAGTAAAAAGAATCTCATGCGAAAATCAAGTGTAGAAATGAGATAAACATATGAGGAGAAGGCCTGAAACAGGTTCAAAATGGTTCAAATGGCTCTGAACGCTATGGGACTTAACATCCATGGTCATCAGTTCCCTAGAACTTAGAACTACTTAAACCTAACTAACCTAAGGACATCACACAACACCCAGCCATCACGAGGCAGAGAAAATCCCTGACCCCGCCGGGAATCGAACCCGGGAACCCGGGTGCGGGAAGCGAGAACGCTACCGCACGAGCACGACCTGCGTGCCCTGGAACAGGCACCGCCTCACAACATGAGCAGGGTCGCCACCTACATACGAGGTCATCTGTCAAGCATCTTCAGGCACATCGAAACAGGTGGCAGATGAGTTCAAGCCATCTCCATCCACCACCGGCAGCCATCGGGGAGCAGGTATCAATGAACCAGCTGGCTGTGTTCAGCCGCGACGAGAGGCGGACTGCAGCAGGTGCTGCCATTGGTTTCCCAATGACAAGAACATTCCCTTAGGGAATACTACTGGTAAATAATCGTGAGTGAACATTCGGAACAGTCATTTCACTATACGGATTTTAATATGTGAAGCACGCGGTGTTAAATAGTAATACGATTTCAGAGGATGTAGACGTAATGGCAATAAATAAAAGTAGAGCCACATGTTTAAACAGTTCAAGGAACAAATGGTTAAAAAATTAAAGGACTAGTTGGGAATAGACTAGAGGCAGTTAAGGTAGAATAATAGAGAGATAAAAAACGATAGTCACCGTTCTAAGGCCAGAAGTAAATTAACAAATGGCAGATAAATTTGTTCAGAGACTCGAGAATACTAGCAAAATCATAGACAAAAAGTGTACGATAATCTAGATATAGCTAGAAAAGAATTTATTGAAACTAGTGAAAGAGTAAAACTAAACTTAGATAAAATACAAGGAGAATGCTTAACCATTTTGAAAAAGAAAATTCGAAACGAAAAGGAGAAACTTGAATCACTTAAGAATCGAGTTGAAATGGATTCCAAACTAGTGACTCAATTCAGGCAAAGAAATAACAGAAATGTGCCACGATATGCCTTAGAGGAAGGTACTCACGATGGAGAACTCTCCCGTCACATAAAGAAAGCAGAAGGTCAATTTCTGGATATGCCAAAGCAGCTACTGATTTAAATTTACAGGTCATGTCACTTATAATTCAAATTGCGCCATTACCAGGGTCTGTTATACGTATCACCATTAATTAACAAAAATATAGCATGTACCCCACAGTCCCCAAAGAGTTATGGGACTGCTATGTGTCAACTTGTATGGTCCATTGCCCAAAGAGAGGGATATATATATATATACAGGGTGGTCCATTGATCGTGCCCGGGCCAAATATCTCACGGAATAAGCGCCAAACGAAAAAAACTACAAAGAACGAAACTTGTTCAGCTTAAAGGGGGAAACCAGATGGCGCTATGTTTGGCCTGCTAGATGGTGCTGCCATAGGTCAAACGGATATCAACTGCGCTTTTTTTAAAAATAGGAACCCCCATTTTTCATTACATATTCGTGTAGTACGTAAAGAAATATGAATGTTTTAGTTGGACCACTTTTTTCGCTTTGTGATAGATGGCACTGTAAGTCACAAACATATGGCTCGCAATTTTAGCTGAACAGTTGATAACAGGTAGGTTTCTTAAATTAAAATACACAACGTAGGTACGTTTGAACATTTTATTTCGGTTGTTCCAGTGTGATACATGTACCTTTGTGAACTTATCATTTTTGAGAACCCATGATGTTACAGTGTGATTACCTGTAAATACCACATTAATGCAATGAATGCTCAAAATGATGTCCGTCAACCTCAATGCATTTGGCAATACAAGTAACGAAATTCCTCTCAACAGCGAGTGGTTCGCCTTCCGTAATGTTCGCACATGCATTGACAGTGCGCTAACGCATGCTGTCAGGCGTTGTCTACATACACATCTACATTTATACTCCGCAAGCCACCTAACGGTGTGTGGCGGAGGGCACTTTGCGTGCCACTGTCATTACCTCTCTTTCCTGTTCCAGTCGTGTGTGGTTCGCCGGAAGAACGACTCCCGGAAAGCCTCCATGCGCGCTCGAATCTCTCCAATTTTACATTCGTGATCTCCTCGGGAGGTATAAGTAGGGGGAAGCAATATATTCGATAACTCATCCAGAAACGCACCCTCTCGAAACCTGGACAGCAAGCTACACCGCGATGCAGAGCGCCTCCCTTGCAGAGACTGCCACCTGAGTTTGTTGAACATCTCCGTAACGCTATCACGCTTACCAAATAACCCTGTGACGAAACGCGCCGCTCTTCTTTGGATCTTCTCTATCTCCTCTGTCAACCCGACGTAGTACGGATCCCACACTGGCGAGCAATACTCAAGTATAGGTCGAATGAGTGTTTTGTAAGCCACCTCCTTTGTTGATGGACTACATTTTCTATGGACTCTTCCAATGAATCTCAACCTGGCACCCGCCTTACCAACAATTAATTTTATATGATCATTCCACTTCAAATCATTCCGTACGCATACTCTCAGATATTTTACAGAATTAACTGCTACCAGTGTTTGTTCCGCTATCATACAATCATACAATAAAGGATCCTTCTTTCTATGTATTCGCAATACATTACATTTGTCTATGTTGAGGGTCAGTTGCCACTCCTTGCACGAAGTGCCTATCCGCTGCAGATCTTCCTTCATTTCTCTGCAATTTTCTAATGCTGCAACTTCTCTATATACTACAGCATCATCCGCATGGAACTAGGTCATTTACATAGATTGTGAAAAGCGATGGTCCCATAAGACTACCCTGTGGCACGCCAGAGGTTACTTTAACGTCTGTAGACGTCTCTCCATTGAGACCAACAAGCTGTGTTCTGTTAGCTAAAAACTCTTCAATCCAGCCAAACAGCGGGTCTGATATTCCGTAGGCTCTTACTTTGTTTATCAGGCGACAGTGCGGAACTGTATCGAATGCCTTCTGGAAGTCAAGGAAAATGGCATCTACCTGGGAGCCTGTATCTAATATTTTCTGGGTCTCATAAACAAATAAAGCTAGTTGGGTCTCACACGATCGCTGTTTCCGGAATCCATGTTGATTCCTACAGAGTAGATTCTGAGTTTCCAGAAATGACATGAAACGCGAGCAGAAAACATTTTCTAAAATTCTACCACAGATAGATGTCAGAGATATAGGTCTATAGTTTTTCGCATCTGCTCGACGACCCTTCCTGAAAACTGGAACTACCTGTGCTCTTTTCCAATCATCTGGAACCTTCCGTTCCTCTAGAGACTTTCGGTACACGATTGTTAGAAGGGGGGCAAGTTCTTTCGCGTACTCTGTGTAGAATCGAATTGGTATTCTGTCAGGTCCAGTAGACTTTCCTCTGTTGAGTGATTTCAGTTGCTTTTCTATTCCTTGGACACTTATTTCGATGTCAGCCATTTTTTCGTTCGTGCGAGGATTTAGAGAAGGAACTGCAGTGCAGTCTTCCTGTGTGAAACAGCTTTGGAAAAAGGTGTTTAGTATTTCAGCTTTACGCGTGCCATCCTCTGTTTAAATGCCATTATCATCCCAGAGTGTCTGGACATGCTGTTTCGATCCACTTACTGATTTAACATAAGACCAGAACTTCCTAGGATTTTCTGTCAAGTCGGTACATAGAATTTTACACACTGCTGTGTGGAGTGGATTCCTGACCTAACCAACGGAACCCATAGCCCCACCACCCTATGGCGCAAGTCGAGGAATCTGCAGCCCATACGATCGCAGAACCGTCTCAGCCTCTGATTCAGATACTCCACTCGGCTCTGTACCAAAGATCCGCAGTCAGTCCTGTCGACGATGTTGCAGATGGTGAGCTCTACTTTCATCCCGCTAGCGAGACTGGCAGTCTTCACCAAATCAGATAGTCACCGGAAGCCAGAGAGGATTTTCTCCAATCCATAGCGACACACATCATTGGTGCCGACATGAGCGACCACCTGCAGATGGGTGCACACTGTACCCTTCATGGCATCTGGAAGGACCCTTTCCACGTCTGTAATGACTCCACCCGGTATGCACACGGAGTGCACATTGATTTTCTTCCCCTCCCTTGCAGCCATATCCCATTACGCGCCTGACGTTGGAGCTCTCAACTACCAGTATGCCCACCCTCTGCGACCGCCCGGTTCTTGCAGACTGAGGGGCAACCTCTGGAACAGGACAAGCAGCCATGTCCGGCCGAAGATCAGTATCAGCCGGAGACAGAGCCTGAAACAGGTTCATCAGACAAACTGGAGAGGCCTTCCGTTCAGCCCTCGAGAATGTCTTTCGCCCCCTGCCACACCTCCAGACGACCTCCCATTCTGCCACGGGTGTGGGGTCAGTCTCAATGTGGGCAGTATCCCGGGCAGCCACAGACGTAGTCCGTTAGGGGGATGCGTGGGACGAGCTGGCCGTCCCCGACAAACCCCCATCCGGATCCCCACAGTGACGCCCATTGGCAACAGCCACAAGCTATGTGACCGAAGCCAACAGTGCCTGAAGCTGGGAGCGAAGGGATGCCAACTCAGCCCGCATACGAACACAGCAGTCGCAGTCTGTGGATCACGATAGCAAATATCCTTCAACTTTCCCCACAGAAAGAAATCCGGGGACGTCAGATCCGGTGAACGTGCGGGCCACGGTATGGTGCTTCGACGATCAATCCACCTGTCATGAAATATGCTATTCAGTACCGCTTCAACCGCACGCGAGCTATGTGCTGGACATCCATCATGTTGGAAGTACATCGCCATTCTGTCATGCAGTGAAACATCTTTTACCGGCCAGAATGGCCGTGCGGATCTAGGCGCTACAGTCTGGAGCCGAGCGACCGCTACGGTCGCAGGTTCGAATCCTGCCTCGGGCATGGATTTGTGTGATCCCTTAGGTTAGTTAGGTTTAATTAGTTCTAAGTTCTAGGCGACTGATGACCTCAGAAGTTAAGTCGCATAGTGCACAGAGCCATTTGAACCATTTTTTTGAAACATCTTTGTAGTAACATTGGTAGTAAATTACGTGGGAAAACATCATACATTGCACCATTTAGATTGCCATCGATAAAATGGGGGCCAATTATCCTTCCTCCCATAATGTTGCACCATACATTAACCCGCCAAGGTCGCTGATGTTCCACTTGTCGCAGCCATCGTGGATTTTCCGTTGCCCAATAGTGCATGTTCTGCCAGTTTACGTTACCGCTGTTGGCGGGTGAAGCTTCGTCGCTAAATACAACGCGTGCAAAAAATCTGTCATCGTCCCGTAATTTATCTTGTGTCCAGTGACGTTCAAAGTCGTCACCATGCAATTCCTGGTGCATAGAAATATGGTACGGGTGCAACTGATGTTGATGTAGCAATCTCAACACCGACGTTTTTGAGATTCCCGATTCTCGTGCAATTTGTCTGCTACTGATGTGCGGATTAGGCGCGACAGCAGCTAAAACACCTACATGGGCATCAACATTTGATGCAGGTCGTGGTTGACGTTTCAAATATGGCTGAACACTCCCTGTTTCCTTAAATAACGTAAATATCCGGCGAACGGTCCGGACACTTGGATGATGTCGTCCAGGATACCGAGCACCATACATAGCACACGCCCGTTGGGAATTTTGATCACAATAGCCATACATCAACACGATATCGACCTTTTCCGCAATTGGTAAACGGTCCATTTCAACACGGATAATGTATCACGAAGCAAATACTGTCTGCACTGGCGGAATGTTACGTAATACCACGTACTTATACGTTTGTGACTATTACAGCGAGAAAAGTGGTCCAACTATATCATTCATATTTCTTTACATTCTGCACGAATATGTAATAAAAATGGGGGTTGCTATTTAAAAAAACGCAGTTGATATCCATTTGACCTATGGCAGCGCCATCTAGCGGGCCAACCATAGCGCCATCTGGTTTCCCCCTTCAAGCTAGACGAGTTTCGTTCTTTGTAGTTTTTTCGTTTGATGGTTATTTCGAGAGATATTTGGGGCCCGGTCACTATCAATATATTATTATTATTATTATTATTATTATAAGGAATTTTCCCCTTTAAGAGAGCGATTGAACTTGAATTCATAATTTCACCTTCGGATGTTTTTCTTCTTTGCTTCCCAAAACCTTCTCATCCTCTCAGGTTGCTCCTTCTTCCATTCCTCTGTCCATTTTTTACCAGGCTGACGCGATGTTCTTTCCCCAAACTTCACACTTGTGATTTTATGCCGACACTTGGTGCGATCTTCGAGATTTTTTATGTTGATCTGCTGTAAGTCCCTCTGGACTTCTTTCAACCATTCTGTGCCACATTTACTCCTTGTTATAACATTGAATAATTTCTTTGCTGTTCTGGAGTCTTCCATCCTGTAGATGTGTGTATAAAATTTGGCTCGGCGCTTTCTGATTTCATCTGTTACTATGTTGATCTTTCTATAGAGTTCGTTTTGTGGTCTCTTCATCCAAATGCCATTTTTGTTGATTGGACCGTAAATCTTCCTGAGAATTTTTCTTTCCTGCTTTTCTATTTCCTTAATTTTTGAATGACCATCAATCACCATTGTTTCAGCTGCATAGATTGCTTCTGGAAGAATCACTGTTGTATAGTGTCTTAATTTTGCGTCTGTCGAAATGCACTTCTTGTTGTAATGCGTCCATGTTAGCTTGTAGGCCTTCTGGAGCTTGGTGATTCTTTGTTGATTGGCAATTCGGTTTAATCCTGAGGACTGTATAGTTTCACCGAGGTATTTAAAATGGCAGACTTGTGCAATTTTACCATATTTTGTTATTAAAGGGGATTTATTTTCTGGTTGCCTTTCCATATACTGGGTTTTTCATAAGATATCTGTAGTCCGGTTTTTTGTGAAATTTCATGTAGTTTTTCCACTGCGTGAATCGCTTCTGTTCTGTTATTGGTGATAATTGCAATATCGTCAGCGAAAGCAAGGCACTTGACTTTAATTCGGTTCTCTTTCTTGATACCAATTTGGATACCCTTTACGTGAGGTTCCCATTCCCTGATTATCTATTCTAGAACAATATTGAAAAGGATTGGGGATAGTCCGTCCCCCTGTCGGACTCCAGATTTGATTTCGAAGGGTTCTGATACTTCGCCCATGAATTTCACTTTGGCCGTTGTTCCTGTGATTTTTCGTGTCTTTCGGTCGATCCCAAATTCTTCCATGATTTTAAACAGGGTTCCACGGTCCACTGAATCATATGCTTTCCTGAAGTCGATGAATGTAACTACTGTGTTTCTGCATTTCCTCATTTTTAATATTGTCTTTAAGCACCAGATCTGTTCCGCACATGAGCGTCCTTTTCTGAATCCGGCCTGGTATTCACCAATTAGTGTATCTGCTTGGGATTCTATCCTGTTTAAAAGCGCTTTGGAAAGGATTTTGTAAGCGACAGGGAGCAGGGAAATTCTTCTGTAATTGTTCATGTCTGTCTTGTCGCCCTTTTTGTGTAGCGGGTGAATTAGAGCACATTTCCAGTCCTCTGGTATCTGCTCCGTTATCCATATGTCTGACATTATATGGTATAATTTCTGCATAAGTATAAGATCGTTTAGTTTCCAGAACTCAGCAATGATCCCATCTTCTCCTGGTGCTTTGTTATTTTTCAACTGCTGGACTATCTCCATAATTTCTTCAAGATCCGGGGCATGTGAGTCTGGGTGTGTGAATGCTGGAGAAGAGAAGACAAGTTTTTCTTGGGGTGGTTCGCAGTTGAGGAGGGAACTGAAATATTGGGCTAAGATTTTGCAGTTATTTTTCGTGTTGGTTTCCAAAGAGCCATCGGGTTTATATATATATATATATATATATATATATATATATATATATATATATATATATATATATATATAGTTAGTGATTGAATATTGATTTAAATACACTCCTGGAAATGGAAAAAAGAACACATTGACACCGGTGTGTCAGACCCACCATACTTGCTCCGGACACTGCGAGAGGGCTGTACAAGCAACGATCACACGCACGGCACATCGGACACACCAGGAACCGCGGTGTTGGCCGTCGAATGGCGCTAGCTGCGCAGCATTTGTGTACCGCCGCCGTCAGTGTCAGCCAGTTTGCCGTGGCAAACGGAGCTCCATCGCAGTCTTTAACACTGGTAGCATGCCGCGACAGCGTGGACGTGAACCATATGTGCAGTTGACGGACTTTGAGCGAGGGCGTATAGTGGGCATGCGGGAGGCCGGGTGGACGTACCGCCGAATTGCTCAACACGTGGGGCGTGAGGTCTCCACAGTACATCGATGTTGTCGCCAGTGGTCGGCGGAAGGTGTACGTGCCCGTCGACCTGGGGCCGGACCGCAGCGACGCACGGATGCACGCCAAGACCGTAGGATCCTACGCAGTGCCGTAGGGGACCGCACCGCCACTTCCCAGCAAATTAGGGACACTGTTGCTCCTGGGGTATCGGCGAGGACCATTCGCAACCGTCTCCATGAAGCTGGGCAACGGTCCCGCACACCGTTAGGCCGTCTTCCGCTCACGCCCCAACATCGTGCAGCCCGCCTCCAGTGGTGTCGCGACAGGCGTGAATGGAGGGACGAATGGAGACGTGTCGTCTTCAGCGATGAGAGTCGCTTCTGCCTTGGTGCCAATGATGGTCGTATGCGTGTTTGGCGCCGTGCAGGTGAGCGCCACAATCAGGACTGCATACGACCGAGGCACACAGGGCCAACACCCGGCATCATGGTGTGGGGAGCGATCTCCTACACTGGCCGTACACCACTGGTGATCGTCGAGGGGACACTGAATAGTGCACGGTACATCCAAACCGTCATCGAACCCATCGTTCTACCATTCCTAGACCGGCAAGGGAACTTGCTGTTCCAACAGGACAATGCACGTCCGCATGTATCCCGTGCCACCCAACGTGCTCTAGAAGGTGTAAGTCAACTACCCTGGCCAGCAAGATCTCCGGATCTGTCCCCCATTGAGCATGTTTGGGACTGGATGAAGCGTCGTCTCACGCGGTCTGCACGTCTAGCACGAACACTGGTCCAACTGAGGCGCCAGGTGGAAATGGCATGGCAAGCCGTTCCACAGGACTACATCCAGCATCTCTACGATCGTCTCCACGGGAGAATAGCAGCCTGCATTGCTGCGAAAGGTGGATATACACTGTACTAGTGCCGACATTGTGCATGCTCTGTTGCCTGTGTCTATGTGCCTGTGGTTCTTTCAGTGTGATCATGTGATGTATCTGACCCCAGGAATGTGTCAATAAAGTTTCCCCTTCCTGGGACAATGAATTCACGGTGTTCTTATTTCAATTTCCAGGAGTGTATGTTACTTTGTAATAATTAAAAGTGGTAACTGCCAAAAGTGTTTCTAAATGTTGTGAAAGAGATTATGTACTTAACACATATTCAAAAACGTTTCAAATGACAATGAAAACTTATTGCATAACCATTATTTTAAGAATGTATTGGAAATACATAACGTCAAGCATATAAACACTTCAGAGCATCAATCTCAGAGTAACCCAGCAATGAGAGTAATGAAAGAACTATGTATGTTATGTCATACTTATTGTTTGGGAAGACATAAACCAGGTGGTAGATATGTTCTTAGAATTTAGAACCATTCTCAGTGAGATTCCTCCTCTTAGTACAGGTTTTATTCTATTATAGATTGCAGGTAATGAAATCTTAGGAGAACTGTCACTTTCAGTGCCAAAGTAGTGTAAAATTATGGACAGTCAAAGGAATGTTAGGTCATCTAGGGACAAAATAATCCCTAGGAAAACAAGTAGGATCTATGTAATCTTTATAATGTATGTAGGATGCCAAGTCTCACAATACAAGGTAATCTAACACTTGAAACTGTTGTACGACTATGTTACGAGATTCATAGGAGACACTCTACACTAATAGTAGAAAAACAGGGGTTAAATTATTATGCATTGTTATTTAGGAGTTAAACTGTGTTATAACCCACGTAAATCAGTAGTAATCGTTACCGTACAGGGATGGCATATGCTGTTTAACATGTGTCTCAAGTATATTCTTGTCTATATCCTTAGCTGAGAATTGTTATAATCGATCACAACAGTGCTGACAGTAGAGTTAGGTATAAAAAGGCATCGTAAGGAAATGTGCCCCTTGATTATCACCCCATGATATTCATACTAGGGAGCAAATCGTAATTAGTCTGAAAACAGTCCTCCCCACCCAGCCTCCTGCTTATCTCCATCAGCCAGTTAGCTTCTCCCAACATGTCTGATGCACACACTCTGGCCTCGGCAGGCAGAGACTATGGTCATGTGTGTGTGTGAGAGAGTTGCATTTGCGTGAGCGAGTGTGTGCGTGTGTGTGTATGTATGTGTATGTATGTTGTCGAATTCTGGTCAGGGCCTGTTTGGCTGAAAACATTGTTTGACAGTCTTTTTGTTGTGCCTATTTGTGACCCAAAATGTCCACTATATGGTAAGCAGCAACTATCCTTTGCATAATACTGTTAATATTCATTTTGCATTCACAAATGTTAAAATTTGCAAACCTGTAATTATTTAAAAATTTGCAAACCTGTAATTGTTTAAATACAATCATTATTCACATAATATAGGTTGTTTAACTTTCAGCGTAAGCTGAGCACAATCAGACTGAGTAACTATAAATGCATTAGAATTAAGCTGTTATGTATAGGCTAGACCTAAGATATATGGATATGTAGTGTTTCAATTTTATTAACTAAAAGCCATCGTATTTCCCACCTAAGCAACGTCAGGCAAGCTGAATTTATTTACTTTTTAAGTATCATGTGGTATTGTAAAAGTTATATTAAAGCACTGTGTCTCTTTTGTCTGTTACATGTCCAGAGTATGAGTTTCTGACATTGTGGTCCAGTGATGATCTACTGGCGCGGAGAGAGGCAGTGCAACTCACTATATCAAGTCGGCTGACAGCTAGTCCCCAGAAGACGTACTGGAAGATATATCATGAAGTCCATTGGGTCATTTTTGTGTGAGAAACGGAATGAATGCATACTGAAGTTGTAATACTTCTGTATGAATTGTCAAAGAGTGAACATTAAACCTGTGTGAAGCTTATATATTTTCAAGAACATTATTTCTTGTTGTGTGATTTATACGCTCAAGTAACTACTGCGCTGAATGTTAAAAGTTATTCACGAAATATTAGCAATTTCTGTGCTGGTTTGCTCATGCAATCGGTTCTTGTGAGTGAAATATCAGAAACAGTGAAACTGAATATTTTGTTATAACAAAAGGAGGGTCCCCTTCCAAATGAATATTTAATTCGTCTTATTATAAATAAATACCAGCTACTTCTTTCATTAATAGCTAATCAAGAAATAACTTCGATCATTAGTGAAAAGGATTCTCTTTGACGTTATAAATATGGAAGACGATGTGTGATTGTTTCCCAAGGACAATATAATTTGACTAAACAATTTTTAAAAAATTACGGAACTAGCTTCTGGTCTCTCTCAATCGGTGAAACGAATCCAGTACTAAGTCATAACTTATTGGAAGAATAATAACCGAAAACTGATTAATAGCACGAGAAACACAAAGCTAAGAAAAATTAATGCATGCTGTTTTCCAACACGGAGACACATTGTCAGCGATTTAACGTAACTACTTGAATCAAGAACCTTATCCAGCTGATATGAAGATCAAAATTTCTTCACGAACATCGAAGATCGTGCTGTAGTTCCTCCTCTGAATCTTCACACCAACACCGAAATGATGGTTTATGAGACAAGTGATTACGGAACAGACCATCAACAAAAATCGCTCAACACAGGAAAGGCGACTTAACCTGATGAAATGCATATACAGTTGTACACATGAGTTTATGTGACCATCCCATTCCATACTGCTTTCTAGTAGTACCCTTAAAATCGCATGCAATGCGACATACTTATGATGTTGACCACTGATCTTGAATACTACGGTGGAGTCAGTACAGAATAGCCTGCATTGTTACTAGATGTCCCCCTCCTACCATGACATCATCGATGACATCATGCATTGTTGACAATTTACTCCCTCTCCTGCAAAACTCTGACGTAGCCTATGATAAAATGGCATGAAATGCAAACATTTTCAAGAAACTCAAAACTTAACAATTGTGATATGTATAAAATGGCGCAATCGAAGGTGGCGAATGTAGCCCAGTTGTCATAACTGTAAATTGGTGGGAGATCCGAGATGAGAAATTATTCTGTTGATTGAAATGCCAGGATGGTTGATAATAATGCAGCCCTATGACCTCACAATCTAAGCTGGTGATCCCGGTGATACTGGCACAGTCCTAAGAAGTCAAATCCAAGGTGGTGATCCCAGGTGGCGGACCTGCCGTTACTTGCACAGTCCTTTGACCTTAGAATCCCAAACAATGGACTTGTTGGACGCTGGCACAGTCAGCATGATTGCCGTATAGTTTGTACTAACAAGGGAACCTCCCCATCGCCCCCCCCCCTCAGAATTAGTTATAAGTTGGTGCAGTGGATAGGCCTTGAAAAACTGAACACAGATCAATCGAGAAAACAGGAAGAAGTTGTGTGGAACTATGAAAAAATAAGCAAAATATACAAACTGAGTAGTCCATGTGTAAGATAGGCAACATACAGGTGACCGTAAACTCATGAGCGGCGTGGTCCGGTGGTCAGCGTGTGCAGCTGCGGAACGGTAGGTCCTTGATTCAAGTCTTCCCTCCGGAGAAAATTTTAATTTTTTGTTTTCAGACAATTATCAAAGTTCAGGCACTCACATATAATCAACGTCGCTCTCCAAAATTCCAGGACATGTTCAGATTTGCTTGGACATATGCAGGATTTGACGGTCTACACACGGAAAAATTTGAAAACGTTAAAAACATATGTTTTGACAGAGCACAGACAAAACTGTGCGACTGTGGAACTGTTGCATTCATTTGTTGCAGTTTATGTGACAAACTCTTACGTTTTCACACTTTTTTGGGAGTGATTATCACATCCACAAGAAAACCTAAATTGGGCAAGGTAGAAGAATCTTTTTACCCATTCACCAAGTGTACAAGTTAGGTGGATCGATAACATATTCCTGTCATGTGACGCACATGCCGTCACCAGTGTCGTATAGAATATATCAGACGTGTTTTCCTGTGGAGGAATCGGTTGACCTATGACCTTGCCATCAAATGTTTTCGGTTCCCATTGGACAGGCACGTCCTTTCGGCTACTAATCGCACGGTTTTGCGGTCCGGCCGCAAAACACAGACACTAAACTTATTACACTGAACAGAGACGTCAATGAACGAACGGACAGATCATAACTTTGCAAAAATAAAGAAAGTAAACTTTTTACTCTAGGGAAGATTTGAAACCAAGAACCTCTCGCTCCGCAGTTGCTCACGCTAACCACGGGACCACGGCGCTCCTCAACTCCAACTCTCCTAGATGATGCTTATCTTGCACATGGACTACTCAGTTTGTATATTTTGCTCAGTTTTTTCACAGTTCCACACAACTTCTTCCTGTTTTCTCGATTGATCTGTGTTCAGTTTTTCAAGGCCTATCCACTGTACCAACTTATAACTAATTCTGAGGGGGGTGCGATGGGGAGGTTCCCTTGTAAGTACAGAATTCCAGATGGCAGACCTGCTGGATACTGCCACCGCCAGCGTTGTTGCCAAGTCAGTTGCATTCTAAGTTTGGTATCCTGCTCAAGAAAGACATTAAAAAAAAATGATCGGTTGTCCTGTGACACTAAAGTTCACTTACCTGAAGTTTAAAAAGAGTGAATTCTACTTGGTTAAACAATTCCCCCGCCCCCCATTCCCTCTGTTGTCTTGTCACAACCTGGAAAGAACACTAGCTCACCCTGATTGCTCCCTCGCAATGAGTATCAAGCAAGTGTATGTACAATCTCACCAACTGTTGTCACTACTCAGATTCCCTACATCTATGAAACTGATCGACTCGGCTTACGTCCAAACTGCTGGCAAGTATACCAGAAATGACAGGGGAGATTCTTCAAGGAGCTTTTCACAGTAGAACATTCCCCACAATTGATCTATACATACATGCAACACTCTACACCTAATAGGACACACTTAACGTAATGGGTAGCAGGAATGTCGTGATTGTATGTATTTGTATACACTATAAACCACTCAAACCAGTGTTGCACGATCCAGCTCATATGCCATAGACAGCCATCCTACTGGAAGTATACTACATACATATAATGAATTTTAGTGTTTTTCCTATGTAACTACGATGGTATTGTATAATTTTACGTAAATAACTCTCCAAAAGCGCTATTATAAACATTCAGAGAGCAGCATTTAGGGCTGAACTTAACAATATGCTGTCACATTACCCATTCGCTTACTCATTTCGCAGATTCCAACGTCGATAGGGAATGCAGCTCGATATTTCAGTCTTATATTGATATCAAGGAGTTTAACATTGAAAAACGTTTTCCAGTGGATTCTAACTTAATACAGTTGCTTTTATAAAATTACAGTCTGTAGCTCAGCAGAAATATCGTGAAAGTACCGTGCATATAAGCGCTTGCAAGCAGTTCATTAATTTTGCCATTTCTGCGCATACTCTTCTATGACAGCCTGCCATTCACTGTTGCCTGTCCAGCTTCTCTCTCTCTTCTGTCCGTCTGCAACCGTCGCTGCCTTCCGATTGCCCCACTGGCGTCCCTTTAGCACGGTGTCTTCACCCGCCTGTCGTGCTCTGATCACACGAACACATTGCAAAACTGCACAGTAGCGAAACAAGCGTTTCTATTATGATAGTATAACGAGGACAATACTTTGACGAACTATTTTTTTTTTCATGATACCCTTGTAATCAAAGAGTTAGCTCAAAGAGGCACTGAGACCAGGGGTGAATTCAGATATTAATTCACCTACTAAAAATAAATCATATTTGTGTTAAAAATGTTATGTTTCCGAGAATGTGGTCAGCTTACACACTCACATCCACTACATATGTGGGATGACCACAAGGAACTATTAGTATGAAAAGCAGTGGCCAGACTGAGACTCATTGAAGGAATCCTCAGGAAAAGTAATCCACCCACGGAGGTACCTCACAAAAGCCTCGTTCGGCGGATTTGATCGACAACAGAGTGTTACTCCTGAAGTGGAAGTGACAGAGTACATGGAAAGATCCAAAGAAAAATGGGGGGCTGTTGCGAACATAATTTCCGAACCGTAATAGGGCTTGCACTTCGTAAACAGCAGCTGTCATACACCTCTGGAAACCTATGTAGTGTTTGTCTTACAAAGGATCGATGTTTCCTTTGGTGTGCAAGGTAGTTGTTTCATCACATTACAGTTTGTCACCATAGTTTAGCGGAGAGACACTTGCAGGGAGAATGTGTGTCAAGCGCTGGAAGTAGACACTGAAGCGCCGAAGAAACTTGTATAGGCATGCGTATTCAAATATAGATGCAGCAGCAGCCGGCCGAGACAAGCAGCAACACGGAAGTAATCCATATAGTGAAATTTATGCGTTCCTAACCATCTGTGTGCTTTAATAGTTTAGTTTCTTGAGTTTATGCGTGTTAATTAAATGTCTAACAGCCACAGTTCTCGCGTTTTCGCTTGCGTCGGAAAGTAAACCGATTCTGTGACATATTACAAGTTCCTAATCAGGGGCGCATTATTTAGTTTCACCTGAGTGCTTCGGTAGTTAGCTTTTTGAATCCCTGTGTATCAATCTAATTTATTTGACACAGTTTCTGCATTTTCGTCAGGGTCTACAGTAGAGCTGCGCAGCCCGTGCCGATAGTCCGTTTATCCGCATAGTTCAGTTTTCCACGGTCTTTAGTATGGGCAGGGACTGCGAATGTTGTGTGAGGATGCGAGCCTAGTTGATGACACTTCGCTCTCAGCTTCAGGATGTGATGTCTTCGGTTACACAGTTGGAGGCTGCAGTGGATGGGCACCACTGTTGTCAACCGGCCTTGGGGATCCAACAGAGGTTCAGCACGTCCGAGTCCTCCGATTGTTCCTCACCGGTTTCCAGCCCAGTTACTGCTCGCACTGAGGTTGCCCCTGTGGTCGAGTGGGAGCAGCCGCATAGCAGGCAGCGAAAGACTTCCCAGACGGCAGCACGTAAGGCTTCCCCGGTTTGTCTGACAACAGGTTCCAAGTGCTGTCTGACGCTGACACTGTCGCTGAGCCAGATGCTGTCGCCTGTCCGGTTTCAGAGGAAACCTCTCAGTCTGCAAGGTCCGGACAATCACAGAGGTTAGGGTTATTGATAGTTGGGAGCTCCAACGTTAGGCGCGTTATGGGGCCCTTAGGGACTTGGCTGCTAATAAGGGAACGAAAACTAATGTGCACTCCGTGTGTATTCCGGGTGAGTCATTCCAGATGTGGAACGGGTCCCCCCGGATGCTATGAAGAGCATAGGATGCAGCCAACTGCATGTGGTTGCTCACGTCGGTACCAATGATGTGTGTCACTGTGGATCAGAAGAGATTGTCTCTGGTTTCGAGCGGCTAATAGAAGTGGTAAAAGCTTCCAGTCTTGCTTGCAAGGTGAAAGCACAGTTGACCAAGTGCAGCATAGTCGACAGGACCTTTGCGGACCTATGGTACAGAGCCGAATGGAAGGTCTGAATCAGAGGCTCAGACAGTTCGGCGACCGTTTAGGCTGCAGATTCCTCGACTTGCACCAAAGGGTGGTTGGGCTTCGGGTTACGCCGAACACGTCAGGTGTCCACTATACGCAGGAGGCGGCTACACGGGTAGCAGGGGACTGGGCGGTTTTTTAGGTTAGAGGGTCTCGCGAAAACACAAGAAGGGCTTCAATCACAAAGGGTGCAGGCCGAACACAGGAAACACGTAGATACAGGAACCATCAGTATAACAGTTGTAAATTGTCGTAGCTGTGTTGGGAAAGTACCAGAGCTCCAAGCGCTAATAGAAAGTACTGATGTTCAAATCGTTATAGCCACTGAATTCTGGCAAAAGCAGAAGATAAGCTGAGACGAAATTTTTACGAAGAACCTAACGGTGTTCCAGAAGTATAAGCTAAACACCGTTGGCGGTGGCGTGTTTGTTGCTGTTAGGAGTAGTTTATCTTGTCGCGAAATTGAAGGAGAGAGTTCCTGTGAGTTAGTATGGGCAGAGGTCATTGTTGGCAACCGGAATAAAATAATAATTGGATCCTTTTACTGACCTCCCAATTCAGATGACACAGTTGCTGAAAGGTTCAAAGAAAACTTGAGTTTGATTTCAAATACTTACCCGACTCATATGATTCTAATTGGTGGTGACTTTAATTTATCCTCGATATGTTGTTGAAAATACATGTTTAATTCCGGAGGTACGCATGAAACGTCATCCGAAATTGTGCTAAACGCATTCTCTGAAAACTCTTTCGAGCAGTTACTTCATGAGAATAGTAAGCGGTTGTGAAAACACACTTGACCTCTTACCAACAAGTAATCCTGAGTTATTAACGAGCATCAAAACGGATACAGGGATTAGTGAACGCAGGGTTGCGTAGCGAGATTGAATATTGTAACCTCCAAATCCTCCAAAAATAAACGAAAAATACACCTATTCAAAAAAGTAGATAAAAATTCACTTGACGCCGTCCTGAGAGACAATCTCCACTCCTTCGAAATTTATAATATAAGTGTACACCAGATGTGGCTTGACTTCAAAGAAACAGTATCGGCAGCAACTAAGAGATTTATACAAAATAAATTAAAAAACGACGGAGCTGATCCTCCTTGGTACACAAAACGGGTCAGAAAACGATTGCAGAAACAACGAAACAAACATGCCAAATTTAAACAGACGCAAAATCTCCAAGATTGGCGACCTTTACAGGAGCTCGAAATTCAGCACGGACTTCAATGCTAGATGCTTATAATAGTTTGAACAACGAAACTTTGTCTCGCAGAAAATCCAAAGAGATTCTGGTCGTATGTGAAGTATGTTAGCGGCAAGAAACTATCAATGCCTTCTCTGCGCGATAGCAATGGAGATACTATCGAAGACAGTGCTGTCAAAGCAGAGTTACTAAACACAGCCTTCCGAAATGCCTTTAAAAAAGAAGATGAAGTAAATATTCCAGAATTCGAATCAAGAACAACTGCCAACATGTATAACGTAGAAGTAAATATCCTCGGAGTAGTGAAGCAACTTAAATCACTTAATAAAAGCAAGTCTTCTGGTCCAGACTATATACCAATTAGGTTCCTTTCAGAGTATGTTGATGCATTAGCTCCCTACTTAACGATCGTGTACAACCGTTCGCTCGACGAAAGATCCGTACCCAACGACTGGAAAGTTACAGAGGTCACACCAATGTTCAAGGAAGGTAATAGGAGTAATCCACTAAATAACAGGCCCATATCATCAACATCGATATGCAGCAGGATTCTGGAACATATATTCTGTTCGGACATTATGAATTATCTCGAAGAAAACGGTCTATCGACACACAATAAACATGGGTTTAGAAAACATCGTTCTTGTGAATCACAGCTATCTCTTTATTCGCGTGAAGTGTTGAGTGCTATTGACAAGGGATTTCAGATTGATTCCGTATTTCTGGATTTTCGGAACGCTTTTGGCACTGTTCTACACAAGCGGCTTGTAGTGAAATTGCATGCTTATGGAATATCGTCTCATTTATGTGACTGGATTTGTGACTTCCGGTCAGAGAGGTCACAGTTCGTAGTAATTAACGGAAAGTCATCTAGTAAAACAGAAGTGATTTCTGGCGTTCCGAAAGGTAGTGTTATAGGGCCTTTGCTGTTCCTTATATATATAAACGATTTGGGAGACAATCTGAGCAGCCGTCTTAATTTTTTTGCAGATGATGCTGTCGTTTATCGACTAATAAAGTCATCATATCAAACCAAATTGCAAAACAATTTAGAAAAGGTATCTGAATGGTGCGAAAATTGGCAGTTGACCCTAAATAACGAAAAGTGTGAGGTCATCCACATGAGTGCTAAAAGGAAATCGTTAAATTTCAGTTACACGATAAATCAGTCAAGTCTAGAGGTCGTAAATTCATCTAAATGCCTAGGAATTACAGTTACGAACCACTTAAATTGGAAGGAACATACAGAAAATGTTGTGGGGAAGATTAACCAAAGACTGCGTCTTATTGGCAGGTCACTTAGAAAATGTAACAGAACAACTAAGGAGACTGCCTGCACTACGCTTGTCCGTCCTCTTTCAGAATACTGCACCGTGTGGGATCCTTACCAGAGAGGACTGACGGAGTACATCGAAAAAGTACAAAGAAGGGCAGCACGTTTTTTATTATAGCAAAATATGGGAGAGAGTGCCACTGAAATGATACAGGATTTGAGCTGGACATCATTAAGAGACAGGCGTGTTTCTTTACGACGGAATCTGCTCACGAAATTGCAAACTTTCTCCTCCGCATGCAAAAATATTTTGTTGACACCGACGTACATAAGGAGAAACGATCACCACGATAAAATAAGGGAAATCAGAGCTCGTAAGGAAAGAGGTAGGTGTTAGTTCTTTCCGGCGCTATACGAGATTGGAATAATAGAAAATTGTGAAGGTGGTTCGATGAACCCTCTGCCAGGCACTTAAATGTAGTTTGCAGAGTATCCATGTGGATGTGGGCGTAAACAGGCAGAATACGGCGATGTGGTCGGCAACGCCTATAAGACAACAAGTGTCTGGCGCAGTTGTTAAATCGGTTACTGCCGCTCCAATGGTAGGTTATTAAGATTTAAGTGAGCTTGGACGTGGTGTTATAGTCGGCGCACAAGTGATTGGATACAGCTCCTCCGCAGTAGCGATGAAGTGGGAATTTTCTCGTATGACCATCTCACGAGTCTACCGTGAATGTCAGGAATCCAGTAAAACATCAGATCTCCGATATCGCTGCCGGAAAATGATCCTGCATGATCGGGAACAACAAAGACTGAAGAGAATCATTCAACGTGACAGAAGTGCAACCCTTCCGCAAGCTGCTGCAGATTTCAATGGTGGGCCGTTAACAAGTGACAGCGTACGAACCATTCAATGAAATATCATAGATATGGGCTTTCGGAGCCGAAGGCCTACGCGTGTACCCTTGATGACTGCACAACACAAAGCTTTACCCTCGCCTGGGGCCGTCAACACCGACATTGGACTATTGCTGAGTGGAAACATGTTGCCTGGTCGCATGAGTCTCGTTTCAAATTGTACCGAACGGATGGAAGTGTATGAGTATGGAGACAACCTTATGAATCCATGGATCCTGCATGTCAGCAGGGGACTGTTCAAGCAGGTGGAGGTTCTGTAATGGTGTGGGGCGTGTGTAGCTGTTGTGATACGTCTAGATACGACTCTGACAGGTGACACGTACATAAGCATCCTGTCTTATCACCTGCATCCATTCATATCCATTGTGCATTCCGACGGACTTGGGCAAATCCAGCAGGACAATGCGACACCCCTTATGTCCAGAATTGCTGAGAGTGGCTCCAGGAACACTCTTCTCAGTTTAAGCGCTTCCGCTGGACACCAAACTCCCCAGAAATGATCATTATTGAACATATTTGGGATGCCTTGCAACGTGCTGCTCAGGAGAGATCTCCAACCCTCGCACTCTAACGGATTTATGGTCAGCCCTGTAGGATTCATGGTGCCAATTCCCTCCAGCTCTAGTTTGGACATTAGTCGAGTCCATGTCACGTCGTGTTGCGGCACTTTTGTTTGCTCGCGGCGACCCTACACAATATTAGTCTAGTGTATCAGTTTCTTTGGTTCTTCAGTGCAGTTACACCATTTTTTCTGATCCGTTATGAACACTAAACATCCAAACGTGCTTAAAATAGTGGAAGCTTTATACTGATACTGTGTCCAGTCGCTTTGTAACGTTTAGAAAAAGTACTTATTTTTCCATCAGTTTACTTTAAATTCACTGTAAACTCATGTTCAGATAGCAGATATTTACAGGCACTCTACATTGTATACCAGGTACAGCTAGTCGCTAGGATCGTGGCGTTGTTGAGAATAGTTGGGAATTATATAGGTTCTGCCTTTTTGTGCACAGAAATGAAGAATTTCAGTTATTTCGTTACTTATAGGTAATACAATTTCTCAAGCACTTACGAAGTGGGATAGTTATAAGTCGCACGTGTAGTGTATCCCACGCTGTTAACGCTAACCTCGCTGTCGCATCAGTGCGGACAGAGATCTTGTTTCGATTTATTTCGGAATTATTCCTTGTTTTATTTCTAAGAGCATGGGACATTGAACAGTACGCAGCATCATTCAACTGAGCTGTCCACTTCAGATATTTTCTGAACCGTTGAAGATAGAAGCTGTTAAAAAGTTCTCACTAAACGACAGACAATCTTTTTTGACAGCAATGTTAATTACAGAGATATTTGTGTGAACTTTTTCAGGTGAGGCTGGCGTCGCAGTTATAAGAGACGAATTCAACGGCGTTTAAGTCTTCAGAATCCGAATACTTGTTCCGGAGGAATTAAAATATTTTAATAGACATGCTTTCTACATGAAACCGATTGGGAGGTCCTGATTTCATATCCGAACGTGGAAATATTGCATTTCGGATAAGAAGGAAATATGGTATTGAACTGCAGTGATACTGGTATGAAAGGGACACCGGAAATGTGAATTTAATTTTGTCTGTGGCTTTCAGCTGTTTCTGCGCAGGTTGGTATGACAAAATGTGTTTCTTCAACAAACCAAGAGAAAGCAGGAAAAGGGATACGGAAAAGGAATATGGAAGAAAACAACTGAGTTTCACAAAAAAAGAGGGTAAGGAGCAAGTCTGCAATTAGTGTAGCGAACGAAACAGATATTCTGGCAGCTGTTGCTTATAATCTACATGTTAGCTCTAACTAACCTGCGAGTGCCTCTGAAATAAGCCTGCTCAGCATTGTTTTCATTTGGCGTGCAAACAACTGTCATCTGTCTGATGTGTCAAGTTGGCAGCAGATTAACCAGCGATATTGCTGAAGACGCGTGGAATTCTATCCATCGGTTCTGATGCGACATCAGGACAACAGGTTCCTTCTTTAAGGAATTCTATTGACCAACGAAGCTACCTTACACATCATGGAAAGCAGAACGTAAAAAAGTATGCATTATTGGGCCACTGGCTGCGCAATGTTTAACGACAGAGGCAGTGGAGTGTTGACGTTTAGTGCAGGATTGTTGGAGACTATGTGTATGAAGGAACCCTAAACGACAAAAATTACGCTCAATGTCTTACTTAAGAGCTGCTGCCTGCTAATGAGTACCACTTGAAGTACGCAGTTGTATGTGCTTCAAGCACGATGGGTGCCTGGCTCACTTCTCGCATGTGGCTAGGAAAGCGATCTCTCAGCTGCTCCTCGGTCTCAGGATTTGACGTGAATGCGTTAGCAGTCGGCGTGCACGTTCGCCGTTTTTGACGCCAGTGGATTGTTTTCTCTGGAGTAAATGCAAAGATGAAACTTCGTGGGGCGACGGCTAAAATAGTGCCTCCGTTCACTAGAGCCTGAAAACTAATTTTGGCGGCCAGCCAGAAAGAAATGGATGACATACTGAATGGAGAACATACTGACCATAATTTTCAGTCTGCAAGCCTACATTAGTCTTCGTACTCACTGAAAGAGAATGTTCCTTCTTGCTATTGATTCAGCGGGACCAGGAACTACGACTAAAAATAAAAATTTTGACTTGTAGCTGATTAATATATTTAGAAAAAGTTTATACGCACAAACGTAAAAATATTCCTGATAATAATTAATATATTCAATAAAAGTTTACGCGCACAAACGTAATAATATTCCTGATGATAATATGTCTCTATCGGAAACAGCACATTTGGCAGTTTAGAGGCGACTTCTACGGTAAGTTAGAAGTAAAAAGGTATATCACCCTGGCTTCTAGTCATTAAAGTTAACTGCTCGCCTTAAAAGCGGAAAATAATCTTGCCACTTGCCACGCGATTTTTTTTTCCAGATTCGGGTGACACACAAACAGTAACTGCTGTGAAAACTAAGCGAACAGGGACGATGTCCAGCCCTCGCTAGTCCACTTCCTACTCTAACCGAAAACATGCGTTTGGTAGGTGGATAGCATCCGAGGCAGAGCGTATGCCGGCGTTTGACTGACGCGGACAGATTGGTAGCTCTCTTCCCATCGTCTTACTGGCTGTATAAACGGGCGCAGCGGACCGCTAAATGAAACATTTGCTGTCGATCGCTCTAGGCCCAATAGCAGCATCTAAATGGCCCCAGTCTCGGACACATTATTAATATGTCTGTCGTGTAACAATTTACAGTCTTCTTAATTTTTATATGAATGGAGTTAAGTTGGCTTTACTTACTAAAAAGGTTTTAGCTCGACTGCATTTAAACTTTACCGGCTTGAAGTTTTAGAACGGAACCGACAGGAGAACGTGACCTCTCAACTGCCTGTTTGCGATTCTTTGTAGTGATTATTATTTACACTGAATTCTGGAAACTTGGTACAGCTGTTTAATTTCATCAATGTAATTGAGTGCTGCAATTAGAACTTTCTATATCAAATGCAAATCATATTTAATCTATTTTGAATAGGCGCGATTTCGTTCCAAATTTAGTTTTTAGAAATAACTTGAAAACTAATAGAGGTAGCTTAATGTAGTCACATAGTTCATGTTCTTATATAAAACTGATACTACATACGAATTTCCATCTTTCTGAGCCTAATATTTAGCGCCTCCAGTTTTTCGTAAAAACGCCGATTTGAACCAAAATGTTAGTCCTAATAAGTTGACTTTCAACTTTTAATAGTGATGTACATTTGCACGTTCCGAACAATTTTTGGCTTTCTAGCTTCATCATTTAGTGTCATTTATTTTCTTCTTAAAATAATATATTTAGCAAAATTTATTCATCTGATCATTCTGAGATTTAACAATTTTGACATTAATATACTGAAGAATACCCTGACAGAGTTTGAAAAGTTACTTTAATTTTTAATTTCATTCTCAGATTATAGCGCAATACTTTGTATGCTGCGCACTATGATGACGTGGCGCTAGTAGCAGAGAACCGGGGTAAGTCCCGGCACATTCTCCGCCTCTGTACCTCTCACAATGATGCAACGCTTGTTTTGCCACAGCTTGTGCACAAAATGCGACGGCAAAAGGACAGTTTAAAACAATGTATTGTTTGTTGCAGCATGAGCAATTAAAGTGAAGGAATATCTTCAGTCTGTTCAGAAGTCCTTGCACTAGCCTCTGAAAATGTGTGCTGCAATAGACTGTGGGAATTTCCAACAATTAATGACACAAATGTATATTTAAGAAAGTGTTTACGAACATAGTCTTCTTGATTTCCGTTTTGTTGCCGTTGCTGATGTTATTTTGCAGCTTAAGTGTGTATCTCGATATTATACCGTTAACGAGAAGTTAATATTTAACAGTCTTTATACCTTAATTCCCTGTTTTGCACCCGTTTAGTTTCTAACATACCATTATCTCACAGCTCTGACAGGAGCAAGAACAGAACGGTACTGTAGTTAACGGATGAATTATTTGAAGTGCCCGACATGAGTTTATCTCCTTTAAAGCGATAATTTATGTTAAAAACTATTCTCTCTCATGTTAATTAACAATTTGATATGATTAATTTTTAGATACTATATTGTGTTTCATTAACAGGTTACTCAGTGCGGAGATCTTCACTAATCTTTTCCGCATTAATCAGAATGATGAAATACTGGTCTTTACTGAATGAAACTCACTATCAAGCAAGGTAGTACATTTTGCAACAAGTCTACTTACAGCTTTTTACCAGTGTCCGTGGTAGTATAGATATTGCATGCGTGTATTATCTGAGGCCATTACTACAGACAAAAATTATTTACGCATGCAGTTAGAACTTTCTTCCTTATCACATATACGAACAACATCACAAAATAAAAGCAAGGTCAACTTCAGTTGAAACACTTTTATTAATAGAGCCGCAATAACGCTCGATCATTTAGCCGTCAGAGAATACACAATTCTGAAAAAAAGTCTCTCGTAGCTCGCTGTATAACAGAAAAACTTTTCATTGTATGGTGCGATTAATTATTTCCACAGTAACAATTAGGTTGTTAGTTACCTGAAACGGTATCGATGTGGTGCATTATACTACAAAAGGCGTGGGAGAAGAGGGGCGAATGCAGCGCTTTCCATGCATGTATAAGAATACTATACACACAAATCTTTCATACAAAATGGAGATAGCTATATTTGTCTTCACTGATAAAAGTATGAGAAATATAGGTAAGATACGTATATTATGTGGTCTGATAATTTTTAGATATTGCATGGGGGCTTAATTATATAAATATGAAATGTAAATACTTTTTAATTTTTTAGTAGTTGTATGTCCGATTACGAGGTCTCATAAACGGTTGGCCCTGACTAGTTTTAGTACGTAATCTGACTGCATAGAATAACAACAAAGAATGAAAGAAAATTTTCATTAACACAATTAAGTAATTAAGTCCCCAGCAACTATAAAACCTACGAAACCAAAGCACAAGTGTAACTGTTCTGTGTGTGGAAGTGTGATTCAGCGTACACATCTGGCACGGTTCTTCTTCAATAAGACAAGAAATTTTAAATACCATTTATACTGAAGTAATCAAAAAAAATAGAAATACTATAATTGCGCAAGAAAACCAGAATTACACTCTAATACAAGAACACAAGCCAGATGCTTTGTTGACTGAACCTGTAACGACGCATTATTTAAGACACTGAAATAATAAAAAAAAGGGAATTTTTTTACCTTCATATATATTGACGAAAAGCACTCTGATCATTACAATATCTGCACTCGAACAACATCTGCTGTCTAGCCCATCAAAACTGTATAAAACATGGAACAAGCACTCCCTACTACAACATCTCAACACCGACTCACTACTACCACATCTCAACAAGCACTGTCCACCACGACTTCTCGACAAGAACCGCCAGTGGAGGCGGCTGAATAATACTCTTTGGCGCAATCTCTGGCGCTGTGGCTCAGTGTAGCCACCTTTCATATGCCCTTCCTCCACGGGCCAGAATTTGATGGTATTTTTGCCAGCATTGGTGGTGAAAATACCACCAAATTCGTCCACAAAAATATAGACAAAAATAAAAGATAACATCAATATGTAAATATCACATAATTAGATAAAATTTTGGCTTTGCACTGACCTTTCAATAACCTAATATATAAAATACAGTAAGCAATACAAATTCTTTCATACATGTGACTTTACATAATAGTTTACACAATACACAAAAAATCAGTTTATACAAATGTTCACATAAAATGCTTTCAACGATTAAAAAAAAAAAAAAACAAGTAGCTGATAGTTCCAGCAGTAGCACTCAGCAATGGTTAACAGGTGCAAATACCAACAAGTGACATCATTTTAATAGAAGCAGTTCCATCAGTTGCACCCAGCAATGTTGAACAGGTGCAGATACTAACAAGTCACATTGTCTCAGTAGAAGCAGTCCATCAGTGGCACCCAGCAATGTTGAACAGGTGCAAACACCAACAAGCGACATTATTTCAGTAGAAGCAGTTCCATCAGTGGTACTGAGTAATGTTGACAGTTGCAGACAGCAACGAGTGACATTATTTCAATAGATGCAGTCCATCAGTGGCACCCAGCAATGTTGAGCAGGTGCAGACAGCAACAAGTGACATTATGTCAGTAGAAACAGTTTCATCAGTGGCACCCAGCGATGTTGAGCAGGTGCAGACAGCAGTCCATAATATTCACTATCACTAATCAGACAATTTATCAGAGTTTATCAACAGAAATTAAACATTTCCAAGTGGCACACATCAATGTTGAACCAGTGCAGGCATGAACAACAGTTTTAATGCACACACAATTGCTTTTACAAAATTATTATCAATGCTCTTACACTAAACATACAAATTATAATAAACAAACAAATGATATCAGATAATTGTCATATTAACTATTACAAATACACAAATATCAGTAAACCTATAATATTTATGGGTGTCAGTGCAAGCCACAGCAAACAAATAAAATAATATTTAGGAGATAGGTCGGTACCATTTATCTGGGATTATGAAGGGAAAACACACAAAACACACTCACTCATCTTTCATCCACATTAAGTGCTACTGTGTAGTTGAATAGTGTTAACTGTGTAAATGCAATTCTGTCAAAATTTGATGTTCAACTTGTGTATCAAGTAGTAGTGGCACAGTGTATAACAGTCAATAATAGTTAGTCAACGTCATAGTCATCATGTCAAGACCAATGTTTGCCAAGCCAAATCAAATGTACGGTTGCTGAACAACTGTCAGTGAGCGAAGATATGCAAATGCTTTCTCTCTCAAAAAAAAGTATATACTGCTTAGTGATTTAACAAAGTGTGTGTGTAGACAATCTTCCTTCTACCTGAGTGTTCTAGTCTGCCAACTTCATCCTCCTTGTTCCATATAAACCAACAGCAAAAATATGCTCCTCACTTAGTTTACCTCTTATCCACCAAAACTCCAATAATCATCAGCATTACATAATCTTAATACTTCAATAATACCTCTTACGTCGATACATATAAACCTCATCATCAATATCATTTACCTTACCTCTTGTCCACCAAAACTCCAATAGTCATCAGCTTCACACAATCTCAATACCTCAATAATACCTCTTCAATACGTCGATACATATAACCTTATTGCCAATATCATTTCACTTCCATAACAACTCCTTCCTCTAGTCAGCCTCCTCGAACAAGTACAGATGAAATCCTAGTGCAAACTTCAATTCATCATCCCATACAATCCGAAGGCACAATGTCTACACACAACCTCTGAGTAGTCCACCTGAGCCAAATCTTCTACTCATTATGAATTATAAGATACATTTTGGTTACCTTGTCCATCATTAAATAAAAGAAATGCATACATGACCTCTAACAGACATTAGTTCGAATAACTCTCAGTAATTCAGTACGATTACGGAGTGTGAATGATCATAATATTTCACAGTGTGTACACCACTCCAAGAATCATGGCAGAAGCAAACATGTGGAGTATTTTTGTGTCAAGTGTCACTTACTATTTCAGTTGCTCACGAAGAATGCAGTGTAATAATTGTTAATGGTCTAAACCTAGTATTGGTACGTCATGTCGTTAGCTTCCTTCCTATTAGCATAAATTTATACAGCTTTCAAAAAACCTCCAGCTTATGTGACTTCTATGACGTTTCTTGTACTAATGTCGTTCGTCGAATTATAGCAGTTCAGTTTCTTATCTTAAAAATATGAGGCACTGAGCGTAAGCAAAACATGCAACAGCGAGTAAATATACCAGTAGAGAACAGAATGTCAACAAGTAGATGCAGCACAATTCCTACAACGAGGCTCTACCAAGCAAACAATCTATAATTAATACCATAGTGTGACCTAAACTCCATGTTCGTACACAGTATGTGAGCATTTCTATATACCAAATTAAAGAGTAGTTGTGACAACAAACAGAAATGTATAAATATGCAGTCCATATGCAAAGCAGCAAATACGTATCTTACATAACAAACAGGTCATTATCATCATATCAGCATCAGCAAATAAATGTTCATATGTAATCTTAATAAGAAAACATGAAGGCGCAAGCAGATAACTCGCAAAGTATAACTTACTTACATAATTATATCAGCACAATTAATCATGTGACAATTATAATTTAAATAAATAAGCACAGCAGGCACATAATAGAAAAATATGACATCAGTGAAAAAGCAGTGCAGCCAAGCGACGCATAATATATACAAATAACAACCCTGTTCATTAATCAATCATTGTCAAAATCAGTTAACGTACGCAAGCACGTCGCTTTACAAGTAAATTCATAGAACATGAAATTAGCACAAAGTATGAATCACGTAATCGCGAGCAGCAAATTACGTCTAAAGTACGTACCTAAGTGGAAATATGTTACCTGAAAAATAAACTCAATTAACAGTTACCTTTTTAGTTTATTAGTTTCTTCTTGGAAATTACATTCTTCCTGAAATTTTCTCGATAGCAAGTCCTCTTAACGTCGGACACACACAGAATTTGCCTGAAGTTCTTAAATATTTTATACAACCGTATCCTGAAAAATATTGAATGTTAATAACATAATTTATCAAGTCACTATAGCTTTATACTGAATTTAATTGGAGAAATTAGACTGTGTATTTGTTAACGGCTGTCAGTGCATTCGCACTGAGCGCTCGATCAGCTGTAGGTACGCGTGACGTAGAAAGTAATTGTTTGCAGTCAACGACTGCCTTGTGCGCCGCACAGACTTGACTGTTGCTTTGAGTATGTGCCGCCGCCGGAACAAGGCGCGGTTCCTTGTATTCTCTGCGTGTTTACATGTAACTGTTAGTCTCTCAAAAGTATGTCATTCCACAAAAATTTTAACGTTCGATATATGATGTACTCCCTTAGAGCGCCGAGATTTAAGAGTTTCTACTTCGACAGTGTTATCATGAATAATTTTGCGAACTCTATATGGACCGTTATAAAGCAGAAAAAATTTCCGACACAAGCCTTTTCCTTTGTGAGACAAACGATGAGACTTAATTAACACCTTCTGACCAACTGACAAGATTTTTAAACGACCAGGATGTTTAGCTGATTTCTCTCTTCTAGCAGCCGCAGATGCAATATATTGCAGAGCCAGGATGACAACTTCAGAATGCCGCAGTTTCCGTGTAGGCGGAAAAGGAACGATTTCAGAGATGCGATTTGTCGGTGCTTTGTTTTTTAATATCAGTGTAGGCGGTAAAGAAGTTGAATCATTAGGGAGTTCGTTCAGAATGTTTTGAAAAATATGAAGATACTGATCCCACGTTCTGTGATCCTGACGACAATAAAGTCGACACAATTTATTGATTTCCTTCATCCATCTCTCTGAAGCGTTAGATTGACGGTGAAAAAGTGAAATGAAAATTGGTTTAATCTTACGACGCTGTAGAGTACGAAGCCAAATTTTAGAGCGAAACTGTGATCCATTATCTGATATAACCTAATCAACATGACCCACTTCTTTAAGAAAATGTTTGATGAAAGCATTAGATACTGAACGAGCTGTTGCTTTGCGTAAAGGTGTAAAACACACATATTTTGATGTCAATTCCACTGCTACCAAAATGTACGCAAAACCAATAGTAGAACGAACCACTGGACGGAACAAATCGACTGCAGCCATGTCCTTTAATTTCGCTGTAATGATAGGAAACAACGGTGCTCTGTGAGAAATAGTTGGCGGCTTAGCCTTTTGACATAATTTGCATTTGGCAAGAACAGATCGAATACGTTTTTCCATATTACTGAAGTAGCAATTTTCCCGTAATTTATGGAAGCATTTTCTGGGACCAAAGTGCGCATAACTGAAATGCGTATACCAAATCAGTTTATTAAACCACTCATCAGGAATACAAACTAACCAAACAGAGTTGTCTACCGATTTTAGTTTAAAAAGAATATCATTACAAACTAAATAATGCTGTCTAATCGCTATGCTTTCCTTTTTCCTCCACTTCTCCTTAATGTCCTTCCAGATTGGATCCTTATTTTGCTCCTTAGCGATGTCCTGGAGCGAAGGCGAAATAAAATTCTCAAACGCAACACCTTGAATATACATCAAACAATAATTGTTTCCTTTGCAGTCCTCTTCAGCACTTTGTTTCAAACCCATAGGTGCACGTGATAAAGCATCAGCAATAGTATTTGAAGAACCCTGTATGTAAACAATACTAAAATCAGATTCCTGTAGATACAAGGCCCATCGTGACAATCTTCCATGTGTTAGTTTTGTTGACATAAGAAATTCCAGAGCCCGATGATAGGTGTAAACCTTAGTATGTCTGCCATACAAAAATATGCGAAATTTTGTGAAAGCCCATACAACAGCCAAAGCTTCAAGTTCCGTAATCGAATAATTCTTTTCTGATTTAGAGAGAACACGACTTCCAAATGCAATAGTTTTCTGTACTACTACGCCATTTTCTTCTATCTCTTGAAATAAGTGTGCACCTAGGCCTTTTTATGATGAGTCCGTCGCCAAACAAAAACCTTTAGATAAATCCGGATGTGAAAGAAGTGGAGCAGCAACTAAAGCATCAAGAAGTTGTTCAAATTCTGACTGAGCTTCCTCATCCCAACACCAATTAGAATTCTTTCCAGATAGTTCACATAAACGAGGTGTGGCTAAATTGTCCAATCTAACAAAGCGTCTAAGAAAATTACAGACACCAAGGAAACTACAAACATCACGTTTTGTGGTAGGAACAGCATAATTACGAATAGCGTCTAGTTTCTCTGGATCAGGAAGAATACCTTCTGTAGAAATAATATGACCAAGAAATTTCACCTGAGAACGACCAAATTCAGATTTTTCCAAGTTCACTGTAATGCCAACTCTTACAAAAATACGTAATAATGCATCCAATATTTTGTTGTGCTCACTCCAAGACTGTTTAGCAATAAGAATATCGTCAACATATGAAGTAATATTGTCACGAAGATAAACAGGTAAAATTTCGTTTAAACTACGAATGAATGCTGCTGAAAATACAGTAAGTCCAAACGGTAATTTCCGAAACTGGTAACAGTTACCAAAGGCTAAAAAGGCAGTATATTTTGTACAATCAGGGTGGAGTTCTATTTGCCAAAAACTTGCGCGCATATCAATCGTGGATAAAACTTTAATTCCATGGAAATGTTGAAGAAGTTCATCTAAATTTTGTGGACGGTCAGTTTCAGGAATGATGATGTTATTTATCTGTCTGGAATCCAGAATCAAACGAATTGACCCATCCTTTTTAAGAACGACGTGTAATGGGCTGGTATAAGGACTGACTGCTGGTTCAATAATGCCTTGATCTAACATGTATTGAAGTTCACTCTTAACCTTGTCTCTGTAAGCCAAAGGAATAGCGTACGTTTTCCCCCGAAATGGTGTGTGTTCCTTTACTTTAAATAAATATTGTAAGCCTTGTATAGTTCCTGTGTGGTGACTAAATACTGTAGCATGTGAAGTCAAAATTTGGTGCAGTTCTTCTCTTGCAACGTCATCTGGCACTTCAGCTTTCTTAACCTTTTCATTAATTAATTCTTCGCTATTAATTATATCATCCATCACGTCCTTGTATCTATTGTCGTTGTCATGAATGAACACATTGTCGTCATAATGCTCAACGAAAGCATCAGAAGTTAGAAACCTTAAACATTTTGTATCTGATTCAGATCTTGCTAAACACTCGAAAAATTTCAAACATTTCGGCATTCCGGCAACAGTCAAATTCACACTTCCTTCTTTAAAGTTCAAAATTGCCTTATGTGTGTTAAGAAACTCCATACCTAATATAATTTGTGTACTGAGTAATGGAACAATAATAAAATTAGCAGAAAATTCGTATCCTTGACAAATGAAATTTAAGTTGGTCTGTTGTTTAACTTCCACACTTTTTCCAGAAATAGCGCCTCGAATTGTAGTTTTAGAAACAGGTAACACAGGACAAGCAATAGTTCTTACATATATACGAAAAACTGATTCACTAATGACATTCAATGGGCTCCCAGAATCTAAAACTGCAGTGAACTTATTCTTACCCACACATACTTCAATAACAGGATGTAAAAATGCGCCTACATTATTTTCCTTTTCGTCTAGCAAAATGTCTCTCATGTCTTCCAGGCGTACGTAGTGTAAAGTCGTAGTGTAATTACTTTCTGAACCGTCTATATTGCTGCCAGAAGCCGAAGCTACAAGTCATTGTCGATTGCTTGTGTCACGTCTTCGATTATTCGCGTCATTTCGCGGATCAATTTCTACTATTTGCACTTGTCTCTCTGAAGTTCTGTCACGTGGAGGATGCCAATTAGGTCCCTCCTGTCTGTTAGATGTAAATTCTTGGTTGTGTCTGTTATAAAAATTTCTATTTTCCTGTCTATCTGAACGACTACTTCTTGTGTAATTTCCACTGTCACTTCTGAAATTACTGTTAGACCTACTACCCCGGTTATTTCTGTAGTAAGAATTTCTATTACTGTATGAATAATTTCTGTCTTGATGATACCGATTACTGTTGCCGTATGATTGATCATTCCGGTACGAATTACCGTTATTATAATTGTCTGTGCAATTTCTGTTAGAACGTCTGTTATTGTCATAAGGCTGGTATCTATTGTCCTGTCTGTTACGTCTGTCATTCTCAAAATTACCCATATAACGCCCGTTCCGATCACTGTCCCTTTTCTCTGAAAATCTATTGTAATTACTGTTGCTGAAAAAATTACAGGAAGTCCCGTCATCGTTGTCATACTCGAGTTCTTGTAGCAAAGTCTTAAAAGTCTCAATGTCGTCTTTACATCTTCCGGCTAAAGCAATTTGTCTTATCGATTGTGGCAGCTTAGTTAAACAAATGCGAATTAATTCAGTCGGGCTATAAGGGTTGGACAGGAACTGATTCTTTCGAATCATGTCTTCAAAGTATTCTACCGGCGTGCGGAACTCAGACTGTTTAAAATTTCGCTACATAATAAGACTGTGTTTGACTCTGTCTTGCGTGTTTTCGGACCAATATGCCGATAGAAATGCATGGTAAAAATCATTTAGATTATTACAATCTCTAATAAGTGCGCGCATCCGCGTCGCCGGTTCGTTTTCTAAATATCCACACATAAATTCCAGTTTGTGACTTAGTGGCCTATTTGGTGGAAGTGCGTACATAAATTGATCTAACCATGAACATGGATGTATGTCATTCTTAGAATTACGAAAGATCTTAAATTTCCGAACAGTCAAGAAGTGTTTATAGTCAAAGTTTTCTCCTCGTGGCGACAAAGACCTACCGCGACTGTTCCAGTCCGAATGTCGATCATTGTCAAGTTCGCGCTCCTGGCGCTCTCTTGTTGCATCTCGTAAATGAAATAAATTACTTTCTTCAAACCCCTCTGCTATCTGTGATTCTAAATTTCTTCTGCTGTCTTTTTCAACGATTTCACCTTCAATTTGTTTGACTTGCTTTCGTAATGCCTCAAATTCCCTTTTGACGCGTTCATTAAATTTTCCTTGATTTTCAACATGCTTATTTATGTTCTGGTACTCTTCGGTTTCTGCAAATGGTAATGGAGCTGTATCATCTGAATCTCTGTATCCATGTAAACTAAGATTTGTCAATTTATCTGAAATCTCCTCCACTCTTTCCGATAAATCACCTATTTGTTCTTGCTGTTTATTTACGTCTTCTGTAAGTGTCGCGACTCGGGTTTCAGTATTGACACATTTATTAGTTAACTGTTCATATTGTTGTGTTAGATTATTTATTCTGTCATTTGGTACGGATTCCTCGATTCTCTCAAATATTTCTTCCTTATCGTGTGCATGTTGTAAATTTAACTCTGAAAATTTCTGTACTATCACACGATCTCTTTCTTCCTGTTCTCTATCCTGTTCCCTTTGTCTAATCTCTACTGCAATTAATCTATTATTGTGAGAATTCAAAATCGGTTGTACTTCTTCTCTAATTTCTTTCTTTAATTCATCTTTCATGTTTTTGAAACATGTCCCTATTCGTGAATCTAACCGTGTTTCCATTGTTTCCATCTCTGTTTTAATTGTTCCTATTTGTGATCCCACTGTTTTTAATTCAGATCTTAACTGTGTTTCCAATGTTCCCATCTGTGTTTTTAATTCAGATCTAAACTGTGTTTCCATTGTTCCCATCTGTGTTTTAAATTCAGATCGAAAATTTAATATTGCACTCATCAACTGCTCCATATTAACTTGTTCGAAATTCTTTTTGCCCCTAACATTTCCCGCAAAACCAGTTTCCTTCGTCATAGCTGTAAAGCTATCTGTGTTCGATACTATTCCAGAATCTTCTGTCATTAATCTCGTATTCTGAAAATTTTTTGATTGTGAAAAATTTTGAAATGGTTCCGGACTATTTTCCCGACTTATTAAATTGTCTTCAACTTCATTATTCATCATCCTGTTCTCCTGTGTTGGCGAGTTCGCCATGTTAACAATTTCGTCATTCTCACTATTCATCATTTTTGCCTTTTTCATCGATCGCTTAATCATTTACAAAACATACAAAACTCGTCACTATACGAAAATTACACACAATGACTCCTTATCTCCAACAATACCATTCACACGAAATGCTTCCCGACAAACACGATTAACGAACAATTGAAATCTTCATAATTGCACAAAATTGTCAAACGCGTATACAAGACATCAAAAATTAAATTCTGCAAAAAAAATACCATTAGAAGAATAACAATTACCAAATCTACACATGCAATATAGACTGCAATTACTAAACTACAAATTACTACAACAATACTACTGTCTGCTATTTTTACAATCAGAAGAATTCCAAGGGACGATCCTGGCAGGGTCGCCACGTGCATGGGGGCTTAATTATATAAATATGAAATGCAAATACTTTTAATTTTTAGTAGCTGTATGTCCGATTACGAAGTCTCGTAAATGGTTGGCCCTGACTAGTTTAAGTACGCAATCTGACTGCATAGAATAACAACAAAGAATGAAAGAAAATTTTCATTAACATAACTAATTAATTAAGTCCCCAGCAACTATAAAACCTACGAAACCAAAGCACAAGTGTAACTGTTCTGTGTGTGGAAGTGTGATTCAACGTACACATCTGGCACGGTTCTTCTTCAATAAGACAAGAAATTTTAAATACCATTTATACTGAAGTAATTAAAAAAAATAGAAATACTATAATTGCGCAAGATAACCAGAATTACACTCTAATACAAGAACACAAGCCAGATGCTTTGTTGACTGAACCTGTAATGACGCATTATTTAAGACACCGAAATAATAAAAAAAAGGGAATTTCTTTACCTTCATATACATTGATGAAAAGCACTCTGATCATTACAATATCTCCATTCGAAGAAGATCTGCTGTCTAGCCCATCAAAACTGCATAAAACATGGAACAAGCACTCCCTACTACAACATCTCAACACCGACTCACTACTACCACATCTCAACAAGCACTGTCCACCACGACTTCTCGACAAGAACTGCCAGTGGAGGCGGCTGAATAATACTCTTTGGCGCAATCTCTGGCGCTGTGGCTCAGTGTAGCCACCTTTCAATATCTGTTACACATCGTTAGATGTCATGTCTCTTGCCTTCCAGGTGGCGTGTTGAACCAATCACATGAAACCAAGTGTGATTAGAATCTCTGTTATAGCCGGCCGAAGTGGCCGTGCGGTTAAAGGCGCTGCAGTCTGGAACCGCAAGACCGCTACGGTCGCAGGTTCGAATCCTGCCTCGGGCATGGATGTTTGTGATGTCCTTAGGTTAGTTAGGTTTAACTAGTTCTAAGTTCTAGGGGACTAATGACCTCAGCAGTTGAGTCCCATAGTGCTCAGAGCCATTTGAACCAATCTCTGTTATTCCGCCGTTTTTACAAATAGACTCCCTCAACTATGCCAAGCTGGAATGCCTTTCCAGGCTGACGCGTAAATTTCGCGTAAAACCACGAACTTCCGCATAAAACAGTAATTGCTTTCATTATGAAAACAGATATATGCTATGTTTTAAATGTTACACTTTCTCCGAAATTACTGATCGGGTTTTGAAGGGGGAAACGCCTTTGAATTCGTCTCTTGTAGAGCTCCGGCACTAACAACAGAAATTTATATACACTGGTGTCCAAAATTAAAACAACTAACGGAAATTATGCAAGGTTGCGTTCATTTTGCCATAAAACAGTATAAACAGGTTATAGTAAAGTAGAAACAACGTAAAAAATACGAAAGATAAACAACTGCAACGTGCATAACGGTAGACAAAAATGTCCTTTGTTTTTTCCAACTTAACGGATTTGCACAAACGTTCCGACAACTGGTTAATGTGCTCAGTGTGGGGTGTGGCCACCTCTGACAGAAATACTGGTCTGACAACGACGGGGCGTGCTGTGAGTGATGTCATCAGTCTCAGGTTGAGGCGATAATGCCCATTCTTCCTGAAGAGCTACTCGCAGTCTTGGAGAGTGATTAGTTGATGCTGTCGTGATGCAAGCCGTCTCCCTAGTGCATCTCAGGCATCCTCTATGGGATTCAATTCAGGAGAGCGAGCAGGCTACACCAAGCGCACAGTACCTTCCGTTTCCAAGAAAACATCAACAACCCGTGCTGTACGAGGTCGAGCTTTATCGTCCACCAGTACGACGTCTGGGTCCACAGCACGTGGAAACAACCTCAAATGAGGTCCCAAGATCTCGTCACGATACCTGACACAGTTGAAGCTTGCCGATTCACCCGTACAATTTCATGATGAGGGGTTCGAGTGGTCAACATAATCTCTGGCCACACCATTAGGAATCGTCCTCGATATCGGTCTCTTTCCACAGTGTTTCGGTTCCGGAATCGTGCTCCACGTTCCGTCCAGATGCGAATCCATCGAGTCACTCTGCAGACTAAATCGGAACTCATCTGTGAAAACAACAGTTTGCCACTGCTCTGTCGCCCAGGTGGCATGTTGATGACTCCACTCTGGACGTTCCCTTCTATGAAGACGGATCACAGGTAGACATACAGTACGTCTCCGACAGCTAAGACCAATCTGCCGAACCCTTCGCACGCCTTTTGCCTCGGTACAACACGTCCAGTGGATGCTGCGAGCTCACACACCAGTTGCCGTGCAATACTAAGGCGATGCTGTCGTGCCCTTACAGCCAAATAATCGTCCCCTGTTTTGAAGTCACACGTTGTCGCCACTGCCCTGGTCTTCAGGATACAGTTTCGGTCTCTATAAACTGTCGCCACATCCGAGAAGCAACGCAACGATTCACTTTAAGCCATAGGGCCAAATCAGTTCGCGACTGTCCTGTTTCGTTTCTTTCTCTGGTCCTCCACCGCAGAGAGTGTGTTAGGCATCTTCTCTGTGCCATACTGCACCATATGTGACTGTACACAGAGATTGTGGATGTGGGGCTACCCAGCAAACACTACCTCGTTTTATAGGTACAATGACGTCATCGTTGGCATGGTTGTCCGTTCATCGGAATATCGTCTCCCGTGCAGAACACGATCTTGCGGACATCTGGTTGGTGGGATTATGTCGTGAATTAGACACAAGACGGGGAAATAGCGGTTTGTTTCTTTAATTTTGGACACCAGTGTAGGTCCATTTGAAAAAGTTAAGTTGATACCAATATCTCTGTAAATAATATAGCTATAAAAGGAGACGATACAACGCTGAGTGAGGCCTTTGTCACAATTCATCTGGGCAGAAACAGAATGACAGTATCTTAAACGATACGAAATATATCTCAGGTCAACAGCTTAACAGAATCACCGTGCAAATAAATACAGTTATTTATATTTCTTACATATGCTGCGCGTCTATGTTACCCGACTTTTTTGCATGGTTTCCCTATTTACAATTGGTACCTCTTTATTTCGAAATATAATGCTCTTCGATTTGTATTGCTATATACCAGGGTCTTATTCCTAGCAATCTCTGGTGGTCCACAGCATGCTTTTTGCATATAATTTTCACCATTCTCTAATCGACGATGAATATTAAACAACGCTGTTCATTCCGCTAGTACAGGGGAGTCCAACCCGCGCCCCATTTGTGTGAAGTTATGATAACCTGAGTATTTTTTATCTGAAACTCCCAACACACGATGCTGTTCTCTCATTGCCCCATCTTATTCCTAACACTGCCGCCCGTACTGTACCTGAACCTGCAGTGTCGTTTCTGTAACGGGACAGTCAGTCAGAGGCGCTGGTGTGTTATCTTACAGCTAAATTAGTTACAACTGCTGTACTAGAGACTGAGAGCAGTGTAATGAAATTAATTTATGGAAATACAATAAAATGGATATTATATCAAATTAAACCAATTATAACAGAATTATGATTCTGTTAGATAGTGCCGGCCGGAGTGGCCGTGCGGTTCTAGGCGCTAGTCTGGAACCGGGCGACCGCTACGATCGCAGGTTCGAATCCTGCCTCGGGCATGGATGTGTGTGATGTCCTTAGGTTAGTTAGGTTTAATTAGTTCTAAGTTCTAGGCGACTGATGACCTCAGAAATTAAGTCGCATAGTGCTCAGACCCATTTTTGTTAGATAGCGAACATTGGTAGGAATTGTAGTCCACATGAAGATTTCTGACTTTGACCGACTTGTAGCGATCAGCATAACGGCGAAAAAGGTTCTTTATCAGATTTGTACAGTATTTTTCCTTTCGAGTTTTTGTTTTTCCTTGTCAGTTACTGTTTACGGTTGAAAATACTCGGTTTCTACCCAGATAAGTTAAAAGGCTGGACACCGCCTGCTCTAGAAGCTACAAGCTTCCAATTACGTAGCCAGTGTATAAAATAACGATATGTTGGAAGCTTACATTCACCAATATTGCTATACAACATGCTCTGAAAATCCGATACAAGAATCCGTGTTCTTGCAGAGACGTTTTAGATAAATCTGCCACTGATGTTGCATAGTTAAATCACAATGTCGATATTATATCATAAACGGCATTAAGATCTGTAACGGGAAATATCCATATTGCTTCTTCATGTATCAACAATTTGTTGCAACTTGGAAACATCAACATTTTGGATAGATAAGCATTTTCAGAATAATCGTGGCCCCACTTGATGTTCTAAGTAATTGTTGAAAATGTTTGCGTATGTCATGTACCGAAAGTTCGGTACTGTTGTATTTCAATACAAAAAAGGTCTGTTATGTTTTTGGGTGTTTGTGGTCCGGTTTTGTCATTAACATTGCAAAAATGCTGGGTGATATAGCTGACTAAATAAAGAATTTTGTAGGACGTGGTATTTCTCCCAGCAACAATTACATGCTTGCTTGGAGAATCTGCGGTCAGCGGTGGTCAGTTTATGCAGGCGCGGCCAAATAGAATCCCCTTATTAATGAGAACAAATATTCCTCCCTAATAAAACAAAGCCGAGTAGTAATGTGACCACTCAAAGCCTTTGTTGTGGAACATGAACCACGTCATGCCGAGCCGACATACGCAGCTATAATTACGCATTGTTTCCCATTCGAACACGGCCCCTGCCTTCGGAGTCGCTATTAGACTTGCAGAAGGAACGCCTTTATTGACTGTGAATTGAAAACTAAGTGACGCGGCGATGTTGAACACGTTTCCTCGGAGTGGGCAACATATCGGATCCGGTGTGCGCTTAGTGTTGTATGCAATATGGGCTCCATGCAACGGACAGCGGCTTTCTGCTGCAGGGGCCTCGAGCTGATGCTAAGAACAGCGCCGGTCCCTGTGTCGCCCCTGTACTGACCCCCGTCATAGCCCTTTAAAAACGAAAAACAAAGCCGCGGCCACCAAATCCATCATCTGTAAGAAATTTATCGACAGTTCAATCGTCTAGTTGGCGGAAGGAATGATCGTGCCGTTATAAAAGGACATTACAAGGAAATCACACACGTGGCTTTACTCCCTTGTGCCATCCGAATTTTATGATGTGAAAAATTACCAAGGTGTAGCTGACAAGCTCTTCTGTTTCATTTATTCGATGGTTGAGTAGTAACTCTTAATAACCGCGGAGCGCTTAATTGCCGCAATTTTTATTTTAGTTATTTTTCAGTCCGCTACGACAAGGAAAAAAAACCAAGTTTAGCGCCAGCTATAGGGTTACAGAAGATAAATATCACGACAGCAGCAGTTCGTTTTCGTCTTCCGCCATTAGCCGTCGGCACCCGCTGCGGCGCCATCATTTCAGGTGCTGTGCATAAACCTCTCGGTACAGTCGCGTGGCGGCGAAAGGCTTTATACAAGTGTGCGCATGACTTTAGGTGCCACCAATCTGAGCTAGCTCAAAACTGCCACCAGGCAGAATATTCAGTTCGGTAGTGCTACGAGACAAATGCACACACCGATGTATAATCTTTTACACACATTTATTTAAATACAAAGAAAGACAGGACTACCGTGCTTCACATTCGAATATTCAACGGCCGCTATTCGATACCGGTATACAATGAATACCAATTTAGTTAAAAAAAATTATTAAATAACTCTAATTAAAACGGCCAGCTTAGAAACATCAGTAAAGGCCACCGACGGAAACAACTATTTTCCTTTAAGTCATGTACGATATATACGAGGGCAGTTCAATAAGTAATGGAACACATTTTTTTTCTGAAACAGGGGTTGTTTTATTCAGCATTGAAATACACCAGGTTATTCCCCAATCTTTTAGCTACACAACACTATTTTTCAACGTAATCTCCATTCAATGCTACGGCCTTACGCCACCTTGAAATGAGGGCCTGTATGCCTGCACGGTACCATTCCACTGGTCGATGTCGGAGCCAACGTCGTACTGCATCAATAACTTCTTCATCATCCGTGTAGTGCCTCCCACGGATTGCGTCCTTCATTGGGCCAAACATATGGAAATCCGACGGTGCGAGATCGGGGCTGTAGGGTGCATGAGGAAGAACAGTCCACTGAAGTTTTGTGAGCTCCTCTCGGGTGCGAAGGCTTGTGTGAGGTCTTGCGTTGTCATGAAGAAGGAGAAGTTCGTTCAGATTTTTGTGCCTACGAACACGCTGAAGTCGTTTCTTCAATTTCTGAAGAGTAGCACAATACACTTCAGAGTTGATCGTTTGACCATGGGGAAGGACATCGAACGGAATAACCCCTTCAGCGTCCCAGAAGACTGTAACCATGACTTTACGGGCTGAGGGTATGGCTTCAAACTTTTTCTTGGTAGGGGAGTGGGTGTGGCGCCACTCCATTGATTGCCGTTTTGTTTCAGGTTCGAAGTGATGAACCCATGTTTCATCGCCTGTAACAATCTTTGACAAGAAATTGTCACCCTCAGCCACATGACGAGCAAGCAATTCCGCACAGATGGTTCTCCTTTGCTCTTTATGGTGTTCGGTTAGACAACGAGGGACCCAGCGGGAACAAACCTTTGAATATCCCAACTGCTGAACAATTGTGACAGCACTACCAACAGAGATGTCAAGTTGAGCACTGATTTGTTTGATGGTGATCCATCGATCATCTCGAACGAGTGTGTTCGCACGCTCCGCCATTGCAGGAGTCACAGCTGTGCACGGCCGGCCCGCACGCGGGAGATCAGACAGTCTTGCTTGACCTTGCGGCGATGATGACAGACGCTTTGCCCAACGACTCACCGTGCTTTTGTCCACTGCCAGATCACCGTAGACATTCTGCAAGCGCTTATGAATATCTGAGATGCCCTGGTTTTCCGCCAAAAGAAACTCGATCACTGCCCGTTGTTTGCAACGCACATCCGTTACAGACGCCATTTTAACAGCTCCCTACAGCGCTGCCACCTGTCGGAAGTCAATGAAACTATACGAGATGAAGCGGGAATGTTTTAAAATATTCCACAAGAAATTTCCGGTTTTTTCAACCAAAATTGGCCGAGAAAAAAAATGTGTTGCATTACTTATTGAACTGCCCTCGTACATTGAATTAGATACAGTCTCTTTGTAGAACCCAACTGTAACATGGCAGATTCAAATAACCGCCCGATCTGGCCAAAATGCAGAACGCCGTCTTAAATTAACATGATACAAAGGGAATCACACTTTTCTCTCATCTAAAACACACGTAAGAAATAATTATAACACAAGGAGTGAAACGACATGCTATGTGGTTTACCCTCTAAAGCAACGGTGTCCAACTATATAAGCTTAGCCGAGCCACACTGGAATAAGACTAGTGTCTTTGGGTCGCACGTAACATACTTGATACTAACAATAACTGCTGGGGAAAGAGAGAGCGATATATATATATATATATATATATATATATACACGCGTACTTCTTCGGCCGTGGTGAAAATTGATTGGGGTCACTTGCGGCCCGCGGATTGGACATCACTCCCTAAAGCAAGGGAAACACATCCTTGAGTAATATAATCTGAAAACCAAGTAACGGAACTAACACAAATCTTAAATCAGGGGACCCACTGAATAAAACGCGTAACAAGATTATGTCAATGCTTGGACAAATATCAGGACTAAAAGATTAAAACAACTTTACCAACTCATGATTTCAAAGCATCTTGCTTCACATGAATCATAGTTTAGCCAAAATGTTTCTCTCTAAGGGCAACAGATCAATAACTTGAACCAGAGCAGAGCTATAAAAATATACTCACGTTCAGAAGAAACACAACACCTTGAACGAGTAGAAATAGAACGTTGACATTCACGGACATGTACATTAGTATGTTCATTAAATAGTGTGTAAGCCTAGGGACCGATGACCTCAGCAGCTTGACCCATAGTAACTTGGCACCAAAAATTAACATTTGAACCATGTAGACCCGAGGATTCAAGGTCAACATCGATACTGAGGCGCAACTCCACTTGAGGGGGGTAGGGCGTCAAACGGGCCGACTTGGAGCAGGAGAGGCACCACAGGACATCTTAATTTCCACTGTCTATACGTTTACAAATAAATTCATGAAACTTTCTCAGCACGACCAGGAAGGATTCAGAATTCACACTCATAGCAGTGGATGTTCGAAAACATAACGAAGTAATTTTTCTTTTACATGTGAAATTTCATCATTTTTTTCACTTACTAATGGCTGCATTTGTTGGTATAGGTACACTTTTCTTCATAAGTAAGGGAGATTCTTCGTTGAATTTTGCACAGCATACAAATCATACTTAAAGGTGTATGAAACTCCAGAATTTTCAAAATCTATTAAAAACTGTGGTAAAAATTGAGGTAATTAACTACAAAATTTGTGTTTTTTCTAAACATGAAGTTTAAAATATAGCAGCTTATTCCTTTATTCATAAATTAAATAAATTCTAGAGTTGCATACGCCTGTAAGTATGGTATGTATGCTGTGCAAAATTCATCGAAGAATCTCTCTAACTTATGAAGAAAAGTGTACCTATAGCAACAAACGCAGCCATTAGTAAGTGAAAAAATGATGAAATTTCACACGTAAAAAAAATTACTTCGTTATGTTTTCGAACTTTCACGACAATGAGTGTGTATCGTGAATCCTTCCTGGTGATGCTGGCAAAGTTTTATGAATTTATTTGTAAAAGTATAGACACTGGAAATTAAAATATACTGTGATGCCTCCCCTGCTCCAAGTCGGCTCGTTTGACGTCCTACCCCCATTAAGGGTAAAATGTGGCCCTGGCTCTAGATGTCACTATAAAGCGAAGGTAATGGATCAGTGTGATTTGAGCAGACGTGCAGGATATCTCGCAGACGCATGCGCGGACGTTACCTTTAAATTAGTGAGTTTTAAAGAGTGCTCATTATTGGCATGGGAGAAAGCGATGCATCCATCCGCGAAACTGTTGCTCGTGTGGGACGAAGTGTTGCGGGTTTATGCACAATGGTTCACGGAAGGCAGTAGATTACGACGAGATGGGTCAGATGCACGACCAAGACCAACCCCCGAGAAGATCGACACCTCATCCGAATGACATTGCAAGACGGATCTGTGTACTCCTCGGTTCTGGTGCCACAGTGGAACACATCGTACACCATCTGGTGTGACAGTCCGTCACAGTTTATTACGGCACGAGCTACGTGTACGTCGTCCACTTCTCCGCATGCCTTTGACGAATGTGCAGAAAGATGCTAGACGGCAGTGGTGTTTGGAACGACGTCACTGCGGACGGAAACGGCATCAGGCACTGTTTTTGGACGATTTCAGCTTCCGTTTGCTTGAAAATGGTGGCCTCATTTTGGATCGCTGCAGACGGGCCGAGCGACGTCACAATGACTATATTCGCCCAAGACATACAGGGCCAGCTCAAGGCCCTGTGGTGTGGGGTGCTACTGGGTACAACAACAAATCAGAGGTGGTGCGTGTCGAGGCCACTGTGACCAGTGAGACCTACGTGAATGACATCCTGCAACCCGTAGCCCTACCCTTTCTGCACAACACCCTAGATGTCATTTTTCAGCAACACAATGCACGACCACATGTTGCTGCACGAGCACATGCCTTGTTGATGTCACAGAATGTCAGCCTTTTGCCCTGGCCCGCCAGATCACCAGACTGGTCGCCGATCGAGAACGTGTGGAATACGGGGAAACGACGAGTGCAGCGCTGTGACCCAGTGCCAACCACCACAGATGAGCTTTGGAAACAGGTGAGTGCAGCACGGATTGTTGTTCGCACCTAATACGCGTCAATGCCATCACGCAGGGACGTTATCAGCACCCATGGCGAACCCTGTGCCTAATAGGCAACAGGACGCATGATGAACCGAGGTGATTGAAGTGCTAATTATTTCTGCAGAACATACTAATGTACATGTCCTGTGACTATTAACGATCAACGTGTTCTGTTGTTTTTTCTCAACACGAGTTTATATTTACCGTTGAAACAATCTAATGAAGAAACACTTAGCAAGGAAAGGGGCTGCTCATATATATATATATATATATATATATATATATATATATATATATATATATATATATATATATATATATATATATATACAAGGGCCGTTCAGAAAGTAACCTCTGGTTGATTTAAAAAAATACACCAAGTTAAATAAAAATATTTTAATATATACATCTTACAACTACATCTTTGCACTATTTTTCTACATAGTCTCCATAGCGATTGAGGCACTTATCGTATCTCTTCACAAGCTTTGAAATTCCTTCTGCATAAAAATCACCCGCTTGTGCCTGGAGCCAGCCTGTGACCGCATCTTTGAGCTCTTCGTCGTCATCAAACCGCTGTCACCCGAGCCATTTCTTCAAATGCATGAAGAGGTGATAATCACTTGGCGCCAGGTCTGGGCTGTAAGGTGGATGGTTGATAATGTCCCACTTGAAGGACTCAAGAAGGGCCGTTGTTCTGCGAGCAGAGTGAGGACGGGCGTTATCGTGCAAAAAAACGATACCGGAAGTCAGCATACCACGGCGTTTGTTCTGTATAGCCCGTCGTAACTTTTTTATTGTTTCACAGTACATGTCTTGATTAATGGTCGTACCGCGTTCCATGAATTCAACCAACAACACCCCTTTGGCATCCCAAAACACCGTTGCCATCAGTTTTCTGGCAGAAAAATCTTGCGAGGCTTTTCTTGGTTTGGTAGGCGAATTTGAATGTGCCCACATCTTTGACTGTTCTTTTGTCTCAGGGTTCACGTACTTAATCCAGGTTTCGTCACCGGTCACGATTCTGTTTAACAATGGTTCTCCTTCGTCCTCATAACGTGACAGAAAGTCTAATGCAGAGGCCATTCATTGAGTTTTGTGGTGGTCGGTAAGAATTTTGGGCACCCATCGTGCACAGAACTTACGGTAACCCAATCTTGCTGTCACTATCTCGTACAAGAGAGTCTTAGAAATCTGTGGAAAACCAGTAGACAACTCCGACATTGAGAAACGTCGATTTTCACGAACTTTTGCATCAACTGTCTGAACGAGTTCGTCAGTCACCAATGATGGTCTACCACTCCTCTCTTCATCATGAACGTTTTCTCGTCCACTTTTAAATAAACGTACCCATTCACGGACAACTCCTTCACTCATAACTCTTGGTCCGATGAATAGCTGCTGCAGAATATCCTTTGGCTGTAAAAAACCTTATGACAGCACGCACTTCACATTTGGCGGGGTTTTCTATTGCAGCACACATTTCAAACTGCCACAAAAACTAAACTAGCGCAGGTGCGACGTTCACTCGACCACGGCTTGATGCCGACTGACCTGTTGAGTGCGTGAACGCACAGATGGCGTCGCTACTCCCCCCACAACCCGCACTGTGACCAATCGGAGGTTACTTTCTGAACCGCCCTCGTATACACACACATATATATATATATATATATATATATATATATATATATATATATATATGGGGTTATATATATATATATATATATATATATATATATATATATATATATAGGGTCGTCCATTGATAGTGACCGGGCCAAATATCTCACGAAATAAGCATCAAACGAAAAAACTACAAAGAAGGAAACTCGTCTAGCTTGAAGGGGGAAACCAGATGGCGCTATGGTTGGCCCGCTAGATGGCGCTGCCATAGGTCAAACGGATATCAACTGCGTTTTTTTAAATAGGAACTCCCATTTCTTATTACATATTCGTCTAGTACGTAAAGTTGGACCACTTTTTTCGCTTTGTGATAGATGGCGCTGTAACAGTCACAAACGTGCAAGTACATGGTACCACGTAACATTCTGCCAGTGCGGACGGTATTTGCTTCGTGATACATCGCCCGTGATAAAATGGACCGTTTACCAATGGCGGAAAAGGTTAACATCGTGTTGATGTATGGCTATTGTGATCAAAATGTCAAACGGGCGCGTGCTATGTATGCTGCTCGGTATCCTGGATGACATCATTCAAGTGTCCGGACCGTTCGCCGGATAGTTACGTTATTTAAGGAAACAGGAAGTGCTCAGCCACATGTGAAACGCCAGCCACGACCTGTAACAAATGATGATGCCCAAGTAGGTGTTTTAGTTGCTGCCGCGGCTAATCCGCACATCAGTAGCAGACAAATTACGCGAGAATCGGGAATCTCAAAAACGTCAGTGTTGAGAATGCTACATCAACATCGATTGCACCCGTACCATATTTCTATGCACCAGGAATTGCATGGCGACGACTTTGAACGTCGTGTACAGTTCTGCCACTGGGCACAAGAGAAATTACTGGAGGATGACAGCTTTTTGCACATGTTCTATTTAGGGACGAAGCGTCATTCACCAACAGCGGTAACGTAATCCGACATAGTATGCAGTATTGGGCAACGGAAAATCCACGATGGCTGCGACAAGTGGAACATCTGCGACCTTGGCGGGTTAATGTATGGGGCGGCATTATGGGAGGAAGAATAATTGGCCCCCATTTTATCGATGGCAATCTAAATGGTGGAATGTATGCTGATTTCCTACGCAATGTTCTACCGATGTTACTACAAGATGTTTCACTGCATAAAAGAATGGCGATGTACTTCCAACATGATCGATGTCCGGCACATAGCTCGCGTGCGGTTGAGGCGGTGTTGAATAGCATATTTCATGACAGGTGGATTGGTCGTCGAAGCACCATACCATGGCCCGCACGTTCACCGGATCTGACGTCCCCGGATTTCTTTCTGTGGGGAAAGCTGAAGGATATTTGCTATGGCGATCCACCGACAACGCATTGTCAATTCATGTGCGAACATTACGGAAGGCGAACTACTCGCTGTTGAGAGGAATGTCGTTACACGTATTGCCAAATGCATTGACGTTGACGGACATCGTTTTGATCATTTCTTACATTAATATGGTATTTACAGGTAATCACGCTGTAACAGCAAGCGTATTCAGAAATGATAAGTTCACAAAGGTACATGTATCACATTGGAACAACCGAAATAAAATGTTCAAACATACCTACGTTCTGTATTTTAATTTAAAAACCTACCTGTTGCCAACTGTTCGTCTAAAATTTTGAGCCATATGTTTGTGACTATTACAGCGCCATCTATCACAAAGCGAAAAAAGTGGTCCAACTGAAACATTCATATTTCTTTACGTACTACACGAATATGTAATTAAAATGGGGGTTCCTATTTTAAAAAAAAACGCAGTTGATGTCCGTTTGACCTATGGCAGCGCCATCTAGAGGGCCAACCATAGCGCCATCTGGTTTCCCCCTTCAAGCTAGACGAGTTTCGTTCTGTGTAGTTTTTTCGTTTGACGCTTATTTCGTGAGATATTTGGCCCGGTCACGATCAATGGACCATCCGGTATATTATTAAGACTAACCAGTAAGCATTAGAAGTAGTGCACAAAACTTAAGCACACACAGCCGAAACAAAATGATCAAAAATCTGGGAACCATGTGAACACCATGGGCCATTCATAATATAGACTTGAACAGAATGCTCTCGAACACCGTGTGACTCACAAGCACGATTAATCGGTGGCGTACATTAATACCAAAGCAAACGAATGTTTACGTACCAAACTGTAACGCTCACGGTTTATTCGTTTACGCTGTCCTTTCCTTGCCACGATGAATATCCCCACACACTACGGTGAAATTCGGGAAAATTACCAGATGTAATGAGCCGTACTCTTTTCCTTTAATGAAAACGGGTAACACCCTCAAGCGCGCACACACACTCGTAATCTGGACGGTGACTCAGCCGGGGCGCCAAGCATAGCGTCTTCCTGTCAGTGCTCAGTTTAAACCCCAAGCGTAACTCGGACTCCACTTCACATGTAGATGACCCTGCGAACACCTACGAGGTGCGTTCAGTAAGTATTGCAACGCGCATTTTTCCGGCCAGTTTCTATTAGACTCTTGCTGTTTCAGACCTTATTAACTAATTATTCTACCTTTCAAGATTTGAGAATTTTCTTTCTAAAAGTGTCTGTATACGGTATTTAATGGTCTGTAACACTAATCTTTCAGCTCACTTCTAATTTGTTAAACCTACCTGCATTGAGAAGTTTTTTTTAATTTTTACCTATAAAAGAATGCTCTTGCCTGTCTTATTTCCATCGCTCAGGTAAGACGCATAAGCGATCAGTCTTCGATTCCTCGAGATTATATCAGGTCCGTTTCTACAGCCCTACATTAGTTCTGAAACTTCCTGGTAGATTAAAACTGTGTGCCGGACCGAGACTCGAACTCGGGACCTTTGCCTTTCTCGGGCAAGTGCTCTACCATCTGAGCTACCCAAGCACGACTCACGCCCCGTCCTCACAGTTTCACTTCCGCCAGTACCTCGTCTCCTACCTTCCAAACTTTACAGAAGCTCTCCTCATTCTGGCTACATTGGTTCTGCTCCAGCTGCCGTTCTCGTTGGGAGACCCCAGCATTTTTCCCTGAGACTTGTCTTGTTCTCATTTTCCATGTTTTCGATTAGGCAAATGCAGGCATTTATCTCGTAAACACCGCGGCTTTATTACTGTTCTACAATGTCGTATCTTTGCTTCTGACGGAAAAGATTTATGGCCACTTCGATCACAACTATTTTCCTGTATTATTTTGCCAAGACATTTCAATATATTGATTTCCTAATTTTTAAAGGACTGTTTCTGCTTTTTAGTACTTATTTATTGAGTTATTTTCCCTTGGGAGACAATTAACGACAGGACAAACATGTTACATCACAGCGATACGTGCATGAGCGTTGGACGTAGCAGCTAATAGCTGCACTCGAGAGCAGATTATTGCTTTAAATCATACGTAGTAATTCTGCGAAATTGCGATATTATTCTGAATGAATGGCTCACGTGACTGTGAAAAATTACGTCCCATGTGTGTCTTACTGTTGGATGTAGGCCTTTTTATGTGTCTGCGAGAGGAGGTTCATGTCTTACTGCAAGTACGAAGAGAGATTGTACCTGCCAGCTGATAGTAGCGATATTTTCTGTTCATGTTATCTTCCTATATTATATTATGTTTGGAATGGTAAGAAGAAAATGAAAGTAATCGTTAAAAATTCTGTCGTTACAGATGGAATACAACCTCGGGTTGGGTAAAGAAGGTGAGGGAAGTAGGCTGAAGCGTTATTAAAGAAAGCATCTCGGAATTGTCTCTGAGCGGTGTGAGTAAGGCTCCACGGTTGGTCTAGGGCGTGAATCCGCTCCTCCCAAATGCGAATCCAGTGGCTCAACAACGCCGCAATCTCACTTGTTTTGTAACTGGAAAGGGAAACGGAGATCCGTAATGCTTTGACAGGCATGTGGAAAGGACTCGTGCAAATATGAACTGATGAGATCGCAAGCTATGAAAATTACTTGTGATTTTTTGTGGATTAGCCTAAGTCATATTTACCAACCCGTTGAAAAGAAGGTTGGACATCGTTTACAGAGCTGTTTGTTTCGGTGAGATGTTCTTGTTCGTTACTCATACACAGATGATGTCTCTCGCACATAAATGGGGACACAGTAATACTGCGAAACAGTAGGAAAGAACGCTGTGGTTCTATGGTTCCACAAGTGAATAATATTCTTCAGAATTTATGTAGTACGTCAATTGCAATATTTTTTCTTTTTATTTCATAATCAAAAATATACAAATTGTGTATCATGCGGATGTTAAACTAAACATGTCATTTCTGTGCGGACAGTAAGTACGAAGGCTATTCGGAAAGTAAGGTCCGATCGGGCGCGAAACGGGAATGTCAGTGCAAATCCGATGAAGCTTTGCACAGGTGTGTTGGGCAGTGTCTCTAACACTCAAGTCGTTCGCGTCACGTCGCTCTTTTCAGATCTGAGCCCCCAGTGAGCGCTTAAAGATGCTTAGAACAATAGTGTCTCCCGCCAAATATGAGCGCCTGGTGAGAGATTTCGCCTGATATCATGCAGCTCATTCTCACGCGTTTACTTCTTGATGGCAATTATTCCCGGCTGCACACTGCAGGGGTAATCATGGCGCCCCTGCAGCGTTTTCTATCGGAAGTCTTTGATCACACATAACACAGCTCGTAATCGGCTACCCCTGAGTTTCATCTCTGCCCACATGAATCGCTGGCTATGAAGACAACATTTTGGCACAGACAGCGAGCTATAGACCAGCGTAGAGGATTGGTGGATAGCACAGTCTGCTGTCTTCTATGACGAGGGTATTAGAAGGTTGGTTCAACGCCACGACAAATGTCTAAGACGGAGCGAAGACTATGTAGATTAGTATCTGAAAGGTGTAGCTAACCGTTGCAAATAAAACATTTTTCTTTTTCGCAGCGATTTCCACTTCGCTGCCGATCCTACCTTACTTTAGGAATAGCCTTCGTATTTTGGTGCACCCCAGCGCCGGTTCCACGGTGGCGCTGTTCTGCGACGGGCGAAAGAAAAGGAATAACATAGAACTGTAAATACGAAGAACAAAGAAGTAGGTGAGAAAAGAAGATGCAGAAGAAGAAGACGATGATGATGAACGGAATGAATCCGAGGGGACTAAAAAGAGAAAGGGAAGAGATGTATGGAAGGATATCAGCAGCGGATATGGATTGGACTCTGTCGAGCAACTCCTCCTTGAGGCCTGCCTCTGCCTGGTACAGAGACGGCTTATTGGTTGCCGTTGGCTCACAGACGAAGTTACTTTCTGTGCGCCAAGTGAGACAAGATAACGAAAGTGTAACGAGTAATTTTCCCTGTGTTGTTTGTTACTGCTTCGTATTGACTGGCAATGAAAGAATGAAAAATGAATAGCGGCATTGTTGCAAAATCGCTCCTTCGGACTGTGTGTTGTTTCATGTTTTGAATTGAATCAGAAAAAAGGGGTTATTAAAAGTGTATATTTTACTTCATTAAAAGTGGTGTTCACTTTCATAAACGTATAAAGAGAGCGGTGAGAATTAAGCAAAAAAACGCGGTGAAGCCGGCGCTTCTAGGAACTATTCCCACTTCACGGAATTCTTGCGCATTTCCACGAATAATCCTCTGCGACTCTACTAAATAGCACGTTTTACCTTAGGAGAGAGGGAGAGAGAGAGAGAGAGAGAGAGAGAGAGAGAGAGAGAGAGAGAGAGACGGATAATACTGCATTAGCAGTCACCATACAACCAGGGCCGGTTCGAGACCTTTTTCCACACAGTTGACTTATTATTTGGCACCCCTGCCCCCTCTCCGGCATCCTTTTCCCTCGTACACTTCCACCCGTGTCTTTACTAATTGTGATCCGTACTGTTCACAAATCCTGAGCTTGGCAGCCCTCGGCGCTCCTCTCACCTTAGTGCTCCATATGGTCGCTACTAATCACGTTAAGTCCTGTAAAGAAACCTCACAGCTGGGACGCCAATGTCTCCAAGATGCGGCTTGTTTCGCGTGGGCCTTAAAACGGCCCTACGCACAACTTAGGTTTGCGTGTCAAACTGTTCTCTTGGTTCGGTTTCAGCTTCGGCTTTATCTTACAGTGGGGGCTGAAACAAACCTTCCAAAATCAGAGTCGAAATAATCTTTCAGTCGTTTTCCCTTCACTTCCTCACACAGCAATCACTGAGCTGCAAGAACGCACCGATTGAAACTTCCTGGTGCTCAGAGATCGCCGCAAATTCCCGGTAGACTCCTCGACAACATGGCTCTGTACTCCGTACTGCGAGAAAAGAGCTGCGACAGTTGAAGTGTCCTAAGGACATCACACACATCCATGCCCGAGGCAGGAATCTAACTTGCGACCGTAGCGGTCATGCTGTTCCAGACTGTAGCGCCTAGAACCGCTCGGCCACACCGGCCGGCTAAAAACAAGGAAGAGAACGTATTTTGTGACTGAAAACAGACAACTTTGATGAAAGTGCAATAAGGCAATATATATACGAGGTGAACATTAATAAAACTGACAAACCCCATGGACTGGTTCCTGACTGGAAGTGGTGGAAAAGAGGTCCTATGAACAAGTATCTGGAAATGCATTGTGGCCATGGTGGATGCAGCTGACCTCGTGTATTGCAGAGTATGTGATTAACGCAGCGTGCTGTAAGCAGCAGAATGGTCTGGTATTCATGTCGGGAACAAGGCCAGATGGTGTTTGTGTACAGCCAAGCAGATGGAAACTGTCGAGAGGCAGCAAGTTCTTCAAGATATGCTGCCTCTCTGCCGTATCCATCTCCTTGGTTGTACACAGATACCATCTCGGCTTGTTCCCGACATGAACACCGGACCATTCTGCTACTTACAGTACGCTGTGTCAATCTCACAGCCGGCAACACACAAGGAATGCACGGCACTTGGTCAGTGGAACTTTCATTCGTCAGCGGCATCCACCATGGTAACGATGCAGTTCCAGACGCTTGTTCATAGGACCTCTTTTCCAGCATTTACAATCAGTAATCATCCCCTGCGGATTGTCGGTTTTGTTATTGTGCGCCATGTATATACGTATTATGGCAGGAAGGATTACGTGGCACTTTAAAAGTTGATTGCATCACTACCAGACAGTGTTTGTTGATAGCTAGGAGGACAAATCTCTCCATTGTTTAGAATAAAATTGGCTTCCGGTGGAGAAAGCTCTCTGAAGAATGGTTTTAATGGAAGGCAGAGACTTCGTGACATGGAGGTTTCGGGAAAAAAAAAACATTTGATCAAGGAACACATCGTTCAGCAGAATACTGCCGACAAGAATGGTGCGATATATCGTGCGGCATTGTTAGGCTCTGTGCCGCTGGCTGCCGGGGGGCTCAAGGGTAGGAGGGGACGATCTGCCACGGCGCTCCCTCCCTCCTCAGATAGCAGTGATGGGATCCCGTGTTGCTGGCGTGCTGCGAGTCACGCTTGACTAAATGCTGCATGCATAACAGCAATGTGTGTCTGGCGCTCGAGGAAGGCGGTGGTGGTCATGGTAAGTTCCTATGGGACCAATCGCTCGAGGAAGAACCGCAACTGGATGGCGGCTGACCCCTACCATACGATTCTCTGCATTGTCAATCATGATGTAATTTTAATCGGAGTATACCTTACACCATACATCCAGCTTAGCTTTATATAAAATGTACAGGGAAGGGAGAATGCTATATTCTGAGAACAGAATACCTATTGACACATGATGTTTCTGGGTCGGTTCTTCATTATAGTGACCGATTTTTGAATCACATGAAGGAATCCACAGTAGAGCTCGGAACAAGCAGTCTTCTGCATTTTATACTGTTTTTATTGTTACCAGCCATGAGGTTGTGTTTTGTGCAGTATTTGTGAATTTTTTGAGTTCTACTTATTTTGAGTACTTTGCCATTATTAAAACTATTTGGAAGATATGAATTCTTCAGTGACAGTTGTTTATGGTAACTGAAATTACATACATATAAAAAAAATAGTTATATGACGTCATTGATAGTGCTCATCTTGTACCTTCAAAAGCTAGAAGGTCCTTTGCTACGGTACATGTGATGTTTGCAAGTCAACTGGGCTTAACCTATTAATAATGTTAACTATCTTGAAAATGGAAATATGTGCTAGTTTCCAGTAGCTTCTGTTTAGAAATGTATTTAAATTGTAATTGGTTTATGATAATACTTCTGCTCAATTTGCTTTCACTTACTGATTCTTGACGTGTAGCGGGGTAATAATGTAACGAATAGACGATTAAATAAAGTGCTGACCAGACTTTCTCAGCTGCGATGCTTTTAAATTTCAAAATAGTATTTGTTCCTAGATACATGGCCATGTTGTACCTCGGAACACTTTTCCACACATTAAAAATTCTTATCTTTCTGGAGTAATTTTTGTAATTTCAGAAAAGGGTTGAAACACACGTGAAGTGAATGCCATAATTTAAAAATGCAATAAGAAAATATACTAAAATTCTATTGCAGAGCTGGGTGGAGTGTGAAAAATGTCTCCCCTATGATTGTAATCTTGTATAATATAATAAGTATAATTTCAAATGTTGTAGAATACCTGTCTATAGCCGGCCGAAGTGGCCGTGCGGTTAAAGGCGCTGCAGTCTGGAACCGCAAGACCGCTACGGTCGCAGGTTCGAATCCTGCCTCGGGCATGGATGTTTGTGATGTCCTTAGGTTAGTTAGGTTTAACTAGTTCTAAGTTCTAGGGGACTAATGACCTCAGCAGTTGAGTCCCATAGTGCTCAGAGCCATTTGAACCTGTCTATAGTCGACTGTCTGCGCAATGTTGGCCTTAGATGCGGATATCTGAGGCAACAGTGAATATGTACATCGCAGTCAACAGTCTGTGTTGCTAACATAACCTTCACATGGATTGGAACAAATGGGCAACCTTCGCAAGTTCTTTTACGAAAAAGAATTTTAGCATGTTATGTAGTCTTGTGTACCCAAAGGAAAAGTGATCTGCTTTTTATTCTTCTTCACAGCAGCAGAAAGTCGTCTGTAAAGTTTGCAGTCTGCCGAAATATTTGCGAAAATATCCGTGGTTAACTCTGAGTTTGGCTGTTAGAGAAGCGAGGTCAATGGGATAAGTTTGAGTATTACCGACGTGCCTGGGATATGTACGGGATTCCGTGGAACACGGAACGGACGAGTGAATTATTGTGTACTTGTTGTCATCGTATCCGGTTGTTTCCTCTCGTTCCAGTGGCCAGTCTTCTGCCTTTCCTCAAAAACGCTTCAGATGGCTCTGAGCACTATGGGACTTAACTTCTGAGGTCACTTCGATAATCCTGTATACGATGAGGTTTCACTCAAACAGATTTTTTAAAGAGTATTAGACCTGATAATAAGTCACTGAGCAGGAAATTTGAGATGCTGTCATCTGGGAGCGGAAGCGTTGTGCTTTTAGTGCAGCAACAAGTCCCTCGGTCATCGTTTTTGCCTCTGTTGTTAATTTCAATGGCCCAGGCTTCCAAAACATGACATGCAATATGTGATCCCAAAAGAGTCACTAGTTCTGGAACCATCAGTATAGATATAGAACATCTCCTGATGATGTCTTAAATAACTGCGCCAAAGTTTTATTTTTGACATGGACCTCATGTTTAAGGATTAAGCCAGTTGTTCCTCTCACCTGAACCAATTTTTCTACATAATGTACTTTCGGATCTCCGGGTGGGAGCTGTTGTAGCGTCACAAAAACCAAGTCTACAGATCCGGAAAAGGAACTAGAGAGGCAATACTAGCTCTGAGGATGATATTAGAAAGACGAACTGGAGTTAGTAGGAAAACCTACTTGACCTTTATAGATTTACAAAAGCATTTGACATGATTAATTGGAATTGTTATTCCGAACAATGAAAGAAATAAATCATGATTGGAGGGACAGAAGATTATTCTGGAACCTGTATAAAAGGCGGGGAACAGAGATAGAAGTGAACGGTGTGAAGAAGAAAGCAAAAATAAGGAGGGGAGTAAGGCAAGGATGCCCATTATCACCATAGTTGCTCAACTTATTTATTGAAAAAAAAAAACATTGAAAAATTGAAAAGAGTAACCAAAGGATTTAAAATTAATTGGGAACGAATACACTGTATCCGTTTTGCAGATGATTAGTAGTACTTGCTGATACAGTGAAGGAAATGGAGTTTATGTCGCTAAAATTTGTCAAAATCCTAAGAGAATTTAATCTAAAAATAAATAAGAAGAAAACAAAAACTATGGTAGGAGGTAAGACAAAAGAAAATGGTAAAGTTAATATTAAACTAGAAGATGATGTTCTAGAGCAGGTCGAGAACTTCTGTTATTTGGGAAGCACAATCACTGACAACAAAAAACAGATATAAAGAGAAGAATAGCCTTGGCAAAGCAAGCTTTCCAAAATAAAAGGAATTTACTAACAGAGATTCATATAAGCCAAGAAAGTAGGAAAAAGTTTGCCAAAACTTTTGTCTGGAGTGTCTTAACATACGGATGTGAAGCGTGGACTCTGGGAAAGGCAGAGGAAAAGAGACTGGAAGCAATGGAAATGTGGATATGGAGAAGAATGACGAAAACAAGCTGGGTAGATAGAAAAAGTAATGAACAGGTCTTAAGAGAACTAAATGAGAACAGAACGCTGCTAAATTATATGGGAAGAAGAAAATCATAAATAACAGGGCACATTATGAGACACAACCAGTTCCTAGAGAATGTATTTGAAGGAAAAGTTTTAGGGCAAAAACCAAGAGGCAGGCAAAGAGCAACGTATTTTAATAAAATGAAAGAAGATATGGGGATAAAATTGTATGAAGAATTGAAGAGGATGACAATGGAGAGAGGGACGTGGCTAAATCGACAAGGCATAGCCTTTAGTTTATGATGACAAAATGAGAGAATCAGTGCTTTCAGATTTGCACATATAATTGTCGTTCGCTAGTGAGAGACGACGGATTGGCAGAAACAGAAGAGGAATTACAAGAAAAAAATTAATTGGAGGACTGTTGGTTTACGTGAAGTACATCGTGAAGGTGAAAACTGCCTTTGGCTGAATTCTGGAAATCTCTTTTATTACTGCAGTGAACCAAATGGAAAACTAAATGGAGTCGGGTTTTTAGTAAACAAAACCTTAGTCGACAAGATAGCGGCATTAGAAGGAACTTCAAGCATAACCACACATTTGGCCTCAAAATATCAGAAAGATATAAAATCCAAATGGTTAAAGCATATGGGCCGACTTTTAATCACTCGCATGAGCAGACAAAATCCTTCTATAAACCCTGCGGGAAAGGGAGAGATTGCTTTTATAGATTTATAGCTGGTGACTTTAACGGTAAAGTTGAAACGTTCAAGGAAGGTGATTCAGTTATTGACAAATGTGGAATAGATCAAAGAAATGACAAAGATGAGAGACTGGTTCAGTTTGCATAAGGTATGAAAACACTTGTTATGAATAAGTTCTTCAAGAACAATCCTAGTAGGAAATGGACTTAGACAGGTCCTAACTTTAAAGTGAAAAGACTTCATTCTCATCGACTGGCCTCAAAACGTGAACGATATCTCTGTGGTGAACATATTCAAGACAAACAGTGATCCTTGATTAATAAAGGCAAGATCTGAATGAAAAACAGAAGCTCAAATCCTGCAACTTCATAAAAGAAAACGAAAAATTTTTAATTTCAAACATCTCGAATCACAGAAAGAGGAACATCAAGAAAGAATTAAGAGAAAGGTAAAAGAATGTGAAGCAGAAGCGGTAACAAACATACTAATCACAGCAGATGGAGAAGTGGGTGGTGTGTGCAGATCTCAACACCAATCAAAGAAGATGACAAATAAAACGGTAAGTTTGATGGACAAGAGAAGAAAAATGAAAGCAGAAACAGAACAAGATAAGACGAATATACAGAACTGTGCAAGGCTCTGAGAAAGAGTATGAAAGCTGACATCAAGAAGTGTGAAGACGATACGCTAAAAGCCAGTCTTGAAAACCAGTTTAAAGATAGCCAAGCGGAAGCTTATGATTCGAAGGAATCAGTTAAAAGGTTTGGACACAGTCTAAAGCCAAACTGCAGATAAGAAAGAAATACTAGAATATATTGAGAATTTATAAAGTAACCTTTACAATAAAGTCAATGATGATATCTTAATTCTGTACGAATTGAATGTTTCTGTTTTCCACAGTCCCAAAATGTTCTCCTCAGAAGTCAAACACGCTACAGACATGATGAAAAAAGCATCTGCTACGTGTAGTGATGACCCCTCAGTCGATATTTTAAAGCTACTGGATGACGAATCTATATTTTCAAGATGTTCACACAGTTTAAAATTACCAAGTGACTGGAACAAAGCCAAAATAATCCTAATACATAAAAGGGTAGTACGAAAGAAATAAAGAACTATAGACCTATCAGCCTCCTACCCACACTGTGCAAAGTGTTTGCTAGAATTTTGTCTACCAGATTGAGCACAACACTTGACCTGGCCCAACCTATAGAGCAAGTTCAGTTCCACTTACGGATTAGTACAGTTGCTCATATTCTCAGTGTACATGAAATAATTTGTAGAACAAATGAGTACCGTCTCCCTATTTACCTTGCCTTCATAGATTTTCAAAAGGCAGTCGATTCGCCAAGTCACTCAGCTGTGTGTGAGACTCTGACAGAACACGGAATACAACAGGCCTATTTTAAAGTTTTAAATGACATAAGTAGTAGAGCTACCTTCGTTCTGGACATTTTGTTAGTACAGGTTGCCTACATCAGGGGCAGGTATGCACTCAGGGGCAAACCTATTGTTCTCCTTTGATTGACAGGTTCTTAACCTATTGTTCTGTTAAGTGGTTTTCTATGTCGCTGCATTTATCCTATTGTCCCCCCTCTTCCCTCCCACTCCCCTTTCCTCTCAGGAATGGGGTGCTGGCACATTTTTTTAGTGCAGGTTGCCTGCATCAGGGACAGGTATGCACTCAGGAGCAAACCTATTGTTCGCCTTTGATTGACAGGAACTTAACCTATTGTCCTGTTGAGTGCTTTTCCATGTCACCCCCCATTTCCCTTAGATTGACAGGCACTTAACCTTCTGCTGCCCCCCTCACCCCCTCCCCCAACCCCCTCCCCCATCACTGCTACAGGTACACTTTCAGGCCCAACTTATTGGAATAGGCCCCCCTCTCACTCTTATCAATTTGATTGACTACTTATTTAAATTGATCAATTAATTAACCTCTGGTGGGAAAGTGCCACATCCCCCTGCCACGTGCCCCTGGCGGGAAGTACAAATTCCATCACGACAATGCAACATCTACTAACCAAAGAAAATTGCGAGAAATTTGTTGGGAATGGGTTTTTTAACATCTGGTGGTTTTTAAGACGATCACTGTCTCGGTATCTGTCTGGAAAACCCATGTGATTCAAAGGTAACACCATACATGGATTTATAAAGCAAGTATAGCCTTCAACATGGATAATTGTGTGCACCTGTAGAACCAAGACTGCTTGTGACAGTAACATACATAAGTTGTTTCGGTCGATTTTTTTAAAACATATGAGATGATTAGCGCTCTCGTTCAAGACACAGTGGTATCACTCACAAGAAAAACGTATGAGACATGTCCACCAATCGCTGATTTTCTCTCAGTACTATTCTGTATCGTATGTAATCAATTATTGACGAAGTATTATGTTTAGTAGTAGGGGGTGCATGGTAGGTTCGCCTTGACCATCACGCTTATAAAGTATGTGTCTGTGTTGCAACATATGCAAAGGAGATGACTATGTCGATTCATAAGGAAGGTATGCATTTGGCGTCTAGTACTGTGATAGCAAAGGGAAGAGTATGTCAAATCATAAGAATGGTACTGGTATTCCTATTTCCAGAGCCATAGCCGTCAACAGAGTGTATTTCCGATACTTCACTCATCGTCGAATGTCATTCAACTGAGACCGTGATCGTAACATTTAGTTGTTAATACAGGGATAAAATATTTATGTGACCAATTTCTTAGGATGATTGATTCTACCTGTGTGAGCTTGGCCTGCAGCGTCAGTGACCTGTTTGGGGTTGATTCACATTTCCCTTTAACAGTAGGAGCCGCCAGCATGGAGAGGTCTGTTGGAGTGTAGGAATGTAGATGAATTAACGTGTTGTCCTCTAGACTATTGAATAGCGAACTAATTCTTGGTATGTGATGGATAGCTTTCGTGATCGCGTGGAAATTTGAGATTGAGTATGGAGGTGCGTTTGCGCTGGACCATTATTCCCTTCCATGTAAATTGCTCTGTTGACTGTTTCTGCACTTTTCGCGCCTTTATTTAGTTGAGTGAAAATCGATTGTGGTGTGTGCATCTAGCATGTGTAAGATACGTTTGACGGATCTTTAGACATGTGAAACACCTTAGTTGACCTTGTAAATTATAGGGATGGTTTACAATCTGCTATCACCAGCATCAGTATTCGCAATTGGAAATATCATTTTTCCGTGTAAATGTCTTTGCAGACATGACAAGTTTCTAGTTAGTCAGTGGTTTACAGCACGCCCCCACCTAGCTAAAGTTTCCGGTTTTGTAGAGAAATAATTTCCAGTCTATATCTTCGGAATTATGTCTCGTGAGCGATCGGTAGGATACTGCTGTGTGCTCGATATCGAGAAGTACCGCGAAAATGGTATAATATTATGGCTAACCATGCGAAAATACGTGTGTTCTTGTAATCCCCGAGTCTGGAGATGTGTGTAGAAAAGCGAGCAAGTAAGCAGGTCCGGACATAAACAGTAACGCGTTTGTGCCGTGGGGAAACGAGTCCGAATTTGTAGAACAATTCTGAGAGTGACTTCGGTCCGGTGAGAGCGCTCTGGTCACCCATCGGGGGTCAATGACAGCTGACCTCACATGGAAATACCCAGTGCTGTGAGGATTATACAGAGTGTTACAAAAAGGTACGGCCAAACTTTCAGGAAACATTCCCCACACAAAGAAAGAAAATATGTTATGTGGACATGTGTCTGGAAACGCTTACTTTCCATGTTAGAGCTCATTTTATTACTTCTCTTCAAATCACATTAATCATGGAATGGAAACACACAGCAACAGAACATACCAGTGTGACTTCAAACACTTTGGTACAGGAAATGTTCAAAATGTCCTCCGTTAGCGAGGATACATGCATCCACCTGTAAGGTGTCAGGCAAATCCAACACCTTCCATGAAAACCCTGACATGGTAAGCAAATCCAGTAGTGTGTCACATAGCTCCGAATAAATCGTGACATTAAATTAATCAAAGTAATACGAGTAACGAGTGAGCAAATGGAATACCACAGACTAACACAAGAATGCCTAAATGCATGTCATACCTTCCCACCGTGAGACAGACGCAGTTCCGAGGGGAGAAACGAGAACAGAAGCCGAGAGCAGAACCGTTTTAAGCTGGAAGGCCCTACGATAAGGGATGGACACCCACGTCTCCAGCTAACCGCTAGGACCACCCCCCAGCCCATGTTAGAAGCTAGAGCCCTCTAGAAGAACATAATAGATCTTACGATAACACTAAAAGGGCCACACCAGCTGCAAGTTTTAGCGTGAGACTTTTTCGCGTCTCTGTTACATTGCAAACTTTAAAAACATTGCCCCACCATGAAAAGTATAACGTTCCTCATTGGATAGACAGAATTTTTGTAGGCGGAGCTTAAAGTTAACATTGAGACCCTGATTGGTCACATGAAAACACAGCCAGATAGTTTTTTTAAACCAACTTCGGTAAATTGTAATAAGGAGAAGTTAGGAGAGAGTTGCTTCTGAGACGGCGAGGTGAGCGGAGCTGTGCTGCCCACCATCCCCTGACGAACACCGACAAGGTAATGAACGCATGTGATGCTGCATAACAGCGCATAAAGCTTCACTCAGAACTGCAGAAGTCTCATCTGTTACACCCCCTTTTTGCGTAATACTAGTGTCGATCGTCAATTAAAGCTCATGGTGTTCACATTTGCCACTTGAAGTAAAAATCTGAAACGCGATGATTTTGCTGTTATATAGTTATTGAGAAGCCACATCAGCCACTGTAATTTACGACAAGTTAGATAAGTAATTAAAGATAATTGAGGGGAACAACAGATTAACTGCAGCAACATGGGAAACCACTTAACAGAACAATAGGTTAAGGACCTGTCATTCAAAGGAGAACAATAGGTTTGCTCCTGAGAGCAAATCTGCCCTAATGTAGGCAACCTGCACTAACAAAATGCGCCAGAACGAAGGTAGCTCTACTACTGACATATGCAAAACCTCCTCAGCGTTTGTGAATGTACTTTACGAGACCAACGACTTCCCTTTGGAAAATACACTCCTGGAAATTGAAATAAGAACACCGTGAATTCATTGTCCCAGGAAGGGGAAACTTTATTGACACATTCCTGGGGTCAGATACATCACATGATCACACTGACAGAACCACAGGCACATAGACACAGGCAACAGAGCATGCACAATGTCGGCACTAGTACAGTGTATATCCACCTTTCGCAGCAATGCAGGCTGCTATTCTCCCATGGAGACGATCGTAGAGATGCTGGATGTAGTCCTGTGGAACGGCTTGCCATGCCATTTCCACCTGGCGCCTCAGTTGGACCAGCGTTCGTGCTGGACGTGCAGACCGCGTGAGACGACGCTTCATCCAGTTCCAAACATGCTCAATGGGGGACAGATCCGGAGATCTTGCTGGCCAGGGTAGTTGACTTACACCTTCTAGAGCACGTTGGGTGGCACGGGATACATGCGGACGTGCATTGTCCTGTTGGAACAGCAAGTTCCCTTGCCGGTCTAGGAATGGTAGAACGATGGGTTCGATGACGGTTTGGATGTACCGTGCACTATTCAGTGTCCCCTCGACGATCACCAGTGGTGTACGGCCAGTGTAGGAGATCGCTCCCCACACCATGATGCCGGGTGTTGGCCCTGTGTGCCTCGGTCGTATGCAGTCCTGATTGTGGCGCTCACCTGCACGGCGCCAAACACGCATACGACCATCATTGGCACCAAGGCAGAAGCGACTCTCATCGCTGAAGACGACACGTCTCCATTCGTCCCTCCGTTCACGCCTGTCGCGACACCACTGGAGGCGGGCTGCACGATGTTGGGGCGTGAGCGGAAGACGGCCTAACGGTGTGCGGGACCGTAGCCCAGCTTCATGGAGACGGTTGCGAATGGTCCTCGCCGATACCCCAGGAGCAACAGTGTCCCTAATTTGCTGGGAAGTGGCGGTGCGGTCCCCTACGGCACTGCGTAGGATCCTGCGGTCTTGGCGTGCATCCGTGCGTCGCTGCGGTCCGGTCCCAGGTCGACGGGCACGTGCACCTTCCGCCGACCACTGGCGACAACATCGATGTACTGTGGAGACCTCACGCCCCACGTGTTGAGCAATTCGGCGGTACGTCCACCCGGCCTCCCGCATGCCCACTATACGCCCTCGCTCAAAGTCCGTCAACTGCACATACGGCTCACGTCCACGCTGTCGCGGCATGCTACCAGTGTTAAAGACTGCGATGGAACTCCGTATGCCACGGCAAACTGGCTGACACTGACGGCGGCGGTGCACAAATGCTGCGCAGCTAGCGCCATTCGACGGCCAACACCGCGGTTCCTGGTGTGTCCGCTGTGCCGTGCGTGTGATCATTGCTTGTACAGCCCTCTCGCAGTGTCCAGAGCAAGTATGGTGGTCTGACACACCGGTGTCAATGTGTTCTTTTTTCCATTTCCAGGAGTGTAGTATAAAGAAAAGTGATCCTACTTCTCCAAAATATTTTCAGGAGTCTTCGTGAAAGGAGTGTCAAAACTGGACTGAAGTAGTGAAGTCAGATTCTGGGGAAGAAATTAAACAACCTTTTGCTGGCGATATTGTTCTATTCTCAGATAGTATAGAAGCACTGTAAATATTAGTTAGTGATATCACGTTAATCTGCTCTGAAGTTGGTCTAAAAATTAACTACGATAACTCTGATAAAACCAAAATCGTGATAAATGAATGGACACAGGAGGGAAATACTTATGTTGGAAATAAGCAGCCGCTAAGGATCACAGAATACTGCTTTCTGGGTCTGTTGTTAAATGTGGAAGGAAAACTTAAACCAGAAATATTTCGCCGTATTAAATGAGTCTGGCAAGCTTATGGAAGATTCTCTTTATTTTTGAAGTCTAAGCTGTCGGATGAACTGAAAAAAACAGTTCTTGACCAATGTATACTGCCAGTAATAACTTATAGTGTAAGACGTGTGCACTAAATAATTTGCTCTCAGGAAAATAATAGTAAACCAAAGAGGAGTGTAAAGATCAACGTTAGATCACACAAAGAAAGATAGAAAGAAAGCAACTGATATCAGACAGACAAGAAAGATCATTGAACACCTTGAGATGGCATTGGTCTGGTCATGTCGTTCGAAGAAGAGTTGGCAGGTGGTCAAAACAGGCACTACACTGGAGCATAGTTTAAACACAAAAGCGGAAGATCTCCGGACAGGTGGGACAGAGACTTAAGAAGACAGCCTGGCTGAAATGGCAACAGGAAGCTCAATATTGACATAAGTGGAAGAACCTGCAGGGATTCCTTGTTGCAGGCCAACTCAAAGAGGCCACATCACCAAGTCACCGAAATGGCTGATGACGATGATGATAATGATGATGATGTTGATCAATGATCATAGTAGACTCTGCCGTCATTTTTTACAGCACGTTTTCTCATCTGGGCTTCATGTGTGGACCGAAAGCCAATAGTCAGAAGACAAAAATTTATTTCCTCTGCATAAAAAGAGAAGAAAAATGTTAATTTTCGATGTCGATAAAGAGATCCACCTTGAGAGTTGGCACGTTCTTGGGTGGAACACAACACACGGAAACTTGCAGTCACACACTTAGAAAGTCTGCAAGCCATCTGATATGGTTGCACAGTAACGCCTCAAACTGGAGAGACAAGGATTGCCTTGATTCTGTCGTAGCTGTCAAGTCAGTTATGCCGGCTACTCTGAGGGTGGTTTACAGAGGGGCTGCGCATTCATCTGGTTGAATGCTGGGTTACCCTAAACACAAACAACACAGAAATTTAGCTTAGCTTTCATTACTCTTAATTATACCTTGTCAGATTAAAAAATAAATAAACATGACAATAATTCAGTAAAGACAATGACATGATTCGATGTAAAATTCTGTAAGCAAGCATTACAGATACCATCACAGAGAATTTCAAAAGGAAAATTTCTTCCACTCCATTCGGTCGTCTGGTACAACAAGCGTGTATAGAATATTTGAATTCAAAACTGTCTTGGTAGTAAATTATTCTATTAACAGCGCGTTTCGCCTTCGTGGGATATCTTCGGCTTACTTACTTACCTACTCACTCACTCACTGGTCATACCGGACTCGAGAGTCCATTACCGCAGCAACGTATTTTCGCCATCTGTCCCTGTCTTGGGCTATTTCCTTCCATTCACCTTCAATACCTAGGCTCCTCAAATCAGTCTTCATATTGTCCTCCCATCTACGCTTCGGTCTCCCCACAGGACGTATTCCCTCTAAGTGCCCTACCAGTACTCTGCGCGCTGCCCTGCCCTCATCCATTCGAGCTACGTGACCCGCCCATGGCAGCCTACGTGATTTAATAATACTGATTACGTCAGGGCTTGAATAGAGTCCGTGAACCTCTGAGTTATGCAGTTTTCGCCACTCTCCGCTAATGTCATCGCTTTTTGCTCCGAAAATTTTCCTCAAAATTTTGTTTTCAAATACTCGAAATGGCTTTTCATTTTGCACAGTGAGAGACCAAGTCTCACACCCATAGAGCATAACTGGTAGAATAATAGTTTTGTATATTCTAATCTTTAAATTCCTAGACAATATCCGCGATGAAAATAATCTATTCAGTGAGTAGTAGTACGCATTTCCCGCCCGTAATCTCTTCTTCAGTTCGGATTCAGTCTCATTTCTCGAAGTGATGTCCACGCCTACATACTTAAATGCGTTCACTTTTCCAAACTGCATGTCTCCAACTCAACATTTCCTGATCTACTGCTGTTGGCATTCTAGTAGTAACCAGGTATTTAGTTTTGTCTTCACTTATCCTTAGACCTACATCTTCACTAGCCTTGATTAACGCATTCGCATTTGCTGTTACAGATTCTTTCCTATCGCTAATGATGTTTAGATCATCTGCATACCCTAATATCTTAATATTTCCATTTAAGTCCACACCCTCTGAATTATCTGCTGCCATTCGTACAATATATTCTAGTACTAAATTAAAAAGTAGCGGAGACAGGGCATCTCCCTGCTTAAGTCCGTTCTTTATTACAAATTCTTCTGACTCCAATTTCCCCACGCGTACTCTACCTTTTGTGTTTTTCAAACTCGCTTCTATAAGTCTAACATACTTATCTTAAGATTTTCATTTTGCAACGAATTACAAACAATAAAACGGCTCTGTGCTAGACTGAAGCATGGATCCGCCGAGATGATGGTAAAGTCTGCCGGTACGACTTTATTGAGGTCTCTGCGGGTTCATCTGATTTGACGTGTGCTTCAGTCTAGTGCAGAGCCAACTTACGGTTTTTAAAATGTTGGAAAAGGAAAATTTTAAGATAAGCGGAATATTCCCCACGAAGACGAAACGCGTTGTTAATAAAAGGATAAGTTGCAGCAAAGACGGTTTTTAATTTGAAAAAAAAGTTAAAGTTTTTTCCCGCTGCTGTTTCTTCAAGGATATTAATCAATGACATTTTTTATGGTTATTTCTGTTAACATACAACTAGATCTTGCTTTGTTCTTTCTGTTTTTCCATTTCCGATTTCTGATTTTTCACTGTCAGTCTTACGGTATCGATGCATGAGCAGTAATGTATTAAAATAAAATAACTTTAGGATACTTGTAAAATTTAGCGCCCATTATCCAAATTCACCGAATCAGTTTCCTAAAGACGGCAGTTTTAGAATGTTGTGTTAGATTTTGCAGATGCATAAAGTTTAAAGTCTGCCACTGCCCTACCGTGTCGATCCGGATAGCCGAGTGGTTTCACATTCCGCTCCGGCGGTCCGGCAGGCGATCTTGCATGGGTCACATCCAGCTCCCGGATTGGCTGCCTGGATGTGGTTTTTAGGCGGCTTCGCACATCAAACTAAGTAAGCAGAGAGCTGTCACCGACGCCCCTCCTCAGATACACTCTACACAAACACTTAGAAAACGTTGTCACACTTGAACATGGGATTTATTTTAGACGCAAAAAACTGTGGCACACAAAAATTGATCTCGTAAGGGATCCAATCACTAGCATTGCCAAAACCCATACAACAATCCTGACGCCATAGAGAGCCGAGAAAAAACGATGGAGAAGAAGAAGAACAAGAAGAACTGCTGTGCAATACATTACTGTTTCCATGCACAAGTAGTGGCAACAGCTATATTGTTTAGCTATTAGGGCAGTTTAGTGTGAGATAACGACGGAGACTAATTTTCGATATTCGAAATGCAGACGAAAGCCAAATCCAGCAAAAGCACAATACTAGTTTTATTTTGTACCTTAATTTGGGATACGAGCTTTCGTGCTATAATACCCAAGTACATCACAGTCCGTGATAATATGTTCACTGTTCAGTTACATTAACGTGAGCTCCTGTCAAAAGCCTGAATAACCATCTTTTTCAGCGCGCCGGCCGCTGTGACCGAGCGGTTCTAGGCGCTTCAGTCCGGAACCGCGCTGCTGCTACGGTCGCAGGTTCGAATCCTGCTTCCGGCTTGGATGTGTGTGATGTCCTTACGTTAGTTAGGTTTAAGTAGTTCTAAGTTCTAGGAGACTGATGACCTAAGATGTTAAGTCCCATAGCGCTCAGAGCCATTTGAATTTTGCAGCGCGCCGGCAGCTGCGAGACGCTCTGCCCGTGACCACCCTCTTGTAGCCCAAATCTGGTTTACGAACTTTGAAATAAGTTACTAATTTGGGCGGCTGGTCACATTTTCACAGCACCTGGCTCGCTGAGATAGTGACACATTGCAGAGAGAGATAGCAATGAAAGAATTTGAACAAACAGTTTTCACAAAACTTAATTCTTTACCTTTGGTGTTAAGTTGAAACCTCGTACTCCAGTAAAAGTATACTTTTTATACTGGTCTAGAGGATGTTTGAGTTCATTCTATTAAATAATATGAACATTGGTGGACTGTCTGCTGTTGAACACTTACATTTTCAGTCATTTCACTTCACAATACGAATCAGTATCATCCAAGACGCTAACGCAACACACATAACTTGTATTCCATCCCCGCACTTCAAACTCGTACTACTACGAGGGCTGTTCGGAAAGTAAGGTCCGATCAGATGCGATATGAAAACCACAGTGAAAATCAAAATTTTTTTATTCGCAGCAGTTAGCCACACCTTCCAACTACCTCTCTAAACAGTCCCCGCTCCGACTTAGACATTTTTCGTGACGCGGTACAAACTTCCCAGTACCGTCGTCACAAAAAGCAGCCGCCTGCGCTTTTCGCCGATTCTCTAGGCTGGTCTGCCTTTCGTTGTTTGTGCCAAAATATTGTTTTCATAGGCAGCGGTTCATGTGAGCAGAGATGAACAACGGAGGGAGCCAATTAAGGGCTGCATTGTTTGCGATAACAACCCATCGAAAACGCTGCAGGAGCGTCTTCACTGCCCCTGCAGAATGCGACTGAAAATTGTCTTGCAGAAAGAAATGCATGACATTTATGTTATGTGGGCTGCATAGCTTCAGGCGAAATCTCTCACCAGATCTACAAATGGCGGGACACACTGTTGTTTCAGGTTATTTCCACATGACCAGTTTGCGCTGTGAAATGAAAAGAGCGACGTGTGGCAATCGGCAGGCACACTAAAGACACTACCCAACACATCCGTGCAAAGTAAAATTAAAGCAACGATAGCCCTCAGTTGCAAAAAAGAAGCCTTTGACATAGGTTTCAGCACTACTATGACTGCCTCCATCAGAAATACAACACTCAAACTGGCATGTCACTTAGAAAATAAATATCAAGCGATAAAGCTTTACTCACAAAATTTATGAAATAGAATAAATCGAAGGCAAGCCAGTAAGGGCTGCTCACACATGTCGTGCTACAGGTAGCATCAGAAATTTTTTTTGTATAATTTTGTACTTATGTTATAGGTCAGTTTCAGTGTTTTACTTCTGATGAAGGCACTCATAGTAGTGTGAAACGTAGGTCAAAGGACTTCTTTTTTGCGAGCGAGGGCTGTTATTGCTTTAATTTTACTTTGTAAACGGTCGCTGACCACGCAGCCATGTTCAAAACTACAAGACATGTATAAAATAAAATACTATCATATATCAATGTATTTGTGCAAAATCATCTTTGGAACATACATTTCATAAATAAATAGAAATAACTGCTTATCTTTTTAAGAAGTCCGTAATCATCGTCGTAATTAAATTAAGTGTAATATATGTTGACGTTTACACATTTTCGTACAGCTATGTGGTATTGGGTTTCTGGGTTTTGACTCTTCAATTTGGAATCGGTCATTTCATATGATTCAAGATCGGCTTGTAAATTTATCTCACCATGACCAGTTTTATTACAACGTGCAGGCAGGGAGTCAGTGAGGCTCCGCTAGGCACCAACAGGGATGTGGAGTCCAGTGCCTTAGCCAGCTGCGCTACGTCTCTCGGTTGAGGCTCCGAGGCGCGAACAGCACGATCGAGGCGGTCACACAGGTTCTCGACTGGGTATAAGGTCGGGGAGTCTGGTGGCTAAGGGAGTGCGGTGAACTCACCCTGGTGCTCTTCGAACCACTAACACTGTGACCTGTGTGACACGTTGCATTGTCCTACTGGTAGATGCCACTGTGACGAGGAAAAACAAACTGCATGTTCAAATGGCTCTGAGCACTATGGGACTTAACTTCTGAGGTCATCAGTCCCCTAGAACTTAGAACTACTTAAATCTAACTAACCTAAGCACATCACACACATCCATGCCCGAGGCAGGATTCGAACCTGCGACACGTAGTGGTCGCGGGGTTACAGACTGTAGCGCCTAGAACCGCTCGGCCACCCTGGCCGGTAACTGCATGTTGGGGTGGATATGGTCCCCAAGGATAGATGCAGATATGTGCTGAACAATGTGTCTTCCAGAAAGACTACATCACCCAGGTAATGCCACGAAAACATTCCCCAGACCATAATATCCCCCTCCTGGTTGCAGGATGCTTGCTATCAGACGTTTGACGCCGTACACACAAAATACCACCTGTCCAAGGAGCACAGTAAGGGATTCAACAGAAAAAGTCGGCTGTCACTGTTCACTGTACGTCCAGTATTGGCTAGCAAATACCAGCCTTCGTCGCCAGCAAGCAGTTATCAGCACAGGTGAATGGACCAGGCGCCTGCAGCGGAGACCCTTAAGCAGCAACATTCGCCAAACGGTCATTGAGGAGACATTGTCGGTAGTCCCTTGGTTCATTTGGATGGTCGGTCGCTCAACTGTTGCACATCTACTCGCCCGTGCACATCGCCGCAACCGTCACTCACCCACGTCCTCTGTGGCTCGTGGGACATCACAGGTATCTCGGCGCCGTTTTCGAATAGGCCATTTCGTCATGCACAGTACACTTTAACCAAGACGGAACGCGAACAGTTTACAGCTTAACCCTTGTCCGCCTCGGTAAGCATGGCGGCTTGCTAATCCAAGGGACCCGGGTTCGATTCTTGGTCGAGTCCATATTTTCTCCGCTCAGGGGCTGGGTGTTGTGTTGTTCTCACTTCTATATCGTCCACATCGACATTACTATTGATATGGCTGAATGCCGAGGGCCTGAAAGTCGCTAAATTGAATCAAGAAAGATTAGCTGTTTCGGAAATGTTTCTGTTATACCGGAGCCAAGATAGCCCCTGAGGGCCGGCAACCCATATAACACCACAGAGGACGAGGTTGTCTATGCCCAAAGGCGTACCCAAACGCACCATGGTAAACATCTGCTATTTACACACAAGATAATGGAAACAGACATTCCGAGCACTACTTCCTGCAGGGGGAGCTCGAGCCACTGCCTCCAGGAAGTATTACTAGGCTGAAATCTGGTTGGCTGGAGACAGCTATTTAGGGGCTAGAACCCGGCCCGAAGTTCACTTCATGCCGCATGCCGACGTCGTGTGCGGCAACCGTCGAAGATTACGTCTTCCTCTCGGAATTGGACTGTTACTAGTGTCTGAATGTGTTACCACGAACCCTTGTGGAAAATAAGAAGTGCACTTTTGTTTGCCTCAGTTAGGAGACTTTCTTTCGTTATTTTTACCTTTAGTTTGTATGTTCAGTCATCAACCTTGTGAACTTACATCAATAAAAGTTGTGTTGTGAAAAATTGCGAATTGTCAGTCACAACAATTTCCACCCTTGGCCCGTAAACCAATGATAAGGCCCTTTTGGACGTCAAATAAATCGCTTCGTTTCCACACACACTTTATACAGGGTGGTCCATTGATAGTGACCGGGTCAAATATCTCACGAAATAAGCATCAAACGAAAAAACTACAAAGAACGAAACTCGTGTAACTTGAAGGTGGAAACCAGATAGCGCTATGGTTGGCCTGCTAGATGGCGCTGCCATAGGTCAGACGGATATCAACTGCGTTTCTTAAAATAGGAACCCCCATTTTCTATTACATATTCGTGCACTACGTAAAGAAATATGAATGATATAGTTGGGCCAATTTTTTCGCTTTGTGAAGATGGCGCTGTAATAGTCACAAACGCATTAGTACGTGGTATCACGTAACATTCCGCAAGTGCGGACGGTATTTGCTTCCTGATACACTATCCGTGTTAAAATGGGCCGTTTACCAATTGCGGAAAAGGTCGATATCGTGTTGACGTATGGCTGTTGTGATCAAAATGGCCAACGGGCGTGTGCTATCTATGCTGCTCGGTATCCTGGACGAAATCATCCAAGTGTCCGGACCGTTCGCCGGATAGTTACGTTATTTAAGGAAGCAGGAAGTGTTCAGCCACATGTGGAACGTCAACCACGACCTGCAACAAATGGTGATGGCCAAGTAGGTGTTCTAGCTGCTGTCGCGGCTAGTCCGCAGATCAGTAGCAGACAAATTGCGCGAGAATCGGGATCCCAAAAACGTCGGTGTTGAGAATGCTACATCAACATCGATTGCACCCGTACCATATTTCTATGCACCAGGAATTGCATGGCGACGACTTTGAACGTCGTGTACAGTCCTGCCACTGGGCACAAGAGAAATTACGGGCCAATGACAGATTTTTTGCACGCATTCTATTTAGCGACGAAGCATCATTCACCAACAGCGGTAGCGTAAACCGGCATAATATGCACTATTGGGCAACGGAAAATCCACGATGGCTGCGACAAGTGGAACATCTGCGACCTTGGCGGGTTAATGTATGGTGCGGCATTATTGGAGGAATGATAATTGGCCCCCATTTTATCAATGGCAATCTAAATTTTGCAATGTATGCTGATTTCCTACGTAATGTTCTACCGATATTACTACAAGATGTTTCACTGCATAAAAGAATGGCGATGTGCTTCCAACATGATGGATGTCCGGCACAAAGTTTGCGTGCGGTTGAAGCGGTATTGAATAGCATATTTCATGACAGGTGGATTGGTCGTCGAAGCTCCACACCATGGCCCGCACGTTCACCGAATCTGACGTCCGCGGATTTCTTTCTGTGGGGAAAGTTGGGGGATATTTGGTATCGTGATCCACAGACAACGCCTGACAACATGTGTCATCGCATTGTCAATGCATGTGCGAACATTACGGAAGGCGAACTACTCGCTGTTGAGAGGAATGTCATTACACGTACCGCCAAATGCATTGAGGTTGGCGGACATCATTATGAGCATTTATTGCATTAATGTGGTATTTATAGGTAATCACGCTGTAACAGCATGGGTTCTCAGAAATGATAAGTTCACAAAGGTACATGTATCACATTGGAACAACCGAAATAAAATGTTCAAACATACCTACGTTCTGTATTTTAATTTAAAAACCTATCTGTTGCCAACTGTTCGTCTAAAATTTTGAGCCATATGTTTGTGACTATTACAGCGCCATCTGTCACAAAGCGAAAAAAGTGGTCCAACTAAAACATTCATATTTCTTTACGTACTACACGAATATATAATAAAAAATGGAGGTTTCTATTTTAAAAAACGCAGTGGATATCCGTTTGATCTATGGCAGCGCCATCTAGCAGGCCAACCATAGCGCCATCTGGTTTCCCCCTTCAAGCTAGAGAAGTTTCGTTCTGTGTAGTTTTTCATTTGACGCTTATTTCGTGAGATATTTGGCCCGGTCACGATCAATGGACCACCCTGTATACCCCCCACTGCAAGGTCTGCAACCTGCGCTCTGTGAGTGGTTATTGCACGTTACCGTCGAACATAGGCGGTGGTCACATTAACGTGACTGCACCGTGTATTTCCATGGTGTCTACATCGCATCTAGATCTATGCTTCCCAGAACAGTCTACGCTGACCTGCAGAGTGTACACGGCGTACCAGAACTGTTTTCATCCAGACTTATTTCTGTCTGATTTACAGTCGGAGATGGAAAATAAAAATTTTCGGATCGTCTCGCATTTCCCTGATTCCCGTGGTCATTCCTTGAATTTCTCATTCTTTGTGGCTACTAACAGATGATTTAAAACGTACTCGTCTGTGGTATCTACTCTGAGACCAGGTAGAGCGAGTTGTTAACACGTGTAGGGAACATTTACGTACGCGCAGTATCGCGAACCTACCCATGCCCTGCGACACGCCTCGAAGGAATGTGCACCAAGCCTTCCACTAGAAGCAGAAACACTTCTTACCGACTTCAACAGAACATTGGGCGACACCTCCGTTATGACGTCGCGCTGCTTAAATCATCTCTTGCGCTCTAGACCATTCCGTTGTTTTACGTATTTAAATTGGAGAGAACAGAAAATTTTACGAAATTACGTTTATTTCAAGTTGAAGCCGAGAATGAGAAGGTATTACTTCGTAAATTAACTTTCAGCGGTACGCTGTAACGACTTAAAAATAGCGAAATAAGAAAGCTCTTCTCGGAAGCGTTGCCGCCCTCCCAGTGTCTGTAGACACCAAAAGAAACGAGGGACGTGGCTGCGCACCCAGGAACTGTAGCGAACCTAGATGCCAATAATTACGGGAGAGATGTCGTCATCGAAATAAGGAACGAGAGATTTATAACAACGCCGGGAGTAAAAACTCTCTTAAGCGCACCAATCGGAACGGCGCCGCAATCAGGCGGCAGTGGCCAAATAAAAGGGGCGGGATCTCCCCCCTCCCCTCCCCGACACTCTCAACCCCTTCCCCCGCTACGTGCTGCGCGGTCGCAAATTACACACCGCTGGACAAGTAACCAAAACTCTACCGGCCGGCGAACAAAAAGACAGCGCAGTCCCACGGGCCGCTTCGTCGCTCGGACCTATATTTTTCCAATTGCCATTTGTTCCAAGTAGCGATGCGCTCGGTTTTTCATTTAATTTGGCTCTTACGCTCTGTTTACACTGGTCAGGTTGCTGAACCTGGGCCGGATTCTTTTCGTCCACATCATTCTCCCGTACGTGACGGAATGCGAACACTAAAAACAAAACAGGGACGGGATATGTAACTCACGAATGAGTAAAGATAGGATCATTTATATGGACGTGTCTCCGGGCAGAGGCCGAATTTTGAAGTAGAATCGCTATCTGCAACAAGTGAGAAGCTGTTGACTAAAAAAAATAATCACTGTTTTCTTTTAGTCAGGTCTCTTGGGGTCTTATACCATTAGTGACAAGTATCAATCGTACCCATGCCGTAGTTAAAAAAGGGAGGTGAAGATAAGATTTAGTGGATGAAACATGGTATTCGGTTGCCTCCATAGACCCCTGCCTCAAAAGCAGTAGTTATGGAACATTTCAGAGAAGGTCACGAATAAATTTCTCGTGGTTGGGAACCACCCGCCGTGGTTCGACAAAGTAGTGAGAGCTGCACTGCACTCCAGATTTAAACGTAGCCAAAGCCTCGTAGAGAAACAAAACTTGAACGAAGTCATGCGTGAAGCTTTCAACGAATTCTAAAATAGAGTTCTACATACCGATCTGATAGAAAATCCTGAGAAGTTTTGGTGTTGTGTTAAATCAGTACACAGATCAAAGCCATCTGCCCAGACGCTGAGTGACCATAATGGCATCGAAACGGAGGATAACAGAGAGAAGGCCAAAATACTAAATATTCTTTTTTCGAAATTGTTTCACTGTGGAAGATTGTATAGCCATTCCTCCTTTCGTTCGTCGCACGAATGCTAAATTCATAAGTACTTGGGATGGAAAATCAACTACTATCATTCATCAGAGGAAAGGTGACTAGAGTTAATGGGATACCTGTACGACTCTACACAGAGTATGAGAACGAACTCTGGTAGCAGCAGTGTACAGTAAGTCGCTGGGGAAACCAAACGTTACAAGTGTTCAAGTCATTCCCATTTTCCATAACGGCCATCGAACAGACGCACACAACTGTAGGCCTATATCTCTGACGCAACCCAACTCTAGAAGTTTTGAGCAAGTTTTCAGCCCGCGTATTATGACACTGCTGGAGCCTAAAATCTCCTCTGTAGGAATCAAAACGGATTCCGCAATGAACATTCGCATTAAACCTAGCTCTCTTTGTTCGTCCACGGGGCCCTGAAGACAGTAGATGCCTGTGCCTGGGATGGCCCACTCATCATTTAATTCCGGAAAGCGTTCCGTACAGTTCTGCACTGTCTCCTAATGAACAAGATACGAGCATATGAAATATCAAACAAGGTGTTTGTCTGGATTGCAGATTTTCTAACAAATAGAACAGAGCACGTCATTCTTAAGGAAACAAAATTTTTAAACAGAAAGTAATTCAATTCAAGGGAGTGTTATAGGAACTTTACTATTCAAAATACACATATACACTGTGCAGGCACGTTATTGTGAGGACCTGCTAAAAGCCTGAATACTCACCTTTGCAGCGCGGGAGGTGCAGCAAGAGAGTCAACAAGGTTGTCGAAGATAGTGACAGGGATGTGAGCCATGTCGCTGCCAGCTGCGTTCGGTTTTTCCCTTGAGGGTCGATGACGCCAGCAGTCCGATCGGGTTGTTCCTACGGATTCTCGACTGGTTTACATGCAAGAAGTCTGTTGACCCGGGGAGTATGGAAAACTCGTCCTGCTGCTCATTGAATCACGCACGTACACTGAGAGCTGTGCGACACATTGCGTTGTCCTGCTGGCACATGCCACGGTGGCGAGGAAAAACAAAATGCATGCAGGGATGGCATGGTGATCAAGAATAGCTTCATACTTGTGTTTACCCATTGGCCTTCTAGAATGAGGAGATCAGCCAAGGAATGACACTGAAACATCTCGGAGACCATAACGCTCCATCGTGGATGCAGAGTGTTAACTTCCAAATGTTTCGTCCCATACACATAGACGGCCATCTGTCGGAAGGCGCATAAAACGTAATTCGTCTGAAGATGCCATCTGTAGCGCCTCAGTGGATGCCTAGTTGAGGTGTTGTCGTGCAGATTCCAGCCTTCGTCACCGGTGAATATCAGTCATCATGGGTGCACGAAATGGGCGCCTACTGTGGAGGCCCTCATTTTGTCATGTACGATATACTTTAAACACTTAGCCGTTTCGGAAACGTTTCCACCATTGACCTGTAAGCCAAAAGATCGTGCCCTTTAGGACTTCAGATAAATCGCTCCATTTCCGCTTTGCGACACCGACTGCACTGTTTTCGATGTCCCTTCCCCCTCCCCCTCCCCCACCCCACACGACACGCTTCATATATTCTCTACTGCTGGTGCTGGCGCCTGCTGTCTTTGGGTGGTTATTGGACGGTGGCGTCGAACATAGGCGGTGGTCACGTTAATGGGACTGCAGTTCGCGGCTGATGCTGCTGTATATAGGAACGTCACAGCACTAGAAGAAAAAAAAAAAAAAAAAGCGAAGCGCCAGAATACCTACTGAAGATCGACCTTGGTGAGCACAACGATCAATTGATTCTCAACATAAACAAGTATTACCTGCCGCGCGGGATTAGCCGCGCGGTCTAGGGCGCTGCAGTCATGGACTGTGCAGCTGGTCCCGGCGGAGATTCGAGTCCTCCCTCGGGCATGGGTGCGTGTGTTTGTCCTTAGGATAATTTAGGTTAAATAGTGTGTAAGCTCAGGGACTGATCACCTTAGCAGTTAAGTCCCATAAGATTTCCCACACATTTGAACATTTTTTGAAGTATTACGTATTCCGCATAAATAGATGATTGATCTGTTATTGTTCGATTACATGATTGCTGAACAATTACTGGAAGCAGCCGCATCCAAAAAAATATCGAGGTGTAAGCTTGCGGAACGATTTAAAATAGAAAGATCACATAGAGCTAAACGTAGGACTAGAAGTCCATCAACGACAGGAAGCAGCTCACGAGACTCTTGTTCCACCGACACATGAGTAATGTTCGTCAGTTTGCGACTTAGTATAATGTTCGTCAGTTTGCGACTTAGTACACAGAAGTGATGGAACAGACAAAAGTCCGAAGGAGCGTAGCACGTTTCGTTACAAATACGTCTAGTAAGCACGAAAGCGTTACGGAGTTACTCAACCGTCTACAATGGGAGACACTACAAGAGATGCGTTATACATGACGGTGTGGATTACTCTCAAAATCCTAGAGGATAGATTCCTAGAAGTGTCAACTGGTAAATAGCTTCCTCATACGAGTATGTCGCGAAACCAGAGATTCGAGCTCTCCCAGCGGATTACCAACGATAGTCTTTGTTGGGCATTATTCACGACTGGAACAAGAAAAAGGGGAACTCCGCCGAGCCATTGAAGTAGGCATCCGTACAGTAGCCAACGTAACACGTCCGGCCGCCACGCTACCAACTGGACACACGAAGCGGTGACACGGTCAGACAGAAGTTGCAGACGTCCCACTTACAAGGATTCATGGCTGTTCTAGCCACTTACAGTTTTCCGTACTAGTGCTGTGTTGGATTATATTGTAATAGTGGAGGTTATTTCTCATAAAGAAAATGATTTCTGCAACCAGTCACTTTATAATCTCGATGAATATTGTATTGACAAGCGCGATGCGTTTCGAGAACTTATCCTCATTTTCAGATGCAACGTTTTACGTATTTCTATATACGATCGTCTAGTCGCTCGAATTCAATAGTTTTCTCCTTTTTTGCTGTAAATCTAAAAACAAACATAAGCTACCCATTTAAAACCACTCACTGCGTGACAAAAAACTTAAGGCGGCCAGAGGGTGTGTGATATTGATGAAGTGACTGCAAAATTGATTCAAACAACTTGGAAGTAAGAGACCACTGATCAGTTAATTCTGATATGGATGCACGCCATAGACACGGGTTCCCAGGTAGATGCCGTGTTTCTTGACTTCCGCAAGGCGTTCGATATAGTTCCCCACAGTCGTTTAGTGAACAAAGTAAGAGCACGTGGACTATCAGACCAATTGTGTGATTGGATTGAAGAGTTCCTAGATAACAGAATGCAGCATGTCATTCTCAATGGAGAGAAGACTTCCGAAGTAAGAGCGATTTCAGGAGTGCCACAGGGGAGTGTCGTAGGACCGTTGCTATTCACAGTATACATAAATGACCTTGTGGATGACATCGGAAGTTCACTGAGGTTTTCTGCGGATGATGCTGTGGTATATCGAGGGGTTGTAACAATGGAAAATTGTACTGAAATGCAAGAAGATCTGCAGCGAATTGACGCATGGTGCAGGGAATGGCAATTGATTCTCAGTGTAGACAAGTGTAATGTGCTGCGAATACATAGAAAGAAAGATCCCTTATCATTTAGCTACAATATAGCAGGTCAGCAACTAGAAGCAGTTAATTCCATAAATTATCTGGGAGTACGCATTAGGAGTGATTTAAAATGGAATTTTCATATAAAGTTGATCGTCGGCAAAGCAGATGCCAGACTGAGATTCATTGGAAGAATCCTAAGGAAATGCAATCCGAAAACAAAGAAAGTGGGTTAGAGTACGCTTGTTCGCCCACTGCTTGAATACTTCTCAGCAGTGTGGGATCCGTACCAGATGGGGTTGATAGAAGAGATAGAGAAGATCCAACGGAGAGCAGCCCGCTTCTTTACAGGATCATTTAGTAATCGCGAAAGCGTTAAGGAGATGATAGATAAACTCCAGTGGAAGACTCTGCACGAGAGACGCTCAGTAGCTCGGTGCAGGCTTTAGTTGAAGTTTCGAGAACATACCTTCACCGAGGAGTCAAGCAGTATATTGCTCCCTCCTACGTATATCTCGCGAAGAGACCATGAGGATAAAATCAGAGAGATTAGAGCACACACATAGGCATACCGACAATCCTTTTTTCCACGAACAATACGAGGGTGGAATAGAAGGGAGAACCGATAGAGGTACTCAAGGTAACCTCCGCCACACACCGTCAGGTGGCTTGCGGAGTATGGATGTAGATGTAGATGTAGATGTTGGGAAAAGTCTCATAAAGCCGCTGTATCCTTTCTTGCGGCAAGCTGGCACACAACTGTTGCAACTAGGTCCTATCTGGGTCGTATCTGGGGATACCACTGGCCTCAGCACCACGCTGACAGCACACAGAACCACGTGCCGTGTTGGGTAACACATGAGGAAGCAGGTGTACCGCTTTTCCGTCAGTGTCGCCTCAATCACTACAGACAGTGGTCTGCAGTCATACCAGACTTTTCCCAGCGCCAAGACGTCAAGGTAAGACTGCTGTGCCTCTCCAGGCTACTCGAAGAATGGAACCTCTCCGCAGATTGTCATCATCCTCACCGAAGATGGTCATCCGGGTATGCGCCGAAACGCGATTCATAACTGAACGCAGTGCGATGCCATTCATCAGGAGTCTATCGTTTCCGCTCACGGTACAACTCCAAAGGCAGCCGTTTGTGCTGTGGTTTTAACGGCAGCCTACGGACGGGAAGATAACGCCCGACTGACGCAGGATGCTGCAGGGATCCATTTGTTTGTTCTCGGATGGCAGGCGCAGATGTGAAGTGATCACAATGTGCTTGGTGTAAAATGTGGCGATGCCTCCCTTTGTTGGTCAGACGTCCTCGCCCGGGACCTAAACGACGAGGATTCCTGCCCTCACGTTGCCGTGCAGTTAAGGATCGTGCCACTGTCACATGCGGATGCCCCACAAATCTGGGCACTGCACGATTCGACCAGTCAGTCAAACTGAGACCCATAATAGGGTACCTGTCAAACTCTGTCAGGGCTGATAACGTTGGTCCACACGAGAACGCGACAAGTCCGCGTCCTCCACAGTGGTCACTCATCTGAGGATGTTCACGTCTCGTAACAACAATAAACACGAAAAACACACATTTACTCTGGTGTACATTCTACTTGTCGCGGAGATTTGTAGCTCTCATCAGCGTGCACTACGTGTACATACCGGGGGGGGGGGGGGGGGGGGGGGAATCACTCCAGCTGTGGAAAGGGTGCTTGCGGATGCCATGAAGAGTACAGGGTGCAGACAACCGCAGGTGGTGACTCATATCGGTACCCATGACGTGTGTCGCTTTCTATAGGAGGAGATTCTCTCTGGTTTCGGGCGGCTAGCGGAAATGGTAAAGACTGCCGGTCTTGATTCCGAGATTAAGGCGGAGCTCACCATCTGCAACATCGTCGACAGAACCGACTATGGTCCAATGGTGCAGAGCCGGGTGGAGAGTCTGAATCAGAGGCTCAGGCGGTTCTGTGACTGTGTAGGCTGCAGATTCCTTGACCTGCGCAATCGGGTGGTGGGTTTCCGGGTTCCGCTTAATAAGTCAGGAGTCCACTACAAAAAAATGGTTCAAATGGCTCGGAGCACTATGGGACTTAACATCTATGGTCATCAGTCCCCTAGAACTTAGAACTACTTAAACCTAACTAACCTAAGGACAGCACACAACACCCAGCCATCACGAGGCAGAGAAAATCCCTGACCCCGCCGGGAATCGAACCCGGGAACCCGGGCGTGGGAAGCGAGAACGCTACCGCACGACCACGAGATGCGGGCTGTCCACTACACAAAGGAGGCGGCTACACGCGTAGCGGGGGTTGTGTGGAAGGGACTGGGCCGTTTTTTTTAGGTTAGAGGGTCTCAAGGAACCACAGAAATGGCGTCCGTCTAAAAGGGGGCGGGTAAAACACAGTAAGGTAGTTGTACAAACGATCGGTATTGTAGCTGTAAATTGTCGTAGCTGTGTTGGGAAAGAACCACAGCTCCGAGCCCTAATACAAAGCACTGAAGCTCAAATAGTTATAGGTACAAAAATCTGGCTAAAGCCGGAAATGTTCAGCCGAAATTTTTTCAAACGATCTAACAGTGTTCAGAAAGGACAGACTAAATACAGTTGCTAGTGGAGTATTTATTGCTATCAGAACTACTTTGCCTTGTAGTGAAACTGAAGTAGAAAGTTCCTGCGAAGTACTATGGCTCGAGGCTATACCTGACAATCGGACTAAACTATTAACTGAATCGTTTTACCGATTCCCCCGCCCCCTCGACTTAGACGATATAGTTGCTGAACAGTTCGAAGAAAACTTGAATATAATTTCAAAAAGGTACTTCACTCAAACTATTATAGTTGTGGTGACTTCAATCTACCCCAGATAGGCTGGAAAAATTATACGTTTAAAGCCGGCGGCAGATATAAAGCGTCATCCGAAATTGTACTGAATGCTTTCTTAGAAACTTATTTTGAATAATTAGTTCATGAGCCCACTCGAAGCGTAAATGGTTGCCAAAGCATACTTGACCTCTTACCAACAAATAATACTGGACAAATAGTGAGTATCGTGACGAATACAGGGATCAGCGACCACAAGGCAGTTCCTGCTGGCTTAATACCGTAATACCTACAACCATCAAAAAAGAAATGCAATGTATATCTATTTGAAAAAGCTGATAAAAATGCTCTTAACGCCTTTTAATATACAGTCTTCACTCCTATCGAGTTGATCATGTAAACGTAGAAAAGTTGTGGAATGATTTCAAAGAGATAGTAACGACAGCAATTGAAAGATATCTGGTTCAAATGGCTCTGAGCACTATGGAACTTAACTTCTGAGGTCATCAGTCCCCTAGAACTTAGAACTACTTAAACCTAACTAACCTAAGGACATCACACACATCCATGCCCGAGGCAGGATTCGAACCTGCGACCATAGCGGTCGCGCGGTTCCAGACTGTAGCGCCTAGAACCGCTTGGCTACTCCGGCCGGCGAAAGATATATACTAGGTAAATTAACAATAGATGTTACTGATCACCCATGGCATACAAAACGGGTCAGATCGCTGTTGCAGAAGCAGCGAAAAAAGCATGCCAAATTTAAAAGAACGCAAAATCCCCAAGACCGGCAAAGTTTTGGAGAAGTTCGAAATATAGCGTGTACTCCAATGCAAGATGCTTTCAATAATTTTCACAACGAAACTTTATCTACAAATCTGGCAGAAAACCGAAAGAGATTCTGGTCATACACAAAGCACCCCAGTGGGAAGACGCAATCAATACCTTCACTGCTCGATAACAACGGTGAAGTCACTGATGACAGTGTCACTAAGGCAGGGTTATTAAACACGGTTTTCCGAAACTCCTTCACCAAAGAAGACGAAGTAAATATTCTTGAATTCCAGTCAAGAACAACTGCCAAGATGAGAAACATAGATGTAGATACGCTCGGTGTAACAAAGCACTTGAAATAACTGAATAAAGCCAAGGCCTCCGGTCCGGATTGTACACCAGTCAGGTTCCTCTCAGAGCTCCATATTTAGCAATTATACATAATCGCTTGCTCACAGAAATCTCCATACCTAAAGGGTGGAAAATTGCACAGGTCACGCCAATACCCTAAAAGAGAAATAGGAGTAATCTGCTGAATTGCAGGCCCATATCACTAACTTCGATTTGCAGTAAGGTTTTGGAACGTATACTGTATTCGAACGTTGTGAAGTACCTCGAAGAAAACGGATTATTGACACATAGCACGGATTTAGAAAATATCGTTCTTGTGAAACACAGCTAGCTCTTTATATTCATCAAGTAATGAGTGCTATCGGCAGGGGATGTCAAATTGATTCCATATTTTTTGATTTCCAGAAGGCTTTCGACACCGTTCCTCACAAGCGTCTTCTAAACAAACAGCGTGCCTACGGAGTATCGCCTCAGTTATGCGCCTGGATTCATGATTTCCTGTCAGAAAGGTCACAGTTCGTAGTAATAGACGGAAAGTCATCGAGTGAAACAGAAGTAATATCCGGTGTTCCCCAAGGAAGTGTTATAGTCCCTCTATTGTTCCTGATCTATATTAACGGCATAGGAGACAATCTGAGTAGCCGTCTTAGATTGTTTGCAGACGATGCTGTCATTTACCGTCTTATAAGGTTTTCAAATGACCAAAACCACTTGCAAAATGATTTAGGTAATATATCTGTATGGTGAAAAAAGTGGCAACTGACTCTGAATAAAGAGAAGTGTGAAGTTATTCACATGAGTACTAAAAGAAATCCGCTAAATTTCGATTTCGCGAAAAGTCACACAAATCTGAAGGCTGTAAATTCAACTAAATACTTAGCGATTGCAATTACAAATACCCTAAATTGGATCGATCACATAGATAATGTTGTGGGTAGAGCAAACCAAAGACTGCGATTCGTTGGCGGAACACTTAGAAGTTGCAACAGTTCTACTAAAAGACTGCTTACACCACGCTTGTCCGCCCTATTCTGGAGTACTACTGTGCGGTGTGGCATCCGCTTCAGGTGTGACTGACGATGACATCGAACAAGTACGAAGAAGGGCAGCTTGTTTTGTATTATCGCGAAGTGGGGGAGATAGTGCCACAGGCATGATACGTGAATTGGAATGGCAATCATTGGAACAATGGCGTTTCTCGTAGCGACGGAATCTTCTCATGAAATTTCAATCACCAATTTTCTCCTTCGATTGCGAAAACATGCTATTGGCACCCACCTGCATAGGGAGAAATGATCATCACGATAAAATAAGAGAAATCAGGGCTCTCACAGAAAGATTTAAGTGCTCGTTTTTCCCGCGCGCTGTTCGAGAGTGGTACGGTAGAGAGGCAGCTTGAAGGTGGTTCATTGAAACCTCTGCCAGACTTTTATTGTGAATAGCAGAGTAATGACGTAGATGTAGATTTGCGTCTCGCCTATGCTGTGTACGTGTACGAATTTACACTGACTTCCGACCACGTCTTCTGGGCATTTTGCTTTTTATGTCAGGCGGTGTATGTAAGTCTGGAAATTTAGGAAGTATCTGCTTGCTATATGGCGGATGTTGGAGCTGCAGGAACTCACACTGGCGCACCATCATCACAGAGCATAAGACACTTACAGAAAAAAAACAAAGGCATACGACAAGTCACACATTTTCTACAGAAGAAAACATGGGTATGCTAGAGGTTAATACAGTTACTGCAGAGATTAATTGTATAAATACATATAACACTTAAACCAATATCAACATTGGTTCACTGGCTGTCTCAGACAGAATGAGGATTCTACTTCTTTAAACTACAGTTAGCGTGCAAGACATTTAAAAATACTTTTAGAATCTCTTTTCAACTTTTTGTTCAGTATGTAGTTCCCTGATTTTATTTGATGCCGTCAGAGTACTCCTAATTCCTCTAGCAAATTGCGACCTTTGTCTAGCGATTGAGTATCTACAGATACTGTTTATTTTTGTGAATGGGTGGCGTATGTTGTTGGGATTTGGGGGTGGGTACACATATAAGAATTGTTTGTGCATATTATGGATGTGGGCATTGATGTGTTTCGTGCATCTAGCTCGAAAAATCTCTGAAAGTTTGTCCTACGTATGACTAGATACATTTCTACTAATTATTTGATCTCTTCTGCATCTACAGATGGGTCTGTGGTCAGTATGGCATGTATTAACCATTGTTGAAACTGTTACTACTAGTACAACAACAACAACAACAACAACAACTACCACTACTTCTACTATTACTACTTCTGCTGTTAATGCTAGTAGTACCATTTCTGTTGGATAATAAAAGTGCCAACATCAATGGTGTCGAAAGTATGAGTCAGTTCTTGAGGTGTCAGATAGGCGACAGTTCGAGAAAAGCAGGAAATACGGATTGGCGTCCTGGTCTGGCACAAATTTTCGATTGTCGCGACATATTCAAAGAAATATGTGGCTGGATATATTGTAAGGGCCGAAGATGGAATAGCAGCCCTAGGTAAGCGTCCTGCAAGCACTGCAGCATTGTATTTCAGGGATGAAATCTGCTGACTGCAAATTATTGGTGAAAATGACTTTCCGTAAAGGGGAGTACGCCAAAAAATAAGTGCATTTTGTATAGAAAAAGTACCCTCTTTCACTGGCAGGGAAATGTCACACTTAAATCCTTACTTGTGTTATCACTTTCCCTTCGGTCGATTATCGCCCTTGGAAACAGTTGTTTTGATATTTTGGACTGACTGAGTCGTCCACGTCATGGAATGGTGACTCTGTTCCACGATCGGTGTGAAACGCATAGCGAAGTCGTGCTGCTCCTTATAGCAGAGAGAGTAACTGATCCCTGTGCACAGAGAGAGAGAGAGAGACGGCGTGCAGATTAAACGCCATGTGCGGAAGACATCCAGGGTCGACGCGCCTCGCGGAACAATGAGTTTCCTTGGGGGATCGATCTGCCACGCTGACGCAAGCAAAATTACGATCGCTAGACCATTCCAGACTGCCTTAACGGTGCTCATAATAACGGCTTGAAACTGTGGAACCTCTAGCTAGTAGTGGAATCTGGCATGAAATGGAAAACATTATGCGAAATTAAAAGCAAGAAAAGGGCAGTGTGTCATGGGGGAGGGGCGGAGGGAGTCATGTACGCGGAAGTGTATCTCAGTTCTGAAATCGCCTTTGGCTGTTGGTGATGACCGCGGGTACAAGTTCACACTCACAATGGGACCTTATGCATGGCGTCCTTCGATTTTCTTCACACTCACAGGATTTAAACCTAGTGACCGTACATCAATTTGCTAAATACTTATTTCCACATCTCCCCATAAACCACCTGGACCGATTTCAACTAAACTTTGAACACGCTCATTTACGGTTTGGGAAGAATCGCTGTGGCATAAGAATCAGATATCTATGAAAGCGGTGGGTAAGGGGGCGAAAAAGTGGTGTAGCCCACGACGCGCAAGTACCCGGACCTAAATCATCCGTATTTGAGAACGAGAGCAATTAGTGACTTGCGACGAAGTTTGCATATAATTTCAAATCTTTACGAAAGTTTTTCTCGCTGACAGTCGCCCACAAAATCACGAACGGAAAAAAAATATCGCTTACTGCAGTGATCAGCCAAAATATTATGATCACTGCCGACCACGACGTTGGATGCCGCCTGGTGGGGTTTGCGGCTCGTGACGCGGTAATAAAGGTATGTAAGCAGAGGAGACATGGACACGGGATCACCGTATCGAAGATATGGGCTGCAAATGAGGAAATCCATAGAGATAAGCGACTTTGACAAAGGGCAGATTATTGTTACGCAGAGCCTACGAACGAGTACCTCGAAAACGGCTAAGTTGGTCGAATGTTCAAGTGCTACTGTCGTGAGCATCTACGGAAAAGGGCAGAAGGACAGTGAAACTACCACTAGGCGGTAAATGATTCGACGTCCACGACTTCATACAACGTGGGATTCGGAGACTTGTCTGCGCTGTGTAAAGTAGGATAGATGGTGATCTGTGGCATCTCTGCCGAAAATGAACAATGCTGATGCACGCACAAGTGTTTCAGAACACACCGTTCACCGCACATTGTTGAACATGGAGCTTCGCAACAGGCCACACCTACGTCTTCGCACGCTGAACCAACGAAATCGTCAATTACGATTGCGGTGGCCACAGGATCATCGGGATTCGACCGTCGATCACTGGAAATGTGTCGGCTCTTCGGGTATATCACATTTTCCTAACAATAGGTCGATGGTCGTCTCCACAAACGCTGTCATCGAGGTGAATGGTGCCTAGAAACGCGCAGCGCGCCATGGACTCAGTTTGGTGGGAGCAGTATTAAGCTATGGTAGACATTCTAGTGCTCTTGCATGGGACCTGTGGTAGTAATCGAGGACACACTGACAGCTGCGAACCACCTGCATACCTTCATGGCCGGCCAGTGTGGCCAAGCGGTTAAAGGCGCTACAGTCTGGAACCGCGTGACCGCTACGGTCGCAGGTTCGAATCCTGCCTCGGGCATGGATGTGTGTGATGTCCTTAGGTTAGTTAGGTTTAAGTAGTTCTAAGTTCTAGGGGACTGATGACCTTAGAAGTTAAGTCCCATAGTGCTCAGAGCCATTTGAACCATCCCTTCATGCTCGATATCTTTCCCGACATCTTTCAGCAGTGTAATTGAGCATCTCTCGGAGCCCGAACAGTGCTACAGAGGTTTGAGGAGCATTATAGTGGACTCATGTTGATGTCTTGGCAATCCAATTCCTACGGAATCCACATGAGTCGCTATCCGGCGCCATCACCGCGTACGCAAATCAGCGGCTCGTTCTTTACCGAATTCCGCGACCTGTGCATAGACGTCTAATGCCACATACCTCCACAACCTATCAACAACATGTCGGATCCCCGATACTTAGAATCACTGATGTATTACTTCTTTACTGCTGCCTGTATTCCCGGCAAAGTATCGCAGATACAAAAGGTACTAGCAAAGTTTTGCAGTACGAGGCAACAGTAAGTAGCAGGCTGATTGTTGCTGTGTTCTGAGAATACTTCATGCTTGCATTTTAGCCGTTGTGCCAAGTCTGTGGGAGCGGTCGTTCGCTGGCAGGGTTAGTTTGAAGTGCTTGCTATGGCACTGTGGTCACGGAGTGAGATTCGGGCAGTTTTGCGGTACAACTTCGCCCGTGGTTCAAACGTATACCAGTGCTTTGAAGAAATAGCTCTTGCACTCGGTGATGTGTGTCCACACAATAAAACTATATTCAGATGGTGCAGAGAATTCCAAAGAGGAAATTTCACTCTCTAGGATGCTGAGGGGTGGGAAGGCTACGGTTATCATGGACGGAGGAAAACACTGATGCTGTGAGGAAAATGCTGGACGAAGACAGGCGAGTGTCCTATAAGCAGACAGAGGATACCTAAGGGCTAAAGCCACCAGCAATTCGTTCGACTCCGCATGATCATTTCCAAATAAAGGAACTTTGTTGTTTCAGGTGTCAAACAGACTGACATGTGACTTGGCGTCGGGAGATGTTAGAGAACTTTTCTGAGGGACAATATGAGTACGCGAATAACATCGTGACAGGTCAGGAGACGTGGCTGCACTATTATGACGTGCCAATTAACACTAAAAACATCTTTTAAGATGACGACACTCCAGTAGCTGTTATAAAATCCCGGTCAGTAAAGAAGAAAATGATAGCTATTTTTTCCAAATCGAGTGGAATTGTGGAGCGTGTTGTTTTGAACACACAGAAGACAGTCACACGTAAGTGGACACTGAGCAGTGCCTGGCGAAATTCATCCAGTCTTTGAAGAACCTGCGACCGAACTCCAGAATGGGCACTCGGTTCCTCCACCACGACAACGCCCCAGCTCATCACACCAAAACATACACCGAAGTTTTGCGGGGTATAGGATGATGAAGGGATTGAAAAAAATGTACTATGAAATAAAAGAAATTATTCAGATAGTTAAGAAAGATAACCATTAAATAGTCATGGGGGACTGTGAAATTCGAGAGTAGTAAAATGAAGAGAAGGAAAAGTAGTAGCTGAATATGAACTGCGGGTAAGGAACGAAATAGAAAGCAGTCTGGTGGAATTTTGCGAGGACATAACTTAGTCATAGCTAACACTTGATTTAAGAATCATGAAAAGAGCCTGGAGACACCGGAAAGTTTCAGATTGATAATATAATAGTACGACAAAGATTTAGCAACCAGATTTTAAATTGTAACACATTTTCAGGGGCATGACCACAATTTGTTGGTTATGAACTGCAGATTAAACCTGAAGAAACTGCAAAAAGACAGGAATTTGAGGAGATGAGATCTGGCTAAATTGAAAGAACCAGAGGTCGTAGAGTGTTTCAGAGTGAGCATTAGGGAACGATTGACAAGAACAGGGGAAAGGAATACGGTAGAAGAAGGATTGGTAGCTTTGAGAGATGAAATAGTGAAGGCATCAGCGGATCAAGTAGGTAAAAAGACGAGGGCTAGTAGAAATCCTTGGGCAACAGGAGAGATATTGAATTTAAATGATGAAAGGATAAAATTTAAAAATGCAATAAATGAAGCAGGCAAAGAGAATACAAACGTCAAAAAATGAGATCAAAAGGAAGCGCAAATTGGTTAAGCAGGAATGGCTAGAGATCGAATGTAAGGATGTAGGAGCGTATATCTCTAGGGGTAAGATAGATACTGCCTACAGGAAAATTAAACAGACCTTTGGAGAAAAGAAAACCACCTATATGAACATCGAGAGCTCAGATGGAAAACCAGTCCTAGTCAAACGTGGATGGAGTATACAGAGGGTCTATACAAGGGAGATTTACTTGAGGCAGTATTGCGGAAATGGAAGGAAATGTAGAGGAAGATAAGGAAGGAGATATGATACTGCGCGAAGAATTTCACAAAGCATTGAGAGACGTAAGTCGAAACAAGGCCTCAAGAGCAGACAACTTTCCGTTAGAACTACTGATAGCACTGGGAGAGCCAGCCGTGACAAAACTCTTCAATCCGGTGGGCAAGAATTATGAGAAGTGCGAAATACACTCAGACTTCAAGAAGAATATAATAATCCGAATTCCAAATAAAGCAGGTGCCCACAGATGTGAAAATTACCAAACTATCAGTTTAATCAGTCACGGCTGCAAAATACAGGGTGTTCCACCTACATGATGACCCCCTGCCCAGTGTACCGCAAACCGGCAACGGAAGTCGCTCCTGCCGGACGAATGGATCCGATGGGACACCGTATCTCCCCCCCCCCGCTTTTTTGTGGGTTTTAGCCTGAAGGTCGTACAGACATACGCGCTACGGGCCTTGTCGGCCAGTGTCATTTGAGCAGTGAAACAGGCATCATGAGTGTAACAGTGAAGTTTGAAAACGCAACAATGGCAAGAGCGTATTATTCGATTCCACAAAGAGTCTTTGTTGTGTTGGCAGAAGAGCCAACACCGTGTTACTAGTGGGAGCCGAAATGCACGCGTTTTAGCTCACGCAGGCTGGCGTGAGGAGGGAAGAACTATACTGACGTGAGGTCTAGAACATGACAAGGAATTAGAATTCAGAAAGCGGACGTAATTAGTTTGATACTTAATTAATCCATTAATGATGAACGTCGCTCTTGAAGGTACATGATTCACAATATCAATACGTCGTAGCAAATGAGGTAGCTGAAGGCTATGCTAAACTGTCGTCTCTGCAAAGGAGAGCGTATGTAGACAGTGAACCATCGCCACCAAAGTCGGCTGTACAACTGGGGCCTGCGGCGCTCGGTCTGCAATCACTGATAGTGGCTACACGTGGGTCCGACGTATACTAACGGACCGCGGCCGATTTAAAGGCTACCACTTAGCAAGGGTGGTGTCTGGCGGTGACACCACAGTCTTTATTTACAATTCATATGTGCGTGCAGAGTATGTTCATACTGCTCTGAGATTGTTTGAATAGAAGCTTCCAGGTGGTAGAGATCCGAGTCATGATGCAGTTGACAAATTAGTGAATAAATTTCTTGAAACGGAAAGCGTTCAAGACAAGAAGCGCAAACGCTGACGTGCAGTACTCACAGAAGCTCGCCTCGATGACATCGCACACTGCCTGAAAAATTCCCCTGAAACGTCTCTTAGACGTCTTTCGCAGCAAACACAAATCTCGAGCAGCTCTGTAAAAAGAGGTGCTAAGCTGTTTGGGCTAAGGCCCCGTAAAGTATTTGTCATACAAGAACTTCGACCTGGTGACCCTACACACAGGGTTAAATTTTGCGAATGGGTTTTAAAACAAGTGCGTGACGGTGAAATGGATCCCTGCTTAACTCTGTTTTCTGACGAGTGTCGGTTCCATTTACACAGGTGTGTTAATTCCCAAAACTGTCGACAGTGGAGACCAGATAGACCTGTTGTGCTTCATGAGTAACCCTTCCACGATCAGGAAATAGGAGTGTGGTGCACAGTTAGCGATGACAGTAATAGGCCAATTTTTTTAATGACACAATTACAAGTGAAAGAAATGTGCAAAACATTTTGCGAGCGTTTTTCAGTGAACTGAGTGAAAGAGGAAGACACTTTGCATTTTTTCACCAGGATTCGGCAAGGGCCCATACAGCCAATGTTTCTTTGCACGCAAGTCACGATGCGTTCGATGACAGAGTGATCAGTGACAATATCTGACCCGCTAGAATTCCTGATTTAACTCTGTGCGATTTTTGTTTGTGGATTGCACCGAAGGACAAAGTGGACACAACAAATCCTTACGTGGCAGGGCGACTCAAGGCTAATATCCATGAATCAAGTAATTAAATATCTCAGACAGAATTACATCTCGTGATTAATAATTTCTTGAGCAGATGTCAGAAATGCGTGGAAAATAATGGCAGGCTGTTCCAGCATCTCCTTGCGTGACATTGGTGAGTACAAAACTAACTTGCTTATATTTTAAGTGTAGTCATGTCGTACCTCAGCAGTAGACGGGCGACACGGCATCTGATCGCCCGGCAGCGGAGCGCTCACTTCCCGGCATCTACTGCATCACACAGGCAGTCATCAGATAAATGGAACACCCTGCACCAACAAGAATCCTTTGCAGAAGAAGGAAAAACTGCTAGAAGCCGACCTCGGAGAATATCAGTTTGAATTCCCTAGAAAAGTAGGAACGTGCGAGGCAATACTGACCCTACGACTTATCTGAGAAGAGACGTTAAGGAAAGACATATCTGCATTTGTAGCATTTGTGGACGTAGAGAAAGCTTTTCACAATGCTGACTGGAATATTCTCTTATAAATTCTGAAGGTGACAGGGGTAAAATACAGGGAGCGAAAGGCTATTTACAATTTGTACAGAACCCCGATGGTAATTATAAGAGTCGGAGGGACACTAAAGGGAACCAGTGGTTGAGAAGGGAGTGAGACAGGGTTGTAGCCTACAACCAGTTTTATTCAATCTTTATGTTCAGCAAGCAGTAAAGGAAAAAATAACAATTTGTAGTAGGAATTAAAATCCAGGGAGAAGAAATAAAAACTGTGAGGTTTACCAATGACATTCTAGTTCTGCTACACAGTGCCTTGAAAGGAGGATATCAGATGAACGTAAATAAAAGCAAAACGAGGATAGTGGATGTAGTTAAATTAAACCAGGTGATGCTGAGAAAATTAGATTAGGAATTGAGACACTTAAAGTAGTAGATGAGTTTTGCTATTCTGGGAGCAAAATAACTGATGATAGTCGAAGCAGAGAGGATATAAAATGTAGACTGGTGATGGCAAGGAAAGCGTTTCTGAAGAAGAGAAATTTGTTAACATCGAGTATAGATCTAAGTGTCAGGAAGTCGTTTTTGAAAGTATTTGTTTGGAGTGCAGCCATGTATGGAAATGAAACGTGGACGATAAACAGTTTAGGCAAGAAGACAACAGAAGCTTTTGAAGTGTGGTGCTACAGAAGAATGCTGAAGATTAGATTGATAGCTCATGTAACTAATGAGGAGGTACCGAATAGAATTTGGGAGAAGAGGAATTTGTGGCGCAACGTGATCAGAAGAAGCGATCAGTTGGCAGAACACGTTCTGAGGCATCAAGGCCTCAGCAATTTGGTATTGGAGGGAAGTGTGGAGGGTAAATATCCAAAAGGGAGACAAAGAGATGAATACACTAAGCAGATTCAGAAGGACGTTGGTTGCCGTAGTTACTCAGAGATGAAAAGGCTTAAACAGGATAGAGTAGCATGGAGAACTGCATCAAACCACTGTTTGGATGAAGACCACAACAGCAAAAACAGGACCGAAACTTCTTGAGCACTCTCCTTATAGTCCAGACCTTGCGCCTTGTGTATTTGCACTGTTACCACATGTGAAAACGAACCTGAAAGGAGTGCAGTTTTCATGTGTTGAGGATCTCCTGAGAGCTTGGGACAACGAGCATGCATTACTCCCTAAAGAAACCTGGGAGAAATGGTTTAGGGATTGGTTTCGGAGGATTGGCAGGTGTATTCAATGTGGCGGAAATTACTTCGAAAAAATTGAATAAACAAAGCTGTATTGCAAAACTTTCCTAGTACCCTTTGTAGTGTCCACATGTGCCTCTCAATGTACCTACAAAATTGAATCATTGTACGACACATAGTTCATGTCACAAACATCGAGCTGCGTGAAAACGAAACTGCAGGCTGAAATTAGCTATATATACACGTAAACTAGCTGTACAGATAGGTGTGAGATATGTTGAATTTATGTGTCTGGTGCATATGCGGACAAAGCCATGGGCAAGAACCTTCTCCTTAACCACTGAATAGATTTTCAGCCAAACGTGGTAGACATCCTACTTACTATCTGGGAAGAAATATTGTGGTGTTAACAACCAGTTATCTCCTAGTGGGGTAAGGACGATAACACGTAGAGAGAAGAGGGTAGGAGAAGGTGGACTGACAGAGATGGAGAAAGATGAGATGGACACCAATAGGGAAGAGGCTGAGGCGGATACAGAGAGGGAGGACAGGCAGAAAGGAAAGAGCAGAAGATGGAATGTGGGGATAGAAGGAGATGGACAGAGAATGGGAAGAGGAGACAATGAACAACAGGGAGGAAGAAGAGATGGAGAGACGGGGAGGAGGAGATGTGAGAGAGGAGGAAATGGACAGAGAAAGGAGAGAGGAGAAGAAGGAAGGAAGGAAGATTGGGTTTAACGTCCGATCGACGTCAAGGTCAGTAGAGATGAATCACAATCTCAGTTGGTGCCAATGGGAGGGGAGGAAATCAGCCATGCCCATTCATACCGGCATTTGCCTGGAGCAATATAGAGAAATCATGGAAAACCCTAATCAGTTCATATTCTGTACTCGTTAGATTGTTCGTTCCATTCAGTAGACCATGTAATTCTTCTTCAGTTTCACTCAGGATACCAATGTCATTAGCGAATCGTATCATTGATATCCTTTCACCTTCAATTTTAATCCCATTCCTGAACCTTTCTTTTACTTCCGTCATTGCTTCTTCGATGTACAGATTGAACAGTAGGCGTGAAAGACTACATCCTTGTCATACACCGTTTTGAATCCGAGCACTTCGTTCTTGGTCGTCCACTCTTGTTATTCCCTATTGGTTCTTGTACATATTGTATATTACCCGTCTCTCCCTATAGCTTACCCCTATATTTCTCAGAATCTCAAACATCTTGCACCATTTTATATTGTCATTTGTCCAGGTTGACAAATCCTATGGACGTGTCTTGATTTTTCTTTAGCCTTGTTTCCATTATCAACCGCAACTTCAGAATTGCCTCTCTGGTGCCTTTACTCTTCCTGAAGCCAAACTGACCGTCATGTAACACATTCTCAATTCTCTTTTCCATTTAAAAATAAGAACGTATTATTATGAAGGGCGGTGAAGTATCCTTTCGAAGGCTGTTTAGTCCAGAAACGGTATTCCAATCAAGAAAAAAGTCCGTGATTTTTGAGGCAATCATCCTATCGACTCACCGGGTTGAAAACATCCGTTTTGTAAAACGCCGTGTCCTGCAATTTGAAATCTGTGACTGTTTGCTGCAGATTCTTGCCAGACAGGAATCGTCGACTTTTACAGGTCCTTTTTAAGGTACCAAAGGCGTTATAATCGCATTGGGAGAATAAGGTCTGTAGGGCGGGTGCTCGGGTCTCTGCCACCTGAGCTGACTTAACTTCTGCTTTACGACATTTGCGATAAGGGGACGTGCGTTATCACGAAGCATCAGCACTCCCTGTCGCAGCTTTCCCGGTTTTCGACGTACGTCCTATCCCACACACACATTCTTCATTCTCCTATGGATGTCTATCTGTGTTTGTCCTTCGGAAGCGAAGAAAAGAATATCAGCACGTCGGTCGTGTTTGGACGAATTTAGTAATAACGTCGCCATAGTTCACTTTTCTGCATTTGCCGCACTCACATTGGAAAGAAACGAATACCACACAAATCCCTTGCCTACGTGTCGGTGCTTATATACCGGAAACCGAGTCGAGCAAAGTTGCATACATGCTGCAGCAGCGCCCTCAGACGGAGACTTTTTGATCGCATCTTATATTATTAAAAATCATGATTAAGTGTATGCTGAGATGCGGCCTGCAGTTTTCTGTCTGACTCGTCTACATTTATATCATTTACCGCCACACTCATTACAATTAATGCAGTTATTATTATTATTATTATTATCGTATGCATCAATTACAGTAATACACATTTAGCAAAACAAAGAAATATATATAAAAATGAACATGTGAAATTATATACAGTGCACAAGTTTTAAAACGGCTCAGACTACATTCGGATGTTGATGGACTCGATCCAGCGGAGTGCCTCATGGGATGCTTGATGGAGCTTCTCAGTGCCACCAGGGAAGCGGCTTATTAGAAAAATTAAAGATAAAGATAAGATTTAAAGACAATTCCAACGGTGATTACGAAATTATTGCAGTAACAGAAAAGAATAATACAAAGAATTGTTAATAGAAGTAGTTAGCCCTCTGATATTCCGTCTGCTTCTGGTAGTTAGATCCATCTCTTCCTGTATAGGCAATGTACAAGCAATTTAAATCTTAAAAAAAGCAATAAGAGTTCCTCCATACAGCGAGGATAGGTATTCGTGCTCGCTTTTGTCGGACGTTTCGAGTTTTCTGAGTGCAGAGGGTTTCAGGAGGCCTCATAAGGTGGCGGCAGCTCGGCCACCTCAAGCTGACAGTCCCCAGTTGAGGAGAGCCTGGTTGGTCATTTCGACTTTCTCTAGAGACAGTGACTACGAAGGCAATGTCCTCCCACGCCATAGGCTGCCAACACGTCATGTGTCTCGCTAGATTGTTGCTACTTTAGGAGCGCTTTTTTTTTTGTGCGGAAGTGTCCGGGCGCAGAGAGAAACTGAGTTCTTTCGTCATTCTGGGCGTTGGCTCGGAAGGGTCGCTCCACTGGTTGACTGCAACCAGCTGTTAAGAAGATACAGCTTCTGTCAGGCATCGTTCGGCTTAACAGTCCTCAGGGCGATATTTAAATTCATAAATAAATAATAAATAAAAATCTGAATTTCGATATTTCATATAATTACTGAGCGAATTAAAAGAATTTAAAGTACTATCAAAATCTACTCATTACGAAGTATAAACTTACGCTGAGGGAGCATAAATAATAAATTTCATTAGTAGCGCATTAATGAATTTTCGCAGAGTATTGCGTGATTTTCAGTGTTCTGTGCGTATAAGAGCACACACACACACACACACACACACACACACACACACACACACATATACACACAAACTTATTCCTACAACATGTGTGAAAATTTTGCAGTAAATAAAAGGTTTTTACTTTAATTACAACAAAATTTGCACTGTTTGCAGTAGGTGACTTTGCATTTGCTTCATTCAGTCTCTTGCATTTGACACGTTCTAAAAAAATCTGCTGCTGAACAGAAGCAGTGGTCTAATAAGAACATCCTCAGAGTTTTACTGACTGTGAGATTGATCAAACTTTTTTAACTTACGTGCAAAATTGTTGTCAATTTGAGTTGTACCATTTACAGCAGACGTTTGAAAAGCTTATATTCTTACTCACTGGACGCGGAACTTTTCCTTTTTCCTTATGTCACGTTCTAGTTACTTAAGTTTTTATTTATGTGTAGATATAATACACACGGAAGATCATTGGTAGCGTATGGACAAGGGGAAAATGTGCGTTTTAAAGAAGCTAGCATAGCAATTTCACGTGCGACCGTTTTCGTAATTAAAACTGCGTGGTTTGCCCGAAAATTTCCGCTGAGCAGCACTCCGGTAGCAAATCACGAAGAGGAGCATGATGCCCGTTGAGTTAGCTCGTATCTGAGCGAGCACCATCACCGATAGAAACCACTTTTGGCTTGATTCACGATGAGAAACACGTCCCGTGTGAGGACACCTTACTGGTTCGTGAATTCTGGCCGCCGCCACGAGAGAAACTTGCTGTGATGCGTCGAAAGCTCTCGGGATGAGACGAAAAGAACAGTTTAGAGTATGTTGAGCCATTTCTTACAGGCAGTGCCCCTGTATTTATATTAATTATACTTGTATAATCTTGGTCCTGTACCACCTGAGCAATACACGCCTCTTACGGGACGAGGCCGCGAAAGGGGCAGCCGCTTGTATTGCATCTGTAGCCGCGCTGCGTCGGCTCTGCACAGCTGATACAAATATGCGTTCTCCAAGGCGATACGGCAGTCTCCACGTTTATGCCGACCATTAAAACCTGCCCGCGTGCGTGGCTCACGTACAGTTATGGTTCAAGGCAAGGAGTAACGCGCGAGCAGTAAAACACAGGCACACGCTCTCATAACCAGCCAGCCCTTCAGATACGGAGAGCGATCCCATCTGTGACCCGCTGATGGCGAGACAGACACCTGGTCTTCCCACGTCGCTGACTGTAGGCTAATGACAGGCAGAACAGAGAACAAGGAGTTGAGAACTCTGTTCTAGAGAACCAAAACTAGTCGAATTTCTATGAACAGACTCTACACTCTAGGGAACTTCATGCTTCAACCTCACAGATGAATTTCTCGGATGAGCTGGCTTGCGCCTATGTTTGTCTTACGTTTGATACTAGTAGACTTCTCTTGGCCCCGATTTCCCTTTTTCCCAGGGCTAGTCTGCTCTTTATATCTTCCTTGCTCCGTCCGTCATGGATTATTTTGCTGCCTTGGTAGCAGAATTCCTTGACTTGGTTTACTTCGTGGTCACCAATCTCGATGTTAAATTTATCGCTGATCTCATTTCTGGTATTTCTCATCACCTTCACCTTTCTTCGCTCTACTTTCAATCTATTTTCTGCACTCATTAGACTGTTCATTCAGTTCAGCAGATCCTGTAATTTCTCTTCGCTTTCATTGAGGATAGCAATGTCATCAACGTATCTATCATTAGTATCCTTTCACCTTGAGTTTTAGTTCCACTCTTGAACTACTATTTTATTTCCACCATCGCTTCTTCGATGTACAGATCGAATAGTAGGGGCGAAAAACTGCGTCCACGTCTTACGATCTTTTTAATCTGAGCACTTCGTTCTTGGCCTTCTACCCTTATTGTTCCCTCTCTTGTAGTACATATTCTATATATTACCCTCCTCTCTCTCTCTCTCTCTCTCTCTCTCTCTCTCTCTCTATATATATATATATATATATATATATATATATATATATATATATATATATATATATATATAGCTTACCCCTATTTTTCTCAAAATTTCACACATATTGCACTATTTGACACTGTCGAACGCTTTTTCCATGTCGACAAATCCTGTGAACGTGTCTTGATTTTTCTTTATTTAGTCTTTCTTCCATTATCAACTGTAACGTCTGAACTGCCTCTCTGGTGCCTTTACCTCTCCTCAGACCGAAGTGATCATCATGTAACACATCCTCAGTTTTCTTTCCCATTCTCCTGCATATTACTCTTGTCAGCAACTTGGATGCATGAGCTGTTAAGTTGATTGTGCAGTAACTCTCACACTTGTCAGCTCTTGTAATCCTCGGAATTGTGTGGATGATGTTTTTCCGAAAGTCAGATGGTTCATCACCAGAGTCATATATTCTACACACCAACGTGAATAGTCATTTTGTTGCCATTTCCTTCAAAGATTTTAGGAATTCTGATTGAATATTATTTATCCCTTCCGTCTTATTTGATCGTAAGTCTTCTGAAGCTCTTTTAAATTCTAACTATAATACTGGGTACCCTGTCTCTTCTATATCGACTCCTGTTTCTCCTTCTATCACGACATCAGACAAGTATTCCCCCTCACAGCGACCTCCAATGTACTCTTTCCACCTATCGTCTCTTTGCTCCGCATGTTGCGATGTAGTTCCCATTGCACTCTCAATGTTGTCACCCTTGCTTTTAATTCCACCGAAGGTTGTTTTAACTCTTCTATATGCTGTGCCAGTCCTTGAAACAATCATATCTTTCTCAGTTTCATCACGTTTCTCGTGCAGTCATTTCGCCTTTGGTTCCATGCACGTCCCATTTATGTCATACCTAAGTAACTTGTATTTGCTCCTATAACGTGAATTTTCATGTCACCTCCTTTGCCTCTATGGATCACAAGGTCCCGGGTTCGATTGCCAGCCTGGTCGGGGATTTTCTCCACCCGGGGATGGGTATTTATGTTGTCCTCATCTTCTCATCATCATTCGGGAAGTGCTGATACTGGAAATGGAAAGATTTTGTACTTGTACGGGCGCTAATAACCACGATGTTGAACACCCCACAAACAAATATAATCATCATCGTCCTATGTCTGTAGAGAAAATATTAGGGGCAGTCGAATGGAAACAAGACACACGGAAGAAAAGTAAATAAACGGCTTATTTCAAAACTAATCGCCGTAACTGTTAATACGAGGGTTAGGACTTTAATAGTGGCAACTATCTATTTACATCTCGTACAAGATAGATACGCGTTTCAAAGTTTTACTGACCTTCAAAGTAGTCACCACCATTGTGTATAACCCGTTGCCAGCGATGTGGAAGTTGTAGGATACTCTTAGCAGTGCCAGTTGTGTTGACAGTTCGAGACGCGCGATCTATTGCCCGACGAATTTGTAGCGGTTCTGAAGCGAATGCCGTGAAGTGTATCCTTCAGTTTAGAAATCAAGTTGAACTCACGAGGGCTTAAGTCAGGGGAGTGCAGTAGGTGGTGTAGCACTTAGCAGCCTCATCAGTCAAACAAATCAGTAACAGCTTGCACTGTGCATGCTTGTGCATTGTCCTGCAAAACGATGGTCGGGTGCTGCAGAAAGTGTCATCACTTCTGTCTCTATGCTGTTCATTTTTTAAACACAACCTACGACCAGCTTAAGCCCTCGTGAGTTCAACTCGATTTCTAAACTGAAGGAAACACTTCACGGCATTCGCTTCAGAACTGCTACAAATTCGTCGGGCAATAGATTGCGCCGCTCGAACTGTCAACACAACTGGCACTGCTAAGAGTATCCTACCACTTCCACATCGCTGGCAACGGGTTATACACAATGCTGGTGACTACTTTGAAGGTCAGTAAAACTTTGAAACACGTATCTATTTTGTACGAGCTGTAAATAAATAGTTGCCACTATTAAAGTTCCAACCCTCCTACATTTATTCCAGTGTGAGAAAAGATGATCAGTGCCTTCACTGAAAAATGTTTGCGGTTGCTTGCGGAGCCATGATTGTACCCAGCGTGCACATGTTGCCAAGATGTTTTCGACTGTGCTTGACGCCCACCTATCGGGCCTTTTGAGTTCGAGCATCTGCTAGTCTGGCGCAGCACTTGGGAGACGCGCTGATCGACCACTAGCCGCTAGGCTGTTGGGTCAGCGCCCTCTCCAGCAGACATGCGGTGCAGGTAGAGGCGAGGAGCTGTTAGGCGCCCGTTAGACCCTCTGGTTCGATCGACGAAGTAGCGTTGTGCACCTCAGGCATAAGAAGGTAAAGAGTTGACGTTTGGTGTCCGTGGGCAAGTCGACGATTTGGAGTTTTTGCATCTATCAGTTCTGCTTGACTCGTCCGAGCCGTCAATCTGAAATGTAGCATTACAATAGTGTGCGGTTTCGTAAATCCAAATTGCAAATACCTGCTTACTGAATGAACTTCGTTCCTTTGAGTATGATTGATTTGTGTTGTATCTTATGTCTGCTATTAATTGTTCTAGTTAACATCGTTGCCGTCGTTGTTGGTCGTCTTGGGCAGGGGAGCTATTGTGGGCGAGATTGTCAATGGAGTGTTTGTTCCATCGTTGCTGTCATTGCGAACTCTTTGTTGTGCTATTTTGGCGAGAGTCAGCTGTTGGCTTACAGAAAGAATCTTGTAGTAAAGGGAGGTGTGGCCGAGCGGTTCTAGGCGTTTCAGTCTGGAACCGCGCGACCGCTACGGTCGCAGGCTCGAATCCTGCCTCGGGGATGGATGTGTGTGTTGTCCTTAGTTTAGTTAGGTTTAAGTAGTTCTAAGATTCTAGGGGACTGATGACCTCAGGTGTTAAGTCCCATGGTTCTCAGAGCCATCTGAACCATTTTGAACAAAGTGTCAACGTGGAGGGACGCTTATTAAGTGCCTCCGTAGCACGTGCATCATATTTTCACAAACCTAACGAATTAATAACTGTTTTACAAACTATATGTGAACCATCTGTGAACCGACGTTTGACGTACGAATTAAAGCAACCATGTTTTGGAAAATGAAGACACAAAATGCCCATGCGAGTGAAGTGTAAGAGTCAGTCACAGAAACTGGTGTTGTACAGAACAATAGTAGATTAATCAAGTTCTAGCCTGAAGCAAAATAACTTCTGCGTGTAGTCAGAATTATGTACCATGTTTAAATTTATTCTGATGAACCCATTCGTGCCGAACCGCTCTATCATGCTGAGCATCAGAGCGACTCCAGACCAGCAGCAGCATGTCTGTGGGTTTGGACTTCGAGACCTGAATGAGTGTTCTGGCCAGGCCTTGACCTCACCGACGACACCGAGTTGAACTACAAACTATAAAATCCTAGCTAACGTCACCTGGTAGGAACTCGATAAGATTTTGCGGCCTCTCCCTCTTCCGATATGTCGGGAAACAAACACTGTCTGTGTGTTGACATTGACAATATGTTTTTGTATGTCGATCCTTTTAGCAGGACGTCTCTGGGACGACGGCCGTTTACTATCGCGACAAAAAATGAAAACACCTACAGCCATCCTTAAGATTTTATTTTGTAGCTACCAGTTTCGACGCTTCATTGCCTGAAGATGACGCAAGAAGCGTCGAAACTGGTAGCGACAATATAAAATAAAATCTTAAGAACGGCTATAGGTGTTTTTATTTTTTCTCTCGACAATATGTGGTGATCCCATTAAACAGAGGCTTCTTCTATTGTTGTTTGATACACTGATTTTTGCTGCAAACGTCGAAGCAGTGTATGACAGCAGCCATGCGTTTTGCTTTTCTACCATGACTTTAAGGTCTGTGACAGGTGCTAAACCGACATTATCACATTTCGATCCATTGCCTTTGGCAGAAAGCTGGACATCGCGTCGTGTAAACTATACTGCTCCCACAACACACAGGATGTTGTTGTTGTTGTGGTCTTCAGTCCAGAGACTGGTTTGATGCAGCTCTCCATGCTACTCTATCCTGTGCAAGCTTCTTCATCTCCCAGTACCTACTGCAACCTACAACCTTCTGAATCTGTTTAGTGTATTCATCTCTTCGTATCCCTCTACGATTTTTACCCTCCACGCTGCCCTCCAATACCAAATTGGTGATCCCTTGATGCCTCAGAATATGGCCTACCAACCGATCCCTTCTTATAGTCAAGTTGTGCCACAAATTTCTCTTCTCTCCAATTCTATTCAATACCTCCTCATTAGTTGTGTGATCCACCCATCTAATATTCAGCATTCTTCTGTAGCACCACATTTCGAAAACTTCTATTCTCTTCTTTTCTAAACTATTTATCGCCCACGTTTCACTTCCATACATGGCTACACTCCATACAAATACTTTCAGAAACGACTTTCTGGCACTTAAATCTATACTCGATGTTAACAAATTTCTCTTCTTCAGAAACGCTTTCCTTGCCATTGCCAGTCTACATTTTATATCCTCTCTACTTCGACCGTCATCAGTTATTTTGCTCCCCAAATAGCAAAACCCATTTACTACTTTAAGCGTCTCGTTTCCTAATCTAATTCCCTCAGCATCACCCGATTTAATTCGACTACATCCCATTATCCTCGTATTGCTTTTGTTGATGTTCATCTTATATCCTCCTTTCAAGACACTGTCCATACCGTTCAACTGCTCTTCAGGTCCTTTGCTGTCTCTGACAGAATTACAATGTCATCTTCGAACCTCAAAGTTTTTATTTATTCTCCATGGATTTTAATATCTACTCCGAATTTTGCTTTTGTTTCCTTTACTGCTTGCACAATATACAGATTGAATAACATCGGGGATAGGTTACAACCTTGTCTCACTCCCTTCCCAACCAGTGCTTGCCTTTCATGCCCCTCGATTCTTCTAACTGCCTTCTGGCTTCTGTACAAATTGCAAATAGCCTTTCGCTCCCTGTATTTTAACCCTGCCATCTTCAGAATTTGAAAGAGAGTATTCCAGTCAACATTGTCAAGAGCTTACTCTAGGGCTACAAATGCTAGAAACGTAGGTTTGCCTTTCCTTAATCTTTCTTCTAAGATAAGTCGTAGGGTCAGTGTTGCCTCACGTGTTGCAACAATTCTACGAAATCCAAACTGATCTTCCCCGAGGTCGGCTTCTACCAGTTTTTCCATTCGTCTGTAAAGAATTCATATCAGTATTTTGCAGCTGTGGCTTATTAAACTGATAGTTTGGTAATTTTCACATCCGTCAACACCTGCTTTCTTTGGGATTGGAATTATTATATTATTCTTGAAGTATGAGGGTTTTTCGCCTGTCTCATACATCTTGCTCACTCGATGGTAGAGTTTTGTTAGGCCTGGCTCTCCCAAGGCTGTCAGTTGTTCTAATGGAATGTTGTCTACTGCCAGGGCCTTGTTTCGACTTAGGTCTTTCAGTGCTCTGTCAAACTCCTCACGCAGTATCATATCTCCTATTTCATCTTCATCTACATTCTCTTCCATTTCTATAATGTTGTCCTCAAGAACATAGCCTTTGTATAGACCCTGTATATACTCCTTCCACCTTTCTGCTTTCCCTTCTTTGCTTAGAACTGGGTTTCCATCTGAACTCTTGTTATTAATGCAAGTGGTTCTCTTTTCTCCAAAGGTGTATTTAATTTTCCTGTAGCAGTATCTATCTTACCCCGAGTGAGATAAGCCTCTACATCCTTACATTTGTCCCCTAGCCATCCCTGCTTAGCCATTTTGCACTTCCTGCCGATCTCATTTTTGAGACGTTTCTATACCTTTTTGCCTGCTTCATTTACTGCATTTTTATATTTTATCCTTTCATCAATTACATTCAATATCTCTTCTGTTACCTAAGCATTTCTATTAGCCTTCGTCTTTTTATCTACGTGATCCTCTGCTGCCTTCCCTTTTTCACCTCTCTAGTTTTACTGTATTTTTTCCCCCCATTCTTATCGATCGTTCCCTAATGCTCTCGCTGAAACTCTCTACAACCTCTGGTTCTTTCAGTTTATCCAGATCCCATCTCCTCAAATTCCCACCTTTTTGCAGTTTCTTCAGTTTTAACACACAGGACAGTTGAAATAAAATACAGAGGAGGAGTTTCTTATTGACTAAAATGCAGAGGCCATCGGAACATATGGAAAATGGAAGAGTTTGTGACATTGTGGAGCGTTTCCAAAGAGCTGTCTTAAGGTGATGACCTCTACATTTAATCTCATCTTCCACAGAGAAGAGACAGTAAATGTCTCAGTGTTCCATTTCGAAGAGATGAAAAGTGTTGATTGCTCATATTGCACCCGTGTACATGATCGCTGTTACGGTGCCAGCCATCCCCAGAAGGTGTTGCTCCCACCGAGACTCTCTCCATATCAAGCAAGTGGTGTCAGTAATCATTATGTGGTAATTAATAGCGTACCAGTGGACGGATGGGACGGAAAAATTACCGTAGATATGGGACGATGTACTGTGTTTAGCACCACAGTTTATAGTGCGATCAATTTTAGCAATTTTAACAGTTTTTCCGTAATTTCAGTGCCAACCAATGACCCGGCACCATGCTTCCCAATTTCTGCATCATTGCCGCACCACCACTCCCCTACTCTGCAAGTGTCATAGTTGGTTGGTTGGTTTGGGGAAGGAGACCAGACAGCGTGGTCATCGGTCTCATCGGAATAGGGAAGGATGGGGAAGGAAGTCGGCCGTGCCCTTTCAGAGGAACCATCCCGGCATTTGCCTGGAGTGATTTAGGGAAATCACGGAAAACTTAAATCAGGATGGTCGGACGCGGGATTGAACCGTCGTCCTTCCGAATGCGAGTCCAGTGTCTAACCACTGCGCCACCTCGCTCGGTCACAAGTGTCATATACCAGATTGAGAACATAGAAAGGTAACAGCACGTCCATTCATGGTCAGTTCTCGGATACAGACACTAAAGAACACCAGACAGCATCCTATACCGATGCAGTTGGGTTATCTACATATTTCTAGCGCTTCTATCACAGTGTGGAATTTACGATTGGACATCATTACCTATTTGGACGGGAGTCACAGAGTATTCACACTTTCATAGGATAAAATTGGAGATTGAAAAATTCTCATCGCATTGTCTTTGACCAACTCTCCCTGCGACACTATAGCTAATTTAATCTGCAACTGGCCAGAAGTAGGAGGGTACTATACCCGCTACATTCCAATCTTATGAAGGAACAGAGCGAGCTGAATCCGTAGCTGCTGTTCAGTGAAGACTGTTCCACACCAGTCTTTCTCACAGGCCCCACCCAACTACACAAAAGCTCTCCAGATGCGTGCATGTCGAGGAGGTTAGCACCCTGTATCGGTATGTGGTAGATATAAGAGTGTTGTGGTAATATAAAAGGTAGTTGAAAAGAAACATGTGGCTCATGCAAGATACAGCTCTGTACAGACTGAATTTGAAGCATTTTACGTAAATCAACTGTGCTATCAATTGTGAAGCATTGTTCTTGTGTCTGGGCGCAGTACCAAGAAGGTATTGGCAAGAGAGAAATGATCATAGAACATAAATACACGGATTCCTAAGGCTACACGGCACTGCACTTAAGCAAGGCATAATGTGTAGGCCATGTGGTTTCCTAAATATTACTCATGCAGAGTTTAATGCTCTTAATACTCTAATGCAGGACATATACGTCCAACATCCGTCATACATCCACACTGCAAGTTTTTTATCCCTCTCACAATGGTGCCAAGCTTTAAAACGATAAAACTACTTCCTTCTACACCAAAGGAAAACATTGATTCTTTATGATAAACGCAAAAATTTTCTTTCCAGAGGTGTATAGCGCCAAGTTCTTACATCTGATTACAATTCATAAGTTCTGTTATACTCGCATCGGTCCTATAAAATGATCGCCAGCAATGGAAAATGTGTCTTATGAGGAAACAGAGAAATGCATAGCAGTGGTGTCTGGCACGTGAAATTATACACTATGCTGCATTAACTCCATAAACAGGACAACTGTCAAGCAAATGTACGCACACAGCGTATTGAGCACCTCACAAACCTCTGTCAGTGACTTAAAAAGGAGTTTGTAACGTTTTACGTAAATATTTTGTACTAACAATTCTGAAATATTGTTCTGGTGTTTAGTGTCCAAACCAAGACGATATCAGAAATAGAGAAACAATCGTGGAAAATAAACTCATTCCAAGGGCTAAACGGTTTTGTGCCTAAACACGCTATAATGCTAGAGTTGTGGGGGTTCCTACCTATTAGTTGTATGGGATGCAACGCTGTTAATATTCCAGGATAAGAAATACACTGAAGAGTCAAAGAAATTGGTACACCTACCTAATATCGTGTAGAGCCCCCGTGAGCATGTAAAAGTGCCGCAACACGACGTTGTATGGACTCGACTAATGTCTCAAGTAGTGCTGGATCGAACTGACACAATGAATACTGCAGGGCTGTCCATAAATCGGTAAGAGTATGACGGGGCAGAAATCTATTCTGAACAGCACGTTGTAAGGCATCTCATAGATACTCAATAATGTTCATGTCTGGGGAATTTGTTGGTCAGCGGAAGTATTTAAACTCAGAAGAGTGTTCTTCGAGCCACCCTGTAGCAATTCTAGACATGATGGGTGTCGTATTGTCCTTCTGGAATTGTCCAAGTCCGTCGGAATGCACAAAGGACATGAATGGATACAGACGATCAGACAAGATGCTTACGTATGTATCAGAGCCGTATCTAGACGTATCAGGGGTCCCACATCACTCCAACTGCACACGCACACACCATTACAAAGCTTCCACCAGCTCGAACAACCCCCTGCTGACATGCAGGACTCGTGGATTCATGAGGTTATCTCGATACCGGTACACGTCCATCCGCTCGATAATCTGAGACGAGTCTCGTTCGACCAGGCAGCATATTTCCAGTCATTAACAGTCCAAAGTCGGTGTTGGCGGGGTACCGCTTTGTGTCGTGCAGTGATCAAGGGTACACGGGTGGACCTTCGGATCAGAAAGCCCATTTTGATGATGTTTCGTTGAATAGTCCGCACGCTGACGCTTGTTGATGGCGCAGCACTGAAACCTGCGGCAAATTTCGGAAGGATTGCACTTCAGTCGGCGTTGGTCTCGTTCTTGCAGGATGGTTTTCCCGCAGGAGCGATGTCGGAGATTTGATGTTTTACCGGATTCCCGATATTCACGGTACATTCGTGAAATAGTCGTACGGGAAAATCCCCACTTCATCGCTATCTCGGAGATGCTGTCTCCCACTGTAACACAACGTTGAAACTCACTTAAATCTCGGTAACCTGCCATTGTAGAGGCAGCAACCGATTTAACGGTTGTGCCAGACATTTGTCTTATATAGGAGTTACCGACCGCAGCGCCGTATTCTGCCTGTTTACTTAGCTCATCGTTTGAATACGCATGCCTATACAACTTATTTCGGCGCTTCAATGTATATTTCCAGCGGATGACATACATTATCCCCGCAAATGTCTTCCGATAAACTATGGTGACAAACTGTAAGGTGATAAAACAATTACCTTGCACGCCAAAGAAAACATCGATCCTTTGCAACACAAACACTACATAGGTTTCCAGCGGTGTATGACACCTGTTGTTTACGAAGTGCAAGTCCGATTATGGTTCGGAAATTGTGATATGTTTACAACAGACCTATGAAATGATTGCCGGCAGCCGAAAATGCATGAATGGATGAATTTAAATGTGGTTCCACCCTTTGGAGAACCGTCTTGCGAAGAGTATTTCGCTATTTTCAGAGATGTAGCACTGTCGAAAGTAGCGTACAAGCTGTTGAAGTCTAGACTTTGCGATTAGTAACATGCGTGCAGAGTCTCTCTGTGTATGAGGGTGTAGAGCTGTCAGTGGTGGATGGTTGTAGTTCGGACGCATAACTTGCTAACTGGTCGTCTATAAAGAATGCTGCTGGGCAGATGCACTCTACAGGTAGAGAAGAGAAACTCTTACGGCCCAAGATGTTACCTGCAGCCGACACAATGTCGGGTAACGAATAATTTATTACTATGGTAATAAGAATAAACACCCGAGAGCTTTAGTTTGTAGATGGCATGACAGGGTTGTGGGTACACATCAGAGTTGGAGGCTATAAACAGAAATAACGAAGCACTTCCAGTAAACAATAAGAGTGTACACTTATGGAAAACGAAATCTCTGCTGCAACAGAAATTAACTCTGTACACACGTCATGTCCCTGTTGTAGATCCCTTCGTGGTGGATTGGAAGTCAAATGAACATGCAGGCTTTGAGTTTCTACCAAGTGCAGCAGTACATGGGACTAATGACAGGTTCTCTGATGGGTTAGAGAAGTATACGGAATTGTTTCCAGGCTTTGAGTTTCCAATGCATCCATATTCTCCAGCACTTGTGGAGTCTCATTTAGGTACAAAGCGACTCTTGTTATACTTTTCAAGATAGTCCTATCCAAAGTGCATGCTTATGGATCATCAGGGAAAGGGGAAGTCTCAGGATTTTTTTAGTATGTTGATGTATAAGACGATCAAATATTCTCTTACAAAATCGAACAATATGTGGGTGCGTCAGCAATATGAGCATATACATATGGAAAACTGTCGCAAAAATATGTTGTTGTTGTTGTGGTCTTCAGTCTTGAGACTGGTTTGATGCAGCTCTCCATGCTACTCTATCCTGTGCAAGCTTTTTCATCTCCCAGTACCTACTGCAACCTACATCCTTCTGAATCTGCTTAATGTATTCATCTCTTGGTCTCCCTCTACGATTTTTACCCTCCACGCTGCCCTCCAATACTAAATTGGTGATCCCTTGATGCCTCAGAACATGTCCTACCAACCGATCCCTTCTTCTGGTCAAGTTCTGCCACAAACTTCTCCTCTCCCCAATCCTATTCTATACTTCCTCATTAGTTATGTGATCTACCCATCTAATCTTCAGCATTCTTCTGTAGCACCACATTTCGAAAGCTTCTATTCTCTTCTTGTCCAAACTATTTATCGTCCATGTTTCACTTCCATACATGGCTACACTCCATACAAATACTTTCAGAAATGACTTCCTGACGCTTAAATCAATACTCGATGTTAACAAATTTCTCTTCTTCAGAAACGCTTTCCTTGCCATTGCCAGTCTACATTTTATATCCTCTCTACTTCGACCATCATCAGTTATTTTGCTCCCTAAATAACAAAACTCCTTTACTACTTTAAGTGTCTCATTTCCTAATCTAATTCCCTCAGCATCACCCGGCTTAATTAGACTACATTCCATTATCCTTGTTTTGCTTTTGTTGATGTTCATCTTATATCCTCCTTTCAAGACACTGTGCATTCCATTCAACTGTTCTTCCAAGTCCTTTGCTGTCTCTGACAGAATTACAATGTCATCGGCGAACCTCAAAGTTTTTATTTCTTCTCCATGGATTTTAATACCTACTCCGAATTTTTCTTTTGTTTGCTTTACTGCTTGCTCAATATACAGATTGAACAACATCGGGGAGAGGCTACAACCCTGTCTTACTCCCTTCTCAACCACTGCTTCCCTTTCATGTCCCTCGACTCTCATAACTGCCATCTGGTTTCTGTACAAATTGTAAATAGCCTTTCGCTCCCTGTATTTTACCCCTGCCACCTTTAGAGTTTGAAAGAGAGTATTCCAGTCAACATTGTCAAAAGCTTTCTCTAAGTCTACAAATGATAGAAACGTAGGTTTGCATTTCCTTAATCTTTCTTCAAAGATAAGTCGTAAGGTCAGTATTGCCTCACGTGTTCCAGTGTTTCTACGGAATCCAAACTGATCTTCCCCGAGGTTGGCAAAAATATAAAAAAAATGAAATAAAATCGGTAAAATTCGAGGAAAACCTGGTATAATCATGATAAATTGATGCGAAATAGGTAAAATTGATGGAAATATGATGAAATATGTAAAATCACTAAGCCATAGTAAATTATGGAAATTTACTGATAATAATGAAATTAGAGAAAAAATACCATGAAATGAGTACTGGGTGAAATCAATAAAACTGTTTTTCTGTAGGAGGAGAACGTGCTGATGCTACATACACACGCCATTATAGTGGAAAGAGGAGGTATTCTAAAGATGTGGTGTTAAGGCGAGATGGCAATATTATCCCACTTGTGAGCAATACAACCTAACATCGGACCATGACTTCTGTGTGCAAGAAGAAGGTTACCAGGGTGGTGGCAAACTGTGATAATATTTTTACATCTCCTCTGGCTACTGATCGTGATGTTCAGTTTGTCGAAGGAAGTACATGTTAGTGTTGTTGTACAGTGTCTACCCAAGGCTATGTAAACTCTCCTAAAAGTTTTTGTTGTATTTGTCGTGATCTTGTGGTCAAAAAAGACCAAAAATCTAAGAAAGGGAACGTTACTCTCTCTCCCATTTTCCGCATATGGAGAATTATTAAAGATTTTATTACAACCTGACTCACCTTGAGCGAGACTAGGAAGTTAACGGCCTGAGCAGACGTTGATGGAGCATGGTAGGGCGCTGAAAGCATGAGGTATTTTTATGGTTCTTAGCTCATAGAAACGGCATGTTGGGAGCTGAAAGCAATTGGCTGCGATCCCATCCCTTAGTGAATCTTGCCATACAGATTTTATTACAACTTGGCGCACCTTGAGTGAGACTGGAAAGTTAACTGATTGAGCAGACGTTGATGGAGCATGGCAGGGCGCTGAAAGCATGAGGTATTTTTATGGTTCTTAGCTTGTAGAAACGACATGTTAGAAATTGAAAGAAATTGGTTGAGCCCATCCCTTAGTAAATCTTGCTGGAGAGGCCCACAGCTGTACAGGGCAGACAGGGAAGCCCCTTGTTGAGACAGGTCTCCAGCAGAACAATGCCGTGATACCTGCCGTGGCACCAGCAGAAGCCTGGTTGGGGGCCAACGGGTCTGAAGGAATATGCCTACACAGTGGAGTCATACGCCAGGTATTGCGTGTGGAGCCACGCATAATAAAAATTCACCTGTTTTCATGTTCACTGATAGTGCAAATAGGCCAGTGAACCACTTCCTGGCTGCCTCGGTTGTATAAGAAAAAATCCGGCGTCTGAGAAACGTTTGGAGATAGAATCTTTATTACACCTCATAGCTAGGACTAATAAGCTCCAAGGCATAGGCAGCTTAGATAAAGATCTTTGAGATTATATCTTTTTGCTTCTTTCTGTGGGAAGTGACACGACTTCAGAGACAATCGTCTCTTCCCCCTCTACGAAAACTTAAAAAAAGTCAGTAATTGGCAGTTCCTGTTTTTGTTTTGGATACGCCGATTTCTTAACTCTTGACCTGGTTCGACATGAGTTTGTGCTGTCATGTGTGAGGGGAAATTTAGCGCCTCTGGAGACCTGTGATTGGCTCAAGATGGGGTGAAGGTGGTGTCGTTCGTGCACTTTGCGGGAAAACGGAATTTTTCTTCTGGATTGGTGCGAAGCACTCGGGTGCAGGTCTTCGGTCTGGTAAGGACTTCTGGTCGAAGCTCTGGCATGTGTGGTTGGTACTTGGGACCTGTCCTGAGACTGACTTGACTTGCGATAGACTGGGGGGCCTGTGGTGAAGTTTTTACTGCACCGACAGTGTGACTTCAAACGTCTTGGACTACTCGTTTGCCGAGGGCACAATTATTCGTTTTTGGTTTACCAGTCTTCACGTTTGGTATCCTTGTGCACTCTGGCGTATAAGTGAGCCAAATTGGTCCTTAGTATGAGCAGTGAACAGGTGTGTCATACACAGAAATCTACTGCGATTTCAGGGCTCTGGTAGAGAGTAAATTGCGATCCGTCTGCCTGATCGCTAGACCGTGATATTTTTGCATTTCCTTCGTGGCTGCTATCGATTCACAGGTGCCGCCTCCACGTCTCATCTCCGCCATACACACCTCGTCAGCTGCAAGCTACACCCCGCATGAAGCAAACAGTGTAACGTACTGCCGCTCCAGCATTGTCAGGGCGTACAGATCTCAATCGCCACTTGCTCTCAGCTGTACCTATGTAGAGAAACTACAGTAGGTTTGATCAATGAAAGTCTGCTCAGCGTCAGATCAATTCAGATTACGTTATCCACATTTTTAGGACCAGAGTACTTGACTCACTCCACTAGTTATACTGTATCTGCCACCCAGGATCCTCGTCCAATGTAGTCTTGAATCACCTGTTAGTTGTTTACGGTATTCAATCAATAACTCGTTTAGCATAATTTATGTATGGTTTAAAGAAGAAATAAATGTTGTTAGAACACTAAAATTATGCCAAGAATCTCAATCATTTAAACTGTCCCCACTACGGTTAACTTTCAAAACATTACTGCTTTCGTGAGAAAGGACTACCATGCCAATTTCGGAGTGAAACTAGGAGACATCGATAAAGCTTGGACACCACAGGCCGTGTTTGTTGTATGCGTAGAAGATTTAAGATGGTGGTCGTAGGAAAGTAGAAGTTATTACGATCTGGCATTCCAGTAATCTGGAGGGAGCAACAGAATCATACCGACAACTACTACTTCTGCTCTTGTAAGGTTACTGTTGTCAACAAGAAAACAACTACGCAACATAGTATTAGAACTACGTGCAGCGATTCGTTCTGTTCCACATTGTCCAGATGTACCTATACCACTGCCACCACAGAAATTAGATACGGACGACAGTGATGACAGAGATATCGCGCACAGACCGATGATGATGACAGTGAAGTAGCCTCAGATGAGGGCCCTCTTCTGTCTACATGGTTTAGTCCGTGATCTGGAGCTGACAAAGTATGAAGCAGAGCTCCTAGAGTCAAGACTGCATGACATTTGTTAGCAGCTGGTAAGTCAGTCATATCTTACAGAAAAAGGGACTCCATATTCACACAATATTTTGCTCAAAACGACTTGTTAGTTTACCCTAGTGATGTACAAGTTTTGATGGGTCAGGTCAACATTCCGTACTACGTGGCAGGTGGCTGGAGACTGTTGACTCATTTCAGTTAAGCCTGAAAGCAGTTCTGCTGCACAATGGTAACACGTATGCCTCAATACCTGTCGGTCATTCTGTGCAACTGGAGGTTACATGAAGGTGCTTACTACTACTCTTCATTATGAGGATCACAACTGGATGGTGGGTATTTCAAAGTGTTCGTTATGCTTCTACGACAACAACCAGGGTATACCAAGTTCCCCTGCTACATCTGTGCATGGGGTAGTCGGGATCGTGACAAACACTGGGAGCCAAAAACAGTGGCCCCGAAGGTTGGAATTGGTTCCAGGGGACACAAGTATCAAGTATCACACTCTAGCGGAAACAGATAGAATATTCTTTTCACCTCTGCAAATTAAACTGGGAATAATGAAGCAGTTTGTCAAGGCATTACTTAAGTTTGGCAACCGTTTCAAATCTTTATGTTACAAGTTCCCCAACAAGTCAGATGCTGGGTTGAAAAAGGGCGTGTTCACTGGTCCCAGCATTCGTTAACCAATATTCGGTAACCAATGCTAGTTAGGTTACGCGATGTTTCTGACGAACAATACTGTTTCTCCTAGCACTTTTAAATGTAAAATGGTTTTCTGCTGCTGAAATATTAATTCTAAAAATATTTCATTTTCTTTTATAGTCTTATGCCGTACACATCAGTAACAGATCAAACCACTTATATGTTTTGTCATTCATACACCTTTCAATTCGAAATGTTGACTTAAATATTCAGTAACTTAGGACACATATTTACTGAAAAACGGTAACATAAGGAATTAAGTGCTACACAGACTTACAGGAAAGAAACGAGTTAACCTGCTCGACAACGACTTTGCCATTGCGGTAAATATGCCTAAATTTGAATTAATCGTGCACGATATTTTAATTACTACGAGTATAAGAACAAGAAACATAGAAAAGTTGTACTTAAAGATTTATTTTTCTGATAGACGGTTCCGGTTATTTTGTATAAATAACCATTATCTAATGACAATAATGTTAAGATATGTACATTAAATGCATTTCATAATCACGGGCTGTCTATCGTAACATCAGTATAAATACAGCAATTCCAATGGACGATATTTTGAAGTACAGTTTTGTACACAATATTACAAGAGATATACTGGTTGCATTACAGTTCTGTCATAAATTGAAGTTCCCTGCATTATTTTTATTTATCCAAAGTTTCGTTCAGCTATTCACTAGTACGAGGATAAATTTTTGTTTTTTGAGGTGAGCCGCTTGTGATTTTCTTACCTTGGCAAGATGGTTAAATATTCGCGTTCCGCAGTTACTTTTATTATTTCTGGATGTATAGTGGCGAATCACTTGGTAGGTGTCTTACACAAGCTGCTGAAGACACTCCTTTCTCAGAGTAAGTTGTCACATCCATGTATGCGAGTAAATGTTATTTCAAACTTGCTTGCGCTTTGAAACTACTTTTCTGAAATTTCGGGCATCGAGACATGGGAAAGTACACGATGGAAGTGTATCTGTCGCAAACACTCTTTCAAACCGTAAACTGACTGATCCTGACCAAACGTTTCTGACGTAACCAGTTTCTTGGAAATGATAAGAGCAGATGCGATCGTTAGCTGCATTCAGAATGTCTTTCGTACAGCATTCTGACAGCAAAACTCCTAGCCTGGTTCACTAGAGGAATGTGAAGTACAATTTCAGTTTCTTTTGTGTTACGATTGTGGACATTACATCTTACAGCAGCACAGCCCGGCATTGCACGAGGCTCTATGATCACATATAAATTATGCCCTGGATAGAACGCAAGGGCTTCCATACCCGAGGGCTAGGGGGTTTCGTGGACCTCACTAGCTCTGGGGCAAAGGAAAAAACATAGTGCAGCCAGGTTTTTTTTTCTTTCAAGAAAATGATTTAAAACTCGGTATTATGCAGATTTTCAATAGGGTTGGAACTGGAACATTTTTATGGATTCTTACAAGTCACCATTCGTCTTAAAAAATATAAAAACAATCCATACCCCCAGGTCTCCCCCCCTCCCCTCGCCATCCCCTATGAGAAATCTTATGGGCGCCTTTGTATCGAAGGATCTGAGGCCCCGGTGGCCGTGCGGTTCTAGGCGCTCAGTCCGGAACCGCGGGACTGCTACGGTCGCAGGTTCGAATCCTGCCTCGGGCATGGATGTGTATGATGTCCTTAGGTTAGTTAGGTTTAAGTAGTTCTAAGTTCTAGGGGACTGATGACCTAAGATGTTAAGTCCCATAGTGCTCAGAGCCATTTGAATTTGAAGGATCTGAAGCACTGAAAAACAAAAATCGTAACACTGATAAACACATAGCAACTGCTCCAAGCATTACAAAGTGTCGTCACTCGCACAATAAAAACACATTTCCATCTGGGCACGGCTTAATGCATCCGCGTGGACAGCTGCAAATATTCTGAACCACTGGGCAAATGAAAACGTTTGCTCCGCGACAATGCAAGAAGCAGAAGACCTGGCTGTTAATTGTTTTTGTTACCCAGAATAATATAACTGATAAACCGTTGTTGGTATCTTATCCGCAATGGAGGGACCCCGGCCTCCACCAGCGGGCCGTTCACAGGGCTAGTTCGAAAGGCTCCTGTTGCAAGTCGAGCCCCTCAGTGGTGTACTGATAAAGTGTTCGCAGTGCTGAGGGGCGATGTCTAACCATATGCCAGATTCCTGTAATCAAGGAAGGACTCTATCAGGGCTTTGTAAAGCTGCAGAAGGGTGGTGCGAATAGCACCCCAGCTGGCGTTACTCAGGCAGGGAAGTTTATTTAGGTGCAGGCAGCGCTTTGGCTTAAGTTGGCGAAGACTGAGAATCCATGTCAACCGTGCATAGATCAGTGCTAATAAGCGAGAAGTCTCCACCACGTTGAGTAGTTGGTCATTGAGATAAAGTTTTGGATGTGGGTGAATGGTACGATGTCGACAGAAGAGCATGACGCGAATTTTGGCGACTGAATACCGAAAGCCATGGGTGAGGGACTCCGCCTTTCTATGGCACCTTGCAGTCGACCTTCAGTGACACCCATACTAGAGGAGCAATAGAAGGAGCAAAAGTCGTGAGCGTACAAGGAGGGTGATACTGAGGAGCCCATGGCTAAAGCTAGACTGTTGGTGGCTACTAGAATGAGAGGGACGCTCAGTACAGAGCACTTAAAGACCCCATTCTCGTGAATATGAGGGATACTGTGGGACGCATGGTCTCGAACTCAGAGTCTAGTGTGACAAGAAGCTCTGGATAAACATCGGGAGCGGACCCCAGAGACCCCACTTGTGTGAGGTAGCGAGGATGTATGTCATATGCCTTTTGCAGGCGGAAGGAGAGGGCTGGAAGGTGTTGACGTCGGACAAAAACCGTTCGGATGGCAGATTGCAGGTGTGAAACGGCCTTGGTGAAAACTGCCCTGGAACGGAACCAGAAGATCACGAGACTAAAGAAGCCAACACAGCTGTCATCTCACCATGTGTTCAAGCAAATTATGGACAGTATCAGTGACATGAATTGGGCGATAACTGTCCGTCTCTAGACGGTGCTTACCTGATTTCAGTGCTGGTACCTTGCGATGGGAACTCAACCCCACTCCAGATGCTGTCAAAGATGTCAAGGATATGACGATGACAATTCACTGATAGGTGTTTGGACATTTGGTTGTGGATGTGGCCTGCCATGGGGCTGTATCAGGCAGTGGGCTATGTGAGGTAACGGGAGAGTTTTGCCGCCCTAAAAATATTCTAAGTTTGTAGTTGACGTGGCTGTGCTGGGGCTCTCGGAGGGGCCGGCCACAGCTGGTCAGTGGCCACGTAGTGCCGGGCATTAGAGGGGTCCAGCTCCAGCCGCGTGGCTGGGAATTCCATGTGTCGATAAAGGAGACACACTGGGAGTGCCAAAGATGGCGGACTTTGTGAAACCTTAAAGGCAGACATTTCAGAGCTTGTATAGAAATTAATAGTAGCCAGATGAATCATCATACCTCAAAAAGAAACATGTACATTACTATTATTTGCATGACGATTCTGATGGTGTAATCAGATTTTCAAATTATTTATTAGTTTAATGTTTAGTATCTGATGGTAAATTATACACGTAACACCCAGCAACAAATTTCCAAAATTTAAACGAATCGTCCGATTTCGTTGATCGACGTGTCTTTGAAAATTTATTAGTGTAAACTGAAATTGGTATAAATTACAGGCATCTAACTTGAATAGTACATGAGTTATTGCATGTCAAAGTGGCCAATTACTATCGATCGCGTCAGGCCAAAAGGACTCCACATTTACACGAAAAAAGGGTAGCAGCATGCTTGTAAATACATTTATGCGTCTATGTTTTTGTTTATATCCGATATATACTATTCATGAAGAAATTGGTTGAATATTTACTGTGTTCTAGAAAGCACAGACATTAGGCTACTGGCCTACCTTCTGTTCTATTCCTTTGATATATGCGTATTTAATTTGTTTATCTGACTAATAATGTGTGTTAGAGCGTGTTTATGTTCCATCCATAGGAATATTTATTTAATTTCGAGTTATTTAAATGTAAATCCAGTATTTCGTATATGTTTCAATATGTTTGTGAGTGTGTGATGGCTTGAAGACATGGAGGGAGCACTCTAGCCAATCACAGCAGTCGTTACTAAGAGAGATGTATGGAAATTGGGAGGAGCATCGTTTCTGGAGAGGACACAGGGGAGTTCTGTGGAGTGTGGCGCGAAGGACGGTCGCAGAGGACACGGAATGCGGGACAGTCACGGGGAGACTTGGAGTCTGTGGAGCGGTTTGCTGGTGATCGCGAGAGATAGAAATACTTCGAAGTGCCGACTTGTGTACTTGTTAGATTTCCGTGGCTCCTTCAGTGAAGACGTAGTACACGTTAGGAAGTGAATATCTCATGAGCTATGTTGTCATTCATAAATAATTACTTGCAGTAAGAATCTATTGTTTCCCTGTTATTCAACTTATATTTTATTTAATTGCTGGACCATCGACACCAGTAAGTGTTTTGCAGAAATATACAGCATCTCAAAAGTACTTCTGCTATCATACTCATCATTTAAAGTCGTTAAAATAGTACCTGCAGCTTGTGTTTAATTGCAATCTTTCATTTATAAATTTCTATATGAATTCGCAATTGACGAGTGACAGAAACCTTCGACCATTCGATTCATGTGTGTATTCATATTGTATACTGTTGACTCAGCAGTATTTGGATTGTAATGCGGCAACTACATATCCCAGCCCCTAGACAACGAAACCAGCCAAAATTTTTAATATTGCAACTCTGATTTGTAGGGTATGTAGTTGAGGGCCATCACATCATTTCATTTTGATTAAATTTGAAAGTCCACAATTGCGGGTTTCTCATCCGGGACTTGTGTCCTGCAAAGTCGTAATTCCTTTGCTCTCTGTTGTTCAGCGTACTTCGTGAAGTGTAAAAACCTTTGCAAAACCAGTAGAGATTCCTGTAGAGTGAACCTCTCACAAAACACAAATTGAGATCGTTTTTTCTTCCGCAAGTAGGTTTCTGGAAATAGTGAAATTATACAGTAATTTTTACAATTAACACATGCTATCGATATAAGTCCTAATCTATCACGTTAAAGGCAAATTGCGTGGGGGCTCAGAGTCTAAATAAGTTGAGTGCAGGGAACAGTAACGGTTAGCGCGTTTACTGGATAGCAATATTGGAACACGTGGTAACTAGTGGCAGCTACGGTTACATCAACGACTTCTTCAGTGGCGGACGCAGATCCAACAGCAGTACGATGGCAACATCTCCCAGTACTCCAGGGCAGTCTTCAGAGTCGACTTCCACTACAACTGACGGCATCACCATGGCAGAGGAAACTATCTCAGATCAGATAAGTGCCTGCGTTAATAGTTAAATAGTGTTTCAATCCGAAGTTCAAGCTCCACTTATAGATGTCCCAAATATAAAACAGTTACCTAGTATGTGTAATTCTGAAAACCGAAGTGAGCTGGTTAGTCTGAAATCAGAGCGTGAAAGTGTAACTAGTAGGAATTCAGGCAAGGGTAATGAATGTTTGGGAGATATGATGTCTCAGCTAATGCAAATGATCCAGGGAATGACAAATAATATCAGTAGAATTCGAACAGATGTAGGTACAATGAGAACTGAAATAAGTTCCGCTGTGAAAGAGGAAGTTGAAAAATTATGGGTAACCTTGAAAAAGCAATTGATGATAAATTAAAATGTGTCCGAGTGGATATGGGGAAAATTACAGACGAAGTTGTAATAGTAAAATCTAAAATCGAATCAGTGGAAAAAGATCTTGGGGAAAAAAATGGATAAGATACAGATGGAACTTGGGGGCAAGGCAAGCGACTGTATAAAAGCGCAAGATGCTCATAAAAGTAATATAAATTTAGCAATTAATGACATTGCCAATCGTGTAGGTGAGGGGGAGAAAGAAGTGGGCAAAATTAAAGGCAAAATAGAGTCCAGTATCACTAGTGAAAATGAATTTAAAACACAAATGCAACAGATAAAAAGTGATTTAAATTCGTTAGCCTCCCAACGCACCATGGCGGTTATAAATATCCCTTGGGCAAATACCGGACCTGTGAAATGATACACAGATGTTGGAAGGTATCACTCAGAAAATTTCTTGGCTGCGTGTAGGGACACTTTATTTCACGGCAAGTCGGACGAAGCGAAAATAAAATACGTTAAACGGCATTTGAAGGGAGTCCCTCAGACTTGGGCAAATGTTAAATGTGGTTCGTGCGAATCTTACGAAGAGTTCGAAAAGTGTTTTTGAATAAATTTTGGAAAGAGGCAAAACAGAGGCGGATCTAAAATGAAATTTTAAACGGGCCTAGTTTCAGGTATGATGAGATTTTTTCAAGCGCGAACTTGGCAAACTTATGCACGTGAAAAATCCGTTGAGGGTTTTAATGAAAATCACCACGTTGAAAATGCGATTACCCAAAGATTTGCTGTGGTATCTTGTCCATAGTCCATGTGACTCCAGAAACGAATTTCTAGAATTTGCAGAAAATTAAGGCAGGGCTTTGTAGTCCAAACCTCAGAGCAAACTGGGTGGTGGTTATCGAAATGGGAATCCAAATAACCACCACCAAAATAATAATCGTGAGAGAAATCAAAGAAATTCTCAAGGAGATAGTAGCTGGAATGAGCAGAGTGGTCGGAGATGGAACAGGAGTGGTAACTTCCGTGAATGGGATCCGAGTAAAGAACGCAGATTTGATGGGAGAAATTCGCGCGAAGTGCAATCGCGTAACAATCGGTCGCGAAACTGATGTTTGCTACATCTCAGGTCCGGGGATGGCGATCTGAACAGGCGATGAAATGGACTGGAGACAATAGTGAGGGCAGAAATTTTCATAGGATTGGAGAAAGGCAACAAATATGTAATATGGAGAATGTTAAAGAGGAAGGCTAAATAGGTGGCTCTTTCAATGAAAGCAGGCGCGAACGGTGGAAGCCTAGATTTGTAAGAGATTTAAGTAAAAGTAATGGGAATAAATTTGTGCGAAATGATACAAGTTATGAATGTGTAATGGTTGAGTGTGTGAATGGAGATGAATGGAAAGACTCAGTGGTTCAAAAAGAAGTTAAAGAGGAGATGAATTTTGTGAAAGCAAATTGTATGGAGAGTTCTGAATAGGTATTAGTAAACAGTAGCAATTGCAGTCATGAAGGTGTTCTAGTAGCTATTATTAGTGAGTCGGCGAAAAGCGTCGATGTTAGTGAAGGGGGCGTAGTTTTGGGCTCGCCAGCTGCAGATGAGGGTGATTGTGTTTCGGCGGAAAGCGTCAATATTACTAAGGGAGGCTTAGTATTGGTCTCACCAGCAGTTGAAGTTAAAAATTTATCTGAGGAGGTAGATTTCTATTTAAAAGAAGAAAGTAATGGTAATTTCTGTAATGATGTAAAAGCCACTGGTATTGACACTTCGGAGGAAGGAATTTACGCTTTTCTAGTCACGAATGAATGCGAAAAGAAACTTATTGATGAATGTGTGGGTCTAAAACGTTTGTCAGAGTATGAATGTGAGAATGTATGTAAAATAGGATCGGTGGTTAATCTGGAGGAAAGGTGTGTAGAAATGGCAGTGTGTGTTAATTTTTGTCCGATCACAGCGGAATGTAGCAAGTCTGGAAGTCCCAAAATTGTACGAGAAGGTAGCAGCAATTTGTGTAATGTAGCAGAGGATAAAGTTGTGTACTATTCACGTAAAGTTAATTTGTCGACGGAGGAAAGTAAGGTTTCTTGTGTGACTTTATGTAGTGATGTAAAAGTGTTTAACAGTGAACTGATGTGTAGTTTTGTTGAAGCTGCAAGTGTCGATAATTTGGAGAGAAAAAACAATAAAGTTATGCATGCTGTGGGTAGTGAATCGGGGAAATGTGTGGAATAACTAACAGAAAATTTAGAGAGGGCTGAAGTAAATAGTGTGGATTGGGATAGTTTGTGTAATGAAGTTCGTACGAATTGGTATATGAAGGAGGAGTGTGATTTTAGTGTAAATGATTAGCGTTGGTACGGTAGAACATTACAGTCGCAACTGCCGCAAATGTGGGAAAGAGAGAAGTTTAAAATTGCTAGAGGTTTAGAAAAGGGAAGAAATGAACTTGGGGTGAAGGAAATATTTAATGAATTATTTAGGGATGAACATGAGATTGAAGGATGGATAGAACAGTATGTGTGTACACTAGAATTGGAAGAGAAGGGACGAGACGTAGAAAATGATTTATTAAGGGAAAAATATTTTGAACGAAAGGAAATGGTAAATGTACAGCCAATTTATGAAATTAAAGTTGGCAATGAAATGGTAAATGCACTTCTACATTCAGGTAGTAATGTGTCAGCGGTGCCGAAAAGTTTTATGAATATGATCAAAAATAGGAAACTAGTAATCTTCCCAGTCACTGGTGTTCGGATTAAAACGGCAGTTGGTAGTATGAGTAAGCCAATAAGACAACAAATACTTTTAGAATTTAAATGTGGAGAAAATAAGTTCGATATAGAACGTTTTGTAGGAAGTGGTCTAATCAAGGAGGTAATTTTAGGAACTGACTTCCTGTGCAAATACAATACTTCGCTTAATTGTGTAGGGAAATGCCTAGAATTTGAATTTCAGAATGAGAAAAGGCAAGTAAAATTTAAAAGACTTAACAGGTGAAAATCAGATTGCTCGTACCGTAGTTACTGAGGGTTGGAGTGAGGAAGTCGATATGCATAACAGAATTAAGGAAGTGATTACAGTCAAGAGTACATAAAGAAAGGGGAGAAATGAAAACCTGTTCTAATGTGTAATTAGTAGTAGTGATTTTATAGGGATATTTTTGTTTTTCTTGGGGATTCATTAATAAATTGATAGTTTATTGTGGCACTGTACGTGTGCAAAAGGGGGAAGTTTAGGCACTGAGGGTGCGTGCAGGTCAGTGACCTCATGAATTTAAGAAAAATATGTATTGATTTATGCTTTGTATAAGAGTGTGGCAAAGAATTTAGTGGTCAATTTGAAGGGTATTAAAATTGTAATTTTATGTGCATGCATTTTTTGCTGTGTGGATGTATTAAGATCAATTAAATAGAACTTGTGGGAATTTGAGCTTACTGTGATTCAGTCATTTGCCTTGTGACTTTGTTCCTAAATTATCGTTTTCCGCTGGAGGGAATCTTCAGCGAGGATCCTGGTCGGTTTTGGGAAATGGTTTGTTGAGGTGTTTCTACTTTTGGTTTTCGTAGTAGACAGATTTGTCATGATAAACGGTGGAACTCTGAGTTCAGAGGCAGACACGATTTCTGCGAGGCACTTGGTCAAAAGACTGATGTGAGTTGATCAATACTTCATGCTAAAATTCGTGTGAGCTTGTGTAGTGCGACGATAAAAATTAGAACAGGAAGGCGCCTTAGCACTGAGTGAGTGGCACAAGAAGTGCTTACAAAATCCCACATAAGTGAAAGTGCATTTAAAAATTTTATTTCTTGTCCAAAAAATTGTTTAAGCATAACGAAAATGCAGGCATTTATTTAATACGCCGATTCGTTCATAATTTGTGTTAGTTTAAGTTTATATCGAAATTCATGCTTGTTTATGCATAACTGAAGTGCAGGCATTTATTTAACATGCCATTATGCTGATAATTTGTGTTAGTTTAAATTTATTTCGAAATTCATGCTGCTCCCACACCACTGCAAAAATTTTGTAAACACTATTGGCCTGGCGTTTTAAACGTCCAATTCCGTTCTTTGTAATTTGTTTTATATGTACTTGTATGAAGTGAAGGGTGCTACTTCTGAATATTCTGGCAAGCCAGAATGTTAATAAGCGGAGGTGTGTGAGGTAAGGGGCGAGTTGTGGCGCCCTGAGAATATTCTAAGTTCGGAGTTGGCGTGGCCGCTCTGGGGCCTCTCAGAGGGGCCAGCCGCGGCTTTGTCGAACATTAGAGGGGTCCAGCTCCAGCCACATGGCTGGGAATTCCGTGGTGATGCTGTGTCAATGAAGGAGACACGCTGGGAGTGCCAAAGATGACGAACTTTGTGGAACCTTAATGGCAGACATTTCACAGTTCGTATAGAAATTAATAGTAGCCAGATGAATCATGATACCTCAAAAAGAAACATGTACATTACTATTATTTGCATGTCGATTCTCATGGTGTAATCAGATTTTCAATATCTTTATTAGTTTAAAGTTTAGACAAGTAACACCCAGCAACAAATTTCCAAAATTTAAACGAATAATCCGATTTCGACGATCGCCGTGTCTTTGGAAAGGTATTAGTGTAAACCTAAATTGGTATACATTACAGGCATCTAACTTTAATAGTACATGAGTTATTGGAGGTCAAAGTGGCTGATTACTATCGATCGCGTCAGGCCATAAGTACTCCACATTTACACGAAAAAACGGTAGCAGCATGCTTGTAAATACGTTTATACGTGTATATCTCTGTTTATATCCGATGTATACTATTCATGAAGAAATTGGTTGAATATTTACTGTGTTTTAGAAAGCACAGACATTAGGCTACTGCCCTACCTTTTGTTCTATTCCTATGATATATCTTTATTTAATTTGTTTATGTATCTAATAATGTGTGTTAGAGTGTGTTTATGTCCTAGCCATAGGAATATTTATTTAATTTGAAGTTATTTAAATGTATAGCCAATATTTTATATGTGTTTCAATATGTTTGTGAGTGTACGTTGGATTCGAGACATGGAGGGAGCACTCTAGCCAATCACAGCATTCGTTACTGAGAGAGACATATGGAGGTTGGGGAGGAGCATCGTTTCCGGACAGGACACAGGGGAGTTCTGAGGAGTGTTGCATGAGGGACGGTCGCACGGGGCGCGAGTGCGGCACAGTCGCGGAGAGACTTGGAGAGTGTGGAGCGGTTTGCGCGTGATCTCAAGACTAAGAAATACTTCGGAGTGCTGACTTGTGTACATGCGAGATTTCTGTGGCTTTTGCAGTGAAGACGTAGTACGTATTAGGAAGTGAATATCTCGCGAGCAATGTTGTCATTCATAACTAATTATGTGCAACAGGAATCTATTGTTTCCCTGTCATTCAACTTATATTTTATTTAATTGCTGAACCATCGACACCAATAAGTGTTTTGCAGAAATAAACAGCATCCTCAAAAGTACTTCTGCTATCATACTCATCATTTAAAGTCGTTAAAATAGTACCTGCAGATTTTGTTTAATTGCAATCTTTCATTTATAAATTTCTATATTAATTCGAAATTACCGAGTGATAGGAACCTTCGACCATTCGATTCAAGTGTGTATTCATATTCTATACTGTAGACTCAGCAGTATTTGGCTTGCAATGCAGCAACTAGGTATCCCAGCCCCTAGACAACGAAACCAGCCAAAATTTTTAATATTTCAACTCTGAGTTGTAGGGTACATAGTTGAGGGCCATCACATAATTTTTATTAAATCTGAAATCCCGCAGCTAGGACACTGACGAATTCCCGCACGCTGAATGGCGCATTATGTTGCTCCAGGTGGTGTGTAGTAAAAGATAATTCCTTTCGCTCCACCTGCTGTTTTACGACACGAAAGGCTGGTTGTTAATTTTCAGACACAGAGGCTCATGCATAATGGAGAGCAATATCAGTGACGGCGTCTCGGTCAGTGTAGACAGCGCCATTCAAGATAATACCAGGTACACCTGCAAGTGTGTGGTGTCTGTAGAAATATCTGATCTTTGCCCAAACCTGTGGGGGGAGGTACGTGGTCCAATGGTTGAAATGTACCATTGCCAGTATTTTCAGTTCTATCGTTTTATTAGGCGGCAGTTCCGAGCACAGAGCTGCTTAAAGGATATGATGTGCTCCTCTGACGAATACTGCTTAAGGCATCGAAGAGCCTGCCTACAATCTCTAGTGACCTCTCCAGTTTATGGCGACCAGCAAGGTACTGTCTTCGTTGGGGCGGTCCTGAGGAACGGGGATCACTAAATCAGCTTGTGAAAGAATGGCTGTAGTTGTGTTCTGGACTCCCTCATCGATATCTTCATGTGGCGGGGAACCAAGGGCGACAACACAGGAGAAAGTGCCCCAATCACTGTTAAGAGCCCGCCTGGGCATACGTCCAGGGTAGTGAAGCTGAGGGGGAGAGAAGAAGATCGGGAAGTGGTCACTACCATACAGGTCATTGTGGACTGTCCAGTGGATGGCTGGGAAAAACAAGCGTTGCTGTTGGAAAGGTCAATGGCCGAGAAAATTTCGTGTGCTTCACTGAAGTGTTTGGGGGCAAAGCTCAAATTGTGCCAGTAGGTTTTCGAGGTCAATACTATGGCCAGTGATCATTATTGCGCCCCACAAAGAGTTAAGGCTATTGAAATCACCTAAGATTAGGAAAGGTAGGGGAGCTAAGAAACCGATGCAAACAAAACGTCACCATCGGGGGAATGGCAAACATCGTAGATGGCAACGTCCTGAAACGCCCTTACGTGAACAGTCACAGCCTCCAAAGGTGTACTGGAAATTTGTGGTAAGGACTATGGGACCAAACTGCAGAGGTCATCGGTCCCTAGGCTTACGCACTACTTAATCTAACTGACGCTAAGGTCAACACACCCACCCATGCCCAAGGGGGACTCGAACCTCTGACGGGGGGGATGGGGGGGGGGATCCGCGCGAACCGTGACAAGACGCCCCAGACCGCACGGCTACCCCGCGCGGCCCAAAGGTGTATAAAGAGGCAGAAGTTCGTACATAGAATGTGCAGAACATATGATTCTTATAATATCCCTGGTATCCACAAGGGCTTGGGGTTCATATTATTGGAAACCAAATCTCCTGGAGGGCAATGCAGAAGCCAGGAGAAGTGCTTAAAAGATGTCAAAGCTCAGCCAAGTGTTGGAAAAAAACCGCTACAATTCCAGTGGAGAATAATGTTGTCGATGTACTGTGAGACCGTGAAGGGAACAAAAAAATGTCCTAGGGTCACTTGCTGCCACTGAGTAAGGGGTTATGGCATCAGCACACATAAGTTCTGGGTCCTGTTGCGCAGTGTGACCCAGGGCCTCAGGGGCCACAGAATCTGCACCTTGGCCACAGGAGTGGAACTGGCGGGACTCCTCCTTTTTCAAGGAGATTCATCTTATCTTTCCTCTCCTTAGAGGATTTGGACGATCGTGAAGGGTTCTCTGAAACAGTGAAGCCCATGAGCAGCAACCTGTGGCTCCTTCAGCCATTGGCTGGTGTCCAGTGATAGACCAGCAGAAGCCTTGTAAGGAGGTGTGCCTAGGGACCCATTTGTGGCTAGAGAAGCTGGAGGAAAGTGATTTGTCTCCAGTTGGGAGGTAGGGATTGATGTATCAAGTGAGTGGGAAGCCAATGATCCCAACATAGGGATGGAAGAAGCAGCAAGAGAAGAACTCCCAGCCATTAGGGGAGCACGCATGGTCGAATGGCCATGTGTAGGAGATGTTTTTGGCGGGAGTACCATCACCAAAGGGGGCAACGTTGTTGTAGCCGTATATGATACTGTTATACGTGGTGGACGTAACTGCCCATAATTCTTCACAGCCTCTTGATAAGTTAGTTTGTCCAGAGCCTTATATTCTTGTATTTTCTCTGTTCTCTGAAAAATGGCGAGCAGGGGCGCAAAGAGAGTTCACGTGCAGCAGTCATCCACAATCTCACAACACGAAGACATGCGCCTGAATTTCCAACACCTGAAGTACTGCAGCAGAGGGGGCGAGGAGGTGGGGGAGAAATATATGGTTCTATGGTTCCACATCACATTTTTTTTACCAACACCTTGATCATTTCAGGCAATAAACCGCCTTCAAAGACTAAGATGAAAGTACTGGTAGCAAACCTATTGTCCCTTGGTCTCCTATGGACACAGCAGACAAAGCATACACCCTGTTGCCCCAAGTTGGCGCCTAGCTCATCATCAGATAACAACAGCAGATCTGGGTGAAAAATGATGGTGTGAACAATATTTAGACTATTACGAGGAATGACACTCACCGGCATGTCAACACACATGTTACAAGTGAACAGCTCCCATGACTGGCCAGGGGATAGTATTTTAATTGAAACTGACCCACTTTTCTTTTTAAAGATGGCTGCCACTTTCCCAAACTTCTATGTTGTCCACAAAGAGTAAGCACTTCATGGTCAAGAAGGTATCACCATCAGTCCAAATGCAGACCAAGCATTTGTGAGAGTATTTCTCTGCTTGCCACTTAGCACTACGTTCCTTCCATGGCGCAGTCAGGGATGGGAACGTTTTAGCGCCGTATCTCTCTGCGTTAGACATCTCCCTTCCATTAAGAGCGCTAGGGCTGTATGAACGCCAGTGGGAGATAACTTCATCCGCTTCATTTTCGGCTCATCCACTATGGTGCCACCCACTCCAAATGGGGGCTCCCCCAAGGGCGCCACCCAGCCTCAACAATGGCCACTTGGCCTGTAATCTGCTGCTCAGAGTCCCCCTGCCCCAGTCAGCATGGGCATATACTCCTTGGCATACATGGGGAGTTTTCAGTTTGGTCACCACCAATGTGATCCCTGCACGGTCAGGGCCTACGATTGTGCAGGCAGGCACTTGAAGACCCCCACCCCACAATGGGAAGGCTATCTTGCTGGGTTTTTTAGTGCACTACCGCATTAAAGGTGAAGTGTGCAAATATGGAAAGTCACAAAGGTGGAGTATACACCGCTTTGGGCGACATCCCCTGCACTATCCGCGCTTCTGGAAAGAAGAGTTAGAAAACACTATGTAACACCATAGCTCTAATGCTCTATTGATTTATTTTGCTTTTGTTTTGGTGTAATGTTAATACATTGAGTATCTGTAAAAGGTTGTTGGGTTGAATCGATATCATGAGAGTGTTTATTCTTTTCTGTGTAAAAAATTTTGATGCCATGGTTTGATTCTATGCAATGTTGTGTATCTGTCATTTAAATTCTTTGTCTCAATTGGAGGGAGACAAAACTTGCTGTATATATTTGGAATTTGTTTAAATAATTTTCTGTAGAACTACCAATATATGCAAATGTTCTGTTTTATTTAAAATGTTTGTTTGCTGTTACGTAAACTGCTGACCTTCACTTAGGATTCTTAGTTATTCTGTGTATAAGAGGTAGTGTGGTTCCCCTCGGGAACGGAACTTAGCAGCGCGCGCAAATTGTGGTTGGCCTAGGTAGAAAAGATGGAACAAGAGTCAGTCGGGGACGAGCTACCAAACTGTGCACTGCCCATGTAAAAGTTGTATATTGTGCTGGTTTCAAGAGAGGCTTTTCCTGCCGCTTACCAATGACTCGGATGGATGGATAAATAGCTAGAACTATTCTGGAATTGGTCTCTATCATCGCCACCAAGAAGGGACAGAGTCCAGCAATTCTGCCTGCAAATCCACCTACCAGCATGCAATTGCCACCACATTGCGCAATCACTGTAACGGAATACTATAATAATGTATAGCGAAGGATCAGCTTATTGGATGTGTTAGTGTGCACAAATATAAGGTAACTTGTAATTGAATTCATGTACCTACCTTGATTTTTTCCCCATCACAACACCTCTCAGGTTCCTCTCCATTTGAACTATGATTACCGAGTGTCCTAGTTTGTGGAAAAAAAATGAAAGCCTCAAAGCCAAATAGTTAATTAAATAACGTTGTTTGATCTTTGGTAAGAAGGGAGTATTCAGATTTACTGTGGATTTAGTGAAATTGTGGGCGGTAGTAAATGTAGTTTTGTGAAAGTCTCCCAGTGATGGAGACAGCCCAATTTAAAGTTTTGTGGAGTTTCAAAGTCACCTATTCAATCATTTACTTGAAAGTAGAAGACTGTGGTAATAAAGACAATTTGCTGTTTGTTTTAAAGAGGCTTATAAAGTTTTGCTTAGTTAATGATCATAGTGCTGCCTGTAGTAAAATTTAAAAGGTGAGTCAGTTTCTTGCAAATTTGTCAACATTGTGTCTCACTGCAGTAAAAGTCGTGAGTTGCAGTTGTGGAAAGTTATATACTCATACTTGCTAGGCACTTGTTTCTTTTGGGTATTGAAAGTCCATATTAATAGTGTAATAAGATCCACAGGTCATCCTTTACCACTATTTATGGAAACAATAATTTGTTTATTCAAAAGACAGTGAGAAGTAACCTGTTAGTGAGTTCCATTTAACTTTCATTCTAAATAGAATAGTATTTAGTTGAGAGACACTTAACCTGTGACCAGTTCATAATTTTACAGTGAACTACATTTATAATTTTATGTCAGTTAAGAAAATGTTTGAACAATAATACTGAGCCTATGTCCAATTAATGATTCTGCAGTGAATATTAATAGTAATGTTATAAAGACCATTCAGTTTGAATAAGCCCTGAAAGTAATAGTGTGTTTCATTATCTGTTATATTTATGCAAATAGTCTGTCCTGCTCTGTCAGCTTCCAATCTTAACCGTGAACATATGCAGGTGTCAGAGTTCATTGCACTCGCGTATGGCAAAATATAGGTTGTGTTTGCCCGTTTAAGTTACTCATACTTATTTTCTTGAACAAGAATGTCAATCATTCTCTTGCCTAATTAGGCTGGCGACCGTTTTCCTTATTCTTTGAACAGTGTAGACAGGTAAATTATTGTTTGTTACTGTTTAAAAATTTTACGCAGTTCTGACTTTCACTTCCGATAAGCCACCTCCGTTAGGTACAACACGGTCAACGTAATAAAATTCCTCTCAGAGGGTAACACTGCTCTGTTGCGTTATACCATAACTGCTTTTATTTCACAACCTGCCTCCAACTTTAAGGTTATGGTACAGCAGTAGCAGACAGTAGTGTTATAACTAGAAGTGGAAACTCGAATCCCAAATCATAAACGAGGTCCAAGCAGGGTCTGCACCAAGAAAACCATCCGATGGAGAGGCAGAGGGTGAAAGGGATAGTAGAAGTATAAGCTTGCAGCACAGAAAGGAAGTAGTTTTGCAAAAGCTGGCAAGCACCTGCTCACAATGAGAGAAGCATTCAACGAATTCGAACATAAAACATTGGCAAACAATCTAAACAAGAACCCTAAAAAGTTTTGGTCATATGTAAAATCGGTAAGCGGATCTAAATCCCCTATTCAGTCACTCGTTGACCACAATGGCACCGAAACAGAGGACGACCGAAGAAAGGCAGAAATACTGAATTCAGTGTTCCGAAACTGTTTCACTGCGGAAAATCGTAACACGGTCCCTGACTTCAGCCGTCGCACGGACGCCAAAATGGAAAATATTGAAATAAACGATATCGGAACTGAAAAACAACTGCTATCACTTAGTAGCGGAAAAGCATCCGGACCAGACGAGATACCCTTAAGATTCTACAGTGATTATGCTAAAGAACTTGCCCCCTTTCTATCAGCATGGAAGAACGTAAAGTACCTAGCGACTGGAAGAAAGCGCAGGTCGTTCCCATTTTCAAGAAGGGTCATAAATCAGATGCGAATAATTATAGGCCTATTTCGCTTACGTCAATCTGTTGTAGAATAATGGAACATGTTTTGTGTTCTCGTATTATGACGTTCTTAGATAATACAAATCTCCTTCATCATAACCAACATGGATTCCGCAAACAGAGATCATGTGAAACTCAGCTCGCCCTATTTGCCCAAGAAATTCACAGTGCCGTAGACACTGGCGAGCAGATTGATGCCGTATTCCTGGACTTCAGGAAGGCATTTGATACGGTTCCGCACTTACGTTTAGTGAAAAAAATACGAGCTTACGGAATATCGGACCAGGTTTGTGATTGGATTCAGGATTTCCTAGAAGAAAGAACACAACATGTCATTCTTAACGGTTCAAAATCTGCAGATGTAGAGGTAATTTCGGGAGTACCGCAGGGAAGCGTGATAGGACCTTTATTGTTTACAATATACATAAATGACTTAGTTGACAACATCGGTAGCTCCGTGAGGCTATTTGCAGATGACACGGTTGTCTACAAGAAAGTAGCAACATCAGAAGACTCGTACGTACTCCAGGAGGACCTGCAGAGGATTAATGCATGGTGCGACAGCTGGCAGCTTTCCCTAAACGTAGATAAATGTAATATAATGCGCATACATAGGGGCAGAAATCCATTCCAGTACGATTATGCCATAGGTGGTAAATCATTGGAAGCGGTAACGACCGTAAAATACTTAGGAGTTACTATCCGGAGCGATCTGAAGTGGAATGACCACATAAAACAAATAGTGGGAAAAGCAGGCGCCAGGTTGAGATTCATAGGAAGAATTCTAAGAAAATGTGACTCATCGACGAAAGAAGTAGCTTACAAAACGCTTGTTCGTCCGATTCTTGAGTATTGCTCATCAGTATGGGACCCTTACCAGGTTGGATTAATAGAAGAGATAGACATGATCCAGCGAAAAGCAGCGCGATTCGTCATGGGGACATTTAGTCAGCGCGAGAGCGTTACGGAGATGCTGAACAAGCTCCAGTGGCGGACACTTCAAGAAAGGCGTTACGCAATACGGAGAGGTTTATTATCGAAATTACGAGAGAGCACATTCCGGGAAGAGATGGGCAACATATTACTACCGCCCACATACATCTCGCGTAATGATCACAACGAAAATATCCGAGAAATTAGAGCAAATACGGAGACTTACAAGCAGTCGTTCTTCCCACGCACAATTCGTGAATGGAACAGGGAAGGGGGGATCAGATAGTGGTACAATAAGTACCCTCCGCCACACACCGTAAGGTGGCTCGCGGAGTATAGATGTAGATGTAGATGTAGAAGAGTTGTGAGCTCCCTGAGGGTCTTACGCCGGCAGTCTTCGGCCGCTACTGCTGATGATTTTCATTCAAAATTTAAGCAGTGGCTAGGTTCTACTGCGGGACCCAGGACGTTTTGGTTATCAGTGAAAGACGCGACGTATTATGATTTTGAAAGCGATGCAAGTCATTCGCAAAGAAAATTTAATCACACTTGATTAGATCAACATGCACCCTAGCTAATATATTCTAAGCTACCAAAAGCTGCTCTATGCAAGTAGTGTGTTTTGTTCCCTCCTGTCACCGGCACTGTTAGACGCATTCTGGGGTCGTTCATCATTAGGCCATTCACAAATTTCAAGAATATGTGTGAAGACTGTCGGAAGCCCAGCTTCACTCAACAGTGTCCATTGCAGCAAAATCTTCCCCTGAACATGCACCTGTGGACATCCAACTTCAAAACGACATGGTGAGACCGCTCGACCACCCACAGCAGCTGCAACAAGGATGCTGCTGTAGTGTTTTCAGTAGGAGGCGTTCGATCACAGCCCGACTTGACCCACTCAGATTTTCATCTCTTTGATGACAGGAACTGAAAACAAAAGCCATCATTTTAAGGAATTATGCCACTTGTCCTGCTGTCGAGGCTGATTTGACCTGTCTCCCTCGCCCCCACCCCCCTCCCCTAGCTCACAGATTCTGCGCAGTTTCTTGCCAATAGCCAACTGAGACAGTGGCTGTTACCTGGTATTTATTACAGCATACAATAATTAAGTATTCCGGTGGTGAAATCGACGTATAGCTATATTTTCCAAGATTTTAAAGGATCAAACAAGAGACTAACTTTATTTGTGCTTTGTCTTTTCGGTACCTTCACTAAATTTCTATGAAACAGCATGAAATTTAGCTGATTTGTATGATTTTCCCTCTCAACAAATCCTCATAGTTCCATAAAAGATAATGTTTGATGTCTCAACAGACATCCTCTCATCCGGTCCCTCCATCCAGTTAATGTTACCTGCATGTCCCTATCCTCACCGAGGCTAAGGAGAAGCAGATCTCCACTAATTTGTGTCTCACAATAATAGCTAAATTTTTAAATGACGCCGCTGTTGTGTACACCAGTTTGTCAGTCATCCTGTGCTGACAACTGTTATTGTCGTTAAGCGAAAACTCCCGCACCATCTAGGCCTGAAATGAACTTTCGAGGGATATTAACAGATCAAACACTATACACCAACCATATTACCCACTTTACGAGTGCAGGTACAGGTTGCTGAACTAAACCTCACTGGTAGAGGTTTACTTTTACCTCCATTACACAACTGGCACTGCGCAGTAAGTGATTCAAAAAGTGTTAAGAAACTGGTTTCCAGTTTAAAAAAGAAAAAGTAAAATATACATGTCATGAGAGAAGCGAAGCCTTCTTTGAGCAGCAATTGTTACCTGGAAGCCACGTACACTAAGTATGTACATCACTCACGTATTGACCACGAAACACCTAATTCCAGCACCTCGAAAGATATCGGTTCCGCGTACTCGCGAAGTTTTAGGATTTGATAATTTCTGGTAGCATTGTTTCTGGTCCTTCCTCGTACAGTTATGAATTGTCTTAACGGAACTGCAACGGAAAAGAATAATCACTAGAGAACATTCCACTGTCGCACTTAGACCATATGGTGACATTAATGCTTTCAACGTACCTCTCGTTTCTCTCCCACAATATGAGCGGTTATGAGTACGGCACAATTACGTTTTATTGCTGCCCCAAGTGAGTTCATAAATCGCTAGCCGGTGTCCATTACTGATGCTGTACATTCACAGTGATCTTGACCTTACAATGGAATGAAACATACATGCAGCACTGGAAGTCTACCATCTTTAATTTTACCAAACTAGAAAGTGGCAACGGGTGGATAATCAAACAGCTCACGCGAGCGTATTGAGTTTCGCAGTAGTCTCTAGGACTGTAGGTCAGTGTCAATGTTTGCATACGGGATGATGATATTGTATTATTGTATTGTATTGGATGTACATATAGATGAGAATCTTAATTGGAAAATTCACATTTTGGATTTCCTAAAGCGACTAGGTCCAGCAACTTTTGCGGTCGGAATAATTGCCAATTTTGAGGATATAGAAATTAGTAAGCTAACATACTTTGCATACTTTCACTCTCTGATGTCATACGGAATAAAATTTTGGGGTAACTCAACATTTAGACAAAAAGTATTCACTGCTCAAAAGAAAGTGGTTAGAATAATGTGTGGGGTTCATAGTCGCACATCTTGTAGGCATCTTTTTAAAAGATTGGGAATTCTTACAACAGCCTCGCAATACATCTACTCACTAATGAAATTTGTTCTCAACAATATGGACCAGTTTAAAAACAACAGTGACATTCTCGATTATAATACCAGAAAAAGAAGGACTTACACTATCTTTCACTCAACCTATCTTTGGCACAGAAAGGGGTAAAATATGCTGCTATAAAAATTCTCGACAAATTACCTGATGAAATAAGGTGTCTGACAGACAGCAGTAATAGTTTCAAAAATTAATTGAAATCATATCTCCTTAACAACTCCTTCTATACCATAGATGAATAGGAATAAATAAATCTATAAATATATCATATGCATTTTGTGATGAGGTAAATAATAGAAATATTAACTCTGTATTAAAAAATCTTGTTTCATATGTGCATTTCTTGTGTACTTGACACGTTCCACATCATAACGGCTACTGTACGGTGCGATTGATCAATGGAACACGCAACTGACTAACTATTAGAAAGAGAGCTGAAAAAATATGTCATACGGAATAACGCCAAACTGTAATACCATTCGGCTTCTTTTAAAGTGATGTGGGGAAGACGGATGTTTGTAACAAGACGCTGGACGGTCTAGTGCCACGAACGGGTCTCACAGTCCGAAGTTTTATATGCTGCTTATCTTCTCGCCACACTTGAGCTGTCTGCTAATGGTCTCCATATCTTGGGAAAAGACAGTTTCCCATAATGTGATGACTGGTTTCTTCTTTGAAATACGGTTTATATATTTAGTTGAGAGCAGTTAATTGTTATAGGGAGTTACATTATATGAAAGCATATCAGCTTTGTAGTTTCTGTACTATCTCTAAGACACACTTTACCGCGATTTTTGGAAAGAAAAAAAGGAGACAAAAGACGACGTTGTATATAGTTATACTGTTGTGAGTTACAGTATCTTCTGAATGTAATTACGACACATCGTTATTGTAAACTAATGATACATGCAACATTTGGACTGTATTTTTCTTTGTAGCGTTTAGCCGTCTTGTGGAATTTGAAGGAACGTTATAGTTTAATGTCCGGTTAATATCCCTCGAGGGACTGGAGTTAGGTCTTCTGTGGGCGATAAGTGGGATGATGTACATATTTAGTGTTCGTGGCAGTGACCAATATTTTATGCTGAAAAAAGGTTTCGCACTGCCCTCATGATTTGTATATTTTATGTTTTTATTCATTTCTTTTTTTGAAAGTAAATGTGTTTTTCAACACCCTTTTAAGCACTTACTATATGCTCTCAGCTGTGTGCTGGAGATGAAAGTAAACATTTGCCAGTGAGGTTTAGTTCAGCAACTCGTGCCGGCATTCGTGAAGTGAACATCGCGACGGGTGTTTAGGGTTCGATATGTTAACATCACTCGAAAGTTCATTTCAGGCTTCTACCGTGCGAGCGTTGTCACTTCACGACAAGAACAGCAGGTTAACCGCCGGGCTGGAGTACACCGCAGCGACCTCTTTTAAACATTTAACTGCTATCGTGAGACATAAAGTATTGGAGATGTCTCTTATAATCGGCGGACCAATAGAAATAAGTAAATCCTGTTTAGAGTCAGTGAGGAAAGGAATATGCGGGTAACATCAAATGGAGGAAGGGATCGGACTAGAGGACGTTTGTTGAGACACCAGATAATACCTTTCATGGTACTATGCGTAGCCGTTGAAAGGGAAAATCACCGAAATCAAAAGAGTTTCAGGGTGTTTTGTAGAAATTTACTGAACACATCGGAAAAAGCACAAGTATAGCAATACGTTGCGTTCATCATCAGAATACCTAATTAATGTATATTGTAATAAATATAATGTAACAAACATTCTATCAGCTGGGGAAAGAGGCATTCCTGTAAAGTTGACAAGAACGTACGTCGGATCTGTGCTAATGGGAGAGGGGAGGGGGAAGGAGGTCATATTAGTCTCGAGAGACAGGGAGCGGGGACAACAGGCCTCACTTCTTAAGAAATAATATTGAAAATTAGTGAAAACTGCTTTTCATGAAAATTTTAAACATAAGCATGCCCTTACATAACAGTACATCTTTTAAATTTAGTAATAATAGCCGGCCAGGGTGGCCGAGCGGTTCTAGGCGCTATGGTCTGGAACCGCGCGACCTCTACGGTCGGAGGTTCGAAACTTGCCTCGGGCATGGATGTGTGTGATGTCCTTAGGTTAGTTAGATTTAAGTAGTTCTAAGTTCTAGGCGACTGATGAACTCAGAAGTTAAGTCCCATAGTGCTCAGAGCCATTTGAACCATTTTAGTAATAATATCTTCCGTTTTACTGAAAGTTGTTATTCATTTTCTTTTCTAACATTTCGTAGTCAGGTACAATTCAGCGAACTTTTGTTCTCCTTTAGTGCTTACGTGAAATAGAGACCCGAAAGGATAGGGAAGAGATGGGTGAGAATCCGTGACTTGCATGCGCACAGGGCACTGTGGTAATGCAATGGCGAAAACTGAAAATTTGTGGCGGACTGCGACTCGAACCCGGATTTACCGCTTCTGATAAGCAGCTGCTTCAACTCCTCTTTTTCTTATCTTTTAAAATTTTTTTTCAAGTTGCTACCTTTTTTTGTTCTCTTCTGTCCACCCTTGCCTTTCGGAGGCAAATACTGTGCCAGCCTTTTTTTTTTTACCAGGAACAGGATAGTTAAACGAAGTATCTTTACTTGTGCAAGAATAAGTACAGCAGAAATGCCATCCTTCTAGCGGAATCAACGCGAGACATTACACTCGAACAAGGTGAGCATAAGTCTTTATTAACAAGGCGTTAGAAAAAAATAATAACAGTAATACTGAAGTGAGCTAAGAGGTGTGAGGCAACACACAAAAGGAGAAGAGTGTGCGGGGGTATGATAAGACTTGTAGGCAAACTTCCCGGCAGATGGAGCGTGGAGGCAGAGTGGGCAGGGGTCAACATGCGAGGCCTGGCCACTGTGTCCCTGGCACCACTACCAGGAAGAAGCGGCCGAAAGGAGGGCAGAAGCCGAAGAGTAGGGGATGATAGAGTTGGGGGGATGACCAGCGTGCTCTGGGATAGTGCATAAAAGAAAGGAGGCGCGTGTCCATGCGCCTACTCCACTGTGGGTTAAAATGTAGAAAGTAGCGCGGAGAGCCTCAAATGTCAGCCGGGAGGGGGGGAGGGGGGGGGGGTCAATCGAATCTGGTGGAAAGCGGAGGTAACATGTAACGAACTGTAGACCAAGTTTCCAGACGTCACTGGTGACAGCATAAGTCACTTGGTGAACATCGTCATCCATGAGGCTACAAATTGAACAAAGCGGAGAGTCCGTTAGTTGGATGGCGTGAAGACGTTGATTTGTGGCGAATTTTCCATATGCGACGTGGTACCATGTTGCACGGACGTTGGTGGGAAGGAAAAGCTGGTGGATATGACGCCACTGCGTCGATGGATGTCAGAGTTGGGTGTTGCCGGATGTGTACCGAAGCAGTGTAGTGTAAAAATATTTAGGTCGAGGAGAACGCGTGTTCGGTAAGTGAGGGTGAGCATAACTGAAGTCGACGATGAAATCAGAAATCTGTGTCAGATGGTGCTTGATGTGTCCGACTGGTACTGGTGGCCTTATGGTCGCGGGCATAAGAATTTCTATCAATCTGCGCGTAAGGGATGGGTCTTCGTTCCACTGCTTGTGCATGGTGGACATGTACAAGGACGCCGCTCGTAGTCGCACATTGACAAGGCCGAGGCCTCCCGCTCGGCGGGTGTTCCTAATGGACCTTAAAGAGCGTACCGGCCGTAAAAAAAGTATTCGAAAGCAGCCTGGAGGCTGCGTCCAGTAGTTGAAGGCAGTGGGAGGACCTGTGCGATGTGGACCACTCTGGACGCCACATGTTGATTGAGGTATTGGACATGTTGTAAAGAATCAAGTCGGCGGAGGAGGTTTTATCGCACCGCCATGCGGATAATTTGGAGTGCACGCCGAAAATTGATGGCAGCAGAGGGGTGCACGGTGGAGGTGAAAATGATACCAAGGTATCGTAGTTTCTGTACATAAGTCGTCGTGTGAGAGGCCGCGTCCAATGGGCATCGCTGTGGATTTAGCAGCATTCATGTTACTGCCCGTTGCAGTTTCGTACGTTGATATCAAATCAAGCACCGTTTGTGTTTCATTCCGTGAGCGTGTAACACGCCCGGGAGTACAAATGGGTGGGTGTGGTACCTTAAAAATGTTTTCACTTTTGGACCGTTTACTGACCGTGCGCCCTGTCCACACCACGTACCCGATAATCCCGTGGCGGTCGTATTGTTCTTCTCCACACTGCTGCTGGCTTGCCTGAAATTATCTATCGAAATATGCAAGCGGGTTTAGGGGAGGCACTCAACGTCAAGCATAACACTGTCCTACGTCTGGTATAAACATCTATAGTCTGAGACGATTTAAAAAAATGGCATTTTGCACTGCTTACATTCTAAGTCGTAAATGTTTATCCCAATTAACAATCTTGATCATTATCTGTCCACAATATCATTTGGACGAGCGTATGCGTAACCGAACACGGCGCGGGTGATTGTTGATGATGCGGAAGCCGAATGATCGAACGAAAGTTCTTACGCTCGTCACACATACAGATATCTGGCAATAGTCCTCCTTGACGCTAGTAATGATATAACACTGTTCGTAAAGTTAATTTTTCAGTTCTCAGTTCTCACTTGTACGAGCGTGCGCGTAACCGTCGCGGCGCGGCTGATTGTTGATAAATGCGGAACGTGATGACCAAACGCACGTCCTGAAGCTCGCTACAAGACACTAGCACTTGACTGCACTCTTTTACGGTAACTAATTTCTACTGATTCACATCAGTTCATTCCAGGAGACCGAATACGGCGCGGATGATTGATGCTGCGCGATACGCAACGAGAGGATACATAAATACGTTATTGACGGCACTGCTCATTTTCAATTACTTCTTGACGCACTTTCCTCTGAACCATTTCCATATATCTTCACTTTACTGTAATAGCACTTGTAGCAACACTTCAACTTCCATACTAACAATGCCTCTCACATGCAGAGCTACACACTACACAACATAACAGTTCAGTGTCCCGCGCTCGACTCTCCAGACGCGGCTGCCCGCAAAGATACTCCACAACTAAACCAGTGATATGACAGTACACTTACAAGCGGACCAAGAGAAGGAGGTCGTCCGCATACGGACGACACCGAAAACCGTGCTATCGCAAAGTGCGACCAGAAAGGTGGATCGTCAGATTCCCAATGAGTGGCTCTAGGTTTATGGTATAGAGTGGAGTCGAAAGTGGGCAACCTCGCCTTACGGAACGCCGGATCGTCGCTGGTCCCGCCAGACGACCATTAACCTGAATCAGCGATTCGGCGGTGCCGTACAGGCGCCAGATGACATCGATAAAGAGGGTTGGAAAACTCATTTGGCTCATTACTGAGAACAGGAAACGATGCCGCACCTTATCGAATGCGATATCAAAATCAATGGCAGCCACCGCGACGCGGAGTCTGCACGACGCTGCCAGTGCAATTAAATCACGATAGTCTCCTGTCGCCGTTTGTATATAAACTGAGCCGCCCGGAGTTGTCTGTTTCGGGGACAGAATGCTAGGTAGGATCTTGCGGCATCGCATCGCCAGGAATCGTGTAAAAATTGTATTGTCTGCGTTAAGCAGAGTCAGGGGTCGATAATGTGCTGTTGTCAGACCCGGTGTCGGTTTGTGGATGGGTATAATAATTCCCTACAGTCAGCAGTTCACGAAACATCGCCGTCCACCGTGACGCCACTAGTGCGAGGAAAGAGCGATACAATTCTATCGGCAATCCGTTGACACCAGGTGACTTATTCAGAGCACCTTTGTCGATTTCATCGGGACTTCGTCGCGCGTAACTGGCTCCATCAGCTCGTCAGCTTCGTCGCTGGCGAGGGCGCGAGTTACGTGTGGTAACACAGACTACTCAGCGTGGTTATTGGCAGTCTCCTCCTGGTGAATTGTGCGGTAGTGGTCTACAAAGGCACTGACGATTTCGGCCTGGCAAGTGACTTGCTGGGCGCGACAGGTGTAGATCTCGGTGATGAGTCGTTGTCGTCAGAGTTTGCTGTCGGATGTGATATGATGCATGAGAGGGTGTTCTTGTTCCACCGAATCTTGACGTCGGGCCAGCGCCATCGCCCCCTGGAGTTATGGCGTGTCAACGTTACTATTTGTGTCTTAATCCTCTGGGTTTCAGGGGTGAGGGGCTGGGCGTCCAGGCCACGGAGAACGGCGTAGGAATAGTCGGTAGAGTGCCGGCGCCACGTAGCAACTTCCTTTCCATACTGAATCAAAGTACGTCGAATGGCAGGTTTGGCACATTCTTGCCACCAGGTCATGGTCGTGCAGTACTTAGGTAAGCGACATTCACAGGTAGCCCATGTCTCGGTAACACATTCGGGATCATGAAGATCATGAAGATGGGAAGTGCTTAGCTTCCACGGTGCACGACTGTGCCACACTACAAGTTGAGGGAGGAAAATGTTGCAGATGTAGGCACAGTGGTCCGAAAAGGCCAGGGGCCAAAGTTCTGCACCTTGGACAGCAGGTGTGAGTTCCCGAGAGACGTAAATCCTATCAAGGCGGCTCGCGGAATGATTCGCCTGGTAAGTATGTCCAGGCGCGTCGCCGTGCCGAATTTCCCAAGAGTCGCGGAGCAACAGATCACAGGCGACATGGCGCAGTTCTTGACAGGTGTTGTAGTGGGCCATTTGATCCTTAGGGCGCAGGACTCAATTAAAGTCATCCCCAAGCAAGTAACGGTTACAGCGTCCAAAAAAAAGGGGCAATTTCTTCTGAATAGAAGTCTGTCCTGCCGCATCTGTGGGTGGACCCTGACAGAGTGTAAATTGTAAGTAGCCTGTTTAGGTTTTTATATTGGTAACGCCTCGTAGTGCTCTGTATGAAAATCACTGGCTGTGCTGTGTGCAGTCTGTGGTTGGTTTGCATTGTTGTCTGCGTTGTAGTGTTGGGCAGCTGGATGTGAACAGCGAGTAGCGTTGCACAGTTGGAGGTGACCCACCAGCGGTGGTGGATGTGGGGAGAGAAATGGCGGAGTTTTGAGAGCGGATGATCTGGATGTGTGTCCATCAGAGACAGTAAATTTGTAAGACTGGATGGCATGAACTGCTATATATATCATGACTATTAAGGTAAATACATTGTTTGTTCTCTATTAAAATCTTTCATTTGCTAACTATGCCTATCAGTAGTTAGTGCCTTCTGTAGTTTGAATCTTTTATTTAGCTGGCAGTAGTGGCGCTCGCTGTATTGCAGTAGTTCAAGTAACAAAGATTTTTGTGAGGTAAGTGATTTGTGAAACGTGTAGATTAATTTAGTCAGGGCCATTCTCTTGTAGGGATTACTGAAAGTCAGATTGCGTTGCGCTAAAAAAAAAAAAAAATTATTGTGTGTCAGTTTAAGCACAGTCATCTATAATTTTTCAAAGGGGATGTTTCATATGGCGACCCTGCCAGGATACCTCACTGGGATCTTCTGACTTTGTAGAGAGAACCTCCTTTGTAGTTGCAGTTGTACAGTAAAACAGTTGTGGCATGTATGTAGATTTGCACCAAGTATTTCGCAGCTGCGCTTACAATTAATGAGATATTATTTTCAATGCTATGTTAATGTGTTTTCTTATTTTGCTCTTCAAATTGTAGTTTTCTGTGTTGTTGTGTGAAATATTGTGACAATAATGGTGTGTGAAAAACGTAATACTAGGCCTCAAAGTAAACTGAGAAATGACAGTGAAGACGAAAGCAGTGTGTTAATGCCACCGTGTAATGAATTAACTAATGTTCAACATAGTAATTTGGTAATAATTGTGCATAGGGAAATAAAGTGGGCAGCAAACAATGGTGTAGGCAGTGAAACAATTAGTGAACAGGGAAGCATTATCGATCGATCGCTCGGCAACAGCTCGCCTCAGGAATCCGAAATGACAGGACACCATTTTGCAAATACTGTAGATTCAGGTTTTGCGTCCTCACCGTTTTCTCATGTAACTCAAGACACATTTTCTGCTTGTCAAAATGTGAATGTTGTCAGTGCAAATGCACTGCCGAAAAGCGTAGAGGAACAGATTCCAGACACTAATGCATTGTTATTACAGTTAATGCAACAAATGGGACAAAGGCTACAAAAGTTAGACACAACGCTCGAACAAAATCAGAAACAAATGGGACCAAATCTTCAAAAGTTAGACACAATGGAACAACACCAGAGACAAACACAGCAACAGTTAGACACAATGGGACAAAATCAGAGACAAACACAGCAAAAGCTTCAAAAGTTAGACACCACACGTGAACAAACACGTGAAGATTTAACTACTGAGTTACATAACATTGAATCGAAATGTCAAAAAGTCTGTAATGATGTAAAAACACAAATTTGTGAGCATTTTCAACCTATTTTTTTCGCGGCATGAAAATGCATTACAGAATCACGAAGCAGCCATAAAAGACTGCAAACCATTGTTCATAAAAATCACGACACCTTGCAAGCTAAAATTGACTCAGTTGCATCTACCGATTTGGTTACGCAACTTGCAAAAACTCAGGAAAACTTAAAGGACACAGTAGATACTCTGAAACTTGGTTCAGAAAAACACACTGAGGAAATAAGTACACTATCGGAGAAAGTAGCCGAACTTTCGGATCAGTTCACTAACTTATCTACAAAGGTAGATGATGATCTGAATGACACAAGACCTGTAGCCATCACCGACACAGAAGAGTATGAACAAATTAAGAAATTCAAACAGAATTAGAATCAAATTAATACACAACACAAAAGAGAAATCCGGGAAGTACAAGATCAGTTGGCACAATTAATACAAAAATTTCATATTTCAGAGGACACTCGCGCTCCAGTACGGGAAGAGGGACATAGAAATACGGAACAACCACAAAATAATAACACAGGACATTTCGGAAATTATGAAAGAAATTGGCAAGGTTCACCGAATTTTGAAATGGAACCGCCGAAACGACATAACAATGACCGATATGCGACTCGCCGACGTGATGATTTTGACTATAAGCTGTTCATTACTACACGTAAATTTAAAACATTTAAGAATTCTGGCAACGACATTCATCCACAAGCTTGGCTCCATCAATTCTCTCATTGTTTTCCTCCCAACTGGTCATTAGAGCACAGATTAGAATTTATGTGTGGCTATTTAGAGAATAAACCAGCTGTAAGAATGCGATCGGTCGTTCACGATTGTCACAGTGGAGGAGAATTTTACCATGCCTTCCTCTCAGCGTATTGGCCTCAAGCTACACAAGACCGAGTAAAACATAGCATCATAATGAGGAACATTTCGAACAATCTGAATTTTCCAGTCTTGTGAAATATTTTGAAGACATATTGCACAAGAATCAGTACCTGTCAAACCCATACAGCCCCTCAGAACTCATCCGCATTTGCTTAATCAAATTACCTGAACATTTACGACATATTATTTTGGCAGGACGTTGCAAAGACAACATTGAAGCTCTGCAGCGACGGTTACAAGAATAAGAAATTGACACTGACAATCGCGGAACGCGAAGACAGGAACACAATAATTACAGGTCACACCCGTCGCAATTCCGTGACGACAGAAACAATAACTGGACACGACAAGTCTATTCTTACAACGTAAATCGTGACCAAAACAGACACCACCTGTATGACAACCACTGGCAGAGTAATAGTTACAGAGAAAGATCGCATTTCCGTAGTAATGAATATGACAGAGACAATCATAGAAACAGACAATTTGGCAATCAGAACTATTATTATCACGGGAGACAGAATAACTTCAGATGCAACGGTCCACCATGCAGTGATAATTCAGGGAGAAATTTTCCACCACTTAACCGACAAGAAAGAAACTACAGGAACTACCGACATGACGACAGACGATATAATCATAACGACAGACCTGAATTTCATCAGAACTGGCGGGATTTAAACAGGGCTGGGCCCTCTGGGCAAGGTGAATTTGTAGAAGTTAGACCTCCAAATCCCAATAACGACGCGCGCCAACAAAGAAACGGACAATGACTCGCACTGCAGGCAGCCACATGCGCCGGCCGGCTCAGAGAAAAATAACATAGACGCTAACATTGAGAAAAATTCCAGTATTCTTTACCGACGTATACCACACGATAATTCCGTCGAAGTTGAAACACTGCATACTAGGAAGAATAAAGGTCTACACCACATTTCACATGTAAAATCATTTATTGAGAGATAATCTGCTTTTTAACTTAGTCTTTGCTATAAAATTTTTCACTTTACATTACTAGTATGCTTTGTCAGGCTTAGAATCTGTTAACATGCAATAATGTCTGAAGTTAAATATCCAGTCAAGAACCAAGAGAACTTATTTAAACAGAAATTACCACTGCATTGTGATAGTGAACAGAGGACACAGTGTTATTGTGTGTGTACATTCTTGCTTGTTAGTTGCACGATTACGTAACGACTATAAGGCTTACATACTTAGAACACATACTGGTACTGGTAATGAGATTTTAATGCAACATTTTGGTTTACTTGAAAATACTTTCTGTGGATTTAAAGTACTTTCTGTGAGATACCAGACGACACAGTGGCTAGTTTATGTGACAACTACACGGTTTTATCATGACGCTACTAATGAGTGACAATTTACAATGTTGCTTTTGCGGTGTTTCTGTTTCATATCTGCACTTTTTTCTGCATTATTCTGGAAAGTAAAACATGATTAGTAGTAACTTTTGTGGTATAGCAACAATGAGACATCCTTTTTCGTGGCACAACAATACGTTACTGTACAGTACTTTCTTCATCACGCCAATAAACATAATAACTACGATATCTATACGCAAAGCATTTCACTTTTGTTTATCATGAGATAAGTACATTAACTTCTGCAGAACTTAGCTTTCGGAGGACGATAACTACGACACTTCCACAGAGATTATGTTGCAACAAGACGCAAAGTTTAGCGCTACAGTACACATATTTGAGTGATTAATTTTATACTTAAAACATTTATTTTTAAAGATTTTTGAATTGCAAAGAAAGTTTTCCGTGATACATTTCATTCCATTGCTGCAATCTGTAACACCTGAGGTTATAATTACATTAATCCTCAGGGGGGTACACACTTACTTTGTGTACCATGTGTGTGGCAAGCACAAGGAGCCCTAGCTAATATGGCATTTGCTTATACAACTTTAAACATCGGTACCATATTTCTCCAACACAGAATTACACAGCTACTTGATTATTTAACGGAGAAACAAACATTTTTTTACTACATCAGTGACAGATGTTTACGTAATTACACCGTTGGATGACTTCACACTTACGAAATTGTATTTTGTCTGTACTTTGTGAACTGTTCATGTTTTTTCGGACCCATTGTGATATTATGAGAGCTTTGAATGATGTATCTGGTATGGGATCACGATTTTTAAAGTACGTTTGAGGCAGATGACACTTTAGACATGAGCAGAGAATTTTTTTTTTAGGTTTTGAAATTATTGGAGGAAGCTACGACGATTTTGAGAGTTGACTGAGGTGTTATGATGTTATTATTACGATGACTACGTGTATTATGCTGTTGCGGTATGTTTATGATCAATAAGCTGATGGTATATGAGTTATTTGATTATGCTACGTATCTGTTATCAAGAAATATTGAAGAAGTATCGATGAATAAGGTAAGGAATAATGAGTAGTGGTTAGGGACTCTGGTTTGTGAAAAAGGTTGTTGGAAACCAAGAATCGTACTTTAAGAGTTATGAAATGTATGTAAATGCATGAATGTATTACAGTGCCGACAAAAATTTTTGGACTCTGTTATATCAATAGGATTTTATTTCTACAGATTTGTAACGCAAATTCTTCACCTGTGAAATATTTTTATATGAGACTGTCACTGTAGCGGAAACTGTTGTCGTAAATATTTCGGTGAGAAAGTTAAGTGACCACCTTTACGTAATGCGTCGTGGGCACCCAGCTGCGCGACAGACGACTGGAAAAAAGCCATTAGTGTGTGCCTTTGAGAGGCGCAGGTGGAGGAAAAAAAAAAGAGGCCATTATCCTCGATATTAACATTCCTTTGTAGAAAACATTGTAAATACGACACCCTCAAACTTGAAAACATGGTTACACTGTAGAGTTCTTAATTTATGATATTTACTGAAATGAAATGATGAGAAACATTTCATGTCTATTGTCTTGCTAGTTGAAAGATTGTTTACTGCATTATGAAATGCCATATGGCTAGTGAATGACGTTTCACGCCTTGCTTTGCCTATTTTGTTTAATATATAGTTCCTAGCTGCACTGCAGCATTGGTTAAAATAAAATTTTATAGATGTACTAGTATAAATATTTTATGACTACAGCTCCAGTAAAAAATAACTTTATGATGGATGTACTCCAAAAAAAATGAGGGAGCACAAAAAGACATTTCCACTTCACAGGAAAATATTTGTCAGTGACTTGGTAACTTGTCTGCTAGAGCAAGTTACAGTGATGCATCACTCTAGTGTTAAGATGTGACATAGGTATTACACATGGCCATTTTTACTGTAATATTTTTTTTGATTGAGCTTTCTCATGTTTAGATATAAGTTACTGCATTTGCTGCGGCTGTTTGCCAGGCATAGTGCTACTAAATTTCACTTTGTATTACTCTGTTAAGCTAGTTTTACTACTGATTTATTTTTCTTGTTGCTGCACATTGGCTCATATTAGTTGTAATGTTGCATTGCTTGGTAATTTAGATTTACTGTAGCTTGCTTTGCAATTTTCCATTTTTTTTTGTCATTGCTGTTTGTGTTAATTGTTTTGTGCTGCTGCATTGCCTCATCCCTTAGTTTAGCATCTGAGCTCAGTAGATTTAAATTAGCTTAAGAGGGGGTAGCCTATAAGAGAATTAGTTGTGATGAATTTGAAGAAATGCACTGAGAGGCTATACGAGAAAAGTACAGAAAGCAGGTATAGACAGGACTTTTTGGAAATAATGAAGAACGAAGAGAGATCTCCGAGAAGAAAAGAAAGTTTTGTTTGCAAAATACTGCAGTAAAACAAACCCTGTCCTTTCCTTGTGTTATCCCACTATGTGTTTGTGTACCCTTGTGTATTTATGTTCTTCCTGTCTTTATATGATTATCTGATAAGACTTATGTTGTAGAATTTTTCTAATACTCAAGCTACATGAACTATGATGAGGAATACTGTGATACTCAAATATAATTTGGATTAATAATATGTTATTTACTTTGTAAAGATGTTGGACATTATTAATTCTGTTCTCTTTTAATCCTCATGTGTGAAGTTGATGTTTCAATAATTATTCTGATCTTTTATGTATTTACTTATGTCATAATTCCTGTAACACTGATGTATATGTTTATTTCTATTCTTTTGTAAAGCCCCTATTACTACAAATGTTATCTGTATTGTTATGTTTTTAATGATGTATTTTGTACCGTTGTTATTGTATTCTTATGTTATAAAATGGTAATTGATATCAGTTCATCATATTATTAACTTGTAAGTTACATTTCACTGCACACGTTTCTGTTGGTCATAGTATATGGACAATATGTGAGAAGTAGGGACTGTTAGTGTTTGCATGTGTGTTAATAATTCAGCAAGGGACTGGATAACAGCATTGCTGGTTCTAAGGACAATTCCAAAAACTTTGTGAGTGCACAAGTGGTGGTTATGGACTTGCTATATTATCCGCAAGACTCTTCAATGGTGATTGTGCACCTGCACAGTCACAACAGATGGCTGCTGGCCATCTCTACAAGGACTACAGTGGGTCTGCATCTTTGATGACCCACCAATACCATTATTTCTACAAGGACTGCAGTGGGTCTACACTGTAACAGTTGGGTTACTAAATGTGACACTTCTGTCACTCAATGTAACTGGGTTTTCTCTTTTGATGCTGTCAATTGTCAGGATGAGCATTCCAAAGCATTCTGTCAGGGTGAAAATATTAAATAAATTAACTTTTCTCTCTTAACAACATGTGGGCAGGGTGGGTTCTTCCTTGGCTCGGGTATGAGGTCGAATGAAACATCATTTTTACATAAGATAACTTTAATTGAAGATTTGTACAACTGTATCTTACGGGATGTTCTGGTTTGGAGAGCGGCAGCTGTGTCGTTTGTGAAGTCTTCTGCTGCGGCAGCGGCGGCGGCGGCGGTGGCGTCTGATTACGCGTAGTGGTGTGTATCTCGTGTCGCCGTCTCGCCCAGTTGACTGGAGACGCGCAGCGCGAGGCGGCCCGTTTAATTATTGCGAGCGAAGTCGTGCATCGGATGGTGATACCTTGGATGTGGCGTCCAAGTGTTTCTCTTCTCTAAGCGGCCGCGTGTGTTGTGCATCGACCAGCGGAGCGGCGCGGCGGGGCAAGGCCAGTGTCCCGAACTCGAACCACGGACTCCCGCTTGCCAGTCTTCGGCTGTCAGGTCTTCATCCCAGCTCAAAGGTGACTGCTGAGGTGAGGCCATCTCCTTCCCGTCCTCACGAGTCACCCGGGTACATAAAAATCAGACTTCAAATACCTTTTAACTTCTGTCTTCTGGCGCCGCGGCTGCTGCTTGTTATTCCATTACAGCGGCGGACTTGGTGCGTCTGTGCATGATGCAGTCTCTTCTTGCATGACGGTCTTCAGTACCGAAACTGACTGAAAACTACTGCTACTCTTCTTTTCTTCCTTCGTCTCTCGTCTTCGTCTCCGTCTTCGTCTTCGTCCCCGTCTTCATCTGTCGGGCCCACCACGTCTCGCGTATTTATTCACTTCAGTTCACTGGAGGTGAACGACTTCACGGCCATTGCCTCTTCTGTCACGTTGAAAAGCTTCTCGAAGAATCTTCTTGACCTTGGTCATTGGCTCTTGGAATGTAGGTGGGGGCCTCTGATCGCATGTGACGACTGAGAAACACGTGAGCTTGTCATTGCCTCTTCCGTCACGTTGAAAAGCTTCTCGAAGAATCTTCTTAACGTCGGTCATTGGCTCTTGGAATGTAGGCGAGGGCCTTTGCTCACATGCGACAACTGAGAAACACATGAGTCGGTCGGGCGATGCCCTGACGGCTGAATCGACAGCGCCCGCTTACCTGTATGTGGAACTTGCTGACTTCACGGTCATTGTCTCTTCTGCTCTGCTGTTGTGCCCGCTGTGTGCCAGTATGTAACTCTCCAAACTAAACCAAGTTTTCCATTTATAGTCTAATTTCTAGTTCACTTTGATTTCACTAATTTATTTACTTAAGTACCACTCAACAACACCTTTGCTGACTCACCAGTACCATTATTTCTACAAGGACTGCAGTGGGTCTGCACCTCTGGTGGCCCACCAATACCGTAATCTCTACCAGGACTACAGTGGGTCTACTCTGTGATGACCTACCTGCCAATATTCTTCAAAACTTCGAATGACTCTGCTGTGGGTTTGCTCTGTTGTGGCCCATTATCTCTCTACATGTCGAGAGTCAGCACTGTCTTTCCGTTGGAAGGACATCACTACTTCTTCAAGACTGCATGGAAATCCACTACTTCCGTGTGCATTTTCTCTTACTGCTCAGACTTTGAGAAAAACACTGCAATTTTACTGTGATGAATGATCAGGACTGTCTTTATGGACTGTGAGAAAATTTTAGCTTTTGACCAACACTGTATCAATAAGTGTGTGCATTTGATATCTTTGTTATTGTAATTATGAAAAATTTTATCATATCATTATTGGCCACTGCCCAAAACAATTTGTAAAATTTTTTGTGGGGAGCATGGGGGCTATGTAAGTAGGCTGTTTAGGTTTTTATAGTGGTAACGCCTCGTAGCGCTCTGTATGAAAATCACTGGCTGTACTGTGTGCAGTCTGTGGTTGGTTTGCATTGTTGTCTGCCGTTGTAGTGTTGGGCAGCTGGATGTGAACAGCGAGTAGCGTTGCGCAGTTGGAGGTGACCCGCCAGCAGTGGTGGATGTGGGGAGAGAAATGGCGGAGTTTTGAGAGCAGATGATCTGGATGTGTGTCCATCAGAGACAGTAAATTTGTAAGACTCGATGGCATGAACTGTTATATATATCATGACTATTAAGCAAAATACATTGTTTGTTCTCTATTAAAATCTTTCATTTGCTAACTATGCCTATCAGTAGTTAGTGCCTTCTGTAGTTTGAATCTTTTATTTAGCTGGCAGTAGTGGCGCACGCTGTATTGCAGTAGTTCGAGTAACGAAGATTTTTGTGAGGCAAGTGATTTGTGAAACGTGTAGATTAATTTAGTCAGGGCCATTCTCTTGTAGGGATTACTGAAAGTCAGATTGCGTTGCACTAAAAAAAAAAAAAAATATTGTATGTCAGTTTAAGCACAGTCATCTATTTCAAAGGGGACGTTTCAAAATGTTGACAATATGCGTCCCCATGACGGTGACGGCCATGCCTATGGCGGATGGAAGGTATGTGATATCAGCCACCGGAGTGCCTTCTCGGGCGCAGATGGCTACGCCGCGTTCCAGGTGGTCACCAGGAGAAGGGTAATTGTTATAGCCCCCGACGTGTGGAAAAAATGTGTGTGAAATCTTATGGGACGTAACTGCTAAGGTCATCAGTCCCTAGGCTTACACACTACTTAACCTAAATTATCCTAAGGGGAAACACACACACCCATGCCCGAGGGAGGACTCGAACCTCCGCCGGGACCGGCCGCACAGTCCATGGCTGCAGCGCCTCAGACCGCTCGGCTAATCCTACGTGGCTGACGTGTGGAAATGTGGCCCAGTATACTTCCTGTAGTAGTGTGATGTCGACGTCCGATGCCCATATCATGTCTTGCAGAAGTTGACGTTTCACAGGAGAGCCACTGGCGTTAGCGTTGATCGTCGCTACTCTGCAGGTTTGGAGTCGTACCCCGCCGTGGAGGGGAATTACATCAGCGGAGGGTGAAGAGGGGTGAGGTAACGGCGTGTTAAAAAACAGAATCTGGTAGCAAATTCTGTCTTGCAACTAGGACACGAAACAGTGGCACGGTGCAACAAGTGTTAGAACATCAGTTTGTTATGAGCTGAACAGATGGAATTTAAAAATTGTTTTGGCACCAAACTGACTCTTACTGCCATATATTTTCTGTATTCAACACAAGAAAGCTAACATTCATTATTCGTATAACTATGCAAGGTGGGAGTGCAGATAATTTTGACGTGACGAACTTTTACCATTTCACTAGTGAAAAGTGCTACCATACAATACATCTTTAAGCGGATATAATAATTGAATTGATTGCTATATGTTATTGTAGGCGGCGTTTACTTCCTTGTGTTAAGTAGTTCGTAAATGAAACATGGGTTTATGATCTAAACAGTTGCAGCCAGTTAATCTTTCAAGAACACAAAAGCTATAAAAATAACCGCTACAATTTGAAAGTAATTTTACTGCAGTAATGATTGTAATACTGACTCAACATGTAGCGTGGGGACCCAGAAACTATTCTATAAATTGACTGAAATCGTAACAAAACGCTTCTGGCAAGAAACACTTTAGACCCAAGTCCATGAATATGAATACGAGAGTCGTTCAATAAGTAATGCCTCACATTTTTTTATCCGAACATATTTATTGTTAAGATTCAGAATTTGGTGACTATATACATGAAAATGTTTTGTCCATGTCCTATTTCTCTACATAGTCTCCATCATGTTCTATGGCCGTACGCCAACGTTGTGGAAGAGCGTGTATTCCCTGCTGGTAAAAGGTCTTGTCCTGCAGGTGTAGCCATGTTTTCACTGCATGACTGACACTCTCATCATCTTCAAAGTGTCTTCCCTGTAGAGAATCTTTAGGCGGCCTAAAGAGATGGAAGTCCGAGGGTGCCACCTCTGGACTGTAAGGTGGGATGAGGCTATGATGTCCAACCCAATTTGGCGATCTGTTCCCGGGTTCTCAGTCTTTTGTATGGGCGTGAATTATCGCGTTGAAGCAAGATTTCTGCTGGATTCTTGTTTGATTGAACGCTTCGGGAACGGTTCTTGAGTTTATTCAGAGTCTTCACGTACGAGGTGTGGCTAGAAAAAAACCGGACTAGTACTGGTGAAACAATAAAACGAATGCAATAAGGCTGAAAGTCGCGTGGCCTGTCACGTGACTCTCGCTCCGCCTACTGCTCGAGTTTCATCTGCCTCCTGCACTCAGTCTGCCCGTGGCGTCTGTTTTAAGTAGTTGACGTTTTGTCTGTGTGTCGGAAAATGTTGAGTGTACAGAAAGAACAGCGTGTTAACATCAAATTTTGTTTCAAACTAGGAAAATCTGCAAGTGAAACGTTTGTAATGTTACAACAAGTGTACGGCGATGATTGTTTATTGCGAACACAAGTGTCTGAGTGGTTTAAACGATTTAAAGATGGTCGCGAAGACACCAGTGATGACACTCGCACTGGAAGACCATTGTCAGCAAAAAGTGATGCAAACATTGAAAAAATCGGTAAACTTGTTCGACAAGATCGCCGTTTAACAATCAGAGCTGTGTCTGAGTTAACAGGAGTTGACAAGGAACAAGTTTACCGATTTTTTCAATGTTTGCATCAGTTTTTGCAAACATTGAAAAAATCGGTAAACTTGTTCGACAAGATCGCCGTTTAACAATCAGAGCTGTGTTTGAGTTAACAGGAGTTGACAAGGAACAAGTTTACCGATTTTTTCAATGTTTGCATCAGTTTTTGCTGATAATGGTCTGCCAGTGCGAGTGTTATCACTGGTGTCTTCGTGGCCATCTTTAAATCGTTTAAGCCACTCAAACACTTGTGTTCGCGATAAACAATCATCGCCGTACACTTGTTGTAACATTACAAACGTTTCACTTGCAGATTTTCCTAGTTTGAAACAAAATTTGATGTTAACACGCTGTTCTTTCTGTACACTCAACATTTTCCGACGCACAGACAAAACGTCAACTACTTAAAACAGACGCCACGGGCAGACTGAGTGCAGGAGGCAGATGAAACTCGAGCAGTAGGCGGAGCAAGAGTCACGTGACAGGCCACGCGACTTTCAGCCTTATTGCATTCGTTTTATTGTTTCACCAGTACTAGTCCGGTTTTTTTCTAGCCACTCCTCGTATGCCTCTGAATTTATGGTTGACCCTCTTGGCATCACAGCCATGAGAATGACGACATCAGAATCCCAGAAGACATTACCATGACTTTTCCGGAAGAGGGGGGTTGTCTTGAATGTCTTCTTCTGTGGTGAATGAGGATGATGCCACTCCGTGGACTGCCTTTTTGTTTCGGGCGCAAAGTGGTGCACCCAGCTTTCGTCGCCCGTAACGATCCGTGACAGAAAGACCTCTCCGTCGGTCTCAGAACGCTCCAACAATTCATATGAAATGGCCTTCCTTTGAATCTTGTGGTCCGCTGTGAGCATTCGAGGAACCCATCGTGAGCACCTCTTTGAATATCCGAGAGCCTCGATCATTGCCGACGCACTTCCACTGCTGACCGACAACTGTAGAGGCAGTTGTGATGCGCCAGTCGGCACGAATAACGGCATCCGCACGATTCAGCATGTCTGGAACAGTGGCTGTGACAGGACGTCCCGAGCGTGGGAGCTCTGTTTCTGCATTTCCTGAGGCAGTAATTTTCTTTACGCATCGCCCAACTGTACTCCTATCAACTGCGGCATCGCCATACACTGCACACAAACGTTTCTTTTCGTGCACAGAAGAATTCAATAAGAGCACGCTGCTTGTAACGTCAGTTGTATGTAGACGTCATCTTGACGCTGTACTTCAGCTCTGGCATCACCCAGAACAGTTCGAAACTTCACAGCCGCACAGAACAAACATCAAAGGTGAAGCACCAAAAAGGTCGTCTGTCTATGTATATTAATGGCTTTTCAAAAAAATGTTGGGCATTACTTATTGACCGACCCTCGTACTTTACGTAAACCTGTGAAGCAGGTATTCACTAAGTTGACTCTTAAACTGCAATGGCCAATAACTACTTAATACGATCACAGTTCTATTCAGATATTTTTAAAACTGAATATAGAGTTTAGTAAGAATCAGTTTTCAGTAAAATAAGTAGTTATTTTCTTTGCATCTACACTTACGCAAAACTTTAGCTCTTCACTTTTAAAATTTATGTGGAGTATTTCACAACTCCCCAAAGTTAATGTGCTCAATTAAAACAAGAATAACTCTGCAGTTCAATTAAACAGAGCACTCAGTTATACTGTAGCACTAGGAAAAGGATCCTGTCAAGGAAACATCACAAAGGAGTAATCTGAGGTTTTCAACTAAACTATGACTGATAATTATTTGCAAATAAAGGAAATAAGTAGTCAGACTTGTGACTTCACTGCAATCAGGAAATCGAGTGCGAACGTCATGTACGCCGTTAACCCGTTTCACCGACTCCCTTACTACCTAAACTGCTGTGGTATTTCAGGAGGGAAGTGGTGGCTAATGTTTACAAGACGTCATTTGTCATAAGTCCGTAGCTCGTGGTCTCGCGGCTAGCGTCGTTGTCTCTAGATCAGGGGTCTCGAGTTCGATACCCGGCCGTGCTGGGGATTTTCTCCGCTCGGGGACTGGGTTTTTGTGTTGTCCGCATCATTTCATCATCATTCATGAAAGTGACGACTATGGTCTGTGTAAAGATTGGGACTTTGTACGGGCGCTGATAGCCGCGCAGTTGAGCTCGCCACAAATCCACTATCATCATCATCATTCGTCATGACCGTACAGGGCTTCCTATTAACAAGTTGTCAGCGGTTACCCTTTTGTTTTCTTAATCAGAGTACAGAACTAGTTCGTAAACGCTGCAGGTACTGTTTTTTGCTTTCGTGTTAGCTTTTCTTTCGTGACGTAGTGTCGGTGATGTGACCTTCTTTGGCTGCTCTGACACATAACAGGTAGTCAACTCTTTCCTAAAATGCTCCCAACAGACCGAAGTTGACGCTTCTCCTTCCCTACCACAGTTCTCAAATGCTCGTTCCAACTCATATCACTTTGCAACGCTACGGCCAGATATTTAAAAGACTGTGTCAAGCAGGACACGAGTAATATAGTATCCGAACATTAAAGGTTTTGAGCCGTGCTGCGGCTCGAGTTGGTGCTGTTTGTAGGTTTCCGCCCTCTGTTGGAGGCCATACGGTATCGTTTAGTTGACATGGTTGCGGCTGTTTGTCTTCTTCTCGTGTTGACTGGGGCCACTCGGTTTCGTAAGCGTTGCCTCTCCGCTAGTGGCAGCAGCGGCGGTTATCGATATGTAGTAACTGTTGCCCTATCTTTGGGGCGACATCGTTGTTTTTCCTGGTCGTGTGAGTGACCAGTTTCGTTGGGGAGTCAGGAGGAGCCAGGTCCACGCAGTGCCAGAACACGCCGGGACCGCAGGCAGCACGCATGATCTGCCGGATGGAAGGGCTGTGGTCACGAGGGTGCACGAACTCGTCGTAAACCTGATCCAGCAAGCTTTAAGATGAGTGCATTTCAATCCAAGTAGAGCGGAGTCAGTCACCCGTGTGGGCCCCGTAGTACGTATCTGATGTTCTGACAGATTATCATCGCGTCGTCATATCCAGTTTGGTGGATCTGCATACCGCTTAGTACTTGAAGATCCTGATGTGTTAAAAGCACTTGGCTCAGTGATTAGATGGTGTGCTTACTCAACTGTTTATTAATAAAGCAGTGAAGAGATTTGTTTCATTCTGCTAACCGATGTCAGAGTTGTCACAGTGAGTTCAGTGTCCGTTTGTGTGCCTAATGAATTTGATGTCACTCATTTGGTACTGGGTTTTGGCTCGCTTTGCGATTGTTTCCGCAATGACGTGTGGTTGCTGATTCTGGTTTGTTATATTTTGGTTTTACCTCGCACACAAATCGAGTGGGGTTTTAGTTACTGTTAGTTTGTCTGGTGTTCTGTACTGTGACTGTTCTGATTTTCGGGTTGTGGAATCGGACGGAAATATGGTAATGGTTTCTTTCTCGTTCCGGGCGCTCTAAACACTGTATTCTGGGGACGTAGTGCAGACCACCGGTTCCTGCTTTGGCGTATTGTTCCATCGTTGCATTTGGTTTATCGGAATTCAGGTAGCTTCAGCAAGATTATCATTAGTTATTCATTAGACTGCCACTAGTCTGAGTCAACATGTTGTGAAGTAAACGCAACTCTTGGCTGCCTATCTTATCGCTCGCGAAAGTGTTTGTTGCCAGACCTCCTCAGAGGTCGATTCCTGGAGCACCGTCTGGATCAGTTGTTTGTTTTTTAATTAACTTTTGATATTGTATTTCCTCTTTTACAGCAGGTTTCAAATTTTTTTTTTGTATTATTGCCGTTCCTGGCGTGTAAGCCCTTCAGCCGTGATTGTGGTCATTTGCTTTAAATCCGTATTTGGTAATTGTATTTTAGTAGTAAGCCTTATAACCTTATTTACTGCCATTCCTGCCGTCTGATGCATTCTGCGGTGTTTGTGGCGACTTGCCTTTAATATTTCAATACCTGTAATTTGTAAGTTGCAGCGAGTTTTAAACAGTTCTTAATTTATTGCCATTCCTTCCGTGTAAGGCCTTTTGCCCAGATTACAGTGGTTTGCTTTTAAAACACCATCTGTTGTATGTGAATGTAATGGTGATTTGGTAAATTGTAACTCACTGAAAACACTATTAGTTACACTTGTTTATTCCTTCATTAATAACGTGTGTTTTTTTTAAATTTATTGTTGAGTCTGGAATTATTGATTTAAAATAAATTGTAACAGTAAAAGGCAACCAACAGTAACTGATTACGGCCCCGTCATCAATCGTAACCGAATCCTGCCTTCCCTTGACCACTAGGTCTCAGGTTCGTTCTTCCTACTCATCCGCATTAACTTTCGTTTTTCTACCTTGGGGGGTTAGCTGCCATTCGTCACACCAACTAGAAATTTTGTCTAAGTCGCCTTGTATCTTCCTACTGTCACTCAACTTCGACACCTTACCGTACCCACGGCATCATCAGCAAACAACAGATATTGCTGCCCACCCTGTCCGCCAAATCATTTACGTATACAGAAAACAACTTCGGTCTTATCACACTTCCCTGGGGCACTCCTGACGGTACCCTTGTCTCTGATGAACACTCGTCGTCGAGGACAACATAGTGGATTGTATTATTTAAGAGTTCTCCGAGCCATTCACGTATCTTTCAACTTATTCCTTATGCTAGTACCTTCGTTAATAGCCTGCAATGCGGCACCGCGTAAAATGCTTTCCGGAGATCTAGAAATATGGAATTTGCCTGTTGCCTGTTGTGGTTCTCAGTAAATCATGTGAGAACAGGGCAAGCTGCGTTTCGCAAGAGCGATGCTTTCTAAAACCATGCTGATTCCTGGACATCAGCTTCTTAGCCTCAAGAATGTTTATTATTATATATGAAGATGGTATCTTTTCTTTCGGACATGTCTAAAACAACATATACGATCTTCGTAAATGTACATAGTTAACGCTCATTTGACCATCTTCTTCTGTGCGGATGCACAAACAGTGCCCGAACTCTAAAGGGAATCGGCAAAAAGCCGCGAGTAATGAGTATAAGGGCAGGGGCACTATGAATATAGTGCGGGACAATAAGTTGGGAATGTGGGTCTCACGGTAGGTATGCCAGAGATAAGTCCCTGCAGTCGCACTATCCTCTGTGTATTCGGTGGCCCAGATAGATAGAGCATCTGCCATGTAACCAGGAGATGCTGGGTTCGAATCAACTGTCCCCGTCCCCGTTGACTTATATCAACGCCTGTATGCAGCTAGGGGTATTCATTTCATTGTCATGCTTATCAAATTCAAACTGAGAATATGTTACAGGTTTCGGCAGCAAACAGAAGTTAGGGATACTGGTCCGTTCTTTTACCTTTCTTATATAGAGGAGCCACCTGCGCTTTTTCCAGTCGCTTAGGATTTCGTGCTGGGCGAGACATTGGCGGTAAATGCGAGCTAGACAATGGGCCAATGCCGTAGAGTGCTGTTTGTAAACCCGAACTGGGATTCCATCCAGACCTGGTGACCCATTGGCTTTCAAGTCTCTCAGTTCTTTCTCTACGCCAGGTATGCTTATATCTATATCGTCCATACTGGAGTATGCCCGACGGTCAAATGACGCTACCTTTGTACGGTTGTCCTGTGCGAATGATTCCTTGAACGTGAAATTTAAGACTTCGGCTTTCGTTTTTCTATCGCCAACCGCCACTCCAGACTGGTCAACAAGCCTTAGACCCGTTTAACGATTTTACGTAGGAACAGAATTTTCTCCGGTTCTCTGCCAAACCTTTTGCCGAGGTGTGGCGATGATAGTTGTTGTGTGCTTCGAGCATAGATCTTTCCTAGGACGCACCAGTCTCTGTTAACCTTCGCTTGTCGTCATTTGTCTACCGGGTTTTGAACCGAGAGTGCAACAACCTCTGCTTCCTAAACATCCGCCGAATTTCGTCGTTGCCACAAAGGATACTGCATTTTCTGCCATCTATAAAGAATGGAAAAGCGTGAACCAGAATTTGCAGAGTATGGTCAAATTCTCTGTAACATGAAAGATGTCCCACAAGAGAGAGGAGAAGAGATCAGAAACATTTTAATCAAACACGCAGAAGTTTACTCGTTAAAATGAGGTACTTTAAAGAAGTTTTCTTTGAGTTTAGAGTCAAGGAGCACAAAAGGATTTTAACCTATCGTTCTACTGCTAACCCACAAGTATTGAAATGTGTATTGTGTTTAGCAGGCTATGGAGAGAGAGGGTGCTGAAGATACTCGTGGATCCAGCAGCATCTGTATTAGTAATAAGGCTTAGTGCGAATTGCTGTGTACTCGTAACACGTCCCAGGGTACAAATGGTGGGAGAACCCTTTTAACTCGATTCTCGTTTCGACCGTCTGCCCCGTCCACACCACGTACCTGATAATCCCGCGGTGGTCGTATTGTTCTGCTCCACACTGCTGTTGGCTTGTCTGAAATTATGAATCTGAATATACAGGTGGGTTTAGGGGAGCCACTCAACGTTAAAACACAACACTGTCCTACGTCTGGTATGAACATCTATATTCTGAGACGATATGAAAATCACAGGTTGCACTGTTTACACTCTATAAGTCATAAGTGACTATGCCAATTAACTCATTCATGATTGTCTGTCCACAACATCACTCAGACGAGCGTACGCGTAACCGACACGACGCGAGTGATTGTTGATGATGCGAAGGCGAATGATCGAAGGAAACTTCTTAGACTCGTCACGCATAGACAGATATCTGGCACCAGTCCTCCTTGACACTAGTAATGCTATAACACTGTTCATAAAGTTAATTTTTCAGTCCTCAGTTCTCACTTGTTCGAGCTTGCGCATAACCGCCGTGGCGTGGTTGATCGTTGATGATGCGGAAACGCGATGACCGAACGCACGTTCTCACGTTCACTACAAGACACTGGAACTTGAATGCTCTCTTTCGTCGTAAACTATATTGCCGATCGACATCAGTTCATTCTGAGAGGCGGAACACGGCGCGGATGATTGATGTACAGTGCGACACGCAACGAGAGGATACACAAATACGTTACCGGCGGCACTACTCATTTTTAATTACATCATTACGTCCTTCCCTCTGAATCACTTCCGTATTTCATCATTTCACTGTAATATCTCTTGTAGTATCACTTGAACTTCCATAATAACAACGCCTCTCACATGCAGAGCTACCCACAACACAACAATTCCGTGTCCCGTGCTCGACTCTGCAAAGCGCGACCGCTCGCAAAGATACTCCGTAACCAAGCCAGCGATATGGTAGTACACTTACATACTGTGGAGTGCAGACTGCACTCGGTAGGGTGAATCAGCGAAATATTTTATTTACTCGACGTCACGTCACGTCGCGTCACTTGCAGTGCGAGACGAGATGTCCCGCTCCCGCTACCCAGGCCGACAGAGGCTCGCAGGCGGCTGCTTCCGCCCTGGCGAGGAGCCGCCCGCGATGGTGCGCTGTCTGTAACGCTGTCTCCAGACTGACCGGCAGCCGGCCCGACACTGAGGCACCGCCTTGACGTCAGAGCCGCACTTTGCGATTTGCTGCGACTGCATTGTGTGGTGGCGGACGCCTGCACTAAAGCAGCTCAGGCCTGGCTTGCATCCACCATGGTGCTGAGGCTAGACTGCCGTGCACAGTGCACGACACGCTGCACTCTGGCAGGAGTCGGATGGCGGCAGCGAAGATGGCAGGTCAGCGGAGGTGTGCCGTCAAGACCCACAAGGTGACTCAGTTCAGGGCGGCGGCTCGCCTGACCCGGTCTCAAACCCACCGCTGGAGCTGGGGGCGCCCACCGCTGTTTGTCTGCCTCTGAGGTATATTTTTTGCACTGAAACCCTGCACCCAGTCACCTTGAGACGAACTCTAGCATAAATCCCAGGCAATTGGCTCGTCAACATGGTGTACGCCAAAGTACGATTATGTGTACAACCGTTACTGTCCCAATCTCTTGCAATCCCATAGAAGCAACTTGTGATGTGGATGCGATGCAGTTCCGTACTGTGTTCCAGGAAAAATGTTGCCGTTTCACGCACAACGTCCATTTCTGGATGCATGTTCATAAGACCTTTTTTCCTCCGTCTACAATCAGAAATCCGTCGTTCCATTTTGTCGGTTTTATTAATGTGCACCCTTCCTTGACTCCGGCAACGACGTTGCCGCAGTGGATACACCGGTTCCAGTGAGATCACCGAAGTTAAGCACTATCGGGCGTGGCCGGCACTTGGATGGGAGACCATCCGGGTCGCCATGGACTGTTCCCATTTTTCGAGGTGCACTCAGCCTCGTGATGCCAATTGAGGAGCTACTCGACCGAATAGTAGCGGCTCCGGTCACAGAAAACCATCATAACGACCGGGAGAGTGGTGTGCTGACCACACCCCCCCTCCTCTCCGCATCCTCAACTGAGGATGACACGGCGGTTGGATGGTCCCGACGAGCCGCTTGTGGCCCGCAGACGGAGTGCTTAGTGCTTTATGGACTCCACAACCTCACCCAGTGGCCCACCTTCTACAGTAAAATCATCTTATTTCTCACTGACTCCTCTTGCCTTTCTAGTGCCTTGGTGTTGGCTTGTTGGATCTTCTTCTACTCCTTTCTCATCGTTCTCGCAAATTCTTGCACAGACTCTCCATTCATACCTCCTTTCTGCCACGTCATATCAAATGGTAATGGAATCTTGCTATCATATAGCATCTTCAAGGGCGACAAACCTATGCTAGTCTGTACATTTGAATTGTTCACTCTCACCACAAAAGATAATTACGTGTCCAGTCCATTTGGTGGGACTTCATGTAATAACTAAATATCCTCCCGTGGTCTGATGAATCAGCTCCCTCCTTCCGTTTGACTGAGATTGAATTGGATCCGCTGTAATTTCTTCGTTTTCAACAAGCAACACAGTTCCTTCATCAGATCTGACACGAAGTACATTCCTTGGTCTGTTATTATTGACTCTGGCACTCCAAACTTCAATAGCTACCTATTCACCAACGCTTCATGATTATGACTCTATTTTGGTCTGGCATTTGCACCATCTCGACATAACGAGAAAGAAGATCTATGATGATTAGCACAAAACGATTTCTTACTGGAGTCCGGTTGAAAGGTCCTACCACATCCAGCTTAATAAAACTAAACGCTTCTGACGCTTGTGGCAACCTCTGCAATACTACTTCTTTCCGATTCTAATCTGCAGGCTGTGAACGCTGCACACAGTTTCTGATGTACTGACTGACATCGTTTTTCCTTCGTCTACATCAGTAACTTCTCCACCAACCTCTGATTCGTCGCTCTGTATCCTCTGTGGCCAGATTAAACGGGATCCGTGCATTTCCCGTAGTACCTTTTGCCTGAAATTCGCTGGTAGAAGCACTCATAGTTTTAATTTCATCTCCCTACACAACATTCATCACGCAGGTTAAACTACTGCTTACTGCACTGCTTATACTGCACTGATTCCACTCTCCGCACAGAGCAAGGTGGCGCAGTGGTTAGAACACTGGACTCACATTCAAGAGGACGACGGTTCAAACCTGTGTCTAGCCATCCTGATTTAGCAATAATTCAAGAACAGTCTTAATCGCATTTATTATTGTTATAATGCCGCCAGCCGGTTTCAACCAGACGTAGGGGTCATCTTCTGGGCGTTTACACCATTGGTAGACTGCTGGTGGTGTCACTCCTGTAGATAGTTCCGTGCCGTTATGTAGACAGGAGTGACACCACCAGCAGTCGACCAATGGTGTAAACGCCCAGAAGATGACCCCTACGTCTGGTTGAAACCGGCTGGCGGCATTATAATAATAATAAATGCGATTAGATAGTTCCGTGCCGTTATGTAGACAGGAGTGACACCACCAGCAGTCGACCAATGGTGTAAACGCCCAGAAGATGACCACTACGTCTGGTTGAAACCGGCTGGCGGTATTATAACAATAATAAATGCGATTAAGACTGTTCTTGAATTATTGATTAATCATACTTCTCTCCACAACCATGTTGTCCAAAAATCCTGATTTAGGTTTTCTGTGATTTCGCTAAATCGCTTCAGACAAATGCTGGGATTGTTACTTTCACATGGAATGGCCGACATCCTTCCCCATCCTGTCGTAATCCGATGGGACCGTTGACCTCACTGTTTCGTTCCCTTCCCCAAATCAGCCAACCAGCCAATCAACTCTCTCCGTCATTGCTCTGTGCTGTCTCCCACTCCACCACGTCTTGACCTTCTACTTGTACCACCATTACTTTCCTGCTTAATGCATCCGCTTTTCCGTGTTTCCCACCAGCTTTGTGCATTACTTCACACTCAAATTCACTGACTTTTAATGCCCATCTGGTCAGTCTACTGGACGGGTCCTTCAAACCCAGCAACCACTTAAAAACACCACGCTCAGTTACTACTTTAAAGTTACAATGGAACTGTGTGACTCCGTACACCAGGCTAAGTATCTCTCTCTCAGTTGTAGAATAATTCCTTCCATTTACATTCAATTGTCTTGATACAAAACCAATAGGATGTTCCTTCACATCAGCCATGTGGCCCAACATGCACTTCAAGAGCATACATCACATGATAATACAAACTGCGTCCGAAAATCTGGGAATACGAACAATGGGCTCGATATAAATACTTCTTTTCATTAAAAAAAAAGCTTTCTGGCATTCCTCAGACGACACGAACTTCATACCTTTCTTTAGTAATTGTGTCAGCAGTTGTGTTATACCTGCAAATCCTTTCACGAATTTTCTATAACAACTTGTGAGGCCCAAAGACTTTAAAATTTTGCTTGTCCCTGGTGCTGGAGAATCTTGCATCCCTCTTTTCACCCTTGAATCAATCCTCACGCCATTCTTACTAACAACGTGACCCAAGTAATTTACCTCTTCATATGCAAAGTGACATTTTTCAGTACTCATTGTTAAATGAGCTGTCTGAAACCTCTTGAATACTTCCATCAGTCTCTTCCTATGCCCGTGCATATCCCTTGAAAAATAATTATATCATCCAGACATATTAGACGTTGTCGAGGCTTCGATCGTTTCAACACTTCCTCCCACAACGCTGGAATGTTGTTAGTGCAAACGGCATTCCTCTGTACTGCTAATGTCCCCAAGGTGCTAAAGACGCAGTCTTCTTTCTATCCTCTGGAACACCTTCTAATTGATGGTACTCATTGTTGAAGTCCATTGCTTAGAAACACTGGCGCTGCCCAAGATCATCAACCGTCTCCTAGTTACTTGTTTTGTAAACTCCTAGGTGTAACTCATATGTATTTCAAATCTGGCAGGCATCTATCATAATCTTACTGTTCAAATGCTGGTAGACGCATCAGAATCGATAATTAATCGAAACGTCCATTGACTTCTTTGGTACAGGTACAATCCAGCCAGCCCATTCCCTCCCCCTCGCAGGGGCTGCTACTCTCTTCTATGAGGGCTACCCAGAAAGTAAGTCATTTTGGTCTATGGCGGCGGTGCCTGGGGCCACAGCCGCCATCTTGATGTCATTGCGTTAGTACACTCAGTACCCATCCGAGCGGTGGTAGCGTGTGGACTGTGTCTCTGCTATGTTGCTTTTTGTGAAGTGTTAAAATGTACGCAGCAATAAAAAATCCCGCCATGTGTGAGGTGTGTTCTGTGATTACGTTCTTATTGGCATAAAAAAAGGAAAAGGGATAATGACTGAAAGCCGAGTGAGGCAATGGTGCACTGATGTCACAGATGGCCGTGCCAGTGTTCACGATGAGGGCTGCAGTGACTTGTGACTGACGGACTGGTGATGGAAATCAACGAGAAAATTCGTAAAAATCATCGTTTCACGATTCCAAAACTTTCACAACATTTTTTCAGAAATTTAACGGTGTGTGGTGCATGAAATTGTGGCAGGGAAGCTTGGTTACCACAAATTTTGTGCTCGGTGGGTCCCCAAAATCCTACCAGAAGACTACAAGAAACGACACTGGCTGCAGCACTGACCTTACTCGAAGATTATCGGACGTATCGTAATTGCGGACGATACCAGGATGAAGAATGTCAGTTGTGAAACAAAAAGGAAGTCGATGGAAAGGGGATACACAAATTCTCCAGAGAAACCAAGGAAGTGTTTGCAAACACTGTCAGCAAGAAAGATCATGGCTGCTGCTTTTTGCGACTCTAAGGCAGTGATTCTCGTCGATTTCCATGAATGTGGCACAATAAATAACTCAGAAATATATAGTCAAACATTAACAAAGTTCAGGCAGGAAATAAAAACATGAGTCGCGGAAGACTTAGCGAAAAAGTTTCGTATTATCACACAGTCAGTCGTACACGAGAGCTCCTACGAGGTTTTGGATGGGAGGTGTCTGATCACTCACCACACGGCCCGGATTTGACGCCGAGCGGCTACCACCTCTTCCCAGCAATGAAGACTTGGCTCGCTACACAACGCGTTGATAGTGACACCGAAGAGCATGCCGATATAAACCAGTCGTTGCAGTCGCAGGCGGCGGATTTCTACAAGACGGTATTGAAAAACTAATGCGACGGTATGATAAGTGCCTCAGTTTGAATGGCGATTATATAGAAAAATAACTTAAGAGTGTACTTATAAAATTTTTATAATAAAATTTGTTTTTTCCATTATGTAAAATTTTTATTTCTAAACGTTGTTACTTTCTGGGTAGCCCTCGCAATATGCCACCGGCCAAATTCTTCTAAAATTGGCTGTACTGTCGTGGTATTCTGTACTGCCTCTGGTAAACCAGCGCCTCATTTCCTGTCGGCATCCTGTGTTGTATCACAAGTGTTGCTGGAAACTACCCTTGTGGAGGGAACAACAGTTCCTCCACGTGCCCTCCCTGTTACCTTCAAATGTTTCACCTTCTTACACAACGCAGTCCTAGCAGCATAGTGCACCCTTCCAGTCTCTTTCCTATCAATACAGATTATAGACGACATAACTACTGTTGTTGGGCTCCACATTCACCCACAGTAACTTCCCAGTGTCACTTGTCGCACCTTCTTGTGGACTAAGCCTTAGAGTCATTGTGCGCGATTTGACTCGATTGCTTAGTACAGGAGCTCCTTGTGATATGTCAACATCGGCGACAGCTTCCTCGCGCTAGAATATTCTCCCACTAAGCTCCACCATACGTCATCGAAGGTCAGTTGTGGCATGATGCCGTTGCAAAAAGTCTAGCCCTAGGGTCATGCTGCAGCCATCAGTTATATGAGACACCACTTCCACACACTGCCTAAACCTGATTGCGTCCAATTGAAAATTCATTATTGTCGATTCCAGTAGTCGTATATCATTATCCCCGATCCCACGCAAGTTGGTGGGTCTCATTGCCTCTTATCCACAATATCTCTCAAGGCCACAAACACATGTGCCCCTGTGCCGAACAAAACCGTATTCCTTACCAACTATTACACTCACTGTAGCACATTCCACCTCTGCATTCGTTTATATGGCTTTCAAGCACGTTTGTTGAACTAAAACCGTGCGCCCAGACTGAAGCTCACAAAAAGAGTCTTGCCTTAGTGTTGTAACCACGTCCTGGCCGCTGCCGCCTTTATCCCTGCATTATGCAGTTTTCTGCCAAGTACAGCCAGACTGGCTCGCAATTCTTTTGTGTATATATTTTTCTTACTCACATTTCTCCTCACTGCACTTACCTACCGGAGGCTCTTACTGCAATATCTCGTGGGGGCGTCTTCTAGATTAATCAGAGTTCTACTAAACTAGGTACTGACACTAGGGTACATAGATACATTCTATCACTTTTGGTTATTAGTTCTGTGCATTTACCGTCTTGTGGGTCAATATTGTGACATTGTTAAGCACTCCTACAGTCAGTAGTGAGGCAGCAGATTTATTTCCTTTTGCTTGTGAAGTTGTGCACAGGATGGCGAAACCAGACGCACGTAGCAAAATCAGACAATAAGACGCGACGCACCAGTGTGTAAAGGTTGATTCTGGTATTTGTTCCTCGGAAAAGTTTGCTACTTTATAGGACAGTTTTCCTGAAAACGACATGCCCACATATTCTGCTGTGATGTGATGTTGTTCAGTGTTAGTTTGTCTTTGTTGTTGACTACGTGGGAACTTATTTTAATATTTAGTTAGTCTAATACCTACGGACTGTTGCCATTAACGTAAGCAGTTGTTTTAGTGGTGTTTAATTCGTCCGTTTGGCCAGTTGTTTCTAATGGGATTGTCCTGTATGAAGCCATTTTGTGCTTATGTGGATGGCATGAGGTTTTATTGATCCTGGTGGTTTCCTGTGTGCCCGTAATACACACTGCCAGAAAAAATTGTACACCTGAAAAGGCGACGTCCATTGAGATCCGATGACGGCATATGCCACAGGCGGGACACAAGATATGCTGAAAATGGTTTCAGCGTCATCTGTCAACAGATAGCGTAGTTGTGTAGCTACCAGAACGCCATCTGTGTCCACCCTGTAATAGGAAATACTCACAGCCAGCGCTCATGCTTCCTATAGCCAACTGAGCGAGTTTAAAAGGGGTCAAATTGTGACCTTCCGAGTGGCAGTATGTCCCTTTCGGAGAACTGCCACGCGCGTTGGACGCGCTGCGTCAATTGTGCAACGATGCTGGTATCACTGGTCACGTGAACAGTCTCATACCTATAGTCGAGTTTTTGGACGTCCACGCAGCACAGGTGCCCGACAAGACCATCGCATTGTAAGGGCAGAAGCAGCAGATGCTGCAGACACCACAGCACAGATACAGCGTGACTATTATTGACCTAAAAAAAAAGCACTCCCTCTTCAGGCCACGAGTGGCCTACCGGGACCATCCGACCGCCGTGTCATCCTCAGACGAGGATGCGGATATGAGGGGCATCGGGTCAGCACACCGCTCTCCCGGTCGTTATGATGGTATTCTTGACCAAAGCCGCTACTGTTCGGTCGAGTAGCTCCTCAATTGGCATCACGAGGCTGAGTGCACCCCGAAAAATGGCAACAGCGCATGGCGGCCTGGAAGGTCACCCACGGGAACCGGTGTATACACTGCGTCAAGGCCGTTACCGGTATTGAACCAAATGAAACAAAATCGCCATAACTTCTGAACAGTTTCCATTAGTACGTTCAAACTGCACGGTTGTCTGCCGGGAATGATGGGAGTTAGTATGTGCATGCACATGTGCCTTGTTGTTGTCGTCTATTTGCACGTGAAAATGTCACAGTTCAGCGCATTTGGGGGACTTTGAATTCGCATTTCGCGATAGAGAAGTCTCTTCACCCTCAACGGTTGACTGTGTGGTCTGCAATGTCCAGTCACAGCATAATCAGTGCGATATTTCTTGATGGCACGGTGGCTACCGAACGGTATGTGAAGGTTTTGGAAGATGATTTCATCCCCACTATCCACAGTGACCCTGATTTCGACAAGATGTGGTTCGTGCAAGATGGAGCTCGACCCGTCGAAGCAGGAAAGTGTTTGATATACTTGGGGACAGCATTCTGGCTCTGAGGTACCCAGAAGCCACTGGCATGAGCCTTGATTGGCCGCCATATTCTCCAGATCTGAACACATGCGACTCCTTTTTGTGGGGCTATATAACGTGTACAACAATATCCCCAAAACCATTGCTGAGCTAAAACCATTCACCATCGATGTTCCGCCACTTCAGTGGGTCGTGCAGAATTTCGCTATTCGTCTGCGCCAGATCATCACCAATGAGAGCAGACATCGAACATGTCATAACCTAAACCCGAATATGTGTGGTACCGTTTACATGTTGAATAGCGCCAGCCGCTGTGGCCGAGAGGTTCTAGGTGCTTCAGTCTGGAACTGCGAGACGACTACGGTCGCAGGTTCGATTCCTGCCGTGGGCATGGATGTGTGTGATGTCCTTAGTTTAGTTAGGTTCTAGTTAAACCTAAGTTCTAGGGGACTGATGACCTCAGATGTTGTCCCATAGTGCTCAGAGCCATTTGAACCATTTGAACATGTTGAATAAAGTGTGTGCACGCCTCAATTTGTAACGTATTTACGTTTTTTTCATATAGTTCAATAATTGTCTCCCTGTAAGAGGACATGTGAGCCGAGGTGTGTCAACACGAACAGTTGCGAAACGGTTATTAGCAGTGCGACTACAGCCACGCACCCCTCCAGCTCGTCTTCCACTCACGCAACAGCTTCGACACGCTGCGCCATCAGAGGACCACTTGGAACTTGGAATGGCGCTGCGTGGCCTTCGACACTGAAAGGAGATTCTGGCTGCATGCACGTGATGATCATTTGCTCGTAAGACGTAGGCCTGGCGAGCGCTGTCTCGCAGAGTGCATCCGTCCAAGACACACCGTGCGTTATGGTCTGGGGTGCGTGCGACAAGCTGCAACTGTCGTTCACCTTTGGTGTTTCTGAAGGGGTCGCTAACCAGCGCTCGGTAGATGCAGAATGTTATTGGACTCGTTCTTTTGGCATTCTTGCAACAGACAGGGCATCTGTTATTCCAACATAATAATGCTCGACCACACACTGCCCGTGAAAATCATCGTGCCCTGCAAGACGTGCAGCAATTTCGCCGGCCAGCACGATCTTCGGACTTCGAGCACGTGTGGGATACGATGGGACGAGTAGTGACTCGTGCGACTCGTCATCTACATCTACACCAACATCTACATCGTTACTCTGCAAATTACAGTTAAGTAACTGGCTAGAGTTCATCGCAACACCTTCACAACAATTCTCTATTATTCCACTCTCGAACAGAGCGTGAAGAAAAACGAACACCTACATTTTTCCGTGGGAGGTCTGATTTTCCTTACTAAATTGTGATGATGCTTTCTCCCAGTGTAGGTCGACGTCAACAAAATATTTTCGCATTCGAAAGAGAAAGTTGGTGATTCATATTTCGTGAGAAGATGCCGCCGGAACGATAAACGCCTTTGCTTTAATGATGTCCACCTCAAATTCTATCATGTCCGTCACACTCTCTCCCATCTTTCTCGATACTACAAAACGTTTTGCTCTTTCTTGAAAGCCGGCCGGTGTGGCCGTGCGGTTCTAGGCGCTGCAGCCTGGAACCGCGAGACCACTACGGTCGCAGGTTCGAATCCTACCTCGGGCATGGATGTGTGTGATGTCCTTAAGTTAGTTAGGTTTAACTAGTTCTAAGTTCTAGGGGACTAATGACCTCAGAAGCTAAGTCCCATAGTGCTCAGAGCCATCTGAACCATTTTTTTCTTCCTTGAACTTTCTCGATGTACTCCGTAAATCCTATGTGGTAAATATTCCACACCGAGCAGCAGCACTCCAAAAGAGGACGGACAAGCGTAGTGTAGGCAGTTTCTTTAGTAGACCTGTTGCAGCTTCTAAGTGCTCTGCCAATAAATCGCAGTCTTTGGTTTACTTTCCAAAATTTTCTATGCGTTGTTTCCAATTTAACTTCTTTGTAATTCCTAGGTATTTGGTTGAATTTATGTCATTTAGATTTGATTCATTTATCGTGTATGCGAAATTCAACGGATTCCTTTCAGCACTCATGTAAACAGCCTCACACTTTTCACTATTTACGGTCAGTTGACAATTTTCCCACCATATCTTTCCCAGATGGTTTCGCAAATTTGTTTTGATCTCATGACTAGACGATAAACGGTAGCACCATCTACAGACAACCAAAGGCCACTGCTCAGACTGTCCCCTAAATCATTTATAGAGATAAGGAACAGTAGAGGGTCTGTAACACTACCTTGGGGAACGCCACAAATCACTTATGTTTTAATCGATGAATTTCCGTTAATCACTACGAACTGTGACCTTTTTGACACGAAATCAAGAATCCAGTTGCATAACTGAGGCGATAACCTATAAGCACGTAATTTGAGCACAATCCGCTTGTGACGTACAGTGTCAAAAGCCTTCTGGAAATCTAGAAGTACGGAATTAATCTGAAACCTTGTCAATAACACTCAGCACTACGTGTGAGTAAACAGCTAGTTGTGTTTCACAGGATCGGTGTTTTCTAAATCCTTGTTGACTTTTTCTCAATACTCTTCGAGGTAATTCATAATGTTAGAACACAATATGTGTTCCAAAATCCTCCTGCATATCGACGGTAACCATATGGGTTGGTTATTGAGTTGATTACTCCTTTTGCTTTTCTGGAATGTTGGTGTGACCTGTGTAACTTTCCAGCTTTTGAGAATCTTTCCTCGAGCTAGCTGTTGTATATGATTGTTAAGTATGGTGCTATTGCATCAGCTTATTCTGAAAGGAACCTAATTCGTACAGTCTGGCCGGAAGACTTGTTTTTTTTGTTTCGCGATTTAAGTTGCTTCCCTACTTAGAGGCTATCTATTTCTAAGTTACTCAGGTTGGCAGCTGTTCATAATTCGAAATCTGGGATATTTGTTCGTCTTCTTTGGTGAACGAATTTCGGAAGGCTGTATTTAGCAACTCTACTTTAGCAGCACTGTCATTGATACTATTTCCATTGCTGTCGCGCAGAGAAGGCATTGATTGTGTCTTGCCCCTAGTATACTTCACATACGTCAGAATCTCTTTGGATTTTCTCCAGGTTTCGAGTCAAAGTTTCGTTGTCGAAACCATTATAAGCATTTCATATTGAAGTCCGAGCTAAATTGCGAGCTTCGGTGAAAGATCGCCATCTTCGGGATTTTGCCTTCGTTTACATTTTGTATGCTTTTCTCGTTGTTTCTGCAACAGTGTTCTAACCCATTTTGTGTACCAAGGGGGATCAGCTGCGTCGTTTTTTAATTTATTTGGTACAAATCTCTCAACTGCTGCCGATACTGCTTCTTTGAATTCAAGCCACATCTGGTTACACTTACACTGTTAATTTGGAAGGAGTGGAGATTATCTCTCATGAGGGTGACAAACGAATTTTTATCTGCTTTTCTGAATAGGTGTACTTTTTGTTCATTTTTCGGGGAATTGGGAGTTACGATATTCAGTCTCGGTAAGACATCCTGTGTTCACCAGTCCCTGCATCCGTTTTGATGCTCGTTGTTAGCTCAAGATTATTTGTTGCTAAGCGGTCACGTGTGTTTTCACAACCGTTTACTGTTCGAGTGGGCTCATGATGGACAACTGGCAGCTCTTACAGAACTGGGACAGAAAAGGGGGGTAATGACAGTGGCACGTAAGGTGCCCTCCGGCACACACCGTTGGGTGGTTTGCGGAGTGTAGATGTAGATGTAGAACTACAAGGACACGTCGAGCAGCGGTGGCAAAACGTATCCCAGGACAATATCCCCCATCTGTGCGATCGACTGGATGCCAGTTAGCGCCTACATTGCCGCCCGTGGAGGCTGTACCACATACCAATATGGGCGTTTCAGCATGGGTCGATACCTGTTTTCTAAGAACAACTTGTGCTATTGAGCAGTAAATGTAATCATTTCATACACTCCATATGCACTATTGCAACAATAAATCTTGAGTGCATCGGAAACCTCTACAAGGCAGTATATGTCTGTTGTTTTAGATACATACGGAGATATCGATTAAATTTATATCTTTGACTGTTTGCTGTTCAAAAATGAAGATGTCGCTGAATTGTATGTTTTACGTTTGAAATGATACCTGCGTTCTGTGTAGAGTCAATTTCAATCCCATTTTACTCCTTTCTTATTTCCTGGAACAGGAAAGGGAATGGATTAGGTTTAAGATGCCATAGTGCTGGGGAAAACCTAGTGTGACAAGTGATGTGTGTCTGATCCTGGATTTCATACCTAAGGCAAACAAATTTTTGAATTTACTGCCACTTTCTTAATTTTCCACCATTCCATAAATACGGCAATTTGCTCATGTCTACTGTCACATCAGAGAAGTGGAGGAGGAATCTGACAACATTGCATTATGTCATAGGAAATTCGGTGAGAATGTATCTGTCTATAAATCAACAATGACCCACTAGTACCAGCTGCCTACGAGTCTGTCACCACTGCACGAGCTTCCGTTAGTGATATGAGTTTGGAGACAGGTAAGAAGCAGGGAGTACCATGATAACCACGATTACGTACTAAACTAAACACAGTAGGTACCAAGTACATGTGTGCCGTGAGAGGTGAGGTCACTGCTGACGTTCTGGCCTTCAACACCACATAAAATCTTATAGAGGCAAATTCACACGTTTAATTCATAAGCAGCTGTGAATATAATCGCAATTTTTCGTGTTCTAGTATATTGTTATTAATTTATTAGTTAAATAAACAAATAAATTTATCTTTGTTTAAAATCTTTCGTTTGTCCAATACTTCTGGGATTCAGCACATTAATTCCGTTGTTTATAGCTTTTACAGCCTCACCTACATATCTGAGATCTGGAGGGTTATGAGAGATGACTTGTCTGACAGTGACAGAACACAGCTCTGCCGCTTTCCTTCTTTTTGCCTTTCTATACCAGCATCGAGCAAACTATTCATAGTCAGTGTATGAACATACTGTATACGCAAATTCACTGAAGTCAAATCCACTTAATGGTTCAAATGGCTCTGAGCACTATGGGACTTAACATCTGAAGTCATCAGTCCCTTAGACTTAGAACTACTTAAACCTAACTAACCTAAGGACATCACACACATCCATGCCCGAGGCAGGATTCGAACCTGCGACCGTAGCAATCGCGCGGTTCAGGACTGAAGCGCCTAGAACCGCTCGGCCACCACGGCCGGCAAATCAACTTAATGAATTGTTCTTTTGTGAGCAAACTACCAGAATTCGGTCGATATCCATCGTAAAGCAGATGATTACTCGACAGCCTTAACACAAGAGGCATACCTCGAAAAAACCATACCTTTCTGTTTTGATTAGAAGGATTTTAGAATCCGGTGTCATGAAATTTACCTTTTAGATTCCACATAATTTTTGATTTGGAATGCCCTATTGCACATATAAATGGTCTGTCTTTGAATTCAACGTTTTCTGTTACAGTAAATAAATCGTCTGAGTCAACAAATCCTTACGAACTGCAGTGTCATAGTTGTAAAAAACTGAGTGTGTCCATGTTCCTAGTAAACTTTTGATGATCATATCATGAACATTATAGTAGGGTTCTCTGACAGTCTCCCCTTAGCATGTGATACCTCGCAAGTACAAAAAAACCCAACTTTTCATGGGACAGGAAAAACGGGACAGGCCTGCCACGCCGATGGATTTACGAGGCACCGCTCTGAAATGGTTTTACCTCAGAATTTTTCATTCGTGGTTTACGAGGTATTACTAGGACAACGCGGATATCTTTCAGCAGTTTTTGATACAAATAACACAAAACGTAAAAATGTGACTCGTTAGGTATCACATGCAAACAGAATTTGTCTCAGAATTTTTTATTCGTGGTTCTAGGAAGATGCAGAACACTTTTCTGCAACGTTTAATATCATTAGCGAAAAATAGAAAAAAATGTGACTTATCATATGCTAAGGAGCGATAAGTCATTGTTAACTTTCATTCCAACAAATCTAAGATTATGTCTTTTCCAAACTTAGTAGCTTGGAGTGCACTACTTAGAGGGTATTTCGATGCAACGCTGACAAAACATTTATAAGGTATACAACGTAACATTGTAGGTGTTGCAAAATCCTCGGATGACCAGCTAGTACACCACCCCTTCATAACCACTTGTTTTTGTCAGAAAAAGAACTCTGTAACTCTGTATCTTTTGTCTATGTTCTTTTATTTCTATTTCTATTTGTGGGAACAAAGAATCTTTGTCGTATTTACAGCAGTGTTTGTTTTCTTAGTTAATGATTTGTGTACTATTAGCTTCTTCACTAGTTAGTAACATGCAGGGTGACAACAATTAAAGTTAAACTTTCAAACCACTGTAGAAATAACACAAGTAGTCTGAATGACATCAAATTGCAAAGGAATATTATCGGGGAAGGGGGAAAACGTGTGGCAGAAGAAAAATAAATAGTTACAAAATGTAGCAACAGATGGCGCTGTAGTCAACATAATTTAATAGTGTTTAACTATAAATGTCAAATGAATCATAAAACAATGCCTAAGGTGTACGTTTGACGTTAAACAGACTATACTACTCAGTGTGCGTGGGTGTACAGGTGTGATACTGTTAGTTACGTAAGCCCATCCACCACGGCAAGGTCATGTCACATCGGATGGGAAAAATCGGTTTTTAATTGTCCTGAGGCCAAAAAAAACCACATAAAAAGCATCAATCACATCGGTTTTTAACTGTCCTGAGGCCAAAAACCGCATAAAAAGCATTAATCAATATCAAATCGGATTATTAATTTCCGTCTGACTGGCGCAAAACGTGTCCAATATACTGTCCACCGTTTTCTGCAACAAGTTGAAATCGAGAAACAGCATGTTCCACAACTGATCGAAGTGTTTCCGGCGTCACGTTGAGAATGTGTTCCGAAATCTGTGCCTTCAAAGAAGATAAGTTTGCAATCGCAACACTGAACATATCTTCCAGCTAGCCCCACAGCCATGAATCAGATTAAGATCAGGTGATCGGGGCGGCCAGGCTGCAGGGAAATGCCGGCTGATAATTCTAGCATTTCCGAAATGGCGCTTCAGCAGCTGCTTAACTGGCTTTGCAATGTGCGGAGATGCGCCATCTTGCATAACAATGATCCCATCCACACATCACGCTGTTTGGGAGTTGGAGAGCTGGAATGACGTGGTTGCGCAAGAGACACTCATACCGTTTACCAGTGACTGTACAGGTAACAGGACCGGAAGCAGCTTTCTATGGTAAATGATGCCGTAAACTCGCGCCACACAGTGATCTTTTCAGGATGAAGTGGTAGTGGTCGATTTGCGTGTCGATTTTCCGTAGCCCATATTCGACAATTCTGTGTATCGACGTATCCTGTCAGATGGAAGTGGGCTTCGTCTGTCCACAAAATCTTTCACGGCCAATCATTGTGCACTTCTGTGCGTGCAAGAAATTCTAAAGCAAAGATCTCTCTTGCTCTCAGGTCAACAGGAAGCAACTCGTGCACATGGGTAATTTTGAGTGGATAGCAAAGAAGGATGTTTCGTAGGATTTTACCCACCGTGTCCACGGGTATGTCTAATGTTCGGGCAATTCTCTATGCACTACACATTTGCGCACCATCACTCGTATGCTCCTGCATTGCTGTGGCCACTGCTTCCACTGACGTCGAGTCAATTCGTTTCCTCCCCCGACCAGGATGCACACCGAAAGAACCCATCTTTTCGAATTTCCGAATCATTTTCTCCAGATCCACGGCAGTCATCGGACTGACGCCTTTTTTCAAACCCTTCAGTGTCCGGAACTTCTGCAGAGCGACGTGTGCACAGTCATCATTCTTATAATACAGCTTTACAAGCAGAGCGCGACCCTGCATTCAGACAGTAATTGGCGAACGTCGCAGACGCTAAAGGAGGAAAAGCCATGTACCCGTCGTGTTTATACCAACTTCAATGGGTCGTGTGCATGGCAGGTGACTTCATTTACGTGTTCTGACACATACAGCGTCATCTATTGATTAATTTCCACACTATTTTTTTCTTCTGCCATATGTTTTGCCCTTTACGTTCCAATTTGCCGTTATTCTGATCAGTGGTGGTATTTCTACAGCATTTGGAAGGTTTAACTTTTAACTATAATCACCCTGTACACTGCCTTACAAAAAAAGTGTAGCTCTGAAGACGTGACCGAATGTTAATGTAATTTCATACATATACACACAGCCGACTGATGTGTAAAAGATTAAGAGCTTCAGTTCTGCGAGACAGGTATAGTGCTGTCCCCTCCCCACCCCAACCTCAGAGTTTATTAGTGTTCTTCGTGTTTAGTGTTGTTTCCAGGCACGGTTGAGTATATAAGCGGCGTGAAAAGCATCAGATGTTGAGTGATCACTTCGAACGACGTAGAGATGCCACCTACACGTGTGAGACAGCGTTATCAGCACCTGACAGAGTTTCATGGGGCTGTCTGCATTTGTCTGGCTGATCGAATGTGCAGATTCGTGGGGCATTCAGGTGTGACAGGGCCCGAAGTTCGTCTGCATGGCAACGGTGGGGGCCGATATAGACGTCGTCAAAGTTCCCGTCGATCACGTCTGGCGACCACAAGGGAGGATCGCACTTTGTGCACCAAGCGCTGTGTAACCTCTTCACATCTGCGCCTGACATCTAAGACCAGGTATCGGAGACTAGCTCCAGCCGCACTAGGGAATCACCTCCCATGTGTAGACTGCCGCTAACACAAACGGCCGCGTCTGGAGTCGTGTTTTGTATGACGACGTGCGGGCATATCTGGCTCACGCGCAGGATCTGCCCTCTATTTTGACTGACAATGACGCGAGTGCAGTTTGTGCTTTAAATTTTTGTGTGATATCTGGAGTGCTTCCAAAACTATTAGGTGTCAGATTTCAATGTGTCACGGAGTGGCTCCGTCACCCACTATTTCTAAGTACTCACCCAGTCACTATCACCTGTCCTCTTTTAATTGTGTCTGTTCTGGTATTTTATCCTTGTTTTCATATCTCTTTTTCTGCAGCTTTTCGTCTGCATCTTATGGTTGGTATAACTCTCACACTATGAGAATTGTGTTCTCACTACCTGTGTGAGGCTGTCACACTGATTTACATTTTGTTTATTATGCTTTCATTTCTTTATCACTCTCGCCTGTATTTGTTGCAATGAAAGGCGCTGAAGATCTCTCTGTTTAGCACTCTAAAACACCAACCACCATCATCATCGTCATCGTCTTGATCAAGCACTACCCCAGATAACCATCATTGGCGAGTATTGGGGCGATTTGAGGAGAAGTCCAATTCCTAGTGTCATACTGTAGGGAGCCATCGGGTATGAGTTCAGGTCACGGCTGGTTGTGATTGAGTGAACCCTCAAAGCACAACCGAACGGGACGGACATCCTGCGCCGTCATGTGTTACCTTCCAAGCGACGGTATCGTGGTACACCGTGCCCATCCACACATGGCAGTCGCCATGAACTGTCTGCCTGTCTGCAGAATGTTGAGGTACTCTCATTGGCAGGAAAATTACCTTAGCTCTCCCCAGCAACACGTGTCTAGGATCATGTCGATCGTTAACTCTGTCCAAGATGTGAAGGATCAGTTACAACATATCTGTGCGAGATTGCCACAGGAGAGTTTACAATGACTCCATTACGAACCGAATCAGTGCATCCATTCAGGCCAGTGGGCAAATACTGCCAAGTTCATTGTAAATATTGTAATCACTGCAATAACATCACATATACTTACAGCGCGTGAAATTTCACTCCATTTCGTTCCTCCCTTCTGGAGGTTTCATCTGCTTTTGTCAGGTACTGTATATTTACCTGCAAAATCTCTTATACCTGATTACGGTCTTAGTTTTTGTGGTGGAATTATTTTTTGTTATAGGACTCATGGCTATCTCTCGAATCAGTTCTGGAGGATGGGAGAATCTGAGTTGGAACGGCATCACGCATCAACTTGTGTTTCGGCGGAAGATAGAACAGTTTACTTTTCAAATCCCGTTCACAATCCGAATCAGCAAAATGTATTGGACACACACAAGCATTAGTAACTGAAAATGAATCGGCACGTTTACAAGCACTTCTCCATTTTTGTCTCGTCTCTTTGTTCCAGAATATATAAGAAAATTCTTAACTTTTATCTTTGTCCGCTGTACAACAAGCGATCGCACAGCAATCCAAACTGAAAAGAATTCAAAGCGTAATATCAGTAACACAATCGTAGCATAACTTTGCACTTAACAGTCAGTCTTCAATAAGCACTCACGACCAGGTAAACGACGTTGTATTCACTCAGAAACGCTGTGATAGCACAGTATTTTATGGCTCTGGCGGACTACTGAGAGGCGGTTGCGTAGACTGCGACGTCAGCGAAGCAGCTTTCTACTTTGGACAAACTTCGCGATCCCTACGGTGTATTCTACTCTGCATAACAGAATTAAGGGACCACGTTTTGGTGTATTCTACTCTGCATAGCAGAATTAAGGGACCACGTTTTCAAAATCACCTAATTCCCACCCTTTGAGACATTTAAGTTTGAAATTTGGCTGAAAGGTGCGTACAGCCCTCCTCTGAAGTGGTGCAAAATCGTGGCGCCCTGCGACGTCATCCTCGGGCTCGACAAATCTTCAAGCAGCAAAGAGTTGGCACGTTGGGGAAAAAGGCCACAGGTCGAAAGCTCACGTCACGTGTTTGGTGGATTGGTGATGTCACATTGGTACCACACTTCACCATAATTCTGTCCAACACCACCGTGGACGTATCACACAATGGGAAGATCGTCACCGCACCTCTTACCCAAGTTTAACCCCTTCTTTTGACAGTACACCTGCTAGACCTTGTAGGGAAGCAGCCTACTCACTCCATATAAAAGTCATTTGTTTTGCATTGTGTGCCAGCCTAATCTGCGCAATACCTTAAAAGTAAAGTAAATAATCTGAAAACCTGACAGCATGTCAGGAATGATGCTAAAATGATAATGTGTTAAGTTTCAGTTTAGTAGCTTCGACAGTTTTCGAAATTGACGTTTTACGTAAAACTCATCGGAGCAACAGGAAGGAGCTAGAAAGTTCAAAATTTATATTCAGATTCCTTTCTCATTTTAATTTAATGGAAACAGCATACTGGATCTCAGAAAGTAATATTTTGGTTAAAATTCATGATTTTCTGTTTTTGTGTCCTAAAAGTTCGGAAGCAAGATAGATTACGTAAGTGATTAGATAAAGCTAGGATGTGTAGATTTAGGTAGAATGGAGATACGCTATAATAACAAAGATGTGAGAAGTTTCTAAAAGGTAGCTAAAAAACTACAGCTGTAGCGTCTCTCCAAACGGCAAGTTCAGAGATCATCTACTGCGTGCCGTACAACTAAAACAATTCTCTCGCCAAAAGTATTTAACAAAGCAACATTAGAATTTTGTTATAGATACTTACCTGTGTGCTGATTCCACAATTTAATCGAGAGCTTCATTGGCCTTCAGCGAATGAAGCAATTAATTATTTAGCAAATAGAAGTGGTGTTCTGCTAGCCCCAGCGGCTAGTCAGTAAGACAAATGTTGTCGGCTGCGCCTTCGGCGGTCCGCACCGCGGCTGTATGAATAATAGCGTGTGAGCTAGAGAAAGGCCCCAGTTCTCTTCTACACTCCTGGAAATTGAAATAAGAACACCGTGAATTCATTGTCCCAGGAAGGGGAAACTTTATTGACACATTCCTGGGGTCAGATACATCACATGATCACACTGACAGAACCACAGGCACATAGACACAGGCAACAGAGCATGCACAATGTCGGCACTAGTACAGTGTATATCCACCTTTCGCAGCAATGCAGGCTGCTATTCTCCCATGGAGACGATCGTAGAGATGCTGGATGTAGTTCTGTGGAACGGCTTGCCATGCCATTTCCACCTGGCGCCTCAGTTGGACCAGCGTTCGTGCTGGACGTGCAGACCGCGTGAGACGACGCTTCATCCAGTCCCAAACATGCTCAATGGGGGACAGATCCGGAGATCTTGCTGGCCAGGGTAGTTGACTTACATCTTCTAGAGCACGTTGGGTGGCACTGGATACATGCAGACGTGCATTGTCCTGTTGGAACAGCAAGTTCCCTTGCCGGTCTAGGAATGGTAGAACGATGGGTTCGATGACGGTTTGGATGTACCGTGCACTATTCTGTGTCCCCTCGACGATCACCAGTGGTGTACGGCCAGTGTAGGAGATCGCTCCCCACACCATGATGCCGGGTGTTGGCCCTGTGTGCCTCGGTCGTATGCAGTCTTGATTGTGGCGCTCACCTGCACGGCACCAAACACGCATACGACCATCATTGGCACCAAGGCAGAAGCGACTCTCATCGCTGGAGACGACACGTCTCCATTCGTCCCTCCATTCACGCCTGTCGCGACACCACTGGAGGCGGGCTGCACGATGTTGGGGCGTGAGCGGAAGACGGCCTAACGGTGTGCGTGACCGTAGCCCAGCTTCATGGAGACGTTTGCGAATGGTCCTCGCCGATACCCCAGGAGCAACAGTGTCCCTAATTTGCTGGGAAGTGGCGGTGCGGTCCCCTACGGCACTGCGTAGGATCCTATGGTCTTGGCGTGCATCCGTGCGTCGCTGCGGTCCGGTCCCAGGTCGACGGGCACGTGCACCTTCCGCCGACCACTGGCGACAACATCGATGTACTGTGGAGACCTCACGCCCCACGTGTTGAGCAATTCGGCGGTACGTCCACCCGGCCTCCCGCATGCCCACTATACGCCCTCGCTCAAAGTCCGTCAACTGCACATACGGTTCACGTCCACGCTGTCGCGGCATGCTACCAGTGTTAAAGACTGCGATGGAGCTCCGTATGCCACGGCAAACTGGCTGACACTGACGGCGGCGGTGCACAAATGCTGCGCAGCTAGCGCCATTCGACGGCCAACACCGCGGTTCCTGGTGTGTCCGCTGTGCCGTGCGTGTGATCATTGCTTGTACAGCCCTCTCGCAGTGTCCGGAGCAAGTATGTTGGGTCTGACACACCGGGGTCAATGTGTTCTTTTTTCCATTTCCAGGAGTGTAGTTGCGTATCAGCGCGCACTCCGGGTCGGAAGGGCGTGTCGCGTTTGGGCAGTTGTAAGGAACAGCCTTGGATGCCGTATTACGCAACTCGGCACGTAACCAGGCACTTAACATTGAGTTCGCATTGGGGTAAAGAGTTAATAGCGGACTTATGACCATAGATGTTGAGTCCCATAGTGCTCAGAGCCATTTAAACCGTTTTTTTCGTTATCTAGGGATAACAGGATCTGCGCAATAGATTCTGAACAGCTCTGATAGTGCAATTGCTGATATGGATAATCATTTGTCTGGAATTTTACGCTTTATCGTTTTCAGAATATAGTGAAAATTGTTATAGTAAACTGCATTTTCTATGAATCCCAGACATAGTCCAAAATCCTCAGTGTAATGAACTTCAACAATCAACAACTTTTATTCTCCAACACAGTGGGCACAGCGAACTCTAATTACAGGCATTACATTTTTGCTAATAACTTCCTGGTTGCCAACATTGTAGATAGAGAGCCTATGTTGAAACGGCAAATTCTAAATTTATTTTCTACCCACTGCCCCACAACCTCTGTACGTAGTTCTGCAAGAGTTGCCGGTTGACGAGTCGAATGAGCGACTTCTCGTCCCATCACATCCACATGTGGTCGACTGGAGACAAGTGGTGGCCAGGGAAGTTGCTGTATGTCTTGCAGAGAACGTTGAGTTTCACGGCCAGTGCATGGGCGAGTATTATCCTGTTGAAACATCACATTCTTGTTGCAAGAACGGCAAAACAACGGGTGTGTTAACATTCAGTACGAATCAAGTTCTAGTTAGTTCCCTCCAAAAACACTAGAGGTGAACGAGAGGCCCCAGACCATAAGGTCTGGGCTTGGGTTAGCATGTCTCGGACGAATGCAGTCTACGAGAAAGCGTTTACCAGATGCACGTTGGACGCGCAAACGACTATCACTTGCGTACAGGCATAATTATCTTTCATCGTGGAAGACCATGGCGTGCCATTCCATCTTCCAGGTGATGCTCTGACGCCACCAGTCGAGCCTTGCACGTCAATGTTGTGGCGTGAATGGTGGATGGCCTAAATGTGTGCGTTTCCATAGTCCCACTGATAATAATCGGTTCGCAACAGTTCGTGTCTGGTCTCACCAGCCCTCTTATCTATGCTGTGGTAGCTGTACGATCTGCCAGTGCTGTCCTTCCAATACAACGATCCCAGCCGGCGTCTGAGCTACGCAGATGTCCAAAACCTCGTCTACAAGTGTGAAAATGTTCACGTGACCTGTGATACCAGCACTGTTGCACAACAGAAGCAGCACTTCCAACTTGGGTGCCATTTCTTCGAAAGGACCATTCAGCCACTCAGAACTCGCTCAGTTGGCTGTAGGAAGCATGAGTGCGTCTCCGTGGCATGGTTCCCTGCTCGCTTCACACGTTTGCACCACACTGAGCCTTCTGGCTGTGAGCATTCCCTATTAAAGGTCAGGCACAGATGGTGCTCTGGTAGTTATGCCATTGTGCTATCTGTAGGCAAAAGAAGTTCAAACCGTTATCACTAAATCTTCTATCATCCATGTCGCACACGCTGCCATTTTGTTCCGGCAGTGTATGTTTCAAATATACAGAAAGCCAACATAGGCAGATGCCACAATCAATAAAACCTCATGCCACCCAGACAAGCACAGTATGGTTACATACAGGGCAATCTCAGCAGAATGCACAAAATCCCTTTAAAAACAACTGACCAAACTGGTAAAGTAAACATCTTTAACACAGCTGCTTAGAATAATTGTTACAGTTGTTGTTGTTGTGGTCTTCAGTCCTGAGACTGGCTTGATGCAGCTCTCCATGCTCCCCATGAAACTCTAGAATTTTCCGAATCTATTAAAAACTGTGCTAAAAATTGAGATAATAAACCATAAAGTTTGAGTTTTTTCTAAACATGAAATTTAAAATGTAACAGCTCATTCATTTTTTCATAAATTAAATAAATTCTAGAGTTTCATACACCTGTAAGTGTGGTTTGTATGCTGTGCAAAATTCATCGAAGAATCTCTCTTACTTGTGAAGAAAAGTCCACCTATAGCAACGAATTCAGCCAATAGTAAGCGAAAAATGATGACATTTCACATCAAAAAAATATATTTTGTTATATTTTTGAACTTCCACAGCTATGAGCGTGAATCCTGAACCTTTCCTGGTCATGCTAACAAAGTTTTATGAATTTATTTGTAAAAGTATAGACACTGGAAATTAAAATGTCTTGTGGTGCCTCTCCTGCTCCAAGTCGGCCAGTTTCACGTCCTACCCCCCTTAACCACATTTGACAGAATACATCTACGTACTTTAGTGTCAGCATCTAGGTTTAGTAGAAATTGTAGTAATTTATAAGAAGCCACCACGAAGTATTGCAGTAAGAACAACTGGTCTGTAAGTGCAGTGTGGCAACATGGGTGTCAGAATAATGTGTACTCAAAAGTATTGCGAGAAGGGCTAGTTGTACTTGGCAGAAAACTGCATCACACCGCGATAACAGCCGTAGAGGGCAGGGCGAGGTCCCCACACCAGGGCAAAACTCTTGTTGTGAGCTGCGTGACTGAGTTTAAGCGCAACAAATATGCCTCACAGCCATACAGCAGCTGTGGATTTTAAGGCAGAGTCCAGCAGCACCACCACGATGGCAGGTCCACGCCAGAGGACGGGACTACTGGGCACCACCAGCTGCAGCCACGTGTCCGACACTGGACCAGGCCAGCCACTACCTGCACTGAGCCTCCTTGTGGGACTCGGTGCCACAGCCCGCTGACCTGTCGTCTGCACTTCCCTGACCAGCACGTGCAGTGAGTTGTGTCCCACGCACGGCGGTCTTCCCTCGGCACTGCAGTGGGCGCAAGCCACCTAGTTGTGGGTGCCTGGCATTGCAGAACGCAGCTGCAGCGAAACACAGAGTGCACTGCTGACGTTACAGCCGTGTCTCACTGTTGAGTCAGCTGTATCTCAGCTTGATGTCAGCATCAGAGGGTATGTCAGCATCAAGGGTGCATACGCGAACAGCTCCCGACCAGGGCGGAAGTAGTCGCCTGCCAGCCTTTGCCAGCCAGGGTCTCTAGACTGGGGCATGTCTGCCTCGTGTTGCTGATGACGTGATGTGTATCTGAAGTTAATAAAATACTCATCTCAGTAACAGGGCCTTACAGGCCTGCAACCAGCACTACTCACCATACTGTGCACATTTCACGTGCGCGTATTGTGTCTGTTCCTTTGAACATGACTACTGATGTCAGCTGCATCAGGACTTTATGCGGAATCAGCGGCGAGAAGTAAAATGTGTGCCAGACCGGGATAAGAAACCGGGATCTCCTGCTTACTTGGCAGCTGCGTTACCGACTGCGCCACCTGGACACAATGTTTATAGCAAGTGCACGGACTATCGCAGCTTGCCTCCCAACCAAACCACATTCCCATCTAGCGCCACATATCCATACTCCCCCTTCATGTCCTCCGTTCTTGCTACTTTGAGATTCCCGCAGGAGGCCGAAAAGAATTGTGCTTCCGCACTGAAAGTAGTGAATTCATTTCCCGTCGAGACGAATCACGTCCGAAAGAAAAGACATCACGCATTCATACCACTGATTTGCCTCAGTGGGCAATGATTCCACCACCTTCAGTGGAAATGCAAAAAGAACAGACATCATGCATCCCTACAACTGATTGACCTCAATGTGCAATAAGTGCACCATCTTCAGTGCAGATACACAATTATGTTCGGCCTCCTGCGAGAATCTCGAAGTAGCGAGTATGGAGGACATGAATGGGACTTCAGATATATGGTGCCAGAGGGGAATGTGGGTTGGCTGGGAGATGTGCTGAGACAGTCCACGCAACTGCAATACACTCTGTGTCTGGGTGGCAAGTGGTTAACACAAATGCCTAGTAAGCGGGAGATCCCGGGTTCAAATCTTGGCCTGGCACACATTTTCACTCGTCGCCGCTGATTCCGCATAAAGTCCTGATGGAACTGATATCAATAGCTCCTTCCCTTTCCTTTCTCCCCCTCCATCTTAAATTTACATAATATACGGAGTAGAGTTTGCAATCTATAGACTGGTATCAGGAGACCTTAATTCGCTGCCAGTGGACAGCGGAGGATATACTACCCTCTGCAGCGTAATGTCTGATACGGAGCATGTAATATTGCCCCTTGTACCAAATCTGTGGCAGTTATTTATTCGGGGTATTATCATTTTAGCTATTTGGCTAGGTTGTGTAGAATGTATAGGTGGCTCATGATCAGACAGAAGAGGCAAATGTGGTAATGTGAGTAGCTAAAGGGTATTAATGTTGAGTTGTTATGGCTTTGGGCATAAAAATGAATAAGGATGATGACGTGGCGAAATCAGGAACACAAAGTGTCACTTGCGGTGAACCTGTACAATCAGTGGTTAATTAGGTAGTGCAGTGGAGAAAACGTTCATGAGTAAGAAGCTAGCGGAGAAAGATGGAGATGTGGGGTTGTTGAAATCACAGTCTAGGGATGGATTCAGCTGTAGCAAACTTTGTTACTTCCTTTTTTGGTAGGTCGTCTGAGGATGTTGCCATTTTTGAGGATCTCTTGTCACTGGGTGACGTAGGGGGTTGGTTGGCCTAGCAGATGTTGCAAGTAGCAACCACACAACAACAGGGGGAAGCGAAGTGAGTTGTGCGTTGCACAGACGCACCGGACAAGGCTGAAAGTTTTGAGCAGCTCGGCTAGGGATTGGTACAGAGATACAGGAAGCAAAATAGTTCGGGTTTTTTCGTGAACACTTGAATGGTATTTTTAGAAGGCACGATAAAACCATAGAACAGTTTGTAGTGAGAAAGTGCTTAATGTGCTAAGAATTGTTGACTAAAAGTGAGGAGGCAAAGAACGTGTTGCTACAGGAATCAGAGCAAATCGCACTTAAAGCTTTCCTGAGAGGTTTCGCAACAGAAATGTCTAGGCAGGTACGCAGTGGGATGGACTGTACACCCAGGGATCTCTGTGTAACGGTTAGGTTGGCGTTGTAATTCGTGGAGATTAATGTTGCGGTACGGGAAAGAGATACTTGAGGTGAGTTTAGTTGTGGAATGACAGGGTATCAGCAGAGGCAGTCCCGCCAACCACACAACAACAGGGGGAAGTGAACTATCAGCGGTTTGGCGGCAGTAACAGTAGGGGTGCTATGGACCAGCAACAGTTTTGTAGGAATAAGAGGAGGGGTGGTCTGAGTCGTAATAAGCACCAGTTAAATTTAACAGCGAAACCCAGACCCACAGGAATGATTTCTTAATAAAATTAAATGTAGTGAAACCAAATGCAGAGGTGGAATGTGCCACAGTGGGTGTAGTAGGTGGTAATGACTACAAGTTTTTGTTGGACATAGTGACACGTGCGTCGGTGACGTTGAGAGATATAGTGAGTAAAAGGCAGTAGGACCCACCACTTTACAATTTGCGTGGGACGTAGTTAATGATGTACGACCACTGGGATCGATAACGATGAATTTTCAGTTGGTGGCAACCAAATTTAGACAATGTGTGGAGGTGGTGACTTGTAAGTGAGGCGTACAGCATGACCCTATCGTTAGACTTTTGTGTCAGTATCACTCTGTAACTGACCATCGATGACATGTGGTGATTAGTGGGAGAATATTCTGGCTAGAGGAAGTTGTCGCCAACGTTGGTATGTCGTGAGGAGCATCTGTTGTACAAGTCAATCCAGTTAAACCGCGAACAATGACATTTTCGCTTAATTCAAAGGTTTGTGTGCCGAGTGACACCGGGAAGTTACTGTGGGTAAATGTGGAGCGTAACAACAGTAATTATGCTGTGTGTCCTTTAGGACAAAGTATTGTTTGCGTACATGAAAGCGACAGATGTAAGGTAATCTACATCTACATCCATACTACGCAAGCCTCCTGACGGTGTGTGGCGGAGGATACCTTGAGTACCTCTATCGGTTCTCTCTTCTATTCCAGTCTCGTATTATTCGTGGAAAGAAAGATTGTCGGTATGCCTCTGTGTGGGCTCTAATCTCTCTGATTTTATCCTCATGGTCTCTTCGCGAGATATACGTAGGACGGAGCAACATACTGCTTGACTCCTCGGTGAAGGTATGTTCTCGAAACTTCAACAAAAGCCCGTACCGAGCTACTGAGCGTCTCTCCTGCAGAGTCTTCCACTGGAGTTTATCTACACTCCTGGAAATTGAAATAAGAACACCGTGAATTCATTGTCCCAGGAAGGGGAAACTTTATTGACACATTCCTGGGGTCAGATACATCACATGATCACACTGACAGAACCACAGGCACATAGACACAGGCAACAGAGCATGCACAATGTCGGCACTAGTACAGTGTATATCCACCTTTCGCAGCAATGCAGGCTGCTATTCTCCCATGGAGACGATCGTAGAGATGCTGGATGTAGTCCTGTGGAACGGCTTGCCATGCCATTTCCACCTGGCGCCTCAGTTGGACCAGCGTTCGTGCTGGACGTGCAGACCGCGTGGGATGACGCTTCATCCAGTCCCAAACATGCTCAATGGGGGACAGATCCGGAGATCTTGCTGGCCAGGGTAGTTGACTTACACCTTCTAGAGCACGTTGGGTGGCACGGGATACATGCGGACGTGCATTGTCCTGTTGGAACAGCAAGTTCCCTTGCCGGTCTAGGAATGGTAGAACGATGGGTTCGATGACGGTTTGGATGTACCGTGCACTATTCAGTGTCCCCTCGACGATCACCAGTGGTGTACGGCCAGTGTAGGAGATCGCTCCCCACACCATGATGCCGGGTGTTGGCCCTGTGTGCCTCGGTCGTATGCAGTCCTGATTGTGGCGCTCACCTGCACGGCGCCAAACACGCATACGACCATCATTGGCACCAAGGCAGAAGCGACTCTCATCGCTGAAGACGACACGTCTCCATTCGTCCCTCCATTCACGCCTGTCGCGACACCACTGGAGGCGGGCTGCACGATGTTGGGGCGTGAGCGGAAGACGGCCTAACGGTGTGCGGGTCCGTAGCCCATCTTCATGGAGACGGTTGCGAATGGTCCTCGCCGATACCCCAGGAGCAACAGTGTCCCTAATTTGCTGGGAAGTGGCGGTGCGGTCCCCTACGGCACTGCGTAGGATCCTACGGTCTTGGCGTGCATCCGTGCGTCACTGCGGTCCGGTCCCAGGTCGACGGGCACGTGCACCTTCCGCCGACCACTGGCGACAACATCGATGTACTGTGGAGACCTCACGCCCCACGTGTTGAGCAATTCGGCTGTACGTCCACCCGGCCTCCCGCATGCCCACTATACGCCCTCGCTCAAAGTCCGTCAACTGCACATACGGTTCACGTCCACGCTGTCGCGGCATGCTACCAGTGTTAAAGACTGCGATGGAGCTCCGTATGCCACGGCAAACTGGCTGACACGGACGGCGGCGGTGCACAAATGCTGCGCAGCTAGTGCCATTCGACGGCCAACACCGCGGTTCCTGGTGTGTCCGCTGTGGCGTGCGTGTGATCATTGCTTGTACAGCCCTCTCGCAGTGTCCGGAGCAAGTATGGTGGGTCTGACACACCGGTGTCAATGTGTTCTTTTTTCCATTTCCAGGAGTGTATCATCTCCGTAACACTTTCGCGATTACTAAATGATCCTGTAACGAAGCGCGCTGCTCTCCGTTGGATCTTCTCTATCTCTTCTATCAACCCTATCTGGTACGGATCCCACACTGGTGAGCAGTATTCAAGCAGTGGGCGAACAAGTGTACTGCAACCTACCTACTTCGTTTTCAGATTGCAAAAAAATGGTTCAAATGGCTCTGAGCACTATGGGACTTAACATCTATGGTCATCAGTCCCCTAGAACTTAGAACTACTTAAACCTAACTAACCTAAGGACAGCACACAACACCCAGCCATCACGAGGCAGAGAAAATCCCTGACCCCGCCGGGAATCGAACCCGGGAACCCGGGCGTGGGAAGCGAGAACGCTACCGCACGACCACGAGATGCGGGCTTCAGATTGCATTTCCTTAGAATTCTTCCAATGAATCTCAGTCAGGAACCTGCTTTACCGACGATTAATTTTATATGGTCATTCCATTTTAAATCACTCCTAATGCCTACTCCCAGATAATTTACGAAATTAACTGCTTCCAGTTGATGACCTCCTATATTGTAGCTAAATGATAAACGATCTTTCTTTCTATGTATTCGCAGCATATTACATTTGTCTACATTGAGATTCAATTCCCATTCCCTGCACCATGTGTCAATTCGTTGCAGATCCTCCTGCATTTCAGTACTACTTTCCATTGTTGCAACCTCTCGATATACTACAGCATAATCCGCAAAAAGCCTCAATGAACTTCCGATGTTATCCACAAGGTCATTTATATATACACTCCTGGAAATGGAAAAAAGAACACATTGACACCGGTGTGTCAGACCCACCATACTTGCTCCGGACACTGCGAGAGGGCTGTACAAGCAATGATCACACGCACGGCACAGCGGACACACCAGGAACCGCGGTGTTGGCCGTCGAATGGCGCTAGCTGCGCAGCATTTGTGCACCGCCGCCGTCAGTGTCAGCCAGTTTGCCGTGGCATACGGAGCTCCATCGCAGTCTTTAACACTGGTAGCATGCCGCGACAGCGTGGACGTGAACCGTATGTGCAGTTGACGGACTTTGAGCGAGGGCGTATAGTGGGCATGCGGGAGGCCGGGTGGACGTACAGCCGAATTGCTCAACACGTGGGGCGTGAGGTCTCCACAGTACATCGATGTTGTCGCCAGTGGTCGGCGGAAGGTGCACGTGCCCGACGACCTGGGACCGGACCGCAGCGACGCACGGATGCACGCCAAGACCGTAGGATCCTACGCAGTGCCGTAGGGGACCGCACCGCCACTTCCCAGCAAATTAGGGACACTGTTGCTCCTGGGGTATCGGCGAGGACCATTCGCAACCGTCTCCATGAAGCTGGGCTACGGTCCCGCACACCGTTAGGCCGTCTTCCGCTCACGCCCCAACATCGTGCAGCCCGCCTCCAGTGGTGTCGCGACAGGCGTGAATGGAGGGACGAATGGAGACGTGTCGTCTTCAGCGATGAGAGTCGCTTCTGCCTTGGTGCCAATGATGGTCGTATGCGTGTTTGGCGCCGTGCAGGTGAGCGCCACAATCAGGACTGCATACGACCGAGGCACACAGGGCCAACACCCGGCATCATGGTGTGGGGAGCGATCTCCTACACTGGCCGTACACCACTGGTGATCGTCGAGGGGACACTGAATAGTGCACGGTACATCCAAACCGTCATCGAACCCATCGTTCTACCATTCCTAGACCGGCAAGGGAACTTGCTGTTCCAACAGGACAATGCACGTCCGCATGTATCCCGTGCCACCCAACGTGCTCTAGAAGGTGTAAGTCAACTACCCTGGCCGGCAAGATCTCCGGATCTGTCCCCCATTGAGCATGTTTGGGACTGGATGAAGCGTCGTCTCACGCGGTCTGCACGTCCAGCACGAACGCTGGTCCAACTGAGGCGCCAGGTGGAAATGGCATGGCAAGCCGTTCCACAGGACTACATCCAGCATCTCTACGATCGTCTCCATGGGAGAATAGCAGCCTGCATTGCTGCGAAAGGTGGATATACACTGTACTAGTGCCGACATTGTGCATGCTCTGTTGCCTGTGTCTATGTGCCTGTGGTTCTGTCAGTGTGATCATGTGATGTATCTGACCCCAGGAATGTGTCAATAAAGTTTCCCCTTCCTGGGACAATGAATTCACGGTGTTCTCATTTCAATTTCCAGGAGTGTATTTCGAATAGCAACGGTCCTACGACACTACCTTGCGGCACACCTGAAATCACTCTTACTTCGGAAGACATCTCGCCATTGAGAATGACATGCTGCGTTCTGTTGTCTAGGAACTCTTCAATCCAATCACACAACTGGTCTGATAGTCCATACGCTCTTACTTTGTTCCTTAAACGACTGTGAGGAACTGTATCAAACGCCTTGCTGAAGTCAAGAAACACGGCATCTACCTGGGAACCCGTGTCTATGGCCCTCTGAATCTCGTGGACGAATAGCCCGAGCTGGTTTTCACACGATCGTCTTTTTCGAAACCCATGCTGACTCCTACAGAGTAGATTTCTAGTGGATAACTTTGGCGCCAAGAAGCTTAAGTTGTTAGAGGGAACATTGTTTGCAACGTTCGAAATTGCGGAAGAGAGAGACTGCTCCACAGAGTGGCCGGACTGTGGAAGGACCAGCGTTCTGTTGGGACTGCGTTATGTGACAAAGTTAAGCATTTGAAGGGAACAGAGAGGGCAGATGGAGGAACTGTTGTTAGAATTTCAGGACCTGTTCTTTGCACGAAGGTGATTGCCTGCAATACTTGTAAATCAAACCAGGATGCCGACAGGGAAGGAAGCCCCGGTGTGCCAGAGACAGTAGAGAATACCACGGTCCCTGCAGCCGATTTTAGAAGATTTATCAGCAGTTTGCCCGCGGTATAATATAACGGCTATCGAAAAAGGAACAGACTTTTGAAATAAAAAAATTCACAATACGCAATTTTATAATATACATTTTAAAGGTACACTCTTAAGCTATTTTTCCACGTAATCGCCATTCAAACTGAGGCACTTCCCACACTGTGGCACAACTTTCTCAATACCACCTATGCAAGAATCAGCCGCGTGCAATTGCAACCACTGGTTTATGTGGGCATGCTGTTCAGCGAGAGTATCAAAACGTTGTGTAGCGAGCTACGTCTTCATTACTGGGAAGAGGTGGTAGTCGCTCTGCGCCAAATCCGGGCTGTATGGTGGATGGTCAGACACCTCCCATCCGAAACCCCTTAGGATCCCCCGGATACAACTGACCGTGTGTGCAAATTTTTCCCCGACATTTGTTTCGTGTCGCCCGCCTTAGCTTTGTCAGTGTTTGGCAATATCTCTATCAACTACCTCTTGAGTCGTATTCAAGGAAATCAATGGTAAACACTGCCGTAGAGTCCCAAAACACAGTAGCCATGATCTTTCTTGCTGACAGTGGTTGCAAACACTTCTTTGGTTGTTCCATAACTCACATGCTTCATCCATATCTTGTCCCCAGTTGGGATACGTTCGGTAACCCTTACCATTTTTCTCGTAATCTTCGAGGAAGGTGAGTGCTGCAGCCAGTTTCCGTTTTTTGTGCTCTTCTTTTAGGGTTTTGGGAAGACAACAAGCACAAAATTTGTTGTAACCAAGCTTATTCGCCACAATTTCATGCACCAAACTCAGTTAAAATGTTGCGAAAGTTTCGTAATCGTGAAACGACGATCTTCACGATTGTTGTCGCTGTTTCAGTTCGTCCGGCGCAAGGCTAGGTCTAGCACTGCAATCCTCATCATACGGCCGTCAATGTACCATTGTCCGCCCCCGGTAACTGATTGGTCAGCGCGACAGAATATCAGTCTTAAGGGCCCGGGTTCGATACCCGGATGGATCGGAGAAAAAAAAAATAGCTCTGAGCACTATGGGACTTAACATCTGAGGACATCAGTCCCCTAGAGCTTAGAACTACTTAAACCTAAGAAACCTAAAGACGACACACACATCCATGCCCGAGGCAGGATTCGAACCTGCGACTGTAGCGGTCGCACGGTTCCAAACTGAAGCGCCTAGAACCGCTCGGCCACCCCGGCCGGGTGGGTCGGAGATTTTCTCCGCTCAGGGGCTGTGTGTTGTGTTGTCCTAATCGCCATCATTTCGTCCCTATCGACGCGCAAGTCCCCGAAGTGGCGTCAAATCGAAAGACTTGCACCCGGCGAAAGGTCTACCCGACGGGAGGCCCTACTCACACGACATTTACATTTTTAATGCACCATTGCCTCACTCGGCTTTCACTCATTATTCCTTTGCCGTACACATTACAAACCTTGCTATAAATTTAGATTGCTTTGCAGTTTATTGTCAACAAAAACCTAATCACAGAACACACCTAACAAGTGGCGGGTTTTTCTACTGCAAGTAGGAGAGACACAGACCACACACTACGACCACTGATTGCGTCCTGAGTCTTGGCATATTGATGGCCGCCGTAGTCCCGCCCACCGCCGCCATAGACAAAAACGACTGTTACTGTCTGCATAGCCCTCGTAGAAGATAGTAGTAGCCCCTGGGACGGAGGGGAATTATAATAAAGAAGTCAACGGACGTTTCGTGGAAGTACCGATTCTGTTGCTACCACCACTATTGAACAGTAAGACTACGATAAATCCCTATAAGATTCCAAACATCTAGGAAACGATTGATAATTTCGGGCAGTGCCGTTTCTTCTGAACAGTGGACCTTAAGAGTGGCTCCAGACGATAGACAGAAGACTGCGTTTTCAGCGCCTTTGTGACATTATCAGTACAGAGGAATGCCGTTTCGCTTAAAGAACGCTCCAGCAAGATTCCAACGTTTTTTGAAACGAATGAAGTCTCGACAATGTCTAATATACGCAGGAACATAGGCAGAGATTTGGGGTAGTATTCAAGAGGTTACAGGCATCTCATTTACTTCTGAGTACTGAAAAATGCCACTTTGCCGTAGAAGAGGTATTACTTGGGTCACGCTATTATTAAGGATGGCATGAGGACTGATCCAAGAGTGAAACGAGCGGTGCAGATTTTCCGTTACCAAGAACAAGTAAAATGTTAAAGTCTTTTCTAGGTCTTTTAATGAAATATATATATATATATATATATATATATATATATATATATATTATGTAAAATGAATGGATAAAATTGGGGAAGAAATGGCTTTAAATATTTTTGTTATTTACTCTTTCAGAACGAACTTTGTTGTAGAACCCTTTTTTTTACGTGTGGTAATAAAAATTCATTGAGACGGAATTAAGCATATTTAAAATTACGTGAACTTTAACAACCCTCTCATGCTGATAAATTCAAACTAACTGATTAATAACATTTATGACTTTGAAAATTATTTAAATTAAATTTTTTACGTATTTCGGCCTTGGCACACATTTTATAAATGCTGTGGGCTTTTAAATATTTACTGAATTCTATCCCGGCGTTAACTATGGAACACAAGACTGTCTGTGTTAGCATAAAATGGTTAAATATTGCCAAGTCGACCTAGACGTTTAATTATCATTGACAAAACACATTTCACTATAGTTTTAAGTTATTTGCTTTAGAAATTGAAAGAACCAACAGATTAACAACTTCAACATTAATTATCCGCCTATGAATGCAGAAATGTAAAACCAGTAATAAATTCAGTCAGCCTCAGGATCGCTGTAAAAGAAAAATATTTCGTAATTCACTGCTAATTTTACTTGCTCCCGATTTACGGGTTTGGTTAATTTTATAGCGGAACAATTTTTTAAATGTGCCGCCGCTGAAAATCGTTCGGTCGCGGCACAGCCCAGCAACACCAACGATAATCGTTAAAAGTGCTGAAAATTCTTTAAAGAAATATTATAGATGACATGGGCAAGCTAATTTACATTAGTAATACACAATTTTGATAAATTATAATGTATTTAGACCACAACAATAATTAAAATTACACACCTTTATAATTTCTCCTCTAATGGCGGCTAAAGACAGATACGGACAAAAGAAGTCTACTCACGCATATAACGCAACATTCACAGGTTCCTCTCTCTCTCAGCTCTCGAGGAAGACGACAAAGAATGCACATTATGTAGTGCTATTTATACTATTGCTGATTATTAAAATCTCTTTGTAATCTTACAACATTATTTTCCTCTGTGGCTATATTTTATACTTTTTCATCGCAGATATTAACATATTTCGTAATTACATTATGAGTACAAAAATATTACAATCATAAATACATCGAGAATATTATTACAGAAAATATTACAATAATAACCAACGTCCTTTATACAAAATTAAATAATATTTTTTGTTAAACAATTACAGTACATACGAATTGCTGCATAGCGGCGTACATAGTACAACTAAACGTCATTTCAGTTTATTAACAGTGTGTGTGCTGCCAGGGAACGTTACAGTCTCACATTGTGGAAAATTTATGAAATGGTTTGTAGACACAGCATGATCACTTACACAATTATTAAAGAAAGACATCAAGTTCGTGTGGTCTGAGGAATGCCAGAAAGCTTTTGTTGAGCTGAAAGAAATATTTACATCGAGAGCACTGCTGGTTTCCCCAGATTTTCGGAAGGAATTTATATTATCATGTGATGTGTCAAATCATGCTCTCAGATGTATGTTGACACAGAAAGTTGAAGTAGAGGGACATCTTATTCCTTCTGCGTCAAGACAGTCGAATGTAACTGGGAGGAATTATTCTACCACTGAGGGAGACATTGTTAGCCTGGTGCACGGAGTAACACTCCTCCGCTGTTACCTGTATGGAAGGAACTTTAAAGCAGTAACTGATCATGGTGTTTTGAAATAGTTGCTATGTTTGAAGGACCCGTCCAGTAGACTGACCAGATGGGCGCTAAAACTCAGTGAATTTGAATGTGAAGCAATGACAAATCAGGGAGAAAATGCAGATGCATTAAGCAGGAAAGTAGTGGTGAGACAAGAAAAGGCCAAGACCTGGTGCAGTAGGAGAGTGTTGGTTGGCTGACTGGGGAAGGGGACCAAACAGCGAGGTCATCAGACTCATCGGATTAGAGAAGGATGGGGAAGGAAGTCGGCTGTGCCCTTTCAAAGGAACAGACGCAACATTTGTCTGAATCGATGTAGGAAAATTACCGGAAACCTAAATCAGAATGTTTGGACGCAGGTTTGGACCGTCCTCCTCCTGAAAGTGAGTCCATTGTGCTGACCCCTGCGCCAACTCGCTCTTTACCGAGAGTGTAAGCAGTACAGTAGGCAGCAGCAGTTTGGCACGTGTGATGAATGTTGTGATTATAAGTACGAGTGTTTGTACCGGCGAATTTAAGGGAAGAGGTATTAAAGGAAATGCATAATCCCGTTTTATCTGGCCACAGAGAATACAGGACCACGAATGAGAGTTTGGCGGAGAAGTACTGGTGCAGGGGAAGGAAAAATGATGTCAGCCGGGACATCAGAAATTGTGTGCAGCGTTCACAGCGTGGAGATTCTAGTCGAAAGCAAGTAATATGGCAGAGGCTGCTACAAACGATAGAAGCGTATAGTTTTATCAGGGTGGATGTGGTAGTACTTTCAACCAGACTCCATCGGGAAATCGTTTTGTCCTAATCACAGACCTTTTTTCTGATTATATGGAGAGGGTAGAGATGACAGACCAAAAGACAATCGCAGTCGTGCAAGTGTTGGTGGATGGATGGGTACTGAACTTTGGCATGCCAGAGTCAATAACAACTGATCAAGTAAGGTACTTCGTTCCAGACCTGATGAAGGGATTATGCTGGTTATTGAAAATGAAGAAATTAATAACTAGTCCATTTCGTCCTGAGTCAAACGGAAGAACAGAGCAGACTCATCAGACTATGGGAGGATATTTAGTCATTACATGAAGTCCCACCAAATGGACTGGACACGTAATTATCTTTTATGGCGAGAGTATATGATTCAATGGTACAGACTAGCACAGGGTTGTCGTTCTTGAAGGTAGTATATGATAAAAAGATGACATCACCATTTGCTATGATGAGGCAGAAAGGAAGTATGAATGGAGAGTGTGTCCAAGAATTTGCGAGAATGATGAGAGAGGTGTAGAAGATCTTTTTCTACACAAGCCAACACTAAGGTGTTAGAAAGGCAAGGGGAGGCAGTGAGACATAAGGAGATTTTATGACGATTGAAGGTGGATCAGTGATTGATCTTGTAGAGTGAATACATTATGAACATTAATAAAACTGACTGAGACGTGGGAGTTAGGAAAAGCAGTAAAAGTGTGGACGGGGCCTAATCAGTTACCGTTGGTTGCACAGAAAAGACATACACTTTATTTAAAAAAAAAAAAAAACTCTCAACAATCATTTTAAAAAAGATTTTACTACACTGGCGGCTGAAAGCCTTATTAAAAGAATTGCAAGTTACTGTCGGCTGAAGGCCACAAGCAATGTTACACGCAATCAACGGCTGAAGGCCTAATTAAGAAGGTTCCAAATTATTCGCCGGCTGAAGGCCAGAAGCAATTTCAAAAAAATGCACAACGGCTGAAGGCCTGAATTACCAAGAAAGTGGACAATTACATGTTAAAAGTACCAAAAACCCTTTTAACAATCTTAATAGCTGTAACAAGTTATAGTGACGGCTGACTGCCTTAACAAGACAGAACTGAAACTATTTGTCAGCTGAAAGCCACAGCCAATGTTACAAACAATTAACGGCTGAAGGCCTGAATTACAAGCGAGGAAGCCAGTTACACATTAACAAATACTAAGATATTTTCTTCTTAACAATCAAACGGAAACAAGCTATGGTAATGGCTGAAGGCTTTATTAAGAAAAAATTGCAAATTATTGGTCGGCTGAAGGCCACAAACAATGTTATGCACAAGCAACAGCTAAAGGCCCGATTACGAAGGTTGAAAATTATTCGTCGACCGAAGGCCACAAGCAATTTCAGAATACAAAAGGGCTGAAGGCCTGAATTACAGCCGGCAGGAGTGGCCGTGCGGTTATAGGCGATACAGTCTGGAACCGCGGGACCGCTACGGTCGCAGGTTCGAATCCTGCCACGGGCTTGGATGTGTGTGATGTCCTTAGTTTACTAAGGTTTAAGTAGTTCTAAGTTCTAGGGGACTGATGACCACAGCAGTTCAAAAATGGTTCCAATGGCTCTGAGCACTTTTGAACTTAACATCTGAGGTCATCAGTCCCCTACAACTTAGAACTACTTAAACCTAACTTACCTAAGGACATCACACACATCCATGCCCGAGGCAGGATTCGAACCGGCGAACGTAGCGGTCGCGTGGTTCTAGACTGAAGCGCCTAGAACCGCTCGGCCACCAGTGGCCGGCGACCACAGCAGTTAAGTCCCATAGTGCTCAGAGCCATTTGAGCCATTTTGAACCTGAATTACAAATAAGGTGGACAATTACACTTAAAAAAGAAACTAAAACCCTTTCAAATATTCTTAATAACTTGTAACGAGCTATAGTGATGGCTGAAGGCCTCACTAAAACAAGACTGAAAATTATTTGTTGGCTGAAGGCCACAAGCAATGTTACAAACAATTAACGGTTGAAGGCCTAATTAAGAAAGGGTTCAAAATTATTGGGGGCTGAAGGCCCACAAGCAATTTTCAGAATACTCAAAGGCTGAAGGCCTGAATTACAAACTGGAAGGCAGTTGCATGTTAAAATATTAAAACCTTTTGAAAACAATCTTAACGAATTGTAACAGGCTATAGCGATGGCTGCAGGCCTTATTAAGAGAAAATTAAAAATAATTTGTCGGCTGAGGGCCCAAGCAGTGTTACGAACAATTAATGGTTGAAGTCCGGAAGTAAAAGTGGGAAAGGCAATAACATGTTAAAAAATTTGGGTAAATTGTAAACAATTATGACAACTTGTCCAAATAACATGGTATGATCCGCAGACAGTGCTCGCTGGATCGACCTGAGGAAGATGAGTACAGCTGTGTAAGCGGTGAGACAGGCAGCCCAGAGTTGTACTCGCGTAACAGGTAACAGGATAGCAACTCACACTAGGGGTAGCTTAAGTGTCGACCAACCGACTAACCAATCCGCCTAACATCCGATCACTGGTAACAACGATTGAATATTTTTAGGCAAGGGCGAAAAGACGGACACTACCACGTCTTCAGAAACACATCCAAGGCCGAAGAAAACACTAGAAACAAGGTAGACGTCCCAAAAACATATGCACAGTACAATTCAAGAGGCTGTCGAACTACACGCCGTGTCGGACATCATCAACACGGCGAGGAAAGGTACACCGCCGGAACAATACGCTAACCGCCAGGGCAGGTAACTGGGAAGTTAGCGGCCACAAGGCAGAAAATACTGCTGTCCAAACTAACATCAAGGAGTACAAGTCGGCCAATAGCTTTCGCCAACCTGACAGACTCCACTTGTTGCAGTCGGTCTCACCGACCCTGGGAGCAGCAACACGCAAACAACAGCGAGACCTCAAACAGTAGAGGTTTCCGTACTAGACACGGTTCACTCAACTTCAAATGTCCTGGGTTCAGTCGTCGGCTACAGCCCCTCGGTCCGACAGATCCTGCACGCCGCCAGCAGTCCTGGCCTGTCTTCACACTGCAGACATCCTCGCTGATCCGTCCCAAGCTGAACTGCCTCGCACACACGACGACCCAGAATGCATACAGCATATGAATAACTGCACATTAAAAACCACACAAGATACACATGGATTGGCGAACACAATTCCACAGTGTCTCAAACAATACTAAAACCAGTCACTGTAAAACAAAAATGGCTCAAATGGCTCTGAGCACTACGGGACTTAACTTCTAAGGCCATCAGTCCCCTAGAACTTAGAACGACTTAAACCTAACTAACCTAAGGACATCACACACATCCATGCCCGAGGCAGGATTCGAACCTGCGACCGTAGCGGTCGCGCGGTTCCAGACTGTAGTGCCTAGAACCGCTCGGCCACCCTGGCCGGCCACTGTAAAACAACACAGACGAATTATAAGTCGGCACAAACACAGAGAAGCCAGAAGCGCTCGGAAAACCAAATGCACGTCGTCCGCTGCGACGATCGACCGAACGACCAACCAACGGTCGACCCCACTCAAGTGAGTCACGGAAAAGATCGCAGTATAAATCGCCGAGTGACAGCTTAATGCCATGAGGTCACTTCGACGGGTGGACACACACACACACACACACACACACACACAGGGGAAAGGTGTACTACTCGAATATCACAGTCCATTCAACTAAAACTCCCTGAATCCAGTCCTTGACGTGGTCGTGCACTCTCGCGACCACACCCTTCCGTCGGACAAAGCATGTGTCTCGCCAGCGGTCGGGCGAGTACTGGCTGTCCAGACCTCACTGCTGCTCCGTCCCAACTCAACTCCCAGGACACACGACTACCCGGAAATCCTAGAGCGCGCTCCAAAGATGGTACCACAGTACGCGCTGTCTATAAGCGCTGCTGCTGCCACTCACCGACAGACAAGGCGAGCAAACGTAGTGGCGCCAGTGAACACAATAAGAAAACGACACGCCACTATCGCTATTACAAAATGCCAAGCTATGAACGGCATCAACGCGAGCAACACACGGCTCACCAACAAACTGCAGGGACGGATTCCTGGTTGGAAATGAAGAAAAAAAAGTCCTATGAACATGCGTCCAGAAATGGACGTTGTGCGTACAACGACAGCTTTCGTCCTGGAACGCAGTACAAAACAGCGTCACATCCACATCAGAAGTGGCCTCTACGGGACTGCAGGTGATGGCGACAGAAGTGGTTGTCATGCAGGGTACACATAACCGTACTTTGCCTTACATCAGGCTGGCAAGCCACTTCACTGATGCTTGTACTAGGGTTCGTCTCAATCTCCTCTGGAGAAGTAGGGGGAAGCAATATATTCGATACCTCATCCAGAAACGCACCCTCTCGAGATCTGGACAGTAAGCTACACCGCGATGCAGAGCGCCTCTCTTGCAGAGTCTGCCACTTGAGTTTGCTAAACATCTCCGTAACGCTATCACGGTTACCAAATAACCCTGTGACGAAACGCGCCGCTCTTCTTTAGATCTTCTCCGTCAACCCGACCTGGTACGGATCCCACATTGATGAGCAATACTCAAGTATAGGTCGAACGAGTGTTTTGTAAGCCACCTCCTTTGTTGATGGCCTACATTTTCTAAGGATTCTCCCAATGAATCTCGACCTGGCACCCGCCTTACCAACAATTAATTTTATATGATCATTCCACTTCAAATCGTTATGTACGCATACTCCCAGATATTTTACAGAAGGAACTGCTACCAGTGTTTGTTCCGCTATCATATAAACATACAATAAATGTTTCTTCTTTCTATGTATTGGCAATACACTACATTTGTCTATGTTAAGGATCAGTTGCCACTCCCTGCACCAAGTGCCTATCCGCTGCAGATCTTCCTGCATTTCGCTGCAATTTTCTAATGCTGCAACTTTTCTGTGTACTACAGCATCATCCGCGAAAAGCCGCATGGAACTTCCGACACTATCTACTAGGTTATTTATATATATTGTGAAAAGCAATGGTCCCATAACACTCCCCTGTGGCACGCCAGAGGTTACTTTAACGTCTGCAGACGTCTCTCCATTGAGAACAACATGCTGTGTTCTGTTTGCTAAAAACTCTTCAATCCAGCCACACGGCTGGTCTGATATTCCGTAGGCTCTTACTTTGTTTATCTGGTGACAGTGCGAAACTGTATCGAATGCCTTCCGGAAGTCAAGGAAAATGGCGTCTACCTGGGAGCCTGTAACTAATATTTTCTGGGTCTCATGAACAAATAAAGCGAGTTGGGTCTCACGATCGCTGTTTCCGGAATCCACGTTGATTCCTACAGAGTAGATTCTGGGTTTCCAGAAATGATATGATACGCGAGCAAAAAACATGTTCTAAAATTCTACAACAGATCGATGTCAGAGATATAGGCCTATATTTTTGCGCATTTGCTCGACGACCCTTCTTGAAAACTGTGACTACCTGTGCTCTTTTCCAATCATTTGGAACCTTCCGTTCCTCTAGAGACTTGCGTTACACGGCTGTTAGAAGGGGGGCAAGTTCTTTCGCGTACTCTGTGTAGAATCGAATTGGTATCCCATCACGTCCAGTGGACTTTCTTCTGTTGAGTAATTTCAGTTGCTTTTCTATTCCCTGGACACTTATTTCGATGTTAGCCATTTTTTCGTTCGTGTGAGGATTTAGAGAAGGAACTGCAGGGCGGTCTTCCTCTGTGAAACAGCTTTGGAAAAAGGTGTTTAGTATTTCAGCTTTACGCGTGACATCCTCTGTTTCAATGCCATTCTCATCCCAGAGTGTCTGGATATGCTGTTTCGATGCACTTACTGATTTAACGTAAGACCAGAACTTCCTAGGATTTTCTGTCAAGTCGGTACATAGAATTTTACTTTCGAATTCACTGAACGCTTTCCATCTGCTTGGCCGTACTCAAGCTTCTCGGCTTCTTCCCAACATGAATACCGGACCCTTCTGCTGCTCACAGTACGCCGCGTCAATCATACAGCCTGCCACACACGAGGAGCACAGGGCACGTGGTCAGACGAACTGTCATTCGTCAGCACCACCAGCTGTGGCAACGATGCACCTCCGGACAAACTTTCATCGACAGTTCGCCAGTTTTATTAATGTTCACCCTGTGTACTCCGAAAGGGTAAGTGACGAGTAGCTGTGACCTTGAGTGTAGCAAATCCGAGCGGTCCATCCACGAATTTCTCTCCTGTACCAACCTTGTCATCTCAGGACAGTTCAGTTCTCGAAATCTACGTCATCAATTATTTGCTGCATGTATTGCAATCTCTGTCTTCCTCTACAGTTTTTACTCTCTAAATATCCCTCTAGTACCAATGAAGTTATTCCCTGATGTCCGAACAGATATCCTATTACCCTGGCCCTTCCTCTTGTCACTGATTCCTCTCTGCAGAGAACGTCATCATTTCTTTCCTTATCAGCGCACCTAAATTTCAACATTCTTCTCTAGCACCACTTCTCAAATGCTTCGTTTCTCTGGTGTTTACTTTTCCTACAGTCCATGTTTTACTGCCACACAATGCTGTGCTCCAAACTACATTCTCAGAAACTTCATCCTCAAATTAAGGCCTATGTTTGTTACTAGTAGCGTTCTCTTTGCCATAAATCCTCTTTTTGCCAGTGCTAGTCTGCATTTTTGTGTCATCCTAGCTCCGTTCTTCATCGGCTATTTTACTGCCTAGACAGCAAAATTCCTTTTAGTTCGTCTTCTTCGTGATCCCTAATTCTGATGTATTGTTTCTGACTGTTCTCATTTCTACTACTTGTCATTCTTCGATTTACTCTCAGTCTGTATTCTGTACACGTTAGGCTGTTCTTTCCATTCAACAGCACCAATAATTCTTCATCACTTTCACTGAGGATATCAATATTATCAGCGAACCTTATCATTGATATCCTTTCATCCTGAATTTTTGATCCCTCCCTTGGACCTTTCTTTTATTTTCATTCTTGCTTCTTCAACAGTAGGGGAGAAAGATTACCTCCCTTTCTTACATCCTTTTTCATCCGAGCACTTCGTTCTTGGTCTCCCTCTCTTATTGTTCCCTCTTGGTTCTTGTATATATTGTATACTACCCGTCTTTCCCTATAGCTTACTATATTACGCAGAATTTTGAACATCTTGCAGCATTTTACATTGTCTAAAGCTTTTTCCAGGTCGACAGATCATACGGATGTCTCTCGATTTTTCTTCAGTCTTGCTTCCGTTATCAACCACAACATCAGAACTGCCTTCTGGTGCCTTTTCCTTTCCCGAAGACAAGCTAATCATGTAACAGATTCTTAATTTTATTTTACATTCATTTGTATATTATTCTGGTCAGGAACTTGGATGGCCGGCCTGGGTGGCCGAGCGGTTCTAGGCGCTACAGTCTGGAACCGCGCGACCGCTGCAGTCGCAGGTTCGAATCCTGCCTCGGGCATGGATGTGTGTGATGTCCTTAGGTTAGTTAGGTTTAAGTAGTTCTAGGTTCTAGGAGACTGATGACCTCTTAAGTTAAGCCCTATTGTGCTCAGAGCCATTTGAACCATTTTTGAACTTGGATGCATGAGCTGTTAAGCTGATTGTGCGATAATTCTCGCATTTGTCGGCTCTTGAAATATTCCCACTTGTGCTAATGATCTTTTCCCGAGAGTCTGATGGTATATCGCTATACTCATACGTTGTACACACCTCTGTGAATAGTAGTTTTGTTTCCACTTCCCCCAGCGATTTTACAAAATTCTGATGAAATGTTATCTACCTCTTCTGCCTTATCTGATCTTAAGTCCTGCTAAGCACCTTTAAATACTAATATTGGATCTCCTGCATCGTCCATATCGACTCCTGTTTATTTTTTTATCGCGTTATCACGCAAGTCCTCCCCTTCATACAGGCATTCAGTGTACTCTTTCTAACTATCCGCACTCTCCTCTGCATTTAACTGCGGAATTCCCATTTCACTCTTAACATTATGACCTCTGCTTTTAATTTCACTGAAGATTGTTTTGACTTTACTGTAAGCCGAGACGGTCGTTCAGACAATCATTTCGTTTTCGATTACTTAACATTGTTCATGCCACTATTTCTGCTAAAGGTCCCTCTACTTCCTAATAATTTAATTCCCGTCCGCCCCGATAGCTGTGTGGTCAGAGTGACGCATTTTCGTCCTACAGGCTCGGGTTCGATTCGAGGCTGGGTCGAGGAATTTCTCCACTCAGGGAGTGGATGTTGTGCTGTCTTCATCATCGTTTCATCCCCATCCGGCGCGCAGGTCGCCCAATGTGGTGTCGAATGTAAGAAGACCAGGACCAAGGCAGCCAGACCTGTCCCGCAAGGGGCCTCCCAGCCAATGACGCCAAACGCTCATTTCCATTTAATTCCCAACCAACTTGTATCTCTGTGTTCTTGAATGTCTCCAGGACTTTTTGTATGACCGAAAGCTGTCCTGACTGATTTTTTTTCTGCATAGCTTTATTTATCTCAGACAACGAGGTATTCCAAAATATGATCCATAGGTAATCCTAGTTGCAGTGGACTGGATCCCCCGAGCAAGAGAGGGACAGTGAATTTGTAAAATTAAAAAAGATAAAATGTAGCCATATAGTTTCAGTGTAGTAAATGTACAGTGACTGACATTGACAGCCTAGTGCAAAATGGGAGTCATAAGGGTGGAGAACGAGTTGTAAGTAAGACCTGATGTTTCAGTTCTTCCCTCTGGAGGGGTAATGTAGTGCCACTACCTGGTTTTAGTGGAGGTTTCTGTTGTAACTGCGAGTGGGACGGTTGCGGGGTTGAAATGACGGAAAGCGCGGCAGGACCCGCGGAGAGGCCCGTGAACAACAACACAATGGGAGAGGACGCACACGACCAACAAAGGACAGAACGAACAACAACAAGATTGAACAGCAGAGTCACAAGGAAACCTAACAAACACATCCACTCGTACACAGTACAAGAATGTAAGTAAGTAAGCTGTCTAATGCGAAGCGATGTGTCCACAGACGTTCGCGACATTGGACTAACTGGCTTAGCTTTTTTTTTTCCTTTATTGTATTTCAATTCCCCCCCAAGGGGGCGGGCTGGCAGCAGCTTATTACGCTGCTCTGCAGTCTACAGACTTTTTAAAATGTAAGGAGAAGTTAAGAACCAATAAAAGCAGGCGATAAAATGGGGACTTAAATTGTAAAACTGCGGACTGGCTGAGCGAGGGGGAAGTTTTTTTTTCCTTTATTGTGATTTCATTCCCCTGCCCCATATGGGCAGGGGTGGGCTGTCAGTGGCACAATCCGCCGCTCTTCAGCCGAGTGACATAACAACTTAAAGTAAGAATAAAATTTTACATACATAAGGCGAGAAAGGGGAACTTAAAACAGAATAATGGGAGAAAATGGAGGTAAAAATAGACTAACATGGAGACGTTCATGGAGGACAGTTAAAAGTCAGCAGAAAGCTAAAAAACACTGTTGGCGAGTCTTCAAAACTCAGAAGACACTGAATGGACATGCACACGCTAAAAGTCGGCCACAGTAGTAAAAACACTCCGAAACAACACGCTTAAAACCCACTTGGAGCACACACGACGAAGAATAAAACTGCCAGGCGGGACCCGCCGAGGGAAAGGGCGGAGAGGATGGAAAAGGAGGGGAGAGCATGGGGCAGCAGGGGAAGCGGCGGGATGAAGAGAGTAGGGGCATCAGTGGGTTCACGAAGAGGCAGGAGACACGTGGGGTAGGAGTGGAAGAGGGAAGACAGGGCAGGAGGGAGTGCAGAGACACTGAAAGGGGGCACAAGAGAGGGATGGGGAGTAGGAGGGGGAAGCCGCTCAGGAGGAGGGAGGGGGAGGAGAGGGAGCCCTGAGGAGGAGGCAGGAAGATGGGGTTAGAGTTGGTAGGAAGGGTAATTGTCAGGACGAAGCTCATCATCCGGGAGGGGTAGACAGTGGAAGTTGTGTTGGGAAAGGAGATGGAGGGTGTGGAGATGGAGAGAGGGTGGGAAACAATGGTAAGGGCGTGGCAATGGACTGCAGTTGGAGAGGAAGGGATACACCAGGGTGTGAGGGGGATCAAGGCGGCGGACAATATATAGTGTGCGGATGTGTTCAAGCAAACGGAGAAGGTGGGGGAAGGGGACGAGGTTGTAGAGGGTGCGCGTGGGGGACGGAAGGCGGACGCGGAAGGCGAGGCGGAGTGCATGGCGTTCGAGGATTTGGAGGGCCTTATAGAATCGTGGGGGGGGGGGGGGGGGCGCGGAAATCCAAGCGACGCTGGCATAACAGAGGATGGGGCGGATCAAGGATTTGTAGGTGTGAAGGATGGTGGAATGATGCAGACCCCACGTCCACCTGGACAGGAGTTTCAGGAGGTGGAGGCGGTTGTGAGCTTTGTTTTGGATGGTAAGGAGATGGGGAGTCCAGGTGAGGTGAGCGAGAGGCAGGCGCTTAAGTAGTCTATCAGGGGCGCCGCTATTGGCCGCTGGGACCACGTGTTCCACTGTGGCGCCCTCACACTAAAAACGGGCCAGGAGTCGCGCGCCGCCACAGCTTACGGCGCGATGGTGCAGACACATCTAGGAGTCTTCGACGTCCACTACATCTGGCAGGGATTCAAATTCCACGGCGCGCGGTACCAGACTTTCAATTAACTGGAAGAGGCCGCCGCGAATTAATGTAGTGGCAGCCACATATCGATAAGCACGAGGTGGCGAATTGTGGGTCAGAATAAAATGTACACAGAAGGATTACGAGATCGGCTAGCCGTTCTCGGCAGAAAAGAGCATCACACAGAGATAATAGCTGTAGCGGACAGGAAAGGTAACCACAGCGGGGCAAGACTTTTCTTGTGAGCTACACTGAAAACTCAAAACATTATGACCGCTGCTGCTGCTACGTTGGTTGCCCCTGATGGGGTTGCAGGTACGTGACGCCGTAACAAAAGTATGTAACCGGAGCAGACACGGACGGGGGATCACCCTTGCGAAGAAATGGGCTGCAAATGCAGAAATCCATCGAGATAAGCGACTTTGACAAAGGACAGATTATTATTACGCAGAGCCTGTGAACGAGTATCTCGGAAACGGCGACGCTGGTGAATGTTTGTGTACTGCTGTCGTGAGCATCTGCGGAAAGAGGTAGACGGACAGTGAAACTGCCACTAGGCCGCTGTGCCGCTAAAGAGGAGTTATTGAACGCAGTTTTCCGAAATTCCTTCACCAGGGAAGACGAATGGAATATTCCAGAATTTGAAACACGAACAGCTGCTAGCATGAGTTTCTTAGAAGTAGATACTTTAGGGATTGCGAAGCAACTCAAATCGCTTGATACGAGCAAGTCTTCAGGTCCAGATTGTATACCGATTAGGTTCCTTTCAGATTACACTGATACAATAGCTCCCTACTTAGCAATCATATACAACCACACGCTCACCGATAGATCTGTACCTACAGATTAGAAAATTGCGCAGGTCGCACCAGTGTTTAAGAAGGGTAGTAGGAGTAATCCATCGAACTACAGACCTATATCATTGACGTCGGTTTGCAGTAGGGTTTTGGAGCATATACTGTATTCAAACATTATGAATCACCTCGAAGGGAACGATCTATTGATACGTAATCAGCATGGTTTCAGGAAACATCGTTCTTGTGCAACGCAGCTAGCTCTTTATTCGCACGAAGTAATGGCCGCTATCGACAGGGGATCTCAAGTTGATTCCATATTTCTAGATTTCCGGAAACCTTTTGACACTGTTCCTCACAAGCGACTTCTAATCAAGCTGCGGGCCTATGGGGTATCGTCTCAGTTGTGCGACTGGATTCGTGATTTCCTGTCAGGAAGGTCGCAGTTTGTAGTAATAGACGGCAAATCATCGAGGAAAACTGAAGTGATATCAGGTGTTCCCCAAGGAAGCGCCCTGGGACCTCTGCTGTTCCTGATCTGTATAAATGACCTGGGTGACAATCTGAGCAGTTCTCTTAGGTTGTTGCAGATGATGCTGTAATTTACCGTCTAGTAAGGTCATCCGAAGACCAGTATCAGTTGCAAAGCGATTTAGAAAATATTGCTGTATGGTGTGGCAGGTGGCATTTGACGCTAAATAACGAAAAGTGTGAGGTGATCCACATGAGTTCCAAAATAAATCCGTTGGAATTCGATTACTCGGTAAATAGTACAATTCTCAAGGCTGTCAATTCCACTAAGTGCCTGGGTGTTAAAATTACGAACAACTTCAGTTGGAAAGACAACATAGATAATATTGTGGGGAAGGCGAGCCAAAGGTTGCGTTTTATTGGCAGGACACTTAGAAGATGCAACAAGTCCACTAAAGAGGCAGCTTACACTACACTCGTTCGTCCTCTGTCAGAATATTGCTGCGCGGTGTGGGATCCTTACCAGGTGGGATTAACGGAGGACATCGAAAGGGTGCAAAAACTGGCAGCTCGTTTTGTATTATCACATAACAGGGGAGAGAGTGTGGCAGAAATGATACGCGAGTTGGAATGGAAGTCATTAGAGCAAAGACGTTTTTCGTCGCGGCGAGATCTATTTACGAAATTTCAGTCACCAACTTTCTCTTCCGAATGTGAAAATATTTTGTTAAGGCCAAACTACATAGGTAGGAATGCTCATCAAAATAAAATAAGAGAAACCAGAGCCCGAACAGAAAGGTTTAGGCGTTCGTTTTTCCCGCGCGCTGTTCGGGAGTGGAGTGGTAGAGAGACAGTATGATTGTGGTTCGATGAACCCTCTGCCAAGCACTTAAATGTGAATTGCAGAGTAATCATGTAGATGTAGATGAGGTAGGCGCTAAACGGTTGGACGTCGACGAGACTCTTCACAGAACGTGGGGTTGCGAGGAGGCTTGTCTGCTCTGTAAAGTAGGATAAATGGTGATCTGTAGCATCGCTGCCGAAAGAGCACAACGCTGGTGCCCGTACAAGTGTCTCGCAGCACACCGTTCGTCGTACACCGTTGAACACGGAGCTCCGCACCAGACGTGTTGACCCAACGACATCGTGAGTTACGATTGCAGTGGGCACGGGACCACCGAGATTCGACTGTCGATCAATGGAAACGTTTCGGCACATTTTTGCTACACTACGTCGATGGTCGTCTATACATACGCCGTCGTCGAGGTGAACGGTGGTTTGAAATGAACGCAGGCTGGTGGGAGCAGTGTATGCTATGGGAGACATTGGCTTGCGCTTGCGTGGGACCTGTGGTAGTAATCGAAGAGGCTGACAGCTGCCAAGCACCTGCTTGACTTGTTGCCCGACGGCGGTGTAATCTTTCAGCAGAATAACTGTTCGTGTCTCGGAGCTAGAGTCGTGCTACAGTGGATTGAGGAGCATTATAGTGAAATCGCGTTGATGTCTCGGGGACCAAATTCGTTTGATGTAAATCCTATGAAACCCATCTGGGTCGCTATCGGGCGCCATCACCGTGTACGCAAATCAGCGGCCCGTTTTTTACGCGAATTACGTGACCTGTGCTTAGACATCTAATGATACCTACCTCTACAAACTTACTAACAAACTGTCGAAATGCTGACTCGCAGACTCAGAGGTGTATTTGGTTCCAAAGACGGACAAACAAGCTACCAAGCTGGTGGTCATAATGTTTTGGCTCATCGGTGTATGCGACTGGGAGCAGGGTTTCCTTGCAATAGAATGCCTCATAGGCATATATAAACAGCGGTGCGCCCGCACGGCAGTCTAGCCTCAGCACCATGGTGGATGCAAGCCAGGCCTGAGCTGCTTTAGTGCAGGCATCCACCACTACAGAATGCAGTCGCGGCAAAAATAGAGTGCGGCGCTGACGTCGAAGTCGTGACCCAATGTGGAGCCGGCCAGCACTCAGCCTGACGTCAGCACCACAGGGCATCCACCAACGCTAGCAGCTCCTCATCAGGGCTGGAACAGCCGCCGACGACCCTCTGTCGGCCTGGTTTGCGAGAGCAGGGCTTGTCTGCCTCGCACTGCTAGTGACGAGCCGGCCGGGATGGCCGAGCGGTTCTAGGCGCTACAGTCTGGAACCACGCGACCGCTACAGTCGCAGGTTCGAATCCTGCCTCGGGCATGGATGTGTGTGATGTCCTTGGTTTGTTAGGTTTAAGTAGTTCTAAGTTCTAGGGGACTGATGACCTCAGATGTTAAGTCCCATAGTGCTCAGAGCCATTTGAACCATTTTTTTTATTTTTTGCTAGTGACGTTATGTGTATCTGGAGTTAAAATACTTCGCTCAGTCATCAGAGTGTCACTGGGCCTCACTGGCTCTTCGCCGCCACCATTTACCCTGTCGAGTCTAGTCTCCACTCTATGGTACACATAAAATAGTGCTAAGCCTTATTGCTAAACAGATACATGCTTATCTTCAGCACACTCCCCCTCTACAGCGTATTAAACATAGTGCTAAAATCTGTACTTGCGTTATTTAGGAGCATAACGATTGTCAACATTTTTGTTGCTCCTTTACTCTAAACTCTTAAGTAAAAATTCTTTAAATTTTCCGATTTTACCGAGAAAACTTAGGCATGTTTGTTGAAAATGTTCCTGAGCTCTTCTCAGCTCTCTTCTCTGACATCTTCTATGTTACAGAGAATTTGACCACACTCAGCAAATTCTGGTTCACGGTTTTCCATTCTTTATAGACGGGGGCAAATGCAGTATAGCAAATTATCCTTTGTGCCAACGCCGAAATTGCTAGATAATAGGATAGATCATCTCTGCTTGGCTCCGTCCTGTTGAAAAAGTTTGTGACTTCTTGCTCTGCTTTAATGAGGGAAATCTCACGTCCTCCTACATTTATACCTGCGGCAAGCTGTCGCAGAAATTTCGACTTCAAGATGACGTCGACAGTCAGCTGCGAAATTATAACAGTATTTAGGACAAACGTTATCCTTCGAAACTAAAAAAAAATCTTACTTCTTTCTTCAGTTGAAAGTTTTGCCTTTTTTCGCTCCTCTCGCCTATGTTTTAGAAGCTGCCCACTCTTCCGCCTGTTCAGAGACCAACTTACGACTTACTATTGAAAGGTCATGTTAATTTCTTCAAACTGTTGTCATTTACGCATACATTCCACTTCCAAATTTACTGTGGTGTTTCTATCTGGGAGGAGACTGAGCAGTTACTTTTACACATAAACAATTTACTTTTACACATAATGTTACTTTTACACATAATCAAGAACGATCTGTCACACCACTACACTTTAAAACACAGTTTATATGTAATTCATGTCACACAGTCTCATACGGAACCTACATCTGCTTTCTTTTATATACTGTATATGATAAGATACTGTCATCCCCATTCCCTTCTGGGTGAAAGGATGAATGAGCAAATGTATTTCTAGTTGCATGCTTGAGGGTAGCACACAAGTCTTTCTGCTAGAGAACAGTAGGACCAATGTCGGAACAGGTAGCTACACTTCCTAAAATCAAAGAGGTTTCTATTCTTAGTATGGTCCTGTCCGTCCCTTGTCATGTTGGTATTGGAAGCTGCCTCTCTGGTCACTTCCGCTTGTATATGTTAAGCACCCTCGGTAGGGGCCCAGGCCAGTCCGTCCGTGGCGAGCGTCTGAAGTGGTAAGATCTCTGGCTAAGAGCGTCTATGCTAAGTCCATAGGACAATGAATTTCTTAAGTTCAGCGTAACTGAAAATTTAATCACCTTTATTTCGGGTTTAGATCTAAAATATCTAATGTTATCTTAAATTGCAACACAGCGTAATTAGAGTTGGAAGTTCAGAATATCTTCCAGTAGTTGCTTTCTCACTACTTTGTGAGTAAAGTGGAACCACGTGTGGATGATCCGTAGCTCTAACTAAGATCATCAACCTTAAATGCGAATGTGCGTGAGATTATAATGTCTCGTCTTGACAATATTTTTCAATATAGCAACTTATGTTCAACGCACGTAGGGTGTACTTTGTGAGACCAGTACCACGTCCTTATACAATTGTTTGACCCATCAGGTTAATAGTAAGACTATAGTAACCTGTTCGAGGTTTGTCTTTTGTAATTCGTGTTTCAATGTAATTAATTTTAATTATCAAAATTATTGTGGAGTTACACCCTTTGTGTAAACCAAGTTGACCACGTGAAGCACGTAGTGTGATCATCAAAGTAGCCCCCAGCTATTCTTTTCGGGAAGATTTCACAGAGAGTTGTTATGAATTTAGTATACTAGTGTGTGGTAATTTCATGACGGACAGGATTGCGCTACGAACGTAACTTCTTTGGGTGAAAATTGAATCGGTAAGTTGTGGTTAATTTCCTCTTGCATATGTTTCAACGTTCTTCATGTGTTATTTTATGAATACAGTGTTGTATGCAGTCTCCCAATCTTGGCTCCATATTTGATGTGTTCCATAAGATTACAAACTCACATTTTTACAATCCTAAATAAGGCACCAGTTTAGTTATGAATCAAATTTAATATGCTGAAATTTTAACAGAACAATGATCAATGTTAAAATAAATGCCCAAATAAAAACCGATTTATTTCTTTTTATTGAAATTGTCTTTATATATATATATATATATATATATATATATATATATATATATACACTCCTGGAAATTGAAATAAGAACACCGTGAATTCATTGTCCCAGGAAGGGGAAACTTTATTGACACATTCCTGGGGTCAGATACATCACATGATCACACTGACAGAACCACAGGCACATAGACACAGGCAACAGAGCATGCACAATGTCGGCACTAGTACAGTGTATATCCACCTTTCGCAGCAATGCAGGCTGCTATTCTCCCATGGAGACGATCGTAGAGATGCTGGATGTAGTCCTGTGGAACGGCTTGCCATGCCATTTCCACCTGGCGCCTCAGTTGGACCAGCGTTCGTGCTGGACGTGCAGACCGCGTGAGACGACGCTTCATCCAGTCCCAAACATGCTCAATGGGGGACAGATCCGGAGATCTTGCTGGCCAGGGTAGTTGACTTACACCTTCTAGAGCACGTTGGGTGGCACGGGATACATGCGGACGTGCATTGTCCTGTTGGAACAGCAAGTTCCCTTGCCGGTCTAGGAATGGTAGAACGATGGGTTCGATGACGGTTTGGATGTACCGTGCACTATTCAGTGTCCCCTCGACGATCACCAGTGGTGTACGGCCAGTGTAGGAGATTGCTCCCCACACCATGATGCCGGGTGTTGGCCCTGTGTGCCTCGGTCGTATGCAGTCCTGATTGTGGCGCTCACCTGCACGGTGCCAAACACGCATACGACCATCATTGGCACCAAGGCAGAAGCGACTCTCATTGCTGAAGACGACACGTCTCCATTCGTCCCTCCATTCACGCCTGTCGCGACACCACTGGAGGCGGGCTGCACGATGTTGGGGCGTGAGCGGAAGACGGCCTAACGGTGTGCGGGACCGTAGCCCAGCTTCATGGAGACGGTTGCGAATGGTCCTCGCCGATACCCCAGGAGCAACAGTGTCCCTAATATGCTGAGAAGTGACGGTGCGGTCCCCTACGGCACTGCGTAGGATCCTACGGTCTTGGCGTGCACCCGTGCGTCGCTGCGGTCCGGTCCCAGGTCGACGGGCACGTGCACCTTCCGCCGACCACTGGCGACAACATCGATGTACTGTGGAGACCTCACGCCCCACGTGTTGAGCAATTCGGCGGTACGTCCACCCGGCCTCCCGCATGCCCACTATACGCCCTCGCTCAAAGTCCGTCAACTGCACATACGGTTCACGTCCACGCTGTCGCGGCATGCTACCAGTGTTAAAGACTGCGATGGAGCTCCGTATGCCACGGCAAACTGGCTGACACTGACGGCGGCGGTGCACAAATGCTGCGCAGCTAGCGCCATTCGACGACCAACACCGCGGTTCCTGGTGTGTCCGCTGTGCCGTGCGTGTGATCATTGCTTGTACAGCCCTCTCGCAGTGTCCGGAGCAAGTATGGTGGGTCTGACACACCGGTGTCAATGTGTTCTTTTTTCCATTTCCAGGAGTGTATATATATATCACCGGTTATCATAAGATGATTACTAAAAGATTATAATTAATCTTAGTCTGGTTGGGAATTTGGTAAGCTAGACTGGATACCTGGTGAAACAGTTGCTCAGGAATGCAAGGTTAACTTCCCCAGATAGCTCACAGCTTTTAACCCGATTTTATTGTCTTGAATAACAGCACCGCTTTCAGAACAAATTAATGCATCCACGTTATGCTATTTACAAGACTCTCCGTATCCAGAGTAGCAGTTAAGTTCTCTTGTATCTAATCTTATCACTAACAGGAAACACTGTCGATTTCATGTCGTCCATCCTGGCCAGAAGGTCGCACCTGATATCTTCATTAGGGTATAGGTTCTTCTCTCATCTATACCTGTTTCCTGTTTATGTTTCGGTGAAGCCTACAGATTCCGGTTTAGAGCTGGATCTCGAATCTCTATGACCTCCCTCCATTCTCCCGTTCTCTTGACTGGTGTTGTACAGCATTTGGCTGATAGAATCTATCACCTGACCTCTGGTTGTGCCACTTTTTTCTCTGGTTCTATGACCTGTTATTGTTCCGTTCCCCAAAACTCCTCATTCACATGCTCGTCCTCAAGTAAACTGCTGTATTGCTGTCTATCTGTGGCAAAATTCTCTCTTCTGTCCTCCATCACGTACTCGTCCAGCTCTGTTAGGATCAATTTGAACGCTTCTAGATCATCTTCCTCTACACAGAATAGACAGTGGACCGTGAACATCGTATTGACGAATAACTGTATCAGCTCGCCAGTATGGTAGGGGGCGATCAAATGCTGATTTTATTTCAGAATACCATACAATCACACTGTGTTCATCTGGAATAGCTTATCTGATGGAGGGCAGGGTTTTTATAAGGCACATTCTCTTCTGTTCTGCAGCTGTCCACTATGATTTCATCACTTCTGTTTTAAAACTCTGCAAATGTTCTGCAGTCTCTTATAATTGGCAGAACTCAATTACTTTGATGCTTGTATGGCTACTCGTAAGCTTTCACTACCTCTGAATTGGTATGGAATTCGGTAAACTATCCTTGAACTGTCCGGTCCACGTATTTATATGCAGAATTCCACCTTCAATGTATGTTTAGAAGTAAAAAAATCCTTGTCATCTAAATATTACTTGGTGTTGTAGACAGACTCCGACACATTTGTTTCTCCGCAATTGCCATTGCCCGCACTGGCGAAAACACATCACTGGACTTTCGGATATCAATTGTATGGCGTCAGCCTGCGGAATACCTTCTACATCCGATGCTGTTTGTGCTTGCATTGCTGACACTCTCCTGTTTCAATCTGTACACGTTGAGACCGAACCAGTTATTCCGCTTCAGTATCATATCACGAGGGCATAAAAGTGTTCTTGTCTCTTTTAAGTAAATAGTCATTCTCTTTCATTTAATACTTTTCTGTGAATTTCTGATGAAGGAAGTGACATCACTGTGTATCTGTATTATAAATCACATTGTAACGTTGATGCATTAAGTTGTTCTGAAAGCGGTGCTGATATTCAAGACAGTAAAAGCTTACCAAATTCCCAACCAGACTACCATTAATTATAATCTTTTAATAGTCATCTTTAATAGTCATCTTACGACAACTGGGGATTATATATATATATATATATATATATATATATATATATATATATATATATATATAAAAGAATTGAAATAAATCATTTTATATTTGGACATTTATTTTAACATTGATCACTGTTCCGTTAAAATTTCAGCATATTAAACTCGATTCATAACTAAACTGGTGCCTTATTTAGGATTGTGAAAATGTGAGTTTGTAATCTTACGGAACACATCAAATATGGAGCCAAGATTGGGAGACTGCATATAACACTGCATTCATAAAATAACACATGAAGAACGTTGAAACATATGCAAGAGGAAATTAACCACAACCAACCGATTCAATTTTCACCCAAAGGAGCTATATTCATAGCGCAATCCTGTCCGTCATGAAATTACCACACACTGATATACTAAATTCATACTAACTCCCTGTTAAATCTTCCCGAAAAGAATAGCTTAGGGCTACTTTGGTGATTACACCACATGCTTCACGTGTTCAACTTGGTTTACACAAAGAGTGTAACTCCACAATAATTTTGATAATTAAAATAAATTACATCGAAACGCAATTTACAAACGAAAAACCTCGAACAGGTTACTATCGTATTACTATTAACCTGATGGGTCAAACAATTGTATAAGCACGTGGTACTGGTCTCACAAAGTGCACCCTTCATGGGTTGAACATAAAGAAGGGTTGCTATATTGAAAAATATTGTCAAGACGAGACATTATAATCTCACGCACATTCGCATTTAAGGTTGATGATCTTAGTTAGAGTTACGGATGATCCACACGTGGTTCCACTTTACTCACAAAGTAGAGACAAAGCAACTACTGGAAGATATTCTGAACTTCACACTCGAATTACACTGCATTGCAATATAAGATAACATTAGATATTTTAGATCTAAACCTGAAATAAATGTGATTGAATTTTCAGTTAGGCTGAACTTAAGAAATCCATTGTCCTATGGACTTAGCAGAGACACGCTTAGCTGGCGATCTTACCACTTCAGACGCTCGCCGCAGACTGACTGCCGTTGGCCCCTACCGAGGGTGCTTCACAGATACAAACGGAAGTGACCAGAGATGCAACTTCCTATGCCAACATGACAAGGGACGGACAGGACCATACCAAGAATAGAAACCTCTTTGCTTTTAGAAAGCGTAGCTACCTGTTCTGACGTTGGTCCTACTGTTCTCTAGCAGACAGGCTTGTCTGCTACCATCAAGCATGCAACTAGAAATACATTTGCTCATTCATCCTTTCACCCAGAAGGGAAGGGGGATGACAGTATCTTATCATATACAGTATATAAAAGAAAGCGGATGTAGGTTCCGTATGAGACTGTGTGACATGAATTACATATAAACTGTGTTTTAAAGTGTAGTGGTGTGACAGATCGTTCTTGATTATGGGTAAAAGTAACACGTTCCACTGCTCAGTCTCCTCCCAGAATACCTCCCAGATAGTCAGAAACACCAAAGTAAATTTAGTAGTGGAATGTACACCGTAAATGACAACAGTTTGAAGAAATTAACATGAAAGGAATCCAACAGAGACCTTTCAACATTATGCACAACCTATCCTTCTCCCTGTATGTTGGTATATATTATTAAATGTTGAATTGTCATGTGTCTGCTTGGTGATGAAGTATCAAAGATGGGTTAGCTGTTGAGTTTCTGATGCCAACACAAGTGCTTGTATAACTTTGGTCAGAGATGCAACTGTTTCCCTCTTGGCTCCAGGGGTTGGTAGCATTACCCTCTCCTCTTCAGGGAAAGCCGAGCGCTGTTGGGGGTGGGTGGGAGCCAGTGATGGACCCTGGCATAAGAAGTTTTGTAGACAATAGGTATGAGGTCTTGTATGATTTATGTGTCTAATCCATCTCTTACAGGCGATTGATGGTCAAATTTTGGTTACGACCACCACATGTAGCGTTTTTCAGTATTAACCTCTGCAATTAGGGTTTTCTGTTTCAGGTGCCTGCATGGTGCTTCCTACCATCCATTAAAATGAAGTCGGTCTTAAGCACAACTGATCTTAGATGAACTCTAAGGTTCAATTTACTTAATTACTGCAATTAACGTTCATTGTTTCGATTAATATTTGAAATTTTTATAAGTACATTGGATTCACCCATTGTTTGAAGTAGCCATATTGTCGTAACTTGAGTAACTTAGATGATTCACATAACTCGTCTCCAACAATTCAGGAAAAACATGTGATGTAAGTGCAATATTTAGGAAATATCAGTCACATCCACGTGCATATCATACCCAAGAGTCCAGTAGTTTAGGACTGCACCATTAGTGCAAGGATATTGTTGATGGTTACATTTCCTTATTTGCAAGTGCCCGAAAGTTGTAATAAATAATATTACCGTAAGAGAAAACCTCTCACATTACGTGAAATGATTTGGATCACAATCCTAGACCATTTTTACTATTCCTGTATTGATTGTCACCATGATAATAAGCATAAACCAGTGAGTACAAATATTTAATGAGATAAAAAAATAAGGATCGTGTCAAAATATGTGGTTTCAAAGGCTACCTTCCTCGATTACCGGAGCATTCCCCTGCTTTATCCGTTGTGCTAATATGAGTCTTATTCGTCACATAATTAGTTCTTTCGGCCTGTCCCCTTATTTTATTCATACCGGTACTGAATCGAGTAAGGCAGCGGGAGAAGGGAAGGGATCATACCACAGCCTGGAAATTATCTGTAAGTACCAAGCGTACTTCAATTAACAAAAAGGAAAATTAAAAAGCGAGTAGAAGGCTTTCAACGTCTCACCGAAGCGTAACAAATTCCTCTATTTCTGAAAAGTAAGCTGCTTCCACGCACTCTTTGCGAATGCGAGGTGTTTTCTGCCTCCACTTTCTCCTTTAGCGAGGTTAGTTCAGTTCCACCAGCTCCAGCCACGACTTGTGTTCTAATGTCTTCATTACTTCTTCCAAGATTTTGTTATCGAATTCCAATGTGAATAGAATTTTCTATGTAATACCATCAAATTTTTTTCTGTCATACTGTGCTCCTTTTGTGTCTGCTTTTGCTTGTTGTTCGTGTTCTTCTGCTCTCGCCCTCTCTGCTTCTGCTATCTTTGTATGTGCTTCTGCTTGTTTTTCCAGCTCGTCCTATCTTTCTGTCTGCTTCTGCTCGCTGTAACATCTCCCCAACCTACAATAGAATGTCGACCGTGATTTTAATGTCTGAACTGCTCTTCACTACAGTGGATTCAGTCTTGTGAGTTGTGCTGGACTCACTTTGTTCCGCGACTAGTACGGTTTCATGAGCCTCAGGCGATGGGACTGATATTGACGCCTCCCCATCGGAAAACTCTAGCACAATTTTTTGGGGTTCCGTAAGACTTTCTTGCCTAATGGTCTTTCTGGCCTCCCTTGATTTAGCTTTGCTGGTCCTATCCACAGCAAGAAATGAAAGACTTGGATCTTAAATTCTGTGAAATAGCGCTCCCATAAATTTATCAAAACCAAAATAATCCTAATCAAGCAAAATGTTCATGCGCAGTCAACATCTTCAGACACGACACAAGTTATATAAAAAAATACTCCAAAATACATAGAAAGAAAAACACAACAAAAATTTTACACTTCAAATGCGCCACGCTAGCAAAGCCCATCTGAAACAACGGTAAATGCACACAAAAAGGTAAAAGCTAATGGACACTGCAACTTTTGCTCTCCAAGGTGAGCTTCACTGTGACATCCAAACTGCAGGACACTGATAACACCAAAGGAAAGTATCCGTGACAGAAGTCACCATGAATACTGCATGTCTCGTGTTGTTAACAAGGCGTATATTGACGTGTAAACAAATTAGCTGATTTAGAACCTGCAGAAATGAATTGCGAAGTAAGCAAAATATTCCTACATGGAACACGTGACATAACTAACATGAATACTGATACTGTTAACAGATCTGGAAGAGTTCTAAATAAGCTTGTGCTCCACCTACTACTGCAATAAAAACACCTCTACGTTTCCTGTATCTTCAGAAATAGTGCTTGGCCACTGCACACAATGAAAACTCATAACGACAAGTGAATATTCTAGAAATGCAGCTGCTTACATTTATTTTAAACATTGCCTGACTGCAGCGATTTGCAGGATATAAGTAATCACAAAATGTAAGTCAGATCGAGGATACAAAACTTTTATTTAATCTAATCAAGTGTACAATTGACAATGAATAATACAGAGTAGTGTTCTGAAAATCGCAACAAATTAATGTAAAATGGCTCTAAACTCAACAGGACTCGCACTTAGCCGGCTGATGTGGCCGAGCGGTTCTAGGCCCTTCAGTCTGGAACCGCGCGACCGCTACGGTCGCAGGTACGAATCCTGCCTCGGGCATGGATGTGTGTGATGTCCTTAGGTTAGTTAGGTTTAAGTAGTTCTAAGTTCTAGGGGACTGATGACCTCAGATGTTAAGATCCATAGTGCTCAGAGCCATTTCTTGAACTCGCGCTTATTTGGAACACTATAGGAACCAAAAATGACTAAGACTTCCTTATCTGGGCAGCTCTTAAAAGCTAGATAAATGAGGCAAATATTTGATATAGATAATAGTGCATTCAAGACGCATATGCAAACGAGTTAGGTGCGTGCTGCTCTGAAGACGGATTGTGATACTGCCCGAGTGAAACTTACATTCTTCAAGTGTAGCGAGAGTTTGCCTGCCAGCACCAGACGATAGCCAGGAAGCAAATTCTGCCCAGTCCAAGTTATCTCCTGAACTCTCAGAAGTCCCAAACTCCACTTGGAGGGGAGATTGAATGCTGCTGACAGTCTGACGAACGAGTATGTTCCCTTTCCCGCGTAAAATCAGGGGAAAGCAGCAGAAATTTCACACTGAAACCTTTCAACAAAGCATCTTTACGATTCATGACCTTGGCGCTGGTTTCCAACGCTCTCTCCCCATTGGTCAGCACTGTCTGCACCCTGTCTGGTGTCGAGAGCGTTACTTGGGATTGGACATTCGGTAACTTTGGAAGGAAGAAACAAACTTCCTCAGGCCAGAGAAGACCCAGTAGGTGGGTGGCCTCCTCTTTGACGCACGGACGGGATGGCAAATTTCACCCTCAAGCACCCTAAGGGGAAAGCTGTGGCGACCGGTCGCACCATGTCTGTAGTAAGAGGATTAGCGCCACGAACTGTCCAAAATAAGTATTCTGGAAACAGGTTAATTTCCGAAAACTGGCTGCCACGTAGGAGGGATTCTCTTCCTGCTTTTGACTCCCAGAGAAAAGACTTCTGCTGACCCTAAAGGACTCCTGAGCTTTCCAGATCCACTCCCTTCTGCCGAGAAATCTAATACTTTCCGCTCCCAGTACAATCTACGAATCACTCAATTACTTACCACCTTGTCGTAACAGAGCCAAAACAAAATCGCAAAGCGATATGTGACAGCCTTGTTACAGTACAAGAAAGTTTAGATTGGAATTCTGTTAGCCAATGTGCGTCCTGCGAATCGGATATCTATGAATGTGTTCCACGTCATTGTGTCGTGATTAGTAGGCTATGATACTGTACAGCGTCGAATGCCTTTTGAAAACTAGGCAAACGGAAGCCATTTGCTCACCTGCATATGCTATTTGCAAGATGGCGCGAATGAATACAACTAGCTGTGTTGCACATGAATTTTTTTCCGATATTTTCGCTGATTCTATGAGAGAACCCTATTTTCTTCCAGAAATGTCTTTATGTTTGAGATTACAATGCGCTCTAGGATCCCGCAACAGACGAATGTTAAGAGACATTCATTTGTAATTTTGTACAACCGCCCTTTTACGCTTTTCATTAGGAGGAGTGGACATTACAAAGTATTCTGTGTTGGAGGAAGGAGATCGACGGTGTGTGTGGTGAATCGGCAAGAGATTTTTACTGCAGTAATTTTTACTACAGTAATTGTAAACCGCAATGAAAATAAAAATGGGCTTCATAATTTTTTTGTTTTACGCGTCTAATCCCGTACGACCAAATTGAGGTCCAAATCTCCATGTTCATGCAACAGAAAAGTAGTAATAACTAAAAGATAATGTTTATGGCTCATAAAAAAGACATCAATGTGTAAGTTTATATAAACGCAATCATCACTGTAACACAGGAATTAGCTTAATTTTTTAAGGAATTCCTCGACAGAATAGAAGGAGTCACCCATGAGGAAACTCTTCACTTTGGATTTGAAAGCTCGTGAATTTCTGCTAAGGTTTTTGAATTCCTGTTGTAGCTTACTGAAAATGGGTGCAGCAGAATATTTCTCGCCTTTCTGCACAAGAGTCATGGAGGTGCGATCCAGGTGCAATTGGACATTTGCTGAGTGTTAACCGAGTGAAATCTGCTAAGTCTTGGGAATAAGTTGATACTCTTAACAAGAAACAACGTTAAAGAACATTTATATTGAGAGACTACTAATGGCCACCAATGAGCAGGGGACGACAAGAGTTTCTCGAACTTATGCCACTCGTTTCCCGAACTGCCCGCTTCTGAGCCAAAAACACCCTTTGAGGCTGGGAAGAGTTACCCCACAATATAATGCCATATGTCATAAACGAATGAAAATAAGCACAGTAGACTACTTTTGTTGCCGAACTATCACTTAGTTCAGTACTCTTCTGATAGTAAAGCCAGCCGGTGTGGCCGAGCGGTTCTAGGCGCTTCAGTCTGGAACCGCGCGACCGCTACGGTCGCAGGTTCGAATCCTGCCTCGGGCATGTATGTGTGTGATGTCCTTAGGTTAGTTAGGTTTAAGTAGTTCTAAGTTCTAGGGGACTGATGACCGCAGATGTTAAGTCCCATAGTGCTCAGAGCCATTTGAACCATTTTAGTAGTAAAAAAGGCAGCATTAAATCTTTGAACAAGATCCTGAATATGGGATCTCCATGACAATTTACTATCTACTTGAACACGTATAAATTTGAACTCTTCAGTCTCACTAATCATATACCCATTCTGTGTAATCAGAACGTCAGGCTTTGTTGAATTGTGTGTTAAAAACTGTAAGAACTGAGTCTTACTGTGATAAAGTGTACTTTATTTTCTACAAGCCGTGAACTGATGTCTTGAACTTCACTATTTGACACAGTGCCAATCTTGCACACAACATTTTGTACTAGTGGCATCAACAAACAGAAATATTCTATGATCACTTGTAATACTAGAAGGCATATCATCTGTGTAAGTAAGGAAGAGGAGTGGCCCCAGCACTGATTCCTGAGGCAACCCCCCTTTTACCGTGCTCAACTCGGACTCCACATCGTAGGCATTCTCAATATATGGAAGATGACCTCATGTTGCCTGTTCTTAATGTTATTGAGATATCAGTCAATTTAGTTCGTGTAAGTATTACTGTTAAAGAAACTGATGAGATCGAACGCATATTCTCTCACAGATTCAGAGGATACGTGATGAAGATAGCGGAAACGTTTATCCTTCTGAGACGAAACTAGTTAAAGGATATGACGTAAGTTTTCCTATCATCAATTTTCGCACAGAACAGATGTATAAGAATAAGTTGGTTTGTTTTCTCATACATGTAACGGATAAAATTGAAAAGGAAATCAGTGAAACGAAACTTGCAGTTACTGTACGTACACAAATTTGAAGAGATCCTGAAGTGGTTTTAGTAGAGTTTACGTCCTTCAGTATTTGGCTGTTGAATAGCATTTCTTGTTGTTAGATGGCTGACACATGCTTGAGCTGCAGCAACTAGTATCGGTACAAACCCGTCAAGTGACGTTCTCTTTTGCTGCTTTCCTGCCCGATGTGTGGTGGTGAAAAAGTCACTGAGCACTTTTATGAACTTCCCCTAACTAAGAATGCTTATTTGGCTTTCTTTATCTTTGCGGTTCTGACGGCATATGTAAGAAGGTGCTGTTCCCTGTGATTCATGTAAGGAAATTAGCCTCACGTGCGGATAAGTATATTACCCAGAATTATAGTGAAATTTCATGTAAAAACTGTTGTTTCCTAGCTCATTTTCTTTAGAATTCTAAAAATTGTGAGAAAAATGTTTGGTCACTTCTGTTTTCGTTGTGGGAAAGCAACAGTGAATGAGACATTCATACCTGTAGAATATTTTGTTCTACATTATATGAAATATAGTCCACATAATTTCATGATCATTTTTATTATAATATTGTTTATGATTAACTCTACTTCATATTTACTATACTAAAAGATTTTGTCTATGCAATTTTTTAGCCGCATTAAACTTTTTACATCGCTTATCTTCTCTCTGACAAGTACGTCAGGATATACAGAATTTGTATATGCACTCTGATATGTCACGTGAAGCGTCTCTGTGTTTTCATCTGTTTTGTTTCGTCTGCTGGCGGTTAGAAGTAACTTCACCCTCATCTTTCGATTCTGGCATAATTTGCCAAGAGACTAATCTTTTAGCCAGGCTGTTGTCTGTCTCTCCATGCGGTGTGTGGCAGTAGCGCAAAAACAAAACCATTCTTTGTCGGCATTCTGGGACGATTAGGAAAATGAGTACCCTTTTTCATAAAAAAATCTGCTGTGCGGTGTATTGTGTCTCACTGTTTAGAGACACAAAACGCATGGGTGTTTTCAGCTCGTTACTAAATGCAAATAAGTAGGTGGCAGAGTTGATAGGAGCTGAAGGAGTCCAGGCTGCAATAATATGCGGTGCGGCACACTGTTAGAGACAAGGATTATTATTCAAGAAACACGTAGTACAATGAAAATTACTTATCTTCAGTAGTTTGTAGGACTGCAGCTGCGGCTATGAACTGACAATCTCGTAACATGGAATACCATGAACTAATACAATATATTCTCAGGCCTGATGGGCCCTCCTCAGAGAATCAATGCAAACGTTACAGAACTGGCTGAGGGCCGATTATGAAAGTGCGTCTGCCTAGGCTGAAGTCCAGCTAAGACGTGAGCGACGCACACTCCAGTTCCGTCGAGCTGCACAGCCCGCTAGAGTGCGCTGTGCTCGGCAGACGACGGGCTGCCAACCTTGCGTTGGCGGTGCGTTGTAGTAGTAACTGTGGCAATGATACTACACGCTGAACACTTTTTTTGAATTTATTCAGTGTTTAGATTCATAGTAAATTTTCGCATCGGAATTTTTCGCTGTGAGATGCCAGACTAAGTTAATGTTTACCGATTCTTCTTTTGTTCGCTGTCATGTTTCTCATTTGTGTGAAGCGTTAGACGTTTTTGTTTTATCATAGTACAGTTCTTCTCCCCCCCCCTCCCACACTTTCTGTCCCTCCCCCTCTCTCCTCCCATCCCTCAAATTTCATGGTTTTACTGAAAGCAAAAAGGTTTCAAATAAATATTTCTGAAATTTATCCCTTGACTTTTTCCAAGGTATACAGGAACAAATGCAGCTTCCCACTGTACTATAACGCTCAGCTTATTTTGCACAGGTGCCTCATATCAGTGATATCGTTATGGATTTTGCGTTTAACAAACTTCGCCACATATACGAGGTATGGTTATGAACTAACGAGACTACTGCTGTAAGACATTTTATTTTAAAAATGTATATATTTAGTTATTGTCACACTCAATATACACCCCTCCTCTATCTCTACAATGTTCCATGTGAATTTTCTGCTACTGAGCGAGGTGGCGCAGTGGCTAGCACACTGGACTCGCATTCGGGAGGACGACGGTTAACCCCGCGTCCGGCCATCCTGATTTAGGTTTTCCGTGAATTCCCTAAATCGCTCCAGGCCAATGCCGGGATGGTTCCTTTGAAAGGGCGCGGCTGACTTCCTTCCCTGTCCTTCCCTAATCCGATGAGACCAGTGACCTCGCTGTTTGGTCTCTTCCCTGAAACAATCCAATCCAATCCAATTTTCTGATGATGAAAAGAGTGCCGGAAATTTTCCTCTGCGAGCTCATTGACTACGCGTATCGCTTGTCCTTTCACTGCTTCAACGGTCTGAACTCTTGTTTCTTCTAATGCAGATTTGATCTTGGGGAATAGATTAAAGTCACATGGTGCTAGGTCAGGTGAATAAGTTGTGTGGTTTAACTCTGGGACGCTGTATTTCGCTAGAAACCTGTTAACAAACTGTGCGGTATGAGCCGTAGGTTGTCTTAATGCAGAGCTCACGTCTTGCACTTTCACAAATCGGATCGTTTTCGTCTTATTTTCTCACGGAGTTACGCAATAACCAAAAGGTAGTTGTGTTGATTGACAATTTAACCTTCAGAAACCCAATAAAGGGTTCCATGAATACAAAAGAAAAAAAATCGTCGCTTTGAATCTTGACTTGCTGATTCAAGCTTTTCAGAGCGTCGGTGAGGATGACCCTTCCTATGCAGGGATTGGCGCTTAGTTTGCGGATCATTAGCAAAAAAACAAGGTTCGTCACATGTTATCACTCTTTCCAAGATATTAGCATCATTTTCGATGGTATTCGAAGTGTCAGTACAAACATATTCACGAGCATCTTTTTGTGCGATCGTGGGAATTTACAGCCCCAGATTCGCACACATTTTTTACATGGTAAATCGGTTATATAGAATGTTCCTTAAGCATACTTTGTCAACTCCTACAGTTTCAGCAATCGATCGAATGCTCGAGGGACTTTCACATCGAATCAGATTATATTCTTTTGTGTTAGCAGAAGAGCCAACACCGTGTTACGAGTGGAGGCCGAAATGCACGCGGTTTAGTTCACGCAGGCTGGCGTGAGGAGGGAAGATGAGGTCTGGAACATAACAAGGAATGAGAATTCAGAAAGCGGACGTAATTAGTTTGATACTTAACTTTAATCCATTAATGATGAACGTCGCTCTTGACGGTACATGATTCACAAAATTATCTGTTCAGAATACATTCGTGAAGATAGTAATTATAGTAACTGAATATGGCGCCTTGCTGGGTCGTAGCAAATGACGAAGCTGAAGGCTACGCCAAACTGTCGTCTCTGCAAATGAGAGCCTATGTAGACAGTGAACCATCGCTAGCCAAGTCCGCTGTACAACTGGGGCGAGTGCTAGGGAGTCTCTCTAGACTAGACCTACCATGTGGCGGCGATCACTGATAGTGGCAACACGCGGGTCAGATGTATGCTAACGGACCGCGGCCGATTTAAAGGCAACCACCTAGCAAGTGTGGTGTCTGGTGGTGACACCAAATATTCTTTTTCAATATTTTCATCCGCTTTTGATGTTGGCGGGCGTCTCTGGCGTGAGTCATCTTCAACGTCTTCTCGGCCATCTTGGAAACACACGAACTACCCAAAAACTCGCGCACGTGATAAACAGCCTTCGCTATACACTTCTTTTAGTGAAAGGTTTCACTAGCAATTTTTCCAAATTTGATGTGAAACTTGTCAATTCGTTGCTTTCTTACTACTACACTTATCATTTTCCTGACAAACAAAATAACAGCCCCTACACAGACGAAGGCCACAGCCACACTGATTTTCCTACAGACACCAGAGATGCTTCACAGCTATTGGTCGTTCATCTTTGGCGCATGCGTACTTACTCTGTGACAGCATCAGTCCCGTTACTTTATAGCCGCAGCTCCTTCCTCACGAGCTCCTCTCTGACATTAGTTTTCACTTCCCCAGCTTACTGTGTAACTGGGCTGATTCCACACAGTCATCTTGCACGTGCACAACACTTCAGTGCGATCACTCGCGTTCTTGATAGAGGGTTACATCGTCCCTAGGCACTAGTTCTGTTGCACGTACAGTGCTCCAATGCGACCAATGAGCTCTTCTAAGCGTGTGGCTAGTATTTTGCCCGTGAGCTTATTTCGCCGTGGTAGAGGTTTACAGGAGCTGGAATTACCACCTGCTGCGGCTGTCTTCGCGTTCACGTGGCGGGCCGAGCGTTTCCGCTGTCCCGGGACAGCTTAATCCAGCCGACGCCCGCTAATGGCTGCGGTAGCAGTTCCGCATATTTCGCGAGACGCCGCGATTACGGCGCCGCTGCGCGAAACCAGTAAACGCGCGGCGCGGTCGGGCCACCTGTATCGGCAATTTGTGTCGCGCGCTGGGGTCGCGCGCGTAATCCGAAAATCCAGCCTTTTACTGCGCTTCCAATTTACCGCCGCCGCACACCGGCTCCAAATAGCAGGTTGTATTTTCGCTCTTAAAAAAAACTTTCTCGCTGTTATTTTTCCAGCTGTCATTACAGAAACACTAGGTGGTACTTACCGCAAGAGGGAATTTCCGAGTAACGTCCCGTCATTATTATCATTAAAAAGCACTGTTTTCTGATACGGGACGCTACGAGCGCCTCGTCTGGAATTAGCCGGCGGCCCCGCGAAAAAAGCGCCGGCTTCTTGAGGCGCTGCTTATGGCGACTAATAACACATCTGGCCGCGGAGCCGCGCCGGGCGCTGCAGTCGCCGGAATAATTACGACCGTCGCACAAGTCCCCGAAACAATGGTCGCCAGCGTTTGCGGCTCAGCGCGGCCGGCGGCCATGTTGCTGCGCGGCCGCGAGCTGAGCGTGGCGCTCATAGCGGTCGGCGCGCGAAGCTCCGGCTGCTAGTCGCACACGGTCGCAACCCATTAGCAGTGTCGACAACTCTGCCGGTAATCGGCTGACCCTGGCACATTTCTATTCCTTAAAGCCGGAAAGCATTCTTAGCTGACAACCGAAAATAAGGCAGATTTCTTGTACTGCTCTTTTAACAAACTGAACACAATTAACATCTACATCTACATGATTACTTTGCTATTCACAATAAAGTGCCTGGCAGAGGGTTCAATGAACCACCTTCATGCTGTCTCTCTACCGTTCCACTCTCGAACAACACGCGGGAAAAACGAGCACTTAAATTTTACCGTGCGAGCACTGATTTCTCTTATTTTATCGTGATGATCATTTCTCCCTATTTTGGTTGGCTGCCAACAGAATGTTTTCGCAATCGGAGGAGAAAACTAGTAATTGAAATTTCATGAGAAGATCCCGTCGCAACGAAAAACGCCTTTGTTTTAATGATTGCCGCTCCAGTTCACGTATCATGTCTGTGACACTATCTCCCCTATTTCGCGATAATACAAAACGAGCTGCCCCTCTTTGTACTTTTTCGATGTCATCCGTCAGTCCCACCTGATGCGGATCCCACACCGCACAGCAGTACTCCAGAATATGGCGGACAAGCGTAGTGTAAGCAGTCTCTTTGGTAGACCTGTTGCACCTTCTAAGTATTCTGTCAATAAATCGCAGTCTTCGGTTCGCTCTACCCACAACATTATCTATGTCATCGTTCCAATTTAGGTTATTTGTAATTGTAATCGCTAAGTATTCACTTGAATTACAGCCTTCAGATTTGTGTGACTTATCGAGTAATCGAAATTTAGATGATTTCTTTGATTACTCATGTGAATAACTTCGCACTTTTCTTTATTCAGGATCAATTGCCACTTTTCGCACCATACAGATGTCTTATATGAATCATTTTGCAAGTCGTTTTGATCATCTGATGACTTTACAAGACAGTAAATGACATCTTCATCTGCAAACAATCTAAGACGGCTACTCAGATTGTCTCCCATGTTGTTAATATAGATTAGGAACAATAGAAGGCCTATTAACACTTCCTTGGGGAACGCCGGATATTGCTTCTGTTTTTCTCGATGAGTTTCCGTCTGTTACTACGAACTGTGACCTTTATGAGAGGAAATCACGAATCCAATCGCACAACTGAGGCGATACTCCTTAGGCACGCAGTTTGATTAGAAGACGCTTGTGAGCAACAGTGTCGAAAGCCTTCTGGAAATCTAAAAATATGGAATCAATTTGACATCCCCTGTCGATAGCACTTATTACTTCATGAGTATAAAGAGCTAGTTGTGTTTCACAAGAACGATATTTTCTGAATCCGTGCTGACTTTATGTCAATAAATCGTTTCCTTCGAGGTACTTCATAATGTTCGAATACAGTATATGTTCTAAAACCCTACTGCAAATCGGCGTTAGTGATATAGGTCTGTAATTCAGCGGATTACTTCTACTTCCCTTCTTGGATATTGGTGTGACTTGAGCAATTTTCCAGTCTTTAGGTACGTATCTTTCTGTGAACGAGTGGTTGTATGTAATTGCTAAATATGGAGCTATTTAATCACCATACTCTGAGAGGAACCTGACTGGTATAAAATCTGGACCGGAGGCTTGCCTTTTATTAAGTGATTTAAGCTGCTTTGTTACACCGACAATATCTAAAAATGGCTCTGAGCACTATGTGACTTAACATCTATGGTCATCAGTCCCCTAGAACTTAGAACTACTTAAACCTAACTAACCTAAGGACATCACACAACACCCAGTCATCACGAGGCAGAGAAAATCCCTGACCCCGCCGGGAATCGAACCCGGGAAACCGTGCGTGGGAAGGGAGAACGCTACCGCACGACCACGAGCTGCGGACCATCGATGATATCTACTTCTATGTTTCTTATCTTGGCAGTTATTCTTGATTTGAATTCAGGAATATTTACTTCGTCTTCTTTGGAGAAGGAGTTTCGGAAAACCGTGTTTAATAACTCTGCCTTAGTGGCACTGTTATCAGTGACTTCACCGTTGTTATCGCGCAGTGAAGGTATTGATTGCGTCTTGCCACTGGTGTGCTTTATGTATGACCAAAATCTCTTTGGGTTTTCTGCCAGATTTCGAGACAGAATTTCGTTATGGAAATTATTAAAAGCATCTCGCATTGAACAATTGTATTACAATATTATCTTTCAAATAAGAAATTCCACCGTGTTAACAATGAAATTAATGTTTTGGATTGATTTTTAGACTATACTGCTTAATACGATCACTGTTCTGATTATTATTGCCTACTGCATGACATCTGATACACTAACAGACTGCAGTGGTACCACAGTGGCTTACTTGAATAAACGGCTCATTTGCTGCTACAACGTCCGAACTCGAAAAATCATGATTTTTTTTCATATAGTCACGAGACGAGGGCTGTCTTGTCTTCAGCTACCTAGTTTCAAATATTTTTCACGGCTATCCAACAACACACATCTCTCAGGAGTTCGGTGACCTTGAAAAGTAGTTAAAACTAGGTAGTTAAAGGCAAGGCAACCCTCCTTTCGTACCTATATGAAAATTCATGAGCTACGAGTTACGACGATATTGCAGCAAATAAGCGAAAAAGTCGCACTGGCTACAATACAGTCTGCAATTCCATTACAGCCATTCTTATTACCAACAACACACCGGCAGCAGCTTCTAATCGATTTCAGTGCGTCTATTTAACTGTTTCCACTTTCAATAAGGGATCAGTTTTCTTAGAGACGTGTACATTTTCTTACAAAATGCCGATGAAACCTCAATATACGCAACAAATCAGAGAAGAATAGTTGACAGATGAGGAGTTAAAAGGCCGGAGTCGAAAGGAGCCGACAGATCAAAACAAAGGTTCGTTGTCGTTTTTGTCAATGCTTTCGCAACTGCAAGTATTCGGGACTGAAAGATCGTTCTACATCCGACAAGCATGCGAAAGGAGCCAAACCATTTCTTTGTGGTGCGCAGTCTACATTGAATTTTCAGCCTGAAGTTCCAGCAGCCAACAACTACAGCCGAGGCCAGAACGACATTATATGTGAGTATGCATTGTACTATAAAGTGTGTTGATCATCTCAGCGAGCTGAACAAACGGTGTTCTGGAAAAGGAGCGAATAAAATGCAATAAATTGATATAAAATGTAATATATGCACACTTCAAAATTTTCTTGGAAAATATAAAGACGTAAATTACGAAGTATTCTTCTCTATTTTCGGTATACATTTTGTCCAGTTTTGTCTAGACAGTACGAGTAATGGTTGAATCTACAGGTGGATACATCTGTGCTGAAATCCGTATACTATGACTGTTGTGAGGTACACGAGTTTTTTCTCATATTCTTTCTGACTGCGTAAAGCCCAATTTAGACGCTACGCGTGTCTGGTGCACGAGTGCTTGAATGAGAATGGACAGCCACATGGAAACCACACGGAGGCTGAAATGACTCGGCACGATGTGGGTTCGACGATCTGACAATCTCGACACGTTACTGAAGAGACACGCCACCAGATTTATAGTTTTCTCATGGGAAGGGACGCAGGACACAGACATCTATTTACTTGTCCAAACAATGGATTCTGCTTGATAGGGTAAAGTTACGTTACTCGTGTAACAGCCAAGTCGTACTCTAGTAATATCTGATCCCACGTTTATAAAATGTGACGTCAAGTGGTGTAAAATTGAACAAATATTCGTGCGAGTAAGCAGAAACAAGTGAGCTGACCACTCGCTGTCGTAACAGAAAAATAATTAATAAGTAAGTTTGACTAGTTTTATTAGTTTCCCACGCTCACTTGTAAGAATTTCAGAGAATACTATGATGATGACGTAACTGCTGTGTATCATGTCTATTTCCGTGATACTCTATCATTCATTTAAGCATAATCATGCGGTAGAAAACTTTGAGGTTACTCCTGCAGTCCTGCTTTGGAAGGGTAGAGGTCTCAGTGCCTTAGTCGTACCTGTGAAGAATTCGTCAATCGTACCGGTAAGATTCAGACGTTGATGGAAAGTACGCATCAACTACAAATTGTTTGTTTCATCTTAATATGACGAACAAACGAGGGTTGCCCAGAAAATAAAGCATCGCATTTTTTTCTTCAATAATATTTTATCGGACATAATGAAAATTGCACACACGAAAGAATGGTGGTTTATCTACACACGTAATCTCCATCCCGTTCTATGACCTTCGTCCAGCGCTAAACAAGGGCGAGTATGCCATGTCGATACCAATCCTTGTCCTGGTGGCGGAGCCACTGCTTCTCTGTGTCAATCACCTCATCATCATCCTCAAAATAGCTCCGCGAATGGCATACTTTAATGGCCCAAACAAGTGGATGTCCGAGGGGACTAGGTCAGGGCTGTAGGGTGGATAGGGTAACACTTTCCAACCCCGTTTTGCAAAGTGTTCAGCAGTTCTCAGACTTGTGCGGGGCCGAGCGTTAGCGTGTTGAAGCAAATCTCCTGAGTTGCTGTGGCGCCGAAGTCGCAGGAAGCGAGTCTTGAGTTTTGTTAATGTGTTGACACATGCTTCTGAATTAAAGTTACCGTCTCTTGGCATCACATTAATAAGAATCACATCTTCACAGTGCCAGAACACGGTGATCATGACCTTAGCGGCGGAAGCAGTTGCTTTGAATGTCTTCTTCTGGTTCAAAATGGTTCTGAGCACTATGGGACTTAACATCTGTGGTCATCAGTCCCCGAGAACTTAGAACTACTGAAACCTAACTAACCTAAGGACATCACATACATCCATGCCCGAGGCAGGATTCGAACCTCCGACCGTAGGAGTCGCGCGGTTCCGGACTGAGCGCCTAGAACCGCTAGACCACCGCGGCCGGCTTGTCTTCTTCTGTGGAGAGTAGGAATGCCGCCATTCTATCGACTGCAGTTTTGTTTCGGGCTCAAAATGGTGAAACCAAGTTTCATCACCTGTCACAATCCGGGACAAGAAGGCCTCCTCCTCAGCTTCAAAACGTTGCAGCAAATCAAGATAAACGTTTTTTCCGTGCGATTTGTCACCACCGTTAGACACTGCGGGGCCCGTCTTGCACACACTTACGAATATCCAAGAGTGCGGATAATTGCATCCACACTTCCTTTGCTGACTTTAGATGCAGCGCCAACTGCCGAGTCGTAATGCTTTTGCTCTCGCGAACGACATCAGCTCGCTGCAACATGTCAGTTGTGACAGCCGTGGATGGTCTCCCCGACCTCTGCAAATCGTGGAGCACCGTCGAACCGCTTTCTGATGACCTCACCAGCCGTGCACAGTAACTATATGTAGATCTGACGACAGTAGATGCTCTATAGACTTTGCACAAGCGTCTGTGAATATTCTGTGGTGTCACCGCCAGACACCACACGTGCTAGGTGGTAGCCTTTAAATCGGTCGCTGTCCATTAGTATACGTCGGACCCGCGTGTCGCCACTGTCAGTGATTGCAGACCGACCGCCGCCACACGGCAGGTCTAGAGAGACTTACTAGCACTCGCCCCAGTTGTATAGCAGAGTTTGCCAGAGATGGATCACTGACAATTACGCTCTCATTTGCCGAGACGATAGTTAGCACAGCCTTCAGCTACGTCATTTGCTACGACCTAGCAAGGCGCCATTACCAGTTAATATTGAAATTATAAAACATGTACCGTCAAGAGCGATGTTCTCCAATTATGGATTAAAGTTAAGTATTACATCAACTACGTACTTTATTTGCTACTATTAATTCCCTTAACTGTTCCAGACCTCACGCCAATCTGCGTGAGCTTAAAAGCGTGCATTTCGGCCTCCTCTAGCAAAACGGTGTTGGCTCTTCTGCCAACACACTCATATTCCGCACAGTTTCTTTCTCTGCAGTGAGAAATTCAGTGACGGCACGTTGCTTGTAACGTACATCACCTACAGACGCCATTTTGCAACCGAGCTATCCGACGGAAGTGACGGAAACTTGGTGCGCTCACTCAGGAGACTACAAATAATACATACGTAAGGTTTCGCATTTGTAGAATTGTTTTCGACTGAGAAAAAAAATCGATGCATTGCTTTCTGGGCATCCCTTGTATTTACAACAGGTAGACGCAGAAGGATAAGGATGAAGCTTTACTAAAACATCGCAACGGTAAAATTGGATTCAATAAAGCATGTAGAAGGTATAAAATATCAAAGCCTACACCGCGTCGTCATTTGAAGGGTTTAAATAAAACATCGAAGTTTGGAAGACCTAAGGATATTACAGAAAAGATGGAAGATGAATTAGCACAGAATAAAGTTAATTTAGTGTTCAATTGCTTCTGTGCGGCTGGTCCCGGCGGAGGTTCGAGTCCTCCCTCGGGAATGGGTGTGTGTGTTTGTCCTTAGGATAACTTAGGTTAAGTAGTGTGTAAGCTTAGGGACTGATGACCTTAGCAGTTAAGCCCCATAAGATTTCACACACATTAGAAAATTTTTTTGTCCAATTTCTTCGGAGTAACTATTACGAATTAACCCCCCTAAGAGCTTGTTATCATCTACTGAACCAAAAAGAAAAAAAAAAGATTGCCGGTAGCAAATGGTTTTAGGGTTTGTGACAGATCATCTAACTTCGTCCTTGCGAGTTCCCGAAGCGTTATTTATGGCACAAAGGAAGGGCTTTAATAAGAAGCATGTTAACTGATGAATGTAAGTTTACCGCTAACCAATATATAACGTGCTTGAAGCGTCGTATCCACAGTTCACCAAAAGTCTGAAGCAATTACTCAAAAAGGCAGACACCAAGTGGGTGCAATAACAGGCGGAGAAAAGGGTATTACAACGACATGTGTGTGTGCAATAAATGCAGCAGGCTAGTTCATACTTCCGCTGTTAATTTGTAAGCGCAGCAGAATGAATTATGTCTTAAAAAGGGAACTTCCATCGAAGACAACATTTGAATGCTCGACAGATCGATGGCTAACAAGAGAACTGTTTGCCCGTTGGCTAGAACATTTCATGAAATGTACGAAGGTAGAAAAAAAGGAACCAGAAACAAGTTTTGCTTTTATCGCGTGGATATAGAATACACACCAAAAATTTAGAGGCACTTTAGCTGGCTCGTAATTATGGTGTAATCACGTTATCCTTTCTTACTTATATGGCTCATCATCTACAGGCATTGGACAGATCTTTCTTTGAAAAATTAAAAAGCAGCTGCAATGAAGCGGCATCTTCATGGCTACGTTCAAATCCTGGCAGTCTCACAAAGCAAGCTAACACTGCAGAACTCCTGAGTAATGAATACCTCACATTACCTTGTAAGGGCATAGCACAAAACGGTTTTAAAGAAACAGGCTTGTGGACATGTGACAGAAATGTCGTCAGTGAAGAGGACTTTGTAGCTACTACTGTATGTATTGTTTATCGCTCAGACCAAGAATCAACTAACGGAACTGCGCGAAAATCTGGAACGCAGCCGGACGTTGTAACACCACTCAATGGGCAGCCGGAAACATGTTCAATTCTCAAGAATGTGCCCCCGAAAACAATATTGCAGCAGATGCCGAAATTAACAGCCAACAAATAACGTCTTGGTTAACACTATACTCTATTCCATGCAAAAATAAATAAATAAATAAATAAAAAATAAAAATATACGGTAACGAGCTAAGCCAACAATGGAATTAATATCGTCCTTACAGAAAGGATATGTAAGACAAACAAAAAGCAAAAAATAAGAAGAAACCTGTACACAAACCTATAAATAAGGAAAGACAGATGAAAACTTTGTCGTCCGATGTGGCCGAGCGGTTCCAGGCGCATCAGTCCGGAACCGCACGACTGCTACGGTCGCAGGTTCGAATCCTGCCTCGGGTATGGATGTGTGTGATGTCCTTAGGTTTGTTAGGTTTAGGTAGTTCTAAGTTATAGGGGACTGATGACCTCAGATGTTAAGTCCCATAGTTCTCAGAGCCATTTGATGAAAACTTTAACGACAGTAAGAAAATAAAGGACAGAGGGAATTCATTGCGGCGGCTGTGTAAGGAAGATCGAGAAGAAGACATAATACAGTGTATGAAACGTAAAGGTTCGGTACATGACCTATGCGCTGGCGTGGAAAGTAAAATGAAGAAATATTTCTTTGATATCTGTGTTCAAACCAACTAATTTTTTATATGTTAAGAGAGACAATTTAATTTGTTAGGGATTTATATTTTGTTTCTATGTGTAATTTTGTTACGTGTAATTATGGAAGTAACGTTACGTTTATAAAAACTTCCCGGCAGATTAAAACTGTGTGCCCAACCGAGACTCGAACTCGGGACCTTTGCCTTTCGCGAGCAAGTGCTCTACCATCTGAGCTACCCAAGCACGACTGACGTCCCGTCCTCACACCTTTACTTATGTCAGTGTCTCGTCTCCTACCTCCCAAACTTTACAGAAGCTCTCTTGCGAGCCTCGCAGAACTAGCCCTCCTGAAAAAAAGGATATTGCGGAGACATGGCTTAGCCACAGCCTGGGGGATGATTCCAGTATGAGTTTTTCACTCTGCAGCGGAGTATGCGCTTATATGAAACTTCCTGGCACACAGTTTTAATCTGCCAGAAAGTTTCATATCAGCGCACACTCCGCTGCAGAGTGAAAATCTCATTCTGTTACGTTTATATTTTGTAATTTGTCAAATGGTTCAAATGGCTCTGAGCACTTTGGGATTTAACATCTGAGGTCATCAGTCCCCTAGAACTTAGAACTACTTAAACCTAACCAACCTAAGGACATCATACGCATCCATGCCCGAGGCAGGATTCAACCTGCAACCGTAGCGGTCGCACTGTTCCAGACTGAAGCGCCTAGAACCGCTCGGCCACTGCGGCCGGCTGTAATTTGTTATTGCGACGTTTTGTGACATAGTTCCATACATTCATAACGATATTGCAATGTCTGTATTATTCTGATTACGATGCAAAGTATCTTTGGACATGCATGCATGTACAAAAGAACTTTGCATCGTAATCAGAATAACACAGGCACAGTAATATCGTATGTATTTGGCGATACTGGGCAAGAGATTTTAAAGTACAACATCTGACCTGTACGGAAATATACTCCTACATAATGGATGTGAGGGCATGGTTGACGACATATGGAGGTTCGGGTCTGACAGTGAGTCGTCCATTGATAACCAAATGGTAAGGCCACCGCTCGCGATAAGCGGGAAATCTGGGTTCGAGCCCCGGTCCGGCACACATTTTCACTGTCGTCATTCCATTCTACAGCTGATGTTTGTCCTCATTCGCAACTGCGGTTTCATTTAATGTAATACATTTACTATGTCGCCGGTGACTTCTTATCCTAAGTGCGACTTCCACTGTAGGTGGTACTGTAACCTCCCCACAAAATTATTTCCGTAACCTCCCAACAGTAAAAACAGTAATTATTTATATCATTCACATTTAGCGTAACCTTCCAATAATAAATTGCGTAGCCTATCAATGATGAAATGTGACTAATCTCTCAATAAAAAAATTGTCGCTCACTTATAACCTTTCAATAATGACTGTGAATTTAAACCGGTAAATTCATGCCGTCAGCAGTGCTGCGTCATGGCCCTGAAAATTCATTCTGAACAAATTGAAAAATCTTACCTCAATTAGGTCGCCGGATAAAGCATATATATCTGCTCCTATAAGAAATTATTCTGGCAAAGCCCTGTGCAATGCTGTCCGATAGATTTGTCATTTATAAAAGGAAACAACTGATTTTTCTTTTCAATAATCGGGATGACCAAGGATTGGAGAAATTAGTAAATTCTTTAAATTGAAATGAATGCTCCTCAAAAGAGAGATTTTTTTTTAAAAAACATTTACATGGGACTTGAGATAACAATACTAAATACGCGCGAGACTGCTTTTACCTTATACTACAACGCTGAGAGTCCGCCATCGCTGCACACGACCGGCCCAGCCAACACCATACATCAGACTGCTCGCTAGCAACTACTCATTCCTACTGCTGACAACACTGCTCTCTGGTCTGAGATTCTCTCATACCTTACATATCGCAGGCAGCGCGTGAGCAATACATCGAAATTACATCTGCTCGAGTGCGCGTGTGCAGTTGAAGTGTTGTGGGACCCCTGATGCGTCTTGATACGACTGTGACAGGTGACATTCACGATCACCTGGATCCATTCATGTTCATTGTGCATGCCGACGGACTTGGGCAATTATAGCAGGACAATGCGACACCCCACACGTCTAGAACTGCTACAGTGGCTCCAGGAACACTCTTCTGGGTTTAAACACTTCCGCCGGCCACCAAACTCCCCAGATATGAACATTTTGAGCATATCTGGGACGCCTTGCAACGTGCTGTTTAGAAGAGATCTCCACTCCCTCGTGCTCTTACGGATTTATGGACTGCCCTGCAGGATTCATGGTGCCAGTTCCCTCCAGCACTATTTCAGACATTAGTCGAGTCCATGCCATGTCATGTTGCGGCACTTCTGCTGGCCCTACACGATATTAGGCAAGTGCACCAGTTCCTTTGGCTCTTCAGCGTATGATTACTGTTTATCGTAGTGTGCAACGTCGTGAATTACAGTGCCGAAGATAGTAGGTTAGTTGGGTTGTACTTTAGCGTCCTGCTGTATGCTGTTTTTTTTTTTTTTTTTCTTAATTCTGGGACCTTCTTATGAAAGCAATTTTCTACAACGTTCGGAGTTATTTACATTTCCGTCTGATTAGACTCGAAGAATGAAATAAATATTTGGCTATTTATTTCCGAATATGTGGCGATTTGATTTCCGAATGAGAATCAATAGAATTCATATTATTCATTACCTCAAATACTTGGGTGTTTATTTCCGAATACATGACGATTTCCGAGTTAGGCAGGAATCTAAGTGTTCCACTTAAAGTGCTGCGACTGTGACCAGCAGCAATGACGTTTATAATTCATCGTTCGTCGCCAATATTTGGATATTCATTTCTGAATACATCGCTATATCCGAGGGTGTAGTTAGGCAGGAATCTAAGACGACAGCTTAAATTGCTGCGAGCGAAACATGCAGTAGAGACTTGTGTATTCTTCACTATCACAAATATTTAGCTGTTTGAGAAGAGGGGTGGGAGGGCTTTGCGCATGCACAAGGTGAGGTTCTGCTTACGTCACTTATGTTTGGAGCAGACGCATGTTATAGGTTTAAAGTAATTGGTTAAGAACAGTCTTGGTTGCAATTTTAGTTTTTTTTTATTTTTCAACTACGCGTTTCATCTTATTTAGGTATCTTCAGGTTGATTTTAATTTGGTATTTCTTAGAACGATCTTTTAGACAGTTAACGAAGGCGATGTTGGCCTGATGTATTCGACCATGCCCTTTGGCTACACTGTCTAAAAGATCGTTCTAAGAAATACCGAATTAAGATCAACCTGAAGATGCCTAAATAAGGCGAAATGCGTAGTTGAAAAATAAAAAAAAATAAAATTGCAACGAAGTCTGTTTTTAACCAATTACTGTTAAGAACTGGTTTGCTATATGCCACATATGGATTGGAAGAATTTCTAGGTTTTGTAAGATGGCAAGAACTATGCCCCTTACATGAAGTCATTAAAGATCACCTAACTCACGTTGAGCAAACAGTAGGGCCGAACAAAAATGACTGACAAGGCACAATGCATCTTGTAGAGGGTATAGTATGGACGTATTGGAATAATTAATGTTGGGTGATGGTTTTAAAGTAATTCACGCGACATGAAAAGTTTATGGAAATGCATAGATTTACTGGAGGCTAGTTTATCCCAGGGAAGTATTCAGAATTGACCGTGGCTGGCGCCAGAGCGGTGAAGGGAAGCGATAACAGGCAGCTTAGGTCAGCTCAAGCTCTGAGAAAGTGGTAACGGGGCGCGGCCTCCAGCTGCCTTAAGATGAGTGACAGTGAGTGGGTGGTCGACCCCATGCTAGTGTACCAGGAAGCAGACGGAGAACTTGTACGCCTGTTGATAAACGTCCGTCGTCCCGTTTTCAATAAAACATGTGAGAAAGCCATGCAAAGCTACGGTGGAGCAGTCAACAGAGATCAAAATACGCGTGTTTGTGACTATAGCAACTTCACGCTGAATTCACGGTCCACAGACTCTGAAGTAAATTAAGTCAAGAGCGACAGAATGAAATACGCCGACCTCCGATGGGAACGTAGGACCAAGGAATTTGAAGTACTCTACTGGGAGTCAGAATTCCGGAAAAATTGGTGTTCGTGCAGACGCTAACCTTGATGAGTGGCCTGGGAGGAGCTAAATAGCAGAAGTTGAGAGGAAGGGAAATTTTGTAGGAAATTGTTCACTTCCCAGAGCAGGCATTGGTCAGCACTGGGAAGTGACGCATAATTAATGCGACTTGTGCTGCAATTGGCGTAAGTGATTTTGCTGCAGGGGAAACCGAGGCAAAGAGCGGACTGGGAGAAGTCTCCGTAGTGGTCTTCCATTCCCAGCTTGCCTAGAGTGCGGATGTGACGTTCTTTACTCAGCTTGCCTGAGAGAGAGTGAGCATCTCTGCAGTTTAGGACTTAGCAAACGGAACGATTGAGCTTGGAGACAGAAAGTTTTCGTTCAGCTATGTACTGAGCAAGATAGCTAGAACTGAATAGATGAGCGCAGCCTTGCAGCACCAAGAGGTCGGCCGACATCCGCAAATGACGACGCCCCGCCACGCTAAATACGGTGATATTGCGCCCGCTCCAGCCACTGATTAATTTGTTGGATCACGTCCGCAAAGTTTCCACGAGGCTTTCATGGGACATGTATTGTAGAATTCATCTCGCCCTTCGTGTTACGCCTGGGTCAGTCGATAGGAATTACTTTTGATTTATCATGCTTTACTCCATGCAAACGCAATTTATTACCACTGCCTGTTAGGAGAGTCATGTAATGTGATGATTGAAGGTCATGAGTTAAAATAAATCTGTGCTAATCGACTGCATCTGTTTTCAATCAAGTAGTTGAAATCCCAAGTCACTTTCTTAATTAATTTTATGTTTAACATTTGCATCTGGTGTTCAATAGCTGAATATAGCAACAATGTGACCCCTTTTTAATTAAAATGGATCAATTCTGAATCAATCAATGTCAACACTGTCACCGCAGTTCAATCAGGAGTCACAGGGCCTTATTACTTTCTTTGCATTATCCGACATTGCGGCAGTTTTGCACTCTCTGTCGATCTGTTAGTCAATTACCTGGGGTGAACACACACCAAAACCAGATAAGTGACGGGTAGGGTGCTACAGTTTAAAGTCTTGGATATAACAGTCGACTTCGTTTTCCTGGCCTTCATCCCGCACCTTCATGGGCTCGGAAAATTAATTCTTGGATGTGACAATGTTAGTGGTAGACAGTGGCCAGATGCCATTCGTATCACCACACTCCCCCCCTCCCCTTCCCCCACACCCAACACCCGATCCACCCACCCTGGACGGAATTTGTGTAGGCCTACACCAACTTCCTGCTTGTAGCGTTATATCCTGTGAAAGTGTGCGAACGTTTCGAAAATGTTTGTTAATTGTGTAATTGAGGTGGAACGTGCGTACCTGTTTGGTCTTCAAATAGTCGAATAGTTCTAGAGGATAAAAATCTCTTCAGGGGTAAAATACAATTTTCTGAGTGGTAAAAACAAGAGGATTCAGTTGTGGTTCCGTCACGAAACTAAATTATTTCGAAAACATCATTAATATTACCACTATTTCGTAAGACTAATGTTGATAAAATGAGTTACCAATCACTACTTGTTTTTTCAAACACCATCATTAACGTGTGGCACACTGTGGTGGAGGTTTCACCTTGTGAAACGAATATGTGAGCAACATCTTTCTCACATAAAACACCCACTAAAAACATACTTTGTGCCGCGCATCTATGACAGTAAAACTGAGACATGTATGCTTAAATATCTCATGAAAATGCCTTCTCAGAGTTGTAGGTAGTGCCAGCAATAGACCAGAAATGGCTTCATTATTCACTTCACAACCGGTGATTGAATTAATTACAACACAACGTAACAATAGCCATGTAATTGATACTACATTGCTGCAGGACCTACACATTATTATTATTAGTATTACTATTACTGTTAGCGGCAGTCGTCTGGTACAAAGCACTGAAAACCCTATGTGTTCCAATTTCTGCCATTTCGGAATTAATGAGCCCAGGAGTCTAGTGGTTTCCAAACAGTAGGTCTACGTATGGTGCACACGTTTTAATTTGGTTGATTGTGGATAAGGACAAGGAGTGTAGGTGAGTTAATTGTCACTAGTGGGAGTGGGGAGTGGTGCAGACGAAGCATGTTTTGTAGCATGTGCTTACCCTCACTGTGGAAAGTTAGCTTGCTTTCCTTAGAAGGGTTTGTAGGTAAATGTAAATGTCGTGTGACCAGGGCCTTCCGTTGGGTAGACCGTTCGCCGTAAGCAATTCTTCCGATTTGACGCCACTTCGGCGACTTGCGCGTCGATGGGAATGAAATGATGATGATTAGGACAACACAACACCCAGTCCCTGAGCGGAGAAAATCTCCGACGCGGCTAGGATTCGAACCCGGGCCCTTAGGATTGACATTCTGTCGCTCTGATCATTCAGCTACTGGGGGAAGGCGGTTTGTAGGTAGCACTCGCGATAGACTCAGTACTGCTTCATCAGTGTATAAAGTAAGGTTATGAGAAATAAGCAGTACTATTTGTCTTATGACGCATTACATCGTGGTCTAACAAAACGCCTATGAATAAGAAATATCCTTTACCCTTCGTCACTATAAAAATGGAAGTGTTGAAATAAAATTCATTTTCATTCTAAAATTTCGTTCGGCGTTGTTGTTGTTGGTGATGGTGATGATGATGGAAGGTGGTGTATTGTGTATGGAACTGGGGACCTAGAAACGACGCAGAGGCTTCGACGCACCGTAGCCCACAGTGGTTCACAACCCCACAACAGGCCATGGCAGTCCAGCCACCTCACCAGCGCTCCACACTGAACCCAGGGTTATTGTGCGGTTCGGCCCCCAGTGGATCCCCCACCCCGGGAACGTCTCATACCAGACAAGTGTAACCTCAAATGTTTGCGTGGTAGAGTAATTATGGTGTACACATACGTGGAGACAGAGTTTGCACAGCAATCGCCGACAGAGTGTAACTGAAGCGAAATAAGGGGAACCAGCCCGCATTCGCCGAGGCAGATGGAAAACCGCCTTAAAAACCATCCACAGGCTGGCCGGCACACCGGACGTCGACACTAATCCGCCGGGCGGATTCGTGCCGGGGACCGGCACGCCTTCCCGCTTGGGAAGCAGTGCGTTAGACAGCGCGGCTAGCCGGGCGGACCTATGGACCGTGGTACTAGCTAATATCTGATTGCACTGCGGGGTATTGGTCTCAGAAAGGTTAGAAATCACGACCTAGGGTGACGGGGCAAAACCGCCTAAAAACCACGAATCTGCCAGCACCTCTCCCTGCATCCCGGAAACGACGTGTTAACGCGCACGGCTATCCGGGAGGATGAAGGTGTGTAAAAGGCAACTGGGATGGGGATAATTTTAGTGTTTCGACTGTTTACTACGGTGGTCAGAAAAAGCTTCAAACATCAAAGTGCTTAAATTGGTGAAATAAAGTTTAATTATACATTTCCTTTACTTTTATGTGCAGGCAAAATAAAATTAAAGAAAATTTCATTACATGTTGCTGAATTGGAGCCTCGCAGTTCATGACCAGTACGATGAGTGATCTGAAACCGGCTGTGCTTTAAACGCAACGTCAATAAACGACTTGAAACACAGTGCCTCACGAAGCTTATAGTCGTGTAATAACTGCATTAATATTGCTTATAGATGGCGAAAGAATCTTTATTAGCTGTCTTTCGCTCATTTCGACGCTATTAAAATATAGTGGTGTGTTACTCGATGCCAAATTTCCTTATATACTGTAAAGCCGTCATTTCATCCGTGTTCGACGTCATGCAGCGGAAAACTAAGTGTCGTCTTCAGCGGTCCACCTGATGCCTGCTTGCGCAAAAGAAGGCTGTTTTCTGCATCTACACACATACTGCACCAACTGCATGGCAGATGGTTCTTAGCGTGTATCACACGTTAGCTGCTTTCCTTTCGACCCACATATGGAGCGCGAGTAGAATGCCTAAATGCACCTGCGCGTATTGTTATTACACTAATTTTGTCTTCACGGACCCTGCAGGAGCTATATGGCGTTGAAGGATATGAGGATATTGTTAGAGAATGAAGCAAGCTGTCACAAATACTTTTACAGTGCTTTATTTCTATACCATAAGCGGTTTCGGACTACTGTGCCCATCTTCAGGTGCTTATTACATCCATTTACATTGATGTTTATCTTAGCAGCATATCGTCTGGTCCTGCACTGCACAAGAGTATTTTAATATTTATAGCCACTTAGTAAGTTGTTTCACGAGTCAGCATTTATTTAGTTGTAAGATGAAATAGTTGTATATAGTCACATATTTAGATATAAGATGAAACAGTTGTATCTAGTCACATATATTCCAGTAGATGCCGATTTTATTTTTTGCTGTTCTTATGGTTATCCAGGACGGTGTCCACGATGTTCCAGTGCGAACAGCGCACATACTGTAAATAAGTCACTGTTACACAGTTCATAATATTGTTAATGTCGATTGGAACACCGCATGTGTGCTTTACACTCGATGTTTTTGTTTACAATGCAAAGAGTATCGATTAAGCAAAGATATAAAGGTCTCATTCATTTCTAACTGAGCAAAGATATAAACTAAGAAAAGAAGATATGTGGAACATGAAACGCTTCTTTTTTTATAGGCAACGGAAATGATAAAACATCAACGTAACTTGAAATGTTAACCATCGAAAGATAGCCTGAAACCTGTTATGGCATTGGATTAAAGTATTTTAAAAGTACTTGTGGGTGGTTGGGTTATTTACCAACAACCACGCATGGCCGCGGAGATCACAAGATGCAAAATTGATAAAGCAACACTATAAGAATACCTGTTAATTCTTCACGTAATACTGTTTTTTTATATTTTGTAAATAGGCTTTAACAGGAACATCGCCTGTCTTGAAGTCTGTCAATTCATGTTTTTCAACGTTTTCGCGACGCTTCTCCTTGAATCAAAGAAACCTATGACCACTGGATCGTCAATCTTTGTGTATGTTTAGTATGTCCTGCAGTCCTGTTAGCTATGGGTCCCACATGCTTGAACTACATTCTGAGATAAAGCGGACAAATGATTTGTACGCAGTCTCCCATTACCCAAACAATGAACTGAAGTCTGCCACTTGCCTTAGCTGCGACTCAGAGTATGTGATCATTCCGTTTCAAATCCCCAAAAATTGTTACATGCAGGTATTTGCATACGTTGGCTGACTGGAATCGGGAAACATTGATATTGTAACACAACGATACCATAGTTTTGCTTTTTGTGAAGTGTACAATTTTACATTTCTGCACATTTAAAGCAAGTTGCCATTCTTTGCTTCACTTGTAAATTTTACCAAATTGTGACAATATTTCTGCAGAGTTTTTCAGGCAGTGCGTCATTATAGCTCGGTGCATCATCTGCGAAAAGATTGACGATTGTCCGCAAGGTAATTAACATACAGTCTGAACAACAAGAGACGTAACAGACTTCCCTGGGGGGGGGGGGGGGGGGGGGTCGGAGGGGGGGGGAGCCTGAGTTTAATTCCGTCTCTGTCGATCAAAGATATCATGCAGCGTCCTACCTACCTCTTAGCTAGCTACCTCGTATTGAATATTTATTGGAGAAATTGGAAGTAGTCTACTGTTAGACAGATCTACATCTACATAGACACTTCGCAAGGAACCGTACGGTGCGTGATGGAGGGAACCCCGTGCCACTGCTAGTCATTTCCTTTCCTGTTCCACTCGCAAATAGAAAGGGTGGAAAATGACAATCTATATGCATACGTTGTTGTTGTTGTTGTGGTCTCCAGTCCTGAGACTGGTTTGATGCAGCTCTCCATGCTACCCTATCCTGTGCAAGCTTCTTCATCTCCCAGTACCTACTGCAAGCTACATCCTTCTGAATCTGCTTAGTGTATTCATCTCTTGGTCTCCCTCTATGATTTTTACCCTCCACGCTGCCCTCCAGCACTAAATTGGCGATTCCTTGATGCCTCAGAACATGTCCTACCAACCGCTCCCTTCTTCTAGTCAAGATGTGCCACAAATTTTTCTTCTCCCAAATTCTATTCAATACCTCCTCATCAGTTATGTGATTTACCCATCTAATCTTCAGCATTCTTCTGTAGCACCACATTTCGAAAGCTTCTATTCTCTTCTTGTCCAAACTATTTATCGTCCATGTTTCACTTCCATACATGGCTACACCCTATACAAATACTTTCAGAAACGACTTCCTGACACTTAAATCTATACTCGATGTTAAGAAATTTCTCTTCTTCAGAAACGCTTTCCTTGCCATTGCCAGTCTACATTTTATATCCTCTCTACTTCGACCGTCATCAGTTATTTTGCTCCCCAAATAGCAAAACTCCTTTACTACTTTTAAGTGTCTCATTTCCTAATCTAATTCCCTCAGCATCACTCGACTACATTCCATTATCCCCGGTTTGCTTTTGTTTATGTTCATCTTATAGCCTCCTTTCAAGACACTGTCCATTCCGTTCAACTGCTCTTCGAAATCCTTTGCTGTCTCTGGGCCCTAATTTCTCTCGTATTATCTTCGTGATTCTTACGCGAAATATACTTTGGCGGTAGCAGAATCGTTCTGCAGGCGGCCTCAAATGCCGGTTCTCTAAACTTCCGCAATTATGACTCGCCAAAGGAGCTCCGCCTTTCCTACAGGGATTCCCACTTGATTTCACGAAGCATCTCCGTAACACTTGCGTGCTGATCGAACCTACTCAACTGCATTGACTTATACCTTTCTACATTTACAGGGAGCTGGCGTTCATCACATCGACTAGATATTCTGCATAAGTCATCTTGTATCCTCCCAAAGTCATTCAATGACGACACTCTCCCGTGCACCGTAGTGTCATCAGCAAACAGCTTTAAACTGCTGCTCACCCTGTCAGACAGGAGATTCATGTGTACAGAAATAGGAGCGGTCCTACCACACTTCCCTAGCGCACCTCTGACGATACCCTCGACTCTGACGAATACTCGCCGTCGAGGACAACGTTTTATTGCTTAAAAAGTCTTCGAGTGGTTCACATATCTGAGAACCTATTCCGTATGCTCGGAACTTCGCACTGCATGAAATGCTTTCCGGAAATATGCGAATATGGAATCCGCCTGCTGCCCATCATCAATGGTTTGTATGATATAATGTGAGAAAAGGGTAGGCTGAGTTTCTTACGAGCGAATCTTTCTAAATCCGTTCCGGTTTGCGAACAAAAGCTTTTCTGTCTCGAGGAAATTTATTGCTTTCTAACTCAGAACGTGTCCAAGATTTCTGCAGCAAACAGGTGTTAAGGGTATTGGTCTGCAACCATGCGGGTCCGTTCTTTTACATTTCTTGTATACTGGAGTCACCTACACTTTTTAGCCAGTTGCTTGGGACTTTTCGCTGGACGAGAGATTCGTAATAAATACAAGTAAGTAGGGGCCAATGCCGTAGAGTACTCACTGTACAACCGAACTGGGATTCCATCTGCATCTGACGGCTTATTTCTTTTCAACTCTTCTAGTTGCTTCTTTACGCCAGGAATGCCTGTTTCTGAAGTCTGTGCAACTGTTTGTTTGTGCAATCCTTTTGCGTGAATCATTTCTTAAACGTGAAACGTATAACATAAGCTTTTCTTTCTCTGTCTTCTATTGCCACCGCAGTCGGATCGACGAGTGAATGGATAGCAGCCCTCCACCCATTTAATGATTTTACGTACGACCAGATTTTTCTCTGGTTCTGAGCAAGGTCTTTCGCTAAGGTACGCTACTGGAAGACCTTCTTATGGACACACCAATTTCTAATAACTTTTGCCTCTCGATATTAGCCGAGAGTGCGACAACCTCTGTTTCTTCAGTATTTTCCGAACACGATTATCAAATCACGTGTGTGTTTTCCCTCCTTAATCGATTTGTTTGCTACATCCAGAATGCGATTTACAATCGATGTAAACTGCGCCCATAGTTTAACTACGTCCGTCATATTGGAACTAAATCATATCCGTTCATGACCTAAATGGGATACTAACAATTCCTTATCTGCTTTTTCTAGCATAAATGCTCTCCTACTCCTCTTGATGGCTTTCTCAACTTTAGTAATCATCGTCGCTATGATATCATCATGACCAATCCCTATAATGAGCCGGCCGATCGCAAATTCGAATCCTGCCTCAGGCATGGACGTGTGTGATGTCCTTAGTTTCGTTAGGTTTAAGTAGTTCTAAGTTCTAGGGGACTGATGACCTCAGCAGTTAAGTCCCATACTGCTAAGAGCCAAGCCCTATAATGAAATGATAAATAAGTTCAGGCTTGTTTGTTCCTACGAAGTCTAAAATATGTCCACTGCGTGTGGGTTGTCTAACTGGCAGGTCAAAGTAGTTACCGAAAAATGTGTTTACTTGTACCTCACAACATTGTCTGTCTATACCACCTGCAGTGAATCCATAGACGTCCCAGCCTATCCTCAGTAGATTAAAGTTGGCTCAAACTAAAACTGTATGATCTGGATATTTTCGCGCTACTGAGCACAGGTTTTCGTTGAATGATTCTACAAATGTCAATGGTGGAGTAAGATTCATTAATTAATATGAGTTCACTAGGCTCGCTAGTTGTGTCCAGATGTCTTCAGAGACAGGCCGGCCTTGTGGCCGAGCGGTTCTAGGCGCTTCAGACTGGAACCGCGCGTCCGCTACGGTCGCAGGTTCGAATCCTGCCTCGGGCATGGATGTGTGTGATGTCCTTAGTTAGGTTTAGGTAGTTCTAAATTCTACGGGACTGATAACCTCAGATGTTAAGTCCCATACTGCTCGACAGGCAAGAAATTTTATCAACAGTAACGAAAACTCCCCCTCCCAAGGGCGCCTAGTCTGTCTTTTCGATATACGTTCGAACGTTACATTTGATGCCATGTGTTCATGCACGTGTCGGTAGGTACTTATCTGTTTCAAAGAACCTGTAGTCCTCTTGCTGTCTCGTGTAGACTGTGAGTTAAGCTGTGTGACATTTGACGTGAGTCAGCCAATAGGAGAGCTTGCCGGCAGAATCAGGTCGCGTAGGCTTAAGTCTTGTTAAACGTCGCTTAAATTAATCCGTTGCGCTATCCGACTTTCCACTACCTAACTTGAAAACAAAGTAAGCGTTAATTCGCGTATGGTTCACAGTTTACATAAAGGGGTAATGTTTCAGAGCATTAACAATCGCAGTCATATTCTCTTAAGTAGACACAGGTTAAAGTAAAAAGTAGTGCGAAGCGATAGCAATGGTAATGTTACTGACGAAGCGTCACCAAACCAGAGCTAGTAAACACAATTTTTCGAAATTCTTTCACCAAAGAAGACGAAGTATACACTCCAGAATTCGAAACAGGAACAATTACCAACATGAGTAACTTGCACGTAGATGTCCTCGGTGCAAAGTACTTACATCATTTAACGACGACTATGCCTGCGTTCCCAAACATAAGCCAGTCTGGTTCCTTTCAGAGTCTCCGGAAACAGTAGCACCATACTTAACAATCATACACAACCGCTCGCTCGGCAAAAGATCCATACCTAAAGACTGGAAAGCTGCACAGATCACACCAACATTCAAGAAAGGAAATAGAAGTAATCTGCTGTATTACATACCCAGCTAAGTAAAGTCGATTTGCATTATGATTGTGGATCATACACTGTGTTCGAAAATTATGAATTAGTACGAAGACAACGATTTATTGACAAATAGCCAACATGGGTTCCGAAAATATCGTTCTTGCGACACACAGCTGCTCTTAACTCTCACAAAATAATGAGTGCTATCGTCAGGGGATGTTGATCTCACGTTTTAAGATTTTCAGAAGACTTTTGACACCGTTCCTCACAAGCTACTTCAAGTCATATTGCATGCCTACGGAGCATTATCCAGTTGTGCGACTGGATTCTTGATTTCCTGTCAAAAATGTCAAAGTTCGTAGTAACAGATGAAAAATCATTGAGTAAAACAGAAGTAATACTTTTCTCGCCCCAAGGAAGTGTTACAGGCCCTTCGTTGTTCCTAACTTATATAAACGATTTAGGAGACACTCTGAGCAGCCCTCTTACATTGTCTGCAGACGATGCTGTCATTTACCGTCTACTAAAGTCATCAAATGATCAAAGCCAATTGGAAAATGATGTAGATAAGATATTTTGTAAGTAGGCTGTTTAGGTTTTTATATTGGTAACGCCATGTAGCGCTCTATATGACAGTCAATGGCTGTGCTGTGTGCAGCCTGTGGCTGGGTGGCATTGTTGTAATATTCGCCATTGTAGTGTTGGGCTGTTGGCTGTTAACAGTGCATAGCGTTGCGCAGTTGGAGGTGAGCCGCCAGCGGTGGTGGATGTGGGGAGAGAAATGGCGGAGTTTTGAAATTTGTAAGACTGGATGGCATGAACTGCTATATATATTATGACTATTAAGGTAAATACATTGTTTGTTCTCTATTAAATCTTTCATTTGCTAACTATGCCTATCAGTAGTTAGTGCCTTCCATAGTTTGAATCTTTTATTTAGCTGGCAGTAGTGGCGCTCGCTGTATTGCAGTAGTCCGAGTAACGAAGATTTTTGTGTGGTAAGTGATTTGTCAAACGTATAGGTTAATTTAGTCAGGGCCATTATCTTGTAGGGATTATTGAAAGTCAGACTGCGTTGCGCTAAAAAAAATTGTGTGTCAGTTTAAGCACAGTCATGTATAATTTTTCTAAGGGGACGTTTCATATGTCGACCCTTAGCCGAGGATACCTCACTGGAATCTTCTGATTTTTTTCTTGTAGTTTGTGCAATTAGTGGAGCCTTTGTTTATTGCTAGCGCGTAATTGTAGAGAGAATTTCCTTTGTAGTTGTAGTTTTTCATTGTTGTACAGTAAAAAATTTGTGGCATGCATGTAGGTTTGCACCAAGTATTTCGCAGCTGCGCTTGCAATTAACGAGATATTATTTTCAATGCTATGTTAATGTGTTTTCCTATTTTGCTCTTCAAATTGCGCCTTTCTGTGTTGTCGTGTGAAATATTGTGACAATAATGGCATGTGAAAAACGTAATACTAGGCTCCAAAGTAAACTGAGAAATGACAGTGAAGACGAAAGCAGTGTGTTAGCGCCACCGTGTAGTGAATTAACTAATGTTCAAAGTAGTAATTTGGTAATTGTGCATAGGGAAATGGAGCGGGCTGCAAATAATGGTGTAGGCAGTGAAACAATTAGTGAACAGGGAAGCATTATCGATCGATCAGTCGGCAACAGCTCGCCTCAGGAATCCGAAATGACAGAACACAATATTGCAAATACTGTAGATTCAGGATTTGCATCCTCACCGTTTTCTCAAATAAGTCAAGACACATTTCCTGCTTTTCAAAATGCGAATATTGCCGGTTCAAATGCATTGCCGAATAGCACTCAGGAACATGTTTCAGACACCAGTGCATTGTTATTACAATTAATGCAACAAATGGGACAAAGGCTTCAAAAGTTAGACACAATGGAACAACACCAGAGACAAACACAGCAACAGTTAGACACAATGGCACAAAATCTTCAAAAGTTAGACACAATGGAACAAAATCAGAGACAAACACAGCTAAAGCTTCAAAAGTTAGACACCACACTTGAACAAACACGTGAAGATTTAACTACTGAGTTACATAACATTGAATCGAAATGTCGAAAAGTCTGTAATGACGTAAAAACACAAATTTGTGAGCATTTTCAACCTATTTTTTCGCGGCATGAAAATGCATTTTACAGAATCACGAAGCAGCCATAAAAGAACTGCAAACCATCGTTCATGAAAATCATGACACCTTGTGAGCTAAAATTGATTCAGTTGCATCTACCGATTCGGTTACGCTACTTGCAAAAACTCAGGAAAACTTAAAGGACACAGTAGATACGATTTCAACACAAATGGACACTCTGAAACTTGGTTCAGAAAAACACACTGAGGAAATAAGTACACTATCGGAGAAAGTAGCCGAACTTTCGGATCAGGTCACTAACTTATCTACAAAGGTAGATGATGATCTGAATGACACAAGACCTGTAGCCATCACTGACACAGAAGAGTATGAACAAATTAAGAAATTCAAACAAAATCAGAATCAAATTAATACGCAACACAAAAGAGAAATCTGGGAAGTACAAGATCAGTTGGCACAAGTAATACAAAAATTACAAATTTCAGAGGACACTCGCGCTCCAGTACGGGAAGAGGGACATAGAAATACGGAACAACCACAAAATAACAATACAGGACACTTCGGAAATTATGAAAGAAATTGGCAAGGTGCACCGAATTTTGAGATGGAACCGCCGACACGATGTAACAATGACCGATATGCTACTCGCAGACATGATGATTTTGACTATATGCTGTTCATTACTACACGTAAATTCAAAACATTTAAGAATTCTGGCAACGACATTCATCCACAAGCGTGGCTCCATCAATTCTCTCATTGTTTTCCTCCCAACTGGTCATTAGAGCACAGATTAGAATTTATGTGTGGTTATTTCGAGAATGAACCAGCTGTAAGAATGCGATCAGTCATTCACGATTGCCACAGTGAAGGAGAATTTTATCATGCCTTCCTCTCAGCATATTGGTCTCAAGCTACACAAGACTGAGTAAAACATAGCATCATAATGATGAAACATTTCGAACAGTCTGAATTTTCCAGTCTTGTGAAATGTTTTGAAGACATGCTGCACAAGAATCAGTACCTGTCAAACCCATACAGCCCCTCAGAACTCATCCGCATTTGCTTAATCAAACTACCTGACCATTTTGGCAGGACGTTGCAAGGATGACATTGAAGCTTTTCAGGGACTGTTACAATAATTGGAAATTGACACTGACAATCGCGGAATGCAGAAACAGGAACACAACAATTACAGATCACATCCTTCACAATTCCGCGGTGAAAGAAATAATAACTGGACATGACAACGCTATTCTCACAACACAAATCGTGACCAAAACAGACACCACCCATATGACAACCGTTGGCAGAGTAGTAATAATTACAGAGAAAGATCACCTCTCCGCGGTAGTGACTATCATCAGAGACAATCAGAGAAACAGACAATATGGGAACCAAAATAATTATTATCAAGGGAGACAGAATAACTTTAGACGCAATGGTCCACCGCGCAGTTACGATTCAGGGAGAAATTCTCCACCACATGACCGACAAGAAAGAAACTATGGAATCTACCGACATGACGACAGACAATATGATCGTAACGACAGACCTGAATTTCATCAGAACTGGCGGGATTCAATCAGGGCGGGTGCCTCTCGACAAGGTGAATTTGTAGAAGTTAGGTCTCCTAATCCCAATAACGACGCGCGCCAACAAAGAGACAGACAATGACTCGCACCGCAGACAGCCACTTGCGCCGGCTGGCTCAGCGAAAAATAACATAGACGCTAACCTTGAGAAAAATTTTAGCATTCCTTACCGATGTATACAACATGATAATTACTTTGAAGTTGAAACTCTGAGTACTATGAAGAGTAAAGAATTGCACCATATTTCACATGTAAAACCGTTTATTGAGAGATAATCTGCTTTTTTAACTTAGTCTTTGCTATAAAATTTTTCACTTCACGTTACTGGTACTCTTTGTCACACTTACAAACTGTTAACATGCAACTATGTTTTAAAGTTAACTATCCAGTCAAGAACCTAGGGAACTTAGACAAGTAATTACGAATGCATTGTTATAGTGAACAGACGACACAGTGTTGTTATTTGTACATTCTTCCTTGTTAGTTGCACGATTACGTAACGAATATACGGCTTACATTCTTAGAACATATACTGTTAATGAGATTTTAATGCAACATTTTGGCTTACTTGAAAAGACATTCTTTATTTAAAGTACTTTATGTGAGATTACCGATGACTTAGTTTTTTGTTTCTTTGACAGCTACACGATTATATCATGATGCTACTAATATGTGACACGATTTACATTGTTGCTTTTGCAGTGTATCTGTTTTATACCTACACAGTTTTTCTGAATTCTTCTGGAAAGTAAAACATGTTTTAGTAGTAACTTTTGTGGTATAGCTACAATGAGACAGCCTTTTCCGTAGCACAAAAATACATTACAGTATAGTACTTTCTTGATCACGGTACTGTACATAATAACTACGATATCTACATGCAAAGCATTTCACTTTCGTTTATGATGAGCTAAGTACATTGACTTCAGCAGAACTTTGCTTACAGAGGACGACAACTACGACAGTTCCACAAAATTATCTTACACCAAGACGCACATTTAGCGCTACAGGAGACGCATTTGAGTGATTAATTTTGTACTTAAACCATTAATTTTTCAAGATTTTTGAATTACAAAGAAAGTTTTCCATGATACATTTCATTCCATTGCTGTAATCTGTAACACCTGAGGGTATAATTACATTAATCCTCGGGGGGTACACGCTTACTTTGTGTACCATGTGTTTGGCAAGCACAAGGAGCCCTAGCTAATATGGTATTTGCTTATACAACTTTACACATCGGTACCATATTTCTCTAACACAGAATTAGACAGCTATCTGATTATTTAACAGAGAAACAAGATTTTCTTACTAAGTCAGTGACAGATATTTACGCATTTACACAGTTGGATAGCTTCACACTTATGAAATTGTATTTCGTCTGTACTTTGTGAACTGTTCATATTTTTTCGGAACCATTGTGATACTATGAGAGCTTAGAATGATGTATTTGGTAAGGGATCATGATTTTTGAAGTACGTTTGAGGTAGATGACTTTATTGAAGGTCTTGAAATTATTGAAAGAAGCTGCGACTATTCTCAGATGTGATTGATCTGTCATGATGTTATTTTTACGACGACGATGTGTATTATGCTGCTGAGGTATGTTTATGATCAATAAGCTGATGCTATATGAGGACTTTGATTATGCTACGTATTTGTTATGATGAAATATTGAAGAAGTATCGACATGAATATGTATATGTGTAATAAGGTAAGGAATAATGAGTAGTGGTTAGGGACTCTGGTTTGTGAAAAAGGTTGTTGGAAACCAAGAATCGTACTTTAAGAGTTATGAAATGTATGTGAATGCCTAAATGTATTACAATGCCGACGAAAATTTTTTGGACACTGTTATATTAATAGGATTTTGTTTCTACACATCTGTAACGCAAATTCTTGACCTGTGAAACTTTTTATATGAGACTGTCACTGTAGTGCAAACTGGTGTCGTAAATATTTCGGTAAGAATGTTAAGTGACCACCTTCACGTAATGTGTCTTGGGCACCCAGCTGTGTGACAGTCACCTGGAAAATTCGCCATTAGTGTGTGGCTTTCAGAGGCACAGGTGGAGAAAAAAAAAAGAGGAGGCCATTATCCTCACTATTGACATTCATTTGTAGAAAGCATCGCAAATACGACACGCTCAAACTTGAAAACATATGATTATACTGTGGAAATCTTAATTTATGATATTTACTAAAATGCCTAATGAAAGATGAGAAACATTTTACATCTATTGTCTTTCTAGTTGAGGGATTTTTTTTGCCTTTGGAGACGCCATTTGCCTAGTGAATGACATTTCATATGTTGCTTTATATATATATATATATATATATATATATATATATATATATATATATATATATATTTGCTCATTTTGTTTAATATCAAGTTTCTAGCTGCAGCAGCATTGGTTAAAATAAAACTTAATAGATGTACTAATATCACTATTTTCTGTCTGCAGACCCAGTAAAGAGTAATTTTATGATGTACTTTCATAGAAAAGAGAGCACAAATAGACATTTCCCTTCACAGGAATTGCAAAAAAATTTTTTAACAGTAAGTCAAGGTGATGCATCACTTTAGTGTTAAGATGTGACATAGGTATTAGACAAGCCCATTTTTACTGTAATATTTTTTTATGCTTGAGCTTTGTCATAATTAGATATAAGTTATTGCATTTGCTGCTGCTGCTTGCATTGCCAATTTCCATTTTTTTGTCATTGTTGTTTTTGTTAATTGTTTTGTGCTGCTGCATTGCCTTGTCCCTTAGTTTAGCATCTGAGCTCAGTAGTTTTAAGTTAGCTTAAGATGGGGTAGGCTATATGTGAGAATGAGTTGTGATGATTTGGAAGAAATGCATAGAGAAGTTATAAGAAAATGGTCTGGCCAAAACAGTATTTTGAAAGAGGATATGACCAAAAAAGTAGGGTTTAGGGACAACAGGTTTAGGTAGGATTTTCTTGGAAATAAATGATGAGGTAAGATAATGGAAAATAAATAATGAGGTAAGAAATATGTGAACATATAAATACAGAAAGCATGCTTGGATAGGATTTTTTTGGTGGAAACAAATGTTGAAATAAGAGGAAAGATCTATGGAATGACGTTTTCGGTTGGACTGCAGTACCAAATGTTACACTGAAAACGAACTCTGTCCTTTCAATTGTGTTATCCCCCTATGTGTTTGTGTACTCTTGTATATTTGTGTTTTTCCTGTCTTTATGTGTTTAGCTAATAAGAGTTATATTGTAGAATTTTTCTAATAATATGTTATTTACTTTGTAAAGATATTTAGACATTATTTATTCTGTCTGTTTTAATGCTCATGTCTGAAGTTGATGTTTCAAAAATTATTCTGATCTTTTATGTATTTACTTATATCATAATTCCTGTAACACTGATGTATATGTTTATTTCTATTGTTTTGTAAAGCCTGCATTACCACAAATGTTATCTGTATTGTTATTTTCTTTAATGATGTATTTTGTACCATTGTCATTGTATTCTTATGTTATAAAATTGTAATTGACACCAGTTCATCATATCATTAACTTGTAAGTTCCATTTCACTGCACACGTTTCTGTTGGTCATACTATATGGACAATATGTGAGAAGTAGGGACTGTTAGTGTTTGCACATGTGTTAATAATTCAGCAAGGGACTGGATAACAGCATTGCTGGTTGTAAGGACAATTCCAAAAACTTTGTGAGTGCACAAATGGTGGTTATGGGCTTGCTATATTATCCGCAAGACTCTTCAATGGTGATTGTGCACCTGCACAGTCACAACAGATGGCTGCTGACCATCTCTACAAGGACTACAGTGGGTCTGCATCTTTGATGACCCACCAATACCATTATTTCTACAAGGACTGCAGTGGGTCTACACCTTTGCTGACTCACCAGTACCATTATTTCTACAAGGACTGCAGTGGGTCTGCACCTCTGGTGGCCCACCAATACCACAGTCTTTACCAGGACTACAGTGGGTCTACTCTGTGATGACCTACCTACCAATATTCTTCAAAACTTCGAATGACTCTGCTGTGGGTTTGCTCTGTTGTGGCCTATTACCTGTCTGCATGTCAAGAGTCAGCACTGTCTTTCCGTTGGAAGAACAACACTATTTCTTCAAGACTGCGTGGAAATCCACTACTTCCGTGTGCATTTTCTTTTACTGCTCAGACCTTGAGAAAAACACTGCAAATTTACTGCGATGAATGATGAGGACTGTCTTTATGGACTGTGAGAAAATTTTAGCTTTTGAACAGCATTGTATCAATAAGTGCGCTCATTTGGTTTCTTTGTTACTGTAATTATGAAAATTTTTTTCAAATCTGTATTGGCCACTGCCCAAAACAATTTGTAACATTTTTTGTGGGGAGCATGGGGGCTATGTAAGTAGGCTGTTTAGGTTTTTGTATTGGTAACGCCATGTAGCGCTCTATATGACAGTCACTGGCTGTGCTGTGTGCAGTCTGTGGCTGGGTGGCATTGTTGTAATATTCGCCATTGTAGTGTTGGGCTGTTGGCTGTTAACAGCGCATAGCGTTGCGCAGTTGGAGGTGAGCCACCAGCAGTTGTGGATGTGGGGAGAGAAATGGTGGAGTTTTGAAATTTGTAAGACTGGATGGCATGAACTGCTATATATATTATGACTATTAAGGTAAATACATTGTTTGTTCTCTATTAAAATCTTTCATTTGCTAACTATTCCTATCAGTAGTTAGTGCCTTCCGTAGTTTGAATCTTTTATTTAGCTGGCAGTAGTGGAGCTCGCTATATTGCAGTAGTTCGAGTAACGAAGATTTTTGTGAGGTAAGTGATTTTTGAAACGTATGGGTTAACATAGTCAGGGCCATTATCTTGTAGGGATTATTGAAAGACAGATTGCGTTGCGCTAAAAAATATTGTGTGTCAGTTTAAGCACAGTCATGTATAATTTTTCTAAGGGGACGTTTCAATTTGCCTGGTACGAAAAGTGGCAATGGACTCTAAATAATGAAAAGTGTGAAGTCATCCACATGAGCTCTAAAAGGAATCCGCTGAATTCCGGTTACGCCATAAATCATACAAATCTAAAGTCTGTGAACTGAACTAAGTGCTTAGGGATTACAGTTACGAATAACTTGAACTGGAACGGTCACATAGGTAATGTTGTGAGGAAAGTGAATCTAAGACTACGGTGTATTGGTAGAACACTTAGAAAATGCAGCAGACCTGCTAAGGAGACTGCCTACACTAAGCTTGTCAGTTCTCTTCTGAGGAAGTACTGTGCGCCGAGCGGGTGGGCCGCGCGGTCTCAGGCGCCTTGTCACGGTCCGCGTGGCTCCCCCCGTCGTAGGTTCGGGTCCCCACTCGAGCATAGGTGTGTGCGTTGTCCATAGCGTAAGCCAGTTTAAGTTAGATTAAGTAGTGTGAAGGCTTAGGGACAGATGACCTAAGCCGTTTGGTCCCATACGATCTTACCATAAATTTACAATTTAATTTTTACTGCTGTGCGGAGTGTCGGACACGCATGTGATAGAATTGACGGAGGACATCGAAAAAGCTGAAAGAAGGGCAGCTCGTTATGCATTATCCCAAAATAGGGGAGAAAAAAGAGCCGCAGATATGATACATGAACTGGGGTGGCACTCATGAAAACAAAGGTGTTTTTCGTTGCGGCAGGATGTTCTCATGAAATTTCAGTCACCAGCTTTTATCTGGTTCGATTCCCGGACGGGCTGGAGATTTTCTCCGCTCGTGGACTGGGTGTTGTGTTGTCCTCATCGTCATTTCATTCTCATCACCGGCACGCAAGTCGACTGAAATGAGACTTGCACTCGACGGCCGAACTTCCCCGAATGGGGCTTCCCGGCCAACAATGCCACACGATCATTTCATTTCATTTCATCTCCGAATACAGGGTGTTTCTTAGTTAATTGGTTGCTTGTTCCATTGATCAATCACATGGTGATGTGGAACGTGTCAAGTGCACAATAAATGCACATATGAAACAAGACTTTTTAATATATATATATATATATATATATATATATATATATATATATACACTCCTGGAAATTGAAAGAAGAACACCGGGAATTCATTGTCCCAGGAAGGGGAAACTTTATTGACACATCACATTGATCACACTGACAGAACCACAGGCACATAGACACAGGCAACAGAGCATGCACAATGTCGGCACTAGTACAGTGTATATCCACCTTTCACAGCAATGCAGGCTGCTATTCTCCCATGGAGACGATCGTAGAGATGCTGGATGTAGTCCTGTGGAACGGCTTGCCATGCCATTTCCACCTGGCGCCTCAGTTGGACCAGCGTTCGTGCTGGACGTGCAGACCGCATGAGACGACGCTTCATCCAGTCCCAAACATGCTCAATGGGGGACAGATCCGGAGATCTTGCTGGCCAGGGTAGTTGACTTACACCTTCTAGAGCACGTTGGGTGGCACGGGATACATGCGGACGTGCATTGTCCTGTTGGAACAGCAAGTTCCCTTGCCGGTCTAGGAATGGTAGAACGATGGGTTCGATGACGGTTTGGATGGAATTTGCTGGGAAGTGGCGGTGCGGTCCCCTACGGCACTGCGTAGGATCCTACGGTCTTGGCGTGCATCCGTGCGTCGCTGCGGTCCGGTCCCAGGTCGACGGGCACGTGCACCTTCCGCCGACCACTGGCGACAACATCGATGTACTGTGGAGACCTCACGCCCCACGTGTTGAGCAATTCGGCGGTACGACCACCCGGCCTCCCGCATGCCCACTATACGCCCTCGCTCAAAGTCCGTCAATTGCACATATGGTTCACGTCCACGCTGTCGCGGCATGCTACCAGTGTTAAAGACTGCGATGGAGCTCCGTATGCCACGGCGAACTGGCTGACACAGACGGCGGCGGTGCACAAATGCTGCGCAGCTAGCGCCATTCGACGGCCAACACCGCGGTTCCTGGTGTGTCCGCTGTGCCGTGCGTGTGATCATTGCTTGTACAGCCCTCTCGCAGTGTCCAGAGCAAGTATGGTGGGTCTGACACACCGGTGTCAATGTGTTCTTTTTTCCATTTCCAGGAGTATATATATATATATATATATATATATATATATATATATATATATATATATGTATTACAATACAGAGTTAAGAATTAATATTTCTATTATTTACTCCATTACCTTAAATGGCACAAAATGCATATACTGTATTTATAGTTTTATTTATTCCTATTCAAGAATTAGAAGGAGTTGTCAAGGAGATAAGATTTCAATTTATTTTTGAAGCTATTACTGCTGTCTGTCAGACATTTTATTTCATCTGGTAATTTGTCGAAAATTTTTATAGCAGCATATTTTACCCCTCTCTGTGCCATAGATAGGTTGAGTAAAGGATAGTCTAAATCTTTCTTTTTTCTGGTATTATAATCATGAATGTCACTTTTATTTTTAAACTGGTCCATGTTGTTGAGAACAAATTTCATTAGTGAGTAAATGTACTGTGAGGCTGTTGTAAGAAATCCCAATCTTTTAAAAAGATGTCTACAAGATGTGCGACTATGAACCCCACACATTATTCTCACCAATTTCTTTTGAGCAGTGAATACTTTTTGTCTAAATGTTGAGTTACCCCAAAATATTATTCCGTATGACATCAGAGAGTGAAAGTATGCAAAGTATGTTAGCTTACTAATTTCTATATCCTCAAAATTGGCAATTATTCTGATTGCAAAAGTTGCTGAACCTAATCGCTTTTGAAGATCCAAAATATGAATTTTTCAATTAAGATTCTCATCTATGTGTACACCCAAAAACTTAGTATGCTCTACCCTGTTTACTGACTTCTGTTGATGTGTTACATTTATTGAAGGAACTGTACTTTTTGCAGCAGAAAATTGGATGTACGGTGTTTTTTCGAAGTTTAGATGAAGCCCATTTGCAGAAAACGAATTAATGACTTTTCCAAAGATGTTATTTGTATCATTTTCAGTTGGAGTTTCTTTTACCGGATTAATAATGATGCTTGTATCATCAGCAAACAGTGTCAGTTCATCTTCCTGTTTTAGATAGGAAGGGAGGTCGTTCGCATATATCAAGAACGGAAGAGGACCCATGACTGAACCCATATATTCGAAGCGAATATACGGGCTTTAAGGCTTTGTGGCATTTATTAGATTCAACTTAAAATTATAATACCACGCAAAATGAAAGAGTAACTCAGTTTTGTTTGTGTACCTGTACGGAAAGGACAGAGTATTTCACGACCGAGACTGACTGAAGAAGTTGTACTTCATGACCTCTACGTTCACCCAGTCTGACGTCACTCGTAGCCCCAAGAATTCAGTTTGGAAGGCTCGTCGTAACTTGGCAAATTTCAGTGACATCTGTGTGAAGACTTTCAATGGGACTCTTACAACTACGTCCTTAACGGTTACAGTTGTTTACGAGCTCTCAAGCCAACAGACTACGGTCTACGTGCCGACTTTGCATGACGATGAAGATTTATGAATCGTGTCGTCTTCGGTGAAGAATCGACATTTCACCTAAGTGGAAATGTGAACACACATAATGTGCGCAACTGGGGGTCAGAAAATCCCCACGAGATGGTACAGCTGCAACGAGACTCCCCTAAATTCGATGTTTTTTTGCGCCATGGGCCTTTGTTTTTCGGTGAAGCAACTGTCAGTGGCATTTCTTATGTTGAGGCGGTAGAACTTGGCTCTTTCCTCAACTACAAGATGTTGAGCCACAGAACGTTATATGGCAGCAATATTGCGCGCCACCTCACTGGCGTAACGTAGTACACGATTGGTTAAATGAAGTCGTAAACCAACGCTGGACTGGCGGCAAGGGGCCTCATGACAGAGCTTGTGCTTCATGGCCTCTACTTTCACCCAGTTTGACGTCATGCGATTTTTACATTTGGGAGTTGCATGCGCCACCAGCTGATGTCCCCGACATTAGGAACAGCTTTGTTGCAACAATTATTGCTGACTCACTGATCAAGGTTTGGGAAGAGCTCGCCTATCGAAACGATGTGTGACGAATGGCGCTCAGCCGGCCGAAGTGGCCGTGCGGTTAAAGGCGCTGCAGTCTGGAACCGCAAGACCGCTACGGTCGCGGGTTCGAATCCTGCCTCGGGCATGGATGTTTGTGATGTCCTTAGGTTAGTTAGGTTTAACTAGTTCTAAGTTCTAGGGGACTAATGACCTCAACAGTTGAGTCCCATAGTGCTCAGAGCCATTTGAACCATTTGAATGGCTCTCACTTTGAACACTTATAAGAAAAACTGTTTGAGTTGCTCTTTCATTTGATGTAGTATTTACAGCTATAAGAGGAGTGTAATAAATGCTACAAAGCCTTAAAAACCGTATATTCGTTTTGTTGGCACCCATCTACACAGGGAAAACTGATCATGATAATAAAATAAGAGAAATCAGAACTGGCACGGAAATTTAAGTGTTCGCTTTTCGTGGAATGGTAGAGAAATACCCTGAAGGTGGTACGATGAACATTCTACCGGGCACTTAATTGTGAATTGCCGATTAATGACGTACAGGGTGGGCCAAATAGAAGTGGCCCGGAGGCCAGAGTTCCAGGGCACAAAGAAACACAGCAGAGGAAAGAAAATACAGTACTAACATTACTACAGCACATGTTAAAAGTTACCACCATTCATCTCGTGGCACTTTTGGGCACTGGTCAGCAAGTTGCTGGAGGCGGATCGAATCTGTACTACTGGAATTGCTGCAGTCTCATCCGAAATGTTCTGCTGCAGTTCTTGAAGACTATGAGGGTTGTTGCGATACATCTGAAACGTCCCCTTATAAAAATTATGAATTACTGTGCTGGTAAACCTCTTACGCTATCTGATTTTCAAACAGCTGAGCAAAACAGAACGTACTCAGACATTTCTCTCTTTACTTATTCTGATCATCACTAAACTGACACACAATATTTTTAGCGCAACGCAATCTGACTTTCATTAATCCCTAAAAAAGAATGGCAGTGACTAGCAATAACCTATACCTTTCATGAATCACTTACCTCACAAAAACCTTCGTTACTCGAACTACAGCAGTACAGCGAGCGCCAATCTTGGCAGGTAAATAAAAGATTCTAACTCCTGAAGGCACTAACTACTGATAAGCACAGTTAGCAAATGAAAGATTTTGATAGAGAACAAACAATGTATTTACTTTACTAGTGTTCAAAAGTCATTATATATATATATATATATATATATATATATATATATATATATATATATATATTCATGACATCCAGTCTTACAAGTTTCGTTTTTCTGACGGACACACGTCAGATCGTACGCTCTCACAACTCTGCCATCTCTCCCCACATCCACCACTGCTGGCGGCTCACCTCCAACTGCACAACGCGACGCGCTGTTCACATCCAACTGCCCAACACTACAATAGCAAATATTCCAACAATGCAAATCAGCCACAGACTGCACACAGCACAGCCAGTGATTTTCATACAGGGCGCTACGTGGCGTTACCAACATAAAAGCCTAAACAGCCTACTGACACATCTTAAACTTGAGGGCTCCCCGCACGAAGTAATCACATGCTGAGGGTACCTGAGAGGTCAGATAGGGCCGCGATCAGACTGACCTCTGATAACAACTCTGTCAGATGTGAAGATTGTGTAAATGTCGTCAAAGATTCGGTGTGGATCACGTGGAGTGCGTACACGTGGTATGCACGTCACGTTGTGTGGTCACATGCACACATTCACGTCCAATCGTATCCACTCGTGCGGGACACTTTTATTTGCTCCACCCTCTGCGTGTAGATGTAGAAGGTTTTCAGAATAAGGAGATATTGGCCGTGTTAACAGATGTACCAGTAGGAGGCGTGTTAACAGCGGGCCTGGCACCTCGGGAGTTCCCCGTCTCTGCTGGAGGACCAGGCGGTCCGCCGTGTTCCAGCGCAGCGCACAGCGGCGGCCTCTCCAGAGCCACTGTGCAGGGGCCGTCGACCGCGCAACCCGTCTGGGGCGAGTCGCCTGCTCGCTCATCACTTTTCTGCCCAAATTGCGGATAACGCAATCTTCTCGGTCCTCCGAGAGTCGTGGCTGCGAAACCACAACCTGAACTCGAGATTGCGCAGGCGTTTCTTATTTCCTTCCCAGCGAAACCATTACCAGCAGCCGTCGTATAACTTGCGTGGCCAGTGCGCAGGTTGCACCGAATGTCTTAAGCACATACCTGTAATAAAATAGTACGAGAAAGCGTTCAGATTTTAGCGAAGACGAACAACACTATCGTGCTCCACAACGGGAGTTAAAAAAGACCTTTGCTTACCTTTGATTTTTAAGGTTCCGTGTCTTAATCGGTAAAAGCGGGCCGCGCGGAGCTGCCGCACGGTTTAGGGCGTCATGTCACGGACTGCGCGGCCCCTCCCGCCGGAGGTTCGAGTCCTCCCTTGCGCAAGGGTATGGGTGCTGTTCTTAGCACAAGTTAGTTCAAGTAGTGTGTAAGTCTAGGGACCGATGACCTCAGTAGTTTTGTCCCTTAGCAATTCAGGCACTTTTGGTAAAAGCGGAGCTCTGAAAGTAACAGTTTGTCAATAAATTCGCTTTCCCTAGCCCGGAAGTCAAACATAAACGAAACCTTTCGAAAGAAGCAATGCATTTTCGTTTATGTTAGCCATGTAAATTCAATGTTCGTAATGATAAGAGTGTGGAGCTTAACTCTGTCACTTGCGTAAACTTCCGAAAAGACTTCTATCACCGCTACAGTCTGGAACCGTACGACCGCTACGGTCGCAGGTTCGAATCCTACCTCGGGCATGCATGTGTGTGATGTCCTTAGGTTAGTTAGGTTTAAGTAGTTCTAAGTTCTAGGGGACTGATGACCTCAGAAGTTAAGTCTCATAGTGCTCAGAGGCATTTGAACCATTCGAACTTCTATCACCGACGTAAAAAAAGTAACAGTGCCATACGTTAGTCCTTCCGTATACTACGAAACTAACAGCGCCATCCACTGGCTCTTTAGTATGCTACACCGTCATCTACATCTACATCTACATATATACTCCGCTAGCCACCAAGCGGTGTGTGGCGGAGGGCACAATTCACGCCAAAGTCATATTCCCCCCCCCCCCCCCCCCACCTCATCCCCCTCTGTTCCACTCGCGGATCGCGTGAGGGAAAAACGACTGTCTGAACGCCTCAGTACGAGCTCTTATTTCCCTTATCTTTGAATGGTGATCATTGCGCGATTTGGAAGTTGGTGGTAATAATATATGCTCTACATCTTCGGTGAAGATCGGATTTCGGAATTTAGTGAGCGGCCCCTTCTGTTTAGCGCGCCGTCTATCTGCAAGTGTGTCCCACTTCAAACTTTCTATGAGATTTATAACGCTCTCGCGATGGGTAAATGTACCAGTCACGAATCTTGCCGCTCTTCTTTGGACATTCTCAATCTCTCGAGTCAGACCCAACTGGTAAGGGTCCCTTACAGACGAACAATACTCTAAGATTGAAGGAACTAACGTATTGTAAGCTATTTCCTTTGTTGAGGGTCTGCATCGCTTCAGGATCCTACCAATAAACCGCAGTCTAGAGTTTGCCTTACCCGTTACTTGTGCAATCTGATCATTCCATTTGAGGTCATTTCGAACAGTCATACCCAGATACTTGACGGACGTTGCCGCTTCCAAAGACTGCGCATTTATTTTGTACTCTTACATTAATGGGGATTTTCGCATTGTTATAAGCAGGAGCTTACACTTACTAACATTGAGAGATAACTGCCAGTCATTACACCATGCATTTATTTTCTGCAAATCCTCATTGATTTGTTCACAACTTTCGTGTAGATCGTAAAACGCAGAGGACCTATTACGTTGCCCTGGAGATCACCTGAAATTACGCTTGTTTCTGTTGAAGCCACCCCGTTCAGGACGACATACTGCTCCCTGTCTGTTAGAAGACTTTCTATCCAACCGCATATGTCATCGGATAGACCGTAAGCGCTCACTTTTTGTAGCAAGCGACAGTGCGGAACTGAGTCGAACGCCTTCCGTAAGTCGTGAAATATGGCATCAACCTGGGAGCCGGTATCTAGAGCCTGTTGTATATCATGTACAAAGAGGGCCAGCTGTGTTTCGCATGACCGCTGTTTCCTAAAACCGTGCTGGTTTCTGCAGATGAGCTTCTCAGAGTCTAGAAGGGTCATTACGTCTGAACACAAAATATGTTCCATGATTCTACAACAAATCGATGTCAGTGAAATTCGCCTGTAATTGTGTGCATCCGATTTTATACCCTGTTTATAGATTGCTATGACCTGGGCCTTCTTCCAGTCCCGTGGAACTTTCCGCTGTTCCAAATATCTCTGATAGATGATGGATAAGAATGGTGCTATACTTGTGGCAAAGTCAACATACAATCTTACGGGGATACTGTCTGGGCCAGATGCCTTCCTGGCGTCTAAGGATCTTAACTGTTTTACAATCCCATATACACTAAACACTATGTCAGCCATCCTTTCGTTTGTTGGATAATTGAAAGGGGGAATGATGCTGCAGTCCTCTGCCGTAAACGAGTTTTTGAAAGCTAGGTTTAGAATTTCGGCCTTCTGTTTATCATCATCAGTTACATTACCCGCACTGTCAGCAAGAGAAGGTATTGAATTATTTGTAGCGTTCATAGATTTTACGTACGACCTAAATTTTTGGGGGTTTCTTTATAATCTGCAGATAAAATATTGATTTGAAATTCGTTAAAACAATCTCTCATTGTCCTTCTGACAGCTACTTTCATTTCGTATAATTTCTGTTTGTCAGCGGGGCAGTGACTACGTTTAAAACGACTCTGCAAAATTCTCTGCTTTCTAAGCAATTTCCTAATATGTTTGCTGTACCAAGGTGGATCCTTTCCCTCCCCTATACTTTTGCTAGGCACATACTTCTCTAGCCGTGATGAACATCCGAACTACTAAGTTGTACATACCCCTAATTAAATTACAATTTTCCATGACCCGGTGTAGATGAAATAAAGCCTGTATGTTACCCTTACCCTAAGCTATGCTCAGGTTAACCGTGAAAACCTGATACAAGTCCGTCTAGTAGTTTCGGAGATTAGCGTGTTGAGCAAACAAACAGACAGACACGATGGTTTTACAGTTTTGATATTGCTGTAGAAAGATAGGTGCCGTTTTCAAACATAAAACTCGCTGAAGAAATTACATCTGCAGCTATATCTATCCTAGACGAACCACTGAACATGCGAGACAGAGATATCTTTCGGGAACAGCGTTTATCGTGACGACATTCTATGTAAAATATTCTCGGCGTGCTTGCCACGTCAAATTAGAATAACTACTCGATATTTAGACTATAAGCTTCATTTTCTTCGTCGGGAACAGCTGACAGTCATAATTCTCTTTGTTATGAGCTTATAAGCGACCCACGATTTATCGACCTAAGTATTTTGACGTCATGTTGCAGCGATCAGTGATGTGGGATGACAGAACGTTTCACGGAGTGCGTTACTTGTCGGATCACAGGCGCAGATGTGAAGGGACTATGGTTTGCTTGCTGCACAGTAGGGCGAGCCTCCCATGTGGTGGTCAGTCAAAGTGGATTGGGAGCTTAACGACCAGTTTCTCGCCCTCACCTTCCCACACACTCCAACACCGGGTGTATTACAAGAAAAAAAAGTGTTAGTGCCATATACACTATGTGATCAAAAGCATCCGGACATCCCAAAAACATATGTTTTTCATATTAGGTGCATTGTGATGCCACCTACTTCCAGATACTCCATATCAGCAGCCTCAGTAGTCATTAGACATCGTGAGAGAGCAGCATCATGAGAAGGTGGTGAGGTGACTGGGTGTCACTTGTGTCATACGTCTGTATGAAAGATCTCCACAGTCCTAGACATCCCTAGGTCTACTGTTTCCGATGTGATAGAGAAGTGGAAACTTGAAGGGATACGTACAGCACAAAAGCATACAGGCCGACCGCATCTGTTGACTGACAGAGACAGCCGACAGTTGAAGAGGATCGTGATCTGTAATGGTATCAGTATCAGTATAAGATAGGCCGTCACTGAAAGAGCACCTCGTGTTCCTGCTGCTAATAAGTCGAGTACACCGTTCGTTTGTTGTATATTTTTACGAGCTTCAAACAGGAGCGATTGCAGTAACAGATAGGAACTGTGATTGCTGTGTACAGATGCGAGCTGAGTTGGCGACCCTTTGCTCATAGCTCCAGGCTGCGTTGGCTTCCGTCACACAGCTAGAGGCTGCCGCCAATGGGCATCACTGTGGGGGGTCAGACGCGAGGATGCGAGAGACGTCGAGCACGTCCCACGTGTCCCACGTTCGGTCCACTGCTGTGGCCGCCCCAGGTACTGCCTGCACTGTAGGTGGCCCCTCACCCATCGTCGAGTGGGAGATCATTCCAAATGTCAGGCAGCGAAAAACGTTCCGAGGGGCCGATCGTAAGGCCTCCCCGGTTCGAGTGTTATCTGTGGCTGATGATGTCTGTGAGCTGGATGCAATCGTCCACCCTGTTCCAGAGGAAGCTTCTCGACCCGCAAGGTCTGTGCGTTCACAGAGGGTGGGTTTGCTGGTAATTGGGAGCTCCAGCGTTAGGCGTGTAATGAAACCCGTTAAGCCGTCGGCACACGGACCGTGCTGTCGAACGTTAACGTTGAGCGTGCCAAGTTCAGCGTGCTGCTGAACTCTCAGGAACGATGCGACTTCTGCATACGGTACGTGGGCCCCAACATGGTATACGATATCGCAACGCACTCCAGCGACAGTTGAGGGATGTTTCTAGTTCGTAAATCACACTGTTTACTCAACGGTCGCGCGTAAAATTCCCACGTGAGCTCTATTAAAACGCACATTTCCTCCATTGTCCACGAAAAGGAAAGTACCATGTCCAATCAATAAGGACACAGGCTTATAAAAGTTCTGTTACAAACAATGCGTTACAAATTTGGAATACTTCTCCGCATAAGATAAACATTATTTCACCATTCACACATTTTAGTAAAACCCCAAGGTCAGTCTTACTTGATCACTGTTCCTACCCAGTAACAGAATCTTTGCAACATGTGAATTACGAAGCGTAAAAGAAGAAGGAGCAAAATATCTTTATACAAGTAGCGCAAGTTGTCCTTTAGATTAAGCCAATTTAACAAAGTCACCCCTCAAAAAAAGGTGAACTTATATTTACATAACATCAAATATTATAGTCTATACTTACACTCCTGGAAATTGAAATAAGAACACAGTGAATTCATTGTCCCAGGAAGGGGAAACTTTATTGACACATTCCTGGGGTCAGATACATCACATGATCACACTGACAGAACCACAGGCACATAGACACAGGCAACAGAGCATGCACAATGTCGGCACTAGTACAGTGTATATCCACCTTTCGCAGCAATGCAAGCTGCTATTCTCCCATGGAGACGGTCGTAGAGATGCTGGATGTAGTCCTGTGGAACGGCTTGCCATGCCATTTCCACCTGGCGCCTCAGTTGGACCAGCGTTCGTGCTGGACGTGCAGACCGCGTGAGACGACGCTTCATCCAGTCCCAAACATGCTCAATGGGGGACAGATCCGGAGATCTTGCTGGCCAGGGTAGTTGACTTACACCTTCTAGAGCACGTTGGGTGGCACGGGATACATGCGGACGTGTATTGTCCTGTTGGAACAGCAAGTTCCCTTGCCGGTCTAGGAATGGTAGAACGATGGGTTCGATGACGGTTTGGATGTACCGTGCACTATTCAGTGTCCCCTCGACGATCACCAGTGGTGTACAGCCAGTGTAGGAGATCGCTCCCCACACCATGATGCTGGGTGTTGGCCCTGTGTGCCTCGGTCGTATGCAGTCCTGATTGTGGCGCTCACCTGCACGGCGCCAAACACGCATACGACCATCATTGGCACCAAGGCAGAAGCGACTCTCATCGCTGAAGACGACACGTCTCCATTCGTCCCTCCATTCACGCCTGTCGCGACACCACTGGAGGCGGGCTGCACGATGTTGGGGCGTGAGCGGAAGACGGCCTAACGGTGTGCGGGACCGTAGCCCAGCTTCATGGAGACGGTTGCGAATGGTCCTCGCCGATACCCCAGGAGCAACAGTGTCCCTAATTTGCTGGGAAGTGGCGGTGCGGTCCCCTACGGCACTGCGTAGGATCCTACGGTCTTGGCGTGCATCCGTGCGTCGCTGCGGGCCGGTCCCAGGTCGACGGGCACGTGCACTTTCCGCCGACCACTGGCGACAACATCGATGTACTGTGGAGACCTCACGCCCCACGTGTTGAGCAATTCGGCGGTACGTCCACCCGGCCTCCAGCATGCCCACTATACGCCCTCGCTCAAAGTCCGTCAACTGCACGTACGGTTCACGTCCACGCTGTAGCGGCATGCTACCAGTGTTAAAGACTGCGATGGAGCCCCATATGCCACGGCAAACTGGCTGACACTGACGGCGGCGGTGCACAAATGCTGCGCAGCTAGCGCCATTCGACGGCCAACACCGCGGTTCCTGGTGTGTCCGCTGTGCCGTGCGTGTGATCATTGCTTGTACAGCCCTCTCGCAGTGTCCGGAGCAAGAATGGTGGGTCTGACACACCGGTGTCAATGTGTTCTTTTTTCCATTTCCAGGAGTGTATATTAAACTAATAATAAAGTATCAGAACCTAATAAAAACGCGAATGTTATGGAGAAAAAATGGGTGTGTCAGGACGCGAACCACCGCCCCAACAAAAAAAAACTCATGATCAGACAGTGATGCTATTTATTACGCTAAACCAACATCACGTCTATCATCTCAAATCATAGTATCTTACTGCTTGCTAAAAACCTTAATCGTAGATATGTTAGTAACTGAAATTTAATTATAACAAATTGTACCAAGAACAATGCGTTTTGGGTGGATCTTCAGTGTGTCGCTGACTTCAAATAGCCTACTCTCATTATACGCATATTCTTTTGCCACGAATATGATATTTCTCATTATTTTATTGGAACGAATCACACAGTTAACAACGGGTTTTTCAGTGATCCTCAATTTGCTGGTGGTGGTGGTGGTGGTGGTGGTTAGTGTTTAACGTCCCGTCGACAACGAGGTCATTAGAGACGGAGCGCAAGCTCGGGTTAGGGAAGGATTGGGAAGGAAATCGGCCGTGCCCTTTCAAAGGAACCATCCCGGCATTTGCCTGAAACGATTTAGGGAAATCACGGAAAACCTAAATCAGGATGGCCGGAGACGGGATTGAACCGTCGTCCTCGCCGAATGCGAGTCCAGTGTGCTAACCAGTGCGCCACCTCGCTCGGTCAATTTGCTGGTGCTCGAAACGGCATATATACATATAGGCTTGAAATGAATGCCAATATGGCGTCTCGCAACTCTTTACTGAAGGGAGACGGCGTGTCTGTGACGTAGGTGGCGTTGTGCCATCCCATTGGTCAACGCTCAGACGCACGCTCAGAATATCTGACATGCCAGATATTGCTCTGCGCGTTCGGAAAGACCCCGAGTGTGCTATTCCATGCGGTGACGTGTGCTATTCCATGCTGTGTCGTGTGCTATTTCTTCCATGCTGTGACGTCAGAAACTCGGCTCGCTCAACGCTTAACGTTCGGATGCACGGTCCGTGTGCCGACGGCGTAAGGAACATGGATGCCAAGGATGGGAAGGAAGCCAGTGCGCACTCTATGTGCATAACAGGGGGCAGTCACTCCGGATGTGTAAAGGCTGCTTCTGGATGCCATGAAGAGTGCAGGGTGCAGCCAGCTGCAGGTGGTTGCTCATGTCGGTACCAATGACGTATGTCGCTTTGCATTGGAGGAGATTCTCTCTGATTTCGGGCGGCTAGTGCAAATTGTTAAGACTGCCAGATTAAGGTGGGGCTCACCATCTGCAGCTTCGTCGATAGAACCGACTGTGGTCCTTTGATGCATAGCCGAGTGTAGGCTGTTGATTCCTTGACTTGCGCCATCGGGTGGTGGCTTTCCTGGTTCCCGTTAATAGGTCAGGAGTCCACTACACACAGGAGGCGGCTACATGGGTAGCGCGTGCTGCGTGGAAGGAACTAGGCCGTTCTTTAGGTTAGAGGGTCTCAGGGAACCACAGAAGGAGCGTCCGTCTAGAAGTGGGCAGGTAAAACACGTAAGGTAGTTGTAGAAACTATTGGTATCGTAGTTGTAAATTGTCGCAGCTGTGTTGGGAAAGAACCAGAGCTCCAAGAAATATTAGAAAGCACTGAAGCTCAAACAGTTATAGGTACAGAAAGCTGGCTAAATCCGGAAATAAACTCAGCACAATTTTTTCTAACGATCTAACAGTGTTCAGAAAGGATAGAATGAATACAATTGGTGGTGGTGTATTTATTGCTGTTAGAAGTAGTTTCACTTGTAGTGAAATTGATAGTTCCTGCGAAATAGTATGGGTAAAGGTTATACTTGACAATCAGACTTAACTAATTATTGGGTCGTTTTACCGACCCCCCGGCTCAGAAGATATAGTTGCTGAACAATTCAAAGAAAACTTCACTCTCATTTCAAATAGGTACCCCACCCATACAATTATAGTCGGTGGCGACTTCAATCTACCCTCGCTATGCTGGAAAAATTATACGTTTAGAGCCGGCGGCAGGCATAAAACGTCATCCGAAATTGTACTGAATGCTTTCTCACAAAATTATTTTGAACAATTAGTTCATGAGCCCACTCGAAGCGTAAATGATTGCGAAAGCGTATTTGACCTCTTAACAACAAATAATCCTGGACAAATAGTGAGTATCGTGACGAATACAGGGGTTAAGGTCCACAAGGCAGTAGCTGCTAGCCTAAGTACCGTAACTCCTATAACCATCAAAAAGAAACGCAAAGTATATCTATTTTAAAAAGCTGATAAATATGCTCTTAACGCCTTTTTAAGAGACACTCTGCACTCCTTCCGATCTGATCATGTAAGCGTAGAAAAGATGTGGAATGATTTCAAAGAGATATTATCGACAGCAATTGAGAGATATATACCACATAATTTAATAAGTGATGGTTCTGATCCCCCATTGTACACAAAACGGGTCATATCGCAGTTGCAGAAGCAGCAAAAAAAGGATGCCAAATTTAAAAGAACGCAAAATCTCCAAGACTGGCGAAGTTTTGCAGAAGTTCGAAATATAGCACATACCTTAATGTGAGATGCTTTCAATAATTTCCACAACGAAACTCTATATCGAAATCTGGCAGAAAACCGAAAGAGATTCTGGTCATACACAAAGCACTCCAGTGGCAAGACGCAATCATTACCTTCACTGCGCGATAACTACGGTGAACCCACTGATGACAGTTCCACTAAAGCAGCGTTATTAAACACGGTTTTCCGAAACTCCTTCACCAAAGAAGACGACGTAAATATTCATGAATTCCAATCAAGAACAGCTGCCAAGATGGGAAACATAGAAATAGATATCCTCGGTGACGCAAAGCAGCTTAAATCATTTAATAAAAGCAAGGCTTCCGGTCCACATTGTATACCAGTCAGGTTCCTCTCAGAGTATGTTGATACAATAGCTCCATATTTAGCAATTACATACAACCGCTCGCTCACAGAAAGATCCGTACCTAAAGACTGGAAAATTGCTCAAGTCACACCAATACCCAAAATGGGACGTAGGAGCAATCCGTTGAATTACAGGCCCATATCACGAACGACGATTTGCAGTAGGGTTTTGGAACATATACTATATTCGAACATTATGAAGTACCTCGAAGAAAACGATTTATTGACACATAGTCAGCACGGATTCAGAAAATACCGTTCCTGTGAAACACAACTAGTTCTTTATACTCATGAAGTAATAAGTGCTATCTACAGGGGATGTCAAATTGATTCCATATTTTTAGATTTCCGTTCCTCACAAGCGTATTCTAACCAAACTGCGTGCCTATGGAATATCGCCTCAGTACTGCGACTGGATTCGTGATTTCCTCTCATAAATGTCACAGTTCGTAGTAATAGACGGAAAGTCATCGAGTAAAACTTAAATAATATCCGGCGTTCCCCAAGGAAGTATTATAGGCCTTCTATTGTACCTGATCTATATTAACGACATGGGAGAAAATCTCGGTAGCCGTCTTAGATTGTTTGCAGATGATGCTGTCATTTACTGTCTTGTAAAGTCATCAGATGACCAAAACAAATTGTAAAATGATTTAGATATCTGTACGATGCGAAAAGCGCAAATTGACCCTGAATAAAGAAAAGTGTGACGTTATTCACATGAGTACTAAAAGAAATCCGCTGAATTTCGATTACTCGATAAGTCACACAAATCTCAAGGCTGGAAATTCAACTTAATACTTAGGGATTGTTGTTATTGCTGTGGTCTTCAGTCCTGAGACTGGTTTGATGCAGCTCTCCATGCTACTCTATCCTGTGCAAGCTTCTTCATCTCCCAGTACCTACTGCAACCTACATCCTTCTGAATCTGCCTAGTGTATTCATCTCTTGGCCTCCCTCTACGATTTTTACCCTCCTCACTGCCCTCTAATGCTAAATTGGTGATCCCATGATGCCTCAGAACATGTCCTACCAATCGATCCCTTCTTCTAGTCAAGTTGTGCCACAAACTTCTCTTCTCCCCAATCCTATTCAATACCTCCTCATTAATTATATGATCTACCCATCTAATCTTCAGCATTCTTCTGTAGCACCACATTTCGAAAGCTTCTATTCTCTTCTTGTCCAAACTAGTTATCGTCCATGTTTCACTTCCATACATGCTTACGCTCCATACAAATACTTTCAGAAACGACTTCCTGACACTTAAATCTATACTCGATGTTATCAAATTTCTCTTCTTCAGAAACGCTTTCCTTGCCATTGCCAGTCTACATTTTATATCCTCTCTACTTCGACCATCATCAGTTATTTTTCTCCCCAAATTGCAAAACTCCTTTACTACTTTAAGTGTATCATTTCCTAATCTAATTCCCTCAGCATCACCCGACTGAATTCGACTACATTCCATTATCCTCGTTTTGCTTTTGTGGTTGTTCATCTTATATCCTCCTTTCAAGACACTATCCATTCCGTTCAACTGCTCTTATAAGTCCTTTGCTGTCTCTGACAGAATTACAATGTCATCGGCGAACATCAAAGTTTGTATTTCTTCTCCATGGATTTTAATACCTACTCCGAATTTTTCTTTCGTTTCCTTCACTGCTTGCTCAATATACAGATTGAATAACATCGGGGAGAGGTTATAATCCTCTCTCACTCCCTTCCCAACCACTGCTTCCCTTTCTTGTCCCCCGACTCTTATAACTGCCATCTGGTTTCTGTACAAATTGTAAATAGCCTTTCGCTCCCCGTATTTTACTCCTGCCACCTTCAGAATTTGAAAGAGAGTATACCAGCCAACATCTTCAAAAGCTTTCTCTAAGTCTACTAATGCTAGAAACGTAGGTTTGCCTTTCCTTAATCTACTTCTAAGGTTAGTCGTAGAGTCAGTATTGCCTCACGTGTTCCAATATTTCTACGGAATCCAAACTGATCTTCCCCGAGGTCGGCTTCTACCAGTTTTTCCATTCGTCTGTAAAGAATTCGCGTTAGTATTTTGCATCCGTGACTTATTAAACTGATAGTTCGGTAATTTTCACACCTGTCAGCACCTGCTTTCTTTGGGATTGGAATTATTATATTCTTCTTGAAGTCTAAGGGTATTTCGCCTGTCTCATACATCTTGCTCACCATATGGTAGAGATTTGTCAGGACTGTCTCTCCCAAGGCCGTCAGTAGTTCTAATGGAATGTTGTCTACTTCGGGGGCCTTGTTTCGACTCAGGTCTTTCAGTGCTCTGTCAAACTCTTCACGCAGTATCGTATCTCCCATTTCATCTTCATCTACATCCTCTTCCACTTCCATAATATTGTGCTCAAGTACATCGCCCTTGTATAGACCCTCTGTATACTCCTTCCAACTTTCTGCTTTCCCTTCTTTGGTTAGAACTGGGTTTCCATCTAAGCTCTTGATATTCATACAAGTGGCTCTGTTTTCTTCAAAGGTCTCTTTAATTTTCCTGTAGGCAGTATCTGTCGTACCCCTAGTGAGATAAGCCTCTACATCCTTACATTTGTCCTCTAGCCATCCCTGCTTAGCCATTTTGCACTTCCTGTCGATCTCATTTCTGAGACGTTTGTATTCCTTTTTGCCTGCTGCATTTACTGCATTTTTATATTTTCTCCTTTCATCAATTAAATTCAATATTTCTTCTGTTACCCAAGGATTTCTACTAGCCCTCGTCATTTTACCTACTAGATCCTCTGCTGCCTTCACTACTTCATCTCTCAAGGCTACCTATTCCTCTTCTACTGTATTTCTTTCCCCTATTTGTGACAATTGTTCCCTTATGCTCTCCCTGAAACTCTGTATAACCTCTGGTTCTTTCAGTTTATCCAGGTCCCATCTCCTTAAATTCCCACCTTGTTGGAGTTTCTTCAGTTTCAATCTACAGTTCATAACCAATAGATTGTGGTCAGAGTCCTCATCTGCCCCTGTCTTACAATTTAAGACCTGGTTCCTAAATCTATGTCTTACCATTATATAATCTATCTGATACCTTTTAGTATCTCCAGGCTTCTTCCATGTATACAACCTTCTTTTATGATTCTTGAACCAAGTGTTAGCTATGATTAAGTTGTGCTCTGTGCAAAATTCTATCAGGCGGCTTCCTCTTTCATTTCTTAGCCCCAATCCATATTCACCTACTATGTTTCCTTCTCTACCTTTTCCTACTATCGAATACCAGTCACCCATAACTATTAAATTTTCGTCTCCCTTCACTATCTGAATAATTTCTTTTATTTCATCATACATTTCTTCAATTTCTTCGTCATCTGCAGAGCTAGTTGGCATATAAACTTGTACTACTGTAGTAGGCGTGGGCTTCGTGTCTATCTTGGCCAAAATAATGCGTTCACTATGCTTTTTGTAGTAGCTTACCCGCACTCCTACTTTTTTATTCATTATTAAACCTGCTCCAGCATTACCCCTATTTTATTTTGTATTTATAGCCCTGTAGTCAACTGACCAGGAGTCTTGTTCCTCCTGCCACCGAACTTCACTAATTCCCACTATATCTAACTCTAACCTATCCATTCCCCTTTTTAAATTTTCTAACCTACCTGCTCGATTAAGGGATCTGACATTCCACGCTCCGATCCGTAGAACGCCAGTTTTCTTTCTCCTGATAATGACATCCTCCTGAGTAGTCCCCGCCCGGAGATCCGAATGGGGGACTATTTTACCTCCGGAATATTTTACCCAAGAGGACGCCATCATCATTTAACCATACAGTAAAGCTGCATGCCTTCGGGAAAAATTACGGCCGTAGTTTCCCCTTGCTCTCAGCCGTTCGCAGTACCAGCACAGGAAGGCTGTTTTGGTTAGTGTTACAAGGCCAGATCAGTCAATCATCCAGACTGTTGCCCCTGCAACTACTGAAAAGGCTGCTGCCCCTCTTCAGGAACCACACGTTTGTCCGGCCTCTCAACAGATGCCCCTCCGTTGTGGTTCCAATTACGGTACGACTATCTGTATCGCTGAGGCACGCAAGCCTCCCCACCAACGGCAAGGTCCATGGTTCTTGGGGGGAGTACATAGGGATTGCAATTACAAATATCCTAAATTGGAACGATCACATTGATAATTTTGATGGTAGAGCCAATCAAAGACTGCGATTCATTGGCAGAAAACTAAGAAGGTGCAACAGGTCTACTGAAGAGAATGCTTACACTACACTTGTCCGCCCTATTCCGGAGTACTGCTGTCCGGTGTGGGATCCACATCAGATGGGACTGAAGAATGACATCAAAAAAGTACAAAGAAGGGAAGCTCGTTTTTTATCATCGAGAAGTAGGGGAGATAGTGCCACAGACATGATACGTGAGTTGGAGAGGCAATCATTAAAACAAAGGCGTTTTTCGTTGCGACGGGATCTTCTAATGAAATTTCAGTCACAAGTTTTCTCCTCCGATTGCGAAAACATTCTGTTTACACCGTCCTACATATGAGGAAATGATCATCACGATAAAATAAGAGAAATCAGGGGTCGCACAGAAAATTTTAAGTGCTTGTTTCTCCCGCGCGCCGTTCGAGAGTGGAACGGTAGGGGCAGTTTGAAGGTGGTTCATTGAACCCTCTGCCAGGCACTTTATTGTGAATAGCAGAGTAATGACGTAGATGTAGATAGGCAGACATCTATCCAAACCATCACACAGGAATTCCAAACTGCATCAGGATCCACTGCAAGTACTGTAACAGATAGGCGGGAGATCAGAAAACTTGGATTTCATGGTCGAGCGGCTGCTCGTAAACCACGCATCACGCCGATAAATGCCAAAGGACGCCTCGCTTAGTATAAGGAGCGTAAACATTGGACGACTGAACCGTGGAAAAACGTTGTGTGGAGTGACGAATCACGGTACACGATGTGGCGATCCGATGGCAGGGTGTGGGTATGGCGAATTGTCCGGTGAACGTCACCTGTTAGCGTGTGTAGTGCCAAGAGTAAAATTCGGAGGCGGTAGTGTTACGGTTTGGTCGTGTTTTTCAGGGAGGGGGCTTGCACCCCTTGCTGTTTTTCGTGGCACTATCACAGCACAGGCCTACAATGATTTTTTAAGCACCTTCTTGCTTTCCACTGTTGAAGAGCGAGTCGGGGATGGTGATTGCATCTTTCCATACGATCGAGCAACTGTTCATAATGCACGGCCAGTAGCGGACTGGTTACCCTACGATTACATCCCTGTAATGGACTGGCCTGCACAAAGTCCTGACGTGAATCCTATAGAACACCTTTGGGATGTTTTGGAACACCGAATTCGTGCCATGCCTCACCGGCCGACATAGATACCTCTCGTAAGTGCAGTACTCCGTGATGAATGGGCCGCCATTCTCCAAGGAACCTTCCAGCAACTGATTAAACGTATGCCTACGAGAGTGGAAGCCGTCATCAAGGCTAAGGATGGCCAACACCATATTGAATTCCAGGATTACTGATGGAGGGCGCCACGAACTTGTAAGTCTATTTCATCCAGGTGTCCAGATACTTTTGATCACATAGTGTATCTGCAGAAATGCAGATTATGACATTTTGCTGGTACAGGAGACCCATAGAGGATCACAAGCCGAAGGCCAAAAATAAATACATTGGACCTTGTTGTTGAACTACCACATACATAGTAGAGTAATGCTGTGCTTGAAAAACTTGGACAAAACATTCTGTCGACAGATCTAACCTCTGAGATCCTGACTGTTGAGATCCAGTCATGCACGACGACATCAGTGTGTAAACCACCAAGTGCTGAGTTCAAGTTCACGGAACCCTTTCTTTTTAATCACAGTCAATAAATCTGGTCGCAGGTGACTTCAGCCTCAGTAGCATATATTGGGGTTACCGGGACACTAATAAGATCTTGAAGAATGGAGTGAACGGATGGGACTGAATTTAACACATGACCCAAACTTTCCATCCTCCTTCAACAGTGGGAGATGGCATGGAGAGTATAGCCCAGACAATATATTTGTTAGTGGCCATATTGCCCAGGAGTCAAAGAAGGAGGTGCTGAGGCCTCTCCCTCATACTCAGCACCGATCAGTGATCTACACTGCGACAGTAGTGGTGAAGCCACAAGCTGCCCATTTTAAAAGAGTATTCAATTTTAAGCGAGCCCACTGGGAGACGGTCAGCCACAAATTGGACAAAGAAGTCGCAAAGCCTGAGCCGAACACAGAGACATGTGATAGACGTATCAAGTTAGTTAGAAGCATCACTCATAGATATATTCATAGGGGATGCAGAACACCTTACATCCCTGGATTCGATAAAGATTCAAGATCTGTGCTCCAGAAATACGAGTACCTGTTTGAAACTTACCCATTCTCTGAAGAAACAACTCAGACAGGCATGTAACTATTGACTGCTATATCATCGATAAAAACAGAGGAATAGTGTGGCATAATAACAGCAAGACATGAAACAAAACAGCCCTAAAGCGTGAAAGCTGCTGAAGAATCTTAACGGTGATCCCACACGTTCTCCTACAAACCTATTTAACACCTGATCAGTTACTGCTGAATGGAAAAACTAAAAGAAGAACTGTGGACAGGAAGTTTCAAAGAAATACTAATGAGGAAGTCTGGTCTGGTACTCCCTTCACATGGAAGAAATGGGAGCAAGTTTTCAATCTATGAAGGACAATGAAGCTGCAGGCCTAGATGATCTAAGACCAGAGCAAATTAAAATGTTTGGCCCAGTAGGAAAACAATGGATCTTAAATTTAATAAACATCTGCATTTCAAAATTACAAATCCGTAAGATCTAACGCAAGGCCAAGGTTGTAGCACCTCTGAAGCCTGGAAAGGAACCAACTTATCCTAAAGACTTCCAACGAGTTTATCTTCTTGATCAACTGTACAAAAGTCCTGGAAAGGCTGATCCTCAATAGCATCTCTCAACACGTTGCCAAGAATCTTATAAATGAGCAGTTGGGTTTCCGTTCAGGAAGGTCGACCTGTGGTCAAGCTGACTCAGAATATAGAAGATGGATACGAAAGAGGACAGGCCACAGAAGTGGCATTCATTGGTCTGTCAGCAGAGTATGGCATCGTCAAGCACAAGAAGTTGATTAGAAAGGTGTATTCAGTTACAGAAGACTACTGCTTAACAAAGGTCATCCAGTGCCTGCGGCAAACACGAGGCTTTCTGTCCCTCTGCATAATAGGAAGAGTCGATGAAGGACCTTGACGAATGGTCTTCCTCAAGGTGTCCGCCCCGACAGCAGAGTGGTCAGCGTGATGGATTGCCGTCCTACGGGCCCGTCTTCGATTCCCGGCTGGGTCGGGGATTTTCTCCGCTCAGAGACTGGGTGTTGTATTCATCATCGTTTCATCCCCATCCGGCGCGCAGGTCGCCCAATGTGGCGTCGAATGTAATAAGACCTGCACCAAGGAGGTCGGACCTGCCCCATAAAGGGCCTCCTGGCCAATGACGCCAAACGCTCATTTGCATTTTCCCTCAAGGTAGCGTACTGGCACCCCTGCTGTGCAACATCTGCACTAAAGACCAACAAATCAACCCTGGAACAAGAACATTTCTTTACGTAGATGCCACACCAGCTGCAGCTCAAAGCAAAACCTTTGAGGAAGTGGAGACCAAACTGACAGCAGCCCTCGAGGATCTCCGCAAATATTATAATGATGACAACCTGAAACCAAATCCCAGAAAGACCCAGATCTGTGCCTTTCATCTGAGAAACCGGGAAACCAGGAGGTTCAAATGGGTCAAATGGGTTTGAGCACTATGGGACTTAACTGCTGTGGTCATCAGTCCCCTAGAACTTAGAACTACTTAAACCTAACTAAACTAGGGACGTCACACACATCCATGCCCGAAGCGGGATTCGAACATGCGACCGTAGCAGCAGCACGGTTCCAAACTGTAGCGCCTAGAACCGCTTGGCCACTCCGGCCGGGAAACCAGGAGGAAGATAAGTATTTCGTGGAGGGGGCAACAACTATGCCACTACGATATTCCAAAATACCTGAAGTACTGTTGGATCGTAGTCTCACATTCAAAAATCACTGGCAAGAAAGAAGGCTGACAGTATCAGCTCTGAACAATATCGTACGTATTCTTACCGGCACCACCTGGGGATCACAGCCTAACGTGCTGCGTACATCCGCCCTGGCTCCGTGCTTCTCTGCAGCAAAATATGCAGCACCAGTCTGGCGCAGCTCAACACATGCTAAACAGGTGGATACAGCACTGAATGAGACTGGCTACTTACAACCAACTATTATCATCAAAATCTATCAAATTATAGGTATAGCGACACCTGACATCCTCAGAAGAATAGCCGCAGAAATTGAGAAAAAGAAGCGCGAAACCGAGCCCAGTCATCCTCTGTTCGGCCATGAAGCGCAAAGACCGAAGCTGAGGTCAAGAATCCACACAACATCAGCAATTCCGTCAGTACCTGGAACTCGTCGAACAGAGCTATAGCAAGAATCATTAACTGAAAGGGGCAGGAAGGACGTCAAAGAGGAACTTGCCGCTGGCTTTCATCTATCATTTGCGATATGGAAAGCTCTAAACCGACTTAGTAGAGGAGTGTCAAGCTGCAAGGCGAACCTCAATAAATGGGGCTACATCACCAAGGAGGACTTAGGTGAGTGTGGTGACCTACACGACACACAGCAACTCCTGGTTCACAGAAACCTGCCCGATCCTTGCACCACAGAAGTTATTTATGCAGCAAGTGATAAGGCGATAAAAAACGCGGAGTTGTGGAGCGGGTGATCCATTTAATAGCAAATCATATGTGTCTTGCTGTATTACTGTACTGTACTTTTATTTATCACGTTGCATTTTAATTAGTTTTTATATAAGTCCTGGACACGAAAATAAATAATAAATCATGTAACATCTGACCCTGTTCACACCCTTTGTATACACCACCAGGCCTGGTAACAACGCTAAACATGAACAACACTTATGTACTCTGATGCAGCTCTAATTATTTAACATACCCACCGATGGTGGATACGTATATCAGGCCACACTGAAATGCGACCGTCTCTTCTGGGTGCTTCACTGCTTACGTTAAACAGCTGAGGGCGTTTGGTGTAGCTGTTGCTCTTATTACGTACAGTTTCCTGGTCGAGCATGCGTGCCCGCCCTGGTCGCTATGGTAGAGGAGAATCGGGCATTTGTTCATCGTGTCGATAATGGACTGGTTTTCCCACAAATCACACAAGGCTGGCTTAAGGGCTTGTAATTTTCTCTCGACAGCAGCTGTGTAGCAGCAGCCATAGAAACTTGCAGCAAGCAGCAGATTACAGATCAGTGCTGTTGGCCTCGCTGGAGCAGGAAAGTCCAGTGTAATGTCTCCATTCGGCACCTGTAGCCGACTGAAAGGCAGAGGCCTGCATGTAAAATAATTTCTGGGAACTGCCTGGAGCTCGCGAAATCAAAGTATCGGCTGGTGAGAGTCGCGAGTATGAGGCCAATAAGAGACCATATGGGGCCTAGGTTGTGTTCTAGTCGATGAAACATCAAGACCGCAGTGAGTGATCCTCAGAGATCAGTTAAACTGTTTCGACCATTGCGGTAAGCTTTGGCAAAGGTCGGATTGTAGCCTATCACGACTGCGGTTTATTGTATCGCGACATTGCTGCTCGCGTTGGTCGAGATCCAATGACTGTTAGCAGAATATGGAATCGGTGGGTTCAGGAAGGTAATACGGAACGTCGTGCTGGATCTCAACGGCCTCGTATCACTAGCAGTCGAGATGGCAGGCATCTTATCCGCATGGCTGTAACGGATCGTGCAGCCACGTCTCGATCCCTGAGTCAACAGATGGGGACGTTTGCAAGACACCAACCATCTGCACGAACAGTTCGACGACATTTGCAGCAGAATGGACTATCAGCTTGGAGCCCATGGCTGTGGTTACCATTCACGCTGCATCACAGATAGGATGCGATGGTGTACTCGACGACGAACCTGGGTGCACGAATGGCAAAACGTCATTTTTTCGGATGAATCCAGGTTCTGTTTACAGCATCATGATGGTCGCATCCGTGTTTGGCGACATCGCGGTGAACGCACATTGGAAGCGTGTATTCGTCATCGCCATACTGGCGTATCACCCGGCGTGATGGTATGGGGTGCCATTGGTTACACGTCTCGGTCACCTTTTGTTCGCATTGACGGCACTTTGAACAGTGAACGTTAGATTTCAGATGTGTTCTGACCCGTGGCTCTACCCTTCATTCGATCCCTGCGAAACCCTACATTTCATCAGGATAATGCACGACCGCATGTAGCAGGTCCTGTACGGGCTTTTCTGGATACAGAAAATGTTCGAATGCCACCCTGGCCAGCACATTCCCCAGATCTCTCACCAATTGAAAACGTCTGGTCAATGGGGGCCGAGCTACTGGCTCGTCACACTACGCCAGTCACTACTCTTGACGAACTGTGGTATGGTGTTCAAACTGCATGGGTAGCTGTACCTGTACACGCCGTCCAATCTCTGTTTGACTCAATGCCCAGGCGTATCAAGGCCGTTATTACGACCAGAGGTGGTTGTTCTGGGTACTGATTTCTCGGGATCTATGCACACAAATTGCGTGAAAATGTAATCACATGTCAGTTCTAGTATAATATATTTGTCCAATGAATACCCGTTTATCATCTGCATTTCTTCTTGGTGTAGCAATTTTAACGGCCAGTAGTGTATGTCCGTCGGGAATCCAGAAGGCATATGCTACTAGTCTACTGTACTATGCTGCATTGTGATACGTGGGGCTTAGGGAAAGCAGGAAAAGGTGTAACCGGGACCTAATCAGTTACCGTTAGTTGCACAGTAATCACATACACTTTATTTAAGGGAATATTTTTTTTAAAAGCAAGATGACTGTAACACAAGCTACACTGACGGTTGAAGGTCTTACTAAGAAAGAATTCAAAATTATTTGTCGGCTGAAGGCTACAAGCAATACTTCAGAGCGATTAGCGGCTAAAGGCCTGAATTACATGTGAGGGAGACAACTAGGCCTACACGTTGAAAATACCAAAGTGTCCTCGCGCTGCCGGACATCTCTGCTGCTCCGTCCCAAACGAACTACCGACACAGCGACCCGGGAAACACTTCACGTCCTTCCAAAGATAGTACGGGTACTAGATATCGATAAACGCTGCAGCTGTCACTCGCAGACAGACAACGCTAGCAAACGTAGTGGCGCCAGTAGAGAAGAAGAAAACGAGACGCCACCATCCCTGTTACACGATGCCAACCTACCAACGGCACCAACGCGAGCCGCACACGGCTCACATCGCTACATCACAAATTATGTAGTTTACAATTCTAGACTATCCAGTGCTACACGACACAACAGTAGACTATAATACACTTCTGTAATTGGTATCACAATAAAACTGCATTTCCTCATTTATGTGGACTGTTAGCCGCCGTGCACTGAGACATAACCAGGATTCAGAGGTGCTGTACCGCCGTGCTGACCAAGGTTGAAGCGACTGTCGGGGTCTCACGAAATCCATCCTAGTCGTCCCCGAGGCACATATCCTGGCTGCCTGCAGAAGGCTGTTGTAGGTGAATGCTCTTCTGTGGCGTCTCTCGTTACGGTGCGGGCTCTTTTTGGTTGTCTCTCAGCGATGTAGGCTTCCAGCTCGAATGTTGATGTTTGGCTGTTAGCAGTTTCTTATTACGTTAAAGACAGGAGTACTATCAAAGACTTCCTCACGTTCACAAACATGTGCGAGGTATTGTAGTATTTTCAGTAAGTGCTGGGATATGGACCGTGTCCCGAGAGGTAATGTATAGCTCCTTTGTTCGGAAGAAAGTACGACATTTCGAAAATTTCTTTTATGTTAGGAGAAACTGATAGATTCTCCGTGATTCTGCCCCGTCCCAGATTACTTGCCATTCTCTGCTAATACATGCCTTTATTTCCACATTTTACGCTGCTTTTGTGCCCAGTGTCTCCTTCACCTTTTCATATTTGCCCTTTTTGAGCCAATTTCGTACACTTCTCTTCCTTACTGCTACGTCCATCGGTAGTGCGGCTCGTATCACCATTGGTGCCTTAGTCGGTGTCGTTGTATGGCTGCCCAAGAGTCGCGCGGGCTACACTTCTCTGTGCTCGCCGAACAGCCTGTACTGACTTTACCCTTCTGGCTCTGTGAGCCCATATGCTCGACCCGTGAGATTACGGGTACTTAGAGGCAGCTGAAAGCTTCTTTGACTAACTGTTGCAATTTTGTTCTGTATTTTTAACACCCTCTGGCAAACAATTTCCATGTGCACAAGAAACTTTCGATTTTACATCCGCATCTACATTTGCATATATATGGATACTCTGCAAATCACATTTAAGTGCCTGCCAGAGGGATCATCGAATCACCTTCACAATTATCTATTATTCCAACCTCGTCCAGCGCGCGGAAGAAACGAACACCTGTATCTTTCCGTGCGAGCTCTGATTTCCCTTATTTTATCATGGCGATCGTGTCTCCCTATGTAGGTCGGCGTCAACAAAACATGTTCGCATTCGGAGGAGAAAGTTGTTGATTGAAATTTCGTGAGAAGATTCCGCCGCAACGAAAAATGCCTTTATTTTAATGGTGTCCATCCCAAGTTCTGTGTCATGTCCGTGACACTCTCTCTCGTATTTCGCGATACTACAAAACGTGCTGCGCTTCGTTGAATTTCCTCGATGAACTCCGGTAAACCGGCCGGAGTGGCCGAGCGGTTCTAAGCGCTACAGTCTGGAACCGTGCGACCGCTACGGCGGCAGGTTCGAATCCTGCCTCTGGAATGGATGTGTGTGATGTCCTTAGGTTAGTTAGGTTTAAGTAGTTCTAAGTTCTAGGGGACTGATGACCTCAGTTAAGTCCCATAGTGCTCAGAGCAATTTGAACCATTTTTACTCCCGTAATCCTACCTCGTAACGATCTCAGACCGCGCAGCAGTACTCCAAAAGAGAACGGGCAAACGTAGTGTAGGCAGTCTCTTTAGTAGATCTATTACATTTTCTAAGCATTCTGCCAATAAAATGCAGTCTTTAGTTAGCCTGTTTTTAGGTGTTCTTTCCAATATAAATTGTTCGTCATTGTAACGCCTAGGTATTTAGTTGAATTTGGGGCCTTTAGATTAGACCGCTTTATCGTGTAACCGAAGTTTAACAGATTTCTTCTTTTCTAAATAGTTTTGCAATTTTTTTATCTTCTGATGGGTTTACTAGACGACTGAATCATCCCCTTAGAAAAATTTATGAATTACTGTGCTGGTAAACCTCTTACGTTATTTGTTTTTCAAGCAGCTGAGCAAAACTGAACGTACTCAGACATTTCTCTCTTTACTTACTCTGACCAACAGTAAACTGACACACAATACACAATATTTTTTTTACCGCAACGCAATCTTACTTTCAATAATCCCTTTAAAAGAATGGCCCTGACTAACAATAACCTATACTTTTCATGAACCACTTACCTCACAAAAATCTTCGTAACTCAAACTACTGCAATACAGCGAGCGCCAATACTGCCACCTAAACAAAAGATTCTAATTTTGAAGGCACTAACTACTGATAGGCACAGTTAGCAAATGAAAGATTTTGATAGAGAACAAACAATGTATTTACCTTAATAGTGTTCAAAAGTCAGTTCATGACATCCAGTCTTACAAATTTCGTTTTTCTGACAGACACATGTCCAGATCGTCCGCTCTCACAACTCTGCCATCTCTCTCCCCACATCCACCACTGCTGGCGGCTCACCTCCAACTGCGCAACGCGACGCGCTGTTCACGTCCAACTGCCCAACACTACAATAGCAAATATTCCAACACTGCAAACCAGCCACAGACCGCACACAGCACAGTCAGTGATTTTCATATAGAGCGCTACGTGGCGTTACCAACATAAAAACCTAAACTGCCTACTTACACGATAAACGTTGATATTTATACTTAGGTACCTATATACTTCTTTTCCCTTCAGAGGTTGGTCATTTTTCTGACTGTGCACTTTTTCGATCTTTATAATGTTCCTTTTAGTAACATATAAACAGTTTTGTGTGTTGCTATCGCCAGTTTATTTTCTGCGCATCAATAACTTTCTCAATAACTTCCCTACTATTTTCTTCCAATGTAGCCCCTGTACTGGCAGCTGCTGTAGTCAGAAGACCGTCTGCGTGGGCTATGCGGTCTACATTGCTTGTCACAATCTGCAGCTGGTACGGTAAGGGCTCTGTACCACATTCTCCAACTCTGGACCTCAAACAGAGCAGAGCGGACACCTTTTGTGATGGTTTTCACAAATTTAACTCAGTCTCAGAGGTCAATGCGGCACCGGCGATCCTTATTCAGACTTATTTTGTAAGTGCAGCAGCGCGGAGACCTGATCCGGATCCGACGAAAACAGTTACTGACGCAATATGCGGACAGTACGTCGCGAAATTTGTTTCGTGGCCGCACAAAAGTTAACAGTGAGCAGAGTCTTGGGGCAGCCGCGAATGTGACGCCTTGGAAAGGAGCGTTTAACTCTGAGGTGAAGAGACTTCTTGTAGGGGTACACCAAATCAACGAGAAAACTTGACAACTGAATGACTAAAACATTATGTGTACATTTTTGACCCTGGAGGTTAGGGACTAGTTGTATGTCAATATAAATGGCTCTTTGGACGCATGCAGTGGACAGCTCGTGTGTGCCCTACTGAGCCCAGCCACTGACCGTGTTCAGCAGATGCAGGGGTTGTGACAACCTCGGACGAGAACCGGTGTTCTGCTGTATTAGCAATGTCCTTCAAACTGGCCTTTATCTCACTCTCTCTTAAGTATCACGCAATGTTTATACGCATTTTGACAGCACTCTTGAGGAAGCAGATTGCATTTATTTGAAAATGTTGGTGTAAGGCAAATTCTGTCTGAGATATGGGGGAGGACAATAAGTGTCATAAAAAGAAATCACTTTCGACTTTATGCTGGCAACACGCAGGTCATCTGTTGCTTGAAGACAAATAAAATCTCTCGGTGACAAATGAGATACTGTAAGAGGTCCGAGCAGACGTAATTTCGACGTATTGCTCACACGCTGCCTGCGATATGTAAGGTATAAGAGAACCTCAGACCAGAGAGCAGTGTTGATTGCAGTAGGAACTGTGTAGCAGTAGCAGTAAGTTGTTGCTAGCGAGCAGTCTGGTCTGGTGTATCGTGTTGGCTGGGCTGGTCGTCGTGCAGCGCTGCCGGAGCCTGAGCATTATTGTATAAGGTAAAAGCAGCCTCGCGCATATGTAGTATTGTTATCTCAAGTCCCATGTAAATGTTTTAAAAAATCTCCTAATAATAAACTTTCTCATAAAAAGTAACTTTTAACAACCATTCATTTCAATTTAAAGAATTTACTAATTTCTCCAATCCATGATCATCCCGATTATTGCAAAAGAAAAATCAGTTGTTTCCTTTTATAAACGACAAATCCATCGGCCAGCATTGCACAGGGCTGTGCCAGAAAAATTTATTGTAAGAGCAGATATACATGCGTTATCCGGCGACTTCATTGAGGTAAGAATTTTTCTTTTTTTTTTATTCAGAATGATCTTTCAGGGCCATGACGCAGCACTGCTGACGTCCAAAATTTACCAGGTTAAATTCACAGTCAATTATTGAAAAGTTATAAGTGAGCGACAATTTAATTGAGAGGTTAGTTACATTGTTTTATTGCCAGGTTACTGAATTTATTTTTTTGTTGGGACGTTATACTGAATGTGAACGACATAATTATATTTTTTACCGTTGAGAGGTTTAAGAATTTTTCTGTTTTGAGGTTACACTAAATGTGAATGAATTTTGTGGGGAGGTTACACTTGGCGACAACTGGCCAGGATCGTATTTCTTTGTGAATTTCTGAGAAGTAGTCAGTCATATATCTGCTCTTATTTACTTAAATGTAGTTTGCTTCTGGCGTAACGCATTTACTAATTTGTCACTCCTTCTTTCACAGATCATCGGCAATTTATTGCTCTTTGTTGTAATTGTGTTTGTTCCATTTTTGCTTTGTCTTTGTTTCATTTTGTGCTTAACTTTGATTTGTGAAAATGCCGCCGAAAACTGCTAACAGTACATCGCGATCCGTAATGATTGAAAAAGCCGACTTGAATAATTTGACTGATAATGCTAGCGACACTCAGTGTCTTGATGATAATCCTCCATTTACAGACAATCAGTGCGTACCGACCACTAGTAATGATTTTAATGCTAATGCTGAGCAAAAAATTCAATTGTGTCCTCTGTTAATTTAACGACAATTGATGACGCTGCACGTTCCGTTACAATGAACGCTGTCCAGTTTAAAACACCTGATTTGCAAAATTTACACAGTGAACAGATAAATGATTCTAACGAAAATGAACAATGTAGTCAAAATACGTCAAATTTATTTGATTCCGATGTAGTGATCCACAGTGCACATCCGAATGGCAAACCTTCACACAGTACAGAGAATAGAGCCGCTAATTTTGGCTGGGATCAAGTTATGGCAGTATTGCTACAAATGAGTGAATCGCACAAACAACTTAAAGAAAATCTCAAACAACAAATTAATGAAAGTTTCAAACAGCGGAATGAAATACTAGATAACCATTTCAAACAACTTAATGAAAAATTCGACAAGCATTTCAAACGACTTAATGAAAAATACGACAACCATTTCAAACAACTTACTGAATCGTGCAAACAACTTAATGAAAGTTTCAAACAGTCGAATGAAAAACACAACAACCTTAACGAACAGAACAAACAACTTAGTGAACAGATTACAGCCGTTACCGTGCAGCGTCATGATACTAAAGAAGAAATTAAGGCTTGTGCTAGGAACAGCAGTGAAGAAATTAGATATGTTGCACAAGAATTAAGTAGTACACTTGTAGCCACAACGAAATTACTTAGAGATGAAAGTAGTGCAGTCACTGAACAATGTTCTGAAAAAGCAACACAATTACGCGACGAGTTTAAATTAATGTCAGCAGAACTTTCACACACGCTGGATGCGGAAGTCGATAAGAGATTTGAACAACAGAACAGCCAAATTGACCAACGTTTTAAAGTAACAGAGACGAAAAATATTTCATCCTTTAACACATCACAGCATACGCCACTCTCCGAACATTTGTCAGACTCACACAGCCAGTATAATTTAGGTGATTTAGAGAGAGTCCGAACAGACACAGACAAATAGAGTCTCATGCAATCCTGAACATACTCAGACACTCAGAGACGATAATTTTGATTACAAGCACTTTCTAACCGTGAGAAAATTTAAGGTACTTAATAATGACAGAACACAGAGTCACGCTTTGGACTGGATACGACAATTTACTTTTGAATTTTCACCGCCATTGCCCGTAATGCAGAAACTAAAATTTATTTGCAGCACGTAAGAGACCTCAGGGGATTCATTACGCTTCGATGAATATGTGCCGTAGCGTGCACAGGGCCCCGAGCCATAGTAGTGCTATTTCCTCTTTAGTTTTCTGCACTGCTGCCTTCTCCTTTACTATCCTTTATACCTATCAAAACAGCTCTTCAACTATCGATCTATCTAGGAAACGTGTAAAGATAACCCAATACGACAAGTTTTACCTGAAAGTGACAATTTTCATTAGACACTCCAGAACTACCAGCGTAATTTTAATGAAAGACAGAATTGTAATCATCAGTAAGTAAAAAATTTTCAGCAATCGCAAACAGATTGTGGTAACAATAGAAGAATTTCCCCGCAACAACATCAAAACCAGTCGGTTAGAATACCTAACAAACAATGTAGTCTGCAAGGTCAAACAAACTTTAATGTTTCGCCGCCTACACGTATAGCGTCGGCTCCACCAAATAGTAATGCACAATAAGGAAACCACTACGTACAGAAGACGCATCACTTCAACTCGTATCGCAACTCGCCGTATAGCAATGATTATCATGACAGACGTAAAAGTAATGAGCACAGTTTTCAGTGTAACAGTCGGTCTTACCAGCAGCAGAATCATCCGCAACAACAGATTATCATGAATGAACCAGACAGTGGATATCATCCCGAATCTAATACGTCAGGAAGAAATAACACAACAGTACAAATAGTCGAAATGCCACAGCATCCTCCCGCAAATAACAGCACGTCAGAAAGAATTTGACTAGATATAGTACAGGTTGAATCTTCCAGCATCGTAAGCAATACTTTTGACACACAGAATCTTGTACACGAAAATGTTATTACTTTTGAAGACATCCGAGACACACTTTTACATGAATTGATTAATCTGAAACATGCCTTGTTGAATGCAGCACTTTTATCACACCCAGATCTTACTAGAAATTTTTTCATTGCCAGCGACAATTCTAACACAGCTTTAGGGGTACACATTTTTCAGGAAACTGAAGAAGACGGTACTACAGTAATTAAAAACATCGCCTTTGCAAGTCGCATTCTATCACCTGCTGAACGCAATTATTCTGTTACAGAACTTGAAACATTATGTGTTGTATGGGCATTTACGAGATTCAGGCATTTTCTTTATGGAAGACATACGACCGTTTACACAGATCATAGAGCGATACAGTTTTTACTTTCCGCAAAATTTAGACACGACAGGTTAACCAGATGGAAACTTTATTTACAGGAATTTAATTTTATAATTGTTCACATTCCCGGTACACAAAATATTGTAGCAGATGCCCTATCCCGTTCTCTCAGCAACAATCAGCAAGACATCGCAACCAATTTCTGCCAAGCAAATTTTAGCGTCATGTATATTCAACAAGTCGCATTCGAAAATTTTATTTCGGCATCATTACCAGACGTAGCACAGGAGCAGAGCAAAGACAATGTATGGAAAGAAATTAAACGCCTTTGGCAAGATGGGAATAATGTTACCGTCAGAAACCATTACACTGTACGCAATAACATTCTTTTTCGCCGCTCTCACCCTGACAGCAACAACTGGTTATTATGTATTCCTGACGAGCTTGTTAACAAATTAATATGGTATACTCATTTAAGTTACGCACATTATGGAGCCAGAAAATGTTTTCTTATACTGAGACGGAACTGCTATTTTGCCAACATGGAGAAACGTATTCGACGAGTTTTAGCGCCAGAAAGCTAAATCAGACACTACTTCACATATTCCTCCGTTACATCCCATTGTACCGATTGAATTGAGACACATGGCCGTATTAGCAATGTCCTTCAAACTGGCCTTTATCTCACTCTCTCTTAAGTATCACGCAATGTTTATACGCATTTTGACAGCACTCTTGAGGAAGCAGATTGCATTTATTTGAAAATGTTGGTGTAAGGCAAATTCTGTCTGAGATATGGGGGAGGACAATAAGTGTCATAAAAAGAAATCACTTTCGACTTTATGCTGGCAACACGCAGGTCATCTGTTGCTTGAAGACAAATAAAATCTCTCGGTGACAAATGAGATACTGTAAGAGGTCCGAGCAGACGTAATTTCGACGTATTGCTCACACGCTGCCTGCGATATGTAAGGTATAAGAGAACCTCAGACCAGAGAGCAGTGTTGATTGCAGTAGGAACTGTGTAGCAGTAGCAGTAAGTTGTTGCTAGCGAGCAGTCTGGTCTGGTGTATCGTGTTGGCTGGGCTGGTCGTCGTGCAGCGCTGCCGGAGCCTGAGCATTATTGTATAAGGTAAAAGCAGCCTCGCGCATATGTAGTATTGTTATCTCAAGTCCCATGTAAATGTTTTAAAAAATCTCCTAATAATAATCTTTCTCATAAAAAGTAACTTTTAACAACCATTCATTTCAATTTAAAGAATTCACTAATTTCTCTAATCCATGATCATCCCGATTATTGCAAAAGAAAAATCAGTTGTTTCCTTTTATAAACGACAAATCCATCGGCCAGCATTGCACGGGGCTGTGCCAGAAAAATTTATTGTAAGAGCAGATATATATGCGTTATCCGGCGACTTCATTGAGGTAAGAATTTTTCTTTTTTTTTATTCAGAGTGATCTTTCAGGGCCGTGACGCATCACTGCTGACGTCCAAAATTTACCAGGTTAAATTCACAGTCAATTATTGAAAAGTTATAAGTGAGCGACAATTTAATTGAGAGGTTAGTTACATTGTATTACTACCAGGTTACTGAATTTATTTTTTTGTTGGGACGTTATACTGAATATGAACGACATAATTATATTTTTTACCGTTGAGAGGTTTAAGAATTTTTCTGTTTTGAGGTTACACTAAATGTGAATGAACTTTGTTGGGAGGTTACAATACGTAACCTCTACTTCGTCAGTAGATAGCTGGTTTGCTGCCCAAGTAGTAAAGCTCATGTATTGTTTTTAATGTCTTATTTTCTCTCCTAATTCTCTCTGCGTCGTCTGAGTTAATTGGACTACGCTCCATTACATTCGTTTTATTTTTATTTGCGTTATTCTCTTCAACTGCTGTTTTAAGTCCATTGCCATCTCTAAGACATTAGAATGTCACTGTAATACCTCAAATATTTTTTGTCTCCCCCTGAACTTTAATTTCCTTTCCAACTTTCTTCTACGTTTCATATACTGCTTCCTCAATGTACAGACTGAATAACATCAGTCACAGGTTACGACTTCCATCACAGCTACTGCAAACCACTCTTTTAGATAGCCGCTCGATTCCCATATTTTATCCCTGCTTGCTTCAAATTGTGTGTTTCAGCTAACATTATCAAAGCATTATCTAAATCTTCAGCTACCATAAATGTAGGTTTTTCTTTTTTAAATCTAAGATAGGTTTTTCTATATTTCTCCAAAATTCAAACTGATCTTCACCAAGACAGGTTTCTACCAATTTTTCCAGTTTCCTATAAATAATTCGTTTCACTATTTTACAACCATGACTTATTAAACGGATTTTTCGAGAATATTCGCATCTGTCGGTATCTGACTTCTTTAGAATTGGGAGTAATACTGTAAAGTCCCCTTAGAAAAATTAATGAATTACTGTGCTGATAAACCTCTTACATTATTTGATTTTCAAACAGCTGAGGAGAACTGAACGTACTCAGACATTTCGCTCTTTACCTATTCTGATCAACACTAAGCTGACACACAATATTTTTAGCGCAACGCAATCTGACTTTCAATAATCCCTACAAACGAATGGGCCCCACTAACACTAAACTATACCTTTCACAAATCACTTACCTCACAAAAATCTTTGTTACTCGAACTACTGCAATACAGCGAGCGCGACTACTGCCAGCTAAATAAAAGATTCAAACTACTGAAGGCACTAACTACTGATAGTCATAGTTAGCAAATGAAAGATTTTCATAGAGAACAAACAATGTATTTACCTTAATAGTGTTCAAAAGTCATAATATATATATCAGTTCATGGCATCCAGTCTTACAAATTTACTGTCTCTGATGGACACACATCCAGATCATCCGCTCTCAAAACTCCGCCATCTCTCTCCCCAAATCCACCACTGCTGGCGGCTCACCACCAGCTGCGCAACGCTACAATAGCAAATTCCAACAATGCCACCCAGCCACAAACTGCACACAGCACAGCCAGTGATTTTCATACAGAGCGCTACGTGGCGGTTGCATTACCAATATAAGAACCTAAACAGCCTACTTACAGTACACCCTTCTTGAAGTCTCAGGGTATTTCGCCTGTCTAATACATCGTGCATTCCCCGAGGAACTGATTTGTCATCCTTCACTCTTCATGGCAAGCCGACGTGGCTTACATTTCATCAAGATAATACCTGCCCGCACACGGGGAGAGTTCTTCAGAATGGTTCAAATGGCTCTGAGCACTATAGGACTTAACTTCTGAGGTCATCAGTCCCCTAGAACTTAGAACTACTTAAACCAAACCTAACCTAAGCACATCACACACATCCATGCCCGAGGCAGGATTTGAACCTGCGACCGTAGCGGTCGCGCGGTTCCAGACTGTAGCGCCTAGAACCGCTCGGCCACTCCGTCCGGCGGGGAGAGTTCTCACAGCTTGTCTTCGTACTTGCCAAACCCTACTTTGGCCATCAAGGCCGCCGGAACATTTGGAGCATTATGAGCTGGACCCTGCAACCAGCTCTAGATTTTGACGATCTGACGCGCCAATTGGACAGAATTTGGCGCTATATGGCATGGAAAGCGTTTCTGAAGAAGAGAAATTTGTTAACATCGAGTATAGATTTAAGTGTCAGGAAGTCGTTTCTGAAAGTATTTGTATGGAGTGTAGCCATGTATGGAAGTGAAACATGGACGATAAATAGTTTGGACAAGAAGAGAATAGAAGCTTTTGAAATGTGGTGCTACAGAAGAATGCTGAAGATTAGATGGGTAGACCACATAACTAATGAGGAAGTATTGAACAGGATTGGGGAGATCAGAAGTTTGTGGCACAATTTGACTAGAAGAAGGGATCGGTTGGTAGGACATGTTCTGAGGCATCAAGGGATCACTAATTTAGTATTGGAGGGCAGCGTGGAGGGTAAAAATCATAGAGGAAGACCAAGAGATGGATACACTAAGCAGATGCAGTAGGATGTAGGTTGCGGTAGGTACTGGGAGATGAAGAAGCTTGCACAGGATAGAGTAGCATGGAGAGCTGCATCAAACCAGTCTCAGGACTGAAGACCACAACAACAACAACAATCTCCCAGGAGGACATCCAACAACTATATCAGTCAATGCCACCCCGAATAACTGCCTGCATAAGCGCCAGAGGTGGGCCAACGCGTTGCTGACTTGCTCAGTTTGTGAAATTCTCTCTCTGTTGAATAAATTATCCAATTTTTTGAAATTCCAGCTCCGACGACGAGGTGAAAGAATAGGTTCATTACTTTCTGAACAGCATGGCGGCGAGCTGGTATGATATGCGCATACGAAAATTGCCACAGCGTCGACAAAAATGCATCGACAGAAATGGTGATTCTGTCGAAAAATAGCTAAATGTTCAAGCTGTAAACTGATATAAACCATTGTAGAAAAAAACAGGTCTATGTACATATAAAAAATAGGAGACCTTACTTTTGGGATTACCCTCGTACATCACATCTGCTACTTTCCATTGCATTCGGATAATTCCTGCGTTGATAGGTCTTTTTTGTTTGTTTGCCTGTCTGTTTTTTTTTTTTTTTCCTTAGAGCGTATTTAGATGAGACATAGTTCCGTACTTGAGTCTAAACGAACAGAAAAAAATCGCAATAGCAAAAAGTAATCAATGTAGAGTAATGAAATTTCGGGAATAAAGTTGTATAAATGACGTACTTAAATGATTAACATGCAAGATCACGGATTAATGTACGCAAGAGATAAACCATTGCAAATGTGAAACGCTGACACACTCATTACCAGTGTAGACCCGATAATGCTGAATGCAAGCAAGCAAACTTGCTTGCTTTGTACAGGTGCCGGACGTCAGTTTGTGGGGTGGAGTTACAAGCCTGCTACACTTGGTCGGTCAATAAAGAGACGGTCAGTGCTGTTTGTGGCTGACGCTAGAGTTGTCGTCCGATGATTACTCATACGTGATCGGTTGGAGACATATCTGTTGATCGAGCAGGCCAAGGCAACTTGTCTCGATACTCTGTAGGGCATATTGGGCTACAACAGCGGTATGTGGGCGAGCGCTATCCTGATGGAAAGTACCTCCTGTAATACTGTTCGTGAATGGCAGCTGACAGGTCGAATCACCTGACTGACGTACAAATTTGCTGTGAGGATGCGTGGGATATCGAAGAGAGTGCACCTGCTGTCACACGAAAGTGCATCTCAGACCTTAACTCCAGATGTAGGTCCAGTGCATCTAGCATGCAGACAGGTTTGTTGTAGTCCCTCAGCAGTCCTCCTTCCAATCAATAGAATGTCGCTGAGAGAGAACCAACTCTCATCAGAAATCACAACAGACCTCCACCTAACCCTCCAACGTTCTCTCGATTGACACCACTTGAAATGCACGCTACGAGACGACTGGGTCGGAGCTGTTCTTGAAGTAAACGATTTGTAACTGTTCTTTTCGTCGTTCTGGTGCCAACTGCTGCCCAAAGTACTGTTGCAGATACAGAACGATGATCCAGGGCCATGCGCCGAACACGAAGGTCTTCCCTCACGGTAATGCCACGTGGCCGTCTGGAGTCCCGTCTTCTTGCGACCGTACGTTCTCATGGCAACCACTGTCGGCAGTCCTGTACAGTGACTACATTCCAGCAAAGTCTTTCTGCAATACCGTAGAAGGAACATCGCGCTTCTCGTAGTGTTATTCCACGATCTCGTGCAAACTCACAGAGGACTTGATAATGGTGTCTTTGTCACCTTAAAGGCATTCTTGACTATCATCAACTCATCACGTCCAATCTCAATGGCAACTAAAGCTCACGGTCGTTACAGCGTGCATTTAAAGCAAACCTCATTGCCTCTCATGCGACTGGCGAGAAATTTAAGTAGACATCATCTTTCAGATGTAGAAACGCGCCTACCTACTTTCGTTTATGGTACACAATTCCTTCTTGGTGCTGCAGCATTTTTAGGTCAGTGTAATTCGCGTGAAAACGGCTGCTTAAGCGTCTAGACAGACGACCTCGGCGTGTTACTCGTCTGTGAAACGTACCGTGAAGTCTTACTGTCGCCACAAGCATTTAGCTGAAATGAAATTTATTTCACCACTCATCTGAGTTAAGGTACTGATGTGACATTGGACAAGCATGTTACCAACAGCAAATCTGATCAACTTCAGCAGTGTGTAACCTTAATTCAGAATTGTTTGAAGACTATCGACCGTTAAACCCCAAAGCGTAAGTTGAATGTGGGGTTCTATGGTATGTCTTACACAAATACATAAAAAAATTCATTGGATTTTAGCACTTCCTACCTCCGTTATCGTTTTGATAACTTGGTTATATCGACCAAACTGAATGTTTTTTTTCCGGGACACGTTGAGAGCTGCTTATATCTCAGGTCTTGAGAATTCGTGCATAATAAATACTAAACTACATGGTTGACAAGCTCTGATGGAGCTAATTTTATTTATTGATTCTCAAATCTGCTGAACTGCTTGGAGGCAGAATTTCTTTTATCAATACAATTACTTGAAATGAAGTTGGGTAAGAGTAGTATTGTTTCATACGTAGCACTATTGCTATTGTATTTCAATTCGAGACTAAATGAGTATTAAAATTGTTTATCTGAAACTAAATTAAATCAGTAAGAAAAAGAGGCAACCACTGCAGCATATTAACACTCAATTTTGGGTGAAATAACTGAGTAAGAGACATTGCCATATTACGTAAGTACAATTTATGAACTCTTATTTTAAGTCAAATCATTCGTTAAAAAACTTGACAGACGAAACGGGCAAATTAAATATCCTTAGGCAAAATGAAATTTAGAACTACTGTGAATATAAAATTTATATCGTTCCATGGAAAGCAATATACAGTAGTTGCACTGAGATCTGATAGTCCATGAACATGTCTCACGAAAAAAGCACAACAAACTTTTTGCCTTGTTGGTCATGTGCTATCGTAACCAGTCGTGACAATCAATTCTAAACATATTCTTCACATCCCTGGTATGAGCACCATGACGCCTTTCCGGAGCCGTTGTTCCAACCGCATCAGAAGCTGAAAACTTTGATACTCTGTATGTCCAGCAGTTCTTACATCGGTGACCAATAAACTCCAGAGATGACTTGTAAATTTGTAAGCAACAGCTTAATAAACGATTCGACGCACAACTAGGAACAAAGTTAAATTTTCATCTGCACACCCGACAACACTTCCACACTATGTCTGACCTCCCTGTGATCTGCCTATTTTTCGCTACTGCGCATGCCACTTGAGGCGTCAACGTTATCCAGACAAGGATATCTGGCTTACTTGGATGAATGTCTGAAAAAGATTCTAACAAACTACAATTCCGTGGGAGTGTTACACTATTTACATTCTTATAATTATTGTTTGTATCGTTTTCTAATTTATATTCAGTTTCTATTAATAACCGCCAGTTTAAGTAGTTCCAAAGAGAGCAGCATCAATAACACAATATCGATTTTATGGCGTACAGATTCGTCAAATTTATTAAAATGTTTATAGTTTAATTGCTTCAGTGCAGTTGTTACTTTTTAAACTACATTATTGTTTAGTTATGCAACCATTATGTACCTAGTTTTATCGACTTATACATGTGTATCATATGAATTTTCTGTCCTGTTATATGCTTATTATCCTATCGCTGTACATATTACAACACTTCAAGGCGGTGTAATACCGAAATTCGCCAATAGTGGAACAATAAGTAAAGCAGTATTTTTGGCGAATATGTTGTCATCTAAGAAATCTTGTTTATACGTTGTCGAAAACTTTCTCTATGTCCACAAATTCTGGGAGAATATCTTTATTTTTCTTTGATACGCCATCCATTACATAATGGAACGTCAAGCTTTCTTCGCTAGTACCTTTTCCCTTCGTGAACTAGAACTAACCCTCCTCCAGAAAGTCATAAATGTTTCTTTCTATTTTTCTGTATATTATTCTGGTCAGCAAATTACACGAGGGACTGGCCAGCCTAATTTTCACATATTTCTTTCTACGGTAATTTGTTGCAAATCTGATGGCAAGGTACCTTAATTTCACAGATCTTTGACACAAGACACTAATCTAAAATATGGCTGACGGGCACTTCAGGCACACTCGTTTCACGACCCACTGGTCGTGTACCAGTAAACAAAACAGACGTAGTAACTCACTTTCCTTTACGGCAGGAGCCTGAAGACTGTGAGGTCAAACATCGTCCATCCAGACAGAAACTGCTGACCCTGTATCACACACGCTGCCGCAAATCCCATGTGCGTAAAGTGCTCCCGCCACACTGTACTGTTTCAATCACAGTGCAATTTTCATAACCTTAAATGATCACCATGTAGTCTTGTACTTGGATTTTAATTCAATTCGCTACGTTTCACAAGCGACGAGCTACCTGTCGCTTTACACAGTTTATTATTCGCTGCGCTTGCGGATCCGTGAAGTACCTCTCGCGTAAAATTTGTATGCCATGTATTGTGAGACGCTTTATTCACACTGTCTGCGGTAAGGCACAGCCGTACCATAAGAGTAGTTGAAATGTACATTTCGCGCCTCTTTGGGAACTTCCGTAGCGGCCACGGACAAAATCCACGTACAGCGCGCGACACAAATTATGAGAGACATACACTGAAGCGCCAAAGAAACTGGTGTAGCCATGCCTATTTAAATACAGACATATGTAAACAGGCAGAATACGGTGCTGCGGTCGGAACGCCTGTATGAGACAACAAGTTGGCACAGATGTTAGATCGGTTCCTGCTGCCACAATGGCAGGTTATCAAGATTTAAATGAGTTTGAACGTGGCGTTATGGTCGGCGCACGAGCGATGCAACACAGCATCTACGAGGTAGCGATGAAGTGGAGATTTTCCCATATGCCCATTTCACGAGTGTACCGTGAATATCAGGGATCCGGTAAAACATCAAATCGGCATCGCTGCGGCCGGGAAAACATCCTGCAAGAACAGGACCAACAACGACTGAAGAGACTTGTTCAACGTGACAGAAGTGCAAATCTTCCGCAAATTGCTGTAGATTTCAATGCTGGGCTATCAACAAGTGTCAGCGTGCGAAACATTCAACGAAATATCATCGATATGGGCTCTCGGAGCCGAAGGCCCCCTCGTGTACCCTTGATGACTGCACGACACAAAACTTTACGCCTCACCTGGGCCCGTCAACACCGATATTGAGCTGTGATGACTGGAAACATGTTGCCTGCTCGGACGAGTCTCGTTTCAAATTGTATCGAGCTGATGGAGGTATACGCGTATAGAGACAGCCTCGTGAATTGATGGACCCTGCAAGTCAGCAGAGGGCTGCTCAATCTGATGGAGGCTCTGTAATGGTGTGGGGAGTGTGCAGTTGGAGTGATATGGGACCTCTGGTACGTATAGATGCGACTCTGACAGGCGACACGTACGTAAACATCCTGTCTGGTAACCTGCATCCATTCATGTCCATTGGGCATTCCGACGGATTTGGGCAGTTTCAGCAGGACAATGTGACACCCCACACGACCAGAACTGCTACAGACTGGCTCCAGCAACACTCTTCTGAGTTTAAACACTTCCGCTGACCAGCAGGCTCCCCAGATATGAACGTTATTGAGCATATCCGGGATGCCTTGCAACGTGCTGTTCAGGTGAGATCTCCACCCTCTCGTACTCTTACGGATTTATGGACAGCCCTGCAGGATTCCTGACATGTGTTCCATCCAGCACTACTTTAGACATTAGTCGAGTCCATGCCATGTCGTGTTGTGGCATTTCTGCGTGCTAGCGGGGGCCTACACGATATTAGGCAGGTGTACCGGTTTCTTTGGCTTTTCAGTGTATTACACAATGTACTGCCCCGCGAATGTAGTTGGAAACTTTTCTGGTGGGACAGGATTACTTCTCTGCACTGTTACACTAGCAAATCAATATAAATAAGTGCTGCTAACCTCTCTATGAGCCGGTGGGCAGTGTCTAATTCTCACTACTCAAAAGCTAATTACTTTCAGGGAAAATTCCGAGATCGGATCCCTCTATTGAAAAGTGTTCGCCACTGACAACTCAATACCCCATTCCAGCTGGTTGCTAGCAACTTACGCTAGTAAACAAAACAACAAAGTGGGAATACGACTGAAAGTCAACAGCAGAAGTCACGCAATAACTCCCCAATTTCCCAAGAAATGGATGTGGTTTACAATGGGTAAACAAAAATATGGAAACACCACGAGATATTCACTCTTGAACACAAATGTAGATGCTAACCAAGCCTGAAGGTGGCGCTAGAAGTAGGGTACGGGTGGCATGAGCGCACGTTTGATATCAAATTTATATACAAATTAATGAAATTTGTCAATTTATTAATCCCCCTCTCCCTTCCACCCCTACATCATATCAGGTGTTGTCCTCATCTGGCATGTGGGTCTCCATCCCTCCCCCACCCCACGCCACCTCCTCGCCCTCTCTCATCTACCTTATCGGCGGGAATTAGGAATTTTGGCGGGAATTTCGAATTTCGGTGGGAATTTCTTTGTTTCAGGGCTGTGCTGGCGTCCCATTCCACCCCATCCAGTTTGGGAATTGGCGGGAAATTAAAAATAGCGCTGCCCTTTCTGGTACTTGAACTTTGGTCCTTCTGTAGAGAAAGCACAAATGCTCCCCCATCACATGCAAACTATCCAGGTGCAGGAGAGGAAACAAAAGCGAAGATTGGTCCTTATTATGTAATGAATTATAAAGATCGGTTATAATTACGCAACTATATGCATAGTGCTGCGTAAGGGATGCCTAAAATCGCAATTTAACTAAAAACTGAAAGATTTCATACAACTGGTGTTATCCTGCTGGAAAAAATTTCACAATACCATTCGAAAATAGAGGCAGACATACTCAGACTCTACCCTTAACCCACAAGCTGGCGGGGAAAATGATGGAGTGCAAGGTACTATCTCTATTTTTGGTGGGAATTGTGTTCAGCTGACGAGATGCTGGTGTTGGACAAAGAGGAGTTTAATATTACGTGGGTAAGCATACAGCTGAGATCTGTGTCTACCACTGTTTGATGTGAGAGTTCGCTACAGACATCTTCTGCTGCATTGCTCAGTAATCATCCTGCAGTTGAGGTAATCAAGACCAATACACACCACCATAACTGATGGAAAATGATTCGCTGTTCTAACTACGTATCAAAATTTTTATAAACCCTCATCGCCAGTTTTATAAATGACTCATTTCTGCTGCTGTGGAGGCCGAGTTGCCACTGTTGTTATGATAGGCCGAGTTTGTGAGATCGTGAAATTGCTTCTGGTGCAGTACACCAATAAAACAGTTTCAACAGTTTCTCCGTGGCACTATTACACTGCTGTGCCCCAGGGTCAGGTAACAGGATAGGACAGTAAAGGCTCTAGAACACCCCATTAAACTAGTAACACCAATGAGTTAAAAAGGTTTACTTATCATTGTGACTTATCGGATAATGAAGTCTACAACAGTGCACGTAATATAACAAAAAACGGCCCTCAGTGGCTAACTGCAAGTGATTCTAGGTGAACTTCACAGTACATAACAAATGCAATTTACAACAACTGTCCGTTGACTTCTACGAGTTCACTAAACGATGTTCCCCGTCTAAGTCGGCCATGGACGATGATCTGTAACGAAGTGGGCGAGAGCTGCTCTTCTGTCTTCCAGGCAGGCTTCTGTCCGTTGTTGTCCAGTCACTGGCAGATTGTACTCGCCCATCAACTGGCAGAGGTGAAGTCGGTATCTTCATCCCAAGCGCCGACCCTGGTGCTGGTGGAACTTGTGCGAGTAGTGAGTCTCTGTGCCAGTGACACCAGCTCGCATCTTTGCGCCTGTGGTGCTTGTTCTCTGGTTGCGTCTTGTTCAGACGACACAGCAGAAATTGTCGTGAAAAAAAATGCCAGCAGTCGTACTCAATTGATCATAAAGCAACACATGTACTGGGGATTTGGAAAAAAACATCGTGATAAAACAGCTACTGCAGAAGGTTAGAGAGGGGCAGCAGATGCAGTTGTGTCCTCGTCGATGGACAGTCACGAAATAACCACCTTGTAGGCAGTCTTACACTCCGCTCCTACCACTCCTCATCCCGCCCTTTCCTCACCACAGCTAGGAATAGAGGTCTCTTCTGTTTTGTCGCTGATGGTCCATAAACAGGTTCTTCTGGTGTCTCCAGTCTGTGGAAATCAGTCACAGATAGAAAAGACACGAACAATACTCTTCATGCAATCTGCTAAACGTATTTCTCGGAAAGACTCGACCCCCTGGAACAAAAACGGCATTTTAGAATACTCTCCAGATCGCTTTTTCAATCGTCTGCTGCTTAGAGAAAAGGCAGCTCACTGCTTATGCCGACCACAGCCTCTGGAGCAGCCTCCCTTAGATCTGATGGCGGAGTCTTCAGTACGGTGCGTCCCTGACGAGCACGAGGCTGGGTTGTCAGTGCTATCAATGCCAACAAGAGCTACACATACAGTAGACTGTGGCGCCACCGTCCCTCAGAACAAAAGTGACATAAATGATAGCTATACTGACCATGGGTTTTTTGACTAAAAGGACAGCTGCGACCTCCTTTGGAAGATACCACCATGCCTATAGTAGCTCCACTCGCAAGTGCACGGCATTCTGAGGGGTAAAACACTTCACTTTGAGAGTTGTATTTAAGAAGGAAAATACAATGGTGAAGATAATAAATGTCTTCTGTCTATGACAATAGCTGCAGTCCATTTTCTTTTAGTTTTATGAGCAAAATCGGTATAGTTTTTACATTTGACTGTAGGGTACAATGCACATCTCATTATTTTCCGACATCCAACGAAGTGAAAAAACTACAGCACCGCCACCGATTACAGATGACCAGGCCACAGAGGCCAGGCTGTACACCACCTGTACATGTCCACCCTGAATAAAATTGGGAGAAAAAACTTCCACTATTTTTCTGCTATAACTACCAATCACTACAAAGTGACCTCGTTATTTCGAAACTGTCATCGGAGTAATCAAAAAGTGAGAATTTAAACTCTGAAGAAGAAAAAATATCAATGTTAAGCAATTTCTTTCAGCTTCGTGGACAAATTACACAACCTAAAGCATCTCTCACATTCAAATCAGTGTCTGTAAATAAACTGTCATGCATGTATGTATTACAAACATATCAAACACATGAAATAAACTACAGGAGTAGCCTTTCTTACCATTTGCTCATATGTCGCAAAAAACACAATCATTTTGCATTCGATAACAACAAGCTATCATTCGAGAGGACCTTGCTGTTTTGTACACTATGGCAGGTCTGGTTTTACCAGTGCAGTGCTATATGATGTTGGTGTTTACAAAACAAATCGTAGAGTTTGTTTTGTAATAGAATCTTCAGTAAAATTTCACAGCATCTCTTCCTCCGATATTTCGGAAACAAATACCATCTGCGTGCTTACATTTGCCATTTTTGCTCCACAACTCCCCTCTACCGACCGGTCTGTAAAGCTTCTGTCATACAGCAGAGAGTCATTCGCAACAGCAGCAGATTCTTGCGTTCTAGTTTTGTAATCAGTTTGATCATCACAGCCTGTTTCATGTAATAATAACAGTCATTTTTCCACGAGAATAGACGCAGACGATTTATATTAGTTTTATGAGCAAAATCGGTGTAGTTTTGAGAGAACTATCTGCATCCAAACTTTAATTAGTAACACCATTCCTTGTAACAGAACCTGCATCTCTCTCTTCTGATATATCGATAAACAAATACCGTCTGGGTGTTGACATCAAGCATATTAAATATGACACGTATCACACCACTGCAGCAGGTGACCAATGGTTGAAGTCGCTTGCCCAGACCTGCGTAAAGTCTTGTCAACTGTGCTGGAGGAAGAGCATATCCAACAGACTATCAATCACAAGAGAGGGTACCTGTTTTGTCCATTCACAAGCAGTTTAATTCATCGTTTTTTCAGCTGTAGCACATCTAAGCAATGTATCTGTGGTGTCACCGCCAGACACCACACTTGCTAGGTGGTAGTTTTAAATCGGCCGCGGTCCATTAGTACATGTCGGACCCGCGTGTCGCCACTGTGTGATCGCAGACCGAGCGCCACCACAAGGCAGGTCTCGAGATACGGACTAGCACTCGCCCCAGTTGTACGGACGACTTTGCTAGCGACTACATGGACGAAGCATTGTTCATTAGCCGAGCCAATAGTTAGAATAGCCTTCAGCTAAGTCAATGGCTACGACCTAGCAAGGCGCCATTAGTAACATTGCATGTATCTAAAGAGTCTCACTTGTATCGCCACAATCTCCAGATGTACCACAAGGATGGATTGAAGTTAAGTATTCCAGCAGCTACGTACTTTTCTTTATAGCATTCATTACGTATCCTGTTTCAGACCTCACGCCATCCAGCTTTAGCTTAGCGCGTGCCTTTCGGCTTCCTCTCATTGTGTCTAGGCTGTCTTGTCTAGACACAACAGTATCACAACAGGGTGTGGCCGAGCGGTTCTAGGCGCTTCAGTCTGGAACTGCGCGACCGCTACGGTCGCAGGTTCGAATCCTGCCTCGGGCATGGATGTGTGTGATGTCCTTAGGTTAGTTAGGTTTAAGTAGTTCTACGTACTAGAGGACTGATGACCTCAGCAGTTAAGTCCCATAATGCTCAGAGCCATTTGAACCATTTTATCACTACAGTTTTGTGCACCACCATACACTTTGTTTTTCTACCAGGACTTTGATGCCTGTGTCAGGTCAAAAACTGATATTAATACATTTCGATCCATTGGCTCTCATAGAAAGCTGAACATTTTTTGGTATAAACTATGTAGTTCCCACAATGCGCAGGATGGTAGAAATAAAACACAGAGGAGACTTTTTTCGTTGACAAAAACGTGGAAGATGTTGGAACATATGGAATCTGGAAGAGTCTGCAGCATTGTAGAGCGTTGCTAACCGTTATCCAATGATGATGGCCTATGCAGTTAATCTCATCTTCCACAGTGACGCGGTAGCAGATGTCTCACTGTTCCATTTTGAAGAGCATTGTTTTCTCATTTTGCATTCACGTACATGATTAGTGTTCCAGTGCTGACCACCGCCAGAAGGTCCTACTCACAACGTGCGTGAGGTAGTAGAGATAAAAAGAGGTACTTTTATCTTATCGGTGAAAAAAGAAAAATGCGGAACGTATCAGAATATGGAAATAAGACGAGTCAGCAGCATTGAGGAACACTTCCAAACAACTGTCTGGATGTGACGACCTATAAATTTAATTCCATGCTCCACAGTGACAAGTAGCAGATTTCCAGTGTTCCACCAAGGCTCTCTCCGTCATAACCAACTGTATCAGTCCGTCTTTATATGGTAATCAACCGTGTGCCAGTGGATGATGGGACGGTAAAGACACCACTGATACGGGCCAATGCAATGTAATACGCACTGCAGTTGACAGAGCGACCAGTTTTAGCAATTTTACCAGCTCTTGTAACCTCCCCCTTACTAATCGGCCTATCCTGCTTGCTATATAAAATATGACCGTAGATCACGCGTAAACCAAATGGAATTTTTCTAATTGGATAAGGCTATCTTTCCCGAAGAAGCAATACCGATAAGTAGGGGGAAAGTGTACAACCGATCTTTCTGATAGAAAAGTCTATTGAAAATAAAAAAGTAATTAAACCGAACAGGGCTACAAATTGGAAAAATGAAAGTTATTTTGTGCATTGACTCACGAACAACACTGGACAGAGAAGGGGTACCACTGATCATGAATCCAAAAGTTACACTAATCAACGAAAAGGAAATAATTACGGTCGCCAACCCACTAGGGCGTTTTACATCCCAAATCCTGTACAAGATGATGGGGAAGAAAAACATTTACTATTAAACACTGACGTGGCAACTGGGGGTTGCCACGTTTTTTGACACTAATTTGAAGTGAGTATGTAATGATAAAGAAAACTGAGAAGTCACTTTTACGTTAAGTTTGCCATTAAATTTTGAAAAAGGCAATCGAGTAACGATTTGAAAATATCCACTTACACTGTATGTTAGCATTGAACTTTGTTACGTCAACAATGACTTTCAGAGACTTCAACATAACGTCATCAAAGAAATTTAGAGAAAGGCAAGCACTTTTTAATTTGCAATTACTTAATTTTCAAATTGGATTTCATATTATTGTCTGAACAACTGAGCCTTTTTCACTGACTTGAACAGAATTCAATACTAGAATACGTACCAAACCAAACAGCCATGTGCTCCAAGCTATATGTAAAATAAATATAATTTCCGCACTCTTAATTTGTGCATTTACTTTAGATTTGGATTTTTTCCAGTGATAGATTCTCAAACTTTGGTTTGCATATAAGGAAAAAGGGGAACAAGGACCCTGCTTGGTAACAATGTCTGGCTGGCAATGAGAACACGATCGCCCTGAATTTAACTGATTATTATTTAAATAAAGTTCATTAACCAAATCACATTCAGCTGTGCTGCTGGATTAGCCGTTAATACTTTCTACCAATGAACAGTCTTGCTTCAGTGCTGTGCGTGTGACGAAACACGGAGCCGACGACAAATCTGTGTTGCTGGAACTGCTGCTGTTGTTGAAGACGTTAGCATCTTGTGGGGCCACGGCTAATTACAGGAACGGGCAATCGTAATTAATACAGCCTCTTCCGCCCGTCCACTGTCCTTCCTCCTGCTACTAGTCATCTGGCCGGCGCGCGTACATGATGCCGCCGAAATGGTACTCTCTACTGCGAGAGCGTTAACACCACACTTCCGCACACTACAAGCCCTGGAACCCGTCTCTCGCTCTCTCCGCGCGCTCTGTGCAACAACCCCCTACCCAGAGATTTTACAACGCACAAGCACTGCTACTGTCGTTGTTAGTCGACGCAAATAACAATTCCTTTGACTTTTTCCCAGAGCTTATAAGTTTCAGAGTAAAACACAGATAAATGCAATGAAACGTCAACAGACTTCTACCTAAATGTACACATACAGTGGAGCTATGTCCTCACTTATTAGAAGAAAGCATTTAAATTACAAATATTTACATACAATTAAAAATATATATATATATATATATATATATATATATATATATATATATATATATATATCGGTAGCAAGTGCCATGCATCTTGCATTTTCGGTGTTACACTGTTCCACAGTTTCAGTGCCAGCCAGTGACACAGCAGAATGCTTCCCAGTTTCTGTATCATCACTAAATCACCCCTCCACTAGTTTGCAAGTACCATATAATGGATTGTGAAAGCAGTTAGATGTCTGTGGAGCTCGTCCATGCAGTCATATACGCCAAAGCACACCCGTTGTTCCATAATTTCAAAGCCAGCCAATGACACAGCAGAATGCTTCCCAGTTTCTGTATCATCACTAAAGCACCCCTCCACTACTTTACAAGTACCATACAATAAATTGTGAATGTAGATAGATGACAGTGAAGCACATCCATTCAGTCATACACACTGAAGTATACCAGACAATGTCCTATATCAATGCAATTAGGTTATCTACAGATTTCCAGCATATCGCTCATAGTACAGATTTTGCGATTACGACTGGCTATCTTTCCCTGCGTGGTTGGGCACTACAGAGTATTCTCGCATTCGTAGGATAAAGTCGGAGATTGACGGGTCCCTCCCACATTGTCATCAACCAGTCCTCCCTGCAACATGATCGCCAATTTAAACTGCAACTGACCAGAAGTATGAGGATCCTACACCCACCACATTCCACATCCCGTTAAGGAACAGAGCGAGCTTCGTCTGTAATTGGCGATCAGTGAAGACTGTTCCATACCAATCTTACCTACGGCACCCATCTAAACGCACAATATCTCTCCAGATGAGTGCATGTCGAGGAGGGCAGCATGCCTTATAGAGTTATAGGTGTATAGTAGACATGAGAGTGTTGCAGCGACATGACAGGTGGTTACGAAGAAACATGTGGTTTACACATGATGGATCTCCTGACGTATGGATTTTGAAACATTTCACGTAAATCAACTGTGCTATCAATTCTAAAGCATTATTCCACTGTCTTCAGTCAGTACCAGCAAGGCATCTGCATGAGAGAAATGATCATAGAGCATAAACACACACTCCTATGACTACACAGTTCTGCACCTAAAAATGCTACATTATTAAAGTCACGTGGTTTCTGAAGTATTTGTCATGAGGAATGCAAAGCTCTTAATACTCTAATGCAGGATATATTTTTGCAACATCAGACACACCACCGCTCTGCAAGTTTCTTACCCCAATCACTATGGTGACAAACTTTAAAATTATAAAATTACTTCCTTCTACACTACTATGGTGTCTAGGGAGTCATCATCACTGCATATCCACCGCTTGAGCTGCTTATAAACCAGCTAGAACAAAGTCGGGAGACTGATGTTCTGTCTCTTAGGAAATTAATGGATTTATGCGTGTTTTTAACCCTGCTGCTCTGTTCACTTTTACTACACAAATGTACTTCTTGCGTCAGTATGACCTGACATAATAAAATGCTGAAAAAACTTCTACTCACATGTAATTTTCACCTACAGTTGTAAGCCATCGACATTGTTGTTATATTATAGTATGTTGTTAATCAGCAAAGTAATAACAAATAGTAATAGTAATAATACGTAGAATTTCACTAAAGGAAATTTATTATTTTAATATTTATGCAGGGCATGTTAGTAACAACAGACATTTCCTCCAAAATGACATTTCTCAACAACCATCTGTTCATCTGTCCTTCCTTCTTACTCACAGCAGTTTGGACAGAAGTATGTGATATGTGTTTTGCATACATGTTTATTACACTTTCCACATAACATTTTTGTTTTATTGTCATTGCTTGAAGGTCAGAACTTACAGCGTGCACATTCAGTAGAGTTTCTTGTTGTTACTGACTTAGACACACATGCCATTCCTTCGGGGTCTTGGATGTTCCCGACCATTCTCAGAGAATCTTTCAGTCTTGGAAAATGCTGCCTTGGTGTAATGTGCTCTGCAACCAGTGACTTTCCAAGTTCCTCCAAAATTTCTCCTTTTAGTGAATTTTCTCGCGTTCCAGTTAGGGTCAATCGAAATCCGTAAATATATGCATTATAAACGGCATCATGAAGAATATTGTAGAAAACTAACATGAGCCATCTATTGGTTTTTCGTTTCCATGCATATGTATCTATTAGCTGATCGAGTGTGCCTACAGCCCCTTTGGTTGAATTATAATCTAAAATCATTTTTGGCGTCTTATCAGCCCTGTCACTCATTTCCCCTCCATGGTGGAGAGTGCTCATTAGAACAACATTCTTATTTCTCTTAGGAACATAATTGACCACTGTCATGTCATTTGTGAAGTAAAATGAAGAACTATGAACTTCTTTGTTGGTCACATTTTGTGGAAGCTCTGGCTTATTTTTATCTATGCTTCCTAACGTTGTCAGATTTCTTTTCAGGAGCAGTTGTCCCAAATTGTGTCATGTAAATAAATTGTCACATGTCACATTCTGACCTCGCAAATCAGCAAATATTCTCGTTCGCTGATCTTCTTCTGGTGCCTCTCCACTCTTCTTTCCTGTATAATTTTGGGCTTTTAGTACATACAAAGGTTTGCTGTCATACAGTGTCTTGATGCCGTATTTTGATGGTTTGCTGAAAAACGTAAAAACTATACCGATTTTGCTAATACAACTAAAAGAAAATGGACAGTGCCTATTTTCATGCAAGTAGGACATTTATTATCATTGTAACTGTGTTTTCCTTTTTAATAGACGCTGGCTTATTGCAGGTGGGTTGACGTAAAATACAACTGTTACAGTGAAGTGTTTCCCCCTCAGAATGGCATGCACTTGAGGGGAGAGCCACTAGAAGCATGGTGAATGTGTTCCACAGGAGGTCGCAGCCGCCCTTTCAGACAAACAAACTGTGGTCGTGATAGCCATCATCTATCTAGCTTTTGTTCTGAGCGAAACCGGTATCGCGGTGTGTAGCTTTTGTCAGCACCAATAGTGTTGACCGCCCAGCCACATGCTCGTTGCGGACGCTTTGTACAGAAGACTCCGCCACCCGACCGGTGGGGGGTTCCTCTGGGGCCTGTGGTCAGCATAGGCGGTGAGCTGCAGTGGACATTTGAAGAAGCGATCTGGAGAGTTCTCCAGAGTTGTTTCAGGGGGTCCAGTACTTCTGAGAAATACGTTTAACAGATTACATAAGGCGCCCAGTTCTTGTCTTTTGTCTACTGGTGATTTATTTCCACAGACTGGAGACAATACGTCAATGGCACCAGAAGTATGTGTTTGTAGACCCTCAGCGATAAGATAGAACAGGCCTCTCTCCCTAGCTATGGTGGGGAGAGAGAGAGAGAGTGAGATGAAGGTGATTGGGGGGGGGGGGGGGGGGAGGAGAGAGAGACTGCCTCCAGGTTGGTCAGTTTGTGACTGTCCATTGAAGAGGATACAGCTGCATCAGCCACCCACTTTAATATTCTGGGGTTACTTTTTACGGTAACTGTGTTATTACAATGATATTTTCCCAATCCCCATCACGTATCTTGCATTATGAGCCATTGATTACTAGTGCTGTTTTTTTTCACAACAATTTCAGTGTACAGTTGTAGCAGTGAAACATTTTCCCTCAGTTATGGTAGTGTGTACTGGCCTCGATTACCTGGGCTGCAGGGTACTTGTCAAGCAATGCAGCAGGAGCGTCTGTAGCGAACTCTGACGCCAAACAGCGATAGACACAGTCCTCAGCTGTATGTTCGTAGGTAATGTACGTATTTAGCGACTCTCCGTCCAACACCGGCATCTTTTCAGTTGAACACAGTTCTCGCGAAAAGTAGAGATAGTACTTCCACTACTGCATTTTTCCTGCCAGCTTGTAGGTGAAGGGCAGAGATTGAGTACATCTGTCACTAGTTTGGAGTTGTATTATGAATTTTTTTCACAGTAGGATAACACCAGTTCTACGACATCGTCAATGTTTGAGCTGTATTGCGATTTTAGGCACTCCTTGTGTAGTGCTTTTAATATAGTTGTCTAATTAGGACCGAGCTTCATGATTAACTACACAATTAGAACTGATCTTTACTTCAGTTTCCCAACCAAAATAAATAAAGCTCATTAACATAACCTTCCTCTCATGCATAAGGTCAGTTTACTTGTGCTTTTTGTGCAGAAGGACCAGGGTTCAAGTCCCCAAAAGGGCGCGAGCAAACATCCCAAAGACGTTCGGACTCACATGCGGTTCCTCTTCGTCGAAATTTCTTGGCTCAAACTCGTCTAGCGGTTGAACCACACGTGTCGCATTACACCCCCTAAATTAGATACTTGTGACACTTTGGTTAAATTGTCTGGCTGATGGCAACTCTGCGAAATTATATAAACATACAATTTTAATATAACATATAACAATAATAATAATAATATCGGCAGCTAAATTGACGACACATAAATGATGTGGGCCCCACAGTTAGTTAGAATAATATTTATTCAGAAAGGAAACTAACAGCGAAAGTGGTCGTGTTTAGAGTTACTGTTACACTCGAGCGCATATCCATTTGACACAGTTCGATCATTCACAATCTAATTGCTTAGGCTTCCGCGGCCAGACTCAGTCGACATAAAACTTTTCTGGGTATGGTACCGAGTCATAATGTAAAAAAAAAAAAAAAAAAAAAAAAAACTTCTGCTGCTGGAGAAATATCAACGTTTCGGCCAAGGTTGCAGCGGCCTTCTTTTCGGTCTAGTGAAGGACTTACACACAGAAGAAGGCCGCTGCAACCATGGCCGAAACATTGGTTTTTCTCCAGCAGCAGTTTTTTTTTTTTTTTTTTTTACATTATGACTCGGTACCATACCCAGAAAACTTTTATGTCCATTCACAATCTCATCGTGAATTACAAGTCCATTATTCCACCTCATTAACTACGCGAAAAGTTCTCACCTGGCCCGTAGCTGCTCACCACTCAGAAACTAAGTCCCGCGATACCACACAACGCAAAATTTTCTGAGTCGTTTCATTTCCTAGGTACCTAACGAGCCTTCCGTCGGCTTTTGCGTCCCCACCAGCACTGTACCTTTTGGTATCTAAACCAAAACTGTCTCTCTGCCCGTCTTCAGCCGCGTGCCCGCGTGCCGAACATCGTCGCTCAACTGACTCACGCAGTTCCCTTTCCTGAAGCCGTCCATCTGGTTGGCTACAGCTTATTCTACATTATTTTGCATTTTAACTTATTTCAATAATCAAAGCTTGACCACTTTCATGTTCTAAATAAAGTAGCAATAATATAAAAGAAATGGTTCAAATGGCTCTGAGCACTATGGGAGTCAACTGCTGAGGTCATAAGTCCCCTAGAACTTAGAACTACTTAAACCTAACTAACCTAAGGACAACACACACATCCATGCCCGAGGCAGGATTCGAACCTGCGACCGTAGCGGTCGCGCGGTTCCAGACTGTAGCGCCAGAACCGCTCGACCACCAGCGGCCGGCCAATAATATCCACTACATAATAAACGTTAAATGCTTTTACGTAAAACCAATACAGTTTCCTTCTTAGCTTTGAATGCCACAGCCAGTAGCCTTGCACCAATGTGCTTTCCGATAAATAGATAAAGAACAAAAGTAACTATTACGCACTAAGCTTTACAACAAATATTCTTTTACCTAATGATTCAATAAGGCTTCATGCTGTCATTGTTCAATGTGTTTTGTGTGGAAGAAATGATGATCTAATGCTTATCTGAAAGTAATGATGATTTAAATTTACTATATACGAGTATTTTAAACAAATAAAGTAACAAAGTTGATATTTACAACATTTGTCATTTTAATGATGTGTTTCTATATGAAATGTCGATAGTTAAGATCGACCAAAGCGTTCACATTTTAGCATTCAGGTATTTGTTACAAAACTTGTTAATTTCACTTTAACAGTAAATCATAAACTATTATATATATCATCAATATTCAAGTTTTATTGGGATCATCACGAAAATTTATGAAGGATGGTAGATTAAAATTACTGTGGCTTCATTCCCTGAATTACTACAGAATTAAATAGTTTTCATAAATGTTTCCCTTTATGGGCGATCTTAGGTCCGTCATATTTAACACTGCTATGTCTCCTTGATCACAAACAGCTTCTACTGGGTTTCCCTATGATGTAGGTTCTCATCTTTCTCACTTGCACTCTACAGCGCTTAGGCCTCATTCAGCACAATAGACGCCTGTGAATTTCCCCATCTCATGGCGTATCTGCGCTTTTTGTGGTAGACGGTCCTCGACAACAGGGTTCATTTCACAGTTCTTGAAGGCTGACTCTTTTGGACATGTACTTAAATGAGAGCAAAATGCTCGTTAACTCACAAGGGAACCGCCATTTTTAAATTCCAGCAGTTACTGTATTGAGGGGGGGGGGGGGGGGGCGGAAGTGGGACGCCAGCACAGACCTGGGACAAAGAAATTCCCATAAAATTTCGAAATTCCTGCCAAAATTCGAAATTCTCATCGATATTGTAGATGGGAAGTGGGAGGGGGTGGGGTGGGGAGCGGAAGTGAGTGGATACCCACGTGCTGGCTGAGTAAAACACATGACGTCATCTGGGGGTGGGAGGGGATGGAGTTAGATGTAGGGGGTAGGGGAGGGGATGGGGGTGATTAATAAATCAATTTAATTAATTTGCATATCAATTTGATATCAAAACTGGATTGATGCCGTCTTTACCCTACTACTGGCGCTGTTCTATTTGTCCTCGAATGGCCCTGTGCAGAACCCTCAATGAGCTGGAAGTGTCAGTCGTGGTCATAACAGCTTTCTGTGTTGTCAGGTGTGCGTTACGTCGGCTCTAAGTCAATTCGAACATAGTAAATTGTTGGTGCTCGTATGGTCGTAGCTTCTGCAACAAACGTAGCTGAAGTGTCGGATGTTTCAAGGGGCTCCGCATCGAAGTTTTATGCCACATACGGAGTAAGCGGGGAAACGTCGTCCACTATCTCTGTTGAGTGTGCGTGATGGACGGTCGTTGAAGAGGACTGCCACGAAAAGTTAGAGGTCGGGCAGCTGCAAAAGCCACAGCAAAACTGAATGTCGTACTCGCAAGACCCGTCAGCACCAAAACTACACGAAAGGACCTCCATAAGCTGGGAAATGCACGGCGAGCAGGAACTCCAAAACAACACATCAGCGATACAAATGCCTGTAACAGGAAAATGTGATGCCGAAGCCGGCCGAAGTGGCCGTGCGGTTAAAGGCGCAGCAGTCTGGAACCCCAAGACTGCTACGGTCGCAGGTTCGAATCCTGCCTCGGGCATGGATGTTTGTGATGTCCTTAGGTTAGTTAGGTTTAACTAGTTCTAAGTTCTAGGGGACTAATAACCTCAGCAGTTGAGCCCCATAGTGCTCAGAGCCATTTGAACCATTTGAACCATTGTGATGCCGAAGCCATTAAACCTGGACTACGGAGCAATGGCAAAAAGTCATTTGGTCGGATGAGTCTTATTTTGCACTGTTAGCAACTTCTGGCCGAGTTTACGTCTAGTGTACGCCATCGCAACCTTGCTGACGAGAGCCAAACATATCGAAGGGTCATCGAGGATGTAAGCAACATATCGCGGTATTCCACGGACCCCATCGTTACCATAAGTGATTATGTTACCATTTTGGGACATCAGGTCCACCCCCATGGTACAAAGTTTGTCCGTCAATGGCGACTGTGTTACAAGACGAGAGGACCCCTGTTCACACAGCTCGGGTCGTCCAAAATTAGTACTGTGAGCATTAGTACGAAATGTAGCACCTCCCCTGGCCACGACATTTACCAGACTTGACCCTTTGTGGCCAGCCGATGTGACCGAGCTGTTCTAGGCGCTTCAGTCCGGAACTGCACGCCTGCTAGGGTCGCAGGTTCGAATCGTGCCTCGGGCATGGATGTGTGTGGTGTCCTTAGATTAGTTATGTTTAAGTAGTTCTAAGTTCTAGGGGACTGATGACCTCAGATGTTAAGTCCCATAGTGTATAGAGCCATTCGAACTTGAACTTTAGTGGTCTAATTTGGAGAGGAACGGTGCGTGATCGCTGTCCAGCTCCATCATCGTTATCTAAACTTCCTATTATTTTGCAGGAAGTATGGTATAAGATACCTCTGAAAACCTACACGATCTGCATTTGTCCATTCCGAGACGACTGGTAGCTGTTTCGAATGCCAACGGGTTTCCTACATGATTTTCGGCGTGTTTGTAATGTGTTTCCCTTCACTTCTTTCAATTAAAAGCCCGCCAAGTCCGTCTCGTTCAATTGGGTTGGGTTGTTTGGAGGAAGAGACCAAACAGCGAGGTCATCGGTCTCATCGGATTAGGGAAGGACGGGGAAGGAAGTCGGCCGTGCCCTTTCAAAGGAACCATCCCGGCATTTGCCTGGAGTGATTCAGGGAAATCACGGAAAACCTAAAACAGGATGGCCGGACGCGGGATTGAACCGTCGTCCTCCCGAATGCGAGTCCAGTGTGCTAACCACTGCGCCACCTCGCTCGGTCTCTCATTCAGTGAAACATCAACTCTCCAACTAACTTCTTAGCTCCACAACTCAGCTTGTGCTCCCAGCCTGCTTGCTGTGTATGTCCTCGATACAAAACAACACACAGCTACCAATGGCGCTAAAGCGTTGAAGAGTCCATGCCCACGCACTGCAGACGCCGTTACCAGACATCTTAGTATTCCGTAGTGGAAGAAAAACTTTCTGGTTCGGAAAACAAAATCAGCAGTACTCTTGAATCAGCACATCCACTCCAAAGAGTCCACTACTCCAACACCCAGGAGACCTACTGACCAACTACCGATTACCCGAGTTCCAAAATCGCTCCACTCAATTGTTTTTCATTTAGGCCTTTCATCAGTTAATAATGAGGAGCGGAGTACGAGGTGACTTCAGAAAATATCTTGCACGTCATTACGACAGGCAAATGCTAGGTGCCATTCATCACATCAAATAGACATTCCGTCTGAGTCCTGCATCCTCCCACAGTCAATGACGACACTGCCCCGCTGTCGCGTATTCCCCGCCGCACACCCTTTTTACTTTATATACAGTTTGTATGGCATAATATTTAACTAATTTTATATTGCTTATTGTTGGGAGCACGACAGATAAAATACGGTTTTCTCTATTAGTTTCTGCAGTTGAAAATATTTTAACTTTATGCACTTTGACCCATTATGTGGGGATACGCACAACACTGATAGATTTCCTGCTGTGGACGCACGATCTTTAATTTGCAAACTATTTTTATATAACACTGATCTGGCTTCTTAGATATGGAACATGGTATCATTACTGTAACTAATTATGAAAAAAAAATGCCCTTCGCTACTTTCATCTCTTGAACGCACTGAAAATTACTCCTACTACCTGTACGGAAGTTACAGTATTTTATGTTCACTAAATGTAAAAGCTGCAGTGGATTTTTTTTTTTAATATATGAATACTGCCACGACTAACATGAGAGCATGAAACTAAAAAAAATGAAATTTGATTTTTATGTTATGAGCCAGAACAGGTTTTGCACAGCAGTCTTTGATCACACACAAGTAAAATTTTATCACTCATGAATTATTGACGTAACTGATAACATAATAGCAGCTGCCCATGTCCACCTGAAAATGACACAATAAAATCCACAATTTCCCTCTGAAGTCTCCAGGAAGCTGAATGTACCGTTACCTGCCTGCTGTATAGCGGGAAAGCTGCTTTCATTCAGTTTACTTTGAATTTGCCGCGGCGGCGGCTCCCGCGATCGCTGCACCGCTCTGCGTCATGAAAAATTCCTAATATGCTGAAAATGGCTAAGAATGTGGAATGAAATCTTGGCCAAGCTAGCAATAAATTATTACAGGTAAATAACATTAACAATTTCTATATTCAAAAAATTCAACATAAATTGAAAGCACACACCTTTTACGAATATCAACATCCGACGGCGTCTTTCTCGATCAAAGGACAAACGAAGGCTACCTACGCATGCAAGCGATCGTCACAGGCTCTTACAACTTTGAAGGCTACAAGAAGACAGAGAGAGTAATGTTTTTAACCTCCACTATTTATAGACAATTTAATATGCATCTTTGTTCTCTATGAATTATGATTGTCTGCTTCGATACATACATTCGCCGATCACAGTCGTTATTAGTGAAATATGAATACATAAATATTGCACAAACACAAAAATGAAAAATTGTTACCTCCTTTTACACATAATCTACAACCATTCATAAAGTAATGAAATAATAATAATACAGCTAAATGTTTATTTTTATTATTTTTTATATATTATAACGATTTTGTAAATGTCTTGTCAGGAGATGTCACACCATTCATTATAGTGTCTTCAGCAACCAGTCATAGAGTGTTGTTCACCCTATCCATCACGTCGTTTATGTATGTAGAGATAAAGAGTGGTCCTGTCACACTTCGCTGTGGCACTCCTGATGATACCCTTGTCTCTGAAGAACGCCCGCCATCGAGGGCGTCATATTGGGTTCTATTACCTAAGAAGTATTCGAGCCACTCTCACACCTGTGAACCTGATCCATACTCTCATATCTTCTTTAACAGTCTGCACGGGCCACTATCTCAAACGCATTCCGAAAATCTAGTAACATGGAACCTGCCTGTGACCAGTCATCCGCGGTTCAAAGGACATCGTGCGAGAAGAGGGCAAGCTGAGTTTTGCAAGAGCTATGCTGAACTGCGGTAAGAAGCTCTTCTGTCTTAAGGAAGTTTATTATATTCGAGCTCAGAATAGTTCAAAGGATTTTCCTGCGCACTGGTTTTAGGATATGGGTCTGTAATTTTACAGTCCGTTCTTTTACCTTTTTTTAATACAGGAGCAATCTCCGCTGTTTTCAGTCGCTTGGGACTTTTAATTGAGCGAGAGATTCACCATAAATGCACTCTCTCTAAATCCGAAGTAGGGTTCCGTCCGGATCTGATGACATATTTGTTGTCAACTTTTTGGTGCAAATGGTTCAAATGGCTCTGAGCACTATGCGACTTAACATCTGAGGTCATCAGTCCCCTAGACTTAGAACTACTTAAACCTAACTAACCTAAGGACATTACACGCATCCATGCCCGAGGCAGGATTCGAACCTGCGACCGTAGAGGTCGCGCGGTTCCAGACCGAAGCGCCTAGAACCGCTCGGCCACTGCGGCCGGCGTCAACTTTTTCAGTAATTTATTTGCGGCAGAGACACCCAATGACTGGTGCACGTTCCAAGTCAGTGAGATCCGATCGACCCGTTCTGCCGTTTCTGCTACTCTACTGGCAGTTATCAAAATGTCCAAATGTGTGTGAATTCCTAGGGGACCAAACTGTAGAGGTCATCGGTCCCTAGACTGGCACACTACTTTAACTAACTTAAAGTAACTTATGCTAAGAACAACACATACACCCATGCCCGAGGGAGGACTCGAACCTCCGGAGGGTGGGCGGGGGGGGGGGGGGGGGGGGGACGCGCAATCCATGACAAGGCGCCTCAGACCGCGCGGCCACTACGCGCTGCTGGCAATTCTCACCGCCCCTTTTACACTAGCAGGTCCTCCTCCCGTGTTATCTAGTGGTCAATTTCGCATTACTTAGGGGTGTCCAGAGACTTTTGGTCAGGTGCTGTGTCGCCTATTTTGGAGAAAACTCACTGTCAATGCTTAAACAACAAATTTTATTATCTATGCAGATTCCATACATACCAACAGTGTAGACGGACTCTAAAATTTGTTACTATAACTAATATGATTATTGTCATTAGATCAATGTCCTGTTTCCTGTGACATAGAACTGTTGACCAGATACACACCCACCAACCCACCCACACCCACACCCACCCACCCACCCACCCACACACACACACACACACACACACACACACACACACAAACAAACACACACGTAATACATACATACATACTATCAGAGCCTGATGAGCACCGTTATCAGCTCAATGGGGAGACAACTACTTGTCAGACCCGAAGTACAGCAAGTAGCCTCATTACGATGATGGTAAGTGTTTCTCTTCCAGGAAGCAGTATTTCAGTAGCAGCAAAGAACCGAAGTGCAGTTACTAATTTTGTGTGGTAACGGCGCTGCTGCAGCACGCGTAGATGAATTTACAACATGTCTGAACTCAGTATCATTACGGCTTGCTACCTTTACAGCACTGCCGTGCAACTTTTTTAGAGCAATATAGGATACTGCTGCATGTCGCGTCATTAGCTCACGCACCCAGCTTCCTTTTCATAAAGAAAGAGAAACGTACACCACAGTCATCATATACCTCCAAAGGAGAAGGTAGTAAAACCGGTAAACGTCGGGCATTAGCTCACGCACTCAGCTTCCTTTTGATAATGAAACAGAAACGTACACCACAGTAGTCGTATACCTCGAAAGGAAAAGGTAATAAAACAGGTGAACATCGAGGTCTTTGCACACGTGCTGTTCGACCTACCCAGCGTTGCCCTGAGTCTACAGCTGTCGCCGCGTATTAGCACTGAAATATTCGGAAGGTCACAATGCTGGAAGCAAAGGTTGCTCCGAAGAACGAAGGCGCTACAGTGTCCAGTATTTTTGTAAGTGCTGTATGCAGAAACAGACAGTAAGCTGCCTACGCATGCTGCTATCATTAAAGGTCCAACATCAGCAACGGGTAGCCTGTAAATATCGTTTCCTGGCCGCCCATGTGTGCTCAGCAGGTGGCTATTCTACACGCCACAGCCAGTACCCGTAGGAGGAACATATCCTCTTAAATGGGTTGTGCCCTGTGGCCTACAAGGCTGCCTCACACTTCCATGATGAGCAGTACTCTTAGAAAAATGTTGCAGATGACTTCTAAAAGACCTTCCAGGAAGCAGAACCTTACAACATCTCTATTGAAGGAAGCATCAAATCACAGAAGAATCTGCCTACATTCTGGTCCAGATTCTGATTGGCTGGAATGGCTAAAGGTTAAATAATTTCAAATAATTTCCTGTGTCATTTTGGGGAGCTCGCGAAAGGGAAATGGAGGAGTCGGAAAGCATCCCTTGTGCGATGCGGAAGCTGCGTGCTCTCTGGGGCAGAGGTGGTGTTTTCGTAGCGTATTCCAGGGGATGTTACGGCATGATCCCCGTGATGAATCGGAGTATTTCTTGCAGTACGAATTCCAAAACTGAGTGCCTATGTGCGACTGTGCATTTATGGTTGATCTTCCCGATGTTCTAGGCGAGTGTCTCCTTCAGCACGCAGACTGACCGCTTAGATTATGGAGCCAGCAGCTAGCTGCACGGGCTTGGCGTGGCTTATTAGAAGTCAATAAATTATATTTGTCTCTGATGGACTGCAGCTGACCTTGGAGCACGAGACGGGCTACCATTTGCCCCCGCTGCCATTTAGTGAGCCAGCAGAAGTTGTCCGCTTCGACGTCACCCTTTTTCGAGGTTTCAGTGACCTGGGACCTTACAAACTTTATACAGTTTGATACAGTACCTCATGCCAACAGATGGCGGACGGACGCAGATTGCTGACCCAGTTCCAGATCTTCCCGAGTACCAGCAAAACGTCGTCTCTTTTGTGTAGTTAGCGCCGAGCAGCTGCATTTAAACCCCGGCCAAGTCGAGTACGTCATCGTCGGCACAGCGGGGTTATGTTGCCGCATCCGACATGTGTCGGTTGTCCCTGTGAGAGCTACTGATACAACCACGAAGCCGCCACCGTTGCTGCCGGACTGCGAACCACAGTCCGCTGTCTAAATGCCCCGGCACCTGACTGCTCCGCACTTTACCGTCTCTACGAGACTATGCCACCAGGATCACGCCTGCGCCACATTTATTTATTTATTTATTTACACGTCAAGTTCCGTAGGACCAAACTGAAGAGCAAATCTCCAAGGTCATGGAACGTGTCACTGCATGAACCTACAACATAAAAGTAATAACAGATAAAAATAAATGTTCGTGAACGTGAAAAAAAGTCAATCCTAATATTTCAAGGAACTCCTCGACAGAATAGAAGGAGTGATCCACGAGGAAACTCTTACGAAAGCGCGTGGATTACTGCTAAGATTTTTGAATTCGAGTGGCAGCTTATTGAAAATGGATGCAGCAGTATACTGCACACCTTTTTGCACAAGAGTTAAGGAAGTCCGATCCAAATGGAGGTTTCATTTCTGCCGAGTATTAATCGAGTGAAAGCTGCATATTCTTGGAAATAAACTAATATTGGTAACAAGAAACGACAATAAGGAATATACATATTGAGAGGCCAATGTCAAAATACCCAGACTCGTGAACAGAGGTCGACAAAAGGTTCGTGAACTCACACTACTTATTGCCCGAACCGCCCGTTTCTGAGCCAAAAATATCCTTCTAGAATGGGAAGAGTTACCCCAAAACATAATACCATGCGACATAAGTGAATGAAAATAAGCAAAGTAGTCTAATTTACTTGTCGAAGTATCACTCACTTTTGATACCGTTCGAATAGTGAAAATGGCAGTATTAAGTCTTTGAACAAGATCGTGAACGTGGGCTCTCCACGACAGTTTACTATCAATCTGAACACCTAGAAATTTGAACTGTTCAGTTCCACTGATCATATGCCCGTTCTGTGAGATTAAAACATCAGGTTTTGTTGAATTATGTGTTAGAAACTGTAAAAAGTGAGTCTTACTGTGATGTAACGTTAGTTTATTTTCTACAAGCCATGAACTGAGGTCATGTACTGCACTACTTGAAACCGAGTCAATGTTGCACACAACACCTACTACCAAGCTAGTGTCATCAGCAAACAGAAATATTGTAGAGTTACCCCTAAAACTAGAGGGCATATCAGTTATATAAATAAGGAACAGGAGCGGGCCGCAACACCGATCCCTGGGGCACCCCCCCCCCCCCCCCCCCCCACTTGACAGTACCCCACTCAGATCCCACATCACAGCCGTTATCAACATTGTGAATAATGACCTTTTGCTGGCTGTTGCTAAAGTAAGAGGTGAACCAATTGCGAGCTACTCCCCTTATTCCGTAATGGTCCAACTTCTGGAGCAATATTGTGAGATCAACACAGTCAAATGCCTTTGTTAAATCAAAAAATACGCCAAGTGTTCGCAACTTTTTGTTTAGCCCATCCAGTACCTCACAGAGCCTGCGCGTAAATGAACGAGCCTTCAGCATCGCGCAGCTGCAGTCCAACACCCGCCCTCTCGTGCTACGCAGCTGTCGGCCAGTGGTGGACTCAGGGCAACGCTGTTGCGTGTCCCTACGACGCCGCGACCCATCGCAAGGACAGAAGAGGGAGGCCACTAGCCGCCCCGTGCTGTACCGTAGCAGAGCCACGTGTGTCGCTACAGGTTCTCGTCTCGCAACTCGGGCCAGGGCAGCACGCCTCCGTCACAGCTGCTCGTCTTGTCCACGTTACAAGTTAGAATCTTATCAGGGAACGCCAGAAATGAAGGCGCATATCAATGAAGGACTGTACAGTCTGCATAAATTAATAAAGAACTGTTTTTGTTCACCTTTTGTTTGTCTGCAACTGTTCCGCAACATCACAACTGTCTCCTAAGCCATCTATGAACCCCACAACGCCCAAGAAAGACTTGTAACGATCCCGAAGACCAGCAACTGTTTTAGGTTTAACTGTTCTTCACGGTAAACGATAACAGCCAAACAGTTGCAGGATAAACATTTATTAAAATCCTTGACCACGGTTTCGGTATATCTAAACATATCTTCTTCAGTAGTAAAATGCACTAAAACCACATCCTGCAGTGGAGATACATAAAACAATCGTGCCATATTTAGAGATACCGAAACCGTGGTCAAGGTTTTTAATAAATCTTTATACTGTAACGGTTTGGCTGGTATCATTTACCGTGAAGAATTTCAACAGTTGCTGTTTCAGCCATGTTTAAAATCTTGAAATTAACTCTTCTTTCTCCTTAGCTACTTCGCCCTCACTGTATTTCTGTAAAAATTTGAGGGTGATATTTTTATGGGATTCTTGTTCTGCTGAATATGAACTGTTTTGTTGTTGCGACAATCGGCGAAAGCTGTTAGTAATCAGCTGGAGATGGTGCATTGAACTGGTAGCGGTGAACATATTCCAGTCCAGTCGTCGGATCTCGGAAAATTTTCTAAGAGTAGTGAGATAGTTGAGACAGCCACACGATTTTGCTTATTGATATTAGGTTACTCATTTGATATAGAGCGTTTGCTGAAGTAATAAAAGAAATTTCTCTATTTACAAATGGCAGACATAAATGCTAGGTCAATCCTCTGGCACTCTGGCAGAAGGGATGCCAGATGACAAATAGTAGTCGACGCTATGGATGACTGTAATCTTTTCGTGTTAAACAATCCAGGCCATCCACCAACTTACCACGGAAATAGTGGAGTAGGAGCAACATTTCTGTGGCAAATACCGCATCAGTAGTTCCGGGCTTTCAAATAAAAATGTGGCCCTCAACTATATACGCTCAGACTCAGAATGGAAATATTAAAAGTTTTGCCTGGTTTCGTTGTCTAGGCGGCGGGATACGTAATTGCCGCATTACATGCCAAATACTGCTGAGTCTACAGTATACAATATGAATACACACATGAATCGAATGGTCGAAGGTTCCTGTCACTCGGCAATTGCGAATTTTTAATGTAACATAGAAGTTTATAAATGAAAGATTGCAGTTAAATAAAATCTGGAGATCCTATTTTAACGACTTTAAATCATGAGTACAATACCAGAAGTACTTTTAAGAATGCCGTCTATTTCTGCAAAATACTTATTGGTGTTAAATAAAATATAACTTAAATAAAATATAACTTGCATAACAGGGAAAAAATAGATTCCTACTTCACGTAATTAGTTATGAACAACAACATAGCTCGCGAAATATTCACTTCTAAACACATACTACAACGTCTTCACTGCAGAAGCCACGGAAATCTCACAAGTCAAGGCACAGAAATCTCGCAACTGCACGAATCGGCACTACGAAATATTATTATCTCCCGCGACCACTCGCAAACTTCTCCACACCCTCCAAGTATTTCCTGCAACCGTCCGTCGCGCCTTTCCCTCCAGAACTCCCCCATGTCCTCTGCCCCCGATGCTCCTCTCCCACTTCCATACAGACTCTCCATTAACTCCGTTAGTCGTCTACCGTGGTAACGAGCGCTGTGATTGGCTAAAGCACTCTCGCCATGTCTCCAAGCCATCACACACTCACAAACATATTGAAACACATACGAAATACTGGATTTACATTTAAATAACTTGAAATTAATTAAATATTCCCACCGCTGGACCATAAACATGTTCTAACAGACATTATTAAACACATAAACAAATTAAATAAACATATATCAAAGAAATAGAAACAAAAGTAGGCCAGTAGTCTAATGCCCCTGTGCTTTTTAAAACACAGTGAATATTTGACCAAGTTATTCATGAATAGTTCAAAAATGGGTCAAATGGCTCTGAGCACTATGGGACTCAACTTCTGAGGTCATTAGTCCCCTAGAACTTAGAACTAGTTAAACCTAACTAACCTAAGGACATCACACACATCCATGCCCGAGGCAGGATTCGAACCTGCGACCGTAGCGGTCTCGCGGTTCCAGACTGCAGCGCGCAGAACCGCACGGCCACTTCGGCCGGCCATGAATAGTGTATATCGGATATAAACAAAGACATAGACGAATAAATATATTTATGAACATGCTGCTACCGTCTTTTCGTGTAACTGTGCGGTACTTATGGCCTGATGCAATCAATAGTAATCGGCCACTTTGACCTCCAATAACTCATGCACTATTCAAGTAACATGCCTGTAAGTCATACCAATTTAGGTTTACACTAACAGCTTTCTAACAACACATCGATCGACAAAATCGGATGAACCGTTCAGATTTTGGAAATTCGTTGCTAGGTGTTACTTGTATAATTTACAGTCAGATACTAAACTTTAGCCGGCTGGAGTGGCCGAGCGGTTCTAGGTGCTACAGTCTGGAGCCGCGCGACCGCTACGGTCACAGGTTCGAATCCTGCCTCGGGCATGGATGTGTGTGATGTCCTTAGGTTAATTAGGTTTAAGTAGTTCTAAGTTCTAGGGGACTGATGACCTCAGTAGTTGAGTCCAATAGTGCTCAGAGCCATTTGAACTAAACTTTAAAACAATAAATATATTGAAAATCTGACTACACCATCAGAATCGTCGTGCAAATAATGGTTATGTACATGTTTCTTTTTAAGGTACCATGATTCCCCTGGCTATTATTAATTTCTACATGAACTGTGAAATATCTGCCATTATGGTTTCAAAAAGTCTGCCATCTTTGGCACTCCCAGCATAAACATCTCCTTCATCGACACAAAGCACAGTCCTTGACACAGCGTCAACATGGAATTCCCAGCCACGCGGTGGGCCTGGACCACGTGCTGGGACTACCCCCTTGCTCCGGCTGAAGTTGCGCACCACACGGTCGCTGACGAGCCCTGGCCTGGCAAGTGGCCCCTGTGGCCACGCCAACTCCGATCTTAGAATATTCTCAGGGCGCCACAACTCGCCCGTTACCTCACACACCTCCACTTATTATCATTCTGGCTTGCCAGAATATTCAGAAGTAGCACCCTTCAGTTCATACAAGTACATATAAAACAAATTACAAAGAACGGAAGTAAATGGGTAAAACGCCAGGCCAATAGTGTTTACAAAATTTTTGAAGTGGTGTGGGAGCAGCATGAATTTCGAAATAAACTTAAACTAACACAAATTATGAGCGAAATTGCATATTAAATAAATGATTGCTTTTCACTTATGCATAAACGTATCTTTTGCACAAGAAATATTTTTTTTTTAAAAAAACGCTTTCACTTACGTGGGATTTTGTAACCACTTCTTGTGCCACTCACTCAGCGCTAAGGCGCCTTCCTGCACTAATTTTTATCGTCGCACTACACAAGCTCACACGAATTTTAGCATGAAGTATTGATCAACTCACATCAGTCTTTTGAGCAAGTGCCTCCCAGAAGTCGTGCCTGCCTCTGATTTCCGAGCTCCACCATTTATCGTGACAAATCTGTCTACAACGAAAACCAAAAGTAGAAACTCGTCAACACACCATTTCCCAATCCCAACCAGGATCCTAGCTAAAGATTCCCTCCAGTGGAAAAGGATACCTTAGGAACAAAGTCACAAGGCAAACGACTGAATCACAGTAAGCTCAAACTCTCACAAGTTCTACTTAATTGACTTTAATAAATCTTTCCTACCTCCACGCACCAAAAAATGCGTACACGTACAACTACAATTTTAATACCCTTCAAATTGACCACTAAATTCTTTGCCATACTCTTATACAAAGTATAAATCAATATATACTTTACTTAAATCCACGAGGTCACTGACCTCCACGCCTAAACTTCCCCCTCTTGCACACTTACAGTGCCACAATAAACTAATAAATTATTGATGAATCCCCAAGTATAACATATAAAATTATCCCTCAAAAATTACTACCACTAATTACAAATTAGAACATCTTTTCATTTCTCCCCTTTCTCTATACACAGCCTCAACCCTATCACGTTTCTTCGACCCAAAGGTTTTCCTGAGACAGGGTATTTTAAAAGGTATGCATTCGGGTGAGGGCACTCTGCCACAACAAATGGTCCATAGTATAACTCGAATAATTTCTTAATCTCCCTGTCCACTTTGCTGGAACGCTCTTTGGTGCACACAAGCACTTTGTCCCCCACTTTGTACTTCATCGGTTTGTATCGCCCATCGTGTCGCCTTTTCCTTTCAGCGGCAAACTTTTTCATGCTTGCCGTTACTGCCTGCTCTCTTTCGGCAGCCGATTCAGCTTTTCGCGGCGGGAATTCAACCGTTTCTGTAAGTAGGAACTTTGATTTCACCCCGGTCACGACTTCCAAAGGTGAGTACCCCGTAGCCTTACTTTTTACGCTGTTGATTACGTCTTCAAATGCGCTCACGTACTCCACCCACTTGGAATGACGATTGCTGGCATACGTCTTACATAACCATGCTACTTCCGGCATATACCATTCACGCAGGTTGCTCGCTGGTTGGTAGATGGATATACGGATATGTTGCACATCCTGGTCGTTCATGAACGTGTTCCCACTGTTCCAAGTAAACTGTGATCCGTTGTCAGACAACAGCCTTATTGGTTTTACAATATTCTTGAAGAAATCCTTCTCCAGTTTGGCGATCAGAGTTTTAGTATTCGCTTTATGTATCAGATACAGTTTAATGAACTTAGAGAACACGCCAACCACAACAAAGATGTACTTCATACAGCCGCGTCCTGTGGGTAGTGCGCCAAAACTGTCCACAGCCAGTAACTCGCCCACTTTGGTAGGTATAATGCTTTGCATTTCCCCCTATTGCGTGGTCGTGCAGTATTTGCAACGCTCGCACGCCGCCAGCTGTGCGCGGACCCGTCTTGCCAGGTTATTTACATGGGCGTATTCCTCGATGACTTCGGTGCACTTTTCGGCCCCGTAATGCCCGTGACTTAAATGGACGTAGTGTTTTAACTGTTCCACATACCTATTGGGAAAACACAGTCTACATCTGGCCGTCTCTTCATCTTTCCGCCGGAATAACACTCCCTCGCGTATCTTAAAATATTTGGGTACTTTCTCGTATCCCTTGCTGTCGAAATTCAACTTAATGTATTTCATTTCAGGATCGTCGGTTTGTGCTCGCCGCATTTCTTTGCACACCGCACGAATTTCTTTCTCCCCTGCTACCCCCTTCATGTACAGTAGCTTACATTCGTCGGCTCCTACCCTCCATCATCTTCCGCCCCCACTGGTAATCTGGACAGAGCATCGACAACACAATTTTCTGTTACCTTGATGTAGTGGATTTAGTATACGAATTGCTGCATGAACATTGCCCAACGCATTAAGCGGTCGTTCAGTATCCTGCAGTCCTGCAGATAACTCAGCGCCTTGTGGTCCGACAACACTGTCACTTTTCTGCCCTCTAAATATATTTGGAATTTTTGAAATCAGTGCACGATCGCGAGCATCTCCTTCTCCGATATGCTGTATCCATGTTCGTGCTTATTTAGCATGCAGCTGGAGAATGGTACACTACGGTGTTCAATTTTTCCATCGACTAGCTTTTCCTGAAATAGCTCACAACCTATTCCATAGTACGAACTGTCCTACGCTAAACAGAAAGGGAGATTCATATCTCTTACTATTGCACAATTTATCCTTTATACCCTGTAATTCCATTTCACATTCCTCGGCCCACCTCCAAGTTGCATTTTTCTTCAACAATTTGCCTAAATTCGGAATATTTATTCCTCACTCCCCCAAGAATTTTCTGTAGAAACCGCACAAGCCCAAGTATGACTTCAGTTGTTTCCTACTTTTGGGTCTGTTACATTCGGCAGGAAACTTTAATTCTTCGGAACTAGGTAAAATTCCTTCCGAAGTAAGGATATGCTCCAGGAGTTCAATTTCTGCTAGAGCAAACTCACATTTTGCGAGCTTTTAAGTCATTCTACCTCGTCTCAGAGCCATGAGTATCTCCTCCAAAACTCGACAATGCTCATTCCACGTTTCTGTAGCGATCAATATATCATCTACGTATATCACAGGTTTGTTCATTAGACTCTCCCCCAGGACATGACTCAACGGTCTTACAAAAACTGCCACAGAAATTGTAAGTCCGAATGGTACTACCCTAAACCCGTAGCTTCGCCCTTCAAAAAGGAAAGAAGTGTACCGTTTGCTTTCCTCTGCCAACGGGATCTGCTAAAATCCCGAGGTTAGATCAACACTGGACATTAAATTGAAATCATTAAAATTCTAGAACAGTTCCTCCATATTGCCAGGCTGGTCTAATTCCCTTACAATTACTTTATTTTTTTTTTAATTCGCATCTAATACAGCCGGCCGCTGTGACAGAGCGGTTCTAGGCGCTTCAGTCCGAAACCGCGCTGCTGCTACGATCGCAGGTTCGAATCCTGCCTCAGGCGTGGATGTGTGTGATGTCCTTAGGTTAGTTAGGATTAATTAGTTCTAAGTCTAGGGATCTGATGACCTCAGATGTAAAGTCCCATAGTGCTTAGAGCCATCGGAGCATCTAATACAATTCTGACATAGTTATCACGTTCTTTAACAATAATCGCTCCTACATTGTTCGAATATACCCCAATACAACATGTGTTTTAATCGAACTCTGACGGCATCCCGATCAGCTATAGGTAGTACATACGGTTTACACTTTATTGGTTCGTGACGTTCCACTTTTATAGAGTACTCGAAATCGGTAACTTTACCAGGTCGATCCGAGAGTACGTCCTCGTAGCGGTACAACAACCCACACAACTCTTTATTTTCCCCTTCTGATATACCCTTGGCTGACATCAATCACTTCCATAATTCTGTTATGCGTATCGACTTCCGCACTCCAACCCTCAACAATTATGATATGAGCAATCTGATTTTCACTTTTGTCTTTTAAATTTTAATTGCCCTTTTTAATTCTGAAATTCAAGTTCTAGGCATTTCCCTAGACAATTAACCGAAGTATTGCATTTGCACAGGAAGTCAGCTCCTAAAATTACCTCCTTTACTAGACCACTCACTACAAAACATTCTATCTCGAATTTATTTTCTCCACATTTAAATTCTAAAAGTATTTGTTGAATTATTGGCTTACTCATACCACCAACTGCTGTTTTAATCTGAACGCTAGTGACTGGGAAGATTACTGTCTTCCTATTTTTGATCATGTTCGTAAAACTTTCCGACACCGCTGACACATTACTGCCTGAATCTAGAAGTGGGTCTACCATTTCTTCGCCAACTTTAATTTCAATAATTGACTGTACATTTACCATTTCCTTTCGTTCTAAATATTTCTCCCTTAATAAATTATTTTCTACGTCTCGTCCCTTCTTTTTCAATTCTAGCGCACACACATCCTGTTCTATCCATCCCTCAATCTCACGTTCATCCCAAAATAATTCATTAAATATTTCCTTCGCCCCAAATTCATGCCTTCCCTCTTCTAAGCCTCTAGCAATGTTAAACTTCTCTCGTTTCCAAGGCAGTAACGACCGTATCGTTCTACCGTGCCTACGCCAATGAGTCGCACTAAAATTACACTCCTCCTTCATATACCAACTCGTATGAACTACGTTACACAAACTACCCCCATCCACACTGTTTACCTCAGCCCTCTTTAAATTTTCTGTGAGTTCTTCCACACCTTTCGCCGATTCACTACTCACAGCATGCACAACTTTACTGTTTTTCTCCTCCAAAATATCGACACTTGCACATTACACATCAGTTCACTGTTAAACACTTTATCTTCCTGAAATAATACATCTATGCCTAAGGCATCATCACGTTAAATATTCATCTCAGCAACCTTATCTGCTGATACACCATTTAAATCACTACATAAATTCACATCAGAAACCTTACTTTCCTCCGTCGAAAAGTTAACTTTACGTGAATCATACACAACTTCACCCTCGGCCGCTAAATTACACAAATTGCTGCCACCTTGTCGTACAATTTTGGGCCTTCCAGACTTGCTACATTCTGCTGTGATTGGACAAAAATCAGCACACACTGCCATTTTTAAACACTTTTCATCCAGATTAACCCCCGATCCTACATTCTCATATTCATATTGTGACAAACGTTTTAGATCCACACATTCATCAATAAGTTTCGTTTCGCCTTCATTCGTGACTAGAAACGCGTAAATTCCTTCCTCCGAAGTATCAATAACAGTAGCTTTTACATCATTACATAAATTACCATTACTCTCTTCTTTTAAATAGAAATCTACCTCCTCAGATACATTTTTAACTTAAACTGCTAGCGAGACCAATGCTAAGCCTCCCTTAGTAACATGGACGCCGAAACACAATCACTCTCACTTGTAGCTGGCGAGCCCAAAGCTACGCCGCCTTCACTAACATCGACGCTTTTCGCCGACTCACTAATACTTGCTACTACAACAGCTTCCTTACTGCAATTGCTACTGTTTGCTAATACCTCTTCAGAACTCTCCACACAATTTGCTTTCACAAAATTCATCTCCTCTTTAACTTCTTTTTGAACCACTGAATCTTTCCATTCATCACCATTCACACACTCATTCATTACACATTCATAACTTACATCATTCCCCGCAAATTTATTCCAATTACTTTTACTTAAATCTCTCACAAATCTGTGGTTTCGCCATTCGCGCCTGCTTTTATTGAAAGAGCCACCTATGTGGCCTTCCTCTTGAACATATTCCATATTACGCATTTGTTTCCTTTCTCCAAACCTATCAACATTTCTACCATTACCATTATCTCCAGTCCTTTTCATCTCCTGTTCAGATCGCCATCCCCGAACGTGAAATGTGGCGAACATCAGTTTCCCGACCAGTTGTTACACGATTGCACTTCGCGAGAATTCCCCCATCAAATCTGCGTTCTTTATTTGGGTCCTGTTCACGGAAGTTATCACTCCCGTTCGTTCTCCGACCATTCTGCTACTATCTCCCTGAGAATTCCTTTGATTTCTCTCACGATTATTATTTTGGTGATGATTATTTGGATTCCCATTTTGATAAATACCACCCAGATTGCTTTCAGGTTTGAACTTGGTGGGCTTTCAAAAGAAATTAATGGGCGCCCTCAAATACGTACCCTCCAACTCAGAGTTGAAATACTAAAAGTTTTGGCTGGTTTGGTAGTCTAGGGGCTGGGATACGTAGTTGCCACATTACATGCCAAATACACAAGAACTGAATGGTCAAATGTTCCTGTCACTCGACAATTGCGAATTTTAAACGTAACATAGAAATTTATAAATTAAAGATTGCAGTTAAATAAAATGTGCAGATACTATTTTAACGACTTTAAATGATGAGTACGATAGCAGAAGTACGTTTAAGAATGTCATTTACTTCTGGAAAACACTTATTGGTGTCGATGGTCCAGCAATTAAATAAAATATAAGTTGAATAGCAGGGAAACAATAGATTCCAACTTCACGTAATTAGTTATGAGCTACAACATAGCTCGCGAGATATTCACTTCTAAACGCATACTACGTCTTGACTGCATAAGCCACGGAAATCTCACAAGTAAGCCACAGAAATCTCACAAGTGCACAAGACGGCACTACGAAATATTTCTGTCTCCCGCGACCACGCGCAAACTGCTAAACACTCTCCAAGTTCCGGCCGGTGTGGCCGTGCGGTTCTAGGCACTTCAGTCTGGAACCGCGTGACCGCTACGGTTACAGGTTCGAATTCTGCCTCGGGCATGGATGTGTCTGATGTCCTTAGGTTAGTTAGGTTTAAGTAGTTCTAAGTTCTAGGGGACTGATGACCTCAGAAGTTAAGTCCCATAGTGCTCAGAGCCATTTTTGAACTTGTGCCTGTGGGGAGAATAGCATACCTGAACACATAGTGCTCATCTGCGACGCCTTAGAACACATAAGACCGCGTTTAGGAAAGCAGAACATAGGAAGTTAATATGCAGACAAGATGACTGGAACTCTATAAACAACATCGCAGATGAAGTATCGCGAGCACTATTTGCGGCATGCGAACAGGCGAAACCATACGCTAGAATAAGACAAGACCCGCATCGGAAAGATAAGCAGTACATAGTAAACTACACAGACACAAGCACAGACACGGAATCGAATGCTTTATCACACACGCGAAGTGAAGACGAGACAAAAGTACAAACACAGCAATAGAAGCAGAGGTTCTACAGCACTAAATCGAATTAATCTGAAAATGTAACTTTCTATGCAACTGTTTTCTTTTTGTACAAGTTCGTAGCTCCGCCCACCGCCTCCGGCATAACGTCTCTAACAGCTAACGGGTGCGAGACATAACTACATTCCGCGGAATACACTTATAAAAGGAACAGCTAGGGATGTTTTAATTATTACTCAAAAGACGTGAACTATGAAGAGTTCAAAAGCAAAGAAGAAATCAATGTCCATTGACATTGGCTCATTTCAACGTTAAGCTGCCCTCTACAGCGACTTATAATAGAAGTAAGCGTGCAAAGACGGTTGGTAGCGCGCCCGCTCATAAACAAAGAAACGAAATACGACGCAATATGTTCCGCCGTCAGTCAGAGATGTGGAACCCAGCTGGAAGGAAGGGCACCAAAAGCGGAGACGAAGGAAACGATAAGTGAATAGTTAAGTACTGCCATCAGTCACAGATATTACGAAGTTACCTGAAGCTACATTTTGACTTTTGTATGTACACGTACAATTAATAACCTGTTTTGTCTTTAAAGTTGAGTAGATGTAATTTTATCGTTTAAAAAGGCAAGCCACAGTTTACAAGCAAAATAGAAGCATAAAACTTTTCAACCTTGCTTACAAATTATAGAGACACAGGAAACTTTGTGCAAATGGGCAGATTCCATGTACATATGTACATCGAGAATGCAAATAGCCTCAGATAATACATGAATCTTTGTTAGGAAAGAAGGACAAAGTTGACATCAGTAATATCATAGTGCAGTTGAAACACTGTGAGTAACCATTAGGTACTACATTTACGTTACATACAAAGCAACAGCGAACACAGAATGCTAAAATTCTGCGATAAGTGACTTGCGATAGAAAATAATATTTGCAAGGAATTCGGAGGTCGTAAAGTTAAAGTTGTCATATATAGAAATTTAAATAACAAATAGCACAAGAAGTAAGAAAATGGACCGTAATGGTCAGCCCAAACTTACATATTACTCCAAAAGTGCATTTATAGCTGGCGTAGAATAATATTTGTTTATTCGCAACCTACGAAATATCTATAGGACAAAGTATGTTATTAATTTATCGCCTTTTTTCGTGTGCTTGCATTTCATGAGTAACCGAATGGTGCTCTAATAGTACACTACTGGCCATTAAAATTGTTACACCACGAAGATGACGTGCTACAACTCGAAATTTAACCGACAGGAATACGATGCTGTGACATGCAAATGATTAGCTTTTCAGAGCATTAACACAAGGTTGGCTCCGGTGGCGACATCTACAACGTGCCGACATGAGGAAAGTTTCCAACCGATTTCTCATACACAAACAGCAGTTGACCGGCGTTGCCTGATGAAACGTGTAAGGAGGAAAAAAGAGTACCATCACGTTTCCGACTTTGATAAAGGTCGGACTGTAGCCTATCGCGATTGCGGTTATCGTAGCGCGACATTGCTGTTCACGTTGGTCGAGATCCAAGAATATGGAATCGGTGGGTTCAGGAAGGTAATACGGAACGCCGTGCTGGATCCCAACGGCCTCGTATCACTAGCAGTCGAGGTGACAGGCAGCTTATCCGCATGGCTGTAACGGATCGTGCAGCCACGTCTCGGTCCCTGAGTCAACAGATGGGGACGTTTGCAAGACAACAACCATCTGCACGAACAGTTCGACGACGTTTGCAGCAGCATGGACTGTCAGCTCGGAGACCATGGCTGCGGTTACCCTTGACGCTGCATCACCGACAGGAGCGCCTGCGATGGTGTACTCAACAACGAACCTGGGTGCACGAATGGCATAACGTCATTTTTTCTGATGAATCCGTGCATCATGATGGTCGCATCCGGTTTGGCGACATCGCGGTGAACGCACATTGGAAGCATGTATTCGTCATCGCCATGGCGTATCACCCGGCGTGATGGAATGGGGTGCCATTGGTTACACATCTCGGTCACCTCTTGCTCGCATTGACGGCACTTTGAACAGTGGACGTTACATTTCAGATGTGTTACGACCCGTGGCTCTACCCTTTATTCGATCCCTGCGAAGTCCTACATTTCAGCAGGATAATGCACGATCGCATGTAGCAGGTCCTGTACGGGCCTTTCTGGATACAGAAAATGTTCGACTGCTGCCCTGGCCACCACATTGTCCAGATCTCTCACCAACTAGAAACGTCTGGTCAATGGTGGCCGAGCAACTAGCTCGTCACAATACGCCAGTCACTACCCTTGATGAATTGGGGTATCGTGTTGAAGCTGCATGGGCAGCTGTACCTGTACACACCATCCAAGCTCTTGGCTCAATGCCAAGGCGTATTTAGGCCGTTATTACGGCCAGAGGTAGTTATTCTGGGTAATGATTTCTCAGGATCTATGCACCTAAATTGCGTGAAAATGTAATCACGTGTCACTTCTAGTATAATACACTCCTGGAAATTGAAATAAGAACACCGTGAATTCATTGTCCCAGGAAGGGGAAACTTTATTGACACATTCCTGGGGTCAGATACATCACATGATCACACTGACAGAACCACAGGCACATACACACAGGCAACAGAGCATGCACAATGTCGGCACTAGTACAGTGTATATCCACCTTTCGCAGCAATGCAGGCTGCTATTCTCCCATGGAGACGATCGTAGAGATGCTGGATGTAGTCCTGTGGAACGGCTTGCCATGCCATTTCCACCTGGCGCCTCAGTTAGACCAGCGTTCGTGCTGGACGTGCAGACCGCGTGAGACGACGCTTCATCCATTCCCAAACATGCTCAATGGGGGACAGATCCGGAGATCTTGCTGGCCAGGGTAGTTGACTTACACCTTCTAGAGCACGTTGGGTGGCACGGGATACATGCAGACGTGCAGTGTCCTGTTGGAACAGCAAGTTCCCTTGCCAGTCTAGGAATGGTAGAACGATGGGTTCGATGACGGTTTGGATGTACCGTGCACTATTCAGTGTCCCCTCGACGATCACCAGTGGTGTACGGCCAGTGTAGGAGATTGCTCCCCACACCATGATGCCGGGTGTTGGCCCTGTGTGCCTCGGTCGTATGCAGTCCTGATTGTGGCGCTCACCTGCACGGCGCCAAACACGCATACGACCATCATTGGCACCAAGGCAGAAGCGACTCTCATCGCTGAAGACGACACGTCTCCATTCGTCCCTCCATTCACGCCTGTCGCGACACCACTGGAGGCGGGCTGCACGATGTTGGGGCGTGAGCGGAAGACGGCCTAACGGTGTGCGGGGCCGTAGCCCAGCTTCATGGAGACGGTTGCGAATGGTCCTCGCCGATACCCCAGGAGCAACAGTGTCCCTAATTTGCCGGGAAGTGGCGGTGCGGTCCCCTACGGCACTGCGTAGGATCCTACGGTCTTGGCGTGCATCCGTGCGTCGCTGCGGTCCGGTCCCAGGTCGACGGGCACGTGCACCTTCCGCCGACCACTGGCGACAACATCGATGTACTGTGGAGACCTCACGCCCCACGTGTTGAGCAATTCGGCGGTACGTCCACCCGGCCTCCCGCATGCCCACTATATGCCCTCGCTCAAAGTCCGTCAACTGGACATACGGTTCACGTCCACGCTGTCGCGGCATGCTACCAGTGTTAAAGACTGCGATGGAGCTCCGTATGCCACGGCAAACTGGCTGACACTGACGGCGGCGGTGCACAAATGCTGCGCAGCTAGCGCCATTCGACAGCCAACACCGCGGTTCCTGGTGTGTCCGCTGTGCCGTGCGTGTGATCATTGCTTGTACAGCCCTCTCGCAGTGTCCGGAGCAAGTATGGTGGGTCTGACACACCGGTGTCAATGTGTTCTTTTTTCCATTTCCAGGAGTGTATATTTGTCCAATGATTACCCGTTTATCATCTGCAGTTCTTCTTGGTGTAACAATTTTAATGGCCCGTAGTGTAGTATGAGCGAATAAAAGTGTTGTAATTAATTTGCGGTAAGGGTTACTTCTCAGTGCAGGCATGGAGTAAATATCAGCAACACTATCGTAGATAGAAAATTTTGCCTAAAAGCCATAATAACTTTTCTGTTATTATAATAATAGAGCTATGGGTTCTAATGTATTCATTTAGAATCTCAGATGAAACTACAACCAAAAAGATTCGTTTCGTAGGTATTGTTTTTCTAAGGTCGTCTTGCAAATGGTTGTGTGTTATAGACTGTCTATAACGTGAAAATCATTCGAACTGGACTGGTAACCTTCTGGCTGCTTATGTGTATAAACTTGCAGTGAAAACGGAAACCAACTTAGTTTTTACAGCAAATACGGACTTGACTTCTAATCAACCCCGTGTTTTAGAGGCGATAAAGTCTAATTAATGGAACTTAACAAATTTCTACTCAAGTTATGTAGAATCCCACGTACCTGACATTTTTACGAACTCAGAGGTGCTACCTCCAAGTTTGAGTTATACGGCCTTTGTTTGGTAGATATGCAGTCGATATTTATTCAGTATGTCTTATCTTCTTCTACAGAACGTTATTTGTTGAAAAGGCTATGTTCAATTCTGTATTTTTTTTTAATTTATCATTTTTTTCACAGATATTACATAAGCAGTCCATTTTAGTAAAGCAATAATAACTCTTAACTGTGGCTTGAACTGAATTTTGATTGCAAGTTTACTGATTTGGTAAATATGGCATCAAAATATTCGGTGTTATATCAGTAGCTTTAGCGATATGTTCGAGTACGTTCAGTTCCTTCTGAATTTTACCTGTTTCTAACGGGAGCTTTAGAATAACCAAGAGTCATAACCTGAAAATCGGCTTTGTGTACCTAAATGTGCGATAAGGTGTGGCGTTAATAGTGACATCAAAACTTGTAGGCTTTTGTGGATAGCGAGGTGATGTTTACCGTTGTGATAAGTAACTGTGAAATCTAGGAAACTGATGATCATATGGAGCTCATGTTCAACGGTGAAACGCAAATCTGGTTGAATGTTGTTCAGAATAACTGTCAGGAATTCAATTTCTTCTTAGATCTCATAAAGGATGAGCGTATCATCTACATACCTTTTGTAATAGATGCTTTTATCAGTGTTGTTTTTAGAAAAAATGTGCTTCTATTTAATTAACAAATACATCTGCAATTGCGCCTGTTAGGGCCGTTGCGGGACTAGCACTCCTGGAAGAAAGAACACTGCGGAAACATGCCCTCAGTCACTGCCTGGAGAATCTATCCACAATACATTTTTCACTCTGCAGTGGAGTGTGCGCTGATTTGCAACTTCGAGACAGATTAAAACTGTGTGCCAGACCGAGACTTGAACTCGGGAAATATTCTGGTAACATCTCCCAGGCTGTGATTAAGCCATGCCTCCACAATATCCTTTCTTCCAGGAGTGCAAGTATCGCAGGAGAATTTCTGCGAAGTTTGGAATGCGGGAAGTAAGGTTTGGTGGAAGTTAAGTTGTAAAGACGGGTCGTGAGTCGTGCTTAGCTTGGTTGGTGGAGCACTTGCCCACGAAAGGCAAAGGAGTTCGAGTCTCGGCCCGCCACACAGTTGCAACCTACCATGAAATCCGTTATTCACATTGGTCACATTACTGCACTGAGTATGTGCAGAAGTCTGGTTTTGCGTGATACTCACGTTTTCTATTCAATGCCATTGAAAGACCTGGCTACCAATAGATCCCTTAGACTCCTCTTAAACTGAACTTTATTAGTAGTTAAATTTTTTATTTCTGCTTACAAGTTACTCAAAATTTGTGTTCCTTCATAATGAACATCTTTGTGCAAAAAAGTAAGGGACTTTAAATCTTTGTGGAGATTATTCTTATAGATAGCATTTATTCCTTGAACTGATTTACTCGTATTAATTTGGAAAAGAGATGTATTGTTTATGTATCTTGACTACCTAACGTAGTGAATGGTGGGAATGCAACAGTGTGTGATTAGCGGTCATAAATACCATGGTTTGTGGCTGAAATGATGATTTTTTAATTTTTTATAACATTATCTATTTCGGCTCTGCCAGTCCCATCTTCAGATATAGCTGTGCCCATAGTAAAATGTTCGAAACACAATATTACATCAATGCATATACAACATTACAGCGTTTCTCGTAAAGTGTGTGTTACAAGTTGTTAAGCCTTCCAGTATAGCAACAGGTTAAGGCTTCTGGGCTTAAGTTAGAATATACACGAAATTACAACTACTCAGCCAAGATGAAGCGAATGATACTTTCGGTCTTTGGAATGTTAACGTTATTACACATTATTGGTAACCAGTTTATCGTTGAATTAAAACGAGTTACAGTGCGAGTGTGTAACTGCTTTCTATAAGCTATAAACTTTTATGACGTTAATAAAAAACCTCTATACTGAACGCGATTGACTATTAATGTGAAGGGACACTGAGATATAATGAAATACGTTTCTTTCCCCGTAGGTTACATAGTGAGAGAGTGAAATTAGGTGAATTTTCACCTGTAAGAACGTCATACTATCGAAATTGCCAAATCACTAGAATTATCTTGTTTGAGTCATGGTGCAATTGTTCATAATCATCGAAAAATATTAATACAATAATATTTTCTACCTTATGTGTTAAGGAACATCATGTAAGGGTTTAAACTAAAGGAACACTAAAAGCGGAACTATCATCTTCCAAGATATAAACCATTTTTGTCACTGAAAACCATTACGATACAACGGAATAAATAGTATTCTGAAATTGCACCGGGACACAATAAAATACTATTGTATTAAATACTAGGCCACTTAATCATATGCTAAAAAGTATGTAATTTGCGAGAACGTCAGTGCAAGATCATAGGTACTAGAATAACAAGGAACTTTTTTTTTTAATACACGGTGCAGTTGTCTTACGCCATCTATTCAGTCTATTCCACTGTAGGTTGATTTGCACTTAAACAGCTGTGAGTCATTACACCACTGAGGCGTCGTCAAGGTGCTGGTTTTTCGCGTACATAGATAGCCGCACTGATATGTCAAAGTAGAAGAACTGGATTTGGGTACCCACTGAAGGCAAATATTGTACTTTACTTCCACCAAACCTATCTGACGACCTAATAAGCCGTGATATACAAGTACTATCCAGGTGAACGAAAACTTTTGTATCTGTATTATATATGGGTGTTAAAGGCCCAGTCTCCTATCGGATTGTGAAATAATACATCTGACAGTGCTATGAATGCATCGTTTTTTAATTGTTATTCACCCGCTCGCCCCATATTGGTGGGTATGTCCTATCGTGAAGGTAACGTCTTAGATCTCCTGGCAACAAACAGACTTGAACTTACCGAATCAGTTAGTGTAGAGAATAGTATCAGCGATCATAACGCTGTAATAGCATCTATGACAACGGATCTTACAAAGAATGTTAAGAAAGGTTGGAAGATTTTTTGCTTCCCAAGAGTGACAGGATACAAATTTCAGGGTAGCTCAGCAGTCCGCTTCAGATAATCAGTGATGAGGACGAGGATTTGGAAAACAAATGGGAAAAATTCAAAGGAATAGAGCAATATGGCCTAGACAAATATGTTGCGAGTAAGGCCTTAAGGGATGGGAAAGACCCACCATGGCTTAACTGCCCTGCTAGAAAACTGCTAAGTAAAAAAAGATAACTTCGTCTCAAGACTCAAGAGAAGTAAAAACCTAGCTGACAAACAAAAGCTGAACGAAATGAAATTGAACGGAAGGAGAACAATGAGAGAAGGGTTCAATGACTTTGAAAGTAAAACTTTGTCAACCGATCTGGTTAACACCCTAAAAGGTTTTGGTCGTAAGTAAAATCAGTAAGTGGATCAAAATCATGTATTCATTCACTCAGTGACCATACTGGCACCGAAACGGAAGATAACAGAGAGAAGGCCGAAATACTGAATTCGGTCTTCCCAAATTGTTTCACCGCAGAAGATCGTAACACACGGTCCCTCCTTTCGATCGTCGTACGAATATTGAGAATCGATCATCTGTCTGGGATCCCTATCAGGTAGGACTGATAGAGGAGATAGAGAAGATCCTATGAAGAGCGGCACGTTTCATCACGGCATCATTTAGCTGGCGAGATAGCTTTACGGAGATACCCAACAAACTCCACTGGCAGACGTTACAAGGCGTTGTGCATCACGGAGGGATTTAAAAATGGTTCAAATTTCTCTAAGCACTATGGGACTTAACATCTGAGGTCATCAGTCCCCTATACTTAGAACTACGTAAACCTAACTAACCTAAGGACATCACTCACATCCATGCCCGAGGTAGGATTCGAACCTGCGACCGTAGCAGCCGGGTGGTTCCAGACTGAAGCGCCTAGAACCGCTGGACCACAGCGTCCGACACGGAGGGATTTACTACTGAAATTTGGAGAGAGCATTCTCCGGGAAGAGTCGGACCACATATTACTTCCCCCCACACACGTCTCGCGTAAGGACCATGAGGAGAAACTTTGTAGGAATTAGAGCCAATACAGAGGCTTACCTACAATCATGCTTCCCTCGCGCTATTGGAGAGTGGAACAGGGTTAGAGGGCGGAATTAGTGGTACAAAAAGTACCCTCCGCCACACACCATCAGGTGGCTTGCGCAGTATGATGTAGATGTCAAGCTTACATACAACCTGCTCCTCAGCCAAATAACAAATAAAACTAACAAAGATGAAGAAAACACTAAAATGTTGGTATTATTCAGAAATGAATTGAAAAAATTAAGGCGAAATTTACAGAAGTTTTTATGTATAAGAAACATAACTTCCGTCGTTTTTCGTTAAAAACAGTAGTAATAAAAGAATAAGAGTCCTTAAAATATTTAAAACATGTCGCAAAACTCTGATCTTAAAAAGAAGCACTTCACTGTCACTAAAACTGAAAGAACTACTTTGCGATACGTAACCTGTTGTTGAAAGGGAAGGGAAAAGGGGAAGGGGGAAATCTCTTGTGATTATTGTAGCCTACAGCCATTAAACCAACTTGGTAAGCGTCTCAAACTATCTATGAAATTTTTTTTTTTGTCGCAACAAACCACGGTAATCCTAAACATGTTACGTATGCGATTAATATTGATTGATTCGAAGACCAACCATAGCTGCCACCGTACTGAATATACCGCAGAACAAAAGGGAGATAAAAATTGTGGTGTCACCGCCAGACACCACACTTGCTAGGTGGTAGCTTTAAATCGGCCGCGGTCCATTAGTACATGTCGGACCCGCGTGTCGCCACTGTGTGATCGCAGACCGAGCGCCACCACAAGGCAGGTCTCGAGAGACTGACTAGCACTCGCCCCAGTTGTACGGACGACGTAGCTAGCGACTATACTGACGAATCCTCGCTCCTTTGCCGAGCCGACAGTTAGAATAGCCTTCAGCTAAGTCAATGGCTACGACCTAGCAAGGCGCCATTAGTAACATTGCATGTATCTAAAGAGTCTCACTTGTATCGCCACAATCTCCAGATGTACCAAAAGGATGGATTAAAGTTAAGTATTCCAGAAGCTACGTACTTTTCTTTATAGCATTCATTACATATCCTGTTTCAGACTTCACTCTGCGTGAGCGTAGCCTTTCGGCTTCCTCTCATTGTGTCTAGGCTGTCTTGTCTAGACACAACAAAAATGGTTCTGGATGTGCCTGCCACCACTGAGCCACTGCGCCACAAAAAGAAGACAGTGCAGTGCTTCAGGTGTCAGGGCCTAAATTATATCGCCGCACACTGCACCATGACAATAAGGTGCAGAAAGTGCGCCGAGGCCCATGACACGAGGTCGTGTACACTAAAGCCCTTGGTCCCACAAATAAGGTGGGTGCTGTGTGGCAAAAACCACACAGAGTTGTATGAGGTCCACAAGAGACACTCACAGCAGGCAAAGGGCGCAAAGGCCCCCCCCCCCCCCCCACACACACACACCACACAAACAAGACACCACCACCCCATCCAGACACACAAAGAAACAAAACACATCAACACACACGGACAAGGCTTGGGTAAAACCAAGACCAGACACACCAAGGGCAACATATGGGGAAGTGGTTTCTCCTTCGAGAAGACATGAAAACGTAGCCCTATCACCATAACACCAAACACAGTCACAAGAACAATACCGGAAAAGACACAACAACAACGACCAGGTCCACTAAGACAGAGGAAGCTCTAGGGAACCCCACACTCAGTCCACCTCATCGGATCAGTTGTTAGGCATTATGGTGCAGACCATGAACCTTGTCATGGAAATGATGAAGGAATTCAAGGAGTCCCAGAAGCAGAACACTCAGATCCTTATTGCCCTTCAGGCAGAAGTCCAGCAGTCGCTCCCCTCTGCGAATTCCTCAGTAGTTTCAAAACCCGATCATGGATAGATGACCAAATATCCAAGGCCTGACAATGTGCATCTTTAACGCAGATGGCATTGTTAATCAAGAGGTCGAGTTCAGAGGACTCATGAAGGAGTTCTCCATCGACATATGCATGGTGGGGGAAGCCCACCTAAAACTGGTAATAAAAGCGACAGTTCCCAATTACGTTAGCTACTGTAAAGACAGACCAACCCAAGGTGGAGGAGTGGCTATATACATAAAAAGAGGGATCTCACACCAGCAGGTATTCTTACCAGCTACCTATAAAATCGAAGCAGTGGCGGTGGAAGTAAACACTGTCACCGGACCTCTAAGAATTGTTGAAATCTACCGACCCCAACAAGATGAGATAGACGAGGGATACATAGCTGCTCTAGGGCAAATTGAAGGTAAACTCATATTAGGAGGCGGCTTCAATGCCAAACATCCCGATTGGAATTCTAGAGTAACCTCCAGAGCAGGCGCCAAACTGCAACGACTAGCGCGCACCCACCACTTCGAAACATGAGGTCTGGTCGAGCCCACACATTTTCCCCAAAATGGAGGTAGGCCCGACGTGTTAGACATAGCTCTGACTAGGAGGATGGCGGGGTTTGTGGCCTCAAGAACAATCAACAAAATGTCCTCCGACCACAACCCAGTGATTCTAGAGGTCGATGTGGGAGAATGGGTAGCACTCCCACGGTACCAGACGACTTACAAACGTACGGACTGGGAGCGATACCGAGAAACTGTCGCCTCTGATATTGCTCACGCTCCGCCACCTACTGCCGAAACAGTAGAACAAGCACTACAAGACCTAAAAGGTACCATCCTGCAAAGGGACGGGCCGCCCCGCAAATACAGCTCCTGGGATAGTTGGTAGCTCAAATTCGACGTAAGAACAGAGTGGCAAAAGAGTGGAAGATCACCAGAAATGAGGCCACCAAGAGGCTACTCAATCGTCTAGAGAGAGAGCTGAAGGTAGCTCTCAGTGAGCACAGAAACCAGCAATGGCAAAACCGCCTCACAGCTCTCAAAGCAGACGACACACTATGGCAAGTAACCAAGCAATTCACAAAAAGACGTGCTACGATGCCGCCACTGAACGGCGAGCGGGGTCTGGTCTACAGCCATGCTGAGAAGGCCAACACCCTCGCCGATTCCTCCGAGAAGCAGTTTCAAGCGGCAGAACCCCAAGACGAAGAAATGAAGAGGTAGTCCATCGTCAACTGGCTGTCTTTCTCAATGCTGCGGAGGACCCAGAGGACGAACCCCCACTTTTCGCCCACGAAGACATGACCAAAGTAATTAGGTCCCTCCCCACAAAAAAGGTGCCCAGACATGATAGCGTCACCAATCAGTTAGTTAAAACGGCGATCACATACGTCGCGAACCTCAACGAGATTACTCGTTCTCGCGAGTTCCCAGCTTGCTGGAAAGACGAGGAAGTGGTCGCGATACACAAGCCAGGAAAAGACTCTCTATTGCCGCAGCACTACAGGCCTATTAGCCTTTTGCCAACTCTCAGAAAGATCTATGAGCACCTCTTGCTAATACCCATACAGGGCCATATTACCAGAGAGCAACTTCTGCCAGATTTCCAATTCGGATTTCGGCAGAACCACTCTGCCCCACAACAGATCATGAGAGTGGTTGAAGCAGCCACAGAGGGCTTCAACCACAGAGGCTACTGCGAGATAGTGCTATTAGGCATAGCCAAAGCCTTCGACTCAGTACCAAATAGAGGGCTACTCTACGAGTTGTACACACAAGGGTTCCCTGGGAGAATAGTTAGGCAGATCAAAAGCCATCTCACGAATAGAACTTTCTCTGTCAAAGTAGAAACTGCCACCTCCATCAAAAGACGTATTCGTGCTGGGGTGCCACAGGGATCAGTCCTGGGGTCCGTTTTGCACAATCTGTACACTGCAGACACACCAACGGCCCCCTTGTTCACACCGCACAGTACGCAGATGACACAGCCCTCTACACACGAAATGCGAACAAGGACCTGGTCATCCGTAGGCTTCAAAGGGTCTTGGATGACACAGAAACTCGAGCCCGTCGCTGGCGCATCACCATCAACTCTGAAAAGACGCAGGCCATGCTGATCACCCAGAGGCTCGGGAGGCACGGCCCATCTCAACGCCTTGCCCCCCCCCCCCCCCCCCTACGCATCCACCGTCACCTAAACGGAACCCAACTCCCCTGCCGCAGAACCGCCAAGTACCATGTGGCAGAATATCTCCAGAGTGCATAGACTTCCTCCTATTAAAATACTGACATATGACATCATCGCTCCATCCAGCGCTGTAGAGCAGACATTAAGAAACCAATCACCTTCAACCGCCAATTTCGATTACATCTGGGGTGTAATGCTTCATACTAAAGTAATATGATGCATGGCCATAGGCAGCACTCAGTTTCTTTTTTTCCTACCCGTAATATACCCCAATAGAGAATCTAGGTGCTGCTAGCTTAGTGGAGTGTACATAACGTGAAGCGCTTGTTAACACGTCATATAGTGCTCTAGAGCACAGATTTTAACAATAGTACTCTGCTGGGGGAGGAAATTTTTTAACCCATGAGAGGCTGCATATGTCAACAGAACGGTGGTATTGTATGTCAGATCCATGCTTCTGGAAAATTACGATTTTTCAACACAGGTCAGGAGGTGTCAAGATCAGAGTTTAATCATAGTTACCATATTAAGAGCAGACCTAAGTGCGACAGATGTATGGAAAAAAAGAAAAGACAGCGTTTTCAAGATAATGCTTTATTTTTCACAATGTGTATTAACAAATCATAAAAAGTACATAATAAAATAGCAGTATCTCTTAAAAAATCGTTATTTTCGTCAAAAGTGCTCTTACCGTAGCTAAAACAGGTATCTGGTACAAAGCGCTTGAGGAAAGGATAGGTCCACATTTAATGAAAGCAGCAAAATGTCTGCAGGGAAAGAATGGCACTCCCACTTCGTCCTGGAAGAATATTACACTGGTGAGCTTTGTCAGAAACTCTAACAGTCACATAGTGTTCTCTTACTGCTTTTATATTGAGGTTTAATATTAGCTACAACCTTTGGAGTAAGTTTTGCATCTCTGTTCTGACAGATATTATTCACAATACCCCTGCCCCTCAGAAGAAGCACAAACAAGCTCTTGGAAAACCACGCAGCATTTTCAACGCATGGTTTATTCGATTCATCCCATTATTTCAACCCTCCACCAAAATGAAAACACACAGTTACGTCTCCATCACCAGTATAAAAGAATCCAGCTTCACTCAGACGTTGCTTAACAGCTAAAGGCTAACTTTTGAAAGGTGCCAGCTTCGCAGTATATATTCTATATTTAGGGTGAGATAATCTAACGTCCCTCACATCATGTCTTAAACTGCATAATGATGTTGATTCCGGAGATGAATGTAGGAGTATCTCCACTCTCTACAGGTTACAAGTATCGTACAAAATGAGCAGTCTGACACACCCAGTCCTCTTCTGAACCTACCCTATACCATGAGCATAGCATAACAATTCTTTAAAGTAAGTGGTAGGGGGATAATTTGGTGCGTTATGTCATGGTACAGGTCCTTCCATTTCGTCTACGTTGGTTTGGCTGCTTGTCTTGGTGGCAGGTATCGTGGCTTCTGGCACTGCCACAACAGCATGACAAGAAGTTATTCTTGCTGGTGTTGGAGGAAGGAAAGCGGTCAGTATAGGATAAGCTGGAAGTGGGGTATAGGCAATGGGAGTGGCAAAAGGCCTGGAAGGAATCATGGGAAGGGTAGGGTATGGATGTGGACGATACTGTGGGAATGGAAGGTTGAGCATACAGTGGTGTACTGGAGGAACTGCTCCACGTAGTGATTGTTGGGGCAGGGGGAGAGGTGATATATGTGACACAGGTAATATAAATATACACAGCGGGACCAGGAGACTGGAGTTAGCAAAGGCTGACTACCGATGATGTGTTGCCAAGACGGCGGAGAACGACATGGCATAGGCGAGTTAGAGAGGGCGAATTGATTGCTGGAGTGGTGACGCAGGGCTGAGACAGCGATTCGCAACGTGTCTTGGAGGAGATGATGACGAGACACATGTACATAAGAAACTGGAGATACAACCAAACTACACACACACACACACACACACACACACACACACACACACACTTGTATACAGTATTGATTGTGAAGTGTGTTCCTACCAGACTGCACTGGAAAGGAAATGAGCGAATGCACACTATTGATCTAGCACCAGTGAGTGTCCTCGCCAAACTAGCCAGTATAGTGAAATAGCTGCTGCCAATGAGGGATTCCAATCCCCGATGAATTCATCATCTCTAGAAGGCATGTATGTGTATATAAACAGATTAATTCATTATCTGTAGAAGGTACACTGAAGAGCCAGAGAATCTGTCACACCTGCCTAATATCGTGTAGGACCCCCGCGAGCACGCAGAAATGCTGCCACACGACGTGGCATGAACTCCATTAATGTCTGAAGTAGGGCTGGAGGAATTGACACCAAGAATCCTGCAGGGCTGTCCATAAATTCGTAAGGGTACAAGGGTCTGGGGATCTCTTCTGAACATCACGTTGCAAGGCAGCCCAAATATTCTCAATAATGTTCACATCTGGGCAGTTTGGTGGCCAGCGGAAGGTTTTAACCTCAGAAGAGTGTTCGTGGAGCCACTCTGTAGCAGTTCTGGACGTGTGGGGTGTCGCACTGTCCTGCTGGAATTGCCCAAGTCCGTCGCAATTCACAATGGACATGAATGGATGCTGGTTATCAGGCAGGATGCTTACGTACGTGTCACCTGTCAAAATTGTCTCTAGAAGTATCAGAGGTCCCATATCAATCCAACTGCACACGCCCCACGCCACCTTGAACCGTCCCCTACTGCCAGGCAGGGTTCACGGGTTCATGAGGTTCTCTCCATACTTGTACACATCTATCCGCTCAATATAATTTGAAACGAGACTCGACAGACCAGCCAACATATTTCCAGTCATCGACAGTCCAATGTCGCTGTTGACGGGCCCAGGCGAGGGGTAAAGATTTGTGTCGTGCAGTCATCAAGGGTACACGAGTGGGCCTTCGGCTCCGAAGGCCCACATCGATGATGTTTCGTTGAATGGTTCGCACGCTGACACTTGTTGATGGCCGAGAGTTGAAATCTGCATCAATTTGCGCAAGGGTTGCACTTCTGTCTCGTTGAACGATTCTCTTCAGTCGTCATTGGTCCCGTTCTTGCAGGATGTTTTTCCGGCCGCTGCGATGTCGGAGGTGTCATGTTTTACCGGATTCGTGACAGTCACGGTACACTCGTGAACTGATAGTACGGGAAAATACCCACTTCATCGCTACTTCGGAGATGCTGCGCCCCATCGTTCGTGAGCCGACTATAAGGCACGTTCAAACTCACTTAAATCTTGATAACCTGGCATTGTAGCTGCAGTCACCGATCTAACAACTGCGCCAAACATACACTCCTGGAAATGGAAAAAAGAACACATTGACACCGGTGTGTCAGACCCACCATACTTGCTCCGGACACTGCGAGAGGGCTGTACAAGCAATGATCACACGCACGGCACAGCGGACACACCAGGAACCGCGGTGTTGGCCGTCGAATGGCGCTAGCCGCGCAGCATTTGTGCACCGCCGCCGTCAGTGTCAGCCAGTTTGCCGTGGCATACGGAGCTCCATCGCAGTCTTTAACACTGGTAGCATGCCGCGACAGTGTGGACGTGAACCGTATGTGCAGTTGACGGACTTTGAGCGAGGGCGTATAGTGGGCATGCGGGAGGCCGAGTGGACGTACTGCCGAATTGCTCAACACGTGGGGCGTGAGGTCTCCACAGTACATCGATGTTGTCGCCAGTGGTCGGCGGAAGGTGCACGTGCCCGTCGACCTGGGACCGGACCGCAGCGACGCACGGATGCACGCCAAGACCGTAGGATCCTACGCAGTGCCGTAGGGGACCGCACCGCCACTTCCCAGCAAATTAGGGACACTGTTGCTCCTGGGGTATCGGCGAGGACCATTCGCAACCGTCTCCATGAAGCTGGGCTACGGTCCCGCACACCGTTAGGCCGTCTTCCGCTCACGCCCCAACATCGTGCAGCCCGCCTCCAGTGGTGTCGCGACAGGCGTGAATGGAGGGACGAATGGAGACGTGTCGTCTTCAGCGATGAGAGTCGCTTCTGCCTTGGTGCCAATGATGGTCGTATGCGTGTTTGGCGCCGTGCAGGTGAGCGCCACAATCAGGACTGCATACGACCGAGGCACACAGGGCCAACACTCGGCATCATGGTGTGGGGAGCGATCTCCTACACTGGCCGTACACCACTGGTGATCGTCGAGGGGACACTGAATAGTGCACGGTACATCCAAACCGTCATCCAACCCATCGTTCTACCATTCCTAGACCGGCAAGGGAACTTGCTGTTCCAACGGGACAATGCACGTCCGCATGTTTGGGACTGGATGAAGCGTCGTCTCACGCGGTCTGCACGTCCAGCACGAACGCTGGTCCAACTGAGGCGCCAGGTGGAAATGGCATGGCAAGCCGTTCCACAGGACTACATCCAGCATCTCTACGATCGTCTCCATGGGAGAATAGCAGCCTGCATTGCTGCGAAAGGTGGATATACACTGTACTAGTGCCGACATTGTGCATGCTCTGTTGCCTGTGTCTATGTGCCTGTGGTTCTGTCAGTGTGATCATGTGATATATCTGACCCCAGGAATGTGTCAATAAAGTTTCCCCTTCCTGGGACAATGAATTCAGGGTGTTCTTATTTCAATTTCCAGGAGTGTATGTTGTCTTATACAGGGTGTTACAAAAAGGTACGGCCAAACTTTCAGGAAACATTCCTCACAAACAAAGAAAGAAAATATGTTATGTGGACATGTGTCCTGAAACGCTTACTTTCCATGTTAGGGCTCATTTTATTACTTCTCTTCAAATCACATTAATCATGGAATGGAAACACACAGCAACAGAACGTACCAGCGTGACTTCAAACACTTTGTTACAGGAAATGTTCAAAATGTCCTCCGTTAGCGAGGATACATGCATTCACCCTCCGTCGCGTGGAATCCCTGATGCGCTGATGCAGCCCTGGAGAATGGCGTATTGTATCACAGCCTTCCACAATACGAGCACGAAGAGTCTCTACATTTGGTTGCGTAGACAAGAGCTTTCAAATACCCCCATAATTGAAAGTCAAGAGGGTTGAGGTCAGGAGAGCGTGGAGGCCATGTAATTGGTCCGCCTCTACCAATCCATCGGTCACCGAATCTGTTGTTGAGAAGCGTACGAACACTTCGACTGAAATGTGCAGGAGCTCCATCGTGCATGAACCACATGTAGTGTCGTACTAGTAAAGGCAGCCGGCCGCGGTGGTCTAGCGGTTCTGGCGCTGCAGTCCGGAACCGCGGGACTGCTACGGTCGCAGGTTCGAATCCTGCCTCGGGCATGGGTGTGTGTGATGTCCTTAGGTTAGGTAGGTTTAAGTAGTTCTAAGTTCTAGGGGACTTATGACCTAAGATGTTGAGTCCCATAGTGCTCAGAGCCATTTGAACCACTAGTAAAGGCACATGTTCTAGCAGCACAGGTAGAGTATCCCGTATGAAATCATGGCGGTGAATCGAGGAAGTACAGTACATACTGACGAAACCGAAATGAGCTCTAACATGGAAATTAAGCGTTTCCGAACATCTTTTCTTTATTCTTGTGTGAGGAATGTTTCCTGATAGTTTGGCCGTACCTTTTTGTAACACCCTGTATAGGAGTAGCCAACCGCATCGCCGTTATGCTCCACCCAAGCAACTGTCTAGAGCAACCGAAGTTAAAAACTAGATCATTCCGACCACTGGTTAACATCTGAAGGTAACCTTGCATGAGGCATCACTGTAATGTATGGACGACACTGATATCGGTTTTAGCAAAACTAAGACGAGTTTTTTGACATAAATTAGAGACGGTCAACTCTGTAATGATAAAGAAGGTAATTCCTGGAGCATTTAATAATTATCTACGTATTGGTTAAAAACAGTCTAGGTTGCAATTTTATTTTTTTATTTTTCAATGACGCGTTTTGCCTTATTTGGGAATCTTCAGCACTGGTTTGCTGTATGCCACTTATGGATTGCAAGTATTTCTAAAATTATCTACGTGGTATATTCTCCAACTTTATCTCCGCGAGAAATGGAGTCAAGGTGAAGCTACCATTTCTCCTATAAGGGAACAATATTTTTAAAATCTACTCCTTCAAGAGCTTACGCCGCAAGATAACAGAATATATGATAAATATTCTTTGAAACAGTCAAGTCTTTGACGTGCGTAGTATTATGAATCGAAAAAATATATAGGAATCACACACAAGTCATAATTAGATACGAATCTTTATAGACATTCCATAGGGTGTTTACTGAAAGTCTGTAGCACCATGTCATTTAGTACTGAGAGAACCATCTCTGAAGAGGCTTATGTTAATCTAGGAGCAGCAAGAAAGTGAAAACGACCTGGAAAACGGTGCACTCATCGTTGTGATGCCAATTGACAAGTTTGTTGCCGAGTTGTAGCAGCTCCAGATCACAAAAACCTGACAACAGTTGGGAGAGCTATGTGCTGAACCCGCACTGCATATCACATCTAATAAGGCTACGGATCGAGGATGGAACAGTAGTTGGCAAGTACCTGTACGCCCGCCAGGGTTTGTGCACGGAGGTTATGTTTTTATCTCGTAAAACATTTGACAGCCATCTTGGGTCATAAATTATCCTAACTGTGTTATAAATGTCAGCGATAAAGTACCATAAACACACACAACCAGTTCTAATGAGGTAATAAATTAAATTCTTTTCGTGTTTTGCGCGCTTGCGTAGTTTAATTTTTAAATTCAAAGTGTATTTTTATGTTTGACAGGTGTAGCATCACGTTTTAGCGACGGTAACGTGTACATTCGCTTAGCTGTAGCGCTGTAGTCATTTTTTCGTTTGTTTGTTTCGGATAGCTAGTGACTTTTGAGCACAGTTCAGTTAACTGCCAGTGTCCACCGGTGAAGTACAAGGTCACTAGCAAGCTATACACCTAGGTTTTTCTCTCTGTTTCCATAGTTTAGTTCTTAACATATTACAATGGACAGGGTGTGTACATGCTGCGTGGGGACACAGGAGGAGCTGGCCACAGCTGAAAACACTTACGTCCGCTGCAAACCATCTGCATGCTGCTGCCTCAGAGTGTGGGGCCAGGGGATACACTGGCGCGACGCATGGGGCACCTCAGGTGTCGCTTGTTTCGCCTGTGCGCTTTGAATTAGGGGCCTCTTCCAGCATACCCGACATGGGGGTGAGTGGCAGGTTGTTACGCAGTTGCGTCACTTGAGACGAAGGGTCAGTGTGGAGTCTGGCCGTCTGGCTTCATCCATTCATTTTGTGATGGCTGGTGTTGTTTTACATTTTATTCATACGGGGGGGGGGGGGGGGGGGGGGGGGGGTTTATCACACAATCTAAGGGTGGGAGTCTGGCATTCTCTTCCAAGCCTCCATTTTAACTCTTCCTCACTGCTGTTTGTTTGCCTTGGTGTTTTTCTTATCCCTATGCGTGTTCATCTCGGCTTCTCTTTCAGGTTGGAGATTTTAGTGGGTTGCACAGTGGCTGGCTCATCCTTTTTTATTCTTGTGATCAGCCAGCCTCGGCGGCCGGCTATATTATTTTAATACGTTCCACTACTTTTCCTTTTAGTGTACGTTTTTCCGTTTTGGTTAGCTAATTTCGTTTTTCCTTTCCGTGTGGTACCCCTTTAGATTTCCGCCCTTTTCCTTTCCCCGACTCCTTTTGGGGATTGTTTTAACTAGAGCCTTGTTTGCATGAAGGATGAGGTACTGATGACCCTGTAGTTTGGTCCCTTTATACACCAAACCAACCAACCAACCAACCATCCACAGTTCTCACGGGTGGCTGGCGGAAGTGGTGAAGACTGATGTCTTTGTACACAGGGTTCAAGCAGAGCTCACAATTTGTGGAATAATACCCAGAGCAGACACGGGTCCTGTGGATTGGAGCTGACTGAAGCGTCTCAACCAGAGGCTCTCTAGATTTTGTGACAATCATGGCTGCAGGTTTCTGGATCTGTACTACGGAATGTAGACTCCCCTTGACAGGCCGTGGATGCACTAGACAAAAGAAGCAGCTATTTCTGTAGAAGAGCAGTGGTGGACTGCAGGTGGGGTTTTTAGGCTAGGTGGCAGTTTGAGGTCTCTGATGAACGCTCAACAGTCTATATGCAAGGAGCAAAATCAGATCGCATACAAAGGAGAGTGACGCCGACTGCCAAAATATTAACAGTTAATTGTCGAAGTATTTGTAACAAAGTTCCTGAATTTATTCCTCTCTTGGAGAGTTGTCGTGCTGAAATTATTCTCGGAATCGAGAGCTGGCTGAAACCAGAAAGCAGAGAGCTCTACAATATTTAGCGAGTAATGGAACGTATATAGAAAGACAGATTAGGTGCCATAGAAGTGGGAGTGATCATTGGTGTCGACAAAAATATTGTGTCTATCGAAGTCGAAACTGAATCTGACTGTGAAGTTATCCAGACGCAATTAGCAGGTCTAGGTGAACTCAAGTTATTATCGGATGTTTTTACCAGCCACCTGATTCCGCCTTAACAGTTGTAGAATCATTCAAGGAAATTATACACCCAGTAGCACGGAAATACCCAGAACATACAATATTAGTTGAAGGCGGTTTACCTAGCGAGTACAGCGTGCGATTTCTATGGATTCACTTCAGGTAGTATGAACATTCTTCTGAAGTATTTTTGAACACGTTTTCCGAAAACAGCCTTGACCAACTAGTTAGATTACCCACACACAGTGGAATTGTTTTAGACATTTTAGCTACAAAGCGGTCGGTCCTTACCAACAGTGCCACTATAATGACACTAATCAGTGATCGCAATGTAAACGCCGCGACAACGGTTACTAAATTTAATATATTCTTCAAGGAGGACAGGAGAGTATTTATGCTAGAGAAAGCAGTTAAGCAGTTGTTAGCATCGCACTTAGACAATGAATGGACGTTACTTAGATCCGGTATGATAGATGAATTATCGTCAAAGTTCAAACTGATGGTAAAACACGCCCGGAAAACGTATGTGCCAAGTAACGGGATTGTGGGTGGAAAAGACCCTCGGTGGTTTAATGTCAAAGTCGGAAAATGATGGGGAAACGGAGATTGTTGCAGTCTCGTTCAAAGAAAAATGCAAAACTTAGTAGAAATTCGTGAGTCCGTAAGAAGATCAATGCACCAAGCATGCAGCAACTTCCACCGTCATACCTTAGCGAAAGATCTTACGAGGACCAGAGAAAATTCCGCTCATACGTACAATCAGTAAGCGGGTCAGAGGCTTATATCACGTCACTCGTCGATCAGTCTGGGGTGCCAGCAGAAGACAGTAATACGAAAGCTGGAGTTTTAAATTTCGCGTTTAAGAAATCATTCACGCAGGAGGCTCGTAAAAACATTCCGTCGTCCACCTGTTGCACAGACTCCCTCGTGAAGGACATAGCAGTCCTGGTGTAAAGAAGTAACTGAAAGAGTTGAAAACAAGTAAGTCTTCAGGTGTAGACTGAATCCCTATTGAGTTCTACTGGGCGTTACCTGCAGCACTCGCCGCTTGCTTAGCTTCCATGTCTCTCCTAGCGTATAACCTCAGGCGAACAGAAAAAGACGCAGGTGACTCTTGGATATAATAAAGGTAAAAGAATTGACCAGCATAATTACGGACCAATAGCCTTTACATCAGTTTGCTACAGAAGTCTTGAACACATTTTGCGTTTAAAATGTGACATTTCCTTGAGACAGAAAAGCTGCTGTCCAAAAATTACCACGGTTTTAGAAAGCCATTTTCTTGCCATTTTCTCACATGATATACTACAAACCATGAATGTAGAGCAACGGGCAGATTCTATATTCCTAGATTTCCGAAAAGCGTTTGACATTGTGCCCCGTGCAGACTGTCCACGTACATCCGAGCACACAGATTAGGTTTCACATATGTGAGTGGCTCGCTAACTAACAGAAGTAACAGAACCCAGTCCGTTCTCCTCGATGGTAAGTCTTCGTTAGAGACAGGGGTATGGTTATGAGTAGCCCAGGAAAGGGTGATAGGACCGCTCTTACTCTGTATGTATATAAATTATAGGACGAACAGGGTGAGCAGAAATTTTCGATTGTTTGCTGATGGCACTGTGGCGTACGGGAAGGTGTCGTCATTGTGCGACTGTAGAAGATACAAGACAACAAAGGCAGAATTTCTAGTTGCAGTGATGAATGGCAGCTTGCTCTAAGTGAGAACAATTTAAGTTAATGCGGATGAGTAGGAGAAAGTCACGTAACGTTCGAGTACAGCATTAGTAGCATGCCGCTTACCGTAGACAGATCGATTATTTATCTAGGCCTAACGTTGCAAAGTGATATGAAACCGAATGAGTGCGTAAGGTTGGTAGTACTGAAGGCGAATGCCCGACTTCATTTTATTGGTAGAATTTGGATAACATGCAGCTCATCTATACAGAAAACAGCGCATACAAAACCCTAGTGCGACATATTCTTGAATACTGATCGAACGTTTGGAATCTCCAACAGGTAGGGTTAAAGGAAAACATTGAAGCAATTCAAGGATGTGCTACTAGATTCGTTACCGGTAGCAGAGGTTGAAAATACTGCTTCAGTTGTAAAGTTCTTTTGTTATCACATGACCGGTTTCGGCCCCTTATAAGCCCATCTTCAGGTGTCGTAACTTGGTGCTGTGGCCACGGAGCGCCGCGATGCACGTGTATTAGGCGCGGTGTGCTACCTATGAGCTCTCACACGTCCACCGCGGCGCTCCGTGGCCACAGCACCAAGTTACGACACCTGAATATGGCGTATAAGAGCCCGAAACCGGTCGTGTGATAATAAAAGATCTTTACAACTGAAGTGGTATTTTCAACATCTGGTATAATGCTCAGTTGGGGATGTTCCTCCAACATGTTGTTTGTTACCGGTAGGTCCGATCAGCACACAAGCATTATGGAGACGCTCCTTAAGCTCAAGTTGGCATTCCTGGACGACGCTCACTTCATGAGACAGAAATTTAGGGAAGTGGCATTTGAGACCGACTGCAGATCGATTCTACTGCCGCCTATGTACTTTTTGCATTAGGACTATGAAGATGAAATGAGGGAAATTAATGCTCGCTTGGAGGCTTATAGGCAGTCATTTATTCCTCGCTCTACTTGCAAGAGGAAAGGAAATGAAATGATGTGAAGTGGTATGTGGTACCTCCGCCTTGTGGCGTACTGTGGCCTGCAAAGATGTATATAGATGTAGATATAGTGATAAGGGAAAGGGTAGCACTAATTCGATAATAAATTTTAATGTAAATAAACACCAGATGACAACCCAAATTGCCTAGAAAGGCGAGGGAGGAGAAGGGAGGACGGGAGACAGGAAGTGCCTAGCCATCCAGAGCCAGCAGCCCAACCAATAGCGTAGCACCACGCCATTTATAAGTTACCAAATTGGCGAAGATGGAAAGGGAGAGAGTTGAGAAGGCGGGCTGACTTTGAAAGTGACAGGTAGGGGAGGAGGATCATAAATCATTGTGCTCGGACCGGCTGGTTCTCATTAGTATGTACTTGGTTTTTTGGGAAGGTATTTGAAAGCCAACTCTTTTAGCGCACACTTTGAGAGTTTCCATGTGCTTAGCTGCTGTCGTCTCTTCTACTACTGCCAGATCATTTGCGAAATCTAGGCAAGAAATTTGGATGGCATTTTTAGGTCTTCCAAGTCGAATAGATTTCCAGTAGTTATGGTTTTTAGCTTCTTTTTCCCATCATGAGATCTCTTTATGCAAAACCAGGAGACACATTGCCGGGCTGCTGAACGCCGTTTTCGATCAGAAATGGTTCTCACATATCGCCCATTAATTTTACGTTGGTGGCTGTACTGGTGAATCTTTTTTTTTTTTTTTTTTAATGACAATTAGGGTTTTCGGGTCGCGATCTTTTTCTTCGTGGATGAAGATTAGCCGATTAGCAGAATCATTCTCCTTCTTGAAGTCCAGAAAGGAACATACAATCGGACCATTTCTGAGCGCTTTGTATTTTAATATTGTTTATAAATTAAGTACAATTTCGAACAGCCCGCAAGCAGCCTTGGTATTCTCCAATTCAGTAGTGATCGAGCTGCTCCTAAGGTCATTGAAGGGCGTGTGTTGACACAATTTTGCTAGGCAACGTGCAGAAGGGAGGTTTCTCAATGGTTATTTAAACCTGTTTTATTGCCTTTTTGTGCAGTGCATAAATTAGGGCGTATTTGCAGTCTTCCAAAAGTTTTTTTGCCTGCAAAATGTCTCCCGTGGTCTGTGTGCGTTCCTTTGGGGAATTTGGTCCAAAATTTTCTAGCAATTCTGCGGTGACACCATTTTCTCCCTCTGGTCAGTTATTTTTTAGTGTGAAGATATGTCTGCGAATATCTTCTTGTGAGTGTGCGAGGGATTCTTTGTGGGTGCATGTGAAGATCTCCTTAGCAAATGTTGAGGGAAGTTTTGACGCTGGTGATGTTCAGAGACGATGTTGAAACTGCCGGTTAAATTTTAGAGATGTTGCTGGCTCAAGGTTGCCTAAAACGCTCAAAGCAGGTTCACGTATACTGGCTGTAAATCCATAGAGGCCCAGCAAAGTCTTTAAAACGATATTCGTCACACGGCACTCTGAACACTGTCTCTGAACATCACAAGCGCCAAAACCATGATGGACCGATAGTGGGAAACGGCGCGCCTATTGTTGCAGTTTTAACAGCCAGCGGTGTATTTTCTAGTTACACGACGTGCCCTAATCCTTGTAATTGACAAGGAAGAAAAGAAGATATGCAATTAGTATAAAAATTCAGATCGACCAGATAATCTTTGCATCAAGGCTGGAATAAGCCTCTAGTGTCACGGGAGAGGTAACCTTTACCTCAGGCTCGATAAAATAAGTTCAGTTTGTTTTGGACCTCTGTACAGGTATTTTCCTGACGTACTGGACTATTTTAGACTAACCGTTCTCTTCAGGTCACATTAGAAAATTGTATATATTGCGTCGTCGCATTTTCTCACATTCTAATTCCTTGAACTAAGTAAAGTAAAATTGGTTAATTCATTCGAGTAATTGCTGTCCAGTTACATTAACGTGACCACCTATCAAAAACCTGAATAATTGCCTTTTGGAGCGCGGACCGCTGCGAGACGTGTAGGAAGAGAGACAGTGAGGTCCTGGAAGGTACCCACAAGGATGTGGAGCCTTATTGACTCCAGAGCCGTAGCCAGCTGCGCTGTGTTTCTCAGTTGACGGGTTGATGACGGTCAGGGGCGCGAACAGCCCTGCAGAGATAGTCCTACAGATTCCCGATTCGGTATGAATTTGGGAAGTTTGGCAAACTCGTACTGGTGCTCTTCGATCCACGCATCTGTGCGACGTGTTGTGTTGTGCTGTCGGTAGACGCTGTCATGCCGAGAAAAACCAACTGCATGTAGGGATGGACGCTATCCCCAGGAGTAGATGCAAACTTTTCTTGATACACTGTGCCATTCAGAACCACGAGATCACCCAGGCAATGCCACGAAAACATTCCCCAGACCACAACGCCCCTCCTCCGGCCGCTTTTCTTTCAGACGTTTCATGCCGTCCACGACAACGACCATCTACTACAATGGAGCTACAGACCTATATCACTGACGTCGGTTTGCAGTAGGGTTTTGGTGCATATACTGTATTCAAACATTATGAATCACCTCGAAGGGAACGATCTATTGATACGTAATCAGCATGGTTAGAGAAAATATCGTTCTTGTGCAACATAGCCTGCTATTTATTCGCACGAAGTAATAGCCGCTTTCGACAGGGGATCTCAAGTTGATTCCGTATTTCTATATTTCCGGAAAGCTTTTGACACCGTTCCTCACAAGCGACTTCTAATCAAGCAGCGGGCCTATGGGGTATCGTCTCAGTTGTGCGACTGGATTCGTGATGAAGGTCGCTGTTCGTAATAATAGACGGCAAATCATCGAGTAAAACTGAAGTGATATCAGGTGTTCCCCAGGGAAGCGTCCTGGGACCTCTGCTGTTCCTGATCTATATAAATGACCTGGGTGACAATCTGAGCACTTCTCTTAGGTTGTTCGCAGATGATGCTGTAATTTACCGTCTAGTAAGGTCATCCGAAGACCAGTATCAGTTGCAAAGCGATTTAGAAAAGATTGCTGTATGGTGTGGCAGGTGGCAGTTGACGCTAAATAACGAAGAGTGTGAGGTGATCCACATGAGTTCCAAAAGAAATCCGTTGGAATTCGATTACTCGATAAATAGTACAATTCTCAAGGCTGTTAATTCGACTAAGTACGTCGGTGTTAAAATTACGAAGAACTTCAGTTGGAAAGACCGCATAGATAATATTGTGGGGAAGACGATCCAAAGGTGCATTTCATTGGCAGGACACTTAGAAGATGCAACAAGTCCACTAAAGAGACAGCTTACACTACGCTCGTTCGTCCTCTGTTAGAATATTGCTGCGCGGTGTGGGATCCTTACCAGGTGGGATTGACGGAGGACATCGAAAGGGTGCAAAAAAGGGCAGCTCGTTTTGTATTATCACGTAATAGGGGAGAGAGTGTGGCAGATATGATACGCGAGTTGGGATGGAAGTCATTAAAGCAAAGACGTTTTTCGTCGCGGCGAGATCTATTTACGAAATTTCAGTCACCAACTTTCTCTTCCGAATGTGAACATATTTTGTTGAGCCCAACCTACATAGTTAGGAATGATCACCAAAATAAAATAAGATAAATCAGAGCTCGAACAGAAAGGTTTAGGTGTTCGTTTTTCCCGCGCGCTGTTCGGGAGTGGAATGGTAGGGCGAGAGTATGATTGTGGTTCGATTAACCCTCTGCCAAGCACTTAAATGTGAACTGCGGAGTAATCATGTAGATGTAGATGTAGATGTAGATGATTCATCTTAAAAGGCCGGCTGTCAGCACTCTGTGGACGTCCAGTTGCGGTGGTGGTGTGCAAATTCCAGCCTTCGTCGGCTATGAACAACAGTCGGTGAGGTTGCACGAATCAGGCGCTTGCTGCGGGGACCCGTAGGCAGCAACGTTCGCTGAACGGTCGTTGAAGAGATGCTGTTGGTAGCTCCTTGGTTCATCTGAGCGTATATTCGCCTGTACACATCTCCGCAGCTGTCCTTCAACCCCATCATCTGTGGCCTATCTCGCACCACAGCTGCCTCGTTGCCGGTTTTGCACAGTGCCATTTCGCAGTGCACGGTACACTTTAACTACAGCGGCAATGGAACACTTAACAAACTTCGCCGTTTCGAAATACTTCCACCTTGGCCCTGAAGCCAACGATCCGTTTCCGCATTACGACAACGGGTGCACTGTCTGTCCGCATTGTCCCTAACACACTTTATGTACGAGGGTTCCCAAGAAGGTAATGCACCGTATTTTTTTCTTCAACGATTGTTTATTGAACATAATGAGAATTATACACACGAGAGAGTAGTGTTTTATCTACACATTCTTCTTTTCCACGTAATTTCCATCCTATGGCCTTGCTCCAGTGCGAAACAAGTGCGTGTATGCCCCGTCGGTACCAATCCTTGTCCTGGTGGCGGAGCCACTGCTTCACTGTGTGAATCATCTCCTCATTGACAGATGAAGCGCCAACTGCCGAGTCGTAATGCGTCTTATAATATAATAAAAAATACATAATAAACGTTTAGATATATGGAAATCATGAGATTATTTTTCGGCGTGTCGGACAAGCACAATAAGCTGGGCTATACTTGTAAATAGGTAAAGAATCTATTCATACTAGTTCTACATAGACGAAATAGTCTTTCTCTTGTTGTAGATTTGTGCTCACCAATTAATAATACTATGTCCGATCGCCGTATTCATCTACAAAATCTTGTCCATGTCCATGATATTGTAATCTTGTCTTTGTGATAACTCAGAAATACACGGGTGGGCTTCTTGGATTTTTTATATTTTACAGTACTTTAGATTAATTATTCATTCCACAGACCCACAAAAGAGGGGATCATCCTGGGTGCGGAACATGTCAGATAACCACATTACAAAAAAGTAATTAAAAAAACTTGAGTTTCATTAATTTTAATGATCCTCAGTCAATAAACAGTAAAATTACGTACATGAATTAAAATTAAGCTTCTAATATTTACAGGCTTAATGGAAATGTCGTGTGACGAAGGCCTCCCGTCGGGTAGACCGTTCGCCTGGTGCAAGTCTTTCGATTTGACGCCACTTCGGCGACTTGCGCGTCGATGGGGATGAAATGATGATGATTAGGACAACACAACACCCAGCCCCTGAGCGGAGAAAAATCTTCGACCCAGCCGGGAATCGAACCCGGGCCCTTTGGATTGACAGTCTGTCGCGCTGACCACTTTATTTTTTTTTTTTTTTTTTTTTTTTTTTTTTTTTTTTTGCGGTTCAGGACTCTTTTTTTTATATAAGAAAACAAATAAAAACCTCTTGGGTATGAAAATAAAAGACGACGTTCTTCATAAATAACACAATGTCCTTTGAAAACGTAAAACATAAAAGGTAGCTATATTTCCGCAACGGCCTTCTTTTGTATTTGTATGTTTTTTTGGTAACATAAATGAGTGTACAGTCTCACCATCAGCAGCATTTCTTTTATTTTATTTTATTTTATTTCTTTTATTTTTTTATTTTTTTATTTTATTTATTTATTTATTTATTTTTTTTTTTTTTGGAGCACAAGAGAAAGAAAACAAATAGGCTGCAGATAGAGAGCTATGTGTGAAAGGGATAAACAAGTGTAAGGAGAAAAAAAAAACTTAGAAGAGGAGGAGGAAAGAGAACTGAAATAAAATAGGAATACTTTCCGCGCCATGCCCCACTTTGGCGCGCCAGCAGAACAAAATACATTCTATCATTGACCATTGAAGGGGAACGTGGGATCGTCCAGCCTTGGCTGGCACGGTTCGTTGAGATTCCAGCTTTGAGGCGGGTTGGTGAAAATGCTCTGTAAATAGTTCGCGAAAGTGGCCCGATAGTGTCGATGCCGGCGAAGGGTGTGGTGATACACTTGGAGGCGTGTCCAAAAGTCCGCCGGATCGACGATGTCGTCTCGGAAGAGGTAGTCGACAGCCATGCCACTGATCCATGTGATGGCGTGCCACTTAGCCGATGGAAAGTAGGTCGTGTCGGGATATATCATCATAGTGGGAGAAACGTGATGTGGTGGTACTCGGAGGTAGAAAGCCACAATCTTCTGTACGAGGGTCCAGACAGCTGCTGCTGGCCCACACTCAAAACGATGTAAATCTGTATCTTCGACATTGCACTTGAGGCACAGGGGTGAGTCCACCAGTGCGATGCGATGCAGTTTCTGTCTTGTAGTATACTTGCCGTTGACGAGAAGGTACCACATAGAGGTGGTGTCAGTGGTGTGATATGGTTGGTGGATCGTTTTCCAAACTGTAGGCCATGAAACCTGGGGGTGACGTGTTTCGACGGGGTTGCGGGGTGGAGACTTTCGGAGAAGGCGGTAGATGTCGCGGGTGGTCGTCTTCCTGGTCCTGGGGAGCTCGGTGCATATGTAGCTGTACTCCAAAAAGAAACGGCCGATATGTGACATCGGAGGTGGGATGTGTGCCAAAGACGTCGGTGGGCGTCTTGAAACAGGCGCGAGCTCGGTGGTCAACATTCCAGTGAAACTAGCATTTTGACTTTTCCATAACCGGAGCATAGTATTGGTGTAAAGTGCCGTTGTCCTGGCTCTCACATTAACCAGATCGAGGCCACCGTCTCGCTTCGGTAAGGTGAGAGCTTCATACTGGACTTTGAAGATGTGTCCAGAACAAATGAAATAGCCGAATGCCGCCTGTAACCTGGCCGCCATTGTCGCAGTGATGGGCAGAATCTGCGCTATATGGGGTATCCGAGCTGCCAGATGGGTATTGACGAACGTGACTCTCTGGCACATATTCAGCGGGCGTAGTATGTGATTTTGTATGTTGGCCCGGATGCGTTGCAGCAGCGCACGAAAATTGATCGCCGAGGTGCGGCGAATGTCTCGCGTGTACACCAATCCGAGACAACGAATGGTGTCTACCAGTTGAAATGGAGCTACGCTGTCTGCGGGAAGGCCGCGGCCGATCTTCATGGCGCATGATTTTGCCACGTTCATAGCGCTCCCTGCCCCTGCACTGTAACGGGTAATCCACTGCATCGCAGCTTGTACTTCAGCCGCTGAACGTACGACGAGGGCCAAGTCGTCCGCGTAAGCTCGGCAGCGGAACATATGATCCCGGAGTGGAATACCTGTCAAATGTCGCCGTAATCCGCAAATGAGTGGTTCCATCGCAATGGCATAAAGTACCGTCGACAAAGGGCAACCCTGCCGTACTGAGCGTTCAATCCGCATAGGTTCTGTAAGTCTGCCGTTGACGAGAAGTCTGGACGTTGCTCCACGAAGGAGCCGCATAATCACTTGCGTGAACGTCGGGGGTATTGCCATTCGGTCCATCACTGCGTTGAGGAATGCATGATTGACGCGGTCAAACGCTTGTTTGAAGTCGATGGAGATTAAAGCGCCTGGCAGTCGCGAGTGTGTTGCCACAGCGATCACATCTCGATATTCACTGAGGGCCGTCTGTATATTACGATCGCCGCCTAAGGATGTTTGTTCGTGGGAGACAATGTCCCGTAAGACACGTTTGAGTCGCACTGCCAGAAGGCGTGTGAAAATCTTGAAGTCCGAATTGAGTAACGTGATCGGCCGATAACTGTCGAGTCGTGTTCCTCCTGCGGGTTTCGGGTCTGGTACAAGTAAGCCTTCCATGAACATTGGTGGCGGGTTCGCCGCGCCGGACAAAAGTTCCCAGTACATGTCCCTCCATCGTGACATCATCAAATCTTGGAAGGTTCTGTAAAATTCGAGAGGTAAACCGTCCGGGCCGGGAGATCGATTCAGAGACCCCTTGGCCACAGCGCCCTGGACGTCGTCGGTGGTCACTTCAGCAGTCAGGAGGGTTGCAGCTGCTGCGTTTAGAGTACCAAGTGTCTCATGGGCAACCTCAGCAATGGCCTCTGCACCGGCAGGTACTTCTTGATAGAAAAGTCTATAGTGCGTTGTGAATGCATCCGCAATGGTAGCTTGCGAAGTCAGCCGCCGTCCATCAGGTAAGTCTATAGTTGTCATTAAAGCCTGTCGGCGTCGACGAACATTTTGAACAATATGATGCATAGAAGGTTCTTCACCATTAATCCTGTCTTGGCTGCGGGCTCGTACAATGGCTCCCTCTAGACGGCATCTGGTCAAGGATAGAATCTTTGCCTTGATGCGTTGAGCTTCTTTGAGGCGATCCGGGGATGGAGGATGATCCATGAGTTCACGTAGAGCGCTATAGTAGAAATCAGTGGTATGGTGATTCCACCTGGCTTTTGCTCTGCCATAGTGTGTCAATGTGCGTCGGATGGCCGGTTTGGCGCACAGCAACCACCACTGCAGTGTGGTCTCGTAACGCATAATGCGTTGAACACAGGTGTGCCACGTGTCGGTGACCTGTTGTCGACATTCAGGGTCCCGCAGGAGCGCGACATTGAGTTTCCAGGGTCCTGCACTGCGCCATATAGATTGTCGACGTAGGTTCATGGTACAGATATAGATGTCATGATCCGAAAAGGCAGACGGCCAACGTTCCGCGTCGAGGAGTACTGATTTTAGAGCGTTAGAGATGTATATTCTATCAAGTCGGCTGGCGGAGTGGCTCGTGATGTGTGTATACCCCGGGCGGTCGCCGTGTATCACTCGCCAAGTGTCGAGGAGACGAAGGCGGCGGACGAGGAAGCGAAGTTCGGGACATGTGGTGAAATGGGGGTATTGGTCTGTGCGCTCGAGAACACAGTTGAAATCTCCACCTACGATGAGATGATCGTATCGACCGAGGAATAAAGGCGTGATATCTTCTGCGTAGAACTGGGAGCGATCCCTCCGTTTATCAGTGCCCGATGGGGCGTAGAGATTTATGATTTTGAGTCCTTCAACTGTTATGGCCACCCCTCGCGCTGTTGGGAGGTATGCGACATCGGAAACTACAATTCCTTCTCGGAGGAGGATGGCTGCGCCTGTGTGTTCCATAGCTGCAGGGGCGGCGTACGTCTCATATCCATAACACCCAGTCCAAGTCGCTGTCCTCAGTTCTTGTAACAGGGCGATGTCGATGTCCGCTGCTCTTAGCGTGTCACGGAGCAGTTGAAGTTTAGCATGGGAGCCGATATTATTAGTATTGATAGTAGCTATTCGGTACGCCTGATGGGAGATCCGTGCTGTTGATAGGGTCGTAGCTGGTGAAGATTGTTGTTGTGGATGCTGGAAGTCCATAGAAGTCGCAGGATTCGCCGTAGAAACTTCCCCCATTTTAGTTTTGGTCGAACGGAGAAACAGATCTCATTTCCGCATCAGATGGAGGTGGGAAATCCGTGTCATCCGCCCATGAAAGGTGTCCGACAGGTTTGACATCGGCGAGAGGTGGCAGCGCTGGCCCAGTCGGCTCAATGGCGTCGGTGACAACAGGCGTGCTATGTTCCATGGCTTCTGGGCGCGGGGCTTGCGCACGATCTCTGTCGGACGGTTCACCGTCTTGTGGATGACGCGTCTCCGTGGCAGAGGAGAAAGTGTTATCGCGTTCTCCGTCGGAGTGATGTGGCATTTCTTCGTCCTGCGGAGGGGGCTCAATGGTCGATTCTGATGTCTTGCGGCGTTTTTTTCGTCGTTTGGGCGACTTCTGCTTTCGGCAATGAGTTTCGGTGTCTGAGGAAGGAAGAGATTCACGTCGTTCCGGTACAAAAGCCGCGGGTGCTATGATGCGGTCTTCATTCTCCAGAACACTCTCATTGGTATCCTTGTGATCTTCTAGCGTGGGTGTGCCCGGCTGTTGGACATGTTCACGGGCGGCATCGCCGGTGTCAAGGTGCTGGGACACCTCCGGGTGTATCGGACCAGAGAGACGCTCGTGAACGGCGCCTTGTGAGGGCTGGACGTGCAGTGTCGCCGCATAGGTGACTGGAAGGGTGGTCACGGTTCTGTCGGTGTTCGTATCGTCGGGCCTTAGTTGTGTGATGCGGCGTTGCAGGCATTCATTACGGACGTGGCCTTCTTGGCCACAACCGGAACATGTTCGAGGTTGTCCGTCGTAAATGACTACCGCACGGCAGCCGCCGATAGAAATGTATGATGGAACGTGCCGTTTGAGATCGATTCGGACTTGTCTCACACCGTTAAGCACCGGATACGTCGTAAACTGTGCCCATGTCTCGGCTACGTGGCTCTGGACTTTTCCGAACGGACTTAGCGCCGCGATGACTTCATCTTCAGCCACCTCGAAAGGCAGTTCGAATACACGGATCGTCCGAAGGCCAAGTCCTGCATGGTCGACATCCACAGGCCCGACGTTTCCGTCGGAGTGCCGAAATTTTAGTCCATGTCGCGTCCTTTGAATGATCTCGTTGCAGGCAGCGTCGGAAGTCATCTTAACATAAACGACGCTGCTAATGATCGATAGGTGTATGCCGATGAGTTCGTCACGCGGGATCTTCACGTCTTCGCGTAGGAAGCGTTCGACGGCCAGTGCTTTGGGTCGTGCGTATTCGTTTGAGAAGGTGAACTTAAGAGTGTTCTTCCTGTAAGAGTTGGCCATTACAGCTTGTTCGACTGAGAAGCGCTGTGACGAGGAAGTAAACAAAACACTCCGCGCGCGCAGCGGCGTGGACGGCCGAGCGCGGTGCGCACTGCTGCCCTGCCGAACGCAGATTGTCCACTCAGCTACCGGGGGCGGACACAGGATTAATATTTACATCTGCTTCCACTAAGTCCATCATTCACACAGTAGCTAGTTACTTGGCTATCAGAACCAAGTATTGTCAAAAATTAAAGTATAATAAGTTTTCATTAAAAATGGTCTACTGCACTTGTTGAGAAATTCGTGAATGGATAGAAGGAGTTGGCCACGAAAATTCTTTTAAATTGTGTTTGAATTGCACTACTTTGGATAATGACGCATACAACTTCACTTGTAAAATAATGCTATATTCTATAAAAAATACATTTTTTACTCATTCTGTCAATGGCTACCTCCGATTACGCTCTCAAATAACGTGCGTCTACTTCCGTTCATTAACAGAGAGCGAGTCCTTCCTCTTACCAAGCAAGAGGAAAAACAACTTATGTTTTTTAACATTTTAAAATCAAAAATACATGACGGTAGGCGCATGCTCTACGCTGGGCTACCGCTTCACCTTTTCTCTTTGGCTTTGAAGAAGACTAAAACATAAAATCAAGAAATGCAAAAGGTACATCACAAATGCCCCCCCTCTGTATACTGTAGGATATAAGTCTCTTTATTTAGGGAGACAGTATACAGTAGGCTTATTTACATTGGAGCTCATAGTTTGGTCACTTGGTGCAAGTCAATAGAGTTTTAATACCCTTATGCTACTACAAGTATATTTACAAAGCTTCATTACTTTGTCCATTGCAAATTCATACACGTAAATACATTCACATATATTTATTTTACATAGCTGCACGTCCATGTTGTGCTACACTCTTAGTTTGTTATTTATCCTTACATCTGTTAAGCTGTATGGTGTCAACAGGGGAAAAAATTTAAATTTCTTAAACTATCCTTTCACCATGTTTTAAAAATTGTTTTTCTCATTTGCTTTGGGCTCATTGGCAATTCTGAGAAGGTGTCCTATCGGCACACGTTGTCTCATTGTTCGCTGTCCATATCGCCAGCAGCAGGTCATTGTTTAACGCGCCGGTCGCAGTGACGCAAGTGCCACGTGAGTAGTAGCACTGCCCGCGAATCCGTTGTAATGTCGCTCCAGGCTTATGAAGTCGGTGTTGTGCATGCCCTCCACTCCGGAGACTGGATACGACGGATTCAGCTCCAACGCCCAACCCGAAGAACCCAATACCTCACGTAGCACCTGGACGAAGTTTTCTGCCAGTGAAATTGAAGGTATGGGCCGCACTGCATGCATTGTCTTCCGTTGTGCATTGTAGTTCGGCGATCATCACACATCAGTTAGTGGTTATACGGATTTCCCCTGATTTCTCCGTCGCACAAGCATCTCTCTCACTGTGTTCACTTCGCTAGACTGCAGCGTTTACTCTTATCACGGCTCAGCCGCTATTTTCACTATTAGCAGGCGTACACATACATTTTACATAGACATACACCTTGACAATAATAAAGTGAAAAATAAACGTACAATTCTCATTCAAATATCATATATGGACTCCATGACATCCATCATCTTACACACTAAAATGTAAAATAGAAGAAATCTGGCATTTATTCTGAATATTTGTATTTTTCCTTTCTTGTCGTGTAGGACCGACCTCCCGCATTTTCACCTTCACAACTACACATAGAAAGTACGTTCCAGCACTACTCATTACATGGAAAAAAGAGGATTTGTTAGAGCCTGCTTCAGAGATAAAGCTATTTCTAGGATTGCTACTTGTAGTGTAGCGTTAGTGTACTTATTCTATCCTTGGCTTTTGATAAATCTTCATACTATGTATAGTATTTACAAGTGCTCGTTTGTGAAAGAGTATGGGGAATGTTTTATCCCTTGACAATCCTGACTTCATCACTGCTTGTTAATCGTTGTAATATTTCACATTCATGTACACATATTTCAAACTGTATATCTGCCTTATTGATGAGACGACATATACATGTTTACCTTCGTAACGTGTGACCGGTTATTTTACTATATTTTGTCATGAGTAATTCCACTCAAAATTGATTCCAGCTATAGAAGAAGGTGCTTATGTGAAAGTACTGCTTTTGCTTCTGCGTGTGTCAAGAACTCAGTGCAAAAATATTGTTTCGTTGCATTTTATATTCATCCCTCGTACGAATTGTATATCATATTCTCATTTATATTCACATTATAGATGCTCAAGCTGTAAAAGTTAGTCGCTAAGGAAGTTGTCTTCATACTAAGTTGTTTTTCATTCTAAATGTATGTTTAGCAAATTACTGTGCTGTGGCGTACGCTAAATGTACCGCGTATCTTTGTTACTATTGATTTCACTGTCTCTTCTTTACTTTTCACTGCTTTTTCAAGATCTTCGTTTTCACAATTACTTACCGTACATGTATTATCGTACTTCGCTTCCCACACTCATACAGTCATTCATTTTAAGACTTAAAACTATATAATCTATTCCTTTTTACGTCGATTTCGTGGCCCTTTCCTAGGTACCCCTGTAATATTTATCTTCATATTTATCACCGTATACCCATATAATTATTCATTAAAAATCTTCCACATAAATGTCCATTTATACCCATATCCATATATTACCTGCGTGGTCCTCACACTAGCACCACCGCCCTATTTATTTCTTCCCACAAATATAAATAAACTCATATTACTCTAATGCACTTTCATTCCATTCCTAGTTTCACTCCATGTGTGATATGTCACCACAAGTAGTCTATCTTCGCGAATGGCATCAGCTCGCTGCAACATGTCAGGTGTGACAGCCGTGGATGGTCTCCCCTAGCTCTGCCAATCGCGGAACTGCGCCGAACCGCCTTCTGATGACCTCCCCCTCCGTGTCCAGCGACTAACTGTACTTCTGTTGACAGCAGATGCTCCATAGGCTTTGAACAAGCGTTTTTGAATATTCTCTATAGTTTCTTTCTCTGCAATAAGAAATGCAATGACGGCACGTTGCTTGTAACGTACATCACCTACAGACACCATTTTGAAACTGTCCTGCAGCCACGCTATCTGTCGAAAGTGGCGGAAACTTAACGCGCTTACTCAGAAGACTTCAAATAATATATTTGTAACGCTTCGTATTTGTAACATTGTTTTCGGCTGAGAAAAAAAGGGCAGTGCATCACCTTCTGGGCAACCCTCGTACTCTCCACTGCTATTTCTCCCACATGGCGTGTGTGAAAGATTATTGCGTGTTAGCGTCGAACATAGATGTGGCCACGTTATTGTGACTGGACAGGGTATAAGAGACCTTAGTTTCAGAGCCAGGCCATATTTGGCTTTAAGGGTTCCTTGGTTTTGTCTAAATTACTTCTTGCTAGCTTCAGAATAGTTTTTCTACGAAGGAACTGATAGGTTGTTCCCCTTGTCCGAGTGAATTATTCCCTCGGCTTTGATCATGACAAATATTAACTCGAGATGTAAATAATCTGACAATGTATGCAATTTCACTAACGTTCCGCTTACTATGTGATCGTGAAACAGAGAAATTGTCAGGTGTTGTTCTTACAGCACTGGATTACGTCCTCGTACAGTGAAGACGGCAGAACTACAGCTGGATTTCCCTGTGGCGCACTTACTGATGAAGACATTCGTATAATATATTCGAAAATATCTCCAGTCAGTGTCTGCCTCGATAACTTGTAAGGCATGTTAGCTGTGATTGAGAACAAGATGGAGCAACACAGGCAGCAGGTGGAACGTGGCCGCAACCAGCGCCGTGTCTCGAATAGCGTTTACAGCAAAGCTTTGTATGTCCACGTACCAACATCTCTGCAAGAAAAAAACTAACTAAACCGTTTTCATTGCTTAGCAGTATTGATCTCCGTTATGGTGAAGCAGCCAATTTGGAGACAACGTAACAACGTGCATCTTGTAAGAAAAAGAAAGTGGAAGGTGTTACGGTGATGTTATTCTCCTTCACACTCTGAATATTCGGCTTCTACGTTCCTCCCTCCCTCCATTCTTTAGTTCTTCCCCCCTACATCTTTATCTTCCTCCGCTCTCCCTCCCCTCCCCTCCCTCCTCCGACACAATCACGCGGAGGGAGAGGGGGAGAGAGAGAGAGAGAGAGAGAGAGAGAGAGAGAGAGAGAGAGAGGGGGGGGGGGGGAAGAAAAGAAAGAATTCTCGCTTACATACCGACTCCGTCTGCGCTGCACTACATGCAACTCGCTTTTAAAGAGTCTAATCAATCCAGCTATCTCGATAAACACACCTCGATGAACACACGTAGAATCGTCTTCCTGCGAATGTGTACTTTGTAACCACTATGACGATGCACCATCTCTGGCCTTGACGCTTGCACCTATGGGGTTGGGAAGGGTGTCATAAAACCGTTGTACGAGCGCTGTTTGGATAATAGGCTCCGATAGGCCGCGAAATGGAAACCACAGATAAAATCAGAAATTTTTTATTCGCAACAGGTAGTCTCACCTTCCAGTTACCTCTCTAAATAGTCGCCGCCCCGGATATTTGTCGCAGCGTCGTACAAACGTTCCAGTACCCTCGTTACAGAAAGCAGTCGCCTGTGCTTTCTGTCAATTCTCTACGCTGCTCTGCTGTTTGTGCCGAAATGTTGTCTTCGTAGCCAGCGGTTCACGTGAGCAGAAATGAACATCGGAGGGAGCCAACTAAGGGCTCTATTCTGATCAAACAATTCCCATCGAAAACGATGCAGGAGCGTCTTCATTGCCCGTGCAGAACGCCGCTGAGAATTTTCTTGAAGCAAGAAACGGATGATATTTATGTTATGTGGACTGCACAGCTTCTGGCGAAATCTCTCACCAGATCCACATACATGGCGGGAGACACTGTTGTTGTACGCATTTCTACGTGCTTACTGTGCGCCCTGAACTGAAAATAGCGACGGCCATCCTAGAGACACTGCCCACCACGTCTGTGTACAGCATCATCGGATCTTCACAGTGGTTTCCATTTCGCGCCGGATCGGACCTTACTTTCCGAATACGCCTCGTATACTCTCCTGAGCCAAGCTGGCCCATAACCGTTGTAACTAGACACCTGGCATAGTGGCGGAGTTGACAACTGAGGTAGTCCCACATACGCTAACTATGTGATCAAAAGCGTCCGAACACCCCCGATACCATATGTTTTTCACATTAGGTACATCGTGCTGCCACCTACTGCCAGGTACTCCATATCAGCGACCTCAGTAGTCATTAGACATCGTGAGAGAGCAGAATGGGGCGCTCAGCGGAACTCACGGACTTCGAACGTGGTCAGGTGATTGGGTGTCACTTGTGCCATACATCTGTACCCGAGATTTCCACATTTCTAAACGTCCCTAGGTCCACTGTGTCCGATGTGATAATGGAGTGGTAACGTGAAGGGACACGTACAGCACAAAAGAGTACAGGCCGACGTCGTCTGTTGCCTGACAGAGACCGCCGACAGTTGAAGAGGGTCGTAATGTGTAATAGGCAGACATCTATCCAGACCATCAGACAGGAATTCAAAACTGCGCCAGGATCCACTGCAAGTACTATGGCAGTTAGGCGGGAGGTGAGACAAATTGGATTTCATGGTCGAGCGGCGCTCATAAGACACACATCACGGCGGTAAATGGCAAACGACGCCTCGCTTGGTTAAGGAGCGTAAGCATTAGACGATTGAACAGCGGGAAAATGTTGTGTGGAGTGACGAATCATGGTACAGAGTGTGGCCATCCGACAGGAGGGTGTGGGTATGGCGGATGCCCGGTGAATGTCATCCGCCAGCGAGTATAGTGCTAACAGTAAAATTAGGAGGCGGAGGCGCTATGGCGTGGTCGTGTTTTTCATGGAGAGGCTTGCCCCCCATGTTGTTTTGCGTGGCACCATCACAGTACAGGCCTGTGTCTCACTGGAAGAATGAAGAATGGAACCCCTTCCGTGTCTACATGGTTTATTCAGCAATGTAGATGTAGATACATTGATGTTTTAAGCGCCTTCTTGCTTCCCAGTGTTAAAAAGCAATTCGGGGACAGCGATCGCATCTTTCAACGCGATCGAGCACCTGTTCAAATGCACGACATTAACATCCCTGTAATGGACGGCCTGCACAGAGTCCTGACGTGAACCCTATAGAGCACCTTTGGGATGTTTTGGAGCGCGGACTTCGTGCCAGGCCTCACCGACCGACATTGATACCTCTCCTCCGTGGAGCACTCCGTGAAGAATGGGCTGCCATTCCCCAAGAAACCTTCCAGCACCTGATTGAAAGTATGCCTGCGAGAGTGGAAACTGTCATCAAGGCTAAGGGTGGGCCAACACCATATTGAATTCCATTCGGTCGCAGGTTCGAATCCTGCCTCGGGCATGGATGTGTGTGATGTCCTTAGGTTAGTTAGGTTTAAGTAGTTCTAAGTTCTAGGGGACTGATGACCACAGCAGTTGAGTCCCATAGTGCTCAGAGCCATTTGAACCATTTTTTTGAATTCCATTATTACCGATGGAGGGCGCCACGAACTTGTAAGTCATTTTCATCCAGGAGTCCGGATACGTTTGATCACATAATTCATGTTCTATTGGGGACAGAGTGGAAGATTTTGCTGCCCACGGGAGTAGTTCAGCGTCAAGTGGAAAGTTTATACAGACACGTGTCACGTATAAATGAGCGATGCCCTGGTGACTGCATGGGGGCTTAATTAAATATATTTTTTGAAAATACTTTTAATTTTACTAACTGTCTGTCCGATTACGTAGTGTCTCGTAAACGGTTGGCCCTGACTAGAATTATTACGCTATCTGACTGCAAAGAACAATGTAAGAAAATTTTCGTAAATACAGTTAATTAATTAAGTCCCCAGCAACTATAAAACCTACAAAATCCAAGCACAAATGTAACTGTTCTGTATGTGGGAGTGTGACTCAACGTCCACATCTGGCACGGTTCTTTTCCAACAAGACAAGAATTTTTTTAAATACCAACTATGCTGACGTGACAAAAGAAATTTAGAAAAACTGTAATTGCGTAAGAAAACCAGAATTCACTCTAATACAAGAACACAAGCCAGATGCTTTGTTGACTGAACCTGTAGTGACGCATTATTTCAGATACACAATTAATAAAAGAGCATTGTAAGTTTTACCTTCATATATATTGACGAAATGCACACAATAACATCTGCTATCTCTCCCATCAAATAACTGCATAAAACATGGAACAACACTCTTTACTACAACATCTTACTCCAACTTCACGACAACCACCAGCTCTTAACACACACTGTCCTCTACGAACTCTCAACAACCACTGACTGCTACGAACTCTTAACAAGCACTGTGGAGGCGGTTTAATAGTACTCTTTGGCGCAATCTCTGGCGCAGTGGCACAGTGTAGCCACCTTTCATATGCCCCTCCTCCACAGGCCAGAATTTGATGGTATTTTTGCCAGCATTGGTGGTGAAAATACCACCAAATTCGTCCAGAAAAATACAGACAAAAATAAAAGATAATATTACTACCTAAACATCACATAATTAGTTAAAATTTTGGCTTTGCACTGACCTTTTACTAACCTAATATATGAAATACAGTAAGCAATACAACTTCTTTTCATGCATGTGGCTTTACATAATAGTTTACACAATATACAAAAAAATCAGTTTATACAAATGTTCACATAAAATGCCTTCAATGATTAGTTTATACAAAAAAAAGATACTAACAGGTGACATCTTTTCAGTAGAAGCAGTCCATCAGTTGCACCCAGTAGAGTTTAGCAGGTACACCCAGCAACAAGTCACATTAATTCAGTAGAAGCAGTTCATCAGTGGCACCCAGCAATGTTGAGTAGGTGCAGACACCAACAAGTGACACCATTTCAGTAGAAGCAGTCCATTAGTGGCATCAGCAATGTTGATCTGGTGCACACAGCAACAGGGGACATCTTTTCAGTAGAAGCAGTCCATCAGTGGCACCCAGCAATGTTGAGCGCAGGTGCAGACACCAACAAGCGACACCATTTCAGTAGGAGTAGTCCATCAGTTGCACCCAGCAATGTTGAGCAGGTGCAGACAGCAACAAGTGACATTATTTCAGTAGAAGCAGTCCATCAGAGGCACCCAGCAATGTTGAGTAGGTGCAGACAGCAAAAAGTCACCTCTCTCAGCAGAAGCAGTTCGATAAAATTCACTAGCACTGATCACACTGTTCATCAGAGTTTATGAGCAGAAATTAAACATGTCCTGCTGGCACCAATCATGTAGAAAAGGTACAAGTAACAGTCCATAATTTTTTTTTACAATCACTGATCACACAGTTCATCAGCAGAAATTAAACACGACCAAATGTCACACATCATGTTGAAAAGTGCAGGTAACAGTTCAGAATATTTATCTTCACTAATCAGTCAGTTTAGGCATGAACAATAGTTTGAATGCACATACAAATGCTTTTACAGTGACATACAAATCATAACAAACACACAAATGATGTCAGATAATTGTCCTATTAACTATTACAATACACAAATACCAGTAAACCTATAATATTCATGGGTGTCAGTGCAAGCCACTACCAACAAATAAAATAATATTTAGGAGATAGGTGGTTAGGATTAGTAAAGGAAAACACACAAAACACACTCACTCATCTTTCATCCACATTAGTGCTACTGTGTAATTGAATAGTGTTAATTGTGTAAATGTAATTCTGTCAAAATCTGATGTTCATCATGTGTATCAAGTAGTACTGGCAGCAATGTATAACAGTCAATAATAGTTAGTCAACGTCATAGTCATCATGTCAAGACCAATGTTTGCCAAGCCAGATCAAAATGTACTGTTGTTGAACAACTGTCAGCGAGCCAAGATATACAATTACTTCCTCTCTCCAAAAAAAAGTATATACTGCTTAGTTATTTAACAAAGTGTGTGTATAGACTATCTTCCTTCTATTTTAGTGTTCTAGTCTGCTCTCTTCATCCTCCTTGTTCCATAAGACCAACAAAAAAAATATGCTCCTCACTTACTTTACCTCTTATACACCAAAACTCCAATAATCATCAACTTAATCTCAATACGTCACTAATACTTCTTCAATACGTCGATACATATAACTCTTATCATCAATATCATTTACCTTACCTCTTGTCCACAAAAACTCCAATAATCATCAACTTCATATACTCTCAATACCTATAATAATACGTCGATAAATATAAACCTCAGCACCAATATCATTTCACTTCCATAACAACTCTTTCCTCTAGTCAGTCTCCTCGAACAAGTACAGATAAAATCCTAATGCAACTTCAATTCAGCATCCCATACAATCCGAAGACACAGTGTCAACACACAACCTCTGTGTAATCCATCTGACCCAAATCTTCTACTCATTATGAATTATAAGATACATTTTGGTTCCTTGTCCATCATTAAATAAAAGAAATGCATACCTGACCTCTAACAGACTTAGTTCGAATAACTCTCAGTAATTAAGTACGATTACGGAGTGTGAATGATCATAATATTTCACAGTGTGTACACCACTTCAAGAATCATAGCAGAAGCAAACATGTGGAGTATTTCTTGTGTCAAGTGTCACTTCCTATTTCAATTGCTCACGAAAAATGCAGTGTAATAATAACTGTCAATGGTCTAAACCTATTTTTGGTATGTCATGTCGTCAGCCTCCTTCTTATTAGCATACATTTATACAGTTTCCATAAAACCTCAGCTCATGTCACTTCTATGAAGTTTCTTGTACCAATGTCGTTCGTCGAATTATAGCAGTTAATTTTCTTATCTTAAAAATGTAAGGCACTGAGCGTAAGCAAAACAAGCAATAGCGAGTAAATATACCAGTAGAGAACAGAATGTCAACAAGTGGATGCAGCTCAAATCCTACAACGAGGCTCTGCCAAGTGAACAATCTATAATTAATACCATAGTGTGACCTAAACTCTATGTTTGTACACCTTATATCAGCATTTCTATATACCAAATTAAAGAGTAGTTATGGCAACAAAACAGAAATGTGTAAATATGTAATCCATACAAAAAGCAGCAAACATATATCTTACGTAATAAACAGGTCATTATCATCATATCAGCCTAAGCAAATAAATGTTCATATGTCATCTTAGCAAGTAAACATGAAGGCGCAAGCAGATAAATCACAAAGTATAACCTACATACATAACCACAGTCAGCACAATTAATCAGGTTACCATTATAATTTAAATAAATAAGCACAGCAGGCACATAATTAAATAAATGACATCAGTGAAAAAGCAGTGCAGCCAAGCGATGCATAATATATACAAGTCACAACCCAGTTCATTAATAATCATTGTCAAAATCAGTTAACGTACGCAAGCGCGTCGCTTCACAAGTAAATTCATAGAACATGAAAGTAGCACATCACGTAATCGCGAGCAGCAAATTACGTCTAAAGTACGTACCTAAGTGGAAATATGTTACCTGAAAAATAAACTCCATTAATAGTTACCTTTTTAGTTTATTAGTTTCTTCTTCGAAATTACATTCTTCCTGAAATTTTCTCGATAGCAAGTCGTCTTAACGTCGGACACGCACAGAATTTACCTGAAGTTCTTAAATACTTTATAGAACCGTATCCTGAAAAATACTGAATGTTAATAACAGAATTCATCAAGTCACTATAGCTTTATACTGAATTTAATCGGAGAAATTAAACTGTGTAATTGTTTACGGCTGTCAGTGCATTCGCACTGAGCGCTCGATCAGCTGTAGGCGCGTGACGTAGGAAGCAATTGTTCGCGGTCAACGACTGCCTTGTGCGGCGCGCAGACTTGACTGTTGCTTTGAGTATGTGCCGCCGCCAAAACACAGCGCGGTATCCTTGAACTCTCCGCATGTTTACATCTAGCTGTTAGTTTCTCAAAAGTATGTCATTCCACAAAAATTTTTTAAAAGTATATCATTCCACAAAAATGTTGGAAACTAGGAACCTCACGCCTTGCGGTAGGAACAGCACAACTACGAATACCGTCCAATTTTTCCGGATCAGGAAGAACACCGAGAAATTTCACCAGAGAACGACCAAATTCAGATTTTTCTAAGTGCACTGTAATGCCAACTTTTGCAAAAATACGTAATGATGAATCCAAAGTTTTGTTGTGCTCACTACACGAATGTTTAGCAATAAGAATGTCGTCAACATATGAAATAAATTTGTCACGAATATAAACAGGTAAAATTTCGTTTAAGCTAAGAATGAATGCTGCTGACGGTACAGTAAGTCCAATCGGTAATTTCCAAAGTCACTTTTGGGTACATTAGTCAAATCCGGTTATTGTTTAATTACTCACTAGATAGATTGATAGTCGAAGAGCTGGTTTGACAGATGCAAAGAATAGAAAAAGAGTAGGCAGCGGTCCAGAAAACTAAAAGAGAAATAGCACCACTACAGCTCGGGGCCCTATGCTCGCTACGGCACATATTCACTTAGAGTAGTGAATCCCCTGAGGACATTAATAACTGCACATAATTTCCAGTTTGTGACTTAATGGCAACTTTGGCGGAAGTGCGTACGTAAATTGATCTAACCATGCACATGGATGTATGTCATTCTCAGAATTGCGGAAGATCTTAAATTTCCGGACAGTCAAAAAGTGTTTATAGTCAAAGTTTTCGCCTCGTGGCGACAAAGACCTACCGCGTCTGTCCCAGTCCGAACGTCGATTATTGTAAAGTTCGCGCGCCTGGCGCTCTCTTGTTGCATCCCGTAAATGAAACAAATTACTTTCTTTACACCCTACTGCTAAACTAACACTTGTCAATTTATCTGAGATCATCTCAACTCTTTCCGATGAGTCACTTAATTGTTCTTTCTGTTTATTTACGTCTTCTGTAAATGTCGCGACTCGGGTTTCGGTGTTGTCACATTTAGTAGTTAACTGTTCACACTGTTGCGTTAAGTTATTTATTCTGTCATTTGGTACGAATTCCTCGATTCTTTCAATTATTTCTTCCTTATCGTGTGCACATTGTAAATTTAACTCTGCAAATTTTTGTACTATCACGCGATCTTTTTCTTCCTGTTCCCTGCCCTGTTCCCTTTGTCTGATTTCTACTGCAATTAATCTATTATTGTGAGAATTCAGAATCGGTTGTACTTCCTCTCTGATTTCTTTCTTTAATTCATCTTTCATATTTTTGAAACATGTCCCTATTCGTGAATCTATCCGTGTTTCCAAAGTTCCCATCTCTGTTTTAAATTCAGATCGAAACTGCTCCATTATTCCCCTATCTGTTTTTATTTCAGATCCCAAAGTTTCCATTCGTGTTTCCATTGTCCCTATTCTTGATCCCACTGAGTCTAACTTTGTTCCCATTGTTCCCATTTGTGATCCCAGATTTAATATTGCACTCATCAACTGCTCCATATTAAATTGTTCAGAATTCTTTTCGCCCCTAACATCTCCCGCAAAACTAACTTCCTTCGTCACAGCTGTAAGGCTATCTGTGTTCGATACTATTTCAGAATCTTCTGTCGTTAATCTCAGATTCTGTGAATTTTCCGATTGAGAAAAGTTTTGAAATGGTTCCGGACTATTTACCCGACTTATTAAATTATTTTCAACTCCATTATTCATCATACAGTTGTCCTGTGTTGGCGAGTTCGCCATGTCAACAATTTCGTTCTCACTATTCATCATTTTTGTCTTTTTCATCGATCGCGTAATCATTTACAAAATATACGAAAGATTCGTCACTGTACGAAAATTACACACCGTGACTTATCTCCAACAATACTATTCACACTAGATGTTTCCCTCAAACACGATCAATCGAACAATTGAAATAATCGCACTAAATTGTCAAACCGTTGACAAGACAACAAATTTAATTCTGAGAAAAAAAAAAAATACCATTAGAAGAATGACAATTACCAAATCTACACATGCAAAATAGACTACAATTACTAACTACAAATTACTACAACAATACTACAGTCTACAATTTTCACAATCAGAAGAATCCAAGGGACGATCCGAAGCAGCGGTCGCCACGTGCATGGGGGCTTAATTAAATATATTTTTTGAAAATACTTTTAATTTTACTAACTGTCTGTCCGATTACGTAGTGTCTCGTAAACGGTTGGCCCTGACTAGAATTATTACGCTATCTGACTGCAAAGAACAATGTAAGAAAATTTTCGTAAATACAGTTAATTAATTAAGTCCCCAGCAACTATAAAACCTACAAAATCCAAGCACAAATGTAACTGTTCTGTATGTGGGAGTGTGACTCAACGTCCACATCTGGCACGGTTCTTTTCCAACAAGACAAGAATTTTTTTAAATACCAACTATGCTGACGTGACAAAAGAAATTTAGAAAAACTGTAATTGCGTAAGAAAACCAGAATTCACTCTAATACAAGAACACAAGCCAGATGCTTTGTTGACTGAACCTGTAGTGACGCATTATTTCAGATACACAATTAATAAAAGAGCATTGTAAGTTTTACCTTCATATATATTGACGAAATGCACACAATAACATCTGCTATCTCTCCCATCAAATAACTGCATAAAACATGGAACAACACTCTTTACTACAACATCTTACTCCAACTTCACGACAACCACCAGCTCTTAACACACACTGTCCTCTACGAACTCTCAACAACCACTGACTGCTACGAACTCTTAACAAGCACTGTGGAGGCGGTTTAATAGTACTCTTTGGCGCAATCTCTGGCGCAGTGGCACAGTGTAGCCACCTTTCATGACAAATAGCACTACGATACTGTCGTATCAGAGGTAACACAGGAGGAAGTAGGATGTACAGTTGTGCCGTCGGTGTTACCTCAGTTACTATCAGCCATGAGCTGAAGTCAAACCGATGGCTTACCCCCCTCCCCCCCCCCCCCCCCCCCCCGCCCATGACGCCAGCAGTAACACCGCTGTGTCTCACTGGAAGAATGAAGAATGGAACCCCTTCCATGTCTACATGGTTTATTCCGCAATTCACACTTAAGTGCGTGGCAGAGGGTTCATCGAACCATTTTCATACTATTTCTCTACCAGTCCACTCTCAAATAGCGCATGGGAAAAAAAGAACACTTAAATCTTTCCGTTCGAGCTCTGGTTTCTCTTTTATTATGATGATCATTTCTCCCTGCGTAGGTTGGTGTCAACAAAATATTTTCGCATTCGGAAGAGAAAGTTGGTGACTGAAATTTCATAAATAGATCTCGCCGCAAAGAGAGCCGCTTTTGTTTCAGTGACTGCCACCCCAACTCGCGTATCATATCAGTGACACTCTCACCCCTATTGCGCGATAACACGAAACGAGCTGCCCTTCTTTGCACTTTTTCGATGTCCTCCGTCAATCCTACCTGGTAAGGATCCCACACCGCGCAGCAATATTCCAGCAAAGGACGGACGAGTGCAATGTAGGCTGTCTCTTTAGTGGGTTTGTCGCATCTAAGTGTTCTGCAAACAAGGCGCAGTCTTTGCCTCGCCTTCCCCACAATATTATCTAGTTGGTCTTTCCAATTTAAGTTGCTCGTAATTGTAATTCCTAGGTATTTAGACGAGTTGACAGCCCTTAGATTTGTGCGATTTATCGTTTACCAAAAATTTATCGGATTTCTTTTAGTACCCATGTGGATGACCTCGCTCTTTTCTTTGTTTAGTGCCAATTGCCAATTTTCGCACCATACAGAATTTATCTCTAGATCATTTTGTAATTGTAATTGATCGTCTGATGATTTTACTAGACGGTAAATTACAGCGTCATTTGCAAACAATCTAAGGGGGCTGCTCAGATTATCACCTAGATCATTTACGTAAATCACGAACAGCAGAGGGCCTATGACAGTACCTTGCGGAATGCCAGATATCACTTCTGTTCTACTCGATGATTTACCGTCTACCACAACGAACTGTGACCTCTGAGAGGAAATCAACAACTGAGACGATACTCCATATGCACGCAGTTTGATTAATAGTCGCTTGTGAGGAACGGTATCAAAAGCTTTCTGGAAATCTAGGAATATGGAATCTGAGATCCCTTGTAGACAGCACTCATTACTTCATGGGAATAAAGAGCTAGCTCAGTTGCACAAGAACGATATTTTCTGAATCCGTGTTGGTTATGTATCGATAAGTCATTTTCTTCAAGGTGATTCATAATGTTCGAGTACAGTATATGCTCCAAAATCCTACTGCAAATTGAGGTCAGTGATATGGGGCTGTAATTCAATGGGTTACTCCTATTTCCTTTCTTGAATATTGGTGTGACCTTTGCTACTTTCCAGTCTTTAGGAACAGACCTGTCGTCAAGATTGCTAAGAAAGGCGCTGTTGTGTCTGCATACTCTGAAAGGAACCTGATTGGTATACCATCTGGACCGGGAGACTTGCCTTTCTTAAGTGATTTGAATTGTTTCACAACACCTATTTACTTTTATGTCAATCATGCTAACAGCTGTTCTGGTTTCGAATTCTGGAATATTTACGTCGTCGTCTTTCGTGAAGGAATTACAGAAAATTGTATTTAGCTGTCATAGTTCCATTTGCATGACCAAACTACCTGGAACAGAGGAGGTGGTTTTGCTGTCAACGTGATCAGAATGCGACGATGGTTCGATTCCACGGAGATTTTTAAGACTCTTATACCGTAGGAGAGATCATAAATAGACGAAAATACCGGTAATGTCAAGTAGTAAAGGACCGGAGAGAGTCGACAACAACACAAGAGTCAGAAAACATTCGTGCAAAATTGTGTGAAATTATATTTTTCGCCAAAACCACAGTCTATAAATGACAGAGCCGAGAGCGTATGACATAAGAAGGCCGTGAGAAACAGGTTTCTGCAAGAAACCAACATTAACAAGTAAGGTGCAAGTGTACAGAGTACAGGTTTCCATATTGGGGAAAATAACTAGAAACAAAAAGAAGGCTTTGTTCAATTCTGCGATAACTGTAGCCAACGTAAGGTTTTACAAGCACAGATGGGGCTAGCACACTTAAAAAAAAAGAGATACAGTAAGAAATGGATGGACCTTGTTATGGTTAAACAGTACACGGAAAGGAAGTATGGCTTGAGTATAAAGTCGTGGACTTTCGATTCGAAAAAAATATTCGACATGGTCAGTTACACCCTACATCCTCACTTATTTGTCGGGTATATTCCAATCTCTGTCGTGCTCTGCAGTTTGTAACTACTGCATCTCTCTCTACATCCTGATGTGGTAACATATATTCCGTCCCTTCTTGTGAGTGTTTTCCACATGATCCTCTCCGCACCGATTGAGTAGTGAACTTTCACATTTCTCATCTTATCAGTTCGTACCGTTTCCAAAATCATCTCCAAAGCTTCTGTTCTCTTCTTTTCCATTTTTGTCACCAGTCCATGATATACTTTCTCACAATGCAGTGCTACAGGTGAACTTTCTCAAAAATGCCTTCCTCAAAGTAGGGCCAGTTTTTGATACCAGTAGACTTCTTTTCGCCAGTAATGCCCTCTTTACCTCTGCTACTCCGCTTGTTGTGTTCTCCTTGCTTCATCAGTCATTCGTTATTTTGCTTCCAAGGTAACAGAATTCCTTCGCTTCATCTACCTCGTTGCCCTGATTTTGGAGGTAAGATTTCCGCTGTTCTCATTTCTGCTACTTCTCGTTACTTTCGTCTTTCTCCGGCTTACTGTCAATCCATAATCCATATTCTGTGCTCAGTAGACCGTTCATTCCATTTACTATGTTCCGTAACTCTTTCTCGCAATGACTGAGGATATTTACATCTAAGAGAGTAGCAATGTTGTCAGAGAACCATGTCATTGATAAACTTTCGCCCCGAATTTCAGTCCTACTCTTGAAACTTCCCTTATTTCCGTTATTGCTTCTTCAGTGTGCAGATTGAACAGTAGGGGAGTAAGTCTGTCTCTTATTTTTCTTGTTTTTAATCCTTAAATTTCATTATTATCGTTCAGTATCATTGTTGCTTGTTGGTTCGTACACACATCATATAATACCTATCTTTCCCTACAAGCTTGCAGCCGTTTTTCTGAGAATTTCGAATATCTTGGATAATTTTACACTGTCTAACGCTTTTCGCACGTTGACAAATCCTATAGCGTGTCATGATTTTTCTTGAGTGTTGCTTCGATTAGTATCCGGAACATCAGAACAGCGTCTCTAGCGCGCCTCTAACTTCCCTACAACTAAGCGCATCGTCACCTATGTGAGGCTCCATTTTATTTTTCGTTCTTCTGTATATCACTCTCGTCCATAAGTGTAATGCATGAGCTACTAAGTGGACTATTAGATAATTTTCGCATTTGTTTACCCTTGCTATCTTCGGGACTGCGTGAATATTTTTACGATAGTCTGAGAGTACATCTCCAGTCTCATAAATGGTACGTACCGACTTGGATAATCTGTTGGTTGCCAAATAACCCAACGATTTCAGAAATGCCGAAGGAATCTTATCTAGCCTTATTTGATCTAACTTCCCTACCACAGACAAACATCTGACATTCGACGCTCTGACCCTTTAGTTGGATATTCATTCTTTTTCTCGTGGTTACATCCAACTTGACTGCCCCCCCGACCCCCCCTACACACCTGATCAATCTTGGTGAAGTGGTGCTAACAACCTTACCAAAGCCGCACAGACGTGGCTGATGCCGACCCATCATATAAACCCGATCTTGCATCATGCGAATTCCACTTCCTCGGCAAGCTGAAAGAATGTTTGAGAGGGAAAGATAATTTTCAAAGATGATAATGTTCACAAGGCAGTTCTCGAATCGCTAAGTAGCAGACGTCTGTCGTTGAGTAACTGAAAGATTGGTAGAACGTTTAGACCGCTGTTTACAGAGTCTGTGAGGTTATGTTCAGAAAAGTATCATTTATTTGTATCACTTTGAACTGTAGTGTAGCATCCGGCAGAAGTTACTTGGCTTGCCATTACGCTGCGTAACTTACTTTCCCTCGAGTAAGAAAAGATTACGCAGCTGGCATTTCATTCAGAAAGCACATTTGAATATTGTCTGTTTGTTTCAATAGAAGTTCGCGTTATGGCTCGTATAAGAAGAAGAAGCAGTTACCAGCACGGGTCGATATATTAGAGAGCAGCAGGATCGTGGCCTATCGAAGATGCGGTTTATCGTTGTACAATAATGCTGCATCGCCTTGGTGTTGATCCCACTGCTGTTCGAATATGGAGTCAATGGCCTCAGGAGGACCACAACGCAATGCTGCATCTCAACGGTCCCTCTATTTAGCGCCTGCGATGAAAGGTACCGGGTAGTTATAATAATTAAAGTGCTGCTACACACGGAGGACGAGAGTGGGCTTTAATTATGGAATGGCAGCGCAACTTGGAAGATATGCTAATGCGTTAATGTGGAACCGATTTACACTGGAGAAAACATTAGTTCCTATTGTGGCCATCAGGTGCAAATCTTGCGCTCTACACTGTATAACATGCACGATGCACATGAGAAGCCATAATGTGAGGTGAGTGAACAGTTTGGATATCGAGAAGAGAGGGCGTGCACTATTAGTGAAAGAGTTTTGTGTGGACGGCAGCAGTTACGGTGTTGCATTGGGAGAGTAACACCGACTGGAAGGTCTGATGAGAGGCCAGATATCATTAAATGGATTAAAGAAGATGATAATGAAATGTGAAAACGCGAGCGAGATTGGTGTGGGACCTGGAACAGGACGGCGTCCTAGCCCGGTGGAACTTACTGAAGGGGTTGTTGTTGCTGTAACTGACCGCGCAGCACGTGCCCCGAGTAGTTCTAGCGCTAGTGCAGTGTCACGAGAATTGTCCGTCCCATAGTCAACAGTACGGCAACATTTGCAGTCTATTTTACGCCGGTACCCACACAAGACACAGACTGTGGAGCAACTCAAACCTCATGATCCGCAGCAACGTTCTGAATTTCCGCTTCGGTTCCCGGCGGGGATCGAAGTTGATAACACGTGGCCGGGCGATAATCTATGCGAGTGGAGTGTCGGATGGGATATCTGTATCCCTCGTTTGTGATTCGAAGGACCGGGACTGCTCGAGCCTATACCTTCTGTCGGATAATAATAGGTTCGAAATGATGGGTTTGGGAGAATCGTGAATGGTGTTTCTTTGGTTGTTGGTAGGATTATATAGGAAGGATAATTCTGGTATGATTTAGGGTGTGGATTGAACTGAGATTGGGATAGGTTCGGATATCGACGTCTTCTTGGCTTCTCTGGCCCCAACGCGCCGACTGCGTTGTGGCTCGGCGATCGAGCTCCCCCCCTCGAGGAGGATGGCGAGATCGTTCCCGGCGTCTCGTGGTACGGTCTGGACGGCTGTTGGCTGTCGTGAAACAGCCTTCTTCTGATAATCTATGGCGTGACGAGGCACATTTTATACCACAGGGCGCGGTGAGTACACAGAACTGTTGAATTTGGGGCACTCTTAAACCACGAAGAGGGATTGCACTCGTCGTATGTGACTGTGTTGTGTATTGACAAGCACCTTTATTCTCGGGGTGTTCCTTTTTGAAGAGAGAACACCCAGAGGGCCCGTCAGAAGTACCGTCACGTCTGCACGTTATCGAGACCACCCTGGACAGTACGTGATTCCTGCTTTGGAAGAGCACAACTCTGTGGAAACCACTGATTTCATACAAGATAGGGCAGCACCTCATGCAGCTCGCCCAGTGTAGGATCTGCTGAAGGCAACCTTCCACAAACTTGTTGTATCTAGAGGTTTTCCAGACGCATGGCCTGCAAGATCATCTGATCTCAATCCATGTGAATTTTGTCCCTAGGGATATCTAAAACAACGCGTTTTCCAGGGACACGTTCAGTCTCTGCCTGATATGACGGCCAGTGTATGCGAACACATTGCTGAGATTGCACCGGAACTGCTACGAGCAATAACTCTTGATCACTCGTTTCACGGATGCAGCACCTCGTCGACGTCTCCGGTGCTCTTGAGCCAATTGTGTAAACGGCGGTTTATAAAAAAATTGTCATTAGGGTTTTCGCATTTGTTTCACCTTACCTGCCACGTCCCGTTCCTAACCCATTAGACACAGGAACATTTGTATACGCCTTTCTTGCACCAACAGTATCAGATTTGCACCTGGTGGCCAAATATGAAAGTAATTTGTTTTCCAGCATTAGCGCGTTAGCATGTCTACCGCGTTCGGCTGCCATACGATAACTGCAGCCCACGCTGGGACTATGTGAGTGGCTACTCTTTAATTATAACCATCCGGTATATTGTACGCTCGGACGTGCAGTATCTTACTACCACGTAATTTGAGGTAGATGGTGGGCTTGCTCACATGTTAATAAACAGCAACGCTAATGGGACAATGACGTCTGAGCCACTTCGCAATCTCAAGGCAATACCATCGATGCGGCTTCCTTTTGAGAGGAATAGATTGGATCGTAACTGGTACTAATCATTCAGCAACTAGGACTTGTAGTCCGGGGTGATATGTTACAATTCAGCATCACCGGTCTATTGCGGTCTAACTGTGTTGATGAGGCGGTAAATTTCCACAGGGCAGTGACTGCATCACTGCAATTCACTTTGGAGGTGTGGCGGTGGGACTTGTAGTCCCGTGGGGGTAATGGCGTGAGTTGCGGCGAATTATTAATGCCAAGAATAGTATAAACTGCCTGCGAGAATTGGACGTTCCGTGCTACTGACGCATGTACCTGAAATAAGTAACCCAAGATGTGTGAAGCGATTACAGAGATCGGACATGTTTTATGTTGGAGAGATTTTGCTGTTGTTCTGCGATGGTATTAAGCTCCATTGTGAATGTTTAGTTAGTCGATGGCACAACAAACAAATTCAAGAAAATAATACCCATTCAAGGTGCGTATTTATCAATTTATTTGTCAAACAATCTTCAGAAATCACGCGACGTAGATCGATCGGAGGTGCACTGTGGAATGATAGTGTGAGCCTGCATCTTTTCACGGTCAATATTCTTCTAGAGCATATCTCAGAAGCAATAAACTTTTCGTTGATAAAAAAAAGATGGAGACCAATCCATACGCATCATACAACATAGCACCTAGTTGTGCCGAACGATCTTCGTAGCGAAATAAACATTTTAGAGATTTCAGGCGGAGCAGTTCAGACGAGGAGAATCAGCGATATCGACGCTGGGGGACATATATCTAGCTCTCCTATGGTGTTTAAAACCAAAGACTTACATTCTTTAGCTTTTAAAAGACTGAAGCTAAAAACCTAAATAAAACCACCGGAAATCATAACTAAAAATACCAAAAATAAATAAAAAGCAGATATTTTTTTAAACAAATTTCTTAAATTAATTAATTAATTAATTAAAATATAATAAAGGTAGAACACAAATGTACGCCGAATGTAGTGTGTCCAACGACGGTACTGGACACAGCCAACAGTGGCACCGCACTGAGATCTCAAATGGGGCCTGTTTCTGTATAGAGCATCTCGACAGAGGTACCCACGTTTGGAGGCTCCGTGGAGAATGAAATCATGGAATGAAGTGCTGTTGAGTATGTAACTCAGTAACCTCTGTCTGACATAGCCGGTAAGTTGGGTAACTGCTCTTATAATAAGGGCTGTAGCTGTGCCTGTTTTCGGCGTCTCTATGAAGTTACTTTCAAAAAGATAATACAAGTCGCCCGCCTTATCTTGATCGACCTCGGTACAATAGTGTTCGACCGTGCGTTGCCAGTATATTCGCCATTTCTCTCACCCCGTCATGGCTGCTGGGATAGCAATGCTGGGATGGTAATGTTAAGACAACGGACAAGCATGGTGTCGCGTGGGCACCAGGAAGCAGATCAGAGCTCCGTATGAGATATGATATGCTGACAGCCAGCCGAGGAAGTGGCCGTGCTCCCAAAGGTAGGTTGGAGACGCCAAGGCGACTGTAACCAGCAGAACAGTAGATTCGAACCAGCCAGAACATTCTGGAAAAATTTCGGTCCTGAGGAAGACCTCTGGAAGAGTCAGAGGAAGGCGACGCTGCAAGAGAGAGACTCGTCCGAGAAGCCGTTTCAGGATTACTTGTGCCAAGCAACCCAGGAGACTTATACCCTTTCACTCCGTTAAAGGTGACTTAGTGGACATCACCTCATGATAAACTTAGTCCTGATTGTTCTGTGGAGGCCACATAGGCATCTGTAACCAGATGCTACAGCCCATTAAAAACATCCGACCACGAGTGACCGCGAGAGAAGCACACCATCACTCGCCAGCCACTACGAGTGACAAATGGCTCAGAGTTGTTGCAGAATGGAATGACGTTTACATAGACTGTCATCCAACCTCGATCAACTCGATGCCCAGCTCTGTTAGGGCCATTGTTTCTGCCGGAGGTGGTAGCTCTAAGTTTTGCGTATATCTTCAAATCACCTACAAACTTCATTATGTACCTTTCTAATCGTACTGTGTTTGTACAATAAGTAAAGTTTCTTTACTTACTATGATCCATGGTGTAATTTTAATGATCATCAGCGTATGAAATTGGAGACTCCACAAACGTTTTGTCAAGGTACTAAAGAATGACTAGAATGGTAAGTGACAATCTCTTATTACTGCTGTTAAAAATTAAAACATTCTGGCTTAGTGTGAAGTGGAATAAAGTCGTGTCATTCGTAAGTGGAACATCGTAAAGTACCAGTCCCTTATAGAAAAGACAACTAACTAAATAATTGAAAACATAAAGCGGCGAATAGATATCATTAAATTTTCACAATGGTCAGTATATACAATGAAATACTTCACACAGAACTCCAGCTGTTGCAAAAACAGTGTACTCAGGAAACGAATGATAAAAAGTAGAAAATTCTATGGTTCTGGGACTGCAGATTGAGCACATCCTTACTTGTATAGCCCATACCCTACAATTAAGGAAGTGCCTCAGTTCAGTTACTTTTGCTGTACGCATGTCTGCTGCAATAGGTGATTCAGAAATGAAGAACCAGCCTCCATTCCCCAAGGTGTTATGGAACCACTTTCTGTGCAAGCGCATCTTGCTGGAAAATATTTTTCGGAGTGCAGAAGTGTGTTATAATAATTAGATTCTAGAACATCCAGCAGAAATGCCTTAAAGAAAATATACATCCGAAAATGTCGTTATCACTGTTCCTACTTTCTCAAAAATATTACGAAGCATTAATGTAACACTAGGACTATAATCAACCTCCAGAAAGACCTAAGGAGGTAACATTATTTCAGAAAGGAAGCACATTCATGGGTACACATGCTTCCAACAGCCTGCGAGTGCTTATTAAATATCTTGCATGTATCGCGGTGAAGTTTAAGATTAAACTGAAAAACTTCCTGATGGGTAAATCCTTCTGTTCCGCTGAAGACATTTTTCACAGAAATTCCTAAACATGGCGTTTCGAGTTATTTTATAATTATCGTTAGCACAGTAATACAACAATACTCCTGAGCGATATGTCTGCTTCATTGTATAGCCCACACATGAAACGTTTATTTTTGAGTTTCTTCCTCGTCACAGATAATTTATTTCTGTAGGAGTTACGTAAGAAAAAGCATAAAATAACTTCGCCTAGCCCCATACGGATTCCTAATCCAATAGTCCCGAAAATCTGCGACACTGAATTTTTAATAACTATGAAAATCCCCGTTTCGATTAAAACGAAAAACGTGAGGCGGATGCGCGAGATAGTAGTAAGCAGGTGAACTATTCATGCATCAATTATGTATCGCAGCTTTCCACATTTTTCGTTTAAACGTTACGAGAATTCCATAGCTATTCACGATCACAGATTTTCAGGATCTCTTTGCGATTACGAATCAGTATGGAGTAGGAGAAATATTTTTATGCTTTTTAGTCCAATTTATAAAGTAGTATATGAAACATTTGTTTTACTTAAAACAATTATTCCCTGCTTTCCAGTCTTATGTGTGTGAAATTTTTCAATGGATTTTGAGTACATTGATGAAATTAGAAGACAAAGGTGTATTAAATGTCATGTTTATTTCAGTGTCTATTCAGTTGATAATATCTGAAATAGAATAGTGTCATACCTACCTCCTAATAACGTATAAATTTGTTTCATCAGTATTTCCACAAAAGTAAAAAAAGAAGCAAGCAAAATTAATTTTAAATAATTATTTACAAGATTTGTGTTTCAATACTAACTACATATCCTCAGCTTCGCCCTTGTGTGCGTTTGTCACATATATTGCACGCATCTCCTGCTGCTCTTCCTCTCTCTGTCCATCTCTCCCTCCCTCCCTCTCTGTCCCCCCCCCCCCCCCCCCCCGCTTCCATTCATCTCATCCTTCTCCCTGTTACTATTCATCTTCTCCTCCTTCTCTCCGCTCAGCTGTGCCAGTCTACTCATATATCCCCTGAAATGTATTCTGCTACTACCCACATTACACACCAGTCACGCAGGGCAGCCTAGATGCCAGATAGTACCAATCTTTTTCACCCCTACTGAGCAGATCGATGACAAAGTGAGTTAACACTACATTTGTTCTCTGTTTCTTTGAGAAATAGGTTTAAAATCAAATATAAAATTTGTACCAAACATATATACAGACAGGGAAATGACTTGATAAAAACACAGTAAAAATGTACTGTCACACTTAATAGTTTTTATGTTCTTGGGAAATCATCACAACTTAAAGTATGGAATGAAAACTGTTAAACTGATTATGTGGGGCAGTTTTTGCAAAATTTCTATTGTGGTAAATCAAAACACACCAAAAGTGATGGATTTTAGCACTAGTACAACGAATAGCTAGGTAAAAATCAGAATGATTTACAGGACAGAAAGTTAAAAATTCTGCTGAGGAGCAAGGTTACTCATGATGGAAATACTGAAGACATCAAGACCAGATTAATGTAGATGAAGAAGTAATCTTTGAAAAATTATTTACTAAGCTTTATTTAAATTAAGGCATTGGCGTCACCTATCTCTGGCTGCCTTGTTGAAACTCTCACCCTACACGCTACTATCCTTAACTGAATAGCGATAGCTCTTTGCTGTCTCTTCAGTGGATTTGTGCAGTCTGCAAATTATTGATCCTGACATCTGCACTACGAATAATAAGCCCAATTTGTATGTGCCTGCTGCAGTGCGTGAATAGCATGAATCAATTATTTATTTGTTAATTACCATTTTCAAAGATGCCCATTTCTTGTAAGTTCACGGACATTTGTTTCGATTATGCCACATTGCGATTGCAGAAACTGATTCTGAAACACCTAGAGATATCATGACACTATATAAAATTTCTGGTGAAGGCACGGACCATAATTTAAAAGAAAGTCTTAAAAAAGTGTCACATATTCGTACAGGAGGGAGTATTGATGGGAACGAGAGGACAGATTGGCCCATTTCTCAAGAGGGATTGGTTTCCGGACATATTATTATAGGAACTTTTATTCTAGTTTTGCCCAAAGCTGCCCCTGGTAGGAAAATATGAAACCTTTTTTAACATCATGTATATAGTGCCGCTGTGAAACAAAAGTTGAGTTTTTGTTCTCTGGTTGGCAATGTGATTAAATTAAAGTCAGTTCCTATGAGACTCAAACTGCTGACGTCATCGGGCCCTAGGCTTACAGACTACTTAACCTAAGTTAAAGTAACTTACACTAATGACAACACACACAGCCATGCCCGAGTGAGGACTCGAACCTCCGAGGAGCAGGCGCGAACCGTGGTAAGGTGCCCTAGAGCGCGCGGCTAGTCCGCACGGCATTCTTTCAGAAAACGAGGTCCTACACATCTTAATATGTTGCCTACATGAAGTACATCTCTCACGAAACTAAGTAACGCAAGCAATAGCGATAATTTTACTCCGTATAAAACATCACTTTAATTCTATGTTCAGCGACGCAACGAACTTCTCAAAGACAGAGTTCTACTGCGTGTCTCACACTGAAAATTTACCAAGTCCCGAGGCCGAACCCTAGTTGTCTACACTGACATATTTTGCGGTAATTCAAGCCAGAGGACTTTTAGACAACAAGGCGCAGGATACGCTACCTTTAAAAAGCTCGCTTCCTCGCCGACACTAACATGAACTGTTTTCCTTCAGAGGTTAGCGTGCGACTTAGAAATCAGCAACTGAAATTTAGACAGCAATTACATTAACATTACTGCAAAAGACAAAATAACGAGGCGCCAAGAAAGAATTACGGAAATCGGACGAAAATCGGTACATGTGATGTACATGTGCAGACAAACAAATGACTACAATTTCAGAAGAATTGGATGATTTATTCATGAGAAACACCTTTACAAACTGAGCAAGTCAACAACAGATTTGTCCACCTCTGGCTCTTATACAAGTAGTTATTCGGCTTGGCCTTGATTGACAGAGTTGTTGGATGTCCTCCATAGGGATGTCGTGCCATATGATGTCCAATTGGCACGTTGGATCGTCAGAGTCCCGAGCTGGTTGGAGGTCCCTGCACATAACGCTGCAAACGTTCTCAGTTGTGGAGACGTCCGGCGATCTTGTTGGCTAAGATGGTTCAAATGGCTCTAAGCACTATGGGACTTAACATTTGAGGTCATCGGTGCCTAGACTTAGAACAACTTAAACCTAACTAACCTAAGGAAATCACACATATTCATGCCCGAGACAGGATTCGAACCAGCGACCGTAGCAGCAGTGCGGTTCCAGACTGAAGTGCCTAGAACTGCTCGGCCACAGCGACCGGTTGTTGGCTGAGAGGCGAATTCAGGGTTTGGGAAAACACGAAGACAAGCATAGGAATTCTCGCCGTGTACGGGCGTACATTACCTTGCTGAAACCGCGCGACTGCTACGGTCGCAGGTTCGAATCCTGCTTCGGGCATGGATGTGTGTGATGTCCTTAGGTTAGTTAGGTTTAAGTAGTTCTAAGTTCTAGGGGACTGATGACCACAGATGTTAAGTCCCATAGTGCTCAGAGCCCTTGCTGAAACGCAAGCCCAGGATGAATCGCCGTGAAGGGCAACAAAACCGGGCGTAGAATATCGTAATGTAACGCTGTGCTGTTAAATGTGCCGGGAATGTCAACCAAAGGGGTCCTGCTGTGAAAAGAAGTGGCGTCCCAGACCATCACTCCTGACTGTCGGGCAGAATGGCGGATGACAGTCAAGTCGGTCTCCCATCGCTGGAGCGGTCGTCTCCAGACAGGTCTCTGCTGGTCATCGGGGCTCAGTTCCAAGCGGGACTCATCACTGGAGACAGCCGGGATTCCAGGTCCCGGTGCTCAGCAAGGACTTGGCCTAGACATTCTGGACAGTGGCAGGATACCACTATGTCTGACCTTGGAAATGAGCTCCGTCTGTTCATAAAATGTTCCATGACCACTCATTGTCCACACTCCTGTGAACAAGAAATTCAAGAGCGAACGTTTGACTTGCTGACAGGTCAGCAGGAAGCAACTCGTGAACATGGGTGATTTTGCGTGGATAGCTATGCAGGACGTTTCGTAGTATTTTATGCACCGTGCTCGCAGGCATGCCCAACGTTAGGCCAATTGTCCGTGCACTGCTTGTTTACACACCACTGCTCGACCCCTCCTGCGATGCTGTGGCCACATCTTCGACAGACGTCAGATCAACTGCTTTCCTCCCTCTGCTACATTTTACTTCAGAAGAACCCGCCTTTTCGAATTTTGTAACGTTTTTCTGCAGACCCTTAGTAGAAATCAGACCAAAGCGTTTTTGCATGCTCTTGAATGTTCGGACCTTCTGCAGAGCTACTGGCAGCAGTCGCCATTCTGGTAAGAGAGCTTCGCCGGCAGCGTGAGATCCCTTCATAGACAGTCATTCTGGGCCCACGGACGCGAACTGACAAACAACCATGTGTCGCGCATCTGTTGATGATGTGCGTACTCTGACGTTTACATCGCCATATAGCGCCATCTATTGGTCAAATTTTATATATGTATATATGACGCCAGCCCCCTTCTTTCTACATCGTTTTGAAACAGGAACTTCAATTATCGACACCGTTTATTTACATATAAGTGATGATGAGAAAAGTTTGAAGACAACAATCAAAGGTTTGCTCATGAATGATAGATAAATAATGAGTTGACGATCTATTTATCTATTGAAGTTATAACGAAAGTATATGTACCTGACTTGAGAAGTAAGAGTTCTGGCACCAACATTTCACATTCTGAATCTTATGTCAGAATCACACGAAGGTATTTACTAATCTGTTGAGACTAATAATAACTGCAGGATAACAGTAACTATTCTATCATAGAGTAAAATAACCATTTATTCTAAAACAATTTTATGGTGGACACATTAGCTTTATTTGTGGGTGTAGTCACGTAAGACATGTTTAGAGAAATAAGTCAGCGTCTATATTTTTGACTGATCTAATAAAAAGTAAAAAATTGTCATATAGTTGTATAATTTGATGCATTGGAATTATTTTTTGTTTTTCATATTTCATATCGATAGTTGGGTAGAGAGAAGAGTAGATTAATTATTAATTTGTGGTAATTCTTCTCTCTCTTTCATGTGTGGTGCCTGAGGTGAACTGAAATTATGGTGGTAGTATGGACGGCAAAGGTGCTGCCGAAATGTCGGCACACCAAAGAGGTACCTGAAATAAGTTAGTGTTTTTGTGCTGTGCTGCTAAAAAGGAACCAGCGACAGCTGTGTGTGACGGCCCACACAAGGGACTGAAAGGAAAGATCGTTTGTAGTTCAATGTAAGCCACACTTCTGAAAATATCTACCATTTTTCATTAAGATATATTGAATTTTTGTATGATAATTCTGTAGAGGCAGTTTTTTACCGGAGCCTGAGGGGAATTTATCCATGATAAATTGTAACTTTTACTATTGGCTCTTGAATGTAATGTTCTTTATTTCTTCTACTGTGCCCTGAAGAACTTTTTCTATTTATTTTTTTCGCTTGATTTCTGTGGCTTCAAAGATATCTTTTAGGGTGGGGATGTCTCTTACTCAGGTATATCCGTATTTTGCTCATACGGTTCGAGGGTGAGCCAGAAATCGATTCACAAGCTTCTAGTGCGCCGCGTGAGTGACACTGATGTCGAAGTCAGAGGCAGTTGAGTCAGTGAGTAGTGTGGTTTTAATGGCGTAGCGAGAGAAGGTATGCCGTATCGGTTGAGCGGATGTCCCCATCACCTTGGGTTGACCCCCAGAAAACCGTAAGGAGTATACCGAACGGTATATCGCTTGACTTAATGCAAATTTTCACGACATTTGTTTCTGCAAAACTTCTTTTCTTTGAATATAGCATTACTGAGCAGCCAAAATCCGACTGAAACCATCCCCGTAGCGGTTAAAAACGATCACCCCTTATCCATTATGTCATGGTAATTAAATTAATGTTTAGGCTGCTACATTACTTGAACGGTGACAGTACCAAAATTTAATCGGGCTTGTTTCACACTTTAATATTGGACGGTTAGTTCGAAAATAAAATCTTTGTAGGTATAAGGTAAACTCCAGCCCAAGTCTGTACATTCATTCATGTAGATGACGTAGTCTTGTCAAATCTGGTGTCTCTTTTTGTTACTCTGAAAGAAGCCTGAAGTACAGATTATTGTTTCGTCTACCTCCGAAGTCTTAGGGTTACACATTAAACTCTCACTCCAGTTCGCTCAGGTTTCGACTTAGGTCTGCTAGTCCTACGTGCTTACCAGAAACAGTACAGTGACCTTCTCCGCCAATCATGGTAAAGCTGGAGTTCTTGGATTCAGGACAATGTCCATGACAAGATTAGTGGGAGGCCAGAGGAGCTTATCAAGTCGTCTAAATATTGTAACCTCCCCACCGCAATTTTAAAAGAAAATAAAGCAATACTTAATACAAATGGGAGCCGAGTGTAACCTCCCCACAAAATTTTAAAAGAAAAGGACGATACTAATTAGAAATGCTGATGGACATTGCTCTATGCGTAACCTGCCCACAATGAAATGTACTGACAATGGCAACAAAAATGTGAAATTCGCAATCTGACTCAAATATAATTTCTTCACAAAAATTAAAGTCCGTTCAGTGACAAGAAAATACAATTAAACCGAAATATCGGTCTTTGGCCCTGTGTAAAACAATCAGAATTAAAGTCTTACCTCAGAATAAATGGATGTCACATATCTGCTCTTGTTGTTGCGCACCGCTTGGAGGAACTGCATTGCAAATAATAATATTCTCTTTTTTTGTGATTTTAGTGGAATTTTTCTTCAAAAGAAGTGGAATGAAATGGGAAGTGCAACGAAATCTTGAGTTCAATAAAAAATTAAATTTTTGAGAAAATGCTTTTGAAATAAAAAATTATTATTGTTGGGAGACTTGTTGGATAATAATTACCATAAATAAAATTTTTCATTATCTAATGATTATATTAATTAACAGTATACCTTATTCCTCATCTTGACCAGTGTTGCCGACCGCCTACATCACACAACCGCACTGGGCTGCTACTACTGACCGACCGCTCTGCATGACGACTAAACCGAGCTACCGACTCGCAACGACTAAACTGACAGACTCGCAACGACAGACTGACAGACTCGCAACGACAGACTACTGCTACTGACTGAGAACCGCTCGCAACACTCGCGCGGTCAAGCGCATACTCTCTGGTCACAGATGCTACAATGCCTCGCCATCGCTGCTATGTTACATACGTGTTTCATAACCCTCCACTGGGGGGGCAAAAATTTGGCAGCGATGGTGAGTCATTTGGACTTGCCAAGCGCGGCAAAATTTTTCTTTAATTAACAAAATTCTACAACTTACAGAATATTTAAATGTTGTGCACACGCACTAAGTACAAAATATATCAGACAAAGACAAAATGTGAGTACAAAACATAGTAGCAAATCAGAAAAGTATATACAAATTATTTGACAGATAAAGTGCACAGGCACTGAAAAAATTCTTTAGCATATGCAGAACAATAAACAGACTGGCAAGAATAATTAGATGTAGTACATAAAGTAAATGTTGTGCACACGCACTAAGTACAAAATATATCAGACAAAGACAAAATGTGAGTACAAAACATAGTAGCAAATCAGAAAAGTATATACAAATTATTTGACAGATAAAGTGCACAGGCACTGAAAAAATTCTTTAGCATATTCAGAACAAATAAACAGACTGGCAAAAAATATTATGTTGACAAGTGACATAAGTGTACTCGCATTGGAGTTCAGCGAATCGAAAAATGTATAACCTATGAACATAAATGATGTTACCAAAAAATTTTTTCTTTATGTGACAAGAATCAGGATAGGAAAGGGAAGGATTGCATCATGGTTGTAGCACTTTAGATTGCACACAGCTGCTCTGAAAGTCCATATCTTTCCACAGAAGTACAACACCAAGTGACACAACTTGAAGTTCTTTTCCCATCAGAATTTATCAGTGTAGCCAAGACACTGAACTGTCGTAGTAATGTTCCATGTTTTCATTTTGGCAGTACATTACGTACACCAAATAGTGGGACCATAATAATGTCTTCATCGCTCATGGTGGTGGACAGCATGTCGTGTCAACACCACACTCTTACAAGGCACACCAACGTAGAATTAGTGCAAAACCAAATATAGTGCTCCATGATCACTGGGATAAACAGGACAAATGGACATTGCAGTAATTCAGGGTAGTCAGCTTATGAGGTGAAGGACATCAAGTCACATAATATTGACAATTACAGACTTAATTAGTAGTTTGTGGCATTCATAGCCCAGTTATTGAACATTTCTGTACCAAGTATGTAGTATTACAGAAAAACGTTCATTAATTGTTGTACATAGAATCAGTAGCCTTCTTTTCCTGGTTACAAAGCATTATGAAATAATCGCATTCTTTTCAGTTACAGAGTATAATTAAGAATCATTAACCTTCTCCTAATTACAGTTAATTAATCATTTGTCATTCCAATAATCATTAGCCTTTGCCTAATTACAGTTAATTAATCATTTGTCGTTAATTAATCATTTGTCTAATTACAGTTAATTAATCATTTGTCTAATTACAGTTAATTAATCATTTGTCGTTAATTAATCATTTGTCTAATTACAGTTAATTAATTAATCATTTGTCATTTCAATATAGTAAGAATTATTAGCCTTAATTAATTACAAAGCATTATTAAACAGTCACATAGTTAATTAATTATGTCTCATTCCAATCTATTAAGAATCATTAGTCTTTTCCTAATTACAAAGCATTATGAAACAGTCACATTCATTTCAAATTACAAAGTATCAACATTGGAAACAAGAGCTAATCAATGGCATAATTAATAACAATTCGTGGAGTGACATTAATTATTGGCACTCAGTGGCCAGCAAGTATTGAATAAAATCATCATTCAGTATTATTCAGATTATTACGAAGTCATTATTAAAAATCAGTTAATTACAGTCATAGCATTAATAATCATGGGCATTACAAGTACTCATTACAATAAACAGTGTTCCTCATTCAGTAGTATTCAGATCATTACAAAGGCATTATTAAAATCAGTTAATTACAGTCAAATCATTAGTAATCACAAGCATTATAAGTGGTAACATTACAACAAACAGTGTTCCTCCTTCAGTAGTATTCAGACCATTACAAAGTCATTATTAAAATCAGTTAATTACAGGCAAATCATTAATAATCACAGGCATTATACGTAGTATCATTATAATAGACAGTGGCAGTTATTAGCTAGTGACAAAGCATTATTTTGAATATAGTCTCATTAAGAGGTCATTACTCAAGTGACATGCTATTCAGAGTTGATCAGTATTATTCAGAATTTTCTCAAACTGGTATCACTATTTGGGACTGTTAATACATTTTATATTTTTGTTAGCAATGCATTGCTTTGGGATCGATAATTAATTGCTGAAACATAACACTATTTGCTTTTGACCTATTGCAGCAAATGAGGATAGGTAACGTCATTCGTCATGAGTCAGCTGTAGCAAGATTATGTAACAAGGCAGTACATGTGATCACATTTATAAATGATAAACACAAATGGGTAAAAAAGTAAAATGCAAGTACTAGAACAGGTATAATAAGTAACAGGTTTAGTAAGTATCATGAAAAACTTATCCTGGAAAAATTACAAAATGGATTATTAACCTGAAAGAAGAAACGCACACTATGCTGAAAAGTAGTGAACTTCGAATTAACAGGTAGTGAAATGTGTATAAAATGTGTTCCATAGCTGTCCTTTCCAAAACTTTCTGTCATCCTACTATGCAATGTAACACTTGCTGTCAAAGCAAACTGCAACAAATACTTAAATAACTACGTAGCATAAATACATAACTTCAACATTATCCTCATCTGTAAAAAAAAAAAAAAACTTCATTATCCATATCATCATAACTTCATTATTATCATCACCTGTAAAGAAAAACTTCATTATTCATAACATCATATCCTTCATCATTATTCATCAGTATTCATTATCATCTGCAAAAAATCACTTCATTACTCATTACATAACTATTCCTTATCTCTAGCATATTTCATCACTAAAACTAAGATATGTAGTTCAGTCTGACAGCCTGCATCAATCACCTTGTATTCTGAAAGAAAAAATTAGTTAAGACTGCTATTCTGTGATGAGTATAGTATAGTCTTGTTAATGCTTGTTAATCCTGATCCCTTTACTCTTCCTCATAAAGTTATTGCATCTCCTTTCGTTTATTCCGTAGGTGAAATTCCCATTTATGTTAAATTTATTTCTTAGAATCATCATTCCTTTCTGAAATTGATGAACAAAGATTAATGTCCTGCATTTAAATCATATACCCTCTAGATAATGACTGGTTTATGGTAACATAATTAACCCTACAGCATAACATGACAGAAAACGTAATATGTCAAAAACATTGACAGTGTTCAAAAACAAAATTATACACAGAATAATACAATGCAGCAGCAAAAAAAAATGTGAAACAGTCACGATGTTGAGATGTCATAAGGCAAAAAAAATGTCAAAGTCGACTGGTGTGTGTTATATCTTAACTATTTCATAGTCCATACAAACAAAACTGGAGTACAGTCACATACACCAAAAAATGGAAAATGTGCACGGTCTGATGTGTAACGACAAGAAAAGCGACCTGCTAACCTTACCTTGCCGGGCACTTGCCAAGAAAAAATACGATAATCATCAATAAGTAGTCACATAAATATAATTGCTTTAGTAAATGGCATCATAGTGTGTTGAATCATACAGTGGTTTCACTCAATAAACGGTTTAATGTTTGAGATATGGTGATTGCCTTTCGATTTTCTGGTTCTCAAAGTTTCGACGTGTACAACATTGGGGTGAGGGATGCTGCGAATCCGATATGGACCTGCGTATAGAAGTTCAAATTTACTGCACTTACCTTTTAATTTACTGGATAAATAGTGTGTACGTACTAGTATCTTCTGTCCAACGTGAAAGTCGCGGCGTGTACAAACCTGTTTTTGCTGTCTTCTCCGGCGCTCTGCGGCACGTTTGATGTTGTTCAGCGCAATGTCAATTATTTCGTGGTGTCGTAGGCGACGACTTTTGGGAAATTCTATTAATTCTTTAATTTTGTTCGGTGGTTCAACGTTTTTCAGTATAACAGTCGGAGATAGCATAGTGGATTCATTTGGTATGGAATTAATTACATCTTGGAATGAGAGTATGTATATATCCCAATCAATATGTCTTTTGTGGCAGTATATTCGGCACAGCTTACCAATTTCTTTCATTAATCTTTCACAAGGGTTCGAAGAAGCATGGTACTTGGATATATAAATCGGAGAAATGTTTCTGGCTCGTAACATGCGTGTCCATACGCTACTACGAAATTGAGATCCATTGTCAGAAATTACTTTCATTACATGCCCTACATGAAATAGAAAATGTTTTACAAATGCATTTGAAACAGTTTTGGCAGTAGCTTTGCGTAACGGAGTGAAAGTAACAAATTTTGAAGTGAGCTCAACAGCGACAAAGATGTAGCAAAAACATGGTAGTGAGGTCGGACATGTTCTTTTGTGTTCCGATTCTACTTTGTTACTATCCGTAATAGTTTGCACGTGTCAAAATTAATCATTTGCTGAAAAACATTTGTTTGTGTTTTGTGAGTGTCGTAAATTGGTAGTGACAGCAGAAGACAACACAGCTGACGGACAGAAGCATTAGCTCGCGCAGCTGACCAAAGCATGTGAAAGAAAAAAAAAAAAATACTATGTCTCGTAATGACGACGAAATGAAATTTTCAAATGCAACTTGTTGAATGTACATGACGCTGAAATTTGCTTTGCAGAAGTGGGTTGCTACGTCTTGCTGATTGTTGCTGAGAGAACGCGATAGTGCGTCTGCTATAACATTTTGTGTGCCGGGAATGTGAACAATCGTAAAATTAAATTCTTGCAAATAAAGTTTCCATCTGCTTAATCTATCGTGAGTAAATTTAGCTGAAAGCAAAAATTGTATCGCTCTGTGGTCTGTGTAGACGGTGGTGTGTCTGCCATAAAGAAAGTGCCGAAATCTCGTAAAAGCCCATACAACACATAATGTTTCCAATTCTGTAACAGAGTAATTTCGTTCAGCAGGTGACAAAATGCGGCTTGCAAATACGATGTTTTTAATTACTGTAGGACTATCTTCTTTGATTTCCTGGAAAATGTGTACGCCTAAAGCGGTGTTGGAACTGTCGGTGGCAATGGAAAAATTTCTAGTAAGATCTGGGTGCGATAAAAGTGGAGCATTCAACAAAGCATGTTTCAAATAACATTCTCGTGAACAAAATTCTGCGTGTCAAAAGTAATGTTTGCGTTACTGTAATATGCAATCTGTGCTGTATCTGGTTAAAATCTATCGTACGTGTTATTATTTACGGGAGAATGTTGTGGCATATCCATTATATGAACTGTTCTGTTATTTCTTACTGACGTGTTACGCTATAGATGACACCTATTGTCTGTTTCATTCATCATAATATGTTGTTGCTGATGTTCTTGCTGCTGAAAAGATCGACTGCTATTAAATGTACGCTGAAAATTGTGCTCGTTATTTTTACGTCTGTCATGATAGTAATTTCTATACTGCGCATTGCGATACGAATTGAAATGAAGTGTGTTGTCTGTACGTAGTTATTTCTTTGCTGCTGTGCGTTACTATTTGTTGTAGCTGAGACTATACATGCACGCGGCGAAACATTAAAGTTTGGTTGACCTTGTAGACTGCATTGTTGGTTAGGTATGCTAAGCGGCTGACTTTCATGCTATTGTGGTGAAAAACATCTATTGTTACAAAAATATGGTTCCGACTGCTCAAAATTTTATACATACTGATGATTACGATTTTATCTGTTATTTAAGTTCTCGTGATTCTGGAGTGCCTAATGAAAATTGTCACATTCGGTAAAAGATTTGTCGTATCCGGTTTTCATTACATACGTTTCTTAATACTAGGTAGAGCAATAGTTAAAGAGCAATTTTGATAGATATAAAGGATAGTAGAAGAAAAGGCAGCAGTGCAGAAAACTAAAGATGAAACAGCACTACTACAGCTCGGGGCCCTATGCTCGCTACGGCACATATTCATTAAAGCGTAATGAATCCCCTGAGGTCTATTACGCACTGCAAATAAATTTTAGCTTTAGCGTTGCAGGCAATGGCGGTAAAATTCCAAAACCAAATTGTTGTAACCATGTTAATTCAGATTTCTGCATAATAGATAATGCTGATGAAAATACAATAGCAAATTGTCGCCTCAGATTCAAAGCTAGCTTCTGCATTACAGGTAATAGCGGTGCATGTACAAAGATAAATTGTCGTATACTGTGTAAATCGTTTATCTGTGTTCTGTCATTATTAAATTCCTTACATTTTCTTGCGGATAAAAATTGCTCATAATCTATGTTCTCGTCACCGAATTTGAGAACACGTTCAGGTTTGTGTGTGAATCTGTTCGTCTGTGTCATTTCGTATTTCAAGTTACATAGCTTTTCAGATTTTAAGTCGCGTGATTTTTCGGATTTTACGTCTCGTAGTCTCTGTAAATTGCTCACATTATACACGCTGCGTGAGTCTGGCACATGTTCATAAAGTGGCGGTTTCTGTGACGTATTGTTAACTGAAATAGTCTTTAATTCTGTTACTTTAATGCTTTCGACATTTTGGTTGTTCTGTCGTGCAAATTTCTCGTCAACTGCCGTGTTCGGAGTGTGTGAAACTTCCACTGACTCTAAATTAACCTCGTCGCGTATCTGTACTGCGTTTTTAGGGCATTGTTCAGTAATGGCATTAACTTCGTGTATCTGTGTTGAGTTTGCTGAATATTGTTCAGTGACTGCATTAATCTTGTCTTTATGTGATTCTGTTGTGCTTACACGTGTGCTACTTAATTCTTGTGCAACAGTGCCAACTTCTTCATTACTGTTATTAGCACAAGTCTTAGTATCTACACGTAATTGTTCTTTAATGTCCTGGCATTGAACGGTAATAGCTGTATTCTGTTCACTAACTTGTCTGCTCCGTTCGTTAAGGTTGTCTTGTTTTTCGTTCGTCAGTTTGAAACTTTCATTAATTAGTTCGCGAAATTGTTTGTTCCGTTCATCAAGTTTTTCATGAAGTTGTTTATACTGTTCATTAAGTTGTTTGAAACCATCATCCATTATTTCCTTCCGCTGTTTGTACTGTTCATCAAGTTCGTTCCTAAACTGTAGCATTATTGCCATAAATTGATCCAAAGTAATATTACCCACTCTATCAACTGTGCTGTTTGATTGTGTACCTGCAACTGTCGCGCTAAATGAATCCGTCGAATTTTCAGTACACTGACCATTTTCATTCGAAAAACTTGTCTGCACATTATTTGAATTTTCTAAATCGGGTGTGTTAAGCTCGGCAGCGCTCATTACAATAGAGCGTCCCGCGTCATCGATTGTCGACAAATCAACAGAGGACATAACCGAGTTCGTTTGTTCATCATTAGGGTAAAAGTCATCATTAGTGGTTGGAATACACTGATTGTTAGTGAACGCAGGATTGTCATCATTACACTGCGTGTCACAATTACTATCGGTCACGCTGTTTAAGTCGGTAATTTCATTCAAAATACCTCGCGATACACTATTCACAGTCTTTCGCGGCATTTTTGCAACAGTCACAAATATTCACAAAACAATAAGCACAAATGCAAAAGCAACACACAAATACAATAGAGCAACGAATTGCCGTTGACCTGTAGAAAAAAAAGTTACAAGTTAATAAAAGCGTTGCGCCAAATCCTAATTATATCTAAGCAAACAAGAGCAGATATCTGACTGTTGTTCAAAAGACTCTCAACGAAATACGATCCTGGACTGGGTGTCGCCAAGTGTAACCTCCCCACCGCAATTTTAAAAGAAAATAAAGCAATACTTAATACAAATGGGAGCCGAGTGTAACCTCCCCACAAAATTTTAAAAGAAAAGGACGATACTAATTAGAAATGCTGATGGACATTGCTCTATGCGTAACCTGCCCACAATGAAATGTACTGACAATGGCAACAAAAATGTGAAATTCGCAATCTGACTCAAATATAATTTCTTCACAAAAATTAAAGTCCGTTCAGTGACAAGAAAATACAATTAAACCGAAATATCGGTCTTTGGCCCTGTGTAAAACAATCAGAATTAAAGTCTTACCTCAGAATAAATGGATGTCACATATCTGCTCTTGTTGTTGCGCACCGCTTGGAGGAACTGCATTGCAAATAATAATATTCTCTTTTTTTGTGATTTTAGTGGAATTTTTCTTCAAAAGAAGTGGAATGAAATGGGAAGTGCAACGAAATCTTGAGTTCAATAAAAAATTAAATTTTTGAGAAAATGCTTTTGAAATAAAAAATTATTATTGTTGGGAGACTTGTTGGATAATAATTACCATAAATAAAATTTTTCATTATCTAATGATTATATTAATTAACAGTATACCTTATTCCTCATCTTGACCAGTGTTGCCGACCGCCTACATCACACAACCGCACTGGGCTGCTACTACTGACCGACCGCTCTGCATGACGACTAAACCGAGCTACCGACTCGCAACGACTAAACTGACAGACTCGCAACGACAGACTGACAGACTCGCAACGACAGACTACTGCTACTGACTGAGAACCGCTCGCAATACTCGCGCGGTCAAGCGCATACTCTCTGGTCACAGATGCTACAATGCCTCGCCATCGCTGCAATGTTACATACGTGTTTCAATATCTAGTGACTTTGCTACGAAGCGGTGTCACATACACTTGGCACAGACAAGAGGCCTAACAGACGCTCTGCAGTGGAGGGCCTTAGGAAGAATGGAAGCACGACAGTCGCAAACTGATGTGGTCCGATGGCTTAATGTGAATCGTTCTGTTGGTTCTCGGTTTTGGCCACAAGCGTCTTCTAACCAAACTGCGTGCCTATGGAATATCGCCTCACTTGTGCGACTAGATTCGTGATTTCCTATCAGAAAGGTCACAGTTCATAGTAATAAACGTGAAGTCGTCGAGTAAAACAGAAGTAATATCCGGCTTTACCCAAGGAAGTGTTACAGGCCCTCTACTGTTCCTGATCTATATTAACGACATAGGAGACAATCTGACTAGCCCTCTTAGATTCTTTGCAGATGCTGCTGTCATTTACCGTCTTGTAAAGTCGATGACGAAAATGAATTGTAAAATGATTTAGATAAGATATCTGTATGGTGCGAAAAGTGCCAATTGACCCTGAATAAAGAAAAGTGTGATGTTATCCACATGAGTACTAAAAGAAATCCGCTAAATTTCGATTACGCGATAAGTCACACAAATTTTAAGGCTTTAAATTCGACTAAATACTTACGGATTACAATTACAAAAAACCTAAGTTGGAACGATCACATAGACAATGTTGTGAGTAGAGCAAACCAAAGACTGCGATTCATTGGCAGAATACTTAGAAGGTGCAACAGCTCTACTAACTCTACTAAAGAGACTGCTTACACCATACTTGTACGCGCTATTTTGGAGTATTGTTGTGCGGTGTGAAGACTGACGGATGACATCGAAAAAGTACAAAGAAGGGCAGTTCGTTTTGTATTATCGCTACAGATATGATACGTGAATTGGTGTGGCAATGAAACTTCCTGGCAGATTAAAACTGTGTGCCCGACCGAGACTCGAACTCGGGACCTTTGCCTTTCGCGGGCAAGTGCTCTACCATCTGAGCTATCGAAGCACGACTCACGCCCGGTCTCACAGCTTTACTTCTGCCAGTATCTTGTCTCCTACCTTCCAAACTTTACAGAAGCTCTCCCGCGAACCTTGCAGAACTAGCACTCCTGAAAGAAAGGATACTGCGGAGACATGGCTTAGCCACAGCCTGGGCGATGTTTCCAGAATGAGATTTTCACTCTGCAGCGGAGTGTGCGCTGATATGAAACTTCCTGGCAGATTAAAACTGTGTGCCCGACCGAGACTCGAACTCGGGACCTTTGCCTTTCGCGGGCAAGTGTTCTACCATCTGAGCTACCGAAGCACGACTCACGCCCCGTCTCACAGCTTCACTTCTGCCAGTATCTCGTCTCCTACCTTCCAAACTTTACAGAAGCTCTCCCGCGAACCTTGCAGAACTAGCAGTCCTGAAAGAAAGGATACTGCGGAGACATGGCTTAGCCACAGCCTGGGGGATGTTTCCAGAATGAGATTTTCACTCTGCAGCGGAGTGTGCGCTGATATGAAACTTCCTGGCAGATTTAAACAGGCTGTGGCTAAGCCATGTCTCCGCAGTATCCTTTCTTTCAGAAGTCTGACAGCCGATCAGTTCCAGTCATTTCACTAGGAAGTAGGTACATGGCTAGTGTTGTCTGTAGTTGAACTATGCCTAGACAGTGAGTACGCCGGTTCGATAGCGTCTGCATTGTTACTTCGTGCTAGGAAAGGCTCTCAACAAGGGAATTATCCAGGCGTCTCGGAGTGAACCAAAGCGATGTCGTTCAGACATGGAGGGGATACAGAGAGACATAAAATGCCGTTGACATGCCTCGCTCAGGCCGCCCAAGGGCTACCACTGCAGTGGATGACCGCTACTTACGGATTATGGTTTGGAGGAACCGTGACAGCAACGTCACCATGTTGAATAACGCCTTTTATCCATCCACAGGATGTCGTGTCGCGACTCAAACTGAACACAATAGGCTGCATGATGCGCAACTTCACTTTCGGCGTCTATCGCAAGGTCCATCTTTGCGACCACGACACCATGCAGCGCGGTACAGATGGGTCCAATAACGTGCCGAATGGACCGCTCAGGATTGGCATCACGTTCTCTCCACCGATGAGTGTCGCATATGCCTTCAACCAGACAATCGTCGGAGACTTGTTTGGAGGCAACCCGGTCAGGCTGAACGCCCTAGACACACTGTCCAGCGAGTGCAGCAGTGGAGGTTCCCTGCTGTTTTGACGAGGCATTATGTGGAGCCGACGTACGCCGCCGGTCATGGAAGGAGCCGTAACGGCTGTACGATATGTGAATGCATTCTCCGACCGATGGTGCAACCATATCGGCAGCATATTGGCGAGGCATTCGTCTTCGTGGACGACAATTTGCGCCCCCATCGTGCACATCTTGTGAATGACTTCCTCCAGGATAACGACATCGCTGGACTAGAGTGGCCAGCATATTCTCCGGACACGAACTCTGTCGAACATGCCTGGGATAGACTGAAAAGGGCTGTTTTGGACGTCGTGACCCACCAACCTGTCTGGGGCATCTACGCCGAATCGCCATCGAGAGTGAGACAATCTGGCCCAAAAGTGCCTTGATGAGCTTGTGGATAGTATTCCACGACGATTACAGGCTTGCATCAAGAGGACGTGCTACTGGGTACTAGAGGTACCAGTGTGTAAAGAAATCTGGACCACCACCTCTGAAGGTCTCGCTGTATGGAGGTACAGCATGCAATGTGTGGTTTTTATGAGCAATAAAAAGGGCGGAAATGATGTTTATGTTGATCTGTATTCCAGTTTTCTGTACAGGTTCCGGAACTTTCGGAACCGAGGTGATGCAAAACTTTTTTTGATGTGTGTATGATACAGCAGATTCCTAAAAATGATACAGTGTCGCCTGGGGCTCAGCCACGCGCCTCACAGAGGTATCCCGCTGGTTGCCGCCCTTCCCACACAACCAGGGGAGGCCATACCTCCAGTTGCAAACTCATTACTTTCTCCAGACAAAAAAGAAGTAGACCAAAGCAGAAGAGCCAGAAAGCTATGCTTGTGATAAAAGCTGTGGCAAGCATGGAGTTAAAAAAGGAAACTGAGTAGACTAATTGTGATATCTCTTTGAAGAATAATGACAGTACAGATAAATGTCAATCCCTTTGGAGAATTCACATCAGTTCTTGGATAAATTTCGAGGAGGAAAGTTGAATAATTCATACAGCTACAGACATGTCTGCTGCAAACAAAAAGTGCTGGAAAATTACCTAAGCTCTAGAGTTTGTGGACAAAGACTTAAATGAAAAAGACATTTCTCTTGCCAATAAGAGTGTAGTTATAGGGAAACTGGCCATCCCTCATGTTAATATTGGAGTGGGAAATATTCCAGGAGCAATTTTATTTGTGTTTACTGGACGTGCTGGTGATCATGGAAAAAATAAGACAGTAATCTTCTTTTGTGTATATTTTATTTTTGCATGCGTGTCAATATATTAAAAATAATCGTTAACAGTTCGAACCCATTGGTGGTTGACTTTATAACGCTATAAGCAGGAGAAGCAAATAAATTTCTATAGTTCACTGTGGCGTATGTTTTACGCTATAAATATCTTAAAAATAAACATCATAGCAAAATCTCAGCTATACGTATGTATTGTTGTGAGTGTGTTCTCTGTCATTTGTAAGACCACAAACTTCTTTCTTCAGTGATCATAACAACATCACATGTGATCACATTTTGGACCAGCCATATCATATTACGGATTTCAGTTAAAAATTAATACAATGTTTTTATTTTTTCTAGTCTACATTCGTAACTTTAAGGAATTAAATGTAGCGACATGATAAAGCGGCTTACACTCTCTTAACATTTTCAGTTTATTTCTAGCATTTATTATTTTTCTTTCAATAATACAAGTTTTGTGATTTTGAATCATATTGTGGTCACTTTACTCAATACAATTTTTTTAAGTTTCTGAGATAATATCGAATAGTAAAGCAGCATGAAATCAAAGAGTCTCGAAAACACAAAGAAATTCTAGAAAATCACAAGCTATGTTTAACACGGGGCTGTACTCAGTTGTTCGCTTGTGGGCTAGACCACTTGGATGGACTTGCAGTCTCGCCGGTTACGCAGAGTATTCTAGTCACGAAAAGGAATTTGAGTAAGGCAAGATGTAAAGCGAAAGGCCCTCCACTAAGGCAAAAAAAAAAAAAAAAAAAGGAAACAGAATCTTCAACTTCCCTAACGACGTAAGGAAATAGCGTTCCCCTCATCTACACGCTGACTTAACCGTACTCTGCAACTGCCGTACGTTACAATCAGGAGCGAGAGCAAAATATATTTGGGGAAGGGGGACAGAAGCGAAAAATAAACGCTCATTACCCGTTTCACCCTCCCCCTTTCAAATTAGCATTTGTCTCTGTTTGGTGCACTGCAGATGTGATTTAGTGAGCGTTCCTAGATGCGACATTGAAATCAGTTTTCTATACTGTGGGTCACTATGTATTTGTACGTTCGCGCACGTCGCTTTTGTCAAGAGTCTTCTTCTCATCTGTCGGCTTCTGTAGATACATGTTGTTATTGTGGTCTTCAGTCCTGAGACTGGTTTGATGCAGCTCTCCATGCTACTCAATCCTGTGCAAGCTTCCTCATTCCCAGTACCTACTGCAACCTACATCTTTCTGAATCTGCTTAGTGTACTCATCTCTTGGTCTCCCTCTACGATTTTTACCCTCCACGATGCCCTCCAATGCTAAATTTGTGATGCCTCAGAACATGTCCTACCAACCGGTCCCTTCTTCTTGTCAAGTTGTGCCACAAACTCCTCTTCTCCCCAATTCTGTTCAATACGTCCTCATTAGTTATGTGATATACTCATCTAATATTCAGCATTCTTCTGTAGCACCACATTTCGAAAACTTCTATTCTCTTCTTGTCCAAACTATTTATCGTCCATGTTTCACTTCCATACATGGCTGCACTCCATACAAATACTTTCAGAAACGACTTACTGACACTTAAATCTATACTCGATGTTAACAAATGTCTCTTCTTCAGAAACGCTTTCCTTGCCATTGCCAGTCTACATTTTATATCCTCTCTACTTCGACCATCATCAGTTATTTTGCTCCCCAAATAGCAAAACTCCTTTACTACTTTAAGTGTCTCATTTCCTAATGTAATTCCCTCAGCATCACCCTTAATTCGACTACATTCCATTATCCTCATTTTGCTTTTGTTGATGTTCATCTTATATCCTCCTTTCAAGACACTGTCCATTCCGTTCAACTGCTCTTCCAAGTCCTTTGCTGTCTCTGACAGAATTACAATGTCATCGGCGAACCTCAAAGTTTTTATTTGTTCTCCATGGATTTTAATACCTACTCCGAACTTTTCTTTTGTTTCGTTTACTGGTTGCTCAATATACAGATTGAATAGCATCGGGGAGAGGCTACAACCCCGTCTCACTCCCTTCCCAACCACTGCTTCCCTTTCATGTCCCTCGACTGTTATAACTGCCATCTGCTTTCTGTACAAATTGTAAATAGCCTTTCGCTCCCTGTATTTTACCCCTGCCACCTTCAGAATTTGAAAGAGAGATACATACCCGCAGCAAAATTCACTTTCTCTAAGCATTTCAGCAATCTTCTTACGTTAGCAGTTGTTCCGTCATCAACCCTAAAGCTGGATTGATGTAGTTCACCTTTCCTGTTGTTTATCAGCTACCCTCTCAATTTCAGAGTAACTGCTACATCGTACATAGCCAGTGGTCTGTCAGATACTCGCAACACTACGACCCCTTCATTCAACCATCTCTTCAACTGAAGTTGCGATTCGTGTCGTAGTTTGTCCAGAACTATTTTCTCTCTCCGTTTCATTATGTAGTTTATTATACTTTTTTTCTCGATCACTCTGAGACAGAATTTTTCTGAAGTGTTTTGTATACAGGGTGGTCAGAACGGGGCGGAAAAGATTGTAATGGTGTTGTAGTATAGATTGTGCTGAGAAATAATTGTTCAGAAGAGAATTCGGTATGTTGCGCCGCTTCTGAAGTCAGCCAATCAGGCCATTGCGCGCTCAGTTTTAAGCGGCCCGCCAGACCCAATATTAGTGTCAGCTGTTCTCATACAGTAGATGATGGCGCACGAGACTGCCCAGCCTCTGGCTCTGGTTCGATCCTTACTACAGTCCAGTGTTCAATTTTCGTGTCGCTCCCTTATTCGGTTTTAGGAAACCAAACAAAGAACACGTTTGGCGACACCGTTTCTGGTGGGCCGTTTGAATTTGCGCATCCAACGGCCTGACTGGCTAACTTCAATGCTAATTAACTCAGAAACGCCGCGTCGCACGGCATTTTTCTTAACAATTTTTTTCAGCGCAACCTACTCTGCAACACCCTACAAGCTTTCCAGACTGTTCCTAACCACCCTCTATATACAGGGTGTAACCAGCAACTGTTTACAATATATGTCGAGACGAACAATTTGATGTAGGACCCTTGTATGACAAGCCGGGAAACAACCTCAAATTGGTCTACAGAAGTCATCCAAGCTACAGTTCGTGCACATCACGTTAGGTTTTGGAATATCCTCTCTCCTTCTGACGTTACAGCAAACGAGGTGGCGCAGTGGTTAGCACCCTGGATTCGTACTCGGTAGGACGACGATTCAAATCTACGTCCAGTCAACCCGATGTAGGTTTTCTGTAACTTCCCTAAATCACTCCATCCAAATGCTATGACGGTTGCTTTGAAAAGGAACGCCCAGTTTCTTTGCCCAACCTTGAAACAATCCGAGCTTGTATTCCGTCTCCAATGAGCTAGATGTCGACAGGACGTTAAATCTTAATCTACCTTCTTTGCTTTCTCCTACGTCACCCGTTGTGAACTCGACGTTTGTGTAAATTTTACTTGTGTTTTATGAACTGTAACAACGTGAAATTAACAATTAAATCTTTTTTATGAGACCTTGTTACTACGAAAGACCTACATCAGAATGGTTGTGCCTCGAATTTGAGCGTCGCCCTCCCCAATGCGAGTCCAGTGCTCTTATTACGAGATTATTGTGCCTGTAAGGGATAAGTTCAGATCGAACTGAAAACATGTTTCGTTTTGGCATAACGCGTTTAAAAGCCTTTTTTGTTTCATTACCCTCACAGGGAAGCTTAACTTACTAATGTTAATAGAAGCCGCTTAAGAGGGCGACAGGGTATCCAACATCTTTGGCGGTGCGCATGCACTGCACCAAAGATGGATTCTGTAGGCCAATTTCTGGTTGTTTCCCATCTTGACAGACCACAAGTGTCCTGCATCAAATTATTCTTCTCGACTTCTACAGCTCTGTGGTACGTTGTAAACAGTTACCGCTTGTAGCGTACGTACAATTAACATTTTCTAGACTATATGAAATACGCAAGCAACGGCCTTGCCGCAGTGGATATACCGGTTCCCTTGAGATCACCGAAGTTAAGCGCTGTCGGGCGTGGTCGGCACTTGGATGAGTGACCATCCAGGTCGCCATGCGCTGTTGCCATTTCTCGGGGTGCACTCAACCTCGTGATGCCAATTGAGGAACTACTTTACCGAATAGTAGCAGCTTCGGTCAAGAATACCATTATAACGACTGGGAGAGCGGTGTGCTGACCCCACGCCCCTCCTATCCGCATCCTCTACTGAGGATGACACGGCGGTCGGATGGTCCCGGTAGGCCACTCGTGGCCTGAAGACGGAGTGCATATTAAATATGTAAATTCGTATGTATTAAAGATTCGTACATTTATATTTTCTCTCGTATGTGTGCTTTGTCAAGAAAGATTAATAACTGTGTAAAGTAAGAGGAACCGACAGTCGAAGACGGGTGGAAGGAGAAATTGGAGAATTTAGAGTTGGCATGAGATTTTCCCGATATCGAGTAGGCTGTATGAAAATACGCTTTTGAATGTCTCAAGCACTAACAATGAAAAACATGTGTAAAGTTGGAATGAAGAACGTGTGATTCCAGACTAAAACTGTTCAGATACCAAAAAGCGATTTGTGGGCGAGCTACTGCATAAACGATGGAACAATATGGTGTAATATTTAATTATGTTGAGTCATTATTGATTACTAAGGCATAGCACATCCAGCTGCTTTGTGCGTCTTTTCTGTTTTAGTAAAGGATCACACCCATACATCTACAAAGGATCATTCAACTGCCCTCCCTATGAGTTTTATGCAACGCACAGTGCCTTTGTAAACGATGTACATGATTTTCATATTAACTCGCTTGCTACTTGCAAACTACTAGTCCTACAGGAAAAAGAATGGGACCTTTCTATACAAAAATTAATGGAGTTAAATGTGGCACTGAGATATATTTTCGCTGCAGGCCACCGTTTTCAAGTTATTCAGGAAAAACGCGCTTGAAGATCATTTTTGTACGTTTTTCTGGAATAATTCGAAAACTAGCGAACGAGTCCCTCAATTTAACCACATTACATTTCCTACAAATTATGTAGGACTAACAGCACGTAGCGAGGGAGAAAACATGAAAATCTTTTGCATGGTATTTGAAGGCACTGCAGGTTGCATAAAACACATTAGTAGCTGCAGCTGAATCATCTTGTACACCGGGCATTGTGATGAAATTCTGAAAATCGGCGAATTTGAGCAAACTGTAAATATTAATGCCACCTAGATATTCCTTCCCACAATAGTCTGATTTTATTTGCACTCTGCAGAAAAGCTGTTTGATTCAAGACAATTTGCCACCCAAGAATGTCAATAATTATTTTACTGTATATTCACTTAAAGCCAAGATATGGGTCACGCCATTTTAGCCAAAGCAACGAAGAAAGAGACTGCAGCGTGACCTGCTGCAAAATATATTTGCCTGAACTTGATAATAACTGTATAGTATGAAATTAACGCTATATGTCACACAACACATAATGTCGTCATGGTAACTTCCAAAACACAAATTCAAAACTACTTTCTATTTCGGTAACAAGTCGTAAATTATTTACCCATGGTCTGAAAAACTACATTTGTCACTTTCGAGGCTATTCAAATTCCGTAGAATCTAGTACATTCTCACGTAGCCTTTTCTCAACAACTGTAAAACTGACACTTTGACTCTTGACCCACGTAATACTTAAATTGTATCTTTTCCCTGAAAAGGCAGTGCCAGTACTTAAAAATGAGGCAGTGATTGGTAGAATCTACCATTAACAATTCTGCCTATAAATCTGGTGAGGCTGAAATCGTTCCCGAATCGCAATACAGTTATCGGTATTTTCTGTGATGCTGCATTATTATTTCCGTAACGATTATGACGGCGAAACAAGCACGAGCACTCTATGTTAACACCACTTCAGAAAATCCCTTTCATCTGAAAACTTAGATGAAGTTTAACGTACTGCTAGAATGACAGTTTAAATGTAATTAATGTAAGTATTAATACACTCGATGTTCGCCAGACTATAACACGAACAAGGACATCTTTAATAGACAGTGCCGTAAATACAGCATAAATCATTTCATCTACATCTCCATTAACACTCTGAAAGCCGCCTGCAGGTGTGTAGCGGGGGGTACAACTGATACCACTAAGTGATCCCCCCCTTTCCTGCTCTTGTCGCGACCGGCGCGTGGGAAGAATGGCTGCCGGTATGTCTCTGTATAAGCACTAATTTCTCTACTTTTCTCAGCGTGGTCATTTGGCGAGAAGTATGTGGGAGGAAGTAATATGCCGTCCGACCCTTTCCCGAAAGTGCTCCACCCATATTTCAGCAGTAAACTTATCGTGATTCACAAAGCCTGCCTTAGAGCATCTGGCACTGGAGTTTGCTGAGTATCTCTGTAACGTTCTTGTGCCAACGCGCCACTCTTCGTTGGATCTCTCTCTCTCTCTCTCTCTCTCTCTCTCTCTCTCTCTCTTCGGTCAATCCTACCTGGTAAGGATCAGAGATTGATGAAAAATACTCAAGAACCGGTCGAACAAGCGCCTTGTTAGCCATTTCCTTCGTGGACGAGCTACATTCCATTAAAATCCTTCCATGAACCTCAGTCGGGGTTTCTGTTATTCCTCCTAATTTTTTATAAGGTCATTCCACTTAAGATCGCTCTGGATAGTTCCCCACTAGGTCCGCAGCTCGTGGTCTAGCAGTAGCGTTCTCGCTTCCCGAGCACGGGGTCTCGGGTTGGATTCCCGGCGGGGTCAGGGATTTTCACCTGTCCCGAGACGACTGGACGTTGTTGTGTCGTCTTCATCATCGTCATTCATCCCCATTATAGTCGGAGGAGGGCAACGGCAATCCGCCTCGGACCTTGCCTAGTACAGTGGTGCGGATCTCCCGCATCGTTCCCCTACGCTCTGCCAAGAAGCATGGGGCTTCATTCCAGTTACTCCTAGATATTCAATGGTACATACTGTTTCCATGAATTTGACATAAAAAGTGTAGTTGCACAATAGCGGATTTCTTTTCCTACATGTGCATGATATTTTACATTTATTTACGTTCGGGCACCCCTTTCCTTTCTTAAACGGCTCAAAATATCGAAACGAGATTTTTGGCAAATGATATTAGGCAGAGCGGCACGAAGCTTTGTTTTCTGGGTAGCATTCTTAACTGTTGTACTAACTGAGATACTGAAGCAAGTACTTTTTTGATGAAACGGCATATTTTAACGGCATTCGAAAGCTTCTTAAAAGATGAGTACAGTGATACGATTGTTAACGTTGGCGTCGAAACCATCCGCCAAAGTATCCTAGAAATGTGATACCATTGAAAGGCAAGGCAGCCAGGGTCTATTCCGACAAGTGTGGCTATCATGACAGGCTACATCCTTGTACCATGTCTTTCTACTATTTTCTTGTTTCCACTAAGGCTGTTCGCTTAACCAGGATTGTGTACACACATTTGAAAGGTTTTTCCTAAGCCTGTTCTGATATATTTGATTTCAAAAATGGTTGAAATGGCTCTGAGCACTATGGGACTCAACTGCTGAGGTCATTAGTCCCCTAGAACTTAGAACTATTTAAACCTAACTAACCTAAGGACATCACAAACATCCATGCCCGAGGCAGGATTCGAACCTGCGACCGTAGCGGTCTTGCGGTTCCAGACTGCAGCGCCTTTAACCGCACGGCCACTTCGGCCGGCTGATATATTTGAAGTTAACATACAAACTGAATCAGCTGCCCCTACCTACAGGTTTTATGCAACCCACAACGCCTTCAAATACCACATGCAATATTTTTATATTCTCTCTCTCACTACATGCAGGCTATTAGTCCTACAGCAAAAATGAATGGGATTTTTTTGCAGCAAATTTAATGCAATGCAGCATGTTATCTTCTGATCACCAATTTTGATCCCCACTGTAGTATATTTGCCGGCCGGAGTGGCCGAGCGGTTCTAGGCGCTTCAGTCTGGAACCGCGCGATCGCTACGGTCGCAGGTTCGAATCCTGCCTCGGGCATGGATGTGTGTGATGTCCTCAGGTTAGTTAGGTTTAGGTAGTTCTAAGTTCTAGGGGACTGATGACCTCAGCTGTTAAGTCCCATAGTGCTCAAAGCCGTTTGTAGTATATTTGCGAAATTGATCTATAGCTTCCTGGACTTAAGCACTGAATATAAGGGGAGAGAGAGAGAGAGAGAGAGAGAGAGAGAGAGAGAGAGAGAGATAGAGAGAGAGAGAGAGAGAGACAGACAGAGAGAGAGAGCACATCGCTGTGTCACGCTTTTTCTAATTTTTTCTTCTTGTTCCTCACAAAAATTCGTAATGAAAGCCACTTCGTTCTTATACACTGAAGAGCCACAGAAACTGGTACACGTGCCTACTATCGTGAAGGGCCCCCGGGAGCACATACAAGTGCCCCAACACGATGTGGCATGGACTCGACTAACGTTTAAAGTACTGCTGGTGGGAACTAACACGATGAATCCTGCAGGGCTGTCAATAAATCAGTAAGAGAACGAAGGGGTGGAGATCTCATCTGAACAGCATGTTGCAAGGCATCCCATATATGCTCAATAATGTTCGCGTCTGGGGAGCTTGGCGGCCAGCGAAATTGTTTAGACTCAGAAGAATGTTCCTGGAGCTACTCTGTAGCAATTCTGGACGTTTGAGGTGTCGCATTGTCCTGTTGGAACTGCCTAAGTCCATCGGAATGCACAATTGACATGAATGGATGCAGGTGATCAGACATGATGCTTACGTAGGTGTCCCTGTCAGAGTTGTATCTAGACGTATCAGCGGTCACATGTCACTCCAACTGCACGCGCCCCATACCATTACAGAGCCTCCACCAGCTTCAACAGTCCCCTGCTGACATGCAGAATCCATGAGGTTGTCTCCATATCCGTACACGTCCATCCGCTTGATACAACTTGAAACGAGACACTTCCGACCAGACAACATGTTTCCAGTCATCAACAGTCCAATGTCGGTGTTGACGGGCCCAGACGAGGCGTAAAGCTTTCCGTCGTGCAGCCATCAAGAGTACACGTGTGGGCCTTCGGCTCCGGAAGCCCATAACGACGATGTTTAGTTGAATGGTCCGCACGCTTGACACTTGTTGATGGCCCACCATTGAAATCTGCAGCAATTTGAGGAAGGGCGGCACTTCTGTCACGTTGAACGATTTTCTTCAGTCGTCGTTGGCCCCATTCTTGGAGGACCTTTTTCCGCCCGTAGCGATGTCGGAGATTTGATGTTTTCCGGATTCCTGATGTTCACGGTTAACTCGTGAAATGGTCGAGCGAGAAAATCCCGACTTCGTCGTAACCTCGGAGACAGCGCGTACGCCGACTATAAAATCACGTTCAAACTCACTTAAATCTTGATAACGTGCCGTTGTAGATGCAGTAACCGATATAAAAACTGCGCCAGACACTTTTTGTCTTACATAAGCGTTGCCGACCGCAGCGCCGTATTCTGCCTGTATACATATCTCTGTATTTGAATAAGCAAGCTTATAGCAGTTTCTTTGGCGCTTCAGTGTAGATGCTGAGTATCAGCCACACATGTCTTTGTACTTTAGACCAGTTTTGTTGAGCACTCTGACCATCTCTTGCCGGATAACATTATCAAAAGCCTTTCTCAGGTCTACAAAGGCAATACGCAGTGAAAAGAATCCGGACTCCCTGAGTAATGTGGAATTGACCACCAGATGTCAGGAGAGGTGGACCAGCCAGTACAAAAGCAGGCGGAGAGCATTGCGCTGTCAGCAGGAGAGCACGGACAACGTAATAGGTCGATGAGGGGAGAGCAGTGGCCTCGAACGTGGCCTGGCCGTTGGATGTCACCTGAGTAACAAATCAATCAGGGACGTTTCAGCCCTTCTAAAGTTGCCCACGTCGACTACTGGTGGTGCGATTCTGAAGTGGGAAAGCGAAGGAATAACCACAGCCAAACCAAACCAGGCAGGCGGCATGTACTGGCGGACAAAAGCCGTCGAGTATGGCGGAGGCAGTTGTAAAGAAAATCGCTTGAAATCAGTGGAACGAATTACTGGTTGTTCCAGTGTGCTCCGAGCAATCCAGCTACCACAGTTACTTTGCATAGGGAGTTTAAAGGAATAGCGTACAGTGGTGGAGCAGCTCCTCATAAGCCTCACGTTTCCCAAGTTATGGTAAGCGACGCTGAGGTGGCGTAAACAGCGGCGCCACTGGTCAGTGGATGACTGGAAACGGGTGATTTGGAGTGCTGTGGCAATTTGGATTTGTGAACGCCTGGAGAACATTGCCGTCCCTCACGTGTAGTGATGAGGTGGTGTTACGGTGTCTCTCGTGGTTGTGATGTGCTCCCCTTATTGAGCTTAGGAAAATCTAAATACGGAAGGCTGAAAACTCATTTAACTTAATAGTATCGTGCACTGTGTACAGCATGGGTATCATTCCTACAATGCACACTCTCACAATGCAGCATCATGAGGCAAGGGTTTGTGAACAGTAACATTCTTCAAACGGACTTGCCTGCCCAGAGTCGCGACCTTAACCTGACAGAACACCTTTGGGGTACATAAGAGCGTCGACCTCAATGTCATACACCACTATCGTCTCTAATTTTCGCGTACCGGTCTAACTGTGTTGGTGAGGCGGTAGATGTCACTGCAATTCGCTTTGGACGTGTGGCGATGGGACTTGTGGTCCCGTACCACCCTCTGACGGTGATGGTACTGTATGAATCAGGCACAAAAATTTTGCCTAACATAGGCGGATGATGTGGCGGTGGGACTTGTGCGCCAGGGCAGGGGTGGGATGCCGACTCGGACTCTAACTGCGCAAGTAATTTATACAACTCTAAGCTATATTATGACTGCGAGAGACAGGTTTTCTGCGACTCGTGATGTAAAGACTGTGGATGTAATGTGGGACATTACGTGTACAATGGACTTACTTCTGATTGAGACTTGCGGAGAGTAGGATAGCAGTGGAATTGTAATTAGCGACATTGTTGTAAGCTGCTATTTTGAATACCGAATGTAATTTAATTAATTACGATAACATTTAGTTTCATAGAAGAAGATTATCTATCCTGAAATGTAGCTACGAAGAAAATTTACGAAAAAATATAATTTTATGAATGGAAATGGAACGTTCAGTTCTTTGGGTACTTTAACTTCTCCCTTCTCTATGGCTCGGGACATTATTTGGTGTGTCGTAACTGGCAGCGAACTTTTTATAATGGGTAATCAGCAAGAGCCTGTACCACGGACGTTTATGCTCTATTTTACGAGATTAAATTCTGGGCTTTATCGAAATTGATACACAACTTGGACACTGATTCCCATGCTGGAGAGCGAGTACGTCATAGCACAGAAGACGACTTCCCCAGGGCGTAAGATTGTGCCTCGGATCATTTTAAGAATTTCCAGTCGGCTATTGACGGACAGCCGCAGCCATTGTATTTCGGGTGCTGACTTCGACATCGAGAGACAGACAGACTGTGATTATGAACTGTGACTTCTGATCATTCGACTAATAATTAAATTTTTACCTGGAAGTGTTGGAGATAATTGTGTAAAAATAATGCGGAAGCGACTACTCTCACCAAGTAATTAGAAATTATTCAGTCATAATAATTTAAATTCAAGTTCATGGGGAGAGAAGTTAAAATGGCTCGCCAATTCCTCCAAAGAAAGACAGCTCACTAAAAGTGTTCCCAGAATAGTTCTAGCCGTCATAAAGATGAAAGGCGTTGCACGAGCCATATTAATGTCCACTAATAGATGTCAGGGTTCATTAGACTACATAGTGTATGCCGTACTCAGTAGTGTCGAGAGGAATTACATCCTATCTTAACAGCGTAGACCTACCTTTTTGTTGCATACACCGGCGGAAACTGGCTTGGGTGGAGTTTACAACGGAATAGGCGATTCCGGCTACTTTCCTTTTTGATTTTATCCCGCATAGTTTTGCTGAAACTGTCAACGCAGAAGATTAACAAACGTTGAATCGCAGTACTCGTCCTTTCGAGCTTTAGCGCGTGTCTGGGGTACTTTAAAGTAAGGTTTCAATGCCAACACAACCATCTGCTCGACTTTTCCAGAATTTTCGAATTCCGTTCAAAAGGCATACCGCTAAAATCATAGTTGTTCTAATATCTCGGTTGACAAAAGAGTTAAGATGGTTATTCATAGTACGCCGTTATGTGCTTAAGTGCCTACTGAAATTTGCCGAAAACATTGTTTCTTTATTTTGGTCAGTTCAGGAAACACACTGCACAGTCAATATCTTGTAGGGCCCCTGCGAGCACGCAGAAATGCCGCAAAACGATGTGGCATGGACTCGACTAATGTCTGAAGTAGTGCTGGAGGGAACTGACACCATGAATCCTGCAAACAGTACGAGGGGGTGGAGATCTCAACAGCATGTTGCAAGGGTTCCCAGATATGCTCAATAATGTACATGTCTGGGGAGTTTAGTGGCCTGCGGAAATGTATCACCTCAGAAGAGTGTTCCTGGAGCCACTCTGTTGCAATTGTGGACGTATGGGGTGTCGCATTGTCCTGCTGGAATTACCCAAGTGCGTCACAATGCGCAATGGACATGAACGGATGCAGGTGATCAGACAGGATGCTTACGTACGTGTCACCTGTCGGAGTCGTATCCAGACGTATCAGGGGTCCCATATCACTCAAACTGCACACGCTTCACACCATTGAAGAGCCTCCACCAGCTTGAACAGTCCGCTGCTGATATGCAGGGTTCATGGATTCATGAGGTTCTCTCCATACCCGCACACGTCCTTCAGGTCGATAGAATTTGAGATAAGACTCGTCCGACCAGGCAACATGTTTCCAGTCATCAACAGTCCAATGTCGGCCTTGTCGGGCCCAGACGAGGCGTAAAGGTTTGTGACGTGCAGTCTTCCAGGAGATACGAGTGGGCCTTTGGCTCCGAAAGCGCATATCGACGATATTTCGTTGGATGGTTCGCAGGCTGACACTTGTAGATGGCCCATCACTGAAATCTGCAGCAATTTGCGGAAGTTTGCAGTTCTGTCATTCTGAACGATTCTCTTCATTCGTCGTTAGTTCCGTTCTTGCAGGATCTTTTTCCGATGGCGGAGATTTGACGCTTTGTCGGATTCCTGATATTCGCGCTACACTCGTGAAATGAGCGTATTGGAAAATCCCCACTTCGACGCTACCTCGGAGATGCTGTGTCCCATCGCTCGTGCACCGACTGTAACACCACGTTCTAACTCACTTAAATCTTGATAATCTGCCATTGTAGAAGCACTAACCGATCTGACAACTGCGCTAGACACTTTTTGTCTTGTATAAGCGTTGCCGACCGCAGCGCTGTATTCTGCCCGTTTACATATCTCAGTATTTCAATACGCATGCCTATACCAGTTTCTTTGGCGCTTCATTGTAAAAGGGGTACAAGTTTAGGTAATTTACTTTGTACACGGGTGTTTACAGTTGTGTTAGGAGTTACGTTACTTTAAAAAGTGGATGGCACTCCATCAGCGACGTAAATTCAATTCGCAATGTTATATAGTTTTTTCGTACGTTCTTTGGTCTGATACTTCAAAGATCCGGCGATACGTGATCAGTACCTGGCTACCGCTTCGTTCCGAATCCGTGCCGAGCTTTTTGAAATTCGGAGCCACCGACGGCAAGTGTCAGCCACGCAGCAGCGGGGAACGCGGAGGCAGGCCTTCCGTGCGGAGGACGAAACGCGCGGCCGACGCTGGAGAACCTCTCGCCGCTCCAGATTAGCAGATATCTGAAATTGTGATCGCGTCCGCCCTATAAGACGATAGAGTAAATTGGGTCGTGGAGCATTAAAGACCGAAGCGGAGCAAAAAGGAAGGCGAATAAAGAGAGAATACGGGACGCGCGAGCGCACGGAAAGGCGCGTAAATCAAATCATTAGTCGCTCTCCCATCAGTCACTTATCTGACGGGGCGCTGCGCATTCGGCAAGTTAATTACTACCGATTAATCGACTGGACACGAAGGCGGAGAGCCGAAAAAAGAAGAAGAAGTAGGAGAAGAGAGAGGACGCCGTCCAGATGGAAATTCCCGAAAGTTTTAATAGAGGAGCGCCGGGGCCGCACCGGAGGCGCGGACAGTTCAAAGCTCCGTCGCAGCGCGGCGCTGTCGGCGGGGCGGAATTGGAAAAAGCGCCATGGTAGCGCTCGCGGCTGGCGGATAGTGAGTGCGTAGTTCCCTGGCCGGCGGCAGCGCGGTGGCCGCCGTAATTGGCCTCAGCGTCCGTTTTATTGCCGTCGCCAGCGCTGCTCTGATTGGTTTTTACAGCCTCCCCAATTAGCCCTCGCGCGGCACTCCGATAACGAATAACGCGAGGAAGGCCGCAGGCGTTTCTCCCCTCCCGTATCTGTCCCTCCCCGTCGTCGGCAGCGAGTTTGCTTCCACGCCGCCGCCACCAAAAACAGTACCGCTTTCGGACTCGGAACAGCGCAGACTTCTCCGCACTTTCTGCGAATGCGTGCAACTGCAGCGACAGTCGCCTCGCGGCGCCACCGTCGCTGCTCTGCTACTTCCTCCTCGTTCCTCTTTTTTTTTTTGCTTTCGGTATCGGCAGAATCGTAAAATGCGACGCTTTCCGCTGCCGCTTCTCAGCGCCTTGTTCGTTTCATTTCTATTATTAAACGTGATTTTACTCTTTTTCGGCCGAGGCGAGGCGGATCCCGGCGGGCCCGGCCGTGCTTTGTACTTAGGAGGCAGTAACGGCGGCGCGTAAAAAGCGCCCGACACATTTTCGCTCATTACGGCCGCCTTTTTGCCCGCGACGCCCTCCATTTGCTCGCCGTCGTCGACGGCTGCCCGCCGCTGCCATTAGTGGCTCAGCCGACCGCTGCAGACGACCTCGAGGGCAGGTCACCGCCACGCGCCCCGGCCGAAGCGTTGTCAGCGCTGCGTGGCAGTACCAACAGCCGTCTCCAGTGGGCTATCTGCCGCTGCTCAGACATTCTGGAGATCAAGGAGCAGAGGGTGTGTCGCGTAGGCGTAAAATTGTACTTACATCGGATATATTTTACGACAGTTTTCGGCCACAATAATATTGCCATCAACATAGCAGTTTTCACGTTGCAGCATAATGGAAGCAAGTCTGAAGGAAAATCCAGGTACGCTCATAGCATTTGTCGACACGGAAAAAGCGATCCGCAATGTAAAATGGTGCAAGATGTTCAAAGTCTGAGAAAATTGGGAGTTAGCTGCAGGGCACGACGGGAATACACAGAATGCACAAGATCCAAAAGGGAACAATAAGACTTGGACGACTTTGTAGACTTAGAGAAAGCTTTTGAAAATGTTGACTGGAATACTCTCTTTCAAATTCCGAAGCTGGCAGGAGTACAATACAGGGAGCGAAAGGATATTTACAATTTGTACAGAGAGTCGAGGGTCATGAAACGGAAGCAGTGGTTGGGAAGGAAGTGAGACAGGGTTCTACCCTATCCCCGATGTTATTAAATATGTATGTTGAGCAAGCAGTAAAGGAGACAAAAGAAAAATTCGGAGTAGGTATTAAAATCCATGGAGAAGAAATAAATACTTTGAGGTTCGCCGATGACATTGTAATACTGTTAGAGACAGCAAAGGACCTGGAAGAGCAGCTGAACGGAATGGACAGTGTCTTGAAAGGAGGATATAAGATGAACATCATCAAAAGCAAAACGAGGATAATGGAATGTAGTCGAATTAAATCAGGTGATGCTGCGAGAATTAGATTAGGAAATGAGAGGCTTAAAAGAGTAAATGAGTTTTGCTATTTAGGGAGCAAAATAAATGATGATGGCCGAAGTAGAGAGGATATAAAATGTAGACTGGCAATGGCAAGGAAAGCGTTTCTGAAGAAGAGAAATTTGTTGACATCGAGTATAGATTTAAGTGTCAGGAAGTCGTTTCTGAAAGTATTTGTATGGGGTGTAGCCATGTATGGAAGTGAAACGTGGACGATAAATAGTGTAGACAAGAAGAGAATAGAAGCTTTCGAAATGTGGTGCTACAGAAGAATGCTGAATATTAGATGGGTAAATCACATAACTAATGAGGAGGTATTGAATAGAATTGGACAGGAGAGAAATTTGTAGCACAACTTGACTAGGAGAAGGGATCGGTTGATGAGGCATATTCTGAGGCATCAAGGGATCACCAATTTACCATTGGAGGGCAGCGTGGAGGGTAAAAATCTTAGAGGGAGACCAAGAGATGAATACACTAAACAGATTCAGAAGGATGTAGGTTGCAGTAGGTACTGGGAATGAAGAAGCTTGCACAGGATAGAGTAGTATGGAGAGCTGCATCAAACCAGTCTCAGGACTGAAGACCACAACAACAAACAACAAGACCGGAAGAACAAGAAATGAGTGCTCGTATCGAAAAAGGTATAAGGCCAGGATGGTCTGTCGCTCCTACTGTTCAAACTATAGTCGAAGAAGCAATAATGGAAATAAAAGAAACGTTCTCGAGTGGAATTAAAATTCAAGGTGAAAGGATATCAGTGCCAATTTCACTGATTACATTGTTATTCTCAGTGAAAATGAAGAAGAATTACATGATCTGAGTGCAGAATATGGACTGAGAGTAAACCGAAGGAAGACGAAAGTAATGAGATATAGAAGGAATGAGAATAGCGAGAAAATTAACATCAAAATTTGCAACTGCCTGGCAGATTAAAACTGTGTGCCGGCCGAGACTGCAGAGTGAAAATCTCATTCTCGAAACATCCTCCAGGCTGTGGCTAAGCCATGTCTCCGCAATATCCTTTCTTTCAGGAGTGCTAGTTCTGCAGAGTTCGCAGGACAGCTTCTGTAAAGTTTGGAAGGTAGGAGGCGAGGTACTGGCAGAAGTAAGGCTGTGAGGACGGGGCGTGAGTCGTGCTTGGGTAGCTCAGTTGGTAGAGCACTTGCTCGCGAAAGGCAAAGGTCCCGAGTTCGAGTCTCGGTCCGGCACACAGTTTTAATCTGCCAGGAAGTTTCATATCAGCGCACACTCCGCTGCAGAGTGAAAATCTCATTCTGGATCAAAATCTGCGATCACAAACTAGATGAACTTAAGGAATTCTGCTACCTTGGAAGCAAAAACCTCATGACAGAAAAAACAAGGAGGACATTAAACGCAGAGTAGCACACGCAAAAACTGCATTTATGGTCAAGAGAAGGCTGCTGGTATCAGGTCACAAAATTGTATGATAGTGAATCACGATCTGTATGAAAAGTGGTACTGAAGAAAATGGAAGCATTTGAAATGTGATGCTACAGAATATTGTTGAAAATTACGTGGATTGATTAGGTAAGAATTAGGAGATCCTCCGCAGAATCGGCGACGAAAGGAAGACGCGGAAAACACTGACAAGAAGACGGAACAAGAAGAGAGAACGTGTGTTAGACACCAGAGAATAATTTCCATGGTGTATAGGGAGACGTAGAGGGTAAAACCTGTAGAGGAAGACAGAGACTGTGAGGTTGGCGTGGCGGGACGCATCAAACCAATCAGTAGACGGTTGACTTTAAAAAAAGGAAAAAAAAGAAACGAAATTATCTGTGTCCTCTTTTGTAAATGTTTCCCTCTCGCTCTCACCTTTATTTCCTACTTTTGTCACGGACAAAGTCCCGGTCACATGTCTGAGCTAAACCAACTTCCTTTCGCTTTTTTTCTCGAAAGTTTGCATTCTTAACATATGGCCACATGTTTTGTTAGCTGGTTGTTGTTGTGAATTTGTTGTGTACTGCAATGGAGAAATGGACACTCAAGTTAACTATGAATTTTATAAACGCCATGCGTCTGTAACCAGTGATAGGGGACGTGGCAAATAATCTATACAGAGACCGCATTCTGTAAAAGGATAGTGCGCGAGCTGTTGCCAATGAGGTCGGAATCACAACTGATTTTGCTATGGGGTTTATCACGTATGTTCCCGTGTGATCGTAAACATTCTTGTTTTCTAGCGTACCTTAATAGAATCCTTCCAGACCAAAACATTGCATACCTCTGGTACCAAGAGGCTTGTTGATGAATAGTGCACTTTAAAAAGGTGCGTTAAGCTTCTGTGCGAATCAACAGTTACTAAAAACCGAAGGGTGATCCCCAGTCGGAATATAACTGGCGTACACTCTCATATTTCTATCGATTTTTGCAATTCTTGTACCAATTGTTTGTACGAGATATTCTAAACAGTCTTTCGACATTCTGTGACAATTTTGGAAAAATATTTGTATTCAGCATCAGTTCACGAGTTACATTTTCGTAAGCACTCCGCTTACTTAAAAAAGAACGCATTCACAAAGCCCGATTTCTCTTGCTCTTTCTAACTTTATCCCTTGTGTGATGCAAAATAAGTAGAGTCGTATTCACTTCCACTGGCTCGCGTTCGTCCACTTTGTGGCAGTAGTGTGGCCCGAGTAAATGCTTCTCACCCGGATACGTTGTGCATCAAACATTACCGGTTAATAGAGCCCATCAATGTTGTCGTTCAAGTGGCCGCGATTCGCGTGGCTGCAATGTTGCCGGACAACGTTGACGGGGAATATTTTCGGCAATATGCACTTTATATGGCATGTGTAAACGTGCCTTAATAAATCTCTCTACATCACACTTTTCTACTACAGCCAGGGCCGACTAAAGGTTGGGAGAGGCTGGCAGCACTGATGAATTGCCAGGCTCTGTAACGACACAGTTGCTGTCCTAAACGTTTGGATTCCATAAATTTTAACCTGTAGTAAGTATTTCTTTTCATCTATACATCGCAGGCGACCAGCGTACCTGAACTGAGACTTACATTCCGTCTGTCGTCGAAAAGTATAAGCCTCCAGAACAGATTGAAAGATGCATGTTATATTACACTTTCGATTTTGCTACCGTTTTATTTCTTTAAATCGCAAAATAGTATTCGCAAAAATTTTCGTTTTCCGCACGCTTCCAGCCAATCAGAGTAGCACACGATCAAATAAGCACATGAAGCCAAGACAGTTTGAATTCACACTTCGTTCTGGACGTCGAGGCGAGATAATTGCAGCAGTTCGGAGATGGCGACTGAAGCTTTAGAGATTTTTTTTGGTGAGACCTTGTACTTATTTTCAGCCGTTGTTAACTGACAAGGTTTAAAACATTTCGCACACTTATTTTGCTATCATTTCGCGTGCTGAACTGGTGGTAAATTGTGGAATATGATCTGGTACTTAAGCGCGAGGTATTACAGAATGTTTCTCTGAAGTTGGAAGCTGATTGCTGGATCGCGTCGTAGTTATACAATCCGATGTATTACGCACTCAATTTTGTAGTTCTGTCCAGCATTTTAGACTATTAAATGCCCACTGGAAGACGTCTATAGAAAACTTGCACTACTGCGATTACTAGGAATTCAGTTTATTTTTTTTGTAGAATGTGTGATAGATATAAAACTAAAACTAAAAACCAAACTCTGTCCGAACACGTCTGGGAAGACCCAATGGTACTGATCGACTGCCGTGAATCCCCAGCCCATAGGCGTCACTGGATGCTGATATGGAGGTGTGAGAGATCAGCACGCCGCTGTCCCGGCCGTTGTCAGTTTTCGTGACCGGAGCCGCTACTTCTCAGTCAGGTAGCTCCTCAGTTTGCCTCGCAAGGGCTGAGTGCACCCCGCTTGCCAACAGCGCTCGGCAGATCTTACGGTCACCCATCCAAGCGCTAGCCACGCCCGACAGACCTTAACTTCGGTGATCTGACGGGAGCCGGTGTTAGCACTGCGTAAAGGCCGTTGGCGGACAGAAGATGACTTAAAGTGTCATGTGACTTACGTGATCGACTGTGTACCATTTTCAGATTAATATCCTTGGTCTTATTTTCAAAATATAATAAATGTGCAACACTTACTGGGTTAACACTGTAACACTCGTACATGTCTTTATCGGTACACTGTTCGGACAATACATTATGACGGAGTGCTCAATAGCATATCGTTCTGCATTTGAAGCGCAATGTAGCAACGATTCTGCGAACTATGGATTCAAAACGTTCTTTAAAAGTTTTCGAAGTTATGTGGTACCAGGCCTCCACGCACAGGTCACGCAGTTCCTGAAATTCATGGGCTGGTGGTTTGTGCGTGCGGAGCTGATCCCTTTTAGCGTCTCAAATGCGTTCCATCGGATTCAGACCAGGGAAATTTCGAGGCCAAGACGAAAACATAAATTCACTACCACGCTCCCAAAACTACAGCAGTACGATTCCCGCCGATATGGCACGGAAAGTCGGGCAAAACGTCAAGCATGAGGAGATACAGATGGTCCTCAATGGCGTTGTGACTTCGGTCACCACCGTGGGTCCCATGGAAGCCCAGATGTGTGTCCTCCACAGCACAGTACTGACCCAATCAGCTTTCGTCCGTGGCACGGTACATGTTTCGAGCAGCCGTTCTCCTAGATTATGGAGCATGCGGACACGCCTTTCTTCTGACCAAGCGGCATGTTACCACTGATCCACGGTCCAATGTCGATGGTCATGAGCTCACTGCAATCATAACAGACGACGTCGTTAGGTCAGTATGGGAACACGTAAAAGTCGCCTGCCGCGAACCCCTACGCTGAAGAATGTGCGCTGAAAAGGGTGCTGCGAAACATCAGCAGAAGCATTGTCCTGTTTCCTCAGATCTGCCACAAATCACCGTCCACCGTGATTCACTTCGTTCTGTGAAGATGCGTGGACATCCAACACCTTGTCGCCTACTCGCGATTGCGCCCTCCTTCAACCACTTTCCGTCTAGGCATATGATAGCAGCACGCAAATAGCCGACCATCTTTGCTGCCTCTGAAAAGCGCTTTCCCTGGCTCCACCCCATTGCTTCTTGTCCACTTCGCTTATGTCGCTGGATTTGCCCATTAGCGACCCATATCTTCTCTTCTTCTTCTTCTTCTTCTTCTTCTTCTTGTGGATTACCTACCGCTGGCGAGGCTTGTCCGGGAAGCTTCTTCTCTCTTGACGTTCCTCAAAGTTCATATTCCTTGCTTCTATTGCCTCCTTCGCATCATTTTGCCAGCCAGCTGTATCGTGGTCGACTCCTTTTCTTCCGCTGGGATGGTATCCATAGTAGTAATCTATTTAATATCGTACCTTCATTCGTCCTGTTCAAACAGCCAAACCACATCAGCTGTTTTTGTTCGATGACGTCACAGACAGCCCTATCCATTTTCATCTTTTTCCGGAATACGCCATTTCTCATCCTATCGATCGTAGCACAGCCGGAGCTTCGTCGTAAGTGATCCTTCTCAGTGACAAGCAGTTTATTCTTATTTTCTTGCTAACGTCCTAGGCTCCTGCTCCGTACAAAACTACACTCTGGACTGTAGTCTTATATATTCTAGAAACAATTCAAAAGCCAAGATCGCTTAAATGCTGTATACTGGATGACCGGTTTCAACACGCTAAAGGTGCCATCATCGGATCTGAATGTAGCTTCATATTCAGATCCGATGATGGCACTTTTAGTGTGTTGAAACAGGTTATCCAGTAAACAGTATTTAAGCGATCTTGGCTTTTAAATTATTTCTACAACAGAGTGCTCGCCCCATGATACAATACGTGTTCACTATCTTATATATTCTCTTCCTCGTTGTTCCTCTTTTTATTGTTCCACAGACCGAAGTTCATTGTCCTTGTCACACTTCGTTCTTTGCTAAACATACTAGTGGATTTCATCATTGCTTGTATCCTTTTTGTCTTCTCCGTAACTACAATTACTTCTCTACTTACCTAGAAATTATTTACTTTTTCTGTTCCAATAGTTCTCACACTTCCTCACGTTCACCTTCAGGCCAGCCTCATTGTATTCATCTTTAAGCTTTCTTATAGGTCGGATCATCATCTGCTAGTACAATCTGGTCATCTGCAAAATACAGGATAAATATCTTACTGGCTTTTAATCGTTCCCATAACCTGGCATTTTCTATATCAGTCTGTAGGATTGCTCCTAGATACAGTTTAAAGACGATCGAAGACAACCCACATCCTTGCCGCACATCCTTATTCTCCTCGAATTCTTCAGTCCAACTATACCCAAACCTTACTCTCGCTGTGGTATTTATAAGTAATTTTATAACAGCCTTTAGCAGTCTTTCAGCCAACTCTATCTCTTTCAACTTTTCCCACAGTTTGTTGGTGGGACCATTATCATATGCTTTCTCTAGGTTAATCAGTGCATCATGCGTCTACAGGCCAACCCTTTTGCGTTTTTCACATACTAGTTTCATTGTGAAGATGTCCATTACTCTATCTCTTTCAACTTTTCCAACAATTTGTTGGTGGGTACATTACCATAAGCTTTCTCCAGAGTAATCAATGCACCATGCGTCTACAGGCCAACCTTTGTGCGGTTTTCACATATTATTTTCATTGTGAAAATGTTGTTCATTACCGATCTGTCTGCTTGTAATCCTGCATGCTCTTCTTGCTGCTTGTGACTTGTTTCTGTCTCTAATAGATCTTCCAGTACCTTCGAGTACAGTCTTCCAATGAAAGGGATCACTGCCAATCCCTTATAATTATTTGGGTCATTACGTGCCCCTTTCCTATGCATCCATGTTATGTAACGTATTCCATTCAGATGGAACACTTTCTCCATTGATTTCCCGTTCAACCAGCATCTCCAACAATTTCGGTGGACCAAACTTCACCAGATCTAGATCTATTCATCACATCCTGATTCCTTCTTCATCTCACAGCACCTCGCAGTCTCCGCTTATCTACCGTCCTTCCAGCGTGACGTGCCCGTAACTCCACCAGGCAAAATTCAGTCTCGCGGTGTTCAGTGGACATCACGTACCGGACCATTTTTGTAAACGAGTTAAGTCAGTAAGGCACTTATCAACACGTTAAATGAAGAAACGTCTGCCCATATGGAGGACAGAGCAACTAGTAAACAAGACGAATAGCACACATATTTGATGTTGAGTCTACAATAACAGATACCGCGTGCGAACCGACGTAACACAAAGCCGAGAGTATTCATCTTCTTCATATTCCAACACTTTGTACATATATCGAACCGTTTCGTCAAATGGTACCTTTCGTTGCTTCAAGAATATATTTCCGCAATGAATGAGTAGAATAATCGCAAAGCTGCGGCTCTTCGTCAAGATAAATCGTGCCATTGAAAGTGAAATGAAGAAAAAATATTATAGACTCTCCTAGGAAGTCGCTTTGGCTAAATAAAGCCACAAACGAACACATACTGAGGTGACAAAGTCATGGGATAGCAATATCTACACACATAGATAGCCGTAGTGTCGCATACACAAGATATAAGAGGGCAGTACACGGTGGAGCTGTTTTCTGTACTCAGCCGATTCATGTGAAAAGGTTTCCGATGTGATTACGGCAGCACGACGGGAAGTAACAAACTTTGAGCGCGGTAAGGTAGTTGGATCTAGACACATGGGATATTCCATTTCGGAAGTCGTTAGAGAATGCAATATTCCGAGATCCACAATGTCGAGAGCGTGCTGAGAATACCAAATTTCAAAGGAATGCCTCTAATCACAGACAATGTGGTGACCGACGGCCTTCACTTAACGACCGAGAGCAGCAGCGTCTGGATAGAGTTGTCAGTGCTAACAGACAAGCAATGTGCATTAAATAGCCGCAGGAATTAATGCGGGACGTACGTATCCGTTAGATCAGTGGGGCGAGATTTGGCGTTAATGGGCTATGGCAGCAGACGACCGACGCGAGTGTCTTTGCTAACAGTATGAGATCGCCTGCAGCTCCTCTCCTGGGCTTGTGACCATATCGGTTGGACCCTAGACCAATGGAATACCATGTGCTAATCAAGTGAGTCCCGACTTCAGTTGGTAAGAGCTGACGGTAGGCTTCGAGTGTGGTGCAGACCCCACGAAGCCGTGGGCGCAAGTTGTCAACAAGGCATTGTGCAAGCTGGTGCTGACTCCACAGTGGTGTGGCCTGTGATTGTATGGAATGGACTGGGTCCTCTGGTCGCACTGAATCGATCACCGGCTGTAAATGCTTATGTTCGGCTACTTGGAGACCATTTGCAGCCATTCTTGGACTTCATCTTCCCAAACAACGATGGAATTTTTATGGGTGACATTGCGCCATGTCAGGCTACTGTTGTTCACGACTAGCTTGATGAACAGTCTGGACAATTCGAGAGATTGATTTGGTCACCCACATCCCGCGACATGAATCCCATCGAACATTTATGTGACAATGGAGAGGCAGTTCGTGCACACAATGCTGTACCGGCAAGACTTTCCCATTTATGGACGGCAATAGAGGTAGCATCGTTCAGTGTTTCAGCAGGTGGCTTTGAACGGCGTGCTGAGTCCATACTGTGTCGAGTTGTTGCACTACCCCGGACAAAAGGAAGTCCGACACGATATTAGGAGATATCTCACGACTTTTTGTCACCTCAGTGTGTAAGTCTGCTATCTCGTTATCAGTTCTCAGTAGAGGAATTGGCAGCAACTACTTTCCAAATGCCGGCCGTTGTGGCCGAGCGGTTCTAGCCGCTTCAGTCCGGAACCGCGCGACTGCTACGGTCGCAGGTTCGAATCCTGCCTCGGTCATGGTTGTGTGTGATGTCCTTAGGTTAGTTAGGTTTAAGTAGTTCTAAGTACTAGGGGACTGATGACCTCAGATGTTCAGTCCCATAGTGCTCAGAGCCTTTTGAACCATTTGAACTTTCCAAATAGATTTCCAGATTTATACTTATCTCCACATATGACCGAATTCTCAAGCGAATATCCAGGTAAGGATACTCTTGAAGTCACTAATCAAATCTAAACAATATGCCTTTCCACTACGGACTTCGTCAGCGTATAGTTCATCCTGACATAACTGGACCAAACGTGTTACTTTTTTCATTTCTTTTTTCTTTTTTCCAGCGTATTCTGTAACTTAAAGAAAATGAATTAAGAATGAATACTCTAAAACATTACAAATAATTTCCTACAATTATTTTTGTTTGTAGATGTGTAACTGCGTGTGCTGGATTGTTGAAAGACGTTTTTACTAGACGTTGGAGGCGTGCTCTATGAACCATGTGATGCGGCAGCATAGGTAAGCAGGTAGTAATTACTGCAGGTAGAGAGTAGCAGCAATTGAAGCAGAGAGAATTAGTTTTGGAAGCGAAATTTTAGATTTTATGCAAAGCAACTATGGGCTCAAGGAAGTTTTATAAAGCAGAAATGCTGGTTTGTTCCAGAGAACGAGGTTTCAGAAACAGAACAGAAAGAATAAGGAAATCTCGGAAAAATCATCATGGGAAGAACGATCGAGGGTATGATGTAGAGTGGGAGAGCAGCGAGCAGGTAGACCGATCAAATTAATATCATCTCCAGTCCACCCCTCTAGCAGGCTCTTAGCTCGGCCGGTAACCGTTCAGTGTGGAGACGTTTGGTTCATGTGATCACGATGCTCAGAAATGAGTACAACTACTCCTGATGATGGCGCGTTCTGTTTTGATTTTCTTCCAGACGTACTTTAGAAAAGGCTGAAAACGTTGTATGTGGACAGAAAAATAAAGCAATAATTCGTAAAAATTGAAAATTGTGTCTTGCGATAGTTTTATTTACCTTGAAGTTAAAATTTAAGGAACTAATCAGTAACAATAATTAAATAATATGAATTAATTTTTTAATACAGGTCCACCTAGTAATTTATGTATCAGGTAAACTAAAACTTCATTTTTTTATTACGTCTGGGAACACGAAAAATATTTTCGTACTGGGCAAAATGCACTTAATAGCAATCGAGGTCTTTTTGTTGCGTTCTCCAATTAGCGTTTCGTTATCGTTGGTCATAGCCAATCAGCTTTTAGTATGCGGTGGCCATTGACAATCGCTCAATCTTATTATCTCGGTTGTCGTATATGTTTCGCTGTTTTTTTCGGAACATGCCGTGATTTACGAGGTTGTGATTAGGGTGGCACCTAATAACACTAATTAAATTGCTGCGAGTGAAAGAAAATAATAGTGAACTTCATTTACGAGGCATAGGAAATTACGAGGCACGGGAATGTGGCTGGGTATTCACATCCGACTCATGATTTGTTGCGTTCTTTTCCCACCGTTCATCAGGCGACCCGGTACCAAAGGGAGCATGCAAGGGAAAAGACAAGGTATACCGTGAGTGCACAGTTACCTTCGTACCAATGCAATTGCACACATACCGAAGCATAATCGTCAGTACGATCACAGAACGATCCCATCAAATATGACGTATCCTTGACGTAGTACAGGCGCACGCAAGTACGGTCACACTGCACATCCGTATCGAACGTTTGAAGCGGATTCTAGCGTCAGAACGATTTATTACATCACAGGCGCAAATAGGGCTCTGATGTTTATGTGTTTACGATTAGTTGCGAGAGGCAGAGTTCACACAAACTCAATAAGAGTCTCGCTAAGTTATTTTATCATTATTTTTCCTAGCCGTGATGAACTGGCGCAGTAGGTAACAGGTAATACTCGGCAGAACACAATAAAATAAATCAGCATTATTCGATAATATAAAAATTTCGCGTAACACAAGCCATCGTGAAGACTTCCTCACCTATAGACATACACTATGTGATCAATAGTATCCGGACACCCCCAAAAACATACGTTTTTCGTATGAAGTGCATTGTGCTGCTGCCACCTACTGCCAGGTACTCTGTATCAGCGACCTCAGTAGTCATCAGACATCGTGAGAGAGCAGAATGGGGCTCTCACGGACTTCGAACGTGGTCAGGTGATTGGGTGTCACTTGTGTCATACGTCTGTACTCGAGATTTCCACACTCTTAAACATTACTAGGTCCATTGCTCCCGATGTGAAAGTGAAGTGGAAACATGAAGGGACAGGTAAAGCACAAAAGAGTACAGGCCGACCTCATCTGTTGCCTGACAGAGACCGCCGACAGATGTTGAGGATCGTAATGTGTAATAGGCAGACATCTATCCAGACCATAGACAGGAATTCCAAACTGCATCAGGATCCACTGCAAGTACTGTAACAGTTAGGCGGGAGGTGAGAAAACTTGGATTTCATGGTCGAGCGGCTGCTCATAAGCCATACATCACGCAAGCAAGTGTCAAACGACCCCTCGCTTGGTGTAAAGAGCGTAAAAATTGGACGATTGAACAGTGGAAAAACGTTGTGTGGAGTGACGAATCACGGTACACAATGTGGAGATCCGATGGCAGGGTGTGGGTATGGCGAAGGCTCGGTGAACCTCATCTGCCAGCGTGTGTAGTGCCAACAGTAAAATTTCGAGGCAGTGCTGTTATGGTGTGGTCGTGTTTTTCATGGAGGGGGATTGCACCCCTTGTTGTTTTGCGTGGCACTATCACAGCACAGGGCTACATTGATGTTTTAAGCACCTTCTTGCTATTCGGGGGTGGCGATTGCATCTTTCAACACGATCGAGAACCTGTTCATATTGCACGACCTGTCGCGGAGTGGTTACACGACAATAACATCCCTGCAATGGACTGTCTTGCAAAGAGCCCTGACTTGAATCCTATAGAACACCTTTGGGATGTTTTGGAATGCCGACTTCGTGCCAGGCCTCGCCGACCGACATCGATACTTCTCCTCAGTACAGCACCCCGTGAAGAATGGTCTGCCATTCCACAAGAAACCTTCCAGCACCTGATTAAACGTATGCCTGCGAGAGCGGAAGCTGTCATCAAGGCTAAGGGTGGGCGAACACCATATTTAATTCCAGAATTGCCGATGGAAGGCGCCACGAACGTTTAAGTCATTTCGCCCAGGTGTCCGGGTACTTTTGATCACATAGAGTAGATAAGGCTTATGGCAGTCGATGTAGAACGAGCTTTGTCAAACATGATTCGGCAGTTCGGCGCTGTTATCTCAAATAAAATCCGGTTCCATACGTAGTCGACAGATAGTAAGAAAAGATCACAGATATAGATATTTGGAGGTTACATTTTCCCTCTGCTTTGTTTAAAATGTACATAACTGACGTAATGTGAGTGGTATGTAGTTTGCATCCCCTTACCAGAAGTATATACAGAGACTGAACAAAAATATGGAAACACGGCGAGAATGCATGTTTGAACGTAAATGCAGATGCTGGCCAAACGTGCTGGTATTTGACCACGAATGGCACCCGTGCGACGTCATCAGTACGTTCCTAGTGTCGATCGTGGTTAGAACAGTGGCGTCCTTGTCAGTGCATGATGTCGCAGCTGAGTGCAGTCGAATGTGGACTAACTGTTGGTACCCCCACCGCGGGTGCCTCCGTAACAAGGGTAAACGAAGTGTTTTGTGTTCCACCAGGCAGAGAATCGGAGATTTGAGCCGTACAAAGGAAAGTGGAAAAACATCATCCACTAAGTCACAACGCAGACGACAGTATGTGTTAGGTGTGAGTGACGGGCGGTCATTGAGGAGCATTGTGACGAAAATAAGAGGACGAGAGTTTCAAAAGTCACTTCAGATCTGGATGTCGTATTCGCGAACCCTGTCAGCACCGGAGCAATACGAAGGGAGATTCATAAGCGGGGTATTGCACGGTGAGCTCGAATTTCAAAATCACTCATCAGTGATGCAGATGCCCGTAACAGGGAATCGTGGTACCGAAATCGTAAGCTTTGGAGAATTGGAAGAAAGTTACTTGGTCAGATGAGTCTTGCTTCGCACCGTTTACAACTTCTGGCCGAGTTTACGGCTCAAGAGCGTAACATGGCGGGACTTTGGTGATAGTTTGAGCGGACGTGCTGTGGTATTCTATGGGCCCCGTGGTTTCTCTACGGTGTCGCATTACTGCCGAGGATTATGCAACCATTTAGCCGAAGGTAAAATGTCTGTTCCCCAACAGTGCTGCTGCGTTCCAAGACTGGTTTTGTTAGCAGGATGATGAGCTGTCGCGGCTCCGTTGGCCACTACAGCCAACAGATGTCAATATTGTAGACCACACTGTGGAGAGAAAGGTGCCTGATCGCTACACATCTCCTACATTGTTACCTGAACTTGCTGCTGTTTTGCTATTTCCTTTGGAGATCACAGAAGATGGTGTTCTGAATGCCAACGGTTTTCCTACTAAGAAATGTGTTGTGTTTTTTTGTGTTTCCGTATTTTTTTCCCAGTATATCACAGGAAAAAATCTGGATAAAATCTCAAAGATACCAAATGCCTCAGTTCAGATTTTAAAAAAACGAGCTGTTCCTCTTGGTGCATACAACAATACATTACGTGCTAACAACGTGTTAAATTCTCAGATTTAAATCTAATCTTTAATATCCAAGCGGAATATAGAAGAGTCAAACCCGCTGGCATATTTTATCAGCAATTCCAAATTCTATAAGGGTCACTCCAAAAGAAATGCACACTACTTTTGTAAAAATACAGTTTTCATTCTGTATGTGTGAAAGTTTTACAGCATGCAGATACATCGTTCCCGCTTGTTTTCAAACTTAGTTCAACCTGTTCCCGTGAGTGGCGCCGTCACAGCATGTCTTCAAGATGGCTGCTACGCTTGACGTTCGTCAGAAGCAACGTGCTGTCATAGAATTCCTGTGCTGTGAAAACGAGACAATGGGAAACATCCACAAGAGGGTGAAAAACGTGTATGGAGATGCTGTGCAGATCGCTGTACAGTTAGTCGGTGGGCAAGCAGGTTACGTGATGAAAGCGGGCACGGCAATATTGAGGATTGTCCTCGCAGCGGCAGGCCTCGTACTGCACACACTCCAGACAGTGTGCAGAGAGTTAACGAATTGGTGACTGCTGACAGACGCACACAGTGAACGAATTGTCACGCTACGTTGGGATAGGGAAACGAAGTGTTTGCAGATCACTGAAGGTGTTGGCGTTAAAAAAGGTTTGTGCTAGGTGGGTTCCCAGGATGTTGACAGTGGCTCACAAAGAAACAAGAAAAACGGTATGCAGCGAACTTTTGGAACAGTACAAGAATGATTGAGATGAATTCAAAATGGCTCAGATGGCTCTGAGCACTATGGGACTTAACATCTGTGGTCATCAGTCCCCTAAAACTTAGAACTACTTAAACCTAACTAACCTAAGAACATCAAACACATCCATGCCCGAGGCAGGATTCGAACCTGCGACCGTAGCGGCCACGCGGTTCCAGACTGAAGCGCCTAGAACCGCACGGCCACATCGGCCGGCTGAGATGAATTTCTTGGAAGAATTGTGACAGGTGATGAAACATGGCTCCATCAATTTTCACCAGAGACGAAGAGGCAATCAATGGAGTGGCATCATGCAAATTCACCCAAGGAAAAAGAATTCAAAACCACACCTTCTGCTGGAAAAGTTATGGCTACGGCGTTTTTCGATTCCGAAGGACTCTTGCGTGTGGACATCGTGCCAAGTGGAACCAACATAAATTCTGATGCATATGTGACGACACTGAAGAAACTTCAAGCTCGACTGAGTCGTGTTCGACCACATCGGCAAAAGCGGGATGTTTTGCTGTTGCACAACAATGCACGACCACATGTCAGCCAAAAAACCGTGGAAGCGATCACAAAACTCGGATGAACAACACTGAAACACCCACCATACAGTCCTGACCTGCTTCCATGTGACTATCATCTCTTTGGGAAACTGGAAGACTCTCTTGGTGAAACAAGGTTTGAAGATGATGACTCTCTTGTGCACACTGCCAAACAGTGGCTCCAACAGGTTGGTCCAGAATTTTACTGTGCGGGTATACAGGCGCTGGTTCCAAGATGGCGTAAGGCAGTTGAGAGGGATGGAAATTATGTGGAGAAATGAAAATATTGTTCCTAAAGAATGTATCTACACACTGTAAAACTTTGAAACATGTAGACTGAAAGATGGATTTTAAAAAAAAGGTATGCATTTCTTTTGGAGTGACGCTATTAATATTCCATGCTGTTAACCCTAAAGGCACTAAAGGGGAGGAGGGGGCGGGGGGGGGGGGGAGGAATGTTACAATGCAACTAATCTGTCGTAATTTTTGATACTTCAATTTTAGTCAGAGGAACTCATAACTTATCTGTTGTGCATTAGTTGATCTCCAATGGTATGTTACATTCAGTAAATTAAGTACAAAAGTTTCTGTTTTATACCCCATTCAGACCGAAAAGTTTACAATGTTTTAGTAATTTAGGCTTAAGAATCATATGTGACAAATACAACATGCAGAGAAAAACGAGAAATAAAGCACCTAGATGTTTGTTCTAATCCAAGCGACGCGTTCCCTCCATTACCATCACATTGATCCCAAAGAAATGGACGTATGCCTACTGAAGTCGTCCTACAATGAGAGTAAAATGTGTCACAAATAAAAGACGTTCCTGACAGCAGAGAGTAAATAATCGGCGGTGGCGGTTCCTAGCGCCGCCACAAGAAGTCGACGCGTAGTGACCTCCGCGTCTGTCGTCGCGTCCACTGAGGCACTAGCGGCAAGGCTGTCTGTTCTCCTTTCTTCTCGGCTGACGCACAGACTTCTCTGAGCGAGACACTTTCTCTAGCCGGACTGCACAATACGGCGGGCTGGCTGGATGGTCGGAATATAAAGCGACCCCGGCGGCAGCCGTGCGCGCGCTGTTTACCTCGCCGGCTGGTCTTCTACTGTGTGTTCTGCGGCTGGCCGCGCGCTAGTGCATCAGCAAACAAAAGCCTTTGTGTTCACAGACTGACTGCTATGTTTCAAGGATTCTATTCACAATCACTGTCTTCTTACTCACTCTAAGAAATGGCTACCTGTAACCGTAATTGCCGTTGCAATATGCTTAGCTGGATGAGACGATTAAGATAACAATGAAAGTTCCTCATGGAATTAATTTGCGAAAATGGCTCGTACTAACCTATGCATACTGTCATCCATTGTTGCCCGATCGCAACCGAACATGGTGTTCGAAACTGAAGACAAGCCTTTCTTATGAAATCCTAGCGGTCACTAACCTTGCATTGTACACCTAATAACAAAAACGTTGCCGATGGAGCTGCAGCACTGTAGTTCTGGAGCGGAGCGAAATGTGATATTCCAGTTTTTCAGTTTACGTTAGGGGCTCCATGAAGGGGAAATATTTTACAAAAAAAATGATCCCGTGAGTGTTCCAGAGTCATATCAAGCAGACAATATCTTTACACCAAACAAGAGATGCTGCTGTCACTATCGGAACATATACTACATAAGCTAGTAACTGAATATTAAAGCGTTCGACAACGTGAAAGCTTTTTGCGAGGAACAAGTTTCATTGTTTTCCTTCTGTTTTTCGTAAAGGACGTTCTTGTCACTAGGTAACTCAGTATTTTAATGTTCTACACTAATTTACAAAAACACGTTCCTCGCATACAAAGATGTGCAGTTGGTATCCTGCATTAGGGGCAACAATGACTTAGGCATAAAATGAAGGCAACATTGTGGGTAACAAATACTAGAAAACTATCTAAAATTAAAACTAAACTCTCTCCGAACAGATCTCAGAAGGCCCAACGGTACTGACCGACCGCCGTGTCGTCCTCAGACTATACGCGTCACTAGATGCGGATACGCAGGGGCTTGTGGCCAGCACACAGCTCTCCCCGCCATTGTCAGTTTTCGCGAGCGGAGCTGCTACTTCTCAATCAAGCAGCGCCTCAATTGGCATCAGAAGGGCTGAGTGCACCCCGCTTGCCAACAGCGCTCGGCAGACTGATCGGTCACCCATACAAGTGCAAGCCAAGGCCGACGTCACTTCACTTGGGTGATTTGACGGAAACCGGTGTTACCACTCGGTATGGCCGTTGGCACAAATCGGTCTGCAACCTAGAAATTCTCCAGAATTTAATGGCTTTGACTTCTACAAGAAACAGTACTGATAATCAGTGAAGCTATTGCCCTGTATTGGTTCACGATGCTATATTATTTCGAATTATTTTTTGTAATATTTTCTCTTAATAATGTTCATGCTCGAATATCACACTCTAACAATGTGGTTCCACCACTTAAATCAGACGTCTGCGATTATTTGTTGATTGCATTCCAATCTCTGTTTGTCCCTACATTTTTTACCCTTATCAGGCATCTCTAGCAGATATCACGGAGGTTGCTCTACTCTTATATGTTGTTAGCATACTGCCCCTTCTACTCAGTGTACTATATACACTATGTGATCAAAAGTATCCGGACATCCCAGAAAACATATGTTTTTAATATTAGGTGCATCGTGCTGCCACCTACTGCCAGCTACTCCGTATCAGCGACTTCAGTAGTCATTAGACATCGTGAGAGAGCAGAATGGGGTGCTCCGCCGAACTCACAGACTTCAAACGTGCTCAAGTAATTGGGTGCCACTTGTATCATGCGTCTGAACACGAGATTTCCACACTCCTAAACATCCCTAGGTTCACTGTTTCCGCCGCGCGGGATTAGCCGAGCGGTCTAGAGCGCTGCAATCGTGGACTGTGCGGCTGGTCCCGGCGGAGGTTCGAGTCCTCCCTCGGGCATGGGTGTGTGTGTTTGTCCTTAGGATCATTTAGGTTAAGTGGTGTGTAAGCTTAGGGACTGATGACCTTAGCAGTTAAGTCCCATAAGATTTCACACACATTTGAACATTTTTTTCACTGTTTCCGATGTGATACTGAAGTGGAAACGTGAAGGGACACGTACAGCACAAAAGCGTACAGGCCGATCGCTTCTGTTGACTGACAGAGATTGCCGACAGTTAAAGAGGGACGTAATGTCTAATAGACAGACATCTATCCAGGCCATCACACAGGAATTCCAAACTGCATCAGGATCCACTGCAAGCACTATGATAGTGAGGCAGGAGGTGAGAAACTTGGATTTCACGATCGAGTGGCTGCTCATAAGTCACACATCACGCCGGTAAGTGTAAGGAGCATAAACTCTGGACGATTGAACAGTGGAAAAACGTTGTGAGGAGTGCCGAATCACGGTACACAATGTGGCGATGCGATGGCAGGATGTGGGTATGGCGAAGGCTCGGTGAACGTCATCTGCCAGCGTGTGTAGTGCCAACAGTAAAATTCGAAGGCGGTGGTGTTATGGTATGGTTGTGTTTTTTCATGGAGGGCCTTGCACCACCTTGTTGTTGCGCGTGGCACTATCACAGCACATGTTTTAAGCACCTTCTTGCTTCCTACTGTTGAAGAGCAATTCGGGGGTGGCGACTGCGTCTTTCAACACGATCGAGCACCTGTTCATAATGCACGGCCTGTGGCGGAGTGGTTACACGACAATAAGATCCCTGCAATGACTGGTCTTCACAGAGTCCTGAGCTGAATCCTGTAAAACACCTTTGGAACGCCGACTTCGTGCCAGGCCTCGCCGACCGACATCGATACTTCTCCTCAGTACAGCACTCCGTGAAGAATGGGTTTCCATTCCCCAAGAAACCTTCCAGCACCTGACTGAACGTATGCCTGCGAGAGTGCAAGCTGTCATCAAGACTAAGGGTCGGCCATCACCGTACTGAATTCGAGCATTAGCAACGGAGGGCGCCATGACTTTGTATGTCATTTTCAGCCAGATGTCCGGATACGTTTGTTCACATAGAGTACATTTTATTTCTCATCGATTCTGTGGAGGACCACCACATTTATTATCTGATGAGTCTAATTGATTTTCAGTATCCTTGGGTACCACCTGGTATCATACATTTCGACTATCTTCTTTCCCATAAAACTGAAAACCCAAAATTATAACCGAGCGAAGTGGCGCAGTGGTTAGCACACTGGACTCGCATTCGGGAGGACGACGGTTCAATCCCGTCTCCAGCCATCCGGATTTAGGTTTTCCGTGATTTCCCTAACTCGTTTCAGGCAAATGCCGGGATGGTTCCTTTGAAAGGGCACGGCCGATTTCCTTCCCCATCCTTCCCTAACCCGAGCTTGCGCTCCGTCTCTAATGACCTCGTTGTCGACGGGACGTTAAAACAACACTAACCTAACCTAACCAAAATTATATTCCTTTGTTATTCCATCGTAATAGTTATTTAATTAGCGGTGGAGATTATATTGTTGACTCCATAGTACTAGAATAGATACACTCTCAAAATATCGTTCCAGTAAAAATACTACGTTAAATATTGGTAGTCGGTTATAAACAAGTTTCTCATTCGAAATCCGGAATATTGAAATCAATCAGTATAAAACATTTCTTTCTGATAATTTGTGTAGATATTATCGTCGAATGTATATCCAAATTTCTCGCAAAACCGAAATATTCACATTACCAGACGAGTACACACTCAAAAGTGGCTTCTTTAAGAATCTAGCAAAGTGTTTCGTAAATTCCGAGTCTATATACAAAAAAAAAAAAAAATCTCTATACCGTAGAAGTATGGGTGTGGAGAAAAACTTACAAACACAACATAGCACCATGTCTAATGCCGCATAGGAACACTGTTGGCATTCAATACATTTTCCAATCGTCTAGGAATGGATATATTCGAGTCGTGTATTGTTTTAAAGGGAATCTGTTACCATTATCCCTGCAAAATAGTGTCAAGATCAGGCAGTTATGATGTACGAGGATAGCGACCACACACACTTCTCTCCAAAGTAGTCCACAAAGGCTCAGTAATATTCAGATCTAGTGACTCTGTTGGGCAGAGCGGATGCGACAGTTCATCATCGTACTCACATAACCAGTCCTGGACGATGCGAGCCACGTGAACAGGGTCTCTGCCGTTTCGGAACACAGCACCACCATTGAGGAACAACATTGTATTACGGAATGGACCTGATCAGTCCAAGTGGTCACATAATTCTCGGCAGTAATGCGTCCTCGCAGACGAGCCACAGGGCCCACGGAATACCACGATGTGACTGGGACGCAGACACGGCCACAAGTTGTAAAGAGTGTGAAACAATACTCATTGGACCAAATGACATTCTTCCGTTACTCCGTAGTCCAGGTTTCATGTCGAACCACGTTTTCCTGTTACGGGCGTTTGCATCACTGATCAGTGTCTTGCAGTTCCAGCTCATCCCGCACTTCCCTGCTGATACAGCTCGCTTCGTGTTGTTTTGGTGCTGGTAGGATTCGTGAGTGCGACATTCAGTTCTGCCGTTACTTTTGCGGCTGTCGTACTCTTTATTTTTGGTCACAGTCCTCATCAGTGATAGTCCGTCACAACCTTTCAGCATAACCTTTCGCATACCTTCTGACTTAGCGGACGACGTTTTCCTGGTTTCCTTGTATGAGCTACAAATCGGCGATACGATGCCTCTTGAAGCACCAGACACTTCGGCTGCCTTTGTTACGGAAGCTACCCTCCCTTACGACCACCAACAATCTGCCTACCTTCTAATTCATTTAGCTCCGACGTAACACATTCACAGCCACACAGAACACTGTTCTGAGAAGGACGGACACTTTAAACGTACTGAGGACACTGCACAGGTGTCGTCCGGGTCGAATACAACAGCGCATCCTGCAGTTTTGACTGGCATCTGGATTTGTGTTTCAGCATACATTTCTCGCAGTGCTCCTATACTTACGTCCAGCCCCTGTAAATAGATTACGAACTAACTATAGTTTAAACAGGCTATAACACAAAACATCAATTCCTCAGGAATATTAAAAAAAATACGCTCTGCACAGTTTCATAGTGTCACGTAGTGGACAAAAACGGACATACGGGATATGAGACCAGCTTTACGAATAGATTCAGGACTTCCTAGCAGATAGAATTCAACATTTCGTTCTTTACGAAGCGAATCATAAGACATAAAAGTAAATTCGAGAATATACCAGAATAGTGTTGTAAGGTAGTTAGTGTCCAACATCTGAAGAAATGAATGCGTTGATAACGTCAGGAGATACGCATGGCCGTTCACGACGATGCTGTCTTAAACTGCACAGTCGCAACACCAGAAGACTGCAACGAAATGAAGAAATACTTGCTGACTCTCGACGCTTTTTGGAGGGGCCCTCAGCTGACCATGAACACACGTAAACGTAGCGTATTACGCATGAATAGGCAGAAGGACCCACTACTCCTCGCAAACACTATTGGCGACAAATCAATGGGAATGATAAAAATCGTGAAATATTCTGAGATGTTTGCACGGGGCAACCACAAGTGGAATGACCACGCTAACGAGTAGCAGTGAACTTAAACTACTCCAGAGATAAGTAGCTTACGGAGCCCTCATTCGGTTGATTCTTGAGAATTTCTTGGGATCTTTACCAGACAGAGTTAATAGATCAGGCAGGAGGCTTCCAAATACGAACAATGCATTTCGTCACGGGTTTGTTTAGTAAGCACAAGAGCGTTACGCAAACTCTTGTCAAACTGCGGTATCAGATGTTGGAAGAGAGGCGTTGCACACAATGGGTGGGTCAATTTTTAAATATAGCACTTCCCTAAAACAGACTAAAAAGTATAAAATAGTTTCTACTACCCCCATATAGAATCATGACTCTACACAGTTATGAAAATTTATGCTTATGAATTTTTAATAGTTATGACAATAATTACTATCATCATTGCATTTACGGGCCTTTAAGGTGTGCAGCAGAAAAAACAAAAGAGATAATCACACTACAAAAGGAGAGAAAGCAGAACTACATAGCAAATTACAAAAGAACACATTACAAAAAGTACAATCGGAAAGGAAGTCAGTGACAACGGAGGAGATATCTACTGCTGGTGGTAGTCCATCGCTGCCGGTCTTTGGTTTCATCTTCCACCGCTGTCGGCTCCACTTCTTTGATTGATAATACTCCTCGATCATTCCATCGCATCCTTGGACGTCCCGCTGGGCGTTTTCCAGCAAGCTGAGAGTCGTCACAGTCGCTATGGGAACGATCTGTCAGCTCGAAGGATGTGATCAAACCACTGTAGGTTTCCAAACCGTTGGTGCTGACAACCTTTTGTTCTTCGTTCCCATTTACCTTCAGTGGTGTCGTAGATGGGTCCATAGATCTTTTGAAGTGCCTTCCTCTCCAAGGCGCAGAATGCTTCTGCAGCTGTTGCTGACGTCGCCCAGGTTTCACAACCATATAAAAGGACTGGCCGTACTCGTGTCGTGTACAGCTGCATCTTATTTTTCTATGCTATCACTCATGACTTGAAAAAACTTTTGATGCACTTCTTCGCAACGACAGCAACTTTCTACATTCTTTACTATTATCTACTACATGTGGCCCACATTCTTCATTTTACGTATTTTATTGTATTATACTATACTGTCACAGTTATTAAAAATTAACAATCACAAATTTTCAGGACTGTATGTGTGCGGTTAGCAATCTTTATGCGGCTACGAGAAATTGTTTCATACTTTTTAGGCCGTGTTAAAAACGTGATACATTAAAAAGATTTTTATTTAAATATTTTTTTTCTGTCTTTTAAGTATTATGTGTGTGAAATTTTACAATCGATTTCGCATATTTTCATCAGATTACAACAGAGACATTTGGTAAATTTCGGGTTTATTTCAGTTTCTCTTCGCCTGAGTCAACCAATGTATTGCTTCCTCCCAAATATATCTCAGAAAACACGGTGACGATAAAATGAGACGGAATCGAACCTAGACGGAGGCTTACCAGCAATCGCTCATACCGCGAATTGTTCGCAAGTGAAACTACAAAATGGGTAACAGCCGGGTTACGCAAAGTGCGCACCACCACACATCAGACAATAAAGCGAATTTATATTGCATTGTCATCCACTTCTGAGCTATGTGGAAAGTTGAAGTCTCTAGCTCACTGGGAAGTTAGTTTAAAATCAAATACGAAGTATGTACAGAACAGACAAACTCACAGTCCCTTTCGCCACACACCAGACAAGAAAGCGAGTTACTATTCGACTATTTTGAGTTATTTCGAAAGTTTAAAGTCTCTTGCTCACTGGCAAGTCAGTTTAAAATCAATTGCAAAATTTTTACCGAATAGACCCAATAAAAACGAATTAATAAAGTAGCCTACTTTTCAAAAAGAGCCAAACAACGTACTACTCCCACACGTACTATGACGGGAAAAATCAGAGAAGTCTGAGCTGAAACTGACTCTCAGCGGCCATTTGCGCTCGGATGTACAAAACATGTGACTTCACCCGACTGCAAAGGAGGACGTAAACGGCATTCTGCTGCAGTCATTGACGAGCCAGGGCGTGAGTTCGACACTCAAAGAAACTACGATCCCCCATGTAAATGTCCTCCTCAGATGGGGACAAAACATTGTGTTTTAATGTAAAGTGCGTTCGACCACGTCGTAACAGCCCAGAAAATTTGGTCAATTGTGAATAGAACATTTTCACTTCCACAGGAGAAAGCTGGCGATTGAAATGTCATAAAAAAAGATGTCATCGAAACGAAAAATTTGAAATGTGTTAACTTAGTGTTTAAATATTTTTTTCTTTGGTGCGTTATCAAGCCTTCCAGAGTAAATGTTGCTTTTAAAGGTACTGGTCAGGTCTGGTTTAATGGGCGTCCATAGGACACCCGCATGCGGTTGCTAAAGTTACTTCTCGTGCTCTGCACCACCATGTGTCCAAATAAAGCCTTATTTCTTAACGACGTCACCTGACATAAGCTAAATTTATTAACACTTCTATTGAGGAGGTTACTCGGTGCGATAAGAAGCAACTCAAAGATCTCTTCATTGTGGGATATAAGCTACTTCACCATAAAAGTATCTATGAGAATTTTCAAAGTTAACATCAGTTACTGGAGTGTGAGCTTTGTTAATTAGCAACCAAACGGTGGACTATTGAGTTCCCTTATTTCATTTATTGTGTTCCATAGACCCCATCCAGTAGGAGAAACTCAAAGTGTGTTTGAACCAGTCAACATCTATGTTAACAAAGGAGAAGCGACTCTTAGGTACTTAACTGCACACTTCATTAAAAAAAAACCATGATTTTACTGCTTTTTGTAATTACAGTATCTTAATTTCGCCTAGGAAACTGGAAGAAAAGACATCACTTCTCAGTTAAATGCTTATTGTCAGTGCGAAGACGATTACCAAAACCAGGGATACTTTGGCACACGATATACAAGGCTCCTTCAGCCGCGAAATTGAACCCATTTTGGAGTGAGTAAGCATTGGGCGTCTGACCAGGGGGAGCATGCGAGCCATCGATCGTTTACCGTCATTGTATCTGCCTCCGTCGCGAGGTCGCCTCACTTCTGGCATCATCCTGAAGGACTTCAATCCGCGATGCTCTTACTAGTTTCCACAATGAATTTCTGTTAGAAATTTGGCAGAAAACCCAAAGAGATTCTGGTCGTTTGTAAAGTTGACCAGCGACAAGACGCGGTAGCAGTGGTGATGTTTACTGATGACAATGGCATTTATGCAGAGTTACTACACACAGTTTTCCGAAAGTCTTTAACCAAAGAATACTAAGTAAATATTCCAGAATTCTAATCAAGAAAAACTGCCAAGATGAGAAAGAAGTTGATACCTTCAGTTTAGTGAAGCAGCTTGAATCACTTAACAAAGACAAGGCCTCCGGTACAGATTGTACACCAGTTAGGTTCCTTTCAAAATACGCTGAAACAATAGCCCCATACTTAGCAGTCGTACACAACATCCTTAAATAAAGGTTGCCCAACTCACACCAATACTCATGAAAGGAGATAGGAATAATCTTATGAATTATAGGCCCATATCACTCATGTCGATGAATTACGTTGAAGGTATCAGTCTATTGACACACGGTCATCACGAATTCAGAAAATATCGTTCTTGTGAAACACAAGTAGCTCTTTATTCGTACGAAGTAATGAGTGCTATCGACAGGGTATCTCAAGTGATTCCATATTTCTAGTTTTCCAGAACGCTTTCGCCACCATTCCTCAAAAGAGAGTTTCAATGAAATTGCATGCCGTTCAGAAAGGCAGCAGTGCCTAGAAATCCAAGGAAAATTATCGAGTAAATCAGAAGTAGTATCCAGCGTTCCCAAAGGAAGTATTATAGGCCCTCTGCTGTTCCTAATCTACAGGGTGTTACAAAAAGGTACGGCCAAACTTTAAGGAAACATTCCTCACACACAAAGAAAGAAAATATGTTATGTGGACATGTGTCCGGAAACGCTTACTTTCCATGTTAGAGGTCATTTTATTACTTTTCTTCAAATCACATTAATCATGGAATGGAAACACACAGCAACAGAACGTACCAGCGTGACTTCAAACACTTTGTTACAGGAAATGTTCAAAATGTCCTCCGTTAGCGAGGATACATGCATCCACCCTCCGTCGCATGGAATCCCTGATGCGCCGATGCAGCCCTTGAGAATATTGTATCACAGCCGTCCACAATACGAGCACGAAGAGTCTCTACATTTGCTACCGGGGTTGCGTAGACGAGAGCTTTCGAATGCCCCCATATATGAAAGTCAAGAGGGTTGAGGTCAGGAGAGCGTGGAGGCCATGGAATTGGTCCGCCTCTACCAATCCATCGGTCGCCGAATCTGTTGTTGAGAAGCGTACGAACGACTCGACTGAAATGTGCAGGAGCTCCATCGTGCATGAACCACATGTTGTGTCGTACTTGTAAAGGCACATGTTCTAGCAGCACATGTAGAGTAACCCGTACGAAATCATGATAACGTGCTCCATTGAGCGTAGGTGGAAGAACATGGGGCCCAATCAAGACATCACCAACAATGCCTGCCCAAACGTTTACAGAAAATCTGTGTTGATAACGTGACTGCACAATTGCAACATTACCTTCCTTCAATTGGGCCAACTGGCGGTGAATCGAGGAAGTAGAGTACGTACTGACGAAACTAAAATGAGCTCTAACATGGAAATTAAGCGTTTCCGGCCACATGTCCACATAACATATTTTCTTTATTTGTGTGTGAGGAATGTTTCCTGAAAGTTTGGCCGTACCTTTTTGTAACACCCTGTATAAATATATGCAGATAATACTGTCATTTATATGCTAGTAAAGTAATCAGAAGATGAAAAACAACTGCAAAAGCGTGAAAAGTGGCAATTGTCTCTGAGTAAATGCAACGTCATTCACATGAGTAGGAAAAGAAATCCGTTAAATTTCGGATCACACAAATTTAATGGCTGTAACTTCAACTAAATACCTAGGGGCTACAATTGCGAACAACATAATTTGTAAAGATCACATAAATAATTTTGCTTGGGAGGCAAACCAAAGATTGTGTTTTATTGGAAAATACTTAGAAGATACAGCAGAGACTGCCTACACTACACTTGTCCGTCCTGTGCTGGAGTACTACTGTGTGATATGGCGTCCTTACCAAATAGGGTTGGTAGACGATGTCAAGAAAGTCCAAAGAGGAGCAGATCTTTTTTTATTATCACGAATTAGGCCACAGCGTGACACGGGTATGGTAAGCGAGTTGAGGTAGCAATCCTTAAGACAAATGCGTTTTTCGTCTCGTCGCAATCTTTTCACGAATTATCAATCATTAACTTTCTTCTCTGGGTATGCAAATATTTTATTCTCGCCAACCTATATAGTGAGGAATTATTACCGCGATAAAACAAGAGAAATCAGAACTCATACAGAAAGACCTAAGTATTCATTTTTCCCACGCGCCGTTAGAGAGTGGAACGGCAGAAAAACTGGTTTGAAGAACCCTCTGCCACGCACTTAAGTGTTTAATGCAGAGTAGGCATGTAGATATAGATTTAGATCGCCTGCAAAGTCGCCACCTGATGACGCAGGTTCGGACCGAAACCCTCCCAGCCACCGAGTCTCTGGGCTCCTGCGAGCTCCAGGCGCCGCCTGGCAGAAGCAGTTATGGGGTTCAGACCCAGATGTCCTTGCGCCTCACAACCGGCAACCGCCAGTTTGCCTCGCCTGTGTCGAAGTCCGGCCGTGCCACTTTGCTCCACAGCTTAGTGAGACTGGGAAAGCTGCTATGGTTGTCGGCAACACAAACATGTGGCAGTGTGGGCTTTCAATAAATGCTCGTCGAGTCCTTCTCTCTGTTCTCCCTGGATCTGTCCGCACCCTACCGTCGTACGAGGGTCACTCCAAAAGAAATGCGCACTATTTTTGTAAAAATACAGTTTTCACTCTGCATGTGTGAATGTTTTACAGTGTGTACATACGTCCTTCCCGCTTGTTTGAAACTTAGTTCAACCTGTTCCCGTGAGTGGCGCCGTCACAGCATGTCTTCAAGATGGCTGCTACACTTGAGGTTCGTCAGAAGCAACGTGCTGTCATAGAATTCCTGTGCTGTGAAAACAAGACAGTGGGAAACATCCACAAGAGGTTGAAAAACGTGTATGGAGATGCTGTGTAGATCGCTGTACAGTTAGTCGGTGGGCAAGCAGGTTACGTGATGAAAGCGGGCACGGCAATATTGAGGATTGTCCTCGCAGCGGCAGGCCTCGTACTGCACACACTCCAGACAGTGTGCAGAGATTTATCGAATTGGTGACTGCTGACAGACACAACACAGTGAACGAATTGTCACACTACATTGGGATAAGGGGAGGAATTGTCTGCAGAATACTGAAGTGCTGGCGTTAAAAAAGGTTAGTGCCAGGTGGGTTCCCAGGATGTTGGCAGTGGCTCACAAAGAAACAAGGAAAACGGTATGCAGGGAACTTTTAGAACAGTACGAGAATGGTGGAGATGAATTTCTTGGAAGAATTGTGACAGGTGATGAAACATGGCTCCATCATTTTTCACCAGAGACGAAGAGGCAGTCAATGGAGTGGCATCATGCAAATTCACCCAAGAAAAAAAATTCAAAACCACAACTTCCGCTGGAAAAGTTATGGCTACGGTGTTTTTCGATTCCGAAGGACTCTTGCGTGTGGACATCATGCCAAGTGGAAGCACCACAAATTCTGATGGATACGTGACGACTCAGAAGAAACTTCAAGCTCGACTGAGTCGTGTTCGACCACATCGGCAAAAGCAGGATGTTTTGCTGTTGCACGACATTGCACGGCCACATGTGAGTCAAAAAACCATGCAAGCGATCACAAAACTCGGATGGACAACACTGAAACACCCACCTTACAGTCCTGACCTGGCTCCATGTGACTATCATCTCTTCGGGAAACTGAAAGACTCTCGTGGAACAAGGTTTGAAGATGATGACTCCCTTGTGCACACTGCCAAACAGTGGCTCCAACAGGTTGGTCCAGAATTTTACCGTACAGGTATGCAGGCGCTGGTTCCAAGATGGCGTAAGGCAGCTGAGAGGGATGGAAATCATGTGGAGAAATGAAAATATTGTTCCTAAAGGATGTATCTACACACTGCAAAACTTTCAGACATGTAGAATAAAAGATGGATTTAAAAAATTGTGTGCATTTCTTTTGGAGTGACCCTCGTATTTGTCATTATGTCACGTGTAGATCCACATGTGGTACCGGGCTAAGTCCTAGGTGATGAACCAATGACGCCAGTTTTGCGTACACTGTAACCTACTATATTATGTGCCCCTGTGCACAGAATCACACAATGTGCTGTGCTGCGAATGTCGGCAAAAAGGACATGACGCCATGTAGTTTGTGAGGTGTGCATCATTGAGACAAGAAAGGCCTTGGATACCAGGAAAGTTTAGGCTAATGTAGATAATAGGCGACTGAATGGGTAACTGTTATAAACAATGTTCTGATGTGAGTTAAAAATTTAGTTCTCCTAGGGTCTACACAGCTAGATGTGTGATTTGATGTCCACAGAGTGTATGAGCCGTGTGCAGAGATTTTCTCTACTTTTTTGTTTCTGTAGTGCATTCCTTTCATCTGTTGTATTTTCTAGTGAGTTTAGTTGTAAACTATGGATGGTTTGGGTTTTTGGCTTTACATCACGTAATGCGTCTCAAAGCAGCATAGCAAGGTGCTGAGGTACCATGAATGCAGCATGGGTCCCTGGACGTGACATCATAATTATATCGTTTAATGCCTTTCGAAGTTCAGTAGGTATGAGAGCAGAAAATATATCAAACAAGAAAATGTCACCAACTTAACGTCACATTTTGAGGAGAAAAAAAGGCACTTGCAAGATATCAGTTCCAGGAATCTACCTCCCAGAAAATTTGAGCCATAATTTTTATAGTACATCTTATGAAAAGGAAAACTTTCAAACTCTCGACCTGTTGTTTGTCGTCGTTCCGCCCCACTGCAATCCTCTAATGCCCGTACAGCGGAGTGACAGTCACAGCCCGTTATTCTTGGGAAGTTGAAGACGAGAGAAGAGAAGGAAGGACGTGGACACATCCCCTCAATGCGTTTTGAAATCTTGTTCCAGAAAACGTTATTCTACACGGAAAATAATAAGTAATATGAGTATTTAATTGTCGGCTTCACGCACATACCTTTATACGTTCAATATTTATGAAACGAAGTTAATGATTACCGATTTACAATTCAATCATGTCAGTCACGTTATAGATTAGCGCATCTCGCGCAAACGTACTCCTCTTTAACAGTGCCAGCCTCAAAACCCGAAGAAAAAAACGCACAAGGGCGATATCATAATTAAAGAATGCGTTCTTTAACGACACACTAATTCGTTATATTCATTTACGTAGCATTTTTGAATAGCAACATAAAAATTTTCAACGCGAAGAGATCTTTGGACCAGTTATGCATTAGAAACCGCAGGCGATGAACAAAGCATGTTACCAGTGTCAAAACGCGAATTCACCAACCCGTACAGCTCTTCGCGCTCGGCTGAGTGCGGCGGTGCCAATGGTAAACAAGTGCACGCTAACGTTTGAAAGCAATTACTCTCAGAAGGCCATTACGGTGTACTATCAGAATTATGGCTAAAAATTTTCTCGCGGTATCGATTTCTGGGACTTAGGCCTTGCAAATACTCTATTGACCATTAAAATTACTACACCACGAAGATGTGCTACAGACGCGAAATTTAAGCAACAGGAAGAAGATGCTGTGAAATGCAAATGATTAGCTTCTCAGAGCATTCACACAAGGTTGGCGCCGGGGGCGACACCTACAACGTGCAGACACGAGGAAAGTTCCCAACCGATTTCTCATACTCAAACAGCAGTTCACCGGCGTTGCCTGGTCAAAAATGGCTCAAATGGCTCTGAGCACTATGCGACTTAACTTCTGAGGCCATCAGTCGCCTAGAACTTAGAACTAATTAAACCTAACTAACCTAAGGACATCACACACATCCATGCCCGAGGCAGGATTCGAACCTCGGCCGTAGCGGTCGCTCGGTTCCAGACTGTAGCGCCTAGAACCTCACGGCCACTCCGGCCGCCGCTGCATCAGAGACAGGAGCGCCTGCGTTGGTGTACTCAACGACGAACCTGGGTGCACGAATTGCAAAACGTCATTTTTTCGGATGAATCCGGGTTCTGTTTACAGCATCATGATGGTCGCATACGTGTTTGGCGACATCGCGGTGAACGCACATTGGAAGCGTGTATTCGTCATCGCCATACGGGCGTACCCCCTGCGTGATGGTATGGGGTGCCATTGGTTACACGTATCGGTCACCTCTCGTTCGCATTGACAGCACTTTGAACTGTGGACGTGACATTTAAGATGTGCGACCCGTGGCTCTACCCTTCATTCGATCCCTGCGAAACCCTACATTTCAGCAGGATAATGCACGATCGCATGGTGCAGGTCCTGTACGGGCCTTTTTGGACACAGAAAATGTTCGACTGCTGCCCTGACCAGCACATTCTCCATATCTCTCACCAATTGAAAACGTCTGGTCAATGGTGGCCGAGGAACTGACCCGTCACAATACTCCAGTCACTACTCTTGAGGAACTGTGGTATCGTGTTGAAGCTGCATGGGCACCTGTACCTGAACACGCCATCCAAACTCTGTTTGACTCAATGCCCAGGCGTATCAAAGCCATTATTCGGCCAGAGGTGGTTATTCTGGGTACTGATTTCTCAGGATCTATGCACCCAAATGGCGTGAAAATGTAATTACATGTCAGTTCTGGTATAATATATTTGTCCAATGAATACCCGTTTTATCTTCTGCATTTCTTCTTGGTGTAGCAATTTTAATGGCCAGTAGTGTATGGGGTCAAGTTCGTGAAGTTTCGTTGTAAGATGACTGTCGGAACCAGTATATGGTATAGCCGGCGAATTTCTCAGGTATTAGGGGATTATGACAAGAAGAGAATTAGGAGTGCTAACGATTTACACTGCCGTCACATGGATGGCGCTAATATGTGACGGAAATTTTCTTCAATGTGTATTAGTACAGTATCTCTTCGTCACTTTTTAAGATTTTAACGCAGAAACAAATGTAATATGTCTTTTATTTTTTTACTATAAATCCTAAATGGCAGAATAAGTGTAAACCAGTGGAGAAATAGTCCAGTCAGAGCACGAAAAAGGCGAATATGCTCCCGTATAAAAGACAGACTGAAAAGTGGGGTACAAGCTATGTCATTCTACTGTCCTCGGCACCTTTAAAAACTTTCCTGGAAATTTTGACATACGAACAAATTCCTGATTTTTTTGGCGTGCTACTCAATTCCCGCCCATCTAAGCTCCCCTAACGGTAACTCGCTCACACCCACTAGTCTATCGCTGTAGGTTCACTCACTTGCGTATTCTCATCCATCCATTCCGCCCAACTCATTGTCATATCTCTTTGTGTCTCTCTCTGTTACTTTCTCTTGTGTAACAGTCACAGTCCCCTTCGCTCTGTCTTACTGCTACTATCCACCCTGCCGCGTGGGATTAGCCGAGCGGTCTGAGGCGCTGCAATCATGGACTGTGCGCAGACCAGAGTGGCAGAGCGGTTCTAGGCACTACAGTCTGGGCCCGCGCGACCGCTACGGTCGCAGGCTCGAATCCTGCCTCGGGCATGGATGTGTGTGATGTCCTTAGGTTAGTTAGGTTTAAGTAGTTCTACGTTCTAGGGAGCTGGTGACCTCAAAAGTTAAGTCCCATAGTGCTCAGAGCCATTTGAACCATCATGGACTGTGCCGCTTGTCCCGCCGGAGGTTCGAGTCCTCCCTCGGGCATGGGTGTGTGTGTTTGTTCTTAGGATAATTTAGGTTAAGTAGTGTGTAAGCTTAGGGACTGATGACCTTAGCAGTTAAGTCCCGTAAGCTTTCACACATATTTGAATGTTTTGTTACTATCCACCCTCACTGTCAATACCTAGGGACGATCTAAAGAAGTAATTCGTCTGAGACAGTTCTGTGAAGATCATTGCAAGAATTAATCAAAAAGCCTACAGGGGTCCACCATGGTGTCACTCCTGTATGAGAACTGCAATTTTTTACATAGTGGAAAAATTATTCAAACCTTGGAGGAGAGGAGCTGAACAAGGCAGAAGAGACGAAGACCGAAGATTAGCAGACAGAGGGGAAAAGTAAAAAATTAGCAATTAGCAAAACGTCAAAGGCACAAGAATTGTGCAGTTTTCGTCATGAAGCGCGAGCGGATGCAACATTGTTAATGTCTGTGTATGGGAATGATAACAGTGATAGTAGCTATATATTTTGACAGACGAAGAGAAGGGACAGTGAACTACAGTGGAGGTTTAGACTGTGTAAATAGAAGTGACCACTATTCAATCTTTGCACCAGAGAACACTGTAATTAATTGCCGAAGTCGTTTACTGCGAGAACCAAGCACTATTCAAATAATTTATAGTGCTGTGATTATAAAACTCTGTGTTTGTAAATTAATCCAGCAAATTCCATTTAAATTTCCTATCTAAACCATTTAAAGGAGTTTTAACACCAGGACGATGTGGCGAATCTGCAGTTTTAATCACTAGGGTTTTTCAACTAATTTTTTCATTAATGAAACTGATGATCTTCGTATTGTCAGCTTCCCACTCCAAAGATAGATTTTTCAACAGGGGGTCAGCGATCTTCTTTTCACCTAACTGTTCTAATTACTCTGAAAGTTACTAATAAAACTAAACATTCTATTTGGAGCATCACAGAGGAAGTTAAGATATGTCTCACTGTTAGATACTTGGCATTACTGCATAGCTCAAGTCAGAAAACATTGTTGTCATGGAGTAGAATTGCTAAATCGTTCCAAAACTTCCAAAACAATTTTTATTTCAGTAAAAACATAACTTAGTTTGGAGATGAGCTCAAATGTGTCACTACATTAATACATTAACAAGAGATCACAACTGCCATGTACAGCATGGTTATTATTTAAGTTTCGCTATTTGAGAGGACCCTCACGAAGAAAGATTTACCGAAGACAATGAAACTTCGTTGAAACATTTGTGAGAATATACGGAAGAGAAATAACGTGTAAACCATTGAAACACAACATTTTAATTTGTACATGAGAGGATAACATTTGTTAACTGTGTAGCATGTTTACATTCCAGGATACAAATGTTGCTCATTGTGGCGACCATCTCCATGCTCGACAGCCTGCAACTGCACTATAGGTTGCTCTACTGCTGCTCGAAACGTCTTAGGTGGAATGTTGACTACCTCCCTCGCTAGGTCAATCTTCAACCTTCAGTATGTGGTAGTAACTTCTGCAACAATTTGTCGTGCAATTAGGCGTCGGTCTCTCCAAGGAGCAATTCCGAAATCGCCAGTTAATTGGAACTTCTGTATCGGGTTCTTCAACTCTGGTGCGGCAGAGGATCTCTCCGTATTCCCTTAATGCTTCTATACTCAGCACTGTTGCTGTGGTTTTGATAAAACAGCGCTACGATTAAAGCTCTGCTTACCTGGTCCAGGCCTGTGTTGACTGCCTGCAACTGTAGTGCACACTGATGCTTGCGTTTCAATCCCATGTCGCCGAACACGGTCCGAACACCATTCCTAGAAACTGTGGTACCTATACGGTAAATGGTGTTCCGTCTGCTCTGGCTCAAACAGCTCATTCTGGAAACACCCCCCAGGCTGTGGCTAAGCCATGTCTCAGCAATATCCTTTCTTCCAGGAGTGCTAGTTCTCCAAGGTTCGCAGGAGAGCTTCTGTGAAGTTTGGAAAGTAGGAACCGGGGTACTGGCGGAAGTAAAGCTGTGAAGAGGGGTCGTGAGTCCTGCTTGGGTAGTTCAGACGGTAGAGCACTTGCCCACGAAAGGCTAAGGTCCCGAGTTCGAGTCTCGGTCCGGCACACAGTTTTAATCTGCCAGGAAGTTTCATATCAGCGCACACTCCGCTACATAGTGAAAATCTCATTCTCAAGCAACTAAAGTTTAATTTTTATAACCACTCTGTATGATTACATACCCAGTCATAGGAAACTTGTTGTAGCTATTTCACATTACAGTTTCATTTCAGTTAAAACTAATCACACTCATTTAAATGAGTTTTGTTACATTCGCAATGAGTAAAATATATACTTTATAGCTTTCCATAAGAAAATTTACTACTAACGAAATTATATTCAGCGACATTGACTGAGACGAGATGAAGTACGTTTTATCTAATCAAACACTAAACATTATTGTAATGTTATAACTGTTCCCTCTTACATGCATGCATGTCCAAATGAAGATTGCATTATTCTTCTTAATAATGCAGACATTTCGGTATTGTGTGACGAATAAAGATGTAATTTTTTTTTTTCATCAGTCTACTGACTGGTTTGATGCGGCCCGCCACGAATTCCTTTCCTGTGCTAACCTCTTCATCTCAGAGTAGCACTTGCAACCTACGTCCTCAATTATTTGCTTGACGTATTCCAATGTCTTCCTCTGCATTTTTTGCCCTCTACAGCTCCCTCTAGTACCATGGAAGTCATTCCCTCATGTCTTAGCAGATGTCCTATCATCCAGTCCCTTCTCCTTATCAGTGTTTTCCACATATTCCTTTCCTCTCCGATTCTGCATAGAACCTCCTCATTCCTTACCTTATCAGTCCACCTAATTTTCAACATTCGTCTATAGCATCACATCTCAAATGCTTCGATTCTCTTCTGTTCCGGTTTTCCCATAGTCCATGTTTCACTACCATACAATGCTGTACTCCAGACGTACATCCTCAGAAATTTCTTCCTCGAATTAAGGCCGGTATTTGATATTAGTAGACTTCTCTTGGCCAGAAATGCCTTCTCTGCCATAGCGAGTCTGCTTTTGATGTCCTCCTTGCTCCGTCCGTCATTGGTTATTTTACTGTCCAGGTAGCAGAATTCCTTAACTTCACTGACTTCGTGACCATCCGTCCTGATGTTAAGTTTGTCGCTGTTTTCATTTCTACTACTTCTCATTACCTTCGTCTTTCTCCGATTTACTCTCAAACCATACCGTGTACTCATTAGACTGTTCATTCCGTTCAGCAGATCATTTACTTCTTCTTCACTTTCACTCAGGATAGCAATGTCATCAGCGAATCGTATCACTGATATCCTTTCACCTTGTATTTTAATTCCACTCCTGAACCTTTCTTTTATTTCCATCATTGCTTCCTCGATGTACAGATTGAAGAGTAGGGGCGAAAGGCTACAGCCTTGTCTTACACCCTTCTTAATACGAGCACTTCGTTCTTGATCGTCCACTCTTATTATTCCCTCTTGGTTGTTGTACATATTGTATATGACCCGTCTCTCCCTATAGCTTACCCCTACTTTTTTCAGAATCTCGAACAGCTTGCACCATTTTATATCGTCGAACGCTTTTTCCAGGTCGACAAATCCTATGAATGTGTCTTGATTTTTCTTTAGCCTTACTTCCATTATTAGCCGTAACGTCAGAATTGCCTCTCTCGTCCCTATACTTTTCCTAAAGCCAAACTGATCGTCACCTAGCGCATTCTCAATTTTCTTTTCCATTCTTCTGTATATGATTCTTGTAAGCAGCTTCGATGCATGAGCTGTTAAGCTGATTGTGCGATAATTCTCGCACTTGTCAGCTCTTGCCGTCTTCGGAATTGTGTGGGTGATACTTTTCCGAAAGTCAGATGGTATATCGCCAGACTCATATATTCTACACACCAACGTGAATAGTCGTTTTGTTGCCACTTCCCCCAATGATTTTAGAAATTCTGATGGAATGTTATCTATCCCTTCTGTCTTATTTGACCGTAAGTCCTCCAAAGCTCTTTTAAATTCCGATTCTAATACTGGATCCCCTATCTCTTCTAATCGACTCCTTTTTCTTCTTCTATCACATCAGACAAATCTTCACCCTCATAGAGGCTTTCAATGTATTCTTTCCACCTATCTGCTCTCTCCTCTGCATTTAACAGTGGAATTCCCGTTGCACTCTTAATGTTACCACCGTTGCTTTTAATGTCACCAAAGGTTGCTTTGACTTTCCTGTTTGCTGAGTCTGTCCTTCCGACAATCATATCTTTTTCGATGTCTTCACATTTTTCCTGCAGCCATTTCGTCTTAGCTTCCCTGCACTTCCTATTTATTTCATTCCTCAGCGACTTGTATTTCTGTATTCCTGATTCTCCCGGAATATGTTTGTACTTCCTCCTTTCATCAATCAACTGAAGTATTTCTTCTGTTACCCATGGTTTCTTCGCAGCTACCTTCTTTGTACCTATGTTTTCCTTCCCAACTTCTGTGATGGCCCTTTTTAGAGATATCCATTCCTCTTCAACTGTACTGTCTACTGCGCTATTCCTTATTGCTGTATCTATAGCGTTAGAGAACTTCAAACGTATCTTGTCATTCCTTAGTACTTCCGTATCCCACTTCTTTGCATGTTGATTCTTCCTGACTAATGTCTTGAACTTCAGCCTACTCTTCATCACTACTATATTGTGATCTGAGTATATATCTGCTCCTGGGTACGCCTTACAGTCCAGTATCTGATTTCGAAATCTCTGTCTAACCATGATGTAATCTAATTGAAATCTTCCCGTATCTCCCGGCCTTTTCCAAGTATACCTCCTCCTCTTGTGATTCTTGAACAGGGTATTCGCTATTACTAGCTGAAACTTGTTACAGAACTAAATTAGTCTTTCTCCTCTTTCATTCCTTGTCCCATGCCCATATTCTCCTGTAACCTTTTCTTCTACTCCTTCCCCTACAACTGCATCCCAGTCGCCCATGACTTTTAGATTTTCGTCCCCCTTTACATACTGCATTACCCTTTCAATATCCTCATACACTTTCTCTATCTGTTCATCTTCAGCTTGCGACGTCGGCATGTATACCTGAACTATCGTTGTTGGTGTTGGTCTGCTGTCGATTCTGATTAGAACAACTCGGTCACTGAACTGTTCACAGTAACACACCCTCTGCCCTACCTTCCTATTCATAACGAATCCTACACCTGTTATACCATTTTCTGCTGCTGTTGATATTACCCGATACTCATCTGACCAGAAATCCTCGTCTTCCTTCCACTTCACTTCACTGACCCCTACTGTATCTAGATTGAGCCTTTGTATTTCCCTTTTCAGATTTTCTAGTTTCCCTACCACGTTCAAGCTTCTGACATTCCACGCCCCGACTCGTAGAACGTTATCCTTTTATTGATTATTCAATCTTTTTCTCATGGTAACTTCCCCCTTGGCAGTCCCCTCCTGGAGATCCGAATGGGGGACTATTCCGGAATCTTTTGCCAATGGAGAGATCATCATGACACTTCTTCAATTACAGGCCACATGTCCTGTGGATACACGTTACGTGTCTTTAATGCAGTGGTTTCCATTGCCTTCTGCATCCTCGTGTCGTTGATTATTGCCGATTCTTCCGCCTGTAGGGGCAATTTCCCACCCCTAGGACAAGAGAGTGCCCTGAACCTCTATCCGCTCCTCCGCCCTCTTTGACAAGGCCGCTGGCAGAATGAGGCTGACTTCTTATGCCGGAAGTCTTCGGCCGCCAATGCTGATTATTTATCAAAATTTAGGCAGTGGCGGGGATCGAACCCAGGACCGAAGACGTTTTCATTGTGAATCAAAGACGCTACCCCTAGACCACGGGTATTATTTGAAAAAGCTTTAAGAATCTTAGCATGAAAATTTCAGACCTCCCAATCTCTCCCTGTCCATCTGCCTGCCCCGATAGCTGAGTGGTCAGTGCGACGGACTTCATGCCACGGCGCCCGGGTTCGATTCCCAGCTGGGTCGGAGATTTTCTCCGCTCAGGAACTGGTTGTTGTGTTGTCTCTATCATCATCGTCTCATCGCCATCGACATGCAAGTCGTCAACTCAAAACACTTGCACCAGGGGACAGGTCTACCCGTAGGCAGGCCCTAGCCACATGAGATTTTCATTTCCATTTCTGCCCATCTCCTCCTACCCCTCTCTCCCAGTTCATTTCATCCTCCCAACTTCTTTGTCTGTCCATCTCATCCTCCTCCTCCCTCTCTGTCCACCTGTGCCTGTCCCCATCTACCATTCCACCTTCTGCTGCCCCTATCTCCTCCTACCCCCTCTTCCTATCCATCTCCTCCTACCCCGTCTCTCTGTCCACCTCTATCTGTCCTCGAATCTGCCCGCCTCCTGCTTACTCCACTCTGTATCCATGCCCTCTATCCTACTCCTCCTCTCTACCCATCTCATCCTACTCCCTCTCTCTCTCCCCATCTGCTCCTCCTTTCTCAGCCCATCTCTTCTTCCCTCCCTTCTTTCTGTTCATCTCATCCTGCCTCCTTCTCCAACTTCCCATCTGTCTCCCTATCTCTACTCTTCCTTCTCCTTCTCTATATCCATCCCCTCTGTCCCCTCTCTCTCACCACCCTTCCTGCCACACTCTGTCCATCCCTTCCTCGATCGATCACACCTTTCCTCCAGACATACCCACCTCCACATGTAGTCCCTACAAAACAGACCGATAAAGCAGGTCGATACTACTCCAACACAGCACAACTGCTATATAGGGAAGCCTACATTAACTGCTGGTAAACCGCTTCTTAGGCCTTAAGTGAAGGATGACCAGCAAAGAAGGTCAATAAGGCAAAGTAATACCATCCCACAGAATTCCCTGTCATGCAAGGCAGCGTATATGGGTGGGGCTAAAAAAAGAAAAACACGTTTCTGCCCATAAATGGTTCAAATGGCTCTGAGCACTATGGGACTTAACAGCTGAGGTCATCAGTCCCCTAGAACTTAGAACTACTTAAACCTAACTAACCTAAGGACATCACAAACTTCCATGCCCGAGACAGCATTGGAACCTGCGAACATAGTGGTCGCGCGGTTCCAGGCTGAAGTGACTAGAACCGCTCGGCCACACCGGCTGGCTTTCTGCCCATATCTCGATTCCCATTGGAGCTAGGAGATTATAAACACCACAGTGCTGATTCCCATGAAGTGTGATGTTTGTGTGCCAAATTTGGTAGAAACATATCCAGGGGTTTGGGAGGGATCCCAGACGTACATATGGCTTGCTTATACATACAGATTGATATAGCTACCCCTACCACTGTCGTTCTGTTCAACCATAATTTTATAGCTTGCCATCATAAACCACATACGATATTTTCCTATTCTCTCACTCATTATGTGCGAACTATTAGTCCTGTAGAAATAGTCAACAGGGATTTTTTGTAGGAAATTTAATGTAATTAACTTTATTTGTCTCTATTTACTGGGATATTACGCCCCCAGCCTACGTCGTTACTATTATTAATTTAAAAGTGGTCATGAGGATAACGAATCACAAACGGATTTTGTAAACTTTACGTTGAAACTAATTACATTGACAGTTCTATCCAAACTTAACCCTTACAAGAACAGTAAGTTCGTAATCACAAGACCTGACGAATACAAGCGTAGGAAAAAAAATCAAGATGCTCCCTTTATGTGCGAAAACAAATCGGGACCGCTAGTCGTGAAGACGCCAGGCGCCGGTTGGGGCATGCCATCTAGTCAACACTTGGTCTTCAGTGGTCATGTGAGAAGAACTACAGCTTTCAGCTCGACTCACCAACCAACTCTTGGGCGGCTTGTGAAAATGTTCCCTAAGTAGTCAGAAAAAGTGGACCGGTACTAGACGCATCGTCTCAGTGTGTAAACATTCAAAATAGATCACGTTCTTAGGTCCATCTATGAAAAGATAAAGGACGGTCACACCCTTCATCCAAGTCACCGCATGCATCTTTGACAGTGGAAAATACGTCGCGACCGAACAGAAGAGCATACTGGGGACAATTACGTGTGTTGGAACCATACGTCCACCTCCGCGCCACAGATGAGACGATGTGGGTCCGTGTCGTCCACGTTAGACCACAGGCAGAGCGCGGTGTGTGCCACGGCGATGGCATAGAGTTTGTGTCGATTCGGTTATTCACCGATGATAACAATGTACCAGGTGGCGCTCGTTTCCATGGTGAAGTATGATTGAGAAACTGTGCTCCACACCGCCGGCCACCTAATCTCTGGGTTCCTGGCGCGAGATCGCGTTGAGAAGCGATAAATATCTCTAGTAGTGGGAGCCCTAGTGCGAGGAGAGTCTTCATGAATATAACTGCGTTCAAGAAGAAAGAATCTGATATGTGATAGCAGCACTGGTGTAATGTGGGCCAGGGCGACCGACGGTTGGCTTCAACTAGGTGCGAGATCGTCGACCGAAAGTACAGCAATACTGCTGAGACTGTGATTCCATAACTTCAAGATGATTTGTACGTAAACAGCCGTAGTGCGCACATGGACACTTTCCAGGGCGAGAAGCAGGAGGGTGTCTTACTTCACCTTGAATATGTGACCGGCACTGACAAAATATTCGAAGGCCCCTTGGATCCGATGCACCATCACTGTAGAGAGATAAAATCTGTGCGGTATGTGTTATGCAGGATGCCATGCAAATGTTAATAAACTGCGCCCTTTGGAACTGTGCCCATTGCTCGCAACAGGTGACTTCGAACGCACGTCCTAATTTTCCGAAAAAACGCAGAAAGTTACTTGCCGTCGTGCGACCGATGTATCGAGTGAAAACTATTCCTAGACAGCGTAGGGTCTCCGTCGTCCTGGAGCCACACTTTGATTCGGGAATCCCCTACTAATTGTCTTTGAGCAGCTTTTGACGACGTTCAGATGACCGCCCGCTCCGCTCCCACATTGCTCGATCCACTGTGCTGTCTCTTGAACCTCCTCTTTGGTGCATACGATGAAGACGAGGTCGCCTGCATAGCTGTGACCCGGAGGTTGATCCCTGATAAACATCGTTCCAGGCAGCAGAGAAGCTGTTCCTCTGTGAAAGCTTACATGATCGTTGGTGTGGGACAAACCTGTCGGACTGACGCACGATCGATACTGGTTCGTCATCAGTCCATTGACCATCACCTGCGACGAAACATCAGAAAATAGGTCCATGTTTACGAGGACAAATGTAAATGGGAAAGCCATCCGTTCCATCACCTTTGAAAGGAAGGTATGGTCCACGCGATCGAATACCTCATCGAAGCCGACGGAAATGAGGGCTCCCTGCAGTCGACAGAATGTTGTAATGGAGATGACGTCTCTATGATCACATAGCTTTAATTGTGTATTAGTATCTGCGCACCGTCTGCGCTGGAGACAGGACGTAGTATAGGAATGGTCTGAGACACATCGCGAGGCGTTGAACGTCAACTTGTCGTTCTGAGTTGACGGTAGTTCCGTAGAGTCCCGGAGGAACGTGTAGTAGATTTCTGTCCGGGTGCCACTGCATTCGTTCCTTGCAATACTGGACCAGTGCGGGGCGTAGGGTTGGCTTTACACATTAAACCCACCAGAGAAGTGCGGTGTAGTACTGTGCCATAAGTGTTTCACAGGATTCCCATGTGTTTGTGACCATTCATCGATATGATTCATACCTCATAAATTGGTAAGAGATGGAAATGATCCCCCATGGTACACAAAACAGGTCCGAACGCTGTTGCAGAGGCAACGGAAAAAGCATGCGAAGTTCAGAAGAACGCGAAATCCCGAAGATTGGCTATAATTTACAGACGCGCGAAATTTGGCACGGACTTCAATGCGAGATTCCTTTAATAGCTTCCATAAAGAAACATTGTCTCGAAATTTGGTAGAAAATCCGAAGAAATTCTGGTCTTATGTAAAGTACTCAAGCGGCAAGACGCAGTCAATACCTTCGCTGCGCAGTGCCGATGGTACTGTTACCGACGACTGTGCCGCTAAAAAGGAGTTATTGAACGCAGTTTTCCGAAATTCCTTCGCCAGGGAAGACGAATGGAATATTCCAGAATTTGAAACACGAACCGCTGCTAGCATGAGTTTCTTAGAAGTAGATACCTTAGGGGTTGCGAACCAACTCAAATCGCTTGATACGCTCAAGTCTTCAGGTCCAGATTGTATACCGATTAGGTTCCTTTCAGATTACGCTGATACAATAGCTCCCTACTTAGCAATCATATACAACCGCTCGCTCACCGATAGATCTGTACCTACAGATTGGAAAATTGCGCAGGTCGCACCCCAGTGTTTCAGAAGGGTAGTAGAAGTAATCCATCGAAACTACAGACCTATATCATTGACGTCGGTTTGCAGTAGGGTTTTGGAGCATATACTGTATTCTAACATTATGAATCACCTCGAAGGGAACGATCTATTGATAAGTAATCAGCATGGTTTCAGAAAACATCGTTCTTGTGCAACGCAGCTAGCTCTTTATTCGCACGAAGTAATAATGGCTGCTATCGACAGGGGATCTCAAGTTGATTCCGTATTTCTAGATTTCCGGATAGCTTTTGACACCGTTCCTCACAAGCGACTTCTAATCAAACTGCGAGCCTATGGGGTATCGTCTCCGTTGTGCGACTGGATTCGTGATTTCCTGTCAGGAAGGTCGCAGTTCGTAGTAATAGACGGCCAATTATCGAGTAAAACTGAAGTGATATGAGGTGTTCCCCAGGGAAGCCTCCTGGGACCTCTGCTGTTCCTGATCTATATAAATGACCTGGGTGACAATCTGAGCACTTCTCTTAGGTTGTTCGCAGATGATGCTGTAATTTACCGTCTAGTAAGGTCATCCGAAGACCAGTATCAGTTGCAAAGCTATTTAGAAAACATTGCTGTATGGTGTGGCAGGTGGCAGTTGACGCTAAATAACGAAGAGTGTGAGGTGATCCACATGAGTTCCAAAAGAAATCCGTTGGAATTCGATTACTCGATAAATAGTACAATTCTCAAGGCTGTCAATTCAACTAAGTACGTCGGTGTTAAAATTACGAAGAACTTCAGTTGGAAAGACCGCATAGATAATATTGTGGGGAAGACGATCCAAAGGTTGCATTTCATTGGCAGGACACTTAGAAGATGCAACAAGTCCACTAAAGAGACAGCTTACACTACACTCGTTCGTCCTCTGTTAGAATATTGCTGCGCGGTGTGGGATCCTTACCAGGTGGGATTGACGGAGGACATCGAAAGGGTGCAAAAAAGGGCAGCTCGTTTTGTATTATCACGTAATAGGGGAGAGAGTGTGGCAGATATGATACGCGAGTTGGGATGGAAGTCATTAAAGCAAAGACGTTTTTCGTCGCGGCGAGATCTATTTACGAAATTTCAGTCACCAACTTTCTCTTCCGAATGCTAAAATATTTTGTTGAGCCCAACCTACATAGGTAGGAATGATCATCAAAATAAAATAAGACAAATCAGAGCTCGAACAGAAATCTTTAGGTGTTCGTTTTTCCCGCGCGCTGTTCGGGAGTGGAATCGTAGGGAGATAGTATGATTGTGGTTCGATGAACCCTCTGCCAAGCACTTAAATGTGAATTGCAGAGTAATCATGTAGATGTAGATGTAGATTCCGGTTCCTGTAAATAAAAAACGTCCCGGACTGCACCATATTGTTTAACGCCGGAGGCTGATCGTGCGCACATAAACGCTATATTCTGAGTAGGCCGAAGACGATCTTGCCGCATGAGGAAGTCGGGAAGTGAGTGGGGAAGTCATGCAGAGGCGATACAATCGACTTGCGGAGTGGCTAGTGACGTACTTATATGCAGGGCGATCGTCGTGCACCATTTCACAGGTGTATACGAGGCTTTGCCGACGTTCTAACTTACGGAATTCAGGTCAGGTGGTAAAACTTGGCTACCAGTCCTTCCTCACGAGAACGTAGTTGAAATCTTCGCCGACAATGATGTGCTCATATTCTCCCAGAAATGCGGCGTGATTGTTTCAGAATAAAACTGTGAGCGCTCTCGTATTGCTGGTCCTTCCTCACGAGAACACAGTTGAAATCTTCGCCGACAATGATGTGTTCATATTCTCCCAGAAATGCGGCGTGATTGTTTCAGAATAAAACTGTGAGCGCTCTCGTATTGCCGGTCCTTCCTCACGAGAACACAGTTGAAATCTTCGCCGACAATGATGTGCTCATATTCTCCCAGAAATGCGGCGTGATTGTTTCAGAATAAAACTGTGAGCGCTCTCGTATTGCCGGTCCTTCCTCACGTGAACACAGTTGAAATCTTCGCCGACAATGATGTGCTCATATTCTCCCAGAAATGCGGCGTGATTGTTTCAGAATAAAACTGTGAGCGCTCTCGTATTGCCGGTCCTTCCTCACGAGAACACAGTTGAAATCTTCGCCGACAATGATGTGCTCATATTCTTCCAGAAATGCGGCGTGATTGTTTCAGAATATAACTGTGAGCGCTCTCGTATTGCCGGTCCTTCCTCACGAGAACACAGTTGAAATCTTCGCCGACAATGATGTGCTCATATTCTCCCAGAAATGCGGCGTGATTGTTTCAGAATAAAACTGTGAGCGCTCTCGTATTGCCGGTCCTTCCTCACGAGAACACAGTTGAAATCTTCGTCGACAATGATGCGCTCATATTCTCCCAGAAATGCGGCGTGATTGTTTCAGAATAAAACTGTGAGCGCCCCGGTATTGGTCTGTGTCGGATGGCACAGAGACATTCACTCTCCAGAGACCGTGTACTGTTAGCGCTGGCCCTCGCACTGACTGCAAGTAAGTCACGTCTTCAAGTACAACGCCAGCGCGCACGATGATCGTTGCTCCACTGCCTTCGTTATTGGCTAGAGTGACGTAAGCAGTATTACCATAAAAATTGGGTCGTCTCAGTCCGTAGCTACTGCAAAGGGTGTCAACATCAATCGCTCGTAGCGTACCACGTAACAATTGACGTTTAGCATAGGGGTCGATCATACACTACCGGCCATTACAATTGCTATACCACGAAGATGGCGTGCTACAGACGCGAAATTTAACCGACAGGAAGAAGATGCTGTGATATGCAAATGATTAGCTTTTCTGAGCATTCACACAAGGTTGGCGCCGGTGGCAACACCTACTACGTGCTGACACGAGGGAAAGGTACCAGCCGATTTCTCTTACACAAACAGCAGTTGACCGGCGTTGCCTGGTGAAACGTTGTTGTGATGCCTCGTGTAAGGAGGAGAAATGCGTACCATCACGTTTTCGACTTTGATAAAGCTCGGATTGTAGCCTATCGCGATTGCGGTTTATCGTATCGCGACATTGCTGCTCGCGTTGGTCGAGATCCAATGACTGTTAGTAGAATATGGAATCGGTGGGTTCAGGAGGGTAATACGGAACGCCGTGCTGGATCCCAACCGCCTCGAATCACTAGCAGTCGAGATGACAGGCATCTTATCCGCATGCCTGTAACGGATCGTGCAGCCACATCTCGATCCCTGAGTCAACAGATGGGGACGTTTGCAAGACAACAACCATCTGCACGAGCAGTTCGACGACGTTTGCAGCCGCATGGACTATCAGCTCGGAGACCGTGGCTGCGGTTACCCTTGACGCTGCATCACAGACAGGAGCGCCTGCGATGGTGTACTCAACGACGAACCTTGGTGCAGGAATCGCAAAACGTCATTTTTTCGGATGAATCCAAGTTCTGTTTACAGCATCATGATGGTCGCATCCGTGTTTGGCGACATCGCAGTGAACGCACATTAGAAGCGTGTATTCGTCATCGCCATACTGGCGTATCACCCGGCGTGGTGGTATAGAGTGCCATTGGTTACACGTCTCGGTCACCTCTTGTTCGTTACATTTCAGATGTGTTACGACCCGTGGCTCTACTCTTCATTCGATCCCTGCGAAACCCTACATTTCAGCAGGATAATGCATGACCGCATGTTGGAGGTCCTGTACGGGCCTTTCTGGATACAGAAAATGTTCGACTGGCGCCCTGGCCAGCACATTGTCCAGATCTCTCACCAATTGAAAACGTCTGCTCAATGGTGGCCGAGCAACTGGCTCGTCACAATACGCCAGTCACTAGTCTTGATGAACTGTGGTATCGTGTTGAAGCTGCATGGGCACCTGTACCTGAACACGCCATCCAAACTCTGTTTGACTCAATGCCCAGGGGTATCAAGGCCGTTATTACGACGAGAGGTTGTTGTTCTGGGTACTGATTGCTCAGAATCTATGCACCCTAATTGCTTCAAAATGTAATCACATGTCAGTTCTACTATAATATATTTGTCCAATGAATACCCGTTTGTCATCTGCATTTCTTCTTGGTGTAGCAATTTTAATGGCCAGTAGTGTATTTCAATTGATGGTGGCTATTCTGTCCACCTGCGTCGGCAGCTTGTTGCCGTGTGCGTGTATATCGGTAAGAATGAATGTCGTCGGGTTTTAAGAACTGTCTGTCTCCTGATCATTCCCTATTCAGCAGGGAAGCCTATGGCATTTCTTCACCTGGCGAGGGCTCACTACGTCGTCTGCCCACGACACGGGACAGGCAGATCCGATCGGAGCTGGTGCAGGAAGAGTCGTGACCAGGCTGTACCTGTTGGCGGAGAGGGAAACGTCGCCCGTAGGTGTCTCCAGGGCATTGTTGTGTTCCTGAGTCACTCGGTAAGCTGTCCTGCCCGTTATGGGGCTAGTACCGTCAACTGCGCGTGAGATCTCTTCCTAGGAATCACGTAGTGAGCGTTCGACGGATTCATCCTAAAAGCATGACTCCGATCCTGCCGCCGACGCCATCCTCCTCCTCTTGCGTAGTTTTGGTTACCTCTGTTTATGGGGATGTGGTTCCGAGTCAGGCGACTTTCGAGAACGAAGGGTGGTTGTAGACATAACTACGGTATAGAAACCCGTACCACTTTCACGTCTGCCAACATCTCTGTCCGGCACAGGCGAGAGGCCGGTTACTTTTGTAGACGGTCGGCCTCGTCTCTTATTGTCTCTGAAGATTGTGAAAGACCTTGCGGAAGTTGCTGTGCAGGCGCCTTGAGGGCATCGGGTCTGAGTGCCGCCGCATACGTGAGTGGAAGAATGTCGTAGCCGAAAGGGGGAAAGCTTCGTCGGTCCGCAGCTGCGTCATTCTGCACTGGAGGCATTCGTTTCTCACATGTTCTTCTATACCGCATCCAGAACAGATCTTTGGCTGCCCGTCGTATATGAATATGCCCTAGCGCCCGCCAATGAAGACGTAGGCCACCAGACTTTGCTGTGACAGTGTAAGCTCCCCACTATATGTTTCTGTACGAAACTTAGTCCAAATTCTGCTCCCGCTCTATAAAAAATCATTACCAAAACTATATGACGACCAACTGTCATCCAACTTCAACTCCTGCGCTAACCTTTGACTAAGCAGAACCTAATTTGAACTGAACTGTAACTGGTCTGGATAGAACCTGTCTTGATTTTAATTGCGCAACTGAAGTAAAACATTTATCTGGCCCTAATCAAAATTTGCGCTTATGTCGCATCTTGACAACATTGCTACAGATTTCTAGAAAACACAACGGCAAACAGCAAGCAGACAGTGGGTAAGCTAGATTTCCGTTTTTACATAAAATTTTCAAAAAATATTTAAACTGTTACATACGATATGGTATAATATCGTAATGCTTCTTTAAATAGTGGGATGGGGAGAGTAACTAATCCCATAAAATCACATTCCGAGACAACGATTTTAGAATGAAGTATGTATTCAAAAGGACTGTGTAAAATTTCGCGTGATCTTGACACCTAACATTGGTCTGAACAATACTCTGCTTGACAAAGGGAACTATGATTTGATAATGGTACGATGTTAACAGAGAATTTCTTAAAATACCAAACAGCTTAATCAGTTGATATCTTAATGTATGACTCAGGAAAGTGGGGCGGTCTTTCTCTCACCCCTGACACGCCTTCCAGTATATACATCATATTCATCCTTGCTGTCCTTACAATAAATCGTTATTCATCTGATACGATCACAAGTCAACACAGGGCTACCGAATAAGTCCAACACCTACCACACTTCATCTAAGATTATATCATACTGCGCAGAAGCAAAGACTGGGCCACGACAAGAACAAATATTGTTTAACAGTAACATAACTTTCTCTCTCTCTGACGTGCACATTTGTTGTTGTTGTTGCTGTGGTCTTCAGTCCTGAGACTGGTTTGATGCAGCTCTCCATCCTACTCTATCCTGTGCAAGCTTCTTCATCTCTCAGTACCTACTGCAACCTACATCCTTCTGAATCTGCTTAGTGTATTCATCTCTTGGTCTCCCTCTACGATTTTTACCCTCCACGCTGCCCTCCAATGCTAAATTTGTGATCCCTTGATGCCTTAGAACATGTCCTACCAACCGATCCCTTCTTCTTGTCAAGTTGTGCCACAAACTCCTCTTCTCCCCAATTCCATTCAATACCTCCACATTAGTTACGTGATCTACCCATCTAATCTTCAGCATTCTTCTGTAGCACCACATTTCGAAAGCTTGCATTCTCTTCTTGTCCAAACTATTTATCGTCCACGTTTTCACTTCCATACATGGCTACACTCCATACAAATACTTTCAGAAACGACTTCCTGACACTTAAATCAATACTCGATGTTAACAAATTTCTCTTCTTCAGAAACGCTTTCCTTGCCATTGCCAGTCTACATTTTATATCCTCTCTACTTCGATCGTTATCAGTTATTTTGCTCTCCAAATAGCAAAACTCCTTTACTACTTTAAGTGTCTCATTTCCTAATCTAATAGCCGCAGCATCACCCGACTTCATTCGACTACATTCCATTATCCTCGTTTAGCTTTGGTTAATGTTCATCTTATACCCTCCTTTCAAGACACTGTCCATGCCTTTCAACTGCTCTTCCAAGTCCTTTGCTGTCTCTGACAGAATTACAATGTCATCGGCGAATCTCAAAGTTTTTATTTCTTCTCCATTGATTTTAATGCCTACTCCGAACTTTTCTTTCATTTCCTCTACTGCTTGCTCAATATACAGGTTGAATAGCATCGGGGAGGGGCTACAACCCTGTCTCACTCCCTTCCCAACCACTGCTTCCCTTTGATGTCCCTCGACTCTTATAACTGCCATCTGGTTTCTGTACAAATTGTAAATAGCCTTTCGCTCCCTGTACGTTATCGCTGCCACCTACAGAACTTGAAAGAGAGTATTCCAGTCAACATTGTCAAAAGCTTTCTCTAAGTTTACAAATGCTAGAAACGTAGGTTTTGCCTTTTCTTAATCTTTCTTCTAAGATAAGTCGTAGGGTCAGTATTGCCTCACGTGTTCCAACATTTCTACGGAATCCAAACTGATCCTCCCCGAGGTCGGCTTCTACAAGTTTTTCCATTCTTCTGTAAGGTATTCGCGTTAGTATTTTGCAGCTATGACTTATTAAACTGATAGTTCGGTAATTTTCACATCTGTCAACACCTGCTTTCTTTGGGATTGGAATTATTATATTCTTCTTGAAGTCTGAGGGACTTTCGCCTGTCTCATACATCTTGCTCACCAGATGGTAGAGTTTTGTCAGGACTGTCTCTCCCAAGGCCGTCAGTAGTTCTAATGGAATGTTGTCTACTCCGGGGGCCTTGTTTCGACTCAGGTCTTTCAGTGCTCTGTCAAACTCTTCACGCAGTATCGTATCTCCCATTTCATCTTCATCTACATCCTCTTCCACTTCCATAATATTGTGCTCAAGTACATCGCCCTTGTATAGACCCTCTATATACTCCTTCCAACTTTCTGCTTTCCCTTCTTTGCTTAGAACTGGGTTTGCATCTAAGCTCTTGATATTCATACAAGTGGCTCTGTTTTCTTCAAATGTCTCTTTAATTTTCCTGTAGGCAGTATCTATCTCACCCCTAGTGAGATAAGCCTCTACATTCTTACATTTGTCCTCTAGCCATCCCTGCTTAGCCATTTTGCACTTCCTGTCGATCTCATTTTTGAGACGTTTGTATTCCTTTTCGCCTGCTTCATTTACTGCATTTTTATATTTTCTCCTTTCATCAATTAAATTCAATATTTCTTCTGTTACCCAAGGATTTCTACTAGCCCTCGTCGTTTTACCTACTTGATCCTCTGCTGCCTTCACTACTTCATCCCTCCAGGCTACCCATTCTTCTTCTACTGTATTTCTTTCCCCTATTCCTGTCAATTGTTCCCTTATGCTCTCCCTGAACCTCTGTACAACCTCTGGTTCTTTCAGTTTATCCAGGTCCCATCTCCTTAAGTTCCCACCTTTTTGCAGTTTCTTCAGTTTTAATCTACAGGTCATAACCAATAGATTGTGGTCAGAGTCCACATCTGCCCCTGGAAATGTCTTACAATTTAAAACCTGGTTCCTAAATCTCTGTCTTACCATTATATAATCTATCTGATACCTTTTAGTATCTCCAGGGTTCTTCCATGTATACAACCTTCTTTCATGATTCTTAAACCAAGTGTTAGCTATGATTGTGCTCTGTGCAAAATTCTACCAGGCGGCTTCCTCTTTCATTTCTTAGCCCCAATCCATATTCACCTACTACGTTTCCTTCTCTCCCTTTTCCTACACTCGGATTCCAGTCACCCATGACTATTAAATTTTCATCTCTCTTCACTATCTGAATAATTTCTTTTATTTCATCGTACATTTCCTCAATTTCTTCGTCATCTGCAGAGCTAGTTGGCAATAAACTTGTACTACTGTAGTAGGTGTGGGCTTCGTATCTATCTTGGCCACAATAATGCGTTCACTATGCTGTTTGTAGTAGCTTACCCGCATACCTATTTTCCTATTCATTATTAAACCTACTCCTGCTTTACCCCTATTTGATTTTGTGTTTATAACGCTGTAGTCACCTGACCAGAAGTCTTGTTCCTCCTGCTACCGAACTTCACTAATTCCCACTATATCTAACTTTAACCTATCCATTTCCCTTTTTAAATTTTCTAACCTACCTGCCCGATTAAAGGATCTGACATTCCACGCTCCGATCCGTAGAACGCCAGTTTTCTTTCTCCTGATAACGACATCCTCTCGAGTAGTCCCCGCCCGGAGATCCGAATGGGGGACTATTTTACCTCCGGAATATTTTACCCAAGAGGACGCCATTATCATTTAATCACACAGTAAAGCTGGATGTCCTCGGGAAAAATTACGGCTGTAGTTTGCCCTTGCTTTCAGCACATTTATAACTTACAAAAATCAGAATGACATGCCCACCTTGCAACAGTTCTAGAGTCATTCAAGGGTAGTCTACGGTCAGTAGCGCTTACCGAGCGAGATGGCGCAGTGGTTAGCAAAGTGGACTCGCGGGTTTCAAACCCGCGTCCGGCCAGCCTGATTTAGGTTTCCTGTGATTTCCCTAAATCGCTTCAGGCAAATGCTGGGATGGTTCCTTTGAAAGGACACGGTCGACTTCCTTCCCTAATCCGATTGGACAGATGACATTGGTGATTGGTCGCTCTCCCATATCAACCAACCAATCAGTAGCGCGTAAGTACCCAGATGATGCAACACTAGATTGAGGCGACTGTAAACTACCGAGTGCAGACTGGGATGTGCGAAGTGCTCTTGAATATGTTTTCTGAATAATTGCCTTGAACAGCTACTTCCGCAGCCCACACGCGGTGTAAATATCTAAGTCCTTGTAGATACAAACACGCCAAAACCTATATACAACGTCAATACAGATACAGGGACTGCTGGTCGTCATGTCATGTCATTATAGCCATTGTTACGAAAGTTATTAAATAAGTGTAGAAGGAGAGGAGAGTCTTTCTGTTAGGCAGATAAGCTGTTGTTAGCATGTCGCGTAGATATTGATCTGACATCACATAGTTCCAGAAAGATGGACGTAGAGCAATAATGGGCAAAGTTTAAGCAGATTGTAAATCGTGGTCTCGTGAATTATGTACCTAGTATGGAGTGGATTACGGAAAAGACTCACCGTGGTTTAATAATGAGGTTGGGAATATGCTAAGGAAGCAAAGGTTAGCAGAGATTCGTGCGTCTGTGGAGAATTCTAGGCGCGAAGCATACAACCACCACCACCACTGTACCTTAGCAAAAGATCTGGCAGACAACCCGAGAAAATTCTGGTCCTATGTAAAACCGCCAAGTGGTTCTGAGGCTTCCATCCAGTCACCTGTTGACAAGTCTGGTGTGGCAGTTGAAAATAGCAAAACGAAAGCAGAAGTTTCAGATTTCACGTTGAAGAAATCATTCACGCAGGAGAACATTACGAACATACAGTCATTTGACCATCGAACGGACTTCCGTATGCACGGCATAGTAATAAGGCTCCCTAGGGTAGAAAAAGAACTGAGAGACTTGAAAACAAATAAGTCACCAAGTGCGTAAGGAATGTTAGTTCGGTTTTTCAAAGAGTACTCTACAGCATTGGCCCGTTACCCAGATTGCATTTATCTCGAATCTCTCGCCCAGCGCCCAAGTCTCAAGCGACTAGAAAATAGCGCAGGTGACTCCTGTATATAAGAAGGGCAAACGGACGCAACCGCAAAATTACAGACCAATCCCTAACATCGATTTGCAGGAGAATCCTTCAACACATCCTCAGTTCGAATATAATAAATTTTCTTGAGACCGAGAATCTAATGTCCACAAATCAGCATGGTTTTTGAAAGCATCACTCGTGCAAAACTCAGCTTGCCCTTTTCTCACATAATATATTGTGAACTACGATGAAGAACCGGCAGATTCCATATTTCTAGATTTTCAAAAAGCGTTTGACACGGTGCCCCTCTGTAGGCCGTTAAAGAAGGTACGAGGATATGGAACAGGTTCACAGATACGTGAGTGGCTCGAACACTTCTGAAGTCATGGAACCCAGTATGTTGTCCTCGACGGCGAGTGTTCATCACAGACATGGATATCGTCAGGAGTGTCCTAAAGAGATGTGATAGGACCACTATTATTCTCCGTATGTATAAATGATTTGGCGGACTGGGTAGGCAGCAATCTACTGTTGTCTGCTGATGATGCAGTGCTGCACGGACGGACCCGCAGAATTACTGACCAATCCCTAACATCGATTTGCAGCAGAATCCTTCAGCACATTCTCAGATCGAATATAATAAATTTTCTTGAGACCGAGAACCTGATGTCCACAAAGCAGCATGGTTTCTGAAAGCATCACTCGTGCAAAACTCAGTGATTGTGTGAGGGAACAAGATGACTTAAAATTTCTAGTTGGTGTGATGAACGGCATCTAGCTCTGAATATAGAAAAAGATAAATGAGTAGGAAAAATAAACCCGTAGCGTTCGGATACAGCATTAGTACTGTGATGCTTAACACAGTCACCTCGTCTAAATATCTCGGCGTAACAGTGCAAAGCTATATGAAATAGAGCGAGCATGTGAGGATTATGGTAAGGAAGGGTAATCGTCGACTTCATTTTATTGACAGAATTCCAGGAAAGTGTGGTTCATTTACGAAGGAAACCGCATATAGGACGTTAGTGCGACCTCTTCCTGAGTACTGCTCGAGTGTTTGGGATCTGTTCCAGATCGGATTAAAGGAAGGCATCGAAGCAATTCAGAGGCGGGCTGCCAGATCTGTTACTGGTCGGTTCGAACAACACGCAGGTCTTAACGGACAAGCAAACAGAACTCAAATGGGAATCCCTGGAGAGAGCGCTAAACTTTGTTCGAGAAACACTAATGAGAAAATTTAGAGAACTGACATTTGAGGCGGACTGCAGAACGATTCTTCTGCGTCCAGCATACTCAGCGCGTAAGGACCACGAACATAAAACACTAGAAATTAGGGCTCATACGGAGGCGTACAGACAGGCGTTTTTCCATCGCTCTATTTGCGAGTGGAATAGGAAAGGAAATGACTAGAAGTGGTATGGAGTGCCTTCCGCCACGGTGGATTGTGGATTATCTATGTAGTTGTAGATTAGATGTGAAGAGATTGAAAAAATCAGCACAACAAAGTTTACTAGCCCTTGAACTACTTCTAAAAATATCTTCTTCAGAAGGAGTGGGCCTTGTTACATAACATGACGGTACATTAGATTATCTGAAGCCGGGCAGCTCCCGTCATATATAAAATTGACAAAAACGAGAATTATCCCAAGCCATGGCATTAGATAGCAGCCAGATTACATTCAGCGTACTGCAGAATGAATGTTCACTGGTAAATGCCCACTGGTAGACGCTCAAGTCAACATAAAATTATAATAGGAGTCACAGGATAAAATAATTACATAAGTTAAGTGTACATCAGGCCAGAGACAAAGACCAAGTTAATTCTCTTCTCGGATTGGTCCAAGATCTTTCTCATGATTTTCCTTTCAAAGATAAATAGGTTCTCATCACCTTTTTTGTGTCCCATTTGACAATATCAGTACCAGCATTGCATTACAGGCTTTACGTTTGGTCGTACCTGACATATTATTTGATAATATTATCTATTCAGACTGAGATACGTTTAAGCTCATTGGCAATACTTTGATTAATCTCTCGTTTGAGGTTCTTATGCCTGTTAAACCCCGTGCCAAGGTATTTAAAATTTTCAACTCTGGCAATGTTCCATACTCCAACCTGCAATAGGGCATTACAAGTGTCTTCTCTCGATACTTCTATCACTTCATTCGCCTCCGTATTATTCCTCAGTCCAATATCACTGGCATTCTTTACTAAGTTCTCTACGGTTTCTGCCATCTCTTCCTCTGACTCCGCTACTACTACAAGGTCGTCTGCATATCCCTAAAACTATTTTTTTCCCTTTAGCTTCACCTCTTTGCCTTCTCTTTTCATTTCCAGAGTTACTTTCTCCAGAACCAAATTGAAAAGCAATGGTGGAACGGCATCACCTCGCCTCACACCTGTTCTGGTGCTGAATTCTGAGGACACCTCTTCTGGTATTCTACCTCGGCTTTCGTCTCCACTACACACACCTTCGCCAAGTTTATTGACTTCTCTGGTATGCCATGTTCCCTCAGTATGTTGTACATACTTTATCTGTGTATACTGCCTGAAGCCTTTGAGAAATCTACAGATGTTACCAGTAACCGATGGGAGGATTACCAGCACTTCTTCTAGGTTTGTCTCAAGGTGAAAATTTGATCCACGGTTGATCATGCTGGCCGAAAACCTGCCCGGTAATCTCCAACAATATCTTAGCAAAAGGCTTTAACTTTTCGAGAATTATTAATGATAACATTTTGCATGGGTCGCTTAGTAGAGAAAAATCTCTACAGTTATTACAATTCTTTTTACTGTTCTTTTTATGCAGTGGGATAATGTTAATTGACTTCCAACCTTTTGGGATCTTCTCCTTTCTCCATACTTCACTTCTGAGATTTTATATCTGTTTCTGATGCCTTCAACATCCCTGCCATTATCCTATCTTCCTCTGATGCCTTACTATCCTTCAGTTTCTTAATTCCTCTATCTACGTCCTGTTGATTTCTTCTTCAGTTTTTTCCTCCTCTACACCCTCTGCAATTCTTCCTTCTGGAGAGACCTTTTTGGAATTTCCGGCATTTAGCAACTCCTCACACTGTTCCCTCCACTTGGCTAGCACACTTCCTTGTCTGTTAGTATATTTCCATCGTTCTCATTAATACATAACGTCTCATTCCTTTGAGCGCGGATCACATATTTTATCATCTGAAACATATTTCTGCTGCCAAATATTTTATTTCATTAATGATGCTGGTCATGAATTTTCTTTCCCCTGTCCTCAGAATCCCGTTTGTTTCTCTTTTTACGTAGTTGACTGCTTCCTGTTTTTCTGTACAATTTCTACCCATCATGAGTGCTTCCCTAGTGTGCCAGGCCTTCGTAGCTTGTTCACATTTATCATTGAACCATATCTTCTTGGTTGTTGGATTTATTTTTCAAAATTTTTTTACTGTTTCTTACAACTTTTTACAGTTTTTCAAGCTACTCACCCAGTCTAGGTAGTTTCTTTCTGCTGCATTCAGTGTTTCTGGCCTTACCACTGTTTAACACTATCTTTTTTTTTGTTCTAGGACAAAGGCTTTCTTTGTTATACATGCTTTGTGCCATATGGAATGCTCTTTCCATTTTATGTACTCTATATTCTGTTGCTATTTTTTGTTTCCGATTTCCCGTTGACCATTGACCTATGTGTTGAAAATGATTTGTTTTAGATGTGCTTCTATGAATTTTAAGATTTTGTAGCGTATCACTGATAATCATTAAGAACTGAGATTTTCCAAATGATACTTTTAGTTCTACTTCGAATGCTTGCGTCTATAGTTCTGCGATTTGTTTTTTTGTACTATCCAATGAGTCAGTACTTAACGTCATGTCGACTGGAAAAGATAAACAATCTATGTTGATTTTATTTGAATTGCTTCCTAGTTGAAGATGCTTAGGATTGAAGGATTTTTCCCTACTCTTACTACTTTCCCTAACGCACGCTTTATCTCAAAAGGTTTCGCAGTTCCCTCACAAATTTTACTTGCGATGTTGTTTTTGTTAAAGCTCCTTTAATCAGTCCTGTTGTTTTATCATAACGTTGACTAGTACATTTCTCGACAGAAATGTACAATCAACATATAATAAAACAGCATGAGCGATTGAAGGACCTTTTTAAAATCTACAGAAGTTACCAAGTATTCCAGGTTTCTGATTTTCCTTATTTCTATTATGTGCTATAAATTTAATAACTGTTCTGCACAGGACCTTCTCTTCCTAAACCCTGCTTGATATTCCTTCAGCCCTCTCCAAAAGTGCCGTGGACAACATTTTGTACGTAACTAGCAACAGGGAGATTACTCAATAACTGTTAGAATCTATTTGCTTTCAGTTTTTGATGTCCATTCTGATAACAAGCTATTTGCTGTCCAGACTTCGGTAATGATTTCTGTTAAAGATGGAATGATATTGTCACCAGAGTATTCCGTAATCTGTCTTCTCCAGATCCTTTGTTTTTTAAGTTATTTTAAGATTTCTCTGTTTTCTTCTTTTGTTGGTAGCTTCGAGTATTGTTGTATTTGGATTATGTTATTAAAAGTAATTATACAGATACAAGTTTATATTTGGGGACTATCTGTTTAGCTGTCAAATAAATACGTTTTTACGAAGAACGTTAACTTGTGTTTCATCTGTTGTCTATTTGTGAGAACAATCGTAACGCCCACTGCTTGGCTCTCAGTGGCAGCAAGAGGCCACCTGGGATGGAGGCCGATTGACAAGTGTGAGTTTAGTGCTCGCCAAAACATAAGTTTTGATCGTATTTTTTAGTAGTATTTTTGTCCTTTTTTGAGTGTTTCACATTTTGAATGCCGTTTCAGCACATTTAATGGTAGTTATACTGACGGTTCACCTGTACACTGAACTTCCGATAGTCGTTATCTAGATCTGATTTTTGTTTACATACTGAACTCACGCTCGTAACGAACTGTGCACATCTGCAAGTATTTCATCCACAGCTTCTGCTGTGAATAGCCGTACTAGTGCCTTTTCTCCTCGAACACAAATGAAGATTTGAATTTCTGTATAGCATTTGGGAAATATCTCGCGCTTTGAATTTTTTTTTTTTTTTTTTTTTTTTTTTTTTTTTTTTTTTTTTTTTTTTTTTACCAGGACTTCTTTTCCGAAGGTTGCTGTCTGTATGGTAAACAGTTCAGAGAGGAACAGAGCAGAAGCTTTCGAAAGGTGCTGGTACAGAAAAATTCTGAAGATTATACGGCTAGATCGAATGACTAATGAGGAGGTATTAAATGAAATCGAGGAAAAAAATGAATTTAGGGAACAACTTGACTAAAGAAAGCATCGTTAGTTGCTTATAAAGGGAAGTGTCAGGAATTAAAATGTGTAGGGAGACTAAGGCTTGATTACAGTAAGCAGATCCAAATTTAAGTGCAAAAATACCGAAACACCGTGAGAAATACTTGCTTGAACATAAATGCAGGTAGTAGCCAAGCCCGCAGGTTGCGTTGATGTATTTGACAACGGACGGTACCTTCGGAGTGTCAATATGTTGCAAGTGTCACTCGTGGTCAGAACAGCGTTCTGTGTAGTTGTGAGTGCGCTAGTCAGGACTAAGTGGGTTAGAACGGGGGCAAATTGTTGGTGTTCGCATGGTAAGTGCTTCCACAGCCTAGGTAGCCAAAGTGTTTGGTGTTTCAAAAGGCAACGTGTCAAGATTTATGCTACAAAAAAGGAAAGTGTAAAATCACCATCCGCTAAGTCACAATGCGGGCGAAATTGTGTGCAAGTGATCGTGAAGGACAGCCATTGAAGAGGATTGTGACGAAAAATAAGAGGACAACAGCTGCAAAAATGACTGCAGAACTGAATGTCGCACTCGCGAACCCTGTCAGCACAAAACACGAAGGAGGGAAGTGCAGAGTGAGCTGGAAGCCCAATACCGCTTATCAGTGATGTAAATGCCAATAACAGGAAAATGTGGTGCCGAAGCCATAAAACATACACTATGAAGCAATAGAAGAATGTCATTTGGTCTGACGAATATTATTTCTCACTGGCCGAGTGAAACATGGTGTGGGTTCGTGGTGGTTAGGGCAGCCACATCACGGTATACCATGAACTCCGATCAGGTCCACCCCATAGCAAGTGGTTTGTTCCTCAACGATGCCAAGGCGTTCCAAGGCGACAGGGTGACTATTCACTCAGCTCGCACCGTCCACGGCTGGGGATCTTACCTCGAGGATGAATCGTTGCCTCTCCCCTGGTCACCATAGTCGCTAGATCTGAATATTGTTCAGCCTTTGTGGTCTACTTTGGAGAGAAGGGTGCGTGGTCGCTGTCAGTCTCCATCATTGTTGTCTGAGCTTGCCACTATTTTGCAGGAAGTGTGGTATGAGTTTCTCTTTAAAAAGATACAGGACTTGTCTTTATCCATTCCGAGATGACTGGTAGAGGTTTGGAATGCCACGGGGGATTTCTAAACCGTATTAGTCACGCTAATTTGTTGTGTTTGTGGTGTTTACATACTCATGTCCACGCCCTGTATCACTGTGTCCCGCGTAGAAAGATGTGGAGAGAAAAACGCCTCCTTACAGACCTTCCCATGACGCTTCTCCTCGACAGCCTCTGTAACCTTGGCGAAATTCGGTAGTATGCACCTGTGACAGTTTTGTCCCTTAGAATCATTAGCTATTGCTATCAAATCATGGTAGCTCCACAAATCGTTCAGCATCATCTTGTCAAATGATGGTTGGACTTGGCCTTTGGCGTTGGTGAATAAATACGTTTCCGTACTTGCTTCGCTCGTTTGTCCTGGAGTCATAGTGATGGGTCTAGCATTCATCCATGGTATTTGGCAACTAAAGAAGTCATCTGAATTGCTCTGACACGCATTCAACATTTTCGCTGCTGGCTCTGTTCGGCGGTGTTTATAAACGGGAGTGAGCAGTCTTGGAACCAAGCGGCGGGTGACCTTGGTTGGAAACGTCCTTGACTTATTATCACGATTTTCACAGTCGCCCCTATTGTGATGAGCCGATCTTCTAGCACTAGGGGCTCCGCTTCTGTCGTGATTCTTGGTTCGTCACAGAAAGGTATGCAGCTTCGTTCTTCGCCATACATACTTGTTTCACCTTACTGGAAGTGTCTGCGCCAAGTAATTGATGCGTCATATGATGGTTTATTGTTAACGCTCACTTTCAGGAAATGATCATGAACTGTTGCAACAACGTTCCCTATCGAACGCAGAAAACGAATTACCGCACGATACCGTACTTAAAATCAATGGAATCCGCCATTTTGTTTTGGCTCTCCTAGTGGCGTGCGTATCAGTGTGAACCGCGGGGAATGCCTCACGAATGTGTGTTACCTGTTACTGCGTAGGAACTGTGACCGCGCCTACTGTGCAGCACTCATGTACAGTTCTCGAACCGTAGTACACCACAGAAAACAGTTTTTTTCCAATTCTTCCTTAAATCAGCAGACTAGAGTTCTCTTTCCAGACACGGTTACACGACGTACGATGTCTCATAAAATGCTACCGTAAGAGGTCTGTCCAGAAACTTCAGACAACAGACTGCATACATCCAAGTTTGATGTTGTCTTCTTCCGCATTGATCACATTGTGTTCTCAGAATATTCCGTCTGGCGTATTCCTTGTAACTGCGGTTGCCGATGTGGTCTCTCTGCACTTGCTCTGACGTCATAACATGGGACGCTGCGACCCAACGCCGCCCGTAGCCCTATGCACACATGAAACAGAGGATGCACAAAACAAAGTAGAGACAAATGTCTACAATACACAAGTGAAGTAGGAGTTTGCAGAATAACATCACATAACAACAATAATGCTATTAACCCTACACGTTTAAACACTCATGTACGTCACCAAGAGAGTAGAAATTTTAGCACGATACATTCGCGCGTATTTCAGGTTTTTAAGTGTCAAAATTTCTGCAGCCTTTAGTACAAGGATTTTTTTCCCCGAAGTTAGCTGTCCGGACGATGGGAAGTTCAGATAATCAGAGAATAGAAGCTTTCGAAATGTGCTGTTACAGGAAAATGGTGAAGATTAGACAGGTAAGAAGGAGATATTGAATGAAATCAAGAAAAAAAGTGAATTTATGGAACAACTTGGCTAAAAGAAAGGATTAGCTGGTGTGATACATCCTGAAACATCGTAAGTTGGTTATAGAGGGAAGTGTTTAGGGTAAAAATGTGTAGGAGACCACAGCTTGACTGCGGTAAGCAATAGATTGCAGTAGACGCAGCGATAAAGAGGCTTAAGCGATATGGACTTTCGTGGAGGCCTGCGTCAAATCAATCTTCGGACTGAAGACCACAACAGCTACGATCACAAAAACAACAACAACAGCAACAGCAACAAGGACTGCAGGTAGGTATCTGTAAGCAAAAAATTAATACACAACTTTATTTTTTCGTGGTGCTAATTAAAAATTTCCAAGTCCTTTGCTGTCTCTGACAGAATTACAATGTCACCGGCGAACATCAAAGTTTCTATTTCTTCTCCATGCATTTTAATGCCTACTCCGAATTTATTTTTCGTTTCCTTTACCGCTTGCTCAATATACAGATTGAATAACGTCGGGGAGAGGCTATAACCGTTTCTCACTCCCTTCCCAACCACTGCTTCCCTTTCGTGTCCCTCGACTCTTTTAACTGCCATCTGCTTTCTGTACAAATTGTAAATAGCCTTTCGCTCCCTGTATTTTACCCCTGCCACCTTTAGAATTTGAAAGAGAGTATTTCAGTCAACATTGTCAAAAGCTTTCTCTAAGTCTACAAATGCTAGAAACGTAGGTTTGCCTTTCCTTAACCTTTCTTCTAAGATAAGGCGTAAGGTCAGTGTTGCCTCACGGGTTCCAACATTTCTACTGAATCCAAACTGATCTTCCCCGAGGTCGACTTCTACCAGTTTTTCCATTCGTATGTAAAGTTGAACGGAATGGACAGTGTCTTGAAAGGAGGATATAAGATGAACATCAACAAAAGCAAAACGAGGATTACGGAATGTAGTCGGAATAAGTCGGGTGATGCTGAGGGCATTAGATTAGGAAATGAGACAAAGTAGTAAAGGAGTTTTGCTATTTGGAGAGCAAAATAACTAATGATGGTCGAAGTAGAGAGGATATAAAATGTAGACTGGCAATGGCAAGGAAAGCGTTTCTGAAGACGAGAAATTTGTTAACATCGAGTATAGATTTAAGTGTCAGGAAGTCGTTTCTGAAAGTATTTGTATGGAGTGTAGCCATGTATGGAAGTGAAACATGGACGATAAATAGTTTGGACAAGAAGAGAATAGAAGCTACAGAAGAATGCTGAAGATTAGATGGGTAGATCACGTAACTAATGTGGAGGTATTGAATAGAATAGGGGAGAAGAGGAGTTTGTGGCACAACTTGACAAGAAGAAGGGACCAGTTAGTAGGGCATGTTCTGAGGCATCAAGGGATCACAAATGTAGCATTTGAGGGCAGCGTGGAGGGTAAAAATCGTAGAGGGAGACCAAGAGATGGATACACTAAGCAGATTCAGAAGGATGTAGGTTGCAGTAAGTACTGGGAGATGAAGAAGCTTGCACAGGATAGAGTAGCATGGAGAGCTGCATCAAACCAGTCTCAGGACTGAAGACCACAACAACAACAACAATTAAAAACTTATGACTACCCGTCGCAGGCAGTTTTTATCGCTTCCATCCCGCAGTCTGTAGAGAAATGAAATAACAACAAACAGAAAACGAAAGCTTAACCCCTCAGACAAAACTACTTAAAACTCGGGTATTTCCAGAGCAGAAAAATGAAGCCGTCAACTGGACAGGTCGCGGAGGTGCACGCAGAAGTGGGGAAAGAGGCAGCCGGAGAGTGAGACATGTCCAGAGAGAGCGGTGGCAGGTTCTGCCGCTGGAACTGGAGAAAGCGGCGACGTACGTCGTCGCACCCTCGTCGATCCGCGGCCCGCAGGTGCTGCGGCCGGCGTTCTGCCCGCGCAACATTAATGAAACTGTCGTGCGCAGTTAAGTTTATTACGTTGCTTGTATAAGCAATATTTTAATTGGATGGCATTCCTTAATTATTGCTTTTAATCGGTTTTTTACGTTACGCAGACCCGATGCCGGCGCTGCCGCATATCTGCGCCGATGAAGTAAAGGCGCGCTTCGCTTTTTTTCTCTTTCCGCTAATGGCTATTAATACGGCGAGTTGTGACATGCTGAGCGAAAGCCTTGTCATGAGCGCGCCGGACGTGAGTACATCATTTGTTTTTGCGGCGACGGCGGTAATGGTTAGCAGAGACGTCGGTGCACTGTTTTTCATGACGCGATGGACGGGCGCGTGACGTAGGAATTACCACACTCTCACGGGAGGATTACATAGTGGCTCAGAGCCTCTGCTCTTGTGGAAATGAGACTGCAGCTATCAATTACTGTCACTCTGACACACGTTATCCGGACGGAGGAGGTTCGCTTTAAGCTCTCTGCCAGCCTAATAAGACGCTTCCTTGGTATTTTTTATTCATTTATTTACTTATCGTTTGTCAAAAACCTGGTTTGTCACAAACATGGTTTGTTGAAACCTTAATTTAGGGTAAACCAACCTGACTTCGTGATGTTAAGGATTGTAAATGCAAAAGCAAAAGAAACATTTAGTCTAGAAGTCGTATATTTTACATGTTAGAGACCAATACCTTGCTCTAGTAACCCGTGATTAAGAACATTAAAGAAATGAAAAACTGTGGAAGTTACAAAATGTAGTAACCAAAGTGGGCATGCTACCTTATTTCATTAAGTTCTGTGTTTCATTAGTTCTGTGGCACTTCTAACAGCCCTACCACAACAAAGGTCAAAAATTAACTATGATTGTAGTGTAACTCACGCTGCTAAATATTGCATTTTCGGGCAACAACAAAGTTATATTATGTGGCAGGTGTCATTAGAGCACAGTTAATAAAGTCATTTCTTGAAATAATGGATAAACTAGGCACTCATATTTTCGTGTTTCCTACGCTGGTCTCGTTGTGAACTCATGGCTCAATCGTCGTAAATCTAGGTAGTGATGATTCCAAGCTCGGATGCAAAGAGGCCTAGGTGTTATTCTGCGATATTCAAAAGTTTTATAGATGTGTTTCATAAACCATTCTTGAAGATTAAACTTTTGCAAGTTAGGACAATGGTGATGTAAAAAAGTAATCAGCTCTCCGAATTTAAGTTACACTTCTTTTTTTTTATTACTTTTGTTGCAATATCACGTAACTCGTTCCAAAACATCACTTCGCAATATAAAACATACTTGAAAATATGTTCCTCACTGTTAAAGTTCACATTTAGTAAACTGATTAAAATTTGTGTCTTTTTAACATGACGACCAAAGCTTGACTCTCTAATAACCGCTTACGCACCCAAAAATCAGAGTTACAAGTACGCCAAAGATCATTGTGACCAAAGAAAGAATACACATGAGAATAATATCATTGCAATATATACATATCGATGTATCGAAGTACCTCTACATTAACGAAATCAAATCTGAATGTTGTCACAGAAATATGTCAACTATTCTGCAGAAACACAGTAGAATATTGCTGGTATCGAGAGGTTGAGGTGAGGTGCCGTAATGGTTACGTAATTCAAGTACCATTACACACTGCATACCTAACTTCGTCATAATGTGCTCAATTCTGTGCTAATTTTCTTTTGTGTTGTTGAACTTAACACGTTTTTCATTCTTTTTCAGCATCAGCGTCTGTATCACTAACTTTTCCACAGATGTTTCACATAAATAACGTAGCAACAGGTGAATCGATGGATCGGCAACTTTCATGGAACAGTCGCATACAAAAACAACTTTGAGTGCAAGCACTTTTATGCTTTCCACAGCTGTAGCTGTCATTATTTTTTTCCGTTCTTTGACGTCTGTTTTTCCTTGGAGATTAATTTCATTGTATTACAGTAGTTAGTGGATTATTCGGTTAAAGTTTTGCTCGAACCCTATTTCCTGCATTCCTATTATGAAATTAATTAACTTCACTTCCAGTTCACTCGAAAGGACAAACGGTCGACCGATTTTGCTAATGGTCACATTGTCTTTGTCACCCATCTCTGTGGTCTCCGTAATCTTTTAAAGCACTCTGTGGTATGGAGAAATGTTTAGCAGCTGTGTATGTCCACTACTTCTCTTCTAAAGTACTCCACGAAGGTCATTAGTTGAATAGGATCGTGTTCTCTTGCTCATAAAGTCCTTTGTTGGCTTCTTCTTCACACCTTTGCTTAGAGAGGGAGCCGTTGTTTCTGAAATGCACACGGATTTGCAACCGTTTTAGTAAGCGAATGATACAGTGATAAAGAACTTAAATCCAAGTATTATGACTAAGATTATAGGTATGTTCAATTGGTGATTCAATTCTACATAAATGTCTGACTAATGACTTGAACAACTTGCCTTAATTAACTTTTATTACAGGATCAGCGCACCAAACGACGTGTTCCCCTCCAGGCAACAAGCAATAAACAACCTGTTCCGCACATCGCTTTCATTCCTGCCCAGAATGTCTTTACAGTCTGAAGACATTCCTGCCATCCGTTAAAGACGGCTGGGTCTGTGTGTAGAAGGCCTACGTTACTTAAAGAGAATGAATGTCTAATACCACGAAATAAAGTCGCTACGTTCACGACTTCAGCAAATCAGTATCAGATCTCACGTGTAGTTTTTAATTCTTTGCTATTTGCAGAACTCCCACCGAATACACCAACACATGCATGTGTATAGCATGGTGGCTCTTGTTTTCTTCTTTGTTTTTCCTTTTTTTTAAAAAAAACTTGTAAAAGTCCAGCTCCCATCTTCTATCTAGATCCAATGAACAACTAAATATAACGTATGGAAAAATTTTGGTCAGTTAAACAACTACGAAGTTCTGGAATTTTCAGCTGGAAGGTCATAGTTTCAGATTTTTTTCGTTGTTTCACGTTCAACCACTTGTAGACACTAAAAATGGGAATTAATGCGAGTTTTTATTGATTTACTGAATGTGTGAACTATGTGAACTTTAATTCCGATTACGATAATAATTTTGGGTGTTGCAAGTCTTCTCATTTAGGCGCCACTTCGGCGTCCGCCTTTGTCTCTGAGTGGTCGGCGTCGCTGCTTGCCATACGGAGGACGCCGGTTCGATTCCCCAGTTGCTCGGTGGGAGTAGTGGATCGGGTTGCTCTCAGCGCCGAGAGGCTACCTGAGGAGCGAGTCGACCGACAAGAAGCGGCTCCAGACCACTGAAACTGACGACGATGTGCTGACTCCACGCCCCTCCATACTGCATCCAGTGGCATCACTGGCAGAGGATGACACGGCGGCCGGTCGGTACCGATGGGACAGAGTTACCACTTCGGCGAGTGCACCAATAATATTTCCGTGGAAACAGCACCTATACTTGGGGTAAATGCCAAACCACGTATCGTTCCCGGCGAATCTTAACATCTTCGAGAGGCGAAGGACATATCACACTACTGGCCATTAAAATTGCTACACCACGAGATAACGTGCTACAGACGCTAAATTTAACCGACAGGAAGAAGATGCTGTGATATGCAAATGATTAGATTTTCAGAGCATTCACACAAAGTTGGCGCCGGTAGCGACACCTACAACGTGTTGACATGAGGAAAGTGTCCAACCGATTTCTCATACCCAAACAGCAGTTGACCGGCGCTGCCTGGTGAAACGTTGTTGTGATGCCTCGTGTAAGGAGAAGAAATGCGTACCATCATGTTTCCGACTTTGATAAAGGTCGGATTGTAGCCTATCGCAATTGCGGTTTATCGTATCGCGACATTGCTGCTCGCGCTGGTCGAGATCCAATGACTGTTAGCGGAATATACGATCGGTGGGTTCAGGAGGGTAATACGGAACGCCGAGCTGGATCCCAACGGCCTCGTATCACTAGCAGTCGAGATGACACGCATCTTATCCCCATGGCTGTAACGGATCGTGCAACCTCGTCTCGATCCCTGAGTCAACAGATGGGGACGTTTGCAAGACAAAAACCATCTGCACGAACAGTTCGACGACGTTTGCAGCAGCATGGACTATCAGCTCGGAGACCATGCCTGCGGTTACTCTTGACGCTGCATCACAGACAGGAGGGCCTGTGATGGTGTACTCAACGACGAACCTGGGTGCACGAATGGCAAAAAGTCATTTTTTCGGATGAATCCAGGTTCTGTTTACAGCATCATGATAGTCCCATCGCGGTGAACGCACATTGGAAGCGTGTATTCGTCATCACCATACTGGCGTATCACCCGGCGTGATGGTATGGGGACCATTGGTTACACGTCTCGGTCACCTCTTGTTCGCATTGACGGCACTTTGAACAGTGGACGTTACATTTCAGGTGTGCTACGACCCGTGGCTGTACCTTTCATTCGATCCCTGCGAAACCCTACATTTCAGCAGGATAATGCACGACCGCATGTTGCAGGTCCTGTAATGGCCTTTCTGGATACAGGAATAGTTCGACTGCATCCATGGCCAGCACATTCTCCAGATCTCTCACGAACTGCAAACGTCTGGTCAATGGTGGCCGAGCAACTGGCTCGTCACAGTACGCCAGTCACTACTCTTGACGAACTGTGGTATGGTGTTCAAACTGCATGGGCAGCTGTACCTGTACACGCCGTCCAAGCTCTGTTTGACTCAATGCCCAGGCGTATCAAGGCCGTTATTACGACCAGAGGTGGTTGTTCTGTGTACTGATTTCTCAGGATCTATGCACCCAAATTGTGTGAAAATGTAATCACATGTCAGTTCTAGTATAATATATTTGCCCAATGAATATCCGTTTATCATTTGCATTTCTTCTTGGTGTAGCAATTTTAATGGCAAGTAGTGTATAAGCGGAATGAAAAATTTCCCTGGTACGACTGAAATGCGATACTATAGTAAGCGACTTGCTATAGTTAAACTGATATGTAGAAACAGCGGATGTTTTCAATCCGAATTATGTTTCACGATTTTTCGTAACAATTATGAGACAAACTTACACTGTCATTCTTAGACTTATACAACTATTACTTGAAGAATTGGTTTAACAACGCCTGTATTTTTATTACGTTGTTTTACTTATTTTGTAGCCAAAGAAGAAGCAGTTTTTTCATGGACTATTTTTCAATTACTTTTTCCAAAAATTTATGCTCCAGCTGTTGACGTTAGCTTCTGCCGATAGTTTATTGCGCAAGTCAAGGAGGCATTTTTACGTCTACCGTGTTCTCTAGGTTTCCAGTCAGATCACTGGAACCGAAGTGCCCTCAAATTTTTTGAAACCGTTTCTTCTACAATGTAAGAGTCGCCATGCTTGCTACACAGACAGGTACAGCACCTCCATGATTGCCTGTTCATGGGTCAACTGAAACTGTCCTGCTATAATTTAGGCTGCTCCGAAGACACAAGCAACTGTGGTACGTAATATCCGGAACTAATACTCAGCATACTTATTTCATGACGATGTCCCTGCAGCGTTAAAAGCAAATATGACGCGGGTTAAGTTGCAAACAGATGAAGGCGAAGAAGAGGAGAGTAGCCCTTCATTAGAGTGGCTACCAGTGGTTTGTGGTTGCTGCTACACACTTATTATCTGAGAACGGATGGGCGTTAAGGCACACTGAGTTTTGATTGGGTGACGGGATCCAGGAGGAGGGACGTCCACGAGGAGGGACGATGTGTGGTCTTCAGACCGAAATTCATCACTTGGTCTGCCTCTACAATTTTTACTCTAATCCGCCCCCCCCCCCTCCTCTCTCCGTTACACAAACACACACACACGCACACACACACACACACACACACCAACACCCTTCCCTCAATTACTAGACTGACAATTCTTCGATGCCTCAGGGTGTGTCCTATCACCGGATCCCCTCTTTTATCGAAGTTGTGTCATCATTTTTTTTTTAATTTGGCCAGGTAGGAAAACGAGGAAGGGCTCGACCAATGGGGATTTGGCACAGTTAATTCGCTGTTTCAACAAACAAATTTATTTAGCACAGACTGAATTACATTAAACCCAATTAAGAGTTTAATTAAACAACATTTAGTCTGAATACTGGACTGTAATCACTGATGGCAGAAAATGTCAATTACAACTCCCACGCAATCACTGTTTGCCACGCCATAATATAAAAGCCTAATGATCAACTTCGAGGCGAATTTAAACAGCCATAAAAATTACCAAAACTTCATGAGCATAAGACATCAATAAAAAATTTCATAAAATTGAACCGGCAAAATGGTAGGTCACTGCTAAAAAATTCTTATACTAAAAAGCTAAGCATCCAAAGAAGGAAAACAAAAGATTTAAACCTTCATAAAACAGACATACAAATGTGAGAATTAGCGAACTATTAGTTTTATAAGTCACGGCTGCAAAATACTGTAAGTAGGCTGTTTAGGTTTTCTTATTGGTAACGCCACGTAGCGCTCTGTATCAAAAATCACTCGCTGTGCTGGGTGCAGTCTGTGGCCAGTTTTCATTGTCGTCTGACAAAAGAAAGCCATTAGGTGCAAAAAAAAAAAAAAAGAGGCCATTATCCTCGCTATTGACATTCCTTTGTAGAAAGCATCATAAAAACGACACCCTCAAACTTGAAAATATGATTGTGTAGAGTTCTTAATTTATGATATTTACTGAAATGAAATGATGAGAAACATTTCATGTCTATTGTCTCGTTAGTTGAAAGATTGTTTACTGCATTATGAAATGCCATATGGCTAATGAATGACGTTTCACGCCTTGCTTTGCCTATTTTGTTTAATATCTAGTTCCTAGCTGCACTGCAGCATTGGTTAAAATAAAATTTTATAGATGTACTAATATAAATATTTTATGCCTACAGATCCAGTAAAAAATAACTTTATGATGGATGTACTCCAAAAAAAATGAGGGAGCACAAAAAGACATTTCCACTTCACAGGAATTGCATACATAATTTTTGTCAGTGACTTGGTAACTTGTCTGCTAGAGCAAGTTACAGTGATGCATCACTCTAGTGTTAAGATGTGACATAGGTATTAGACATGGCCATCTTTACTGTAATATTTTTTCTGCTTCAGCTTTTTCATGATTAGATATAAGTTATTGCATTTGCTGCTGCTGTTTGCCAGGCATAGTGCTTCTGAATTTCACTTTGTATTACTCTGTTAAGCCAGTTTTACTACTGATTTATTTTTCTTGTTGCTGCACATTGGCTCATAATAGTTGTAATGTTTCATTTTCTCTGTTAATTTAGATTTACAGCTGCTTGGTTTGGCAATTTGCATTTTTTGTCATTGCTGTTTGTGTTAATTATTTTGTGCTGCTGCGTTACCTCGTCCCTTAGTTTAGCGTCTGAGCTCAATAGATTTAAGTCAGCTTAAGGTGGGGTAGGATAAGAGAACGAGTTGTGATGAATGGAAAGAAATGCATTGAGAAGCTATAAGAAAATGGTTTGGCCAAAAAAGTATTTTGAAAGAGTATATGAACAAAAAAGTAGGGTTTAGGGACAACAGGTTTAGGTAGGATTTTCTTGGAAATAAATAATGAGGTAAGAAACGTGTGAACATATAAATACAGAAAGCATGCTTGATAGTATTTTTTAGTGGAAACAAATGTTGAAATAAGACGAAAGATCTATGGAATGAAGTTTTGGGGTGGACTGCAGTAACAAATGTTACACTGAAAACAAACGCTGTCCTGTATTTTTGTGTTATTACACTACGTGAATTTGTGTTTTTCCTGTCTGTATGTGTCTAGCTAATAAGATTTATGTTGTAGAATTTTTCTGATAATATGTTATTTACCTTGTAAATATGCTTAGACATTATGTATTCTGTTCTGTTTTAATGCTTATGTGTGAAGTTGATGTTTCGAAAGTTATTCTGATCTTTTCTGTATGTACTTATGTCATAATTCCTGTAACACTGATGTATATGTTATTTCGATTCTTTTGTAAAGCCCGTATTACTACAAATGTTATCTGTATTGTTATGTTCTTTGATGATGTATTTTGTACCTTTGTTATTGTATTCTTATGTTATAAAATTGTAATTGACACCAGTTCATCAAATTAAGTAACTTGTAAGTTACATTTCACTGCACACGTTTCTGTTGGTCATAGTATATGGACAATATGAGAGAAGTAGGGACTTATAGTGTTTGCACGAGTGTTAATAATTCAGCAAGGGACTGGATAACAGCATTGCTGGTTCTAAGGACATTTCAAAAAAAATTTTGTGAGTGCACAAGTGGTGGTTTATGGACTTGCTATATTCTCTGCAAGACTCTTCGATGGTGATTGTGCACCGGCACAGTCGCAACAGATGGCTGCTGGCCATCTCTACAAGGACTACAGTGGGTCTGCATCTTTGATGACCCACCAGTACCATTATTTCTACAAGGACTACAGTGGGTCTGCACCTCTGGTGGCCCACCAATACCGTAATCTCTACCAGGACTACAGTGAGTCTGCTCTGTGACGACCTACCTACCAGTATTCTTCAAAACTTCGACTGACTCTGCTGTGGGTTTGCTGTGTTGTGGCCCATTAGCTGTCTGCATGTCAAGAGTCAGCACTGTCTTGCCGTTGGAAGGACAACACTACTTCTTAAAGACTGCATGGAAATCCATTACTTCCGTGTGAATTTTCTTTTACTGCTCAGATTTTGAGAAAAACACTGCTATTTACTGTGATGAACGATCAGGACTGTCTTTATGGACTGTGAGATAATTTTAGTTTTTGACCAACATTTTATCAATAAGTGTGTTCATTTGATTTCTTTGTTATTGTAATTATGAAATTTTTTTTCAAATCTGTATTGGCCACTGCCCAAAACAATTTGTAAAATTTTTTGTGGGGAGCATGGGGGCTATGTAAGTAGGCTGTTTAGGTTTTCTTATTGGTAACGCCACGTAGCGCTCTGTATGAAAAATCACTGCCTGTGCTGTGTGCAGTCTGTGGCTAGTTTGCATTGTTGTCTGCCATTGTAGTGTTGGGTAGCTGGATGTTAACAGCGCTTAGCGTTGCGCAGTTGGAGGTGAGCCGCCAGCAGTGGTGGATGTGGGGAGAGAGATGGCGGAGTTTGGACATTTGTAAGACTGGATGTCATGAACTTATATATATATATATTATGATTTTTCAACACTATTAAGGTAAATACATCATTTGTTCTCTATCAAAATCTTTCATTTGCTAACTATGCCTATCAGTAGTTAGTGCCTTCAGTAGTTAGAATCTTTTATTTAGCTGGCAGTAGTTCGAGTAACGAAGATTTTTGTGAGGTTAGTGATTTGTGAAAGGTATAGGTTAATGTTAGTCAGGGTCACTCTTTTGTAGGGATTATTGAAAGTCAGATTGCGTTGCGCTAAAAACATTGTGTGTCAGTTTAAGCACAGTCACGTATAATTTTTCAAAAGGGGACGTTTCATGATACTAACGCGAATTCTGTACAGACGAATGGAAAAACTGCTAAAATGTAGACTTTCACGGCCGGAAATATCATATCCATTATAATTATCAGGGCTGTTATGCTGTGGTCGGTTGACGAATTCTGTGGTGATTCCCAACGTTTCGTCTCCGACTGCGGGAGACATCTTCAAGGGGGTCCGTAGCTCGATGGAAGGTTCAACACACACACTGGCTCGCCACTGTGTGTGTGTGTTGGACCTTCCATCGAGCTACGGACCCCCTTGAAGATGTCTCCCGCAGTCGGAGACGAAACGTTGGGAATCACCACAGAATTCATCAGCCGACCACGGTATAACAGCCCGGATAATTATAATGGAATGGAAAAACTGTTAGAAGCCAACCTCGGGTAAGATCAGTTTGGATTCCATAGAAATGTTGGAATACGTGCGGCTGACCCTACGACTTATCCTAGAAGATAGATTAAGGAAAGGCAAACCTACGCGTCTAGCATTTGTAGACTTAGAGAAAGCTTTTGTCAATGTTGACTGGAATACTCTCTTTCAAATTCTGAAGGTGGGAGGGGTAAAATACAGGGAGTGAAAGTCTATTTACAATTTGTACAGAAACCAGATGGCAGTTATAAGATTCGAGGGACGTGAAAGGGAAGCAGTGGTTGGGAAGAGAGTGAGACAGGGTTGTAGCACATCCCTGATGTTATTCCACCCGTATATATTGCACAAATAGTAAAGGAAACAAAAGAAAAAGTCGGAGTAGGAATTGAAATCCATGGAGAAGAAATAAAAACTTTGAGGTTCGCCGATGACATTGTAATTCTATCAGAGACAACAAAAGACCTAGAAGAGCAGTTGAATGGAATGGACAGTGTCTTGAAAGGAGGATATAAGATGAACATTAACAAAAGCAAAACGAGGATAATACAATATAGTTGAATTAAGTCGGGTGATGCTGAGGGAATTAGATTAGGAAATAAGACAGTTAAAGTAGTAGATGAGTTTTACTATTTGGGGAGCAAAATAACTGGTGATAGTCGACGCAGAGAGGATATAAAATCTAGACTGGCAATGGCAAGGAAAGCGTTTCTGAAGAAGAGAAAATTGTTAAAATCGAGTATAGATTTAAGTGTCAGGAAGTCGTTTCTGAAAGTATTTGTGTGGAGTGTAGCCATGTATGGAAGTGAAACATGGACGATAAATAGTTTGGACAAGAAGAGAATAGAAGCTATCGAAATGTGTTGCTACAGAAGAATGCTAGAGATTAGATGGGTAGATCACATGACTAATGAGGAGGTGCTTAATAGAATCGGGGAGAGGAGAAATTTACGGCACAACTTGACTAGAAGATGAGATCGGTAGGTAGGACATATTCTGAGGCATCAAGGGATCACCAATTTAGTACTGGAGGGCATCGTGGAGGGTAAAAATCGTAGAGGGAGACCAAGAGATGAATACGTTAAGCAGATTCAGAAGGATGTAGGTTGCAGTAGGTACTGGGAGATGAAGAAGCTTGCACAATATAGAGTAGCATGGAGAGCTTCATGAAACCAGTCTCTGGACTGAAGACAACAACAACAAAACAAACATTGTAGTAAGGCTTACGGGGTTCTACAATAATATTCAAATAATTAAAATTTGTATTAAGGAAGAATGAAGGTTGAGATATCAACCACTTGTAAAGTGTTCTAACAAAAAAAAAAAACAATAAGATTATAAAAAGGGAGCATCTTTTAATTAACTAGCAGAATGACTCAGAATTGCCCTAAAACTTCGACTTAACTTTAAACACCAGCATTAAAAGCCACGGCTGCGCTTGGAAGAAAGAGCACTGAAGAAGACGCTAGCGCGAGCTTTCGCTGACCAAGACTTGTGCACAGAATCGCACAAACAGGCGGCTGTGTAAGCCGACTGGCCCCAGAATGAGAGGGCTTGACAAGGATTGGTAAACAGCACCGACGCCAGACTAAAAGCAGTGTTAACAACATTCCCTGCAGCACAAATAAATTCCAATAAGTGCAAGTTCAAGTCACATACAAGATATAATAAATAACAATTATTTCCTCAGAGTTAATGCATTCTTATGGAGCGATATTCGAGATTTAGCAGTCTTTTAAGAAGTCAGGAGAACATTTAAGAGACCACTTTCAGATGGCTTAAGGAAATACCAGAAGTAAACAGTTATACCAAATCCTACTTGGACAAATGATTAAGCCAACCTCGAGCCTATTGCCTTAAATGATACGGCTCCTAGACACGTACACACCCGAGGCCAAGATGAGAACGGCCAATGTGTCCTAAAACAAACTCTAATTTCCATATAAACCACTTAAATAAAATAAACACTGATATACATCATCTGAAGCAGAATAAGCAGTACATCAGCTTCAATGAGTAAGACACAATGGGGCTAAGTGTGGAAAGACGGTTAATGTTATGCCAACGACAACTACAAATTGAGCACAATATTTATCCAAAACGTTCAAACTAAACATAAGTCACACGGTTCCTAACACTAACCCTGATAACATTTACACAACACGAAAGCCCTCTTTCACACCAGGAACAGGCACTCTCTGATGTCTACCACTACGATACACCAGCATTAAGCCTCCAGGAAGACGAGAATTAATAATAGGAAGGAAGAAGCACTTAAACACACATAAATACTACACTGTCAACTAACTTCACAACAAGCTTCCTTGTAGAGCCGGGCACTAACATTATCCCAAAGTAAAGGCGCCACGGACACTCGAAATTCGCTGATCAAACTTCCAGTAACATGCAATATACAAAGGTCTAATTAAAATAATTAACAGACCTTTGTAACACATAAATTCTTTTTCACGCAATTCAGCCTGAAAATTCCATGGAAGCTCTGACTTTCGTAGAAATAACAGAACAGGAGCATCCAAGAATTCCGGTAAACACGCTTCTGACAGCTCGGCGGATTTTCAATAATCCACCTCTGAGGTCCGTCTCCGTTGCAAGCCAAACGCAGGCCAACATGACCCCTACATATCCTTCTCAGTTTACGCCAACACAGAGACAGTTGGGTGGCGGCAAAATGCTTCCATTCCGCTTGGTTGCTCCACTGATACTCCCGTCATCGTGTTGTCATAATGACCTCGCGGGCCCATCAAGCCGGTCCTCCAGGCTACGCCAGAGGGCGCTGCGCAACATCTTATTAGAGCCAAAGATAACAGCGTACCGATATCGATACAGCACGACAATCCGCCACTGCTCAGCTTACTCAGTTGCTTATTGGTGAGACTATTTGATGTTGATGTCTGCTTGCAACAGCAGCTGAGATGTTGGTAGCTTATTAAATATCACACAATCTCGTACCCAAAATAATTATTCTGGAATAGAATCAAGGTGCTTAAGCCTACAATCTGAGGGTATGTTTATGTTGCAGCCTTTCTGCTGGCATCTCGCTGCTCGCCGGTAGCGTTGTTGCAAATACGGTGCAGCCACACTGCTTGTCAGGAGTAATTACGGTGTAGCTGTGTGTGTGTAACTAGAGTGATCTTGAAGCAGACATATGGCGATGGTCGCAGTGTGAAACAGAAACCAGCTTGATGCCATTGCCTGACGAGGATCGTAGTGAACAGCGCTGGTGCAGGTTCAATGGGCCGGCAAGATGCAGTGGATTTGATTCATCATTGCCGGGCCACGCCGCCAAGCAGTGAGCATGAAAGTGGCAGCATAAGTGCACTCTTATATTCTTTTATTCATTGGAACAGAATTAGGTGGTGGGAGCAGCATGCTTTCGCTTTTTAGAAAATTACCTGTAGCTAAGGGCATGCCTAGTGCATAAGCGCCAGTAGCAGGACTTGGAACATTCCAGTACAAGCTGCATTGTTGCCAGAGTTTTGATGATGCCATCAATGACAACATGCATCATTGCCAAATTTCCCTCTTTATCCTCTCCCCACTTGTCTGATACCTTAGCCCAAATGTTCTATGAATAAAATGGTGGGAAATTCAGAAAATGGAGGGAAATTCAGAGTAACACAGTTGTGCTACAGGTTTTTCCCCAGCCCTCTGATGTCACATCTCAGAGTCCAATTGTCCTTAACGTGAACTGGCCGTAAATTAAAAAAAAAAAAAAATGCCAAACCATTGTACTATTGGTGAGAAATCCAAAAATCGAAAATGTTTAGTTGTTGTAAGCATAATATATTACATATTCCCAATATACTGTCGGTGAAACAGAAAACAATAGAATTACTGAAAAGTATATGTTTTAGTCTATAATAGCAATTTATTTATTTTGCTTACTGGCTACCAGTTTTACTACGCAGTACCATCGCGAATATTTGACACACTTTGTGAGTAGACTGTTTAGGTTTTTATGTTGGTAACGCCACGTAGCGCTCTGTATGAAAATCACTGACTGTGCTGTGTGCAGTCTGTGGCTGGTTGGACTCATTGCTGGAATATTCGCCTGTGTAGTGTTGGGCAGTTGGATGTGAACAGCGCGTAGCGTTGGGCAGTTGGATGTGAGCCGGCAGTAGTGGTGGATGTGGAGAGAGAGAGATGCCAGAGTTTTGAGAGGTCACTATAAGCGGACGTCCTGGACGTGTGTCCGCCAGAAAAAAGAAATTTGTAAAGATGGATGTCATCAATTGTCATATATATATATATATATATATATATATATATATATGATGACTTTTGAACATTATTAAGGTAAATACATTGTTTGTTCTCTATCAAAATCTTTCATTTGCTAACTATGCCTATCAGTAGTTAGTGCCTTCAGTAGTTTGAATCTTTTATTTAGCTGGCAGTATTGGCGCTCGCTGTATTGCAGTAGTTCGAGTAACGAAGATTTTTGTGACGTAAGTAATTCATGAAAGATATAGGTTATTGTTAATCAGGGCCATTCTTTTGTGGGGATAACTGAAAGTCAGATTGCAATATTGTGTGTCAGTTTAGTGATGATCAGAATACGTAAAGAAATAAATCTCTGAGTACGTTCAGTTTTGCTCAGCTGTTTGAAAATCAAATAACGTAAGAGGTTTTGCAGCACTGTCACTTTTAAAATTTTCGAATGGGACGTTTCATAACCTGCTTGCGAAGTAAGTGTAACAGCTGCATACCAGGGGAGTCAAATACAGCATAGATTCCAAGATTTGTGAACCTGGGGATACTGACATGGCCCTATGACGTCAGGTTCCAAGATATCGATCCAATATGAAAGACCTGGAGTTACTGGCACAGCCTGTATGGTTGGCAGGTCACTTGTGTTAACTTTAGAATGCAAGAGCTGAATGTGAAATAGCAGTAGATTCAAGAAATTCACTTACCCTAAATTTAAAACGCAGACAGCTTGCTTTTTTGAGCAGTTGCCCCCATTCCAGTATCCACCCTACTTGCACTGTTTAATCATTGCTGGTTTAAACATCTTTCACGCCGTGCCAACAGAGGAGTCGAGGTGCAGTGCCTACATGGGGCAGAGTCATGCCACGACCAGCTGGTGGCATTTCCGTGCACGGGGATCTACACACACAGTGCATTCACTTTCAGGAATTTACATTCAGCATGTGGTGGACGAGTCTCTCGGGCTGTACCCTTACATGTATGGATTTTATGGAACTGTCAGGCATGTCCTTACAGCGTATACCATGCATAAGACTTCAGAACAAGTCTTTGCTATGAATTTCGATGCATGCTGTGCTTTTGTATGGAGTTTGTATGACGCATCATCAATATCACTGTTGGTCGATAGTGTAGAATTATATGTGTACTTGAAGTTATTTGTATGCCCTACTATGTTAACCCAAATTAAAAATGCGAATAATGAATGTTTGTCTGTCTCCCTAAACTGTGTTTCACGTCGCTAAAAACTTCAAACATTTTGAATAAAATATGCAGCTATGATTAATAAATATAAATGGCAACTAGAATGATTTACATGTTGAATGATATACATAAAGAGGCTGTCAAGTCATATCTCAACGAGGAACTGGAGACATAGTGACATCGACACAGCCAGGAAATTCGCCTGATCTGAGCATATCTGAGGCGCTACTGGATGGCTGCAATTTCTGGCGTTCGGCAGAAGTTAATCAGAAATCCAGAGGAAACGCTTGCTGTGTATGGCTGACCATTAACTCACTGCTCATCTTCTGCAGCACTTCTAGATAACCATGTGGTGCCAACAATAATAATCGATTGCAGACCTGTAACACTTGGCGCCTTTCACCTACTGTACAGGAATGCAAGACATTCACCAATTAACATGGCTAATCTACTACGTCTACAACTGTTTATGGCATTTTCTCGTTATCGTTAACAAGATAAAAACGGCAGTCTTAGAAAAAGTGTCTATGTGACCTGATTCAGCGATTGTTTTAGGTTCGGTACAAAGTGATCCAAATCGCTGGAAAACGTTTGACCACAACAAAGTCACTGAAATCACGAACAGCACATATGCGTCTCAATGGTTCCAGTGTACTTAGCAAGACAATCCCCTTGATCTGCTCTCGCGATGTTTATCTGTAAAGTACGAGTATCTATGTTCGTCTTCCTTACAACGACAACATTCATTGACTTCGGCACAGTATTAGCCGACTTTAGCAAAAAATTGACCGATTTCGACTGCAGACATTCCCAAACCAAACCCCCGTCGGAGTTTCGAGTCCTCCCTCGGTTTTGGGTGTGTTCAAATGGCTCTGAGCACTATGGGACTTAACTTCTGAGGTCATCAATCCCCTAGAACGTAGAACTACTTAAACCTAACTAACCTAAGGACATCACACACATCCATACACGAGGTAGGATTCGAACCTGCGACCGTAGCAGCCGCGTGGTTCCGGACTGTAATTATTGGTAACTTATGTAATCAGCATTACAGTTTTACAAAATATGATGATGATAATAATAATGATATTTTGAAATCGTTCAGTTTCGAGACCCAAACATTACTAAACTCCGTTTTTTACCCCTTAGAAAATTTTATTTTACCCATCAGGAGGTAATTACCTGTAGATTCGGAACCACTGGGGTAAAGCATAAATATGCTTCATGCATTCCCAGATTTCCCACCATTTTAACGTAGGTTATAGGGTCTGTGATATCAGAGGGGTTGTGCCTCCAAAAACAATATGCTAATGGTGGAAGTAGGAACTGCTATCTTGGATTTTTTAGTTTTCCAATTTTCATATTAAGGCACGTGTGCTCTGTGGTGGCGTGGGAGATCACAGTTTGCACTAGGCATCATGTAGTCAAGTCAGCAACATGCATTCATTGTGATGCAGTGGCCCTGTATGTGTGGAGCAGTCAGCAGCTGACTGTTGTAGGACTCTCACTCTGCTGGGCATTGCACCCTAACTCCTCTATCAGTGTGACGTGTAAAATGTTTAAACAAAGATCATAAATTTTTAAACAGCATAGATTCGCTGGCAACTGGTGTAGGCGTAGTTGGTTCAACGTGCAAGCTTTCTAAGTTTTCTACTTGGAGTGTATGGATTTTTTTGAAATTTCTTGCAATTTTAAACTGAGAGCCTGAGTTCTAAACATAGCACAAATGACCTGACAACTATTCAGACCGTGCTACATGTCTGCACTTTTTGATTCTATACTTAGCACAGATGATCTGTCAACCTTGCAGCCTGTGGCAGTATCTCCAAGCCAAGCATCTTGGCTCATCGTTTTGGATTCTGATAGCACATTGCTGGGGAAAACGCAGGAAACCTGACAATTATTCAGGTTGTGCCAGTATCTGAAGCTGCATTAACTTGGATCGCCATCTTGGTTTCTGACATCTTAGAGCTCTGTCAGTACCCCATGCCACTCGTCTTGAATCTATACTTAACTCAAGTGAGAATTACGGTCTTTTGAATTTCTCGCCGGTAGGACAATTGCCCATCTTGTATTTTTGAATTATAGAACCAGTTTACTCTTAAGACAATTGGGATCTGAGGTGTGGTGTCAGAGGGGTGGGGGAAATTGGGTTATTTTGAATTTTCCCCAACTTCATGCCATTTAATACGTAGAATAATTGTGTTATGACATCAGAGGGGTGAAGAGATGTGAGGGAGGAAAATCTTGCAATGTTCGGTGATGACATCATATGAAATCATGACATCATTTGAAATCTGACAACAATGTAGTGTGTGCCAGGAATCGACATTGTATGATTCTTATTCACTTGTGGAAATGATTATGGCATTACTCAAAGTCATAAAAATTTAATTCTGACACATGCAAGACATGCCCCACAATATTCAGAACATCAAGAATGAAATCTACAGATGATGGTTGCATGTACGTTATTCTGGAACACATCGACAAAGCAAAAGCAAGTTGCAGCACCATTACTCTAATATGAATTAAGGCCAACTCAGACACAGAAAATAACGATGTTTTAAACCAGTTGGCAAAGGACAGCATCGAGAATGGCAGGTCTGGTGAGAAAGGTATATGAGACAGGCGAAATACCCCCAGACTTCAAGAAGAATGCAACAATTCCAGAATGAGATTTTCACTCTGCAGCAGAGTGTGCGCTGATATGAAACTTCCTGGCAGATTAAAACTGTGTGCCCGACCGAGACTCGAACTCGGGACCTTTGCATTTCGCGGCCAAGTGCTCTACCAACTAAGCTACCCAAGCAGGACTCACGACCCCTCTTCACAGCTTTACTTCTGCCAGTATCTCGTCTCCTACCTTCCAAACTTTACAGAAGCTCTCCTGCGAAACTTGCAGAACGAGTCTCGGTCGGGCACACAGTTTTAATCTGCCAGGAAGTTTCATATCAGCGCACACTCCGCTGTGGAGTGAAAATCTCATTCTGGAAACATCCCCCAGGCTGTGGCTAAGCCATGTCTCCGCAATATCCTTTCTTTCAGGAGTGCTAGTTCTGCAAGTTTCGCAGGAGAGCTTCTGTAAAGTTTGGAAGGTAGGAGACGAGGTACTGGTAGATGTAAAGCTGTGAGTACCGGGCGTGAGTCGTGCTTCGGTAGCTCAGTTGGTAGAGCACTTGCCCGCGAAAGGCAAAGGTCCCGAGTTCGAGTCTCAGTCGGGCACACAGTTTTAATCTGCCAGGAAGTTTCACAATAATTCCACTTCCAAGGAAAGCAAGTGATGACAGAGTTGTGTATTACCGAACTATAGGTTTAATAAGTCATTATTGCAAAGTACTAACATGAATCCTTTACAGAAGAGTAGAGAAACTGGTAGAAGCCGACCTTGAGGCAGGTAAGTTTGGATTCCGAAGAAACGCAGGAACACTGATCCTACAACTTACCTTGGAAGCAAAAGAAAAATACGAAGTAGGAATTAAAATTCATGGAGAAGAAATAAAAGCTTTGAGGTTTGCCGATGACACTGTAATTCTGTCAGAGACAGCAAAGGGCTTGGAAGAGCAGTTGAACGGAATGGACAGTGTCTTGAAAGGAAGATATAAGATGAACATCAACAAAAGCAAAACGAGGATAATGGAATCCAGTAGAATTAAATCAGGCGAAGCTGAGGAAATATGATCAGGAAACGAGACACTTAGAGTAGCAGATGAGTTTTGCCATTTGGGCTGTAAAACAACACTTGATGGCCGAAGTAGAGAGGATATAAGTGTGGACTGGCAATGGCAAGGAAAGTATTTGTAAAGAAGAGATGTATGTCAACAGAGAATATAAACTTAAGTTTAGGAAGTCTTTTTTCAAAGTTTTTTTTATGAATTGTAGGCGTGTTTAGTAGTGAAAAATGGACGATAAACAGTTTAGATAAGAAGAGAATAGAAGCTTTTGCAGTGTGTTGCTACAGAGGAATTCCGAAGATTAGATAGGTAGATCACGTAACTAAAGAGGAGGTACTGAACAGAGCTGAGGAGAAAATAAATTTTTGGCACAACTTTACTAACACGAGGAATTGATTGATAGGGTACATTCTGAGACATCAAGGGGTCACCAATTTAGTACTGGAGGGAAGTTTGGGGGATAAAAATCATAGAGGGAGAGCAAGAGAGGAATACAATAAATATCTTCAGAAGGATGTATGTTGCAGAATTTATTCAGTGATGATGAGGCTTGCACAAGACGGAGTAGAATGGAGAGGTGCATGAAACCAGTCTTCGGAATGAATACCACAACAACAATTTTATTCAGGTGCTTTATACAGTTTTTATACACGTAACAAATCTTACAATGATGGTTTAAACATTGGTTAATACCGTAAGTAGAAAAGAACAGACATTGTGTTACTATCCAGCTATCCATACCTACATATAACTAGTTCAACCATTACTTTTAAATCTAGGGGGATTACTACCTTCTTAATAACAATGCAGTTGGGGTATGGGTCACACGCAGAGCGGCAGCAGCGCTTATATTCCTTACTGTGAAAATGCCAACACTATATTTTCATTCTTGGGCGCATACTTTTCAGTTGTTCTATGTATTCAGAGGCAAGGCCTTGCCGCAGTGAATACACCGGTTCCCATGAGATTACCGAAGCTAAGCGCTGTTGGGCGTGGTCGGCACTTGAATGGGTGACCATCCAATCGCCATGTGCTGTTGCCATTTTTCGGGGTGCACTCAGCTTCGTGATGCCAATTGAGGACCTACTCGACCGAATAGTAGAGGCTTCGGTCAAGAATACCATCTTACGACCGGGAGAGCGGTGTGCTGACCCCACGCCCCTCCTATCCGCATCCTCTACTGAGGATAACACGGCGGTCGGTGGTCCCGTTAGGCCACTCGTGGCCTGAAGACGGAATGCTATGTATACAGCAGATTACTGGATGTTTCATGACATTTTGACACTGCCATATGTTCTCCAATAGCGAATCATCTCTTCGAAATGGGACTTCATGTGTGGAAAACAGTATTTTTTTAACTGTCTATCAACAGTACTATTTTGTAACGGCTAACAAATAATAACAAATAAAATATATAAAAATAATTGCCTGTGAATCTACTAAACAGCAGATTGAGTATTACATTATCGAGTTCGATTGGAAATACTGTAGCTCTAACCTTCACTACATAACTTAATTTTTTTGCTTGTCATACGGCTATGGACCTAATAAGTCCTGCAATTTCGGCGCTGTCTCAAATTAAAGACGTTTACGACCTTTTACGGAACACGTCGGAACGGAATGCTCAAACTTCCACTTCCTGCTTCCTCGTACATAACCTTACCGAGCCACAGAAAAGGATAGTTGCGTAGGCCGTGCTGTCTGCGCGATTCCAGCCCGGTGAAGTCTTTCCGTCATTACCAGTAAACCCCAGATTCTTTAAAGAGTCTATGTCCCCTGTATAAAACAGCTTCAAACGTCATGCCACTTTAGAAATGAGTTAATGTGCTAAATATTTGACTTTAAGCATGTAAGTGAGAAAAAGTTTAGGAAAGATTTGAAATTACACTTAAAGTTTGTTGTGCGTCACAAAGTGCTGTCTTTACGACGCACTGAATGAATATAATCTGGGAAATTTGGACTCCATTTTAAAAGTTCCTGCCTGACAGCACTCCTGTGGTGTATATGCAACGTAGCGCGACTCCGACGCAGGTATATAAGCATCAACATGTAAGCAAAGGACTAGTGTGACATTCGTGTCTTTCCGTCGTGCGTGATTTAAATGAGGAAAGTGCAAACAGGACCAACGTGCTGTTATTCTTTCCTGTCTGGCGAAGGACAGACACTGGTAGACATGCATCGGAGAATGTGTGCGGGACAGCACGTCTGTCGGAAATCATCGTTATGGATCGTTGCGCCATGTTCTGGACTGGTAGCGGTTTGACACAAGACGGCGGACATCTGGGAGGCCAGCCTTACTCAAATGTGGGACACTCGAGCACCCCCACTAAGGTCCTGACCTCTCCCTAAGCGATTAACACGCCTTCGATCCCTTAAGAAAGGCGTTGAAGGGTCGACGATTCCTGTCAGACGGGGACGTGCCGCAGGTGAGTTCGGACTTCTGCACGCAGGAGGACACAGTGTTTCCCCAAACGGGTGTCTCCAGCCTGGTGCGGCGGTGGTGCGATTGCCTCAATGGTCACGGTGATTTACGTGATGGACCTACCGAATGTGAACTGTACGGCCTTCGAACGGAAATTTCTCATCGTCCCTTATAAAAGCTAGTTTTTCACGCATATCGATCTTTTCGATACCATACCTCCTTAATTGTGTGTCTTACACTGATGTAAATTTGCAGGTATATTCAGTGGTATACAGGGTGTTACAAAAAGGTACGGCCAAACTTTCAGGAAAAATTCCTCAAACACAAATAAAGAAAAGATGTTGTGTGGACATGCGTCCGGAAACGCTTAATTTCCATGTTAGAGCTCATTTTAGTTTCGCCAGTATGTACTGTACTTCCTCGATTCACCGCCAGTTGGCCCAATTGAAGGAAGGTAATGTTGACTTCGGTGCTTGTGTTGAGATGCGACTCATTGCTCTACAGTACTAGCATCAAGCACATCAGTACGTAGCATCAACAGGTTATTGTTCATCACGAACGTAGTTTTGCAGTCAGTGCAATGTTTACAAATGCGGAGTTGGCAGATGCCCATTTGATGTATGGATTAGCACGGGGCAATAGCCGCGGCGCGGTACGTTTGTATCGAGACAGATTTCCAGAACGAAGGTGTCCCGACAGGAAGACGTTCGAAGCAATTGATCGGCGTCTTAGGGAGCACGGAACATTCCAGCCTATGACTCGCGACTGGGGAAGACCTAGAACGACGAGGACGCCTGCAATGGACGAGGCAATTCTTCGTGCAGTTGACGATAATCCTAATGTCAGCGTCAGAGAAGTTGCTGCTGTACAAGATAACGTTGACCACGTCACTGTATGGAGAGTGCTACGGGAGAACCAGTTGTTTCCGTACCATGTACAGCGTGTGCAGGCACTATCAGCAGCTGATTGGCCTCCACGGGTACACTTCTGCGAATGGTTCATCCAACAATGTGTCAATCCTCATTTCAGTGCAAATGTTCTCTTTACGGATGGGGCTTCATTCCAACGTGATCAAATTGTAAATTTTCACAATCAACATGTGTGGGCTGACGAGAATCCGCACTCAATTGTGCAATCACGTCACCAACACAGATTTTCTGTAAAAGTTTGGGCAGGCATTGTTGGTGATGTCTTGATTGGACCCCATGTTCTTCCACCTACGCTCAGTGGAGCACGTTATCATGATTTCATACGGGATACTCTACCTGTGCTGCTAGAGCATGTGCCTTTACAAGTACGACACAACATGTGGTTCATGCACGATGGAGCTCCTGCACATTTCATTCGAAGTGTTCGTACGCTTCTCAACAACAGATTCGGTGACTGATGGTTTGGTAGAGGCGGACCAATTCCATGGCCTCAACGCTCTCCTGACCTCAACCCTCTTGACTTTCATTTATGGGGGTATTTGAAAGCTCTTGTCTACGCAACCAAATGTAGAGACTCTTCGTGCTCGTATTGTGGACGGCTGTGATACAATACGCCATTCTCTAGGGCTGCATCAGCGCATCAGGGATTCCATGCGACGGAGGGTGGATGCGTATATCCTCGCTAACGGAGGACGTTTTGAACATTTCCTGTAACAAAGTATTTGAAGTCACGCTGATACGTTCTGTTGCTGTGTGTTTCCATTCCATGATTAATGTGATTTGAAGAGAAGTAATAAAATGAGTTCTAACATGGAAAATAAGCGTTTCCGGACACATGTCCACATAACATATGTTCTTTCTTTGTGTGTGAGGAATGTTTCCTGAAAGTTTGGCCGTACCTTTTTGTAACACCCTGTATATGGATAGTGTTTGCAAACTGGGTTGCGAACACACGCAGTGGTAACAAGTCGTAAACTACATATAAATATGACGCTGAAGTTTCACTGCATGAATAGCGAAAACATAGTAAGCGACAAGCTTTTTTGCTTTCATCATTTCGTGCAGTGGGCGGGTGAGGGGGAGGGGGGTGTCAGCGAGGAAGAAGTCCGTAAAGGATTGAAGTTATGTGTAAAGTTTGCTGGAAGTCGCCAAATGCTCCCATTCTCAAGTAATGAATGATTATAATATGATTATCTGCGCTCCATCGATTGTACTGTCTCAAGACCAACACTCTGTTCATAACTATTATACTTCTCTAATGAGTAGATTGAGGCAGCATTTAGATTTTTAAAGTCGATTAATAACGACACGAAACACTGAAAATCAAATGTTTGTTGCCTCTGGAAGCCGATAGGTTGGCAAAGTGCAGTTTGTACCACGTTCCAGGACAGGGGTTTAGTAATGGTACATTGCCCAACACATTTACAGAGCCACTTTTTCGAAACCTCTGTCTCCAAGTGCGACACATAAGTTGAAACTTTTGTTCAATGCTGGCGCATGGACTAAACAAACCCTTGACGAAATGCGCCGCTCTTCTTTGGACCTCCTCTATCTCCTCTGTAAATTATATCTGGTCAAGGTCCCATAGTTATGAGCGGTACTCGAGTATGGGTTTTGTAAGCTGTGGGTGTCGTGGGTGGATTGCATTTTCTTAGGATTCTTCGTACAAACCTCATCCCACCCTCTGCTTATCTTACAACTTGTTTTATGCGTTCATTTCACTTTAGGCCGTTATAGAAAATGCTTCAAGATATTTTACTGTCTTCAGCGATTTATATACAACAGCGTAACCTGATAACAAACCTGCGCAGATAGCCGTCAAACAACCCACTAATGAGTCACGGGAATACGCGCTAGCCACGGATCGAACCCGTCTGGCATATAAATAACAAGAGCCGGTGTGCGGCCTGCCTGGATATGGTTTCCAGGCCATTTCCCACATCCAGTTAGCTGAATACTGGTCTAGTTCCTACATCTCGCCCAACATACGGGGTGTTAGTTCGGTAGGTGACGACAGTGTACTGAACAACACTACATCAGTATTTACTTCAGTTACGGACTACTAGCCAAGCGGTCTACGGCGCTGCAGTCATGGACTGTGCGACTGGTCCCGGCGGAGGTCCGAGTCCTCCCTCGGGCATGGGTGTGTGTGTTTGTCCTTAGGGTAATTTAGGTTAAGTAGTGTGTAAGCTTAGGGACTGACCTTAGCAGTTAAGTCACATAAGGTTTCACAAACATTTGAACATTTTTTTAACGGACTAATAAATATACCTACTAGGAGTATCATGTTATTATGTTGGTTAGTAACTTCAAGAACATGTGGCACATGCAAGCAATTAATTTTTATTTTCCCCTGGGCAGCAGGTCAGGTACTGAAATTTGGATGCGTGGACTCAAAACAGATAGCCTAAGTATATTGAAAGGGATAGCCCACTTCACAGCATAGTTACGACCGTGCAAAAAACATCAAGTGGTAAATTATGCAACACGGTTGCGGCAAAACTGTTAGATGTGGAAAAAAACAGCAACTCACTGAAGGTGGTACATATTAATATACAAATGATCAAAATTCCTGCAGCTATACTCCAAACACCCCGTGTATGCTACCCAGACATTTAAAATACGTTTCGACACTTGAACTTGAGTTAACGCTACATCTTGAGAATGGGGTGGACAAATTTTATCCGGCGGGGCTCTGAAATGCATACCTTAAGGGATTTGAGCACTTGTTCATCTTACGTACTGAGAAACACATCTCTTCTATCGCAAGCTCTTTGCTTTCCATATTTTGAAAAGAGTTAGTACGGACCAAGACAAGGAAAAACGTCCAGTAAACATGGACCCTAGACTGCGTGCCTTAAAAGCTACGAGCTCTTGATCAATCAGAGAGATCTGTTTTACAGTAGTGAAGCAAAACAAGTGTTGATAGCTCTTAAGGGATGCATTTCCCCATGTTTACTGGACATTTTTTCGTGTTTTGGTGTAAGGAACCAATTCCAAAAGTCTGTAAAAGTATTTTTGAAACACCCTATATAACCCCATTCTGGAGCCTACAGAGGGACGCTAATTCCCCTTGAAAATCAGTTCTTGTGTCTTGCACCATGATAGTGCAAATAATAGTTCTGCTGAAACTGATTTTTCATTATCACCAACAAAAAAGGCCGAAAGTAAATTGAGAAATGAGTGTAAGACTTCCAGGATTGGAGTGAGAAGTCAACGCTTCTGGCCTTAGCTGAACGCAATGTCACGTACTTTTAAGAACAAACCGCTGTGAATTGAGCTTGTTGATGTTACATGTGTCACAACTCAATTTTAACTTGTCATCGATCTAGGCTCCAATGAATTCTACAGTGTTTCATTTAGAGCATAGCTACTAATATCGGCTTTTGGTGCTAACAGGTATTTTTTTCCTTTCCTTTTTGCCTGTAAGATCAAGACTTTGCAGTGATCTAGCTGTAGCCCTGTTCAGATATATCCGAGCTGAATCTGCTAAGACTCAGTTCTAAACGCTAGATTACGTTACCTGGACTGAATTTTCGCCTGTGTCTGCCGGGGTACCTGTGTCAGACGGACACTGAGGAAATAATCCACAGCCCGCGAAGGACAGGTGGACTGAAATGCAGTACCTGCTTACCGCTGCGTCAGCCCACGGCTCTCGGGTCGTCGCTTAGCCTGCCTTGCAGGCGTGGCTAGGAAGGCAGACCGTGTTACTCACACAGTGGAGGAACCGAGAGACTCAGTTAACATCGCGGACAGCCTGCAAGAACAGCTGGCGCTGCCCATGTTGTATGCGGTACGTGTGTGCTCAGGCCTGCAACGGAACCTGTTTTGCTGCCAGCGCGTGAAATATGAGGATGTGCGTAATGAATGCTGTGCGTAGGAGATTGATGTACCCACCGCCAGCACCGATAGCTACAAGCAACATTCATATTATCAACGCTTTGGCAGTGCTACATGCAGGAGGACTGTGGGAATGTACCGCAACGAAATTGAAATTAACTATTTAAACTTTATGTACTGAACGATATCTCTCTTTGGAAGTGAATAATGCTGGACTGTGTCCTCAGCCATTGGAAAGATCGAAACAGTACTCTACTAGGATATTAGTGGCAAACTTACGGACCCTGTCACTTCATTTGAATATCTAGAGTGACATCCAGTGGGTCCAATACGTGAAATTACTAGTACAGAGAGTGAACGAAGTACAGTATTAAGGAAGGATCCTCCTCGGAAAGTCTCATGTACCTGCAAAGTAAATCTCGTAGAAGACGACAGTGCCACCAATTCAAGAATACTCTTCCAGTGTTTGGAGTCCCTAACAACGTATTGAATCAGATAAAGAATGAATTCATACCCGGTTAGCTATGATAGTAACAAGTCGGAATAGCACATTGATTTATTGACTGATTTACGTATGGAAACAAAACAGTAGTCGACTTAGCCCACTGTTGCCCGCACAGAAACTGTGTTTAGTCGGAGGCCTTTTTTAAGTTCTTTATTATACACTATTTATTCAGGAATTAATGACCGAAAACATTCTGTGTATTTTAGTCTCCAAAGCTCCGCATTGAAAGATTAAATGAGGTGCGGTTTCATCCCCCTCACCACACAGTCTGCACTTAGGGGCTTCCTTCTCTGTACCCATGTGTGTTCCTTAAAGTTCCCACGGCCTGTTATCAGTCCTATCATGAGGTTAATTTGTCTCTTGTTCAAGCCCAAGATTACAGAACCTAGGCATCATTAGCTTGCCATGTTTCTGTTTTGGATCATAATCCAACATTCTGCGTGTAGCCTCCTAATCCAGCTACATCTTTTTGTTCCTACCCTCGCCTTAGTTATGGTTAGCAGGGGTTCCTGTCCAACAAATGGAGTCGTCGCCCCTGTTCTCTCCAGCCTAACAGCTTGTTCATTGCCACTGATTCCAGAGCGGCTAGGGACCCACAATAAGTTTACCCTGTTGCTTTACCTCGCCTCACAGGGGCTTCATGGCATTCCGGAACGCTCAGTGATCTCATTGCGGAGGCTGATAGAGATTTCAGAGCTACTTGGCTCGCTAAGTAAATGTGGACGCCACGATACTTGTAGTACCTACACAGATTCTCCTTCGTGCACACTCTGAAAACAGATATTTCCTGGACGTCCACACTGCTTCATCACTGTGCTGTTGACAATTCTGTTACACAAATGCTATTGCAGGACCACCGAATCACTTGAGAATGGCCTAGAAAGGAGACATTAGTCTTGAATGAATAAAATTAATACAGCAAAACTGGAAAATGCCACCTTCTTTCAACAAAAAAGATGCTGCGAAAAAAACATAGTTTCATACTAAATTTGCTCATTTTTTTAGGGCCATATACAACCTTTTGACTCACATTGGTAGTAACTATAACTAAAATAAATGTATTGATTTTACGTATACAGGTTGTATACGACCCGGGACAACCGGGAGATTCAGGAAAAACCCGGGAATTTTTTCATCCGGGAGAAAACCGGGATAAACCCGGCAATTTTTTAGAATTCCGAGAATTTTCAATTTTTTTTGTTATCAGTTAAATTTTTGTAATTTTGACCAGTAAGAACCGATACTCTAACAAAGGATATTACTGTATCCCGTGCGAGAATGTACGATGAATTTTTTAAATCACAGAGTGTTTGACTCTCATTTAAAAATCGACTCTTTGATGACGAGCCATTTAGATGAATTTCGAGCCTAGAAGATCAGACATTTACGTCGCTACTAAAAATTTGTGTGATATTTCTTAAAGACTATACTCGCATACAAGACCAACATTATATGTGGAAGCTTAGCTTCTCTTGCAGCGTATTAATCTAATAGACCAATATTATGTGTGAAAGCTTTGCGTTTCATGTAGCAACACTATGTATATTAATTTAAACCATTAACTTTTTCTATTTGTGTGTTCGCGCTACTTAGTGATGTTGCTATTGGCTGACTACATCACGTGCCCTAAGCTCTGAGTACCTGCTGTCATCGGCTGGCGAGATCACGTGACATGAGCTATGACTGGCTTACAAAAGCGCATTGCAATCTCGATTTCAATGCTTCGAAAAGTAACATTTGGTGTTTGGTGGAATTAGAATTTATACTTTGTAATACGAAAATATGCTGCACATCAAAGATCTTTCCAAAACGCATTTTTTTCCCTGTGTTTAGTTTTCTAAAGCGCCGGGAATATCTACGCCCGTGTATAAAACCATAATCATTCAAAGGACTGATAAGTTATACAGTTCTGAGAGAAAATATCCTGTCAGTTAACAGGGAAAAAGTGTGTTTTCACCCGGGAGAAAGTGTATTTTTAACCAAGAAATCTGGGAAAAACCCGGGAATTTTTTTTCCTTGTCCACGTATACACCCTGGTATATGAATTGAGCTGTTTAAACATATTTCAGTTCAATAATTAATTGTTTAACATATATGTGTTAGTGTAGCTGCCGGAATCGCACCATAGCCAACAAATTACCAGTCCCTTGTGACCGTATGTCACATAAATGGACATTTGGAGAAAGGGAAAGGAAGTTTTTGTTATGAGACATGTGAATTATAAATTATTTCAAGACTGTGTACGTGTGCGCAATGTATAACAAATAGTAAAGAACGTAAGTTATTATTATCAAAACACAAATATCGATGTAATTAACAAAACATTGTTTTTTTTGGTATAATCTATGTGTAACATAGGCCATGAAGATCAGAGACGATGCTTTGATTGAACTAGCTCTCCTGTTTTGTTTCGTCTAGCGGTAGGCCACCATTGTAGTGCTGTCGTATAATTAATGTAAGTTTTTATCTGTATTTTGAAAAATATAATAGAAATTGTCATTAGAAAGTGTGTATTATTGACTTAGTTGTTACCTCTCATGACCATTAATCATAATTAACGAAGTTTTTACAGAACTTCGCAGTACAGGGAGCTCATCTCCCCTAGCAGGATTTAGTCGGCCATTACGCTGACTGCATTATTTAATTAAAATGTCATAATATTAAATGTAAATGTGAGAGACTTCTCAGTTTTGATCTTTCATTAATTTCAAAGTTAAAAAGAGTCCAAATAGATTTCGTTTATTAATATTTAGAATACTGAGTGAGTTCAGTATGTTTCATTTTGGCCGCCTAATGGCAGACGAGATTCTTTCCAGTTTTGCCTTGCAAATCATGAACAAGATATACTGAAAAGCATTACATTCCGCAATATCTAAGTTAATCTTTATGTAATTTGGTACATAAATAACCAGTAGTCCCTGAGACCCATATAAATAATTACAGTTTGCTTAAGAATACGCATATTTTCTTTTCTAAGTAGCAGCGCTCATGTAAACTATTTATTAGAAGGCGGTGAGTCGCGCTCTGTGTTTAAAAAATATTATATCGTACGTACTTCGGGGCAGCCGATGTCCGTACGAGTGTTATCGCGGTATAAGTTAATTAAAAGTCTCATGCTAGCCAACAATATTTAAAGCCACCCCAACCAAAATCATAAAATATATAATTATAAAAATAAAAAATATACACTTATACCGTGATACACTGTAGCCAACCACTCGCCCCCGGAGCTGCTGGTGCAACCACTACTCAAAAACCCCTCACACTCTACGCTTGCACATTACATTTCACGCAATTTCAGAGAAAAATATTGACTTGGTACTGTGAGCCATGTGGCATTCGTAGTGCTGGAAGAGATGACTTGACATCAGAGCATGCGCGGTCGAAAACAGACAGCTGTGTTCTATTTCTGAGTTAGTAGTAGCAAGGCTGGCCATCATTTCAGCTCTCAACACTGGTTTCTAGTTATTTTGGAGAAGACATGTTTCAGTCCGTTTTATTTGCATATCAGCACACATTCAAAGATCAATGGAGTACTTTTAGTGCGATTTTGGCTCGCATTCATAGAGAAATGGCGTAATTTTCATGCGATCTCAGACTCGCGTCAGAACAGAAATGGCACAGTTTTAGTGCGATATTTACAAAGCGCCATAGCACATTAGCACATGACAACCGGCCACCACTACAGTCAATAAGAAACATCCAGCCAAACACAGTTTCGTAATTTTATCAACAAAAAATATGTACCTAGCGAAGATGCTCTCTGTCTGTTGAAAGTTAAAGACAATGAACAAAACGGATATTCACAATTTAGAAATGACAGTTTCGAAAAAGAAAAAAATCAAAGCTTTCTCACGTTATCACAAAGGTAAAACCGCCGACAACGGAGAAGGAAGCAATACTTTAACTGTGAAACCAAAGACAGCATTAGTTTCCCAAAGAAATACTATTGCTGCAGCCAATAGAAGCATTCACATGGCTATGGCTAAAGCAAGAGGAGAAACTATGAAAGATATTTTTGTGATATGGTCAGTTGCTAACTAATATAATGTTTGATAATAGTGGCTACATAAGTAAACGAGGAAAGAATGTACTATTGAGTGAACTAGAGATGAACCTCTATCAGATGCAATATTGTTTTCAATAGTGTCGTGTCATGGGTACTACTGCCATAGTTGACTTTATTCCACAAATTCGACATTCAGAACTAAGGATTACTAACTTTTAAAAATATATTTGATGATTTGTGGGCTAATACTAGTAACTACAAGAGAATTAAAAGAGCAGACATTGTGTTTGACAGCTACATTGAGCAGACACTTAAAGAAGACGAAAGAGGAAGATGGAGAAATACTGATCCAATCGAGCTGATAAAATCGAGCAGGAGAGTCTTATTCCTATAAAGACTGACAGTTTCAGGTCTTCAGAAAAAAAAACAAAGAAATGCTCCAACTGGCTGCTGCTACTAGTTTCACTGAAAAGGCAAAAATTGCTAACTTCAGTACAGTGCCAGGTGGAAAAGTCACAAGAGATAATGACTGCAGAGATCCAGAAATATTAACTAACAAAGAAGTGTACACTTCCAGAATGAGATTTTCACTCTACAGCGGAGTGGGCGCTGATATGAAACTTCCTGACAGATTAAAACTGTGTGCCGGACCGAGACTCGAACTCGGGACAAAGGTTGTGCAAATATAATTACATTTTGTAGTGTAAATATTACTTTCGACATAAGTTTCCGTATTTCACTTTTGTTCAAATTTATATTTAAAACCCGAAAAACTGATTTTCTTCAGTAAACAGCACTCATGTAACTTCACAAACCATCTTAATCGATTCTTAAACATATATTTAGACACCTAAATGATAGTATGACTGTCACGAGCGGAACTTTATGTCAGCCATTTTGTAAAATGGCATATAAAACACCCGGTCCGGAATATGGCGGTGTCTAGCCAACTTTTTCTGATTCTCGTATATGTATTTGACTTATTCTGTCGGTTAGACAATTCGCTACTAAAATTTTTATGGGTCTCCATTACAGGGACAAAAATGAAGAGAGACTGCACACTCCCTAGTGCAGGCTCTACTCCCATACACCCCAGCCCCAACGCCTTCATCTGTTTTCTTCAGTAAACCAGACTGTGTCTCCTGAACGATACTGTGGCTCGTTATTCTACTGCCCCCTGCTTTCAATTACTACGTTGAAAGATTTATTGAAGCAGCCGGAAGTTGTTATACAGTCTACCGATATTTTCCCGACCATTTCTACATTCATCGCACTGACTTACATTGGGAAGAAATTCTGGATTTTCGTAAAGGTTTCCAGCTATTTCGAGGTTTTAACCTGTACGTCCCTTCTGCTGTCTCCATTATAAACAAAAGTTGAAATGGGGACATAACCAGTATGATCTCCATTCCAGTAGTGGTTGTGCTGCTAATTCCGCCAGTTTCGGATAAGTAGGCCAAATCTCTGCACCTTACTAAGCAGGTATATCCCATACCCAAAGGACGTGCAAATTGTGGCTGGTAAAAGTTAGTAAAAATTCGTGGGTCCGTAAGGAGATCTGTGCGTGAAGCGCACAACTTCCACCGTCACACGTTAGCGAGATATCTTGCCGAGAACCAGAGAAAAATTCTGGTCATACGTAAAAACACCAAGTGGGCCCAAGGTTTCTATCCAGTGATCCGTCGTCCACTCTTGGGAGGCAATAGAAGATAGCAAAAGGAAAGCTGCAATATTGCAATATTAAATTCCGCTTTTGGGCTCTGAGCACTATGGGACTTAACTGCTACGGTCATCAGTCCCCTAGAACTTAGAACTACTTAAACCTAACTAACCTAAGGACAGCACACAACACCCAGCCATCACGAGGCAGAGAAAATCCCTGACCCCGCCGGGAATCGAACCCGGGAACCCGGGCGGGGGAAGCGAGAACGCTACCGCACGACCACGAGATGCGGGCAAATTCCGCTTTTAAGAAACCATTCACGCAGGAGGATCATACAAACATATAGTTATTTGAGTGTCGCACCGACTCCCGCATGAAGGACTTAGAAATAGGCATGCATGGCTAGAGAAGCAACTGAAAGAATTGAAAACAAATACGTCGGCAGGTCCAGATGGAATCATAGTTCAGCTTTACGGAGACTGCTCTGCGGCATTAGCCCGTTATTTAGGCTGCATTTATCGCTAATGTCCCGCCCAGCTCGAAGTCCCAACGCGCCTGAAAAAAAAAAAAAAATTGCAGGTGACTCCCGTACAGAAGAATGGCAAAAGAACGGACCTGCCAAATCACAGACCAATGCCCTTAACATCTACCGCAAAGTTGTGAAACATATTCTCAGTTCGAATGCAACGTTGTCCTCGACGGCGAGTGTTCAGCAGAAAGAGTTGTATGGTCAGGAGTGCCCCAGGGAGGTGTGAGAGGACGGCTCTTATTCGCTATATACATAAATGATCTGGAGGACAGGGCCAGCAGCAATTTACGGCTGTTTGCTGATGACGCCGTGGGAATGCTTGTGCAACCCATTCTTGAGTAGTTCCCAAATGTTTGGGTCGTATCAAAGGAAGACATTGAAGCAATTCAGAGGCATGCCGCTAGATTTGCTACTGGTAGGTTCGACCAGCCCACAAGTATAACGGAGATGCTTCGTATACTGAAATGGGAATCTCTGGAGGGAAGACGACGCTCTTTTCGAGAGGCGATATTGCAGAAATTTAGAAAACCGTCGTTTGAGGCCGACTGCAGAAAGATTATACTGTCGCCAATGTACATTTCGTGCAAGGACCACGAAGATAAGATTGGAGAAATTAGGGCTCGTACAGTGGCTTATAGATAGTTGTGTTTCCCTCGCTCTGTTTGCGAGCGAAGCAGGAAAAGGCATACACAGTAGTGGTACATAGTACCTTCCACCATGCACAGTACGATGGCTTGCGAAGTGTGTGTGAAGATGTAAATATAGCTGCAGTAAAGTGTAACAGAAATGATTGTGGAAGTTAAATGGGTATCAGCAAGAAAAATGACGCAGTTATCACGAAGCTCAGTAGCCTGAACTAAAGGACCTGTTCTCAAAGAAGACGGAGCAACTATACTGCGGAAAAAATTCACGACTCCAAGAAGCTGTTGTGCGACTTAAACGAAAGTCGGTAGGCGTGTTTCTACATCTGAAAGCTTATGTCTATTCAAATTTGGCGCTAGTTATATAAGAGTAGCGCTAGACGCGTCACTATGAGGATCCACACCAGGTTTGCTTTAAATATACTCCGTAATGGTAATGTGGGTTAGGTACTTTTGAGATTGGACAAGTGAGTCAATGTTAGGCAGCAACGCCTTTAAGGCAACAAAGATGCCATTATCAGTACCTTACTGAGCTTGAACGAGGTCGTGTAAATGGTCTATGAGAAGCTGGATGTCCCTTCTGGGATATCGCAGAAAGATTTGGCAGGAACGTAGCCACTGTACGCGACTGCCGGCAGCGTTGGTCACGAGAATGTACAGTCAAAGAATACAGGGCTCAGGGCGGCCACGTGGCACTACCGAGAGAGAAGATGATCGCATTCGGCGTATGTCTCTGGCGCATCGTACTGCATCAACAGCAGCAATTTGAGCAGCAGTTGTCACCTCAGTGACGAACTGTTACACATCAGTTGTAAGGTGGCGTGGTCTCCTGACCTTCATTTCTTACATATTCCGACCTCACCATCGTATTCTGCGTATCAAGGCGTGTCATTCGAGCCCAAACTCGAGAGCGTAGAGTCAATTTTACATATTTCCATTTAATCGATATGCAAATCTAATAAATAAATCACGAGTGTGCACCGAGATTAAAAAGCCAAGGCAGGCGCACACAAACATTCAAGACATGACGGCTACAGGAGTTTTTGTTCGGCGGAGGCAACCAGCCCGCTGGAAAGTACACTCCTGGAAATGGAAAAAAGAACACATTGACACCGGTGTGTCAGACCCACCATACTTGCTCCGGACACTGCGAGAGGGCTGTACAAGCAATGATCACACGCACGGCACAGCGGACACACCAGGAACCGCGGTGTTGGCCGTCGAATGGCGCTAGCTGCGCAGCATTTGTGCACCGCCGCCGTCAGTGTCAGCCAGTTTGCCGTGGCATGCGGAGCTCCATCGCAGTCTTTAACACTGGTAGCATGCCGCGACAGCGTGGACGTGAACCGTATGTGCAGTTGACGGACTTTGAGCGAGGGCGTATAGTGGGCTTGCGGGAGGCCGGGTGGACGTACCGCCGAATTGCTCAACACGTGGGGCGTGAGGTCTCCACAGTACATCGATGTTGTCGCCAGTGGTCGGCGGAAGGTGCACGTGCCCGTCGACCTGGGACCGGACCGCAGCGACGCACGGATGCACGCCAAGACCGTAGGATCCTACGCAGTGCCGTAGGGGACCGCACCGCCACTTCCCAGCAAATTAGGGACACTGTTGCTCCTGGGGTATCGGCGAGGACCATTCGCAACCGTCTCCATGAAGCTGATCTACGGTCCCGCACACCGTTAGGCCGTCTTCCGCTCACGCCCCAACATCGTGCAGCCCGCCTCCAGTGGTGTCGCGACAGGCGTGAATGGAGGGACGAATGGAGATGTGTCGTCTTCAGCGATGAGAGTCGCTTCTGCCTTGGCGCCAATGATGGTCGTATGCGTGTTTGGCGCCGTGCAGGTGAGCGCCACAATCAGGACTGCATACGACCGAGGCACACAGGGCCAACACCCGGCATCATGGTGTGGGGAGCGATCTCCTACACTGGCCGTACACCACTGGTGATCGTCGAGGGGACACTGAATAGTGCACGGTACATCCGAACCGTCATCGAACCCATCGTTCTACCATTCCTAGACCGGCAAGGGAACTTGCTGTTCCAACAGAACAATGCACGTCCGCATGTGTCCCGTGCCACCCAACGTGCTCTAGAAGGTGTAAGTCAACTACCCTGGCCAGCAAGATCTCCAGATCTGTCCCCCATTGAGCACGTTTGGGACTGGATGAAGCGTCGTCTCACGCGGTCTGCACGTCCAGCACGAACGCTGCTCCAACTGAGGCGCCAGGTGGAAATGGCATGGCAAGCCGTTCCACAGGACTACATCCAGCATCTCTACGATCGTCTCCACGGGAGAATAGCAGCCTGCATTGCTGCGAAAGGTGGATATACACTGTACTAGTGCCGACATTGTGCATGCTCTGTTGTCTGTGTCTATGTGCCTGTGGTTCTGTCAGTGTGATCATGTGGTGTATCTGACCCCAGGAATGTGTCAATAAAGTTTCCCCTTCCTGGGACAGTGAATTCACGGTGTTCTTATTTCAATTTCCAGGAGTGTACGTAGGAGCCTGTGTTAGCACACAGCTGCGCCGACCAGCCGACCGCCCAGGGACCATAACAGTTTGTGCCAGAGAAAATGGTTAATGGCCTGCGTGTTCACATTAAAAGCAAAATCCCGCTGTATTGTTTGGGAGAGCCCCTGCATACACATTTTTGACGGATGTAGTGCGCAGTTCCAGAGTTCTCACAGGTGGACAGTAAACGCCTTACGCAGATGCTATATATTTCCGGATTGGCCAGCTTAAACGGAGCACCATTCTCCCGTTTGTAAGAGTAACGCTGATTGGCGGACTATTTCTGATGCAATGAGCCGGAGGAGTGGGGGAAAGACAGTGGATGATATACCCTTTTGCTTTTTGTGTAGAGAGGGATCGTTCTGGTGACGCTCTTGAAGTGGGAACACGTAGCGGGAGCGAGTGCGCTCGTGTGTGTACGCAGAGAGCGAGGAGCAAAGTCTCTGCCCAGTACTGCACTGAGAGAGCACCTCTGTGGCTAGCGAACTGGAGTGATACTCAATATTCAGTCGCTCGTGATTAAGCGGTTGTTCACTGTGTTGGCTGCGACACTTAATGTGTGGTGTGAACACAGACAGAGTATTAGTTAGCACCTGTGAGCGAACATTGAGTGCCATCACGGTGGACTAGTTATCTGACAGGTGTACCACGCCAATAGTTAGACAAGGGACAGATAGGAGTCCTTGACTTTATCAAGGCATAGTGAGAGTTCGATTGGCGAACGTCAATCCTGATAGAAAGAGATAGTTTTGTTATTGAAACTTTCTGGCAGATTAAAACTGCGTGCTGCACCGAGACTCGAACTCGGGACCTTTGCCTTTCGCAGGCAAGTGCTCTACCATCTGAGCTACCCAGGAACGACTCACGCCCCGTCCTCACAGCTTTACTTCTGCCAGTATCTCGTCTCCTACCTTCCAAACTTTACAGAAGCTCTCCTGCGAAACTTGCAGAACTAGCACTCCTGAAAGAAGGGATACTGTGGAGACATGGGTTAGCCACAGCCTGAGGGATGTTTCCCGAATGAGATTTTCATTCTGCAGCGGAGTATGAGCTGATACGAAACTTCCTGACAGATTGAAACTGTGTGCCAGACCGAGACTCGAACTCGAGAACTTTGCCTTTCGCGGGCAGGTGCACTACCAACTGAGCTACCAAAGAACGACTCACGACCCATCCTCATAGCTTCAATTCTGCCAGTACCTCGTCTCCTACCTTCCAAACTTCACAGAAGCTCTTCCGTGAACCTTGCAGAACTAGCACTCCTGGAAGAAACGATATTGCGGAGACATGGCTTAGCTGCAGAGTGAAAATTTCATTCTGGAAACATCCCCCCAGCTGTAGCTAAGCCATGTCTCCACAATATCCTCTCTTCCAGGAGTGCTAGTTCTGCAAGGTTCGCGAAAGAGCTTCTGTGAAGTTTTGAAAGTAGGAGACGAGGTACTTGCAGAATTGAAGATGTGAGGACTGGTCGGGACTCGTGCTTGGGGAGCTCAGTTGGTAGAGCACTTGCCCATGAAAGGCAAAGGTCCCAAGTTCGAATCGCGGTCCAGCACACAGTTTTAATCTGCCAGGAAGTTTCACATCAGTGCACACCCCACTGCAGAGTGAAAATCTCATTCTGGAAACATCCGTCAGGCTGTGGCTAAGCCATGTGTCCGCAGTATCCTTTCTTTCAGGAGTGCTAGCTCTGCAAGGTTTGCAGGAGAGCTTCTGTAAGGTTTGGAAGGTAGGAGACGAGGTACTGGCAGAAGTAAAGCTCTGAAGATGGGGCATGAGTCGTGTCTGGGTAGCTCAGATGGTAGAGCACTTGCCCGGAAAAGGCAAAGCTCCCGAGCTCGAGTCTCGGTCTGGCACACAGTTTTAATCTGCCAGGAAGTTTCACATCAGCGCTCACTCCGCTGAAGAGTGAAAACCTCATTTCAGTTTTGTTATTTTTCCGCGGCGAACGACGCAGGCAGCAGTCATCGGAGCTCACAGTATTGTGCGCTAGTGTAGGCGAGCCCCATCTTTCCTCCATTACAAATAACATACTTCATTCACGTCACTCCATTACATTTCTCATGCGACAGCCTCGACCGTTCTTAGAAAAATTTAATCGGGTAATTATTCAGGTTGAGTAGGCGCGGCTCTCAGCCATTCTGCCGAGTAAATAACATTCTTAAAGAAAGGGAATAAAACAGCTTTCCCACACTTTGTATATAAATTTCATTACCAACATTCCTATCCATAAGAGGTAACCTCCTATCCCGAAAAGGACCCAGTAATTTGTGTATCAGTTTATAAATAAAGGACTCACTTTATTTTCTCAGATTTTTGCAATAAATAATATTTTCTGTTCGTTTAATGTTTTTCTCACACTAACTAGCAATACTCCAGTACCCAAGTATCCCACTAGTTACGTAAAAAAACGCTCACAGCGGACGACTCCAGAAGACATTTATTGCTGAAAGTTTTTCAGGCATTTTTGGTACATTAGGAGCGTGTGTCTGACTTCTGTAGTAGTGTGGGGTGGAAACTGCTTCTTGCAGGAGCCAAAGGGTACTTGTTAGATCAATCCGTTGTGCAACTCGGCAACATAACACCCACCTGCTTACTTCAAGGACAGATTTAAGCCAGACGCCCTGTAACTTGCATTCCACTGAACCCAAATCACCGCCATTTGCGACTTCAGTGGTGTCAAGCGACAGCTCACTGGAGGATCTCTTGCGTTTTCCAATGAAAGGTGCTTCTGTCTCGGTGGCAGTGACGATCGTGTGTTGGTTAGAAGGAGGCCAGTTGAGGACCTACAACCAACCTGTCTGTGCGCTAGACACACTGGACCTACACCTGACGTTATGGTCTGAGGTGCGATTTCGGGATCACTCTCGTGGTTATCTCATGCACCCTGACTACAAATTTGTACATCAATCTATTGGTGAATCGACCTGTTGTGCTGCCATCCACGAACAGGTTTCCAGGGGGCGTTCTGCAACAGGATGACACCAGCCCACATACCCCTGCTGTGATGCAACATGCTCTACAGTGTGTCGCGACATGTTGCCTTGGGCTGCTCCATCTCACAAACAGACGTCCGGCACCTGTACAACACAATGCACGCACATTTTCGTGCTTTCATGCAATATTCTAGCAATTACTCTGGTTATTAATGTACCAACATTTCACGTTTCTGGTGGCTTATCTCGCTGTTGCATTAACCTGTGATCTTGCAATGTTAATCACTCAAACATGTTACCTAGATAAATGTCTCCCCGGACTTTCATTACTCTACATGTTTATTTTTTGTTGTCATGATTCTCTTTTCCGTCTTTGTAGCGTATTTTACTGCCAACATTGTACATCTCGCGTAGTGATCATGAGAGCAAGGTAAGAGAGATTAGGGCACGTGCAGAGGCATACAGACAGTCATTTCTCCCGCAAAGACATACAGATAGTCATTTCTCCCTAGAACTTATTATAAAAGAAAACTGATAATACTGGTACGAAGTGCTGTCTGCCGTGCACTGTACACTCATGAGTCAAAACGTTATGAACATCCCTGCTCACCGCGATACTGACGGCCGCCTGGTGGTGTTGGGGCAGATGAAGTGGCAAAGACAGTGTGCAAGCGAAGCAGAGAGAAGTGGGGAATCATTACAGCGACGAAACGGGCCGCAAACGGAGAAATCCACTGACATGAGCAAATTTGACGAAGGAGTGATTGATATAGCTATGCGCCTGAGAACGAGCGTCTCGGAAACGAGGAAACTGGTCGGCCGTTCGTCTACTACTGTTGTCATCGTCTATGGAAAGTGGTTGAAGGACGGTGAAACCACGAGTGGGTGACCAGGTGCTCGACGTCCACGCCTCATCACAGAAAATGGAGGTCGTTGTTTGCAAGCTCTGTAGACGCAGATCTAACCGGAGAGAATAACGCCAGTCCTGCACAAGTGTTGTGGAGCACGCCCTTCATCGCACATTATTGAACATGGGGATCCGCGGCAGACCGCACCTGCATATTCCCATGTTGATCAAACAACATCGTCAGTTACGAATGCAGTCAGCACATGACCATCGTCTTTACCGTGGCTCAATAGAAAAGTGTCGCCTGGGCGGATGAATGACGTTTGTCTTACGCCAGATTGATAATTTTGTCCGGACAAACCGTCATCCAGGGGAATGGCTGCTCAATATCTGCACCAAGCCACAGATGCAGTTTGGTTCAGTCAATACCGTGCTTCGGGTGGGACATTCACCAGAGATTCTTTGAAACCTATAGTAGTAATCAAAGCCACCATGATAGATGTGGACTATGTGGACACAGGTGCAGACCACCTGCATCATTTCTTACTTGATACTTTCCCCGACGGCGATGGTATTTCCAGCAGGACAATGGTCCTTCTCACTCGCCCAGAATGATAGTGACTCGATGGAACACATTACCCGGTATCGGGAGGAAGTCTTGCGCCCACGAACAATCGGATCGTAAATTACGAATATTGCGTGACCCGTGGGTAGATATTTAGCATCACATACGCCCAGCATGCTTGTCGAATGCATACCACACAGATTCGCTGCTGTATTGCGTTCCAAAGCTGGACTGACAGGTTGTCAAATGGTTCAAATGTCTCTAAGCACTATCGGACTTAACATCTGAGGTCATCAGTCCCCTAGACTTAGAACTACTTAAACCTAACTAACCTAAGGACATCACACACTCCCATGCCCTAGGCAGGATTCGAACCTGCGACCGTGGCAGCAGTGCGATTCCTGACTGAAGCGCCAACAGCTTGTCAGCTGTGATGTCTTGGCTCATCGGTGTATGAGGATGTAAAGCAGTATCACAAGATGAAATTTTCGTAAATGACCGACAGACCAAGATCTATTCTAGTAATAAGTCTTGCCCATATAAAAACAGGTGGCAGAAAACCTGATTAAAATATGTGACATACTCTTATTTACACTGAGGTGATAGAAGTCCTAGGACAGCGAAATGCACATATATGCATGGTGGTAGAATCGCTTCAAATGGTATAAAACGTAGTGCGTCAGCGGAGCTGTCATTTGATTTCATGTGATTCATGAGAAAAGGATTCCGACGTGAGTATGACCGCATGATGGGAATTAACAGACTTTGTGAGTTGGAGAGAGACACATGGGACAATCCATTTCGGATAGCGTTAGGGAATTCAGTATTCCGAGATACCCAGTATCAAGAATGTGCAGAGAATACCACAGTTCACGTATTACCTCTCACCAAAGACAATGCAGTGGCCGACGGCCTTCACTTAACTACCGAGAGCAGCGGCGTTCGCGCAGTATTGTCAGTGCTAACAGACAAGCAAGACTGCGTGAAATAATCGCAGAAATCAAAGTGGGAGTACGACGAAGGGCAATCGTGGCCAATTATCGGGTCTGCATCATAACAATCCGCGCAGCAGAGTTGCCAACCTGGGAAGTTGTTCAAAGTGTGGACCGGAGTCAAAGTGAATGTGGTGCGGACGTGGAATCGGTTCCCGTTGACAGGCAGTGTTGAAGACCTGCACCACACAGACTGTCCACTTCGACAGCTGCACAGGATGGTCGATATTTACGTTCGATTCAAAGGAACCGTGGGCTGAGTGCTGTAGAATTGAATTAGTCATTCGAAGAAGCTACAGGACGTCATGTATGGCATCAGACTCTTAGGAGGTGACTGCATGTTGCGAATCAACATTCCCGACTACCACAAGGGGTGAGGCAAAACTTTTGTCGATGTATGTAAAGTTTTGGGGTTTGTCGACGACACTGTAATTCTGTCAGAGGCGGCAAAGAACTTGGATGGAATGAATAGTGTCTTGCAAAGCGATTATAACGTGAACAAAAGTAAAACATGGTTAACTGAAAGTAGTCTAATTAAATCAGACTATGCTGAGAGAATTAGATTTGAAATGGGACACTAAAAGTAGTAGATAAGTTTTTCTATTTAGCCAGCAAAATAACTGAAGATGGCTAAAGCAGATAGGACATAAATTTCAGGCTGATGTCAGGAAAAAAAATCTGAATAAGAGAGATTCGAATATATATTTAGATGTTAGGATGACTTTTCTGGAGACGGACGATAAACAGTACAGACAATAAGAGGACAGAAGATTTTGGAAATGCAGTGGCATAGAAGAATGTTGAAGATTAGATGGGTAGATTGAATGACTTACGGGGATGCACTACATCGAACGGGGGAGAAGAGAAAATTATGGTACAAACTGACTAAAAGAAGGGTTCGGGTGAGAGGGCACATACTGAGCCATGAAGGAATCTTCAATTTTGCAATGGAGAGGAGTGTTGAGGGTAAAAATTGTAGAGGGAGACAAAAGATGGAATACAGTAAGCGTTTCTAAACAGATGCAGGTTGCAGTAGTTATTCAGAGATAAAGGGAGTTGCTGAAGGTAGACTAACAGGAAGAGCAGACTGAAGACCACAACAACAATAACAAGGAAGTATTATATGTTTCTAAAACATTCCACATTCGTGGAGGGTTCACGATATTGTGAAATTATGCAATAATATAGAAGATGGTACAGCACCGTCAAAAATTAATATATTATTCGCGCATGGTATACTCAGCTAAAAATCTGAATACTCTCTGAAATCATCGTGGAAGGACAATTTGTAGATACAAGTGGTTAACAGCAGAGGATGCTAATCGCTTGCTATGGTCGCAGGTTCGAATCCTGCCTCGGGCATGGATGTGTGTGATGTCCTTAGGTTAGTTAGGTTTAAGTAGTTCTAAGTTCTAGGGGACTGATGACCGCAGATGTTAAGTCCCATAGTGCTCAGAGCCATTTGAACCATTTTTTTTTTTTTTTTTTTTTTGCTAATCGCTTAAAGACTTAGTCGTAACAATAGCAAGAGGTATGAAATGATAAGGATAAAAGATATGTCAGAGACGGCTAGTGGAAGTCGTAGATTTTTTGGAAGTGTTGTGAGAAGACGCAGGGCATCCAAAAAGAAAAGGGCATACGAGACTCTGTTGCGACACGTTCCATATCATGCATCAGGTCTGGAATCCTTATCCAGTAGTCAGTACAACAGACAACCAACATATTGAGACATGCGATTCTAGGATCCTAACAGGTCTGTCAAGCTCGCACGAAAATGGTAACAGAGATAGATGATCATGGAGCTTAAGTGCAAATCTCTATAAGATGCTTGATGTTGTTCTCGCGAAATCTTGTTTAGTAAATACAGAGGGTCGGTGTTTGAGGAATATGGTGTGACATTTCCATTGTTACCAACTAACGAACCAGAATTGCTTACACGGAGCTGTTGAGGGACCAAACTCAATAGGAGAGTTTTGCTAGTGATATACATCGCATGCCAAAAACAGCGAAGCACTCAAAAAACCTTGGTCGGATGTCAATTTAGCTTCGTACACATATGCACCATCAGCACGTGTGCAAATGATTGGAGTTGCCGCTGGAATGACCATCAAAGTGAATTATTGTTGTTCGTGTTTAGTGTTGTTATTAGGCAAGGTGGGCTGCTTAAGTGAAGGAACAATGTCGGATGTTGAGTGATCACTATGAAGAACACTGAGATGCCGCTCACTCGTATCAGACGGCCTCATAAGTGGCTGACGGGGTTTGAAAGAGGCTTGATTTCGAGACATTTAGCTCTGATGTTGGCCCAATGTTGGGCTACATGGGAATAAGAGGGTAGGCAACTCGTCGTCAAGGTTCTGGTCGAACACATCTGACCACAATAAAGGTGGATCGCCATATTGCACATCATAACCTAATCACATCTGCACTTGCCTTGAGAGAACAAGTGTCAACCATCACTGCTGGCTGGAGACCAGACTAGGGGTTACCACCCCATGTGCGGCCTACTGCTAACAGCACAACACAAATGACTGCATTTGGAGTAGTGCCGTCACTGTGTATGGAGTCTGGATTTTACAGACCTTACTTGAGCTTGATCCATAATGATAAGACGATACAGTATGAGATTCTCAGAAAATAATAATTAAATTATATCAAAAAAAGGTAATTGCAGTTAATCTCGTGTATCGAGAACTAACAAAACAATCTCTACCAATATGGACAATGGCATGGAACAAACAAGTTAAAGTGAAATACATTTTGGAGACGAACTGAGCAGATGGCTAATGATATTGTAAAACTCCCATTTAGCAAGAGAATGGCGAGATTCAGTGCAGAAAGGGATATGGCCAGACCAATACATCATTCCCTTTAACTTAAAAAAGGCTGGACCGAGGGTAAGTGGCTGCATGTCATTACCGGCGCTAGGCTGTGATCGAGCAAGAAAAAAAATATTTATTCACCTCTAGCGAGACAGTGATTGGCTGAAGCCATACTTGCTGACACAGATGCGACACGGTGGGGAGATCCCCATTATATAAAAGCATTTTCAGACCTAAAGGCTCTATCTCTGTCTCTCTTGTCTCATGTTGGACCACACAAGTGTGTGGAATTAAGCGAGGGCATTGAGAGCTTTGCTCTCTGTGAAGTAAGGACGATATGCTTCACGTATAGTGGCGACAGATAGCAAAGCGATAGTTAATTATTCCTGTGGGAATTTTTGAGGGCAAAGAAATTGTGCACATTGGTCGAACACATAGCAAGTGTGCAATAGCCGTTATTTCGACTAGGGAACGATTAACATTCTATGGGATGCAGGAAAGTTGCGACTGAGTGAATTCAGTCAAGGCCAAAGTAGGGAATTAGTGTTTCAGATCCAGCACAGAGACAACACCGTTGCAGATGCCAGCTGGTAAAGTACCACTGCGCATTAGGCCACAATAAATGATGAGTCTAGATTTGCTCACTCCAACTTGCGTATGCTTTGACCATTGAATATCAAAAGCTTGGGTATTAAGCTACCCTCACATTGTGTACATGAGAGTTTTTTATATTGGTTCAAAAAGTAAATTTATCCTCCACCAACTCAGTGCACTGACCAGCTACAACAATGCAGATTTTAATGAGCTAATGAGGTTTTTTAACAATCATTCTTTCCTGTGATAAAAAAATTTCATTTTTAGAGATAACGATTTTAATAATATCCATTTCAATATGTCCATGACTTAAATATTTTGTTATTGAGTAATTGAACATGATTTTTGTTTATCACTTGACCGCTGAAAGCAACAGTTGATGAATATTATGTAGAAACAAAAGGGAATAGCTGTTTTGTCTTTCTAGAATAGACCGGAAACTTTCACTTTTATTAATTCATGCATTCTAGGTACTTGACAGTAGCATTTCTAATGATATTTGTTATGATCTGCACAGGATATTAGCTGCCTTACAGGACCAGGCTCATAATTATTTAGAATGTCTGTATGACACTGTGGGTTTGATATGACAGTTCAGAGCTATTTGTGCACTAAGTGGTAAGCTAAGTTTGCACACATTAGTACATTCACTGTGCAGATACAAAGGTCAGACTATGACAAAATGGTGACCCTGCCAGGATGCCAAATTACAGCAGTCTGATGGAGGGTTTGCTTTAGATAGGTACAAAACACATAAACCTCCCAAACAATAAGCTGACACAAATTGGAGCAAAAAAAAAAAAAATGAAAATGTAAATGTGAATCAACTATGAGTATGGTATTCATGTATTTCTTATTTGCTGGCGCACCACATCACTGAATTGGGTTTTATTGAGTTCTGACTCAACTCCCGTAACCAAAAGGCTATATAAAAGAGGAGGAAACGGGTTCAGATATTGAATGTAGGACAGTGGATGATATTTTGGGGTAGAATCAAGTCTTACGATCAGATGTTAACGCGTAGTGAGGTTCGGAAAATTCGCGAACAGCAACGCTTAGTGGAACGCTCAAAAATGACAGAAAATAATCGATTAAGACAAAGAGAAGTCATGGAAGATCTTGATAGGATCGAGTTGGACACGCAATAGGTATATCAGCGTGAACAACACGAGACAGAACACGTAGAAATACCGAATGAGACCGAAAATGCAACACATGATGTTTAACATTGTCCAAGGAATGGACATGAGAACGGCGTTGCTAATGAATCAGACGTTGAGTCTCTAGATAGTGATTTACAGTATATTGAACCAAACATAATCATATTGAATCAGTCAGGCTTGCAATTGAATGAAAGTACGAGTGTTAGTGCTCCTACACTATGTTCAGAAGTGAGGGAAATGGCTCACGATAAACGAGATAGGGAACGGTCGCATCAGATGGCAACTAGCGAAAATGGTGTAGATGGAAACGCCAACATATTTGGAATGTTGCAGCGTTTATTACAACAATCTCAGGAATCAGAAAACCGTATAGATGGGCGTATAAAACATTAAACACCACAGTTTCAAGAATCAGTAAAGCGTATAGAAGGGCGCATAACATACGGGTAAAAAGAATTAGAAGGACGCATAACGCTTGGGCTAAAAGAAGCTAACAAGGAAATACAAAAGACGCGTGATAATATTCAAGGCCAATTATATCAAATGTGAACTGAAGCTAAAGAAGCGCAAATCACGCTTCAAACGTTCGTTACAGGGCACAAACAATTGAAAATAGACATTGACACTGTCCAAAGAGACATGGTTACGTTGCGTGAAGATACGCTTCAAAGCGTCAAAAAAGTTAAACAACAGGTCGAAGCTTTTGCCATCATAGCGACGACGAAGGAGAAACATGTTATTGCTGAGACGATGCCTCATAAAATAATGACATAAACAGCATTAAAGAAATTCGATGCTCGTATTTTAAAAATACAAGAGAAAAACGAACACCAATTTCAACGGCTGAGATCGGAAGTTTTACGTTCGATCGAAAGTCGTGGTGCCGTAGAAAGCGTTACTGAGGAGTCGCAGACGACGACAGAATCCACTTTAGTGTCAGTAGATACTACTGTGAATACTGCAGGATCAACAGTTGTCGATAATACGACAGAAAGAGTACGCGAAATTACGTATGATGTAAGACAGATAGGCACATGTGGATGCCAGTCCGCAACCGCAAACCGCGAATGGCAAATTAGTCCAAACCAGCGTATGCCAAAACATCAGGGTAACCGTAGGGAACAGTTTGGATTGCGACCACTTGTTCAAGAAAGAATAACAGGTCAATCTGGAATACAAGATCATGGTTTGCACCAAGGTTCAGTACGTCAAGCACAAAGCGTAACATACGCTGATCAAACAACAGTGGCTCGTTAGGCAACGCCACAACCTGTAGGACGAATACCGACGGGTTACAGTACGGTGTCTAACGAGCCAGAATTGCTTGCACGTCAAGATACAGAGCCGGTAGCAGGCGTTCTGCACGCATATTGCGGGATGAGACCTGCAAGTGATTCTGCGGCACAGATGTCACAGAATGAGCCAAATTATACACGTTTGCGTATATCTGACGCAAACCAAGAACAGAATTGCAGTCTTCGAAACCCAGCAGGTACATCACAGAGAGAAGGGAGAGGTTTTGATGATAACCACTTTCTTACAGTGCGGAAATACCAGCAGTATAAGGAAGATGCAAATTTTCTCCACCCCCGCACATTTATTGACCAATTTAAAGTAGGAATACCGACATTGGCCATTGAAACGTAAGTTAGATTTTATATGCGCACATATGGAGGGAAGTGTTTCTGAAACTACGCAGTAGATAGCATAAAGCTGCGATTCGTATCATTCGTTTAGAGCTGCTTTGATAGCAAGATATTAGTCTCCTGAGGCTCAAATGAGAATAAAATACGGATTATTACAAAATGTCTCATTCGAAAATTCGCGTGAGAAAACAGCAGTCAGATTCTTTGAGTATATGGCTAAAAGGAACCAATATTTAGATAACCCATATAGCGACGGAGAATTGATTCAAATATGCAAAACGAAACTGCCAATGAAGTATCAGCTAGCCTTGATTAGAAGCAGGGACGATAATGTTTCTTTCAAAGTTGTTTTGAGAGAAGTAGAATTCATGTATGACAACGACTCTCAAAGACGTCGCGATTCAGGACAGAGTAATTCTGAAAGAACAAGAATAACAATAATGGTAGCGATGGTAGACTAGTATTGGAATTGAATTTTGGACGAAATGGGAATAATTGCGGAAATGGGAGTAGTTGAAACACTATACCATAGCGTAATGGATATGGTTTTAATAGTGGTTTGAACAGTCGGAATATAGACGAAAACAGGAATGGAGACTGAGGAACCTGGGATAATTGACAAACTGACTTTAATCAGCGACCACCAGGTCCATGGAGAGAAAGTAGATGGGGAGGCAAATACTTTGGGTGATTACCGGAGAAACGAACCACAGATGGAGATTGAATTACGACCACCAAATCCTGGAAGCGCGAGGACTGACTGACGTTAGGCATTGCAGGAGTTCAACCAGATAACACATTTTTCGCAGAAACGGATGACAAAGCGTCCGCAGCAATAAGTAGATACAGGTGTGACGTACAAGAGTCAGAGTTGGGAACAGGAACGACAGAAATATCATCAAAGGTATCCGCACAGATACTACAAATAGGGAGGAAGTCACAACTGAAGTGTTGGGACGAGATAGGTTGGATTGACACTGATGGTGAGGATGAACTCCCAGCATTACCTAGTAATGAACCATTTGATTATGACGAAGCATTAATGTATATGGTGAAGAGGTTTGATTCTGCACAAGCGAAAAATGAATTTCAGCAGGATAATACATATCTTACTGTAACCTGCGACGCTACGATTGATCAAGACGATAGTACTAACCAACAAAATACGGCTAATACAGGTTATAGGAAAAAGAAGGAAGTACGGATAAGTACACCTGATCAAAGGTTCAACACACTACAGGATCTACTAAAATCCTTCCACAAAACTTCGGTAGAAAAGCAGAAAGAGCCTGAGGCATTGTGGATTGCGGGAATCGAACAAAATCGGAAAGAAAAAGTTGATAATGGAGAGGAAAATGACAGGGAAAATATGCTGTCTGAATCGGAAAACGAACCAGATTATAAAGTATGTGAACCGTCTGATAAATTAGATTCAAATGTATACAATTTTGGCACATACGAGGACATAGTACGGCAGTATTACCGAGACTATGTAATCGTCACACCTGACACAGAAAACAGCATCGTAATAAATGGCGAAACAGCTGAAAATTTGAATCTGCAACTCTCAGTGGCAGATAACAAATATGATAACGAGTTGAATCAGGGTGAGAGTACACATACACTTAACGCAGAATCTGACGACTCCCCAGAATCTAAGTGTGAAGTCCTGTCACACTTAAAGAACATTTGTTATGCTCTAAAATTCAAATGAAACACGATTGCACAGATATGTGACCAGGAGACAAACTTAAACGAAGTAGCAAGGAACGAAAATGAGAATTTAAAGTCTAGATTAGCTACTTTAGAAGCTGATCTAGAAGCAGCGAGACTGAAGTTGGACAATTTAAAAAAAGGGAAGTATTTCTCCCCAAACTCTCGATGAAGACCAAGTTGGTATATATTACATAAGAGGAGTTCCTTTTGAAAACTACATAACAGCAGCTTTCTCTGACATTTCAAACGAACAGAACAAAGACCTCGAGGTGTTAAGGGTCAAACGTAAGTGGAACACAAGAACTCGGTTGACATTCGTCAGCATTATTTGCTGAAGAATGACATGCTGTTCTACAGACGAGACCCAAGTACACGCTTATGGACCGTATATGTTCCTGATGAACTCGTGAACAAGTATATATGGTACACTCACTTACGAAATGGGCACTTTAGGCTGAAGAAATGTTTTATGAAACTTAAAGATACTGCATATTTCCTCAACATGGAAAGACGTATTTGGCAAGTACTCAAAAAAGTAAGGATTGCTAACGTGCCAAACATGTTACTTTTCAGGCTAGACCACTATTGCCACCCATAATACCGAAAAAGTTAAAACATTTACCACTAACAGATTTGATGGGACCGTTACCAAGGACAAATAATGGGAACACATTTATTTTTGTAGTTTTAGAGTTAACATCAAAGTATGTCACTTTGACCCTTTTGAAACGTGCAACTGGTGTCACGATCAGTAAGGCACTACAATGTGATTTCCTCAAGCAGGTAGGGCATGTAGAAAGGTTAATTTCTGATAATTGGCCCCAATATAGATCTAAAACTTGGTTGGTGACTTTAAAAAGACATAAAATTAAACCCATCTTCATATCCAGGTACAAACCAAGCGCCAGTTGTGCAGAACGAACAATGAAGGATATTGGGACATGGTGTCGTCTGTACTGCAGTTCACAACATACCACAAGGGATGCCAATTTACATCATTTACAGACTATTATTAACGAAATGCCACACAGTACTACACGATTACCAACAGTTACAGAGGTCAAATATAAAAGACCACTGGATAGGGTAAGGGAAGTTGTATGGTTCCCCCCATCCAGAAGACCATCACACCAGTAGATAATAAAATTAGCATTCGAGAACACTGAACAAGGAGTTGCAAAAACGAAGCCCAGAGCAGACAAAGGTGCATCCACACGGGTATTCACTGTGGGACAGCTGGTTCTTGTTAAAACCCAATTATTGTCTGATAAAGGAAAACAGGTTTGACATAAATTTTATACAGTTTATAAGGGACCCATGTTAATTAGTAAAGTGGTTCATGCAAATGCGGTAGAATTAGTGAACCCAAGAATGGGAAAAAATATAGGTCTACATCATGTCAGCCACCTTAAGGCTGATAATGAATGATAATTCTTGCAGTGGTCATATGGCAGTTAGCCATGAAAACTAAACTGTAAATGGATCACAGATGATACAGCAAAAGAATGTAGATATGTTTGAGGTAGCAGCAGATCTCAAGAGGCAGACAGGACAAGCTACAAACATGTAAACATTCAAATATAGGTACAATAATAGGTAATCATTTAAATCATCAAAAGTAGGTTAGAAAAAATTAAAAGAAAACTACTTGCGTGATGTACTAATTGAGTAACCTACACAACATCAATCCATGCTCATTCAGGAAGTAAAGGAACCGCTATAAAATGAAGTAACTTAATATGCCAGAGATATATTTCAAATTCGTCTGTAAAGTGCTGGAAAAAAACTATTTAAACGTTCATTTTGTATTATTCATGTAAATGTTCAAATGTAAAGTTCTTAGTACATTCAGATAAAGAAACTTGTAAGTAGTAACATTAAGCAAAAGTCATTGTAAAACAAATGAAACAAAGAAGGCAAGCAACACAACGTCACAACAATCGTCTGGGGTAGGGAGCCAAGAAGACGACAGAAGCAGAAAGTTGATGGGTAGCTATGGTATGAGTGTGAGAGTTTATATGACTTCACAGTATGACATTGACAATAAACTGAAGACAGAAGTAAGGAATTTACTGTCTCACGCTTCACAACAGTGCAGAGACTGAGCCAGGTGTATTTTGAAGAATATTGTCCCACGCCTCACCCCAATAGCGAGAGGACGGGAAAACCCAGTAACAGCGAGGAACACAAAGGCCACACACTTGCGAGGAAGGCCAGGCGAACCCATTAGCAGGGACGCACACTAGCAGACTGTCTGCAGCAGCTCATTAGTAGAACCGCCTGGAAAAATAAACTCAGAATATTTCTCTCAATATTACAGAAGGAGAAGCTGATAACTGAAAACAGATATGTCACTTCAGAAATTACCTATTCAGACTTGACCATATCTCATAACAACATAACTGGTAGTCCTTCCGAATAAATTTCGCTGAATAACATATCCTATCCCTATGCCTGAGAAGTTGCAAGTTCCAAGAAAGAAGACATGAAGACACAGCAAGTAACAAAGAGAAGAAAAGGTCCCAAGAGGCGAGCAGAGGACAGCAAGATTCCTTTCTAAATCGTATTTCCTAAACCAGTATGAGATTTGGCAGAATCAACAGAAAGCAATATTCAACAAAACCATGGCAGTTCTTTTATTCTATCAAACCAACAAAACGTGGTCAAACCATCAAAAAGAGTACACATAAAATGCAGCTACCATTGGCCTACATGCATCAACCTCGATGGCAACTACACCAATAAAGGACTACATCACCTATGTTGTCACATCATGGCACTGCCCTGGATGAGCAGCTTGTCATCAAAACAATGCAACATGGAATCGACCATCTAATGGCATTAGTGCTTGAACGCTCAGAATTGTAAATGTCGATAATCTTCATCAGCATCACGCAGAATCTACAACCGACTAGCAGCATCAAACACCACTGATCGTCAGCAGCATCGGGAAGTAAACCCAGCCCAAATTTTAAAGTGTAAAGTGCGTTAAGAAAGAAAGTGAAGCGTGTGACAAATTCATTGCAGTATTTTGCATTCCTTAACTTCACTCATCTTTCAACAATCATCAATATCATGAATGTTTGAGAATTGTGGAATGCCTGAAGTTATTGTAAAGAGAGAAACAAAAGGGTGGATGAACCATTTCAATAGAAGTTAATAACAAGTACTAGAGAAAAAACGTTGTAAGATTAGTCAAGTAACTGTCTATAAAGGACTGTAAAGCCACATAATAATCATCTAAATGGAAAATGCCTTATAAAGCAATACATTTCAGACCAAAATATAATGTCAAAACGACGTCATCTACCATAAGATAGACAAGATGCTGGGCAATGATTAAATTATTTGAAAATTATAATTTTGCACCACAATGAACAATGCCTCAACCATTGATCACAGTAGCACAAAATTAATTTGGAAGGGAAAGCATATGTAAGGCATCCAGATTTTCTGGATTTTACATGAGCTTGATCCATAATGACTGGACAACACAGTGTAAGATCCTCAGAAAATAATAATTACGTTATATCAACAGAAGGCAACTGCATTTAACCTCATGTACAAAAACTAACAAAACAATCTCTGCCAATATGGACAATGGCATGGAACAAACAAGTTGAAGTGAAATGCATTTTGGAGACGAACCAAGCAGGTGGTAAATGAGATCATAAAACTCCCATTTAGCAAGGGAATGGCTAGCTTCAGTGACGAAAGGGTTAAGGGCAGAACAATACATAATTTCCTTTAACGTAAATAAGGCCAGGACCAAGACTAAGTGACTGCACATCATTAACAGGGCTAGGCTGCGAACCAGCAAGGAAACAAAATGTTAATTCACCTCTAGCGAGACGGTGATTGGCTGGAGCCATTCTTGGTGACGCAGACGTGACACGGTGGGGAGATCCCCATTATATGAAAACATCTTGATACATTAAGGCTCTATCTCTCTCTCTCTCATCTCGTGGTGGATCGCACAAGTGTGTGGAATTAGGTGAGGGCGTTGAGAGCTTTGCTTTCTGCAAAGTGAGGACGATATGCTTCACATATCGTGCCAACAGATAGCAAAGCGCTAGTAAATTATTCCTGTGGGAATTTTTGAGGGCAAAGAAATCGTGCACGTCACTCCAACCCAAAGTGAGTGTGCAATGGCCATTATTTCGACTAGGAAAGTTGCGACTGAGTGAATTCAGTCAAGGCTAGAGTAGGGAATTAGTGTTTCAGATCCAGCACGGAGACAACGCCATTGCAGATGCCACTTGGTAAAGTACCATCGTGCATTTAGGCCTCAGTAAATGTTGAGTCTAGATTTGCTCACTTCAACTTGCATAAGCTTTGACCATTGAATCTCAAAAGCTTGGATACTAACCTACCCTCACGTTGCATATATGAGAGTTATTTACATTGGTTCAAAAAGTAAATTTATTCTCCACCAACTCAGTGCACTGACCAGCTACAACAATGTAGATTTAATTATATAATGAGGATTTTTAATAATCATTCTTTCCTGTGATAAAAAATTGTCATTTGTAGAGATAACGATTTTAATAATATCCATTTCAGTACGTCCATGACTTAAATATTTTGTTATTGTCAAAAGTAATTGAACATGATTGTTGTTTATCACTTGACCCCTTAAAGCAACAGTTGATAAATAATATGTAGAATAAAAAGAGAGTAGCTGTTTCATCTTCCTGGAATAGACCCCAAACTTTCACTTTTATTAATTCATACATTCTAGGTACGTGACAGCAGCATTTCTAATGATTTTTGTTATGTTCAGCACCTGATATTAGCTGCCTTATAGGGCCAGGTTCATATTTATTTAGAATGTCTGTTTGACACCTTGGGCTTGAGAAGACAGTTCAGATCCATTTGCGCACTAAGTGGTAAGCCAAGTTTGCACACATTAGCACACTCTCTGTGCAGATACAGAGATCAGATGTATGACAACTGGGAAGGAAGTGTATATTCTCAGAAATGTCTTCTTCAAATTAACGCCACTGTTAGATAGCAGTGAAGCAGTATAAAGCTAGTAGTGGTAAGGTAATCATCTGAACATATTTATTTATCACAGGTGCCAAATTTAACATCACCAAAATACTTAATCGCTACAGAGACCAAGTTGAACACAAACAATTATAAAGCATTAAGCTCAAGAAAACACCCCCAATAAAAAATTTAAATTACTGTTTCCATAATACTACAACGAATTCCCCATTTGTAATCAAATCCATACAAACTCTTTGCACTCAATAGTATTAGAAAATCGCCCCAGAAGTAATTACTGGGGCTAACAACAGTTTTGACTACTTGTAAAACAATACAACAAAGGACACAATGTGCATACACTTCAATCATAAAAAAGAAAACTTTCAAGCTAACAGATTATGCAACTTCCATGCAGGCTTCGAAATAAAAAAGTTAGCATCAAAAAATCAGCAAGCACAAGCAATTATTCACAAGAGCAACAAGGACAAATCCAAAGTAAATAAAGGGGCTGGAACGCATAGATTAACCAACACACCACAACCAACTTGAGCTCGGCCCACACCCCAAACAGTTGCTCCATCCAATGCTCATTCTAAAACATACACACAGAAAAGACATTAAATTTACATACCAAATAAAAGGCAAATAGCACATCGGCCTACAAACATGACAGAGAAATCGAGGGCAGACAAACGAGTTCATTTGATCCACAAGTACCTTGGGTTAACGGAGTGGGGTTTACAGAACTAAACAAACGAACACATTGGTCTTTTAATCTTAGCTGACAACGAAAAATATTAAGGATGCGTAAACTTGGAGTATGCACCTGAATGCAGGTACAGGTAAATCTTTCTAGTTGAAAGTTAAGATCCCCAAACCTAAAAACTACAAGCACCAGTAGTGCAGGTAAAGGCAAATCTTTCTACTTGATGATTAACAGACAGCAAAAAACCTTTAAAGACACCTAAGTGTAGAAAACACACACGCCTGTAGCGCAGTTAAAAGCTAGTTTTTCTAGAGCAGGTACTCGCAAACAGAACAAGGTAAAATGGAACACCTCTTACAGTCGATTAAATGTTTAGCTCGGGAACAAGCAAAAATGCTTCTTACAGTCAAGTAAATGTTTAACTCGGGAACAATCAAAATGCTTACAGGAACAATAATATTTTAAAATGCGCATATTTTTAACTGAAGTTGGTGAATTCAGCTGTGAGCTAAGTGAAGTTTGGCGCTTACGTCTGTGACAGAGCGGTATGCAGCATGTCCTACACAGGCTTAAGCACACAGGGTACTTACAAATGGTGGAAAAATTGAAATTTATTTTATAACTCTATTAAATTCTATAGTCTTTCCTAATTACATTGATTACAGGGTTTCAAATGAAAAATGACCTATAAATACCAAATTTTAAAGCTACGGTCATGTACGCCACCATGTCCCCTTTGTTTCTGTTACAGAAACCAGTATTATTTCGAAAAGAACTGTGAACTTTCTGTTTCCAGCGATTATACGTACGGTACATTGTATATGTTGGTGACCGTGCAGGTTTCTAGTGTCTGTAAATGATTATCTTTGTTAGTATTTTCTTTTGTTTTTCTGAAGCAGTCTGTTCACGTGTTACTGAATGTTTGTTGCCCAAGTGCTACATATATTTGTGGAAGTACATATCAGCCGGCCGCAGTGGCCGAGCTGTTCTAAGCGCTTCTTCAGTCTGGAACCGCGCGACCGCTACGGTCACAGGTTCGAATCCTGCATCGGGCATGGATGGTTGTGATGTCCTTAGGTTAGTTAGGTTTCAGTAATTCTAAGTTCTAGGGGACTGATGACCTCAGCAGTTAAGTACATATCCTATATTGCGCAATAAGTGTGAACTGTGCCACGCATCAAGAAATTCAATAAAAGGAAATTCCTTGGTAACCAGTTCACACACAAAGGAAGCCACACTGTTGAAAGTAACCTAAGTATCAGTTCTTTAGGGAAGAAACTCGAACATGGCATGCCTTCTGGTGGTTCAATCTTTTTTTTTTTTTTTTTTTTTGTTAGCAATGACGCTGTTTGTAGTGGATTTGTTGTTGTTCATCTGGGCATATTATCTTCTTTGATAAAGGAAGTGGCGAAATGTAAACAATTTGATGGCTCAAGCTGTCTGGAAATAGCTGAACAACAAGTAGCAGGAAGGGTTTAGCGTCAAAATTAGTTGTTCTGTGTAGATCCTGCAACAAATCTACCTCGAAAATAACTTCTAACATAGCGTATAATTCATATGAGGTGAAACTGAAGTTAGTGTATGCAGTGCATGCAATTGGAAAAGGAAAAAGGTCACTCAAACTTTTTGTGGTTTGATGGACCTTCCTCTTCCTCCCAGTGGGTTCAGTAAGTACATAAAAATACTTTTAGGTGCCTTGACGGTTGTGTCTAAAGCATCTATGAAACGTGCAGTAGAAGAAACTACAAATATTAGTAGAACCAGGGACATTGCTGTTACACTTGATGGGACACGGCAACATCGAGGACATTGATCCTTGAATGGTGTTGTAAGTGCTGCTTCTCTGGAGAATGGAAAAGTTGTTGATGTTGAGTGCTTATCTAAGTACTGCCACACCTGCCATGGTAATACTGAAGGACATATTGGGCATTAGTGTTCTAAGAATTATGATGATTACAGTGGATGTAAACAGTATGTTGGAGCTCTACAAATATTTCAGAGGTCGGTGTCCGTTTATAACGTTAGATATACGAAGTAAGTTGGGGACTCTAAAGCTTTAAATAAAATTAATGAGTTCAATGTTTATGGTGACACCTTGGTAACAAAACTGGAGTGTTGTGGAGACGTGCAAAAGAGGATGTGTGCTAGATTGAGGAAGCTACGAAGAGAAATGAAATTTGCTATCTGATGGAGAATTTCTGTCTGGCCGAGGCAGATTGACAGAAATTGAAATAGACCTTTTCCAGAGTTACTATGGACTGACCATTAGACAAACTGCCTCTCTGAATGATGTTACAGCAATGAGAAAAGCTGTATGGGCCACCTACTTTCACAAGTTGTCCACAGATGACTACCCTGTTCATAGACTTTGCCATAGAAGAGCAGATTCTTGCTGTGGTTGCCAAAAAGCAAAAGAAAGTGGTCAACTATACCATCATAAGCATTCTCTTCCTGAGCCTGTTATGAATGGAATAAAACCAATTTTTAGAGACTTGGGTGACACTGCTTTGCTTGGTAAATGTCTTCATGGGGGCACTCAGAATACAAATGAAAGTTTCAACCATTGCATAAGGGAAAGATTACCCAAGAATGCTTTTGTAGGACTAAATACATTAAAAGTTGGTGTACTAGATGCAGTGATTTGTTTCAGTGATAGAGTGATAGGAAGGTTGGAAGTCCTGAGAAATTTAGGCATAAAATGTGGCTCTAATATGGAAGACAACGGGTGCATGAAGCTAAAAGATTCGCTCTTCAAGTTACCAGAGAAGAAAGAAGTGCTAAAAGGAATGCCAAGAGGAAGCTCGAAGATGAAGAGATCTTTCAGGATGAAGACTATACTTCAGGAATGTTCTGAGGCACAGTTTAATTTGACTCATATCTTCATTCGCAGTTTCCTTCAAGTTGTATTTTTCAGAATTCAGGTACAAATATTTCATAAATTTTATGAAGCATTGCTATAATTTTTTTCTGTAACTTGCAATAGTCCATACTTGTGTAGTAGACCTGAGCTTTATTGCGGGATCAACTAAATTATAGAAAATAACATTTTTATTATGAAAAAATTATAAAAAATATAAGATTTGATATTTTTTATCCTTGTAATATGCATAATATGTGGAATTAAATAGGTCTAGTACCTCAGCCATCCTGTCATACATATCCGGTAAAAATGTGGTCTCCTACAAATGTATAACGTTGGATTAAATGGTAGGCCAATTTGAGGAAGCATTTTGGAAAAATAATGCATCAATTTCTTTGTAATTTTTTTTAATAACCCTAAGCAGGTTCAAAAATATTCAAAATACTTCTGATCTGTTTAGAAAGTGTGCTGCATTACCTGATATTGACAAAAATCTGTAAAACATATACATTATAATCAGTGCCTGAAAGAAATGGTGATTTTCAAATAATATTCAGCTGGAAAAGTGCTCTGTATCCTTAATAGAAGTGAGTCCACGGCTGACAGCTGATGAGCGTGTGCAGTTACCACCGATAAGCTGCTATGTTATAAATGTCGAACGGAAGTAACATGAATGCACATTGCAGACGCGGTCATTTTCAAATGTGTCACGTGTTTGTAGCAAGTAGGCCTAATATGAAATCGAATTAAGGCTGTTGTAATGGAATGCAATGAGTAAAAGAAAAATTACAGTCAAAACATTTAGTGAACGTTTGTGATAGTGTCATTGCATTTACTGTTGTTATTAATACCGCACACTAATTTATGTAGTTTACCAGTTAACTTTAAGATCCCAATATATTTTAATAGGTGGTGCCCCACAGTTCGTACGTGTTTAGACAGGGTAACAGTGTCCAATTCTCGGGTTTATCGTTTCACGATAATGATTTTATATTTCGCTTAACAGGAAGCTATGAATACTTTTATGAGTCTGATGAAGGTTAATCGACCGAAACTGGTTGTATATATAAAGAATTTCACCAGCGGTTCAAGGCGGTAATACAGGATGACATTTTTCAAATAATAAGATCGGTAGAGGATGATGTGCTGAAGTAGCCAGGACTGGAAAAGCGGGGCTGCGTATTTTTTGCTGCGGATGGCGCTACTGCCTGCCGAACAGTGGTCAGACTAGTTCTGATATAAAACTTCCCGGAATATTAAAACTGTGTGCTGGATCGAGACTCGAACTCGTGACCTCGCCTTTCAAGGGCAAGTGCTCTCCCGACAGAACTACACAAGTACGATTCATGAGCCTTCCTCAGAGCCTTACTTCCGCCAGCGCCGTATCTCCTGGTTCCATACCCATCGCCACTGTTGTCAGTGAGTCTGACAGAGGAAGCTTGTTTCATTGTTTTTTAGTAAAAAACTTTTTACCGAGCGAGGTGGCGCAGTGGTTATCACACTGGACTCGCATTCGGGCGGACGACGGTTCAAACCCGCGTCCGCCAATCCTGATTTAGGTTTTCCACTATTTCCCTAAATCGCTTCAGGTAAATGTCGGGGTAGTTCCTTTTCAAGGGCAAGGCGAACTTCGTTCCCCATCCTTCCCTAATCCGATGGGACCGATGACCTCGCTGTTGGGTCCTGTCCCCCAAATCAAACAAACAAAATTTTGTTTTCGAGCCGTCTGACGTAAGGTAAGTGATTTGCATTATTCTTGTTAGCTCACATACATGGAGAGTAATAATTTTATAATATCATTGTTTAAACAACGTCTTTTGGCCAACAAATGTAGTTCCTTCTTATTTATTTCGGTCTGATACTTTCTGCTGTGGATCACTAATGCCGAATGTCGGCCGATTGGGAAAAGTAACCAAAGTGTTCGCCCCAATGGGAGTTAGCTACTTAAAAACCACCCATAATACAACATATATAACTGACTTCTAAACCCTTTTAAATACAAAGCTCTCATTCTATCCCATTGTGAGAATTTCGAACTAATTAAGTTATATTATTTAAAACGCCCTCTGGTCTGTTACATCTGACCTGATGCAGCCGCTAGGCGTTTTTCCAGGCACTAGGGCATGAAGATGGCTGGAAAATGTGTCCTAAAATCAGAAAAACAAACATAAAATCCTCTTGCGATGGCACTGGTCACAGTAGCCGCTTAAGAAATTGGTTACTACGTAAGCATTTAGAAAAATACATCTACATCCAGTATAATATTTTCTTTTTCACTTGAAAATATTTGGTGTGGTATTTTACAAATGTAGATGCAAAATGTGTAAACGATAAGCTACTGTGGCGAAAATTAAATTGAATTTCACTTTCTGTGGCCACTTTAACCTCTTCCACACCCTGCTTATAAGGTCCGACGCGTCACCTTACGTTGACAGTATTGGCTCTTAAGCAAAATAGTTTGACGGCTATTGCTCCAGTGTGAGCTGAGCGCGACTGAATCCCGCTCGAGGCGCTGCAAGAGGGCCACCTACCGAGACGCCAGAGACACCAGAGCTAGGTAACGAAACCCAAAGGTGTTTCGCAAGCGAACGTATCGATGTGAGCGCGCGTATGGCTCAACTAGTAACTTTGTTTGGATATGAATGCCCTCTTTGCCTGTGATAGTCTGCTTTCATTCTTTATGTACTATTTTGTTTCGAAGGACTAAAATTCCTCTACCTCGTCTACTTCATGGTACTTAATTTTGATGCTAAGTTTCTCACTAATCTCAATTCGGCTACTCTTCATTACTTTCGTCTTTCTTCGGTTTATTCTCAGTCCATGTTCTGTCCTCACTTGACTGTTCATTCCAGTCAGTCTGCCCTGCAATTCTTTCACTCTATGACTGAGGATAGCAATTCATCAGCGAACCGTGTCACTGATATTCTTTGACCCGCCCAGTCTTATTGTTCTTTCTTCGTTTTTATACTTATTGTATTTCACCCTTTTTTCTCTATAGCTTACATCTTTTTTCTGAGAATTTCGAACGTCTTGTACCATTTTAAATTATAAAATTTTTTTGTAAATTGACAAATCCTATGAATATGTTTCAATTTTTCTTCCCCAAGTCCTACTTCAATTATCATGCTCAACGTCAGAACTGCCTCATTGGTGCCTTTATCTTTCCTGTGGCCAAACCAATCGTCATCTAGTAGCTCCACAATATTTTCTGTTCCATTGTTTTGTCTCTTGTCTTGGTCGCTATATTCTGCTTATTATACTTTTTATCGTGGTCATCACAATTATACGAATCATCGTTGTTGTATAAAAGTCTGTTTCATCCATTATAATGTTAGTTTCTTTGTATCACAGACATATTTAATGATACTGTTAAAACGAACCCCATAATGACTACAACAGAAAGAGTTTAGTGACCAAGAGAAGAGTATATTACTGATAGTGATAGTTACTCGCACTAATGTACCCTTTCTATCTTCAGGACTGTGCAGATGACATTTTTTCCGAAAGTCTGAAAGCATGTCTCAAGAGTCATAGATTCGCATTTAACATCAGAACAACGTAAAGATATTAGGGTGGACACAGTCCCACGTAATCATTTTCCCTCGCTCAGTACGCGAGTATAAAAAAAAATCGCTGCGGTGCGAAAGATGAAATATGTTGATGTCGTCAGATCTTCACATCTGCGTCTACGTCTATGTGACTACTCTGCATTTCACAGTTAAGTGCTTGGCAGAGGGTTCATAGAACAACCTTCAAGCTATTTTTCTACCGTTCCGCTCTCGTAGAGCGCGCGGGAAAGATGAACACTTAAATATTTCCGTGCGAGCTCTAATTGCTCTTAGTTTGGTGATCATTTCTCCCTATGCAGGTGGACGCCAACAAAATATTTTCGGATTCGTAGGGGAAACTTGGTGATTTAAATTTCGAGAAAGGATTCAGCCCCAACGGAAGACGCTCTATTTTAATTTTTGTCACCCCAATCCGCATTTCAAATCCGTGACACCCCTTCCCATATTTGCCGATAATACAGAGCAAGCTGTCCTTATTTGAACTTTTTCGATGTTCTCCGTCAACCTATATGATGCGCATCCCATACTGCGCAGCTGTACTCTACAAGAGAACAGACAAGCTTAGTGTACGGAGTCTCTTTAGTAGACCTATTGCAACATCTAAGTGTTCTGTCAATAAATAGGAGCAATATTATGGTTGAGATCGTTGCAGTTGAAGTTATTCGTAATTGTAATCCCCAAGTAATTAGTTGAATTCATGGGATTTGCAGATGTGTTCTTCATTACGCAAACGAAATATCACGGATTCTTCTTAATGCTCATGTAGATGACTTCACACTTTCCATTTTTTAGAGTCAATTGCTACTTTTCACACCGTACAGATATCTTGTCTAAATCATTTTGCAATTAGTTGCCGGCCGGTGTGGCCGAGTTGTTCTAGGCGCTTCAGTCTGGAACCGCTCCGCTGCTACGGTCGCAAGTTCGAATCCTGCCTCGGGCATGGATGTGTGTGATGTCCTTAGGTTAATTAGGTTTAAGTAGTTCTAAGTTCTAAGGGACTAATGACCTCAGATGTTAAGTCCCATAGTGCTCATTTATATACAGGGTGACTATAATTAAACTTCCAAAATGCTGTAGAAATAACACCACTGGTCAGAATGATGTCAAATTGCAGCGGAATGTTATCGAAGAAGGGGGAAAACGTATGGAAGAAGAAAAAAAAATAGTGTGAAAATTGATCAATACATGGCGCTGTTTGTGTCAGAATACGTAAATGAAAAGACCTGTCATCCGCACGACCCACTGAAGTTAGTATAAACACGATGGGTACACGGCTTTCCTCCTTTCGCGTCAGCGACGTTAGCTATGACTGTCTCAATGTAGGATCACGTTCTGAAACTTCCTGGCAGATTAAAACTGTGTGCCGGACCGAGACTCGAACTCGGAACCTTTGCCTTTCACGGGCAAGTGCTCTACCAACTGAGCTACCCAAGCACGAATCACGCCCCGTTCTCACAGCTTTACTTCTGCCAGTATCTCGTCTCCTACCTTCCAAACTTTACAGAAGCTCTCCTGCGAACCTTACAGAACTAGCACTCCTGAAAGAAAGGATATTGCGGAGACATGGCTTAGCCACAGCCTGGGGGATGTTTCCAGAATGAGATTTTCACTCTGCAGTGGAGTGTGCGCTGATATGAAACTTCCTGGCAGATTAAAACTGTGTGCCGGAGCACTTGCCCGCGAAAGACAAAGGTCCCGAGTTCGAGTCTCGGTCCGGCACACAGTTTTAATCTGCCAGGAAGTTTCATATCAGCGCACACTCCGCTGCAGAGTGAAAATATCATTCAGGATCGCGTTCTTCTTGTGAAGCTGTGTTACAAGAATGATGACTGTGCACACGTGGCTCTGCAGAAGTTCCGGGCACTGAAGGGTTTGAAAAAAGGCGTCGGTCCGATGACTGCCGTGGGTCTGCAGAAAATGATTCGGAAATTCGAAAAGACGAGTTCTTTCGGTGTGCAACCTATTAGAGGGAGGAAACGAACTCATTCGAAGTGAATGGAAGCAGTGGCAACAGCAGTGCAGGAGGAGACGAGTGGTTGTGCGCAAACGTGTAGTGCACGAAGAATTGCCCGAACACTGGACATACCCGTGAGCGAATTACACTCTGCGAAGGCTTTCGGTTCCTCCTGCAACGCTATTACCGATGCGAGAAAAGGCAATTACGTACCGGTACTGCAATTCCTGCTGTTTTCGAGCACTTGCCAGAAAATTACGTAGACATGAAAAGAGCGATTTCGTTTCCTGCCTTCCAACTGAAAAGCTTGGGAAACACAATAGTTTACGTGCAGCCTCAGCGTCCCCCGTCATACACGGTTGACCATTCGTGTTGTTAAGGCATTTTAAGAAAAGTGGCGGGCCATCATGGCGGCGGTGAGAGCCATTAGGTGCAGAGTGGGCAGGGAGGAGGGAGGGATGTTGGGGCGGGGTAGAGGGGGTAGGGGAGGGGGAGCGGCTAATTATGGGCCCTCATTAGGCTGCGGGCTCTCAAGGTCGCGTCGCAAGGCGAGCGTTGGAACATCCAGTGTACTAGAGCTGCGCTATGAACACCCTGCCTGTTATGTGTAAACACATCACGGAGCTCCTTTTTTGGCGCACCAATGATTTCTTTTCATTCTTTTTCGCTCCATAACGTGTTCTGGGCAAAGTGATGTACGTAGACGAGAATTTTTGTCGCCGATATAAATTACGGCAAGCTTCTGATTATCCGGGTTATACGGGCAACCGAATACAGTAAGGCCATTATAATCCGGCGCTCGATAATCTAGCAGACCCAATAGTCCGGCACGCATCAGAAATGTTTCCATATTTTTATCTTGGCACAGTTGGCAGTACGGAAACATCGGAACCGTTCGGCGCGACGCGTCGTCAGTAACAATTGCCTGTCTCACTGAGCGATTATATTCTCGCCAAGATCAGCTAGTTGCATTGGCCTGAAGTGGTCGCTATATAACTTACGATGAGTGGACAATTGATCGCTGTGAAATTCTACGAGTGATAAGTTCTGTATCCTCTAATGATCTCAGTACGTTTTCAGCTGAAAAAGTTGACACATGGACGAATATTGTCAGATATTCAGCTGTCGAAGGAGAGCTACTGACGATGTGATATACAACGTGTTTTCATATCGCTGGAGCCACCATAAGCCGAGATTGACGAAGAGGAACGCCCACCACTCATATCTCTTGGGCTGAGGCTTCGGAAGACTTAAATAGTTTTGTGCAATTCACTGACAGTAATCAACAACACAAGCTTCTGAAGCTACGAATCGAATCTGCACACTATATGAAATAATTTTCGTTAAAAAAAAAAGCACAGTCCGTGAAACAAGTTACCATTTCTGTGATATTCCAGAGGGCTCAGAAGAAAACTTCAGCTAAAGTTCATCAGTGGTAGAAACCAGAGCTACGTATTCTATGCCCTCGATAATGTCAGATGTCTGTGCTATTTCTATAGACAGTAATTCCAATTAAATTGTGCAAAATTCTTGGTAACACTTTTTATTAATTACCTCATTCTTGATTCTTCCAGATCAATAGTGCTTATTTTATTACCTAACTGGCGTAAATAAAATTTTTATGTCTATATAACTTTTGTAAATTTTGAGCCTTAAACTTATTAAATAGAGCATTACGGTATTCGACTTCAAAATTAATATTGCTTTTATGGAAAAGTTACACATACTTTTAATTTTTTATACTGCACTCTCGACTGTTGTGTTTCCAAGTAGCAGTTACTTGTTTTTGTACATTACAAACGTAGGTTTTGTTTATATCGCTTTTTCTAAAGCAGGTTTGTAAAAATGACATTGATGATCCGACGTATTAGATAATCTGGCGTTGATAGATCCCCGAGCATGCCGGATTATCAAGGACCCAATGTAATTCAACATAAGCTTTTTTTTTGTTTTTTTTTTCGGAAACTGTTACGAATTGTATTTACTGAACATGCTAGACGTTACATTTGGCAGCGCACTTTACTTACACGTTACTCGCCAGAAACTGACAATTCATTTACAAAGTTACGCTTAAAAAAAAAAAAAAAAAAAAAAAAAAAAAAAAAAAAAAAAAAAAAAAAAGCACTCTGTTGCGTATCACTTCCTTTCCGTTCATTTCCGAAAAATAATCGTCCAATATCTTTTTCTGTTCCCGTTTTTCACTCATTTTTCCCCTGACGACTGTTATCAGTTACCAGAGATTCAGAACATCGATGTAATCAAACGAATTTTGTCCTGCGTACGCTTTAATTCATCAACGCATACCAGTGTTTCGGCATGCTTGACGAACTTCCTCAGTCGTGTCGTCTTCGTCACTTAGCTGTTCAGTCCCAGTGCACCGCCGTCCCTATTTAACCACTCGTGAATATTATCTGCTTCTTCATAACCAGAAAATTGTATTCTACATGAGAAAATTCGTTCTAATTATGGCAGAACCCCCCCCCCCCCCCCCCCACCCACCTTGAATCTTTAAAGAATCGAACTCTCGTGTACAAACCAGCGAGAAAAAGTTTGAAATTATGTTTAAAATTCGTTGGGAGCAGCTAAGTGCTCTCATTATCAACCTCTGAATGAGTATAGCATCAATAATTTGCGTCCGGTTTTAAGGTAAGCTAGTTTTTCACACATTTCAATGTTTAAATCGTCGTATTTCTTGAACTACGTATGTGTTGCACAGTGATATGTTTTTGCATGTACACATGCAAAATGTTTTGCGAACAGAGTTAGTAGTAAAGAAGTAATAAATAAGAAAGTCAGGCCCAGTGCTGAAGTTTTGCTTCATCTAAATCTACAAACATATTCCGCAAGTAAGTGTAGGGTGCATGACGGAGGGTAGCACCTAGCACCATTAGTCATTTCCTTTCCTGTTCACTCGCAAACAGAGAGAGGAAAAATGACTATCTATCAGCCTCCGTAGGAACTGAAGGTCCTCTTATCTTTATTGCGTGGTACATAGGCGAAATGTGCGTTGGCGCCAGTAGAATCGTTCTACAATCGGACTCAACTGCCAGTTCTCTAAATTTTTCCAACAGTGCCTCGCGAAAAAAACGTCGTCTTCCCTCCACGGATTCCCATTTAAGTCCACGAAGGATCTCCGTAATACTACCGGTAACGAACCTTGCAGCATATCGCAGAACTGCTTCGACATCTTCCTTTAATCCGACCTGCTGGGGGATCTCAAACACTCGAGCAGTTCTCAAGAATGGGTTGCAGTAGCGTTCAATACGCCGTCTCCTTTACGAATGAGCTACTCTTGCCCAAAATTCTGCCAATAAAACGAAGTCGAGTATTCCGTATATCAGAGTGACGCGACCATTCCATTGTGTATCGCTCGGCACTGTTAGTCTAGATATTTAATCATCGTTACTGTGTCAAGCAGTACACAACTAACGCTCTACTCGAAATTATTAAGGAATGGTTTTTGCTACTCATCTGCATTAACTTACACTTTTCTACGTTCAAAGCTAGCTCCATTCATCACGCCAACTAGAAATTTTGCTGAAGTCAGCTTGTATCCTCCTACAGTCCCTCAGCGACGACAGCATCATCAGTAAACAGCCGTAAACTGCTTCTCAGCCTGTCCGTAAGGTCATTTATGTATGCTCAGAATAAGAACGCTCCTTTGACGGTTCCTTGAGGCACTCGTGACGATACCTTTGTCTCTGATGCACACTCGGTGTCGAGGACAGCGTACTTGGTTCTGTAATGTAAGAAGTCTTCGAGCTACTCATGTATTCGGGAACTCAGTCCGTACGCTCACACCTTCGTAAGCAATCTACAGTGGGGCACAACGTCAAATGCTTTTCGGACAATTAGGACTATGCAATCTGTCTGTTGCCCTTGATCCGTGGTTCGCAGAGTATCACGCGAGAAAGGGGCTGCCTGAGTTACGCACGAGCGATGCTTTCTAAATCCTTCCTAATTTGTGGACAGAAGCTTTCCTGAATTGAGAAAATTTATTACTTCGAACTCAGAAATTGTTCAAGAATTCTGCAGCAAACCGATGATAAGGATATCGGTCTGTAATCGTATAGGTCCGTTCTTTTACCTTTCTTATATACAGAAGTAAACGGCGCTTTCTTGATATAGACTACATAAATGCTCTTACGGTCAGACTGAGCAGCAGTTACGCCTGTTTACTGATGATGCTGTGGAACTTGGTGCTGGGCGAGAGATTTGCGACAGATGCGAGCTAAGTAAGAGGCCAATGCTGCGCGAATTTTTCCTTTCGTTATTTTCTGCGAGGGGTGTCGTGGAGAAAAAACTGCCCAACTCGACTGTTGTTGATGTGAAGAGGATATGCGGAACAACAGCCACTGCTAAACCAGTACCTGCCAGACCTCGTGTACTGACGGATAGGGACCGTCGAACATTGCTAACGGGGGGGCAAAAAATCGCATGAAATCAACGAAAGGAATCACTTCTGATTCCCAAACTGCTACCGGCAGTCCAGCTAATACAATTACTGTGCGTAGGGAGTTGAAAAGAACGGCCGACAATGGTCGAACAGCTCCACATTTCTACAGTCAATGCTAAGCGACGCTTGAGGAGCGATGTTAAAAGCGACGCCACTGTAGACGAGTGGCAATACTATGGAAGGACCTTGGTTTGACGAGTTCTTGCAGAACGTTACCTACCGTCATCTGTAGTGCCGACGGAGAAGATGGTATTACAGTGTCGGAGTGTTCCACGGCCATGGCGTGGTCCTCCCACCGTACTCAAGGAACACCAAATGTGGAATGATCTGAATACATCTTACAGCATTGTGTACTGCGTGCAGTAGGGAAAGGGGTTCCGAGATTTGTTGATTGTTTGCAGCAGGCTTGACAATGCACCCAGTCATAAAGCGTCATCTTTGAAACAGTGGCTTGCAGATCTACGAATTTCCGAACCGGGGCAAAAACCTGATAGTGCCCCCCCTCCCCTTACACTCGAGCGTTTGAGATACGGCGTCAACAATTCAAAAAAATGATTTTTCAAAAACATATTAGTTTTGGAGCGCACATCTTTCAGATGATGTTTATATGTAAAACATATATGTTCGAGGAAATGTAAGACGTGTTGTCTGGTCTTAAGTGCACCAGAGTGCAGTGCCACGCCTCTTCACAAAGCATACTTTCATCACCCGTCACTGTATTTCGCTCTGTGGAATTTAAACGCGTATATTTTTTAATGGAAGCCATCAAACCTATATACAGGACAGTGGAAATTATAATGTTTTGTGGTGCCTCTCCAGTCGGCCGGTATAACAACCCACACAAAAATAAATAAATAAAAAGGAGAGAACTGGGTGGCATTATTTGTGACCGAGAGAATTTTCACTCTTTATTGCCTATTAGCTAATAACTTTCTCTTTTGTGTGACATATAATTAAATATAGGAAAATCAAACGAGTAAAGACAAGACACAAGCAAGATAGTACACATTTCCTCAATCCTTAGGTCCCAGCATTCTTTTCTCTTGCTGCAGATTTACACGGACTGCTTTCCTTTCTGCGAAAGAATCTATTACCTCATCAAAGTTCGTCAAACGTTTTGCTACATGAAAAATCAAAATGTCGTTGTCTAATACTGAAAAAGTTGCTCATACGAATAGTACCCAAAACTGGTGTGGTCTATTTGGTTACGTGTAGTTTGGCACTGTTTGCTAGATAAAACGAAATGGGCCTTTCTAATATTGCAGCAATTGTAATACGCGCCAAATAAGCGAGATTGTTTTGGCATAAATTCTCATTTTTATTTATTTCGTTTACAAAGATAACACGACAATATAATTAGTCCTATTACAAGCAAAAAGTTTTATGTTAGGAAATAGTTTCACATTTCATTCATAAGCTCCAGTTTGTCAAATAATAGATTGAAAAATAGTGGTAAAAATTTTTGTATAAATTTGGAATCCTCATATTCTCCCATATAATTTGTGTGATATCCCGTTTCTTCTCCTTAATCGTTGTAACAAACAATCTTGTCATCACTAATTCTGTAACTATTCCTGCCATTGACAAAACGTATTCTCCGGTTAACTTTACTAACCCTGCCAGCATCACATCCCGCGCTTATTCTCCGGTTAGACATTATTACGTGCTCATACAAAGCGTCTCCCCCGCTGTTCCGAGAACAGAACTTACTCCTTTACTAACCGGGGTCTGTACAACTGGCCCTTAGCAGTGTAGCGATCTAACAAAAATTTCCTGCCAAAATCTCGTTTTCTTGGATCCATTCCCGTTAGCCGATTGTTTCCACTCTGGTAGTCCGAAACTATGGATTTCGCTAGTAATTATAATAACGCTTATCATTCGCACACCCAATCAACCAATCAACCCCATAAACAAACAGCGTTTGGTATTCACCCGATCGCGTTTATTCGGCTCAGGTCGTATAGCCCCGTCCTCTTCTGTCTGCTAAAAAGCTTGTCATTTCTTGCTGCGACGGCGATTCCCTTGGTAGAGACATCACGTATACTGCCCACGCATTCAAAAATCAACTTACGTTAGAATATGTTCATAAATGTTTAAAAAAACAACAGGGACACGTTTAAAAATCATATGAGTTATCGTCAGACCAACGTGGGTTTTGTGAAGCAAGGTTTTTCTCTTCATGAATATACATTTGGCGCCCCTTGAAACTGGCGCCCGGGACAGATACCCCGGTCCCCCCAGCCCAGAAATGGTTCAAATGGCTCTGAGCACTATGGGACTTAACAGCTATGGTCATCAGTCCCCTAGAACTTAGAACTACTTAAACCTAACTAACCTAAGGACAGCACACAACACCCAGCCATCACGAGGCAGAGAAAATCCCTGACCCCGCCGGGAATCGAACCCGGGAACCCGGGCGTGGGAAGCGAGAACGCTACCGCACGACCACGAGATGCGGGCTACGAGATGCGGGCCCCCAGCCCAGATCCGGGCCTCGTAGACAGTAGTATTCCTGGAATAGACTGAACTGCCCAGAGTCCCACTTGAACCCAATTGAACACCTTTGAGATGGGCTAGAACGTCGAGCTCGCCCCATACCCCAATGTGCAACAACAGTACCTTCTCTGGTTCTGGCCCCTTGAAGAAGAATGGACTGCCGTTAAAAGTCAATGCATGATGCGGCAGTTTTTCATGCATCTCATTGTTTATGACATCATGTCTCCTGAACTAGGATAGTTGGGTGGTTCTTGTCCCCATAGCGATTGTTACCAGACGGTAAGGGCTACGTGTACAATTTTGGTTGAAATTGGATCAATATTTTAGGAGGAAGTGTGGAACATATGCACAAATATACATCCGTTTTTATAATATATATAGATTAGTTTCGTGACCATACTGAGTTCTCTGCTAACAGGTAATAGTATGAATTTCTTCGTTAATCCTGGGGTTTTGATCCGTAAGTCCAAAGTCGAAAGTCACTTCTAAATACCGGACTGTTGAACAACAAGGGAGATATCTGCCATATAGTTGAAGTCTGGCGCAAAGCTGGTCTTTTTCTGCTAAAATGTATCCCCTTTGTCTTTTTGGGATTCGCTTTTACCTTACTTTTCCTACCGCAGTCTGCCATAGTATCTAATTGACACTGGAGTCGCCGAACTGCGACTGAATTGTCCCTGTCGTAAGGAATGCTGTGTCGTCAGCAAATTAAGCAGTCTGGCCATGCGGAGCGTATGGGATGTCATTGATAGAAATCGTAAATAGCACAGTCGACAACGCCGATCCTTGTGGCAGTCTGGCGGTTGATATCTTCATATCTTGGATTGACCTTCGACATACTGTTAGTTGTCTACTTGTATTGGGGAGAAAGTTGGCAAAAAGAGGTTTGTAACATATTTTAAAGAGATTCTCCTTCCAAATTTTGTCGTACGCACTTTTAATGTATAGAAAGACAGCAACTATCGATCTGGCGTATTTGGTGTTGTTTGTTAAATGTTTGTAAGCTTTAGAAGTTCTTCTGCCGAAATTTGGGTTCTTCGGGGCATATCACTGCATTCACACGTATGCTGGCTCTTCATTCCACTTCTTAATCAAACGTTTAAAAATTCTGCTCAAGCTGCTGAGTAAGCTAATGGGACGGTGATCAGTGACTTATGTGAAGTCTTTGTCTGTCTTTCGGATTGGTACCACTTTAAGCCTCTTTCCAGGTATCCGGGGAGTAATTGTTTAAAAATCAGGCACTACATATCCAGATGAGTAATACTAACAGTAATACAAACGGCTTCCTGAGGATATGCTTGATCTATGTATTTGTGATCTTTTCGGGGCCAGACACCTTTGAATTGTTCCACTTGTGAAGAATAGTTCTTACTTCCGATTGAGTTGTAACTGCACATTCGTTTCATTGACTGAGATGTGCCCCAAGTTGGTTCGTTGTGAACTCATGCTCGTTCTGCTACACCCACATTCCCAACATTCTCACGGGAAAGCGTGCAAGGGATAAGTCCCTGCAGTCACGCTATTCGTCTGTGTCCTCGGTGGATCAGATGGATAGATAGAGCATCTGCCATGTAAGCAGGAGATCCTGGGTTCGAGTCCCAGTCGGGGCACACATTTTCAGCTGTGCCTATCGAGGTATATCAACAACGCCTGTCGGCAGCTGAGGGTTTCAATTAATTATCATTTATCAGCTCCTCCTACCCCTTCTGTTAGTTCATATTTCTGCCCTCTCACCATGTCCTCCTCTCCCTTCCTTCTGTCCATATTCACTTCTCCCTATCCTGTCTATACGAGGTGCATTCAAGTTCTAAGGCTTCCGATTTTTTTTCTCCGGACTGGAAAGAGATAGAAACATGCGCATTGTTTTAAAATGAAGCCGCGTTCATTGTCAATACGTCCCAGAGATGGCAGCACCGTACGGTAGATGGAATTTTACCGCGAGCGGCGAGACTGAGAACTGTTTGAAATACTTAAAATGGCGACATTTTCCTTACTTGAACAGCGTGTAATCATTCGTTTTCTGAATTTGCGTGGTGTGAAACCAATTGAAATTCATCGACAGTTGAAGCAGACATGTGGTGATGGAGTTACGGATGTGTCAAAAGTGCGTTTGTGGATGCGACAGTTTAATGAAGGCAGAACATCGTGTGACAACAAACCGAAACAACCTCGGGCTCGCACAAGCCGGTCTGACGACATGATCGAGAAAGTGGAGAGAATTGTTTTGGGGGATCATCCGAATGACTGTTGAACAGATCGCCTCCAGAGTTGGCGTTTCTGTGGGTTCTGTGCACACAATCCTGCATGACGACCTGAAAATGCGAAAAGTGTCATCCAGGTGGGTGCCACGAATGCTGACAGACGACCACATGGCTGCCCGTGTGGCATGTTGCCAAGCAATGTTGACCCGCAATGACAGCATGAATGGGACTTTCTTTTCGTCTGTTGTGACAATGGATGAGACGTGGGTGCCATTTTTCAATCCAGAAACAAAGCGCCAGTCAGCTCAATGGAAGCGCACAGATTCACCGCCACAAAAAAAATTTCGGGTAACCGCCAGTGCTGAAAAAAATGATGGTGTCCATGTTCTGGGACAGCGAGGGCGTAATCCTTACCCATTGCGTTCCAAAGGGCACTACGGTAACAGGTGCATCCTACGAAAATGTTCTGAGGAACAAATTCCTTCCTGCACTGCAACAAAAACGTCCGGGAAGGGCTGCGCGTGTGCTGTTTCACCAAGACAACGCACCCACACATCAAACTAACGTTACGCAACAGTTTCTTCGTGATTACAACTTTGAAGTGATTCCTCATGCTTCCTACTCACCTGACCTGGCTCCTAGTGACTTTTGGCTTTTTCCAACAATGAAAGACACTCTCCGTGGCCGCACATTCACCAGCCGTGCTGCCATTGCCTCAGCGATTTTCCAGTGGTCCAAACAGACTCCTAAAGAAGCCTTCGCCGCTGCCATGGAATCATGGCGTCAGCGTTGTGAAAAATGTGTACGTCTGCAGGGCGATTACGTCGAGAAGTAACGCCAGTTTCATCGATTTCGTTTGAGTAGTTAATTAGAAAAAAAAGTCGGAAGCCTTAGAACTTGAATGCACCTCGTATTCTCCTCACAGTTCTCTCTGTCCCTCTCATCTTCATAACTGTGTGTCTTCTTCCCTCTGTCCCCCTTTCTCTCTGTCCCTCATCTCCTTCCTCTCTCTGCCTGCCCATCTCCTACTCCTATTTAGTCCGTTCACTTCTTTCTTTCACCATCACACTATCCGCCTCCTCCTTTCTATACTTGACTGTGCTCATCCACGCATGTAGCCCCTGCAAGGCATGCTGATACTACCTGGACAATGTTTCTCCTTCCCTCTCTTTTGGCCCATCTATAAGGCAGTCAGTGTGTGTGTGTGTGTGTGTGTGTGTGTGTGTGTGTGTGTGTGCAGCATTGCCTCCTAAAGCCCTGGATCGATATCAACTTAATCTGATACTCAAACAGCAACTTCACAAGTATCTACACTGGCGACTAGAACCTTCTAGCTACCAAAGCACTAGGGATATGGACAAAAATGATCTTGCAGCTTGTGACATGTAAGCTCCCCTGCATGGCAGGAGTGCTGTGTAGGCCTGCCTTGTAAACCTGCTTTGCACGGCAGACTACATGTTAGGGGTAAGAACAGAGAGGACAGTCAGAGAGAGGGAAAGTAAGAGAAGATGGCCAGAGTGAGAGGGAGAGAGGAAACGGTCAGAGAGAGAGGGGGAGGTGGAGGTGATCAGAGTAAGGGGGAGTAGGGGATGGACAGAGAGAGGGTGAAGGCTTAAATGGACACAGAGAGGGAGAGGAGCGGTGGACAGTGAGAGAGGGGGGGGAATGAGATGGACAAGGAGATCAGGGAGCAGATAGACAGATAGAGGTGGGAGATGAGGTGGACAGAGAATTGGGGAGGAAGGGGTGGTCGCACTGGAAGGAGTTGAGAATACGTATGTATGTCTGGGAACTCCTCCGAGGCACCTAAACCGAAATGGTCCAAATCTGCGACACGAACTCCTTGCCCTGACAGGACCAACGCACGGGTGTTTATAATGCTCTAGCCCTAATATATCTCTCTCCCCCCCCCCCCCCCATGAAATGTGGACCATGCCGTTGGTGGGGGTGGGGAGGCTTGGGAGGCTTGCGTGCCTCAACAATACAGATAGCCGTACCGTAGGTGCAACCACAACGGAGGGGTATCTGTTGAGAGGCCAGACAAACGTGTGGTTCCTGAAGAGGGGCAGCAGCCTTTTCAGTGGTTGCAGGGGCAACAGTCTGGATGATTGACTGATCTGGCCTTGTAACACTAACCAAAACGGCCTTGCTGTGCTGGTACTGCGAACGGCTGCCCCAAGGGCATGCAGCTTTACTGTATGGTTAAATGATGATGGCATTCTCTTGGGAAAAATATTCCGGAGGTAAAATAGTCCCCCATTCAGATCTCCGGGCGGAGACTACTCAAGAGGACGTCATTATCAGGAGAAAGAAAACTGGCATTCTACGGATTGGAGCATGGAATGTCAGATCCCTTAATCTGGCAGGCAGGTTAGGAAATTTAAAAAGGGAAATGGATAGGTTAAAGTTGGATATAGTGGGAATTAGTGACGTTCGGTGGCAGGAGGAACAAGACTTTTGGTGAGATGAATACAGGGTTATAAATAAAAAATCAAATAGGGGTAATGCAGGAGTAGGTTTAATAATAAATAAAAAATAGGAGTGTGGGTAAGCTACTACAAACAGCTTAGTGAACGTATTATAGTGGCCAAGATAGACACGAAGCCTTCTGGTAGAATTTTGCACAGAGCATAACTTAATCATAGCTAACACTTGGTTCAAGAATCATAAAAAAAAAGGTTGTATACGAGGAAGAATCCTGGAGATACTAAAAGGTATCAGATAGATTATATAATGGTAAGACAGAGATTTAGGAACCAGGTTTTAAATTGTAAGACATTTCCAGGGGCAGATATGGACTGTGACCACAATCTATTGGTTATGAACTGTAGATTAAAACTGAAGAAATTGCAAAAAGGTGGGAATTTAAGGAGATGGGATCTGGATAAACTGACTAAACCAGAGATTGTACAGAGTTTCAGGGAGAGCATAAGGGGAACAATTGACAAGAATGCGGGAAAGAAATACAGCAGAAGAAGAATGGGTAGTCTGAGGGATGAAATAGTGAAGGCAGCAGAGGATCAAGTAGGTAAAATGACGAGGGCTAGTAGAAATCCTTGGGTAACAAAAGAAATATTGAATTTACTTGATGAAAGTAGAAAATATAAAAATGCAGTAAATGAAGAAGGCAAAAAGGAATACAAACATCTCAAAAATGAGATCGACAGGAAGTGCAAAATGGCTAAGCAGGCATGGCTAGGGGATAAATGTAAGGATGTAGAGGCTTATCTCACTAGGGGTAAGGTAGATACTGCCTACAGGAAAATTAAAGAGACCTATGGAGAAAAGAGAGCCACTTGTATGAATATCAAGAGCTCAGATGGAAACCCAGTTCTAAGCAAAGAAGGGAAAGCAGAAACATGGAAGGAGTATATAGAGGGTCTATACAAGGGTGATGTACTTGAGGACAATATTATGGAAATGGAAGAGGATGTAGATGAAGATGAAATGGGAGATACAATACTGCGTGAAGAGTTTGACAGAGCACTGAAAGACCTGAGTCAAAACAAGGCCCCGGGAGTAGACAACATTCCATTAGAACTAATGACAGCCTTGGGAGAGCCAGGCCTAAGAAAACTCTACCATTTAGTGAACTAGATGTATGAGACAGGCGAAATACCTTCAGACTTCTAGAAGAATATAATAATTCTAATCCCAAAGAAAGCAGGTGTTGACAGATGTGAAAATTAACAAACTATCAGTTTAATAAGTCACAGCTGCAAAATACTAACACGAATTCTTTACAGACGAATGGAAAAACTGGTAGAAGCCGACCTCGGGGAAGATCAGTTTGGATTCCATAGAAATGTTGGAACACATGTGGAAATACTGACCCTACGACTTATCTTAGAAGAAAGATAAAGGAAAGGCAAACCTACATTTCTAGCATTTGTAGACTTAGAGAAAGCTTTTGACAATGTTGACTGGAATACTCTCTTTCAAATTCTGAAGGTGGCAGGGGTGAAATACAGGGAGCGAAAGGCTATATACAATTTGTACAGAAACCAGAAGGCAGTTATACGAGTTGAAGGGCATAAATGAGAAGCAGTGATTGGGAAGGGAGTGAGACAGGGTTGTAGCCTCTCCCTGATGTTATTCAATCTGTATGTTGAGCAAGCAGTAAAGGAAACAAAAGAAAAGTTTGGAGTAGGTATTAAAATCCAGGGAGAAGAAATAAAAACTTTGAGGTTCGCCGATGACATTGTAATTCTGTCAGAGACAGCAAAGGACTTGGAAGAGCAGTTGAATGGAATGGACAGTGTCCTGAAAGGAGGATATAAGATGAACATCAACAAAAGCAAAATGAGGATAATGGAATGTAGTCGAATTAAGTCGGGTGATGCTGATGGAATTAGATTAGGAAATGAGTCACTTAAAGTAGTAAAGGAGTTTTGCTATTTGGGGAGCAAAATAACTGATGATGGTCGAAGTAGAGAGGATATAAAATGTAGACTGGCAATGGCAAGGAAAGCGTTTCTGAAGAAGAGAAATTTGTTAACATTGAGTATAAATTTAAGTGTCAGGAAGTCATTTCTGAAAGTATTTGTATTGAGTGTAGCCATGTATGGAAGTGAAACATGGACAATAAATAGTTTGTACAGGAAGAGAATAGAAGCTTTCGAAATGTGGTGCTACAGAAGAATGTTGAAGATTAGATGGGTAGATCATGTCACTAATGAGGAGGTATTGAGTAGGATTGGGGAGAAGAGATGTTTGTGGCACAACTTGACTAGAAGAAGGGATCGGTTGATAGGACATGTCCTGAGGCATCAAGGGATCACAAATTTAGCATTGGAGGGCAGCGTGGAGGGTAAAAATCGTAGAGGGAGACCAAGAGATGAATACACTAAGCAGATTCAGAAGGATGTAGGTTGCAGTAGGTACTGGGAGATGAAGGAGCTTGCACAGGATAGAGTAGCATGGAGAGCTGCATCAAACCAGTCTCTGGACCAACAACAACAACAACAGCCCTAATATTTGCTGAGATGCAGACAAGTGATGCTTTGAAGCCCCTGCTGTATTGGCTGCCCTTGCCAGGATTGTTGTGTGGGAATAATAACCATCCTTATCTAAGTATTATGCGGAGCAGCCTATACGTCAGGGGCAATAAATGGTTCTCAAGCCCCCTATGTGTAGGCTGCCCTGCATGCTGCGTTGGAGCAGTATCAACCTGATTTACATGGCAGCCTATACATCATGGGAAAAAAGAGTAGCCATGCCCTTGACATATGGGTTGTGCTGAATGGGAGGAAGGTGACAAGAAGGGATGGATAGGGGAAGAGGGGTCAGGAGGGGATGGGTAGGGAGTGAGGGGACTGAATGGCATGTACAGAAGAAAGGGGGAGGAGACAAAGGGGGTGGAGGAGATGGACAGTGCAAGAGGGAGGGGGACATGGACAGAAACAGAGAAGGGAATACGAGATGGGTTGAGAGTTGGGAGCAGGTGAACAGATGTTGAGGTGAGGAAGTGATGGGAAAAGGGAAAGGAGGAGGAGATGTGAGCCCCTGGATCAATTTCAATCAAATTTTACACACAAACAACATGATTCACGAACATTAGCCCTGTGGGGCTTCTGACCTAGCTTCAATAGGAGCAGAGACATGGGCTAAAGATTTTTTTCAGCCCCTAACATATAGACTGCTTTGCATGAAAGGTGCGTCGTGTAGGAATAGTACTAGCCTGCTTTATCAACCTGCTGTGCAGGGCATCCTATGCATCAGGGACAAGAATCGTTTTCCAGACCACAGAATGTAGGCTGCCCGGCATAACAGGCATCTTGTGTTGGACCAGTGTCGGCCCGCCTTATAGATCTGCTTTGCATAGCAGCCAGCATACACGTGAGTGGTCAGAAAAGGCTTTGAGGCCCCTAAAAGTAGGCTGCCATGCACAATGTGCATCTTGTGGAAATGGTAGAAACCTGCTTTACTGCCTGCTTTGCAGAGCCTACGCGTGTGGACTGGCATGGCAGCAAGGGGTTGAGAGGGATACAGGTGGAGATGGACAGAGAGAGGGGGTTAGGCAGGGATGGATAGGGGTAGAGGAGGGGGAGGAGGAGATGGACAAAGAGAGAAACTGTGGTGGGAGATGAGGCACTCGAAGGGGAAAGGGGAGGAGGAGATGAACATGAAGGAGGAGATGAGTGCAATGCCTGTGATGAAATGCCACAAACGTAGATTTTCTGATCTTTGACCTTTCTTCTAAGGTAAGCTGTAGGGTCAGTTTTGACTCACACGTTCCCAAATTTTTCCCGAACCCAAATTGATCTCCTCTGATGTCAGCTGATAACAGATTTTCAATTCCAGAATGAGATTTTCACTCTGCAGCGGAGTGTGCGCTGATATGAAACTTCCTGGCAGATTAAAACTGTGTGCCCGACCGAGACTCGAACTCGGGACCTTTCCCTTTCGCGGGCAAGTGCTCTACCAAATGACGCCCGGTACTCACAGCTTTACTTCTGCCAGTATCTCGCCTCCTACCTTCCAAACTTGACAGAAGCTCTTCTGCGAACCTTGCAGAACTAGCACTCCTGAAAGAAAGGATATAGCAGAGACATGGCTTAGCCACAGCCTGGGGGATGTTTCCAGAATGAGATTTTCACTCTGCAGCGGAAGGTAGGAGACGAGATACTGACAGAAGTAAAGCTGTGAGTACTGGGCGTGAGTCGTGCTTCGGTAGCTCAATTGGTAGAGCACTTGTCCGCGAAAGGCAAAGGACCCGAGTTCGAGTCTCGGTCGGGCACACAGTTTTAATCTGCCAGGAAGTTTCATATCAGTGCACACTCCACTGCAGAGTGAAAATCTCATTCTGGAAACATCCCCCAGGCTGTGGCTAAGCCATGTCTCCGCTATATCCTTTCTTTCAGGAGTGCTAGTTCTGCAAGGTTCGCAGAAGAGCTTCTGTTAAGTTTGGAAGGTAGGAGACGAGATACTGGCAGAAGTAAAGCTGTGAGTACTGGGCGTGAGTCGTGGTTCGGTAGCTCAATTGGTAGAGCACTTGCCCGCGAAAGGCAAAGGTCCCGAGTTCGAGTCTCGGTCAGGCACACAGTTTTAATCTGCCAGGAAGTTTCAGATTTTCCATTCTTCTGTAAATAATTCATGTCAGTATTTTGCAACCATTTGTTATTAAACTAGTAGTTTGGCAATACTCACACCTGTCAATACCTGCCATTATTGGAATCTGAGTTATTACACACTTCTTGAAGGCTGAAGGTAGTTCGCCTTTCTTACATATTTTGTAAACCATCTGTAATAGCATTGTCATGGCTATTTCCCCCAGGAATCTCAATAATTCTGAGGGAATATTGTCTGCTTGAGGTGCCTCACTTTGAATAAGATCCTTCACTGCTGTGTCAAATTTTTCTTGCAGTACTGCACCCCCAACCTCTTCTTCATCCACTTCTTCTTCTCTTTCTGTAACACTGCATTTGAATTCTTTCCTTCTAATAGCCTTTCTAAATAGTCCTTCAATCTTTCAGCTTTCCTTTCCTTGCTTAGTATTGGTTTTACATTTGAGCTCTTGACTTCATACTCCTGCATCTCTTTTCTACAGAGGTCTCTCTTATTATTCTATATATGGCTTCTAGAGCCTTGCATTTGTCTGTCAGATATACCTGTCAGCCATATTGCAGTTTCTCTCGATACAGTGTAGCCTCATTAACATGAATCCAAAGGGACTGAAAAATCAAGAGCTCATGTTAAAAAATTCACATCAAGTGAGAAACACAGATTTTAGGATGTATATGTGTACAGTACTACAGTAAAGTGTAATACAATGTATTATCAATCACTTTACATTACTGTAGATGTATAATACCATAAAGTGACTGTAGAAGTATTAGTACTCGCAAATTACACAATTTTCATAAAAAAAATTTAAGCATGGTTTGCTCATGTTCACGGGAATGAAAATATCTTGTAATTTCACAATCAGTTATAAATATAGCGTCTGTAAACCCAGCAGTGACATCATTGAAGTAAAGTGTTCTAAACTGTCCAAGACTGAAACATCTTCTGTTGGGCAGTTAGAACAGTATCTGTATTCTCTTCCTCCTCACTTTAACACTTCTTGCACCTCAGTCATAGCTTTTAATGCATCAAATTCCACAGAAGCACATACAGCAATACTGTTATCTGCACTAATGCATTCCTCGAAATCAATCCCAGGGCTCAAAATGTCTTGCAGAATTGTACATTCAACTGGTGAAGAGGCATCATGTAACTAATGGACATCTTGAGTGCTGCTATGTCTCCAGGCTCTGTTAAAGCACTTCTGTATACGACATGTCGACATTGAGTTCCAGGCTGCTGCGATGGCTGTTATTACATCAAGCATGTTCCAGTTTGGAGCTACACTATTGTTTTCAGCAGCAAGAACTGCAGCTGTTACAATACAGTTGTGAGAAGCTCTCTTCATGAGAGAAATTATGCATTGGTCCAAGGGTTAAAGGTGGCTTATCACTTTTGGTGGAAAAACTGAACCTTTGTGTTTATTAGGTTCAGTTCCTGTACATTATGGGCAGTACATCTTTCCAATGTAAGAAGAACATGTCTGTTTTCAGCAACCATTTGCCTGTTCAAACGAAGAAGCCTCTTGCAAAACAATGTGCCGTCGATCCAAGCTTTCTTATGGTGAGAGTAGATGTAAGGTAAAGTGTCCATATTTATGTGAAAAATGTAAACATAAAGCAGTGACCATTATGGAACAATCAACATGCACTTGTCACACAGCAAGGATGAATGACAGCGGCAGAAATGAAAACAAATATCTTACAACATAAGTTAAAGTCTTGTAGGAAGAAATTTAAAAAAAGAAAAAAAAAGCTGTACAGAAAATATGAAATTAATTCAGATCAAACTGATGGTTGTGCTTCTCAAGTTGCCCAAGAAGAAAGTTTAGTAACTCCTGTCAACACCTCTGAATGGTCTATGCAGTGGAATCTACCTAAAATAATGTGTAGAGATAGGCCTCACAAAGAGTGTTTCCTCTTCAGCACCAGCTCATAAGAACAATTATGACACCTTATCCCAAAGCAATGATCACAATAAAAGACAAACTTCTGGTGCATACAATAAATTCACTACCAAGGCCACAAATTTAATACAGATTCATATTCATCCAAAAAATGTGCAAAAAAAGAATATATCTTGAGAGCAAATACATGTTTCAAAACCATCTCACCCAAAAGCAGTGATAAACAAAAAGGTTTGCGTGCTTGGAGACAGTCATAGATGTGGAACTGCTGCTTACTGAGAGATAAATATAATTTAATGTAACAGGTTTTGTAAAGTAAGGTGTACAGTCTTTGAGATAAATGAACTAATGAACTCTACTGAAACAACTGGCTTAAGTAAAAGTGATTTTGTCATGCTTCTAGGTTGTTCAAACAGTATATATAGGAATGAAATGAATATGTTCCAGCATAACGACAAGTTCCCGCATGAAGATCAAGAACAATACAGCAGAGAGGGCTGTGAGATGTCAGCCAATTGCATGCTCACTGGAACGTCAACATGACACGAGTGCCATCTACATGAAGAGAATAAAAGCGATGCACTCCACAGCCTCAGCCACACTAGAAGAGCCACACAAGAAGAGCTGCAGTGATATTAATGATAGCAGTGACTTATGAACTTGTATAATTAGCTTGCATGGAAATTGTATATATCAAAAGACAGTGATTATTCGCATGTCGCCAATTGCTTGTGGCCCATCATGTAGAAATGAAAGTAAAATATTGTCAGTTCAGATACTGTAATAAACTCCATTAATATGATTAGCTTGTGTGTTTTCTAGCTATTCGAGGACAGCTTCTTAGGCACCCTATAAGAGACGAGTGGGCAGGACCCACAGAATAAGTTTACAAAAGCAATGAAGAAATGTTAAAACAACATATTACATACAAATGTACTCATTGTTAACATTTCTCATCATTATGATTTGCCTTCCTGGTCCTGTGTCAACCAACAAATTTGCATTATAAATAAACTAATCTCGTAAATATGTTCTACCTTTCATAACACAGAGATCAGAGTATCTTGCAAACTGAATTTTGTAAATGTACTGCATATCTGATGACAGAGAAGCTCTCTCCTGGAAAACATGTATTTACAAGCATTGTAAAGACAGTGTGCAAAAGTGCCAGATTTATTGCATCATATTGCATTGTATTATATGTTTAACATATCGTGCTTAACAAGAGAAAATTACGTATAATGCCCATGGAGTGATTTTTCTCTGCTGAAAAATATGTTTATACAAACATTATGATAATGACCCTAGCAAATATTATTCAATGTAACAATGTTTAAATTAATGAAATATTGTCCAACATCTAGGGTATAATATATGTACCACAAAGATTTCAGTATGTAAATAAAATAAAATAAATGATTCATACACACCTTTTAGGAAGGAGATTTCATACAGCTCATGGTCTACAATTAACAATGAAACTTCCTGACAGATTAAAACTGTGTGCCAGACCAAGACTCGGACTCAGGACTTTTCCCTTTTGCGGGCAAGCGCTCTACCAACTGAGCTACCCAAGCACAACTCATGGCCCGTCCTCACAGCTTCAATTCTGCCAGTACCTCGTCTCCTACCTTCCAAACTTCACAGAAGCTCTTCCATGAATCTTGCAGAACTAGCACTCCTGGAAGAAAGGATATTGTGGACACATGGCTTAGCTGCAGAGTGAAAATCTCATTCTGGAAACATCCCTTAGGCTGTGGCTAAGCCATGTCTCTGCAGTATCCTTTCTTATAGGAGTGCTAGTTTTGCAAGGTTCATGGAAGAGCTTCTGTGAAGTTTGGAAGGTAGGAGATGAGGTACTGGCAGAATTGAAGCTGTGAAGACAGGTCATGAGTCGTGCTTGGGTAGCTCAGTTGGTAGAGCACTTGCCCGCGAAAGGCAAAGCTCCCAAGTTCGAGTCTCGGTCCGGCACACAGTTTTAATCTGTCAGGAAGTTTCATATCAGCTCACACTCTGCTGAAGAGTGAAAATCTCATTCTACATTTAAATATGTTTGGAAAAGACCAACTAGTAGAAAAGGTACAAAATCATATCTCAAGTAAACACCCCAAGTTTCAAAATAACTATGCAAACACAAACTACAGAACGGTTTAGACCAGAACCAAGAGAAGCATCAGCATAAGCAGAACAGTGTCAGCTACTCAAAATGATCTCATCTACTGAAAATTTCCTTCAAGAAGCCACAAACAAAAACAAACAACATTGCAAAATTCTTATGGTAAGTGCTTTGTCAGAACCACTATTCCAAGATACTCACTAACACGCAACTATTGTAGGCAATTTTCCACATATGGTGGTACAGCCACCTTTCTAAAGCACCAGATAATACTCTGTGAGGTAGGCCTAAATAAATGTGTTGCACTATCAGTAAATAATGACTTTGAGCTTTCTATGGTTAAGTATCCTGAACTAAACCATATAATTATAAACATAATTGAGGGAAACATTCCACATGGGAAAAATATATCTAAAAACAAAGATTCTGTAACTTACCAAACGAAAGCGTTGGTACGTTGCTAGAGACAATAATAAACACAAACACACACACAGATTTCAAGCTTTTGCAAACCACGGTTGCTTCATCAGGAAAGAGGGAAGGAGAGGGAAAGACAAAAGGAGAGGGTAAGGAGTCATTCCAATCCCAGGAGCGGAAAGACTTACCGCGGGTGGGTGGGGGGGGGGGGGGGGGGGGGAAGGGACAGGTATACACTCGCACACACACACACACACACACACACACACACACACACACACACACACACACACACACACATGCACACACACATATCCATCCGCACATATACAGACACAAGCAGACATATATATCTGCTTGTGTCTGTATATGTGCGGATGGACATGTGTGTGTGCGCGAGTGTATACCTGTCTCTTTTTCCCCCCAAGGTAAGTCTTTCCACTCCCGGTATTGGAATGACTCCTTACCCTCTCCCTTAATACCCACATCCTTTCGTCTTTCCCTCTCCTTCCCTCTTTCCTGATGAAGCAACCATGGGTTGCGAAAGCTTGAAATCTGTGTGTGTGTTTGTGTTTGTTATTGTCTCTATCAACGTACCAACACTTTCATTTGGTAAGTTGCAGAATCTTTGTTTTTAGATATAATTATAAACATATATGTATGATTCAGTTACGATTGTCGATGGGGCCATAATCAGTTACTATTGGTTGCCCTTTACAGTTACACACAATTTACTTTAAACCAGTAATTCCAGACTCAACAATAAATAAAAATACCACACATTATTAATGAAGGAATAAACAATTGTGTAAATAATAGTGTTTTCAGCGAGTTACAATTTAGCAAATCACCATTAAAAGACAGATACAGCAGATAATATTTTAAAAGCAAGCAACTATGATCTGGGCAGAAGGCCTTACACACCAAGACTGGCAATAAATTAAGAATTGTTTAAGAACTCGCTGCATTTTAAAACTTACACGTACTGAAATATTAAAGGTAAGTCGCCACAAACACAGCAGAAGGCATCACATGCCAGGAATGGCAGTAAATAAGGTTTTAAAGCTTACATCTAAAATACCAATACCACATTAGAGTTGTAAGGCAAATGACCACAATCATATCTGAAGGCCTTACATGCCAGGGAAGGCAATAATATAAAATTTTTAGAAACATGCTGTAAAACAGCAAATACAATAGCAAAGATTAATTAATAAACAAGCAGCTGATCACCAAACGGGTGAAATAAGATGATGGTAAACTTTGTAACACAATCCTTAACATCCACTGAACACTACACTGCTAGATTTATTCCAGAAGGCGATCAGAACTCTTAACTACACATATATAACCTTTAATGTAGGCATTACAAGTTATTGTAATAAATAATAAAACAATAACACACAAGGACCAGTACATAAGTTCCTTACGGGGTACTGAGCCAGATTATGTCCACAGAAGGCATGGACTGAATGAACATCACACTGAACTAATGGCCATCAGACCTCCTTTTACAACACACGTCTTACAAGAACCAAGGGAACACATACAGTGTTCCAGGAATTGACCTCTGAGAAGGTCCAGCAACAAACACTTTCACAAGTGATGAGGTAGGCAGCCAAGAGTTGCATTCACTTCACAAGATGGTAACTCATACTAGTGGCAGTCTAATGAATGACTAATGAGAATCTTGCTGAAGCTACAGGATGTCCGATAAACCAAATGCAATTATGGAACAATACACCAGAGCCGGAACAGTCGGTCTGCACTATGTCCCCAGAATACTGTGTTTAGAGTGGCTGGAATGAGAAAGGAACCTCTACCACCAGAGTAGAAGGATCACCCACTGGCCTACAATCAAGAATGCTGTCAAAACTACATGCCTTACCAGACAGCAGCAGCAAGCCGAGGAAACATACACTGCTGTTACATACACTAACCCACAGGGCAGGTAACTGGGGTGTTAGGGGCCAACGGACTAGAAAAATTATAAGCTGAGCACAGTAAATAGTAATAAGAAGTCGAGGAAATCTAATCAGATCCACCTTCCCCAAGCACTCCACTTGCTGCTCTTCACCTCGGCAACACTAAGAGCAGCAACACAAACCCAAGTCACTGGAGAACCACAAGATATCACAATGGTGGAGGTTTCTCTACTTGGTTTGAAATGCACTCATGTTAAAGCTTGCTGGATCTGCTTTACAACGAGGTCATGCACCCTCATGACCACAGCCCTTCCATCTGGCAGTCCGTGTGTGCTGCCAGTGGTTCTGGCATGCTCTGGCACTGCGCGGATCTGGCTCCTCCTGAGTCCCCAACCAAACTGGCCCATGCATACGACCCAGAAAAACAATGACGTCACCCCAAAGGTTGGGCAACAGTTACTACATATCGATAACTACCGCTGCTTCCACTAGCGGACAGGCAACACTTGTGAAACTGAGTGGCACCAATCAACATGAGAAGGAGACAAACAACCACAACCATGCCAACTAAACAATACTGTCTGGCCTCCAATGGAGGGTGGAAACCTACAAACACCACCAACACGAGCCGCAGCACGGTTCAGACATCATCATACCAAAAAACTATAATTCACCTTGCTGTCATATTACACAATAAGATTCCATATAAAATAAAACTTTCTCTAGGTCCAGTATTTAAAAACAAACTGAATGCATTTCTAATGAAGAAATTCTTCTACTCAGTGCAAGAATTCCTGGAAATGAAAAGTTAAAAAAGTGTTGATAAATATTAACAACTTAATATAAGCTGACCTGGCAAACATGAAACTTCTGCTTCCTTTGTGAAATACTGTGATTAAATGTAGAACATTTGTATTTAAAATAGTAACCTATAATTCTACAATATACAAGTATATTTCAGTTACACTTCTCAAAAATTTTTAATACTTATCATGTACCTAGAGCTTTTGTTAGTAGTAAATTTCACTATCTGTGATTCTCAATGGTTAATTACATGTTTGTGTATTTTTAAATGTTGTTCTCATTCTGCTGTATTTCCAAAGGTCACTTTCATTATTTCTGTCTATCAGTGAATATTTGCGTATTTTCACGAGTGGCAATTCATTTGCCTACTTATTGTATAGTTGTTCGTATTCATTGTTTGTATACTCTGTGTGTTACTATCTTCACCACTGAGGAAATTTTTATAAATTCTTGAGTGGCAATCTATGCATCCATGTTTCTTAGTAGAGTAGAGTAGAGATTTGATGTTAGGAAGAACTCTGCAAACAGCTGTTAACATTAGTCTTTATTAAAACACTACCAGTTTCACAACCTAAGGCCCCATCATCAGTTGCAACCTACATGGTTAAAAGGAAAGTACAGTGCTGCCACATTTTGCAGATGTTAAAACGAATTAAGGAATGTCTCAAATATATCCACAATGTCAAAAGATCTTAGGCAAGTCAAAATTTACTCCTCAATGAATATCATCAATGCTACGGTGCGCAAGAGGTAAGCAAGACATGCTCCATTCTTTAAAATTTGCCTGCATCTAGAAAGAAAAAGAAAAAGAGAAATATTGTGTGTCCAGATTGGCAATAAAAAACAGTCATCATTAACATGATTAGCCATGGCCCTATGCTAATTACTATGTGGAAACTATCAGGTGACAGTGTCTTACTGGTGTGATGGCAGGGCAGCTTGGTGCAGGGCAAGGCAAAAGTGGCCTGCAAAAATTCAAAGAGAGACTATTTGGCTGATGGAACAAAAGCTACACATGTGGACAGTGTGACATTGCATACCCATGACTAACTCGTAAAGGTAACGAACCAGCACTCCTTGTCATGAGTATATGACATCACACTGTCCTCATGGCTAGCTTCTGTTCTGCCAGCCAGGTCATCTCTCTTTGTTGTTCATGCAGGCTGCCGTCGCACCTGTAAGACACTGCCACCTGGTACTTACCACATAGCAATTTGCATAGTGCTTTGACTAATCACTTAAGCATGATAATTTTTTAACACCAATCCAGTCCCTTTTTAAAAAAAACTTTTAGAGTCTGCTTACTATAAAATATTTTCCTTTTTTTTTCTTTTTAGATGCAGGCAAATCTTAAAATATGCAGTACATCTTCTTCACCTTTCACTCACCATAGATTGATGATATTCACAGAATAGTAAATTTTGACTAGGAGTGATGGGTGTGCCCATGATTATTAATATTGTGAGTATATTTTACACATTCCTTTATTGATTTTAATTGCCACAAAATGTGTTGACACTGTACTTTGCTCTTTACTGAGCATGTTGCACCTGATGATGCAGCTTTAGGCTGTGAAATTGTTTGTGTTTCAATAAACAACAATTTTACCAGCTGTTTGTGGAGTTCTTCCTAACATCATGGCTTTCAACAGCTGCAATTCTCCAGAATATAAAATAGTTTGAGTGCAGAGTTTACTGTCATCTTCAGGTCTTAAAAATCTTTTTTCTGTTCAATGTGTTAATGCAACCAGCTGTTCAAACTTTCCTCATCCACTTTATTTGCTTCACCACATGTTTGTACAGGTGAAACTGTGTTGAACCTCATGCCAAATTGTCAAGCAGATAAAAATCAGTACATTATAGGAGGTTTCCCATAACTAAAATATTTAAAAAAAATAAAGCACCTTGTGCAAGAGGCCATGTCCATATGCACAGGTCATCGCTCACAGATGCTTGTTACACTACAAAAACACAGTACACAGTAGCACATCTGTTTACATAAGACTATGTAAACAGTAACACATCTCCTCCTCGCTCTATTCTTTATGTCCATCTCCACCTCCCCCTCTCCCTCTTCAGTTCCTCTCTATCTTTTGAAACTTTGTTGAATGTCAGTTTTGGAACTGATACAGCCTTATTTGTAATTATTGTATACAGGTAAAAATTCTTGAAGACATTATGGTTATCCATCATCTACCCTTCTGAAGAGAAAAGGATTCAACAAAATATACTGATGTTTTTGGAAATTGCAACACTGTGAAATGCACACAGTTTAAGTACTTGTGAGTATACAAGTGATTATTATTAGAACTGTACATGATCTCTGACATAGGGAATTAAATATGACGTGAAGTTCCCATTTGCTACAGTTAGAACTTTTAATGTCTGTGTGGACTCAAAGAGGGCCCGACAAATTGCCCTCCACAAAGTCTGTCCCTGAGCCCACCCTGTAACAGCTGTGGCTTCTGGATGATCATAATGAACAAGTTGCAGACTAACCCTACCCCAGGCAGTTCAAAGGTGACAGCTTAGGTGGTACCTGACATTCTTCAAAGAAGAATTACACATCCTGTCATGCTGATATACAGTGATTGGAGCAGCCTAACAGGAGAGCAGTTTCTTAAGCTTTCCCAATATAGAGGTAGTTCTTCAGACTTGTAAGGATACAAGAGGGATCTACCTGCAGATTAATGTTACCTCTTGGTAGTTGCACCTCTGGTACTTTAGCTGAGGATGTGCATGATAGGATTGTATCTCTTAATAAATGAAAAGAAAAGGCCAGTAGTCCTTTTCAAATATTCACACAAAATCAGTTTGCATATTTATTTATGAAGTTTTATTCCTACCACTAAAGACCAGGCCTAATTACAGATTAAAAATGTTTATGCAGGTCTCCTTGCACTCATATTTCATGGATAACTTTAAATTATATTCCAACAAAAGGATGAGAATCATGAATTAACTAGTACACAAAGTAATTTTTCCTACAGATTAACAAATTGTCTACAAGGCACACAGAATGATGATAATACATGCATCAAAAAAAGTTTTGCATCACCCTGGTTCCAAGAATTCCTGAAGGTAGATAGATGTTGACTGTGGATATTGTATCACAGACACAGTCCCTTTGACTGTTCAGAGATGTTACTAAACCCACCCATAGAAGTAAACATCCATGCATGAGCAGCGCCTATTAAACGGAGGGTGTCCAACAGCCAATCAGTTCCACTCACTCACCAGGAAGGAGGTACACGGCTCATGTGGTCTGTAGTTCAACCATACCTTGATGGTCAATGCCACGGTTCAATCACATCCGCATTGTTACTTAGTGCAAGGAAGGACTCTCAACAAGGGAAGTGTCCAGGCATCTCAGTGTGAATCAAAGCAATGTTGTTCAGACATGGAGGAGATACAGAGAGACAGGAATTGTCAATGACATGCCTTGCTCAGGCCACCCAAAGGCTAATACTGCAGTGGATGACCACTATCTACGGATTGTGGCTCAGAGGAACCCTGACAGCAGTGCCACCATGTTGAATAATGCTTTTCGTGCAGCCAGAGGATATTGTGTTACGACTCAAACTGTGTTCAATAGGCTGCATGATGTGCAACTTCACTCCTGATGTCCATGACGAGGTCCATCTTTGCAACCATGACACCATGAAGTGTGGTAAAGAGTGGCCCAACAACATTCCAAATGGACCGCTCAGGATTGGCATCACGTTCTCTTCACCAATGAGTGTCACATAAGCCTTCAACCAGACAATCATCGGAGATGTGTTTGGAGGCAAGCCAGTCAGGCTGAATGCCTTAGACACACTGTCCAGTGAGTGTAGCAAAGTGGAGGTTCCCTGAGGTTTTGGGGTGGCATGATATGGGGCTGACGTATGCTGGTGGTGGTCACGGAAGGTGCCATAGCAGCTGTACAATACGTGAATGCCATCCTCCAACTGATAGTGCAACCATATTGGCAGCATATTGGTGAGGAATTCATGTTCATGGACAATAATTTGTGCCCCCATCATACACATCTTGTGAATGACTTCCTTAAGGATAATGACATTACTCAACTAGAGTGGCCAGCATGTTCTCCAGACATGAATCCTATCAAACATGCCTGGGCTAGATTATTAAGGTATTAAGGGCTGTTTATGGACGATGTGACCCACCAACCAATCTGAGGAATCTATGCTGAATCGCCACTGAGGAGTGGGACAGTATGGACCAACAGTACCTTGATGAATTTGTGAATAGTGTGTCATGATGAATGCTGGCATGCATCAATGCAAGAGGACATGCTACTGGGTATTAGAGGTACCGGTGTGTACAGCAACCTGGACCACCACCTCTGAACATCTTGCTGAATGGTGGTACAATATGCAATGTGTGGTTTTCATAAGCAATAAAAAGGGCGGAAATGATGTTTATGTTGATCTGTATTCCAATTTCCTGTACAGATTCCAGAACTCTTGGAATTGAGGTGATGCAAAACTTTTTTTGGTGTGTGTAGTTTGTTACGAGGCAGTGGCATGTTTACAAATGTTATTTGTTAAGACTATAACTGAGTCTAATAGTCACTGCTCATATCCTTGAATGATCCCACAGCTAGTTCAAACAACACTAGAGCACACAGTGTACAGAATTCTGAGGTCCTTGAGCAATTTACAAACTGAACAAGCCTTAACTCCATGAAAAACTAGAAGCTATATAACAGAACTTTCATTCTTATATAGATTTGTGCTAGATTATTATGTGATTTCAGTTATTTGATTATTATTATATGAGTTTTTCCTGGGTAAAATATTACTGTTTAAATAGATGCAATAAGTACTGTCAGATTTTATCAAATTACTGATATGAGAAGTGGTTATTAAAATATACAGAAACAAGTTATGCTTTGTCTATGGGATTATCTGATTTTTAAATATGGCAGCTATACAGATTATGAAAGTTTGGATATTAAAAATTATGCTGTTGTTAATTATAGTAATTACATACTTGTTATTGGAGTCATTGGGTTCAGAAAATTTATCCAATCAATAGTACATTAATATATTCCAGAAATTTATAGTGATTTGGTCACAATATGAGCTAGAAGTCTGGGCTGGTTGAAATCTTGAATTAATTATATTTCTCTGAATTAATGAAGTTTGAGATAAAATAAATGTGTCTTTGAAATGAGCAAAAATTGGTCAACAGTTCAGAGACAATCTACTTTTCTGAATCTAGATTTCTATGGATACCTTTTAAGTCAAAAGGTATGAAATACAATAACTTTTGAAATACATCATTTCCAGTGAAACTAATTAATACAAAATATTCAGGACAGTGAATTGCATAATTTCAATAAACAGGTTTTAAATCTGAATAAACAGGTTTACAGAGGAAATCAATTAACAGTAGTTTGTAAATTCATGTAATATATGCTCAGATAACAGATTCCACTATCAAAACTTTTATAGGAAGAATAACAGCTAGAAAAAAAAGTCTATAGACCGTATCTGTTGTAATCAGGAGTATAAAAGAAAAAAGTATGATGGTCGAGGCCAAAACAGTTTTGTCACAGGCTGACCACAAGATTTCATTTACAAGGGAATGCTGAAAAGTAATACCTCCAAATTTTTTATGTGAAAAGTCTTAAATCTCTTTAAATAAAACAAATGTTATCAGCATTCTAACCTTTATTCTTCATGTCTACATATTTATTTCTCAACATAATCACCATGGAGACGAACATATTTCTCCCAAAGAGAGGCCAGTTTGTAGATACTGTCACTGTGGAATGCTTGACTTTGTTGATGGAGCCACAATGTCACCCCTGCTTGCACCACTTTTTCACTATCAAAGTGACATCGTTTAAGGTGTTCTTTAAGTTTTGGAAACAGATGAAAATTGGATGGGGCTCAGTCAGGACTGTATGGAGGACGATCGGTGATGATGAACCCAAGGTGTTGCATTGTTCCAGTGCTGGTGTGTGGTCTGTCATTGTCAGGCTAAAGGAGAGGGGTTGCTACATGTATAAATGAACTCTTTGAATTTAAAATTCAATTACAGCAAACTGTTTCTCACGCAACAAGCATAGTTTACATTACACATCACAATTTTGAGATGCTACTGGCAGAGGGGTGCAAAAATACAGACTTGAAGAATAAAGATGTAGAATGTAATAATGTTTCTTTTATTTAAAAAGCTTTAAGAGTTTTCACATAAAAATTTGGCGGCATTAGTTTTCGGCATGTCCTCATACAATCAGTATTTCAGTTTTGACTTATGGCTGTGAGAGATGAACTTCTAATGACAAAGAAAAATACTCAAATTTCAGAGTTTTGAACTCAGAGTTCAGTTCTCTTGACAGATTATCCAGTGCAGCACTGTAGTGTCAAACTTTCTGAAGTTTGTATCACTCACCCATATGGCCCTTTTCAACTATAATGGTGTTTTCAGGTGCTACAATACCAATGTCTGTAATGACAAAAGTGCATGCACTACACTTATCTTATGTCACCAGGTGGGCTGGAGTTCTACAACACAAATTAGTAGTACTTACTTGCTGTCACAGCATTTGAATAGTCTACATAAACTATTGTTTATTCATGATGTGCTTTAATGGTTGTGGTGTCTGTATCTCTTGTGTCTGCAATGGTATGCGGTTTCAGCACAATGATGCACTATTAATGCCTATGAGCACCTGAACAACAGGTGTCCTCTTCAATGAAACTGAATAGGAATTATTGGCCCATGGTCTTTGTGGTCAGTGGATTTCTCTCCTGTTGTTTTTTGCCAACATAGTTATATAAAATCTTTGATGTATGAAATTCCTGTAGAAACTGAAGAGGAACATGTGGGTGGGACCTAACTTTCAGTCAATTTGTTCATCAGAAACAGACATTTAAGAGAGATCAAACAATGGAAAATACAGGATAAAATAATGACAATAATGCGAAAAGTAAAGTTGCTACTCACCGTACAGCAGAGATGCTGGGTCGTAGACAGACACAACAGAAAGACTGTCAAAGAAAGCTTTCGACCAAACAGCCTTTCATCAGAGTAGTCACAGGCCAGACTTTCCTTGGCGGGCAGGGACTGTGGTCATGTGTGTAAGAGTTATGATTGCTTGTGTGTGTGTGTGTGTGTGTGTGTGTGTGTGTGTGTGAGAGAGAGAGTGAGAGAGCGCGCACTCGCACGCATGCGCGCGCGCGCACACGCTTGCAAGCATGCGTGCGTGTGTGTCTGTCTGTTTGTCTGTCTGTGTCTGGGTGCGTTGTCTGTTCAATTAATGCCAGTTTGGCTGAAAACTTTGTTCAACAGTCTTCTTGTTATGCCTATCTGCAACCCATCATCTCCACTATATGATGAGTAACAACTTTCCTTCTCAGAATATGTGAGAGACTGAGAGAAAATTTCTTACACCACTGTAATGAATGCTTTGAGCCTGGTTACCATCAGTTTGAACATTTGCTACAAGCTTAAGTTTTTGCTATAAGATGCAAGCTGTTTATGCTGAAAAATGCTAAATATTCATATCTAACGATTAAACTCTTATATCACCTTCTTTTCTATGAATATATCTCAAACACTAAGCAACCAGTGCTACCAAGATTATGACTATCAGTGAACTACATAAACTTCTACAACATTATAACAGCACCTGTGGTATTTCTGTTATATTGGGCTTTTTTATTTCTGAACTCTCTAGAAATGCTTTTCCACGAACCTAGAGTTCCTGTTTACTTGTTGAAATACCATCTAAGGATTTAATATATTCATTAAATGCCATTCTTAAAAGTAGTTTGTGTTGCTTTCTTGATATTGTTTAAGCTCTTTAAACCAACACTGTTCTGTTGCCAATTTCTGGGTTAGATTGATAGTCTTTAATAACAAACAGATTTGAATTTGAAACTTCAAGGCAGATTAAGAGTGTGTGTCAAACAAAGATTCAAACTCAGGGATCTTGCAGAACAATCACTGCTGGAAGAAAAGATATTGTGGAAACTTGGCTTAGTCATAGCCTGAAGGATGTTTCCAGAATGAAATTTTCACTCTGCAGCGGAGTGTGTGCTGATATGAAACTTCCTGGTAGATTAAAATATGTGGCAGACAGAGACTCAAACTCAGGACCTTTACCTACCATGGGCAAGTACTCTACTGACTGAGCTACCCAAGCATGACTCATGCTTGCGTAGGTAGAGCACTTTCCCATGAATGGCAAAGTTCTCAACGTCCAGTCTCAGTCCAGCACACAGTTTTAATCTGCCAGGAAGTTTCACATCAGTGCACCTTCTGCTGAAGAGTGAAAATCTCATTCTAGATCCAAATTTACTTGAGGGAAGGTTTCTCCTGATCAAATTATATCTTCTATGATTTGTAATGCACTCATGCCATTAGAGTGCAGAAAAGTGGGTGAGGGGACATATCTAGAGAATATGGTAATATACTTTCTTTCTAATCCTAGATAAGTTGCTGATCTCATAGAAGGTGACAGTTTCTCAATAAGAAGGAATTCCTTCAGATGTATATGATGTTTTGTTGCTGCCAGTTATAAAAGTATTTTGTAACCTTATTGATGTTTAACAATGTCCCAGTCTCATGGCTGCATACAGACAAAGAATTATCATGTATTATGCCACCAAACTTCAGTTTGATCTAACAGTTCTCAAGAAAAGACTACAAAGATGGAGGACTTGTTTTTATGCAAACTGTAGTATTATTTTTCCCTCATATTATATCAATATATGAAAAGTTTCATGTAGAAATACCAGGTGTGAAACTACATGATATCAACATGTATGTTGTATCCGTGTATAAACCTCTTTATGGTAACAATTCTGCCTTTTCAACACAATGGCTATGCTGCTTGACAAATTAGGCAATAGTAAACTCAGTCATATTTTAAAGTAGGGAAGGTTAGGTTTTAATGATGTGTCTACAAAAGGATCATTAAAACTAAGTGATCTTATTGTCTCATCCTTCTTAAGTTGTGCATGTGCTCTACTTTTTATGATGTTGGTGCTGATATTAAAATCTAATCTAGGTTAACTTCTATAAAGAAATTTAAGCTTGACCTTGCCTGAAAAAAAGTTTAAAGTTAATTTAATTTCAATACAATCTGCCACTGTTTGCAAGTGAAAAAGAACTGGACCACTGGTTTGTTAGGTGGTTAATTTTACATAAATGTTTATTGTGACTGTAAGTGAAAATGGATTTACTCTTTTACAAATGTATATGAACACAACAGTTATTGAGACACTTTCATTAATGAATGGAAAGAAAAGCAGCTTCTTGGTTTCTCATATTTGTTCATGGGTAATGATGTTTCTTGTGTGCAAGCCTCACAAAATGACACAAGACATCAGATGAATGAATGCATATATGAATCCAAGAAATGTTTGAACATGGGGCATTATATGCATTAAATAAAGGAAATATATGTTAAAGGAAATATATGTTTACAATATGATCAACTGTTACAATTCTTACTGTAAACAAAAATACATACTGGTATCACAATCTGTACATACTGCTATGCACATCTTCCCATTGCATCTGGTTATAGTATGATGTCAACAAACACACACAATCATTTTAATTATAGAATCCATCCCTCAATGTACACTATATGTTCACAGTTGTTTAAACTGTAATGCCTCTGAAATTTACTTTGCTCTAAAGAATGAAGCTGAAGATCAAGAGAAGAGTTACTTCCACGTATATGCATATAAAATTAACATTTCTTTTCTGTAAGTGAGCAAGCCTTTACACATTTTGTTTTTAGTCTTTGATGCAAATCCATTTCCTCACAAAGATCTTTTCCACTGACTTGCCTTCCAAATATTGTGCACAACTGTGACTCATAGCTAACATTGATGGAGTTTCCTCTATGAATATCAATTAAATATTCCATGCTTTGACAATAGTGGATGGGATCAACATACTGGACAGACACAGAAATACAAACCAAATTTCCACACTCACAGTGGTAATTCATCTGAATCACAACTATGAATATAAATATAGAAACGTGGAAGAATTGCAGTTAAATCATGATATGCTGTATGATGGGGACAGATGGGGTTAGCAATAAGTGTAAGTTCTTCCAAGTGATTCAGTGCAGCAACATACTTCAGTTGATCAAAATCCTGAAACACAAAAACAGTGTACATATGCCCTGCTGGAAATCTACAGCCAGTAGTTCTTACAACATCCATAAACATTTTATGTTTATATAAATTAGGCAAGGGAGTAATGGCAGAGAATCGGTAGGATTATGAGGGACATTCTGATTGTTCTGAGACTATTATTTCATTATTATATTTTGAAACTCACATCCTTTTGAAGTACTCTCCCTGTAGTCCTATGCAACACAGCAGCTATTAAAACTATCTGGCAAAGGTTTTATAGCGATCATCTTTTGGGAGATTTTTAGTAATACCCCTTACTATGAGACGGCTGCTTCTAGAGATTCACATACATGACCACAAGGAAAAATTATGTGGAGTTAGATGAGAACTATAGGGTGGATGAAGAAGTGCCTGAACAAAGGAGTTCTCAACAGAGATTTGTTTTTGTTAAGTGTTAAATTAAATAAATAAAATACATAAAAAATGGAGCATTGTCATGGTAGACCAGGATTTCTCATAGTCCTTGATGCTTTAAAAGAGTCTGAGCAGGCAGTTTCCAGAATAACAACCAGAAACTGGTGTCTTGTCTTCATCCACAAAAATGATAGAGAAGTAGATCTTACTTCAATGAGTGTTCTTTTAACTCTTGGTAGGCCAGCTAGTTCTTGGAAGAATACAATGGTGACTGCTGTTCTGTTTCAGAGTTGACATGCTAATGCCTCATTTCATGATCAGTAATGGCATTAATTAATATCTTAGATTAAAATCTAATTTTAATAGTGCTTTCTGATAGGATTCAACACAAAGAGACTTTTTTCTCAGGGGATTAGAAGATTAATACCCATGACTGCAAACCTTTTTTATCTACACTTATATCTACATCTATACTCTACAAATTACCATGAGGTGCATGGCAGAGGGTACATCCAATTGTACCAATTATTAGGGTTTCTTCCTTTTCCATTAACAAATGTGGTGCAGGATGAACAATTGTTTGAATGCCTCTATGTGTGCAGTAATTATTCTAATCTTGTCCTCATGATCCCTAGGTGAGTGATAAATAGGGAGCTGTAGTACATTTCTAGAGTAATCATTTAAAGTCAGTTCTTGAAACTCTGTTAATAGACTTTCTCAGGATAGCTTACATCTATCTTCAAGAGTCTTCCAGTTCAATTCTGACAGCATCTCTGTGAGGTTCTCCCATGTATTAAACAACCCTGTGACCATTCAAGCTGCCCTTCCCTTTAAATGTCCAATGTCCCCTGTTAGTCCTATATGGTAAATGTCCCATCCATTTGAGCAATATTCAAGAGCTGTTCACATGAGTGCTTTATAAACAATCTCCTCTGTAAACTGATTGCACTTCCCCAGCATTCTACCAACAAACCAAAGTCTACCACCTGCTTTTTCAATGACTGAACCTTTTTGATCATTCAAGTTCATATCCCAATAAAGTGCTACACCCAGTTATTTGTATGAGTTGGCCGATTCGAACAGTGACTCACTGATATTATAGTCATAGAATTCTATGTCTTTTCATTTTGTGAAGTGTAAAATTTTGTGATTCTGAACATTTACTGCAAGCTGACAATACTTGCACCACATTGAGATCTTATCAAGATCTGACTGAATATTTATGCAGTTCCTTTCAGAGAGTGCTTCATTATAGATAATTTCACCACCTGCAAAAAGCTTGATTTTATTATTAATATTGTCTGCAATGTCATTAATATACAACATGAACAGCAAGGTCCCAATGCACTTCCCTGGGGCACACCTGAAGTTGCTTCTACATCTGATGATGACTCTCCATCCAAGATAACATGCTGTGTCCTCCCTACTCCCTACCAAAAACTGCTTAATCCAGTCACAAATTTCTCTTGATACGACATAAGGTCATTCTTTTCACAATAAGTATAGGTGTAGTACTGAAGTGAATGCTTTTCAGAAATCAAGAAATATTGCATCTACCTGGTTGCTTTGATCCAAAGCTCTCAGTATGTCATGTGAGAAAAGTGTGAGTTGGATTTCACATTGTGACGAAGCAAGTAGGGATATTTTTTACTTCCCCTCTTGTTTTGCCATCTGCCTCCTTAACATTCATTTTTGAACTAATTACCATTAACATACACAAATATAATCTGCATTTTCATAAAACAGAAAGGCTGGCCCTCAGTTTTAAAGAATATAACACCAGATCTAATTTAGTGCTTAGTTTTATGTATGTAATTGATTTCCTAATTTATTTTTACTATTCCTAGTTAATACTTTTATTATGGGTTGAAATCAACAATTGTTTTGTGACTTAAAATTCTATTGTTGATCTATAAACAAATATAAATTCTGTACTAATTATAAATATTTGGAGGAACAACTAATATTATTCTTAAAGGATATATTTGGCTCTATTAGAAAACATGTTAGCAAAACCAGCCCTTCATTAATTCCAAAGTAATTAACAGTTTTGTCAAATGTATTGTTTACACAATGATACATGTTAATTTCATGATTTAAACATATAATTCGGCCTAAACCTTGTAGTAGAAGAAATTGTTAAAAAGACGGAATTTTTCAATGTATTCAGTTAATTTAATGAATTAATTTTTAATTGTAATTTTGGTAAATTAAACTTTGAACAATGTGTAGTTTCAGTACCTATTACTGTGATGATACATAAGGGCCCAAATTTTGCTCACTAAACAATCTGTCCACGGCAAAGTTTCAGACGAGGAACCTGTGTTGGTTAGAATGACAACAATGCATTAACTCAAGAGTGAAATAAGTGTTACACATTGGGCATGTGTTAAAGCAATGACAGTGTCTGTTGAATTTATTTGAAAGACTGTGAACCGTGTGGTTAGGTTTTTACTGCTTGTAGATGTTCAACATAAACTATTCTAGCAGTATGTGGATGCAACCTATTAATGAGGCTTATCGAAAGTTAAACAATAGTGCACTGGCCATATAACTGTGTAATATGGGGGGGGGGGGGGGGGGGGGGGGGTGTGTGACAGAGAATGCAAAAGACTGTGAAACACAACTGTACATCTGTTGGCTACATCATTAACAGTAGACAGTAGCTGTACATCCACACCCATTTTTCACCCCGTGTAGCAACGCATTACGTTGACACCAAGGACATTCAGCAAAGAGATAAAGCAGGGAACATTGTCACATGTGGTGCCTCAGGTGAGGAATATTGTACATAACCACAATAAACAAGGACTCTGGAATTGTGAGCTGTGAACTCGACAGCGGCTTACAGTGCAGTGGCGCAACAGCCAATCAACACATGGGTTTCATGGCCACACTGTATGACAGTAGACAATCAGTGAGTGGGTTCTATGGAAGCAGCCATTGAGTACAGGAGCAGCCGATGAGTACGCAGGTGGACACAGCAGACTGGAGATGAAAAAAGATGGCTTGCCGAGAGAATTACAATTTGCTGCAGCCTTGCAGATCCAGATGACAACAGCAATGGCAACAGCAGCAGCAGAAGAAGAGTGAATAAGAATAAGGTAATTTCATAGCAAAAGCTGTTTTATTTTAAGTGATACATAATGAGTGGCCTTAACAAACAAGACAGTGTGACTGAAAACAAAGCTGTAGAGATAAGTTTTTAAATAAACAGAAAGATTTAACAGGGACTGATTTGCAGGACTGTTGTCATTACGGAAAATTGGAAGCAGTTTTAAGGCAAATTATGAGTCGTATGTGTACAAAAGAAGATATTAATAGTCTGAAAGAAGACATTAATAGTTTGAAAGAAGACATTAGGGGGTTGGGAAATAGTACAAAGAAAGTGGTACATAATACTAATGAGAAATTAACATTGAGTAGTAAATGTGTAGAAGAGAGAGAGAAACCTTGTGATGACAGTAGTAGTAGGAAGGTGGAGGTTTTTGAGAAACAGTGTGCTGAAAATAGGGTTAAACCTGAGAACCAAAATCAATCAGCTTAAAAATGATTTTGAAACAGAGGTAAAAACAAAGTGTGCAGTGGTGGTAGAGGAAAAACTGGAAAAAGTAAATGAAAATGTAGATTCAAAATCTGCTAAAAAAGAGAAAAAGGTGGAAGAAGTACAGAATCTAAGGCATAGAGAAAGAGACAATGCCTCTGATAATTGTTTTGGTAAGCAGGATAATAGTTTTTCCACAGAAAAGATTGAGGATCTAATTGTGAACTAGGCAACTTGGATACTGTTTATAATGTGTAATTCATGACGCTGCAGCTGGGAATGAGAGTGTAACAGAAAGAGCAAAATTTTAGTAAGGTACAAGTCATATAACACTGCATCATTGGATCTATATGTTATCTGAAAACTTCTATTTGTGTTCTTTTGAATTATGAGCTTGAGGTGATAATACTGGAATGAAGGACAATAATTTTGCCGATTAACTGATAACTTTGGTGCTGGGTTGATGTGAATATTCTGACAGGTCAACTATTTGGTAGCATTTTGTATTTAATTTTCTGGTTGAATGAGAGTAGTGCTGAGTTGAAAAGAGAAGTCGGACAATGATTTGGTAAACTTCCATCCCACTAAGTTTGATTTAAGTGACTCTATTCTTTGTCATCATGATTTGTAAATCTATGCTACTGTGCATTTTGTGTTTTGCTATTTTGCAAACGGGAAAGAAACAAAAGTCTTTCAAGTGTGACCAGTTTCAGACAGTAATGACTTAGAGTAAGGTTTTGTCGTGTAATGTGCATCTGATTTTAAATTTTTACTAATCCACACCTTTCATACAACAGACAGTATTAGTGCTAATTATTGTAATGTTATGAGAACTATGTATTGTATATATTTATGAAGTAATGACTATCACTTTTAGTGTGAAACATTTTTCCATAGACTTATGTTAGAAGAAAAAGTAAGTGTCCTAAAGCAGGATATTTTGTCTGATTTTTTCATGTATTGTGGTGGAGGAGAACTACCTCCAAGGGAACTGATAGCAGTGCATTCCTTACCATCTGCCACTTGGAGCTGTTGAAGGTGTGGACAACTTGCTGAGAATGTTTGGAAAAGCTCATTAAAAGTGTGAAAGTGCTTGTGAAAAATACTAAACTTTGAGCAAGTGAAAATTTTTGTCTAAACATGAACTGCAATATGCAGTGTAATTTAGCTTCTTTGCTACCCATGAGGATTAATTTTTTGTTCAGCAAGACAGGACTTGTATAAAATGATGTGTATCTTTAAATATAATCTTCACTTACCCAAAAAGGACATCACTTATGATGTAGATGCACAAATTTTGCTGAAAGTATAACTTGTGGATCTTTTGTGACATTGTACAATGCACTGTATGTAAATAATTTGTGTGGGGAAGTTCGGGTTAGTTACACCAAACAACCCCCATTTAGCAGTAGTTCATTTATTCACCCCAAACACAAGCAAGGCTCACAAAGAACAGGACATGGCAGAAGAGGCCAAAGATAATCTTAGCTTAGTTCAAAGATGGATGCATTGATGTTGGTGTCGATTTTACTGGCGCCACATAGCCCCTTCCACAATACAGAGTACTCCTGAGAGGCCGGGGGGGGGGTTGACTATGGTGTCGGCAGGAGTGGTCTGCAGGAGCCAGACCATTGTCAGGTCGGCAGTGTCATCAGGGAGCTGTGTGGGTAGATGTCATGAAGGAAGGTTCGGCCACCAGACCTGGAAGTTGATGAAGCAAGCCGGGCGTCGTACTAGGCATGCTGGTCGTGCGGCGACAGGTAGGCCGGCGGTTTGCAGGTGGAACAGAGCGACAACGACGATGTCTCCGTTGGGTGTGGCAAACACACGAAGCATGTCCAGGTCAATGTCGGGCGGGAGGAAAACACATTTCACCAGGTGGCAGTGAATGGCGGAGGTTGTGTCATGGGCCCTGGATGAAGAGAAACACATGACAAACAGTGTATAATCATGCAGTATTATTGAGATGTCATGGATTATGTCCGGGGGAACAGGCACAAACACCTCGAGCGAGCGCACATTCAAGATGGGGGGGGAGAAACCTCGACAGGGAAACCTCGACAGGGCGAGGCAGGCGACGGTGGAGAGGTCGAAGAGACCGGAGAAGGGCCCAGTGTTGAGGGCGTGATCGTAGGTAAGCTTGACGTGGGGAGCATGTGGTCACTCAATGGAGCACGTGAGACTGGCGTAGAGGGCGAGGTCGGAGGAGAGCTCGACAATTGGAGCTGGAAGTCACTCGACCGAGTGTGTAAGTCCGACGTGGAGGGAGTGGTCGGAGCATCGTGAACCACAACAGTGAGTGGCGTGGTCATGGCCTGAAGGGGGGTAGAAGAAGGCTCGACATGAGCAGGCTTAAGTCTGTTGAGAGAGACTCTAACAGCTGAATCTTTCATCTGGATGTCATAGGTGTTGGCTGAGCGCTGGAGAACTCGGTACGGGCCGGTATATGGAGGTTGGAGGGGAGCACGGTCAGTGTCATCTAGGAGCATGATGTACTCGCAATTGTCCAGAGATTTCGGGACGTGAACATTAGGGTGGGATTGGCTGGCAGGCGGAGGGATATGGAGGTTGATGAAGTGGTGTCTGACATGGTCCACGAAGGAAGGTAAGTCAGACTGAGGGAGAGAAGCAGAAGGGCTCACAAGTTCACCAGGGAGAACAATGTTCTGGCTGTATACGAACTTGGTTATTGTGCCTTTCAGGTCTTCCTTATAGATTGCACAAATGCCGAGTAGCACAACGGGAAGGGCCTCCATCCATAGAGAGTCGTGTAATCGAAGAGCCACCTTGAAAGTGCGGTGCCAGTGCTCAACTAGCCCATTACTTTGCGGGTGATATGCTGTGGTATGGATGTGCCAGATGCTGCAAATGTTACAAATCTCGTTGAACAGGGCCAACTCAAATTGTCTGCCCTGGTCAGTCGTGATGATAGCTGGACATCCGAAACGCGATACCCATGACTCAACAAAAGCTCGAGCAACAGTATCTGCCGTAATATTGGGGAGGGGGACAGCCTCTAGCGAGTGAGTTGTTCGGTCGATAGAGAAGAGAACATAACAAAAGCCATTAGAGGGGGTAGAGGACCAACAATGTCATTATGAATATGCTGGAAATGCCCAGGAGGGATCGAAAAGGCGCCGAAGGGGGGTGAAGTGTGCTTGTGTACTTTGCAGCATTGGTACGCGATGCAGGAGCATGCCCATTGCTGGCAGTTCTTGTTGACATTTCTCCACACAAAGCACTCCGCTACGAGGCGGGCTGACGCACAAACACCAGGGTGGGCTAAATTACGCAATGCGTTGAAGACAGCTCAATGGAGCGTGGTTGGGATGAGGGGGCGTAAAATGCCCGTACTGTCGTCACACCAGATCTCACCAGAAACGTCAGGGAAGGTGGTGCGGACGAAGTGTAGTGAAGAGGTAGAGTCTGGAATCAGGTTTTGTGTTTCCTCGTCGGCGGGTTGGAGGTTATGCAGTTCAGAGAGGTCTAACAGCAAATTGATGGCATTGACTCGTGAAAGGAAATCAGCAACTATATTGTCAGCACCATTTATGTGTCTGACATCAGTGGTGAACTGGGATATGAAGTCCATGTATCTGAAGCGGCGACGAGGCGGGTCAGCTGGCGGGTTTGCAATGGCCGCAGCCAGGGGTTTGTGGTCCGTTAAAGCATACAAAGGGCGTCCCTCAATGTCAGTTTTAAAATGCTTGATCGCTTCGTAGACCGCGAGCAACTGCCTGTCAAACGCAGAATATTTCCGTTGTGCATTGGTGAGCTTGCGTGAGAAGAACTGCAGAGGTGAAGTTTGGCCGTCGATTGTCTGGCTAAGGACAGCGCCCATGGCAGTATCGCTCGCGTCTGTGGTGATGAAAAGCTGCACATTGGGGTGAGGATGCGCGATGGTGCAGGCCTCGGCAAGGACATTTTTAAGGGCAGTGAAAGAGACAGTCATAGCAGGGGTCCATGGAAGGGGTCGGGATCCAGAAATGTTGGTGCCTGCCAAGGAATCCGTTAGTGGAGCCTGAAACTCCGCAGCCCAAGGTAGATGTCGGAAATAATAATTAACCATCCCCAGAAAGCGCCAGAGCTCTTTGAATGATGAAGGTCTGGGTAGGTGTAGTATTGTTTGTACTTTCTCAGGGGGTGGTGAAATGCTGTCGGCAGTGACCCTGAAAAACAATAAAAGTGACAGCAGGTTGATGTAGCTGCGATTTGTCCTGGTTGGTCTCGATGCCTGCTGCCATGAGAGTGTTCATAATAGTTTGCACATGTCGAATGTTGTCCTCGACGGAGGAGCTGAACACAAGAATGTCATCAAGATATGCAAAGCAGAATTTTAGGTCGAATAGCACTTTGTTGATGAAGTGTTGCCAGGTCTGGGTTGCGTATTTCAGACTGAAGGGCATGAATCGAAACTGAAATAACCCGATCGGAGTGGTGATTGTTGTCTTCTCGATGTCTTGAGGTGCCATGGGGATCTGGTGGCAGGCCCGTTTGCAATCAATGACAGAGAACGTGGTCACACCTGCGAGGGAACTGGTAAAGTCGGCAATGTTGGGTATGGGGTAGGTGTACATAATTGTTCATGTGTTTAGTCAACGGTAGTCTCCGCACATGCGCCAGGACCCATCTTTATAGGGTGTCATATAAATGGGTGTAGACCAGCTCCTGGCAGAGGGTTCAATGACACCGGAGCTTTGTAGTTCAGAAATCTGATTTTTATGGTCGGAGAGGTGCTCGGGACAAAATGGATGTGGTTTACTGGAGATCGTGGGAACTGGTGTGAGGCAAAGCTTGTGAACCGTGCCATTGGTGAAGATGGAAATGTTGCCGGCGGCGCAGCAGGTGGTTTGTTTACAATGTGTGGCGGGCGGGGCAGGTGAGGCGTGGTCATGGTATTTGGAGTCACTTGGCATATCCGACAAGAGCCGAGGCGGCAAAGTGTCCCAGGAGTCAGTGCGACAAGATGGCCGCCAGCCTGAAGTAGTGGCACTGTGGTCAGGTGAGCTTGGTAGAGCTCGTGAGCCGTTAGTGAGTCCATTGTCCGAGGGTGCGGCCTGTGGCGCGCAGGAGCTGAAGTTGCGTAGTTTGAGGAGCTGTCTATGAGGGGTAGGGAAGGAGCCATTTGTGTCCGGTCGAGTGTCAAATGCTGCCATGTTAGGAGGGTGTGGCCCTGCGGAGCTGTCAGTACATGTTATGGCAGTCTCGATAGCACAGTTGCGAGGGGTAGCGGGAGGTAAACACACGGAGGTTCGATTGTTGGGACTGCAAGCAGATTCGGCGCACTTACTGACATCGCTTTGTCCTTGCTGTAGTGTCTGCAATTCCTTTGCTGCATCAGAGAGCTGGAGCTGAGTTTCGTGGAGCCAGAGGGAGAGCTCGAAGTTTTCCTTGCATAGGCAAACGATGTTTTCAACCTCGATAAGGCCCTTGTGCATTGTTTCTAGTAATGTCATCGACAGAGACGAGCATGTACGGATGAGATGATTCCGGACCAATGTGTCACGGGGGGGATTTGGTCAATGGAGCACAGGGGAAGTGAGTCTTGGACAGGTGATGAAACACGGTGTTTTGCACTAGGTCCAGTGAAAGTTTGTGGTGTCACAAGAAGTCAATGCCTAGTATAGGTTCGTCAATTTCGCACACTAAAAAAGTCCACTCGAGTTTGCAGTTTGCAGAGAGTGACACGACGTGGGAAGTTGAAACCGAGCATTGTAGTTTAGTTGAATTCACGGCCTGCAGTGAAGTATGATGAGAGCGGATGTTTGACGACGCTAAGGACGTAGGCAGCAGCAAAACATCAGTGCCTCTGTCCACCAGGAAAAGGTATTCCAACGAAATGTCTTTAATGTAAAGTCATCCGCAACTATCCGGTCGTTCCTGGACAGAATGGAGCACTGGAGGGTACCTGTCATGTTGTGTGCAGGAGGCGGCACCCGGACCTACCTGCGATTGGCCTTTGGGAAGTAGCAGGGTGGTCTGCAGTTCCACGCTCCCTCGCCAAACCATGTGTGGAAGTAACAGCATGGGTAGTGCGGTTGCATTTCCTGCGGAACGTTCGTTGCCAGTGGCAGTGGCCAAGGTTCGGTGGCCGTAGCAGGCTCGGTTGCAGAAAGGGGCGTGACCACGGGAAGAGCCGGTGACGTTCCAGTAGCTTGTTTACTGCTTCCCGGAGTGAGAGGAATGGTCAGCACAGTGCGGCCCCAGCTGCGTCCAGATGCCAGACGATGAGCCTGAACCTGAGACTTGTCAGGAAGGCAGTGGCTGACGAAACAGAGCAGTGATGCATCGTGTAGCCTGTCAGCAATTGTCATTCTTTGCGCAACAGGTTCGGGAGACCTCTAAGCCAGAGCAAAGTGGATGTGAGGAGATAGTTTATCTGACCAGATGGCGAGGAGAGCTGTGTCAGAGAGTAGACCAGGGCAAGTAGCCGTCTCCAGAGCTGGGAAGGTTTGTCGTTGCCTAGTTGCTTGACGTGGAGCACTTGCCGTATTGCTGCCTCAGTTGAGCGTGAAAACCGACACAGAACTGTCTTTTTGGCTAGAGTGTACCAGGTAGATGAGTCCGGGGCGTTGACCAGGTCAGAAATCAAGTCCTACTGGTCGTTCAGGTGGGTGATGAGGCACAGAAACCTGGCTGACTCGTCAAGTTTGTAATGGTCGAACACTTCATCTGCAATTTTGAACCAGGTTGTAGCTCTGTTGGAATTAAACGGCGGCAGCGTCAGTAAGCATTGTAGAATGTTTGGAAGAACAGCTTGAGTTAGGAGGTGAACTACTCATGCATCAAATAAACATTGCATTTGTCCCAGGTTTTTTTATTATAAACTAGCTACACACCCTCACTTCAAACAGAAGTTAAAGAAGGACCTTTGCCAACCATGCCTCAACTCGTAAAAAATGGAACCATTATAGAACCACTTTGTCCAAAAGTTCTTTTTTCACAGCCAAGAAGTCAAATATAAATGAAACCAATCAAAATAAACAAAGCAATTTGAGTCAGTTTTTAATACATAAAGCAAAATCTGTAAATACATATGTCCTAACCAAGTAAATTCAATATTAGCCTCTTCCCACAAAGATAGGCATGCAGCACTTAATTCTGTCACTGACACATAATTCCAAAAATACTTCTATCACCGAAGTAAAAAATTAACAGTGACATCTGTTGGTTTTTTGGTGTACTGCAAAACTAAAAGTGCCTGCTATTGGTTATTTGGTATACTATGCTATCACTAAAATATACATCTGACCACTACATTCAGCAGACTCTTAAAACTTTAATTTACATTATCCTTTCTTGCCATCATCACATTTTGCTAAAATAAAGCCCATATGTTGCCCCACACTCACGTTACATGTGGAAACCCCATGCAAATTGGTATAGCAATTTTGGAGATTAATGTGTTCAAACAGGCAAACAGAAAGACATGAAATTTTTGATAAAAATTTAAATCGTGATAACTTTTTCCCCTGATCCATTTTTTATTAGATAAAACCTATACATTTCCCCAAGCTATACTCAAGTTACCTGTGAAAATCACTTGAATATTCACCTAGTTGTTTTTGAGATTAGCATGTTCAAACAGATGAACAGGCATGCATGACAGTTTTACAGTTTGGTATAGATCTTACAAGTATTTTCATAGCTATTAAAAATTCACAATCACAGATTTTCAGAACAATATATACTGTGTTAGGAATCTGTATTGGGCTAGGTGAAATCATTTTATACTTTATACTCTGATTTAAAAACATACATTAAAAACTTAATTTTATTTAAATAACTATGTTCTGCTTTTTAGTTTTGTGTAACTGAAATTTCTAAATGGAAAGACATGTGTTAAACTTCAGGTTTGTTTCAATGTCTTTTCACATGATCATATCTGAAATAGAATAGTATTATACCTACCTAATAACAATACAAATGTCTATTTCATTGTTATTTTCGTAAAAAATACACAAACAAAATTAATTTTATATTTTTTTATAGGATTTTTATTTCAATACTACATCTAAATCGATACTCTGCAAATCACATTTAAGTGCCTGGCAGAGGGTTCATCGAACCACCTTCACAATTCTCTATTATTTCAATCTCGTATAGCATGCGGGAAGAATAAACACCTATATCTTTCCATACGAGCTCTAATTTCCCTTATTTTGTCTTGGTGATTGTTCCTCCCCATGTAAGTCAATGTCAACAAAATATTTTCGCATTCGGAGGAGAAAGTTGATGACTGGAATTTCGTGAGAAGATTCCGTCGCAACGAAAAACAACTTTCTTTTAATGATGTCCATCCCAAATCCTGTATCATTTCTGTGACACTCTCTCCCATATTTCGTGCTAATAAAAAACGTGCTGCCTTTCTTTGAACTTTTTCGATGTACTCAGTCAGTCCTACCTGGTAAGGATCCCACACCTTGCAACAGTATTCTAAAAGAGGACGGACAAGCGTAGTGTAGGCAGTCTCCTCAGGAGCTCTGTTACATTTGCTAAGTATCCTGCCAATAAAATGCAGTCTTTGGTTAGCCTTCCCCACAACATTTTCTATGTGTTCCTTCCAATTTAAACTGTTCGTAATTGTAATACCCAGGTATTTAGTTGAATTTATGGCTTTTAGATTAGACTGATTTATTGTGTAACTGAAGTTTAACGTGTTCCTTTTAGCACTCATGTGGATAACCTCACACTTTTTGTTATTTAAGGTCAAGTGCCACTTTTCACACCATTCCGATATTTCTTCTAAATCATTCTGCAGTTTGTTTTGATCTTCTGATGAATTTATTAGTTAATAAATGACAGCGTCATCTGCAAACAACTGAAGACGGCTGTTCAGATTGTCTGCCAAATCGTTTATATAGATAAGGAACAGCAAAGGGCCTATGACACTACCTTGGGGAACGCCAGAAATCACTTCCATTTTACTGGATGACTTTCCATCAATTACAATGAACTGTGACCTCTCTGACAGGAAATCACAGATCCAGTCACATAGCTGAGATGATATTCCATAAGCATGCAATTTCACTACAAGCCGCTTGTGTGGCACAGTGTCAAAAGCCTTCCAGAAATCCAGAATCAATATGAAATCCCTTGTCAGTAGCACTGAGCACTTCATGTGAATAAAGAGCTAGTTGTGTTTCACAAGAACAATGTTTTCTAAACCCATGTTGACTGTGTGTCAATAGACCATTTTCTTCAAGGTAATTCATTATGTTCTAAAATCCTGCTGCATATCGACGTTAATGATATGGGCCTGTAATTTAGTGGATTACTCCTACTTCCTTTCTTGAATATTGGTGTGACCTGTGCAACTGTCCAGTCTTTGGGTACGGATCTTTCGTCAAGTGAACGGTTGTATTTGATTGTTAAGTATGGAGCTAATGCATCAGCATACTCTGAAAGGAACCTAAGTGGTATACAGTCTGGACCAGAAGACTTGCTTTTATTAAGTGATTTCAGTTGCTTCACTACTTCGAGGATATTTACTTCTACGTTACTCATGTTGGCAGCTGTTCTCGATTCGAATTCTGGAATATTTACTTCGTCTTCTTTTGTGAAGGTATTTTGGAAGGCTGTGTTTAGTAACTCTGCTTTGGCGGCAGCCCTGTCTTTGATGGTATCTCCATTGCTATCATCCAGAGAAGGCATTGTTTGTTTCTTGCCACTAACATACTTCACATATGACCAGAATCGCTTTGGATTTTCTGCCAGGTTACTAGACAAAGTTTCATTGTGAAAACAGTTATAAGCAGCTTGCATTGAAGTCTGTGCTAAATTTCAAGCTTCTGTAAAAGATCGCCAATCTTGGGGATTTTGTGTCTGTTTAAATTTGGCATGTTTGTTTCATTGTTTCTGCAACAGTGTTCTAACCCGTTATGTGTACCAGGGAGGATCAGCTCCCTCATTTGTTAATTTATTTGGCATAAATCTCTCCATTGCTGCTGATACTATTTCTTTGAATTCAAGCCACATCTGGTCTACACTTACATTATTAATTTGGAATGAGTGGAGATTGTCTCTCAAGAAGGCGTCAAGTGAATTTTATCTGCTTTTTTGAATAGGTATATTTTTTGCTTATTTACTAGCTTTATGCTCCCAGCTTCATCCTTGTAAATGTATCTCACATATATCACAAGTGTCTCCTCCTCCCCCCCCCTCTCTCTCTCTGTCCATGTCCCCCTTCTCCTCTTTATCCATCACCTTCTCCATCACTCTCTGTCCATTGCTTTGTCCCCCCACTCTCTGTCTGTCACCTCCTCTTCCTCCTCCCTCTGACCATTTCCCCCTCCCCTTCTTTCTGTCTGTCTCCTTCTCCCCCACTCTCTGTCCAAATCATCCTCTCCCACTCTCTGTCCATCTCCTCCTCTGCCCTCTCTGTTCATTTCCTCCTCCTCCTCCTCCCTCTCTCTGTCCATTTACTGCTCCTATTTTCTCTGTCCATCCCATCATCCCCCCTCTCACTATCCATCTCCTTCTCCCCCTTTCTGTGCTCGGTTGTGCCTGTTTGCATTTGTAACTCCTGAAAAACATTGCACAACATGCTGGTTATGTAGGGCAGCATGCATGACCATCATTTTTCACCCCCCACCCTCACCTCTGTTGAGCAGACCGCCAAGAAACTAAGTTAGTATTGCATTGTCATCCAGTTCTGAGCTATGTTTAAAATTTAGAGTTTCTAGCTTATTGAGAAGTTAGTTTAAAATCAATTAAAACACTTTTCGTGAACAGATAAACAGGAAATATTTTCAATTTCTTGCCTGATTTCTGCTGGAAACTATAACAAGCTTTTGCACCAGAGTATAAGACTCCTTCCTTAACCCTGGAAAGGGATGCATAGTCTACACAAAAATTATTTTTACTTTTAGTATTGTGGTTGTGAACTGAAGAGTATTTGTATCAGCACCTGTGGTTGTGAACTGAAGAGTATTTGTATTAGCACCTGACTGAAGGTCTTTCTAGGTTCCTTAAGAAGCTTTTGTAATATGTACTCATTTTGTACTTTTGTATAATAAGTACTTCTCTTGCCTTCGCTGTATTGTCCCAGATGATTGTACTATAATTTAATTGCAAACAGCTCAATGGCCAGGTGTAAGTCCTTCAATTTGGAGCTACTTCAGTCACCCTTCCAGCACACCATAATTTAATGTTTCTCACTCTGGATTTAATTTTATTCTTGCTGTATCATTTACTAACATGACCCTCAGTCTTCTGTTGTTGAGATAAGAATTAATCCATGCAAAGAGCTTTCACAGAAATCAAACTAAGCTGTTGTTAAAAAGTTATTCTTAGAAAGATGGAACAGTATTCTGTTGTAAGCTAGCATTATAAAAATTTGAGCACAGTATTTTAGTACTTTTATTGAAATATCATCATATCCAGAAGAGTTACTTCTTTTTAGTGACCTATGATTTTGGTGTCCTTTTTAACATATTAGCTGGTAAAACTCATGTCGGAGGTGGTGTTTACAATGCTACTCTAAGAAAATCTAATGGATCTTCATCTAATGAACCATTGTGTCCCTGTTTTTCTCAGTTACTGTCAAGAGGGATTTTTTAAATGTTTTTTTTATTTGGATTTCATGTCATTTATTTAGCTGTTATTGTTATCTGGAAGTTAAACATTATTTGCTGCAGCAAATTTATTTGTTTCATGCCTAATAATGTTCCAAATTATCCTTGTGCATTTTCAACTTCTCACCAAGTAATGAATAACCTATTAAATTTTGACCATGCAGTTGCGCAAATACTACTTCTTCAACTGATATTTCAGCTGCATATTGTCCTGTCATTCTCAGAGTGAGCTGCAAGATTTACAACTCAGTCTGAGGATGGCCAGAAGATATGTGGCTAAATATCAGGTGAAGAAGCAGTATTTGTGCTGCCATGTGCCCAAAATTTAATGCAAATCATCCTTGCTTTGTCGTTGGAATTTTGAATTTTTGTGAAAAATATGTAATTTTTGTCTTTTTGATGACACACTGAAGAATTTCAGAGCTAGTTCTCCCACAGCAAACCTATCATACGATATTCCAGCCCCATCTTGAAGTAATATATACTACTTTTGAAACTTTTGTTTTACTGATAGAGAGGGGGACAGGCTTTGTGTTGCTCTGCACAATAGGTACATAAACAGCCATGGAGATAGGAGCAGTACACAGAGAATATTTCAACTACTCATGCAGTAATGGCTATGTGTGTTTCGTACTGAACATCAGCATGAAAGTACAAGTGATGTGCTGAAGTGGTGAGTACTTAAATGATCAATGAAAATGACTTATCCACATGTTAATGTTCAATACTGGTATTTATTGTTGTAAATTATGTATCAGTTTTAAAAAGAATACTCGGCAACATTGTTAACTACATTCCTCACATGACCCCATATTACAGCAAGGACTAACAGGTAGCTCCTGTGATAAACCCAGCACTGCCTCATTGGATCAGGAAAAGTTTCACAAATGGTAGTAGACTGCATGTATATCTTTTTATTAACTTAATTAAAAACAAAGATGATGTGACTTACCAAATGAAAGTGCTGGCAGGTCGACAGACACACAAACAAACACAAACATACACACAAAATTCAAGCTTTCGCAACAAACTGTTGCCTCATCAGGAAAGAGGGAAGGAGTGGGAAAGACGAAAGGATGTGGGTTTTAAGGGAGAGGGTAAGGAGTCATTCCAATCCCGGGAGCGGAAAGACTTACCTTAGGGGGTAAAAAGGACGGGTATACACTCGCACACACACACATGTCCATCCACACATATACAGACACAAGCAGACATATTTAAATACTTAATTATAAAAAGGATAACTGCTACTCACCATATGGCAGAGATGCTAAGCTGCAGATAGGCACAACAAAAAGACTGTCACAAAACAAGCTTTCAACTAACAACACCATTGTCAGTGTGTGTGCGTGTGGGTGTGTGTGTGTGATCTATTTTTGACAAAGGCATTGTTTGCCAAGAGCTTATTTTGTGACAGTCTTTTTGTTGTACTTATCTGTGACTCAGCATCTCCATTATACGGTGATTAGCAACTATCCTTTTCATAATTTTGTTCTAATCCATCCTGGATTTTTTATTAACTTAATTATAACTGCAATAACCCAAATTCAATCACATTAACACATATAGTCAATATTAGTTCTAATGCTTGTTGTTAACTACACTCCTGGAAATGGAAAAAAGAACACATTGACACCGGTGTGTCAGACCCACCATACTTGCTCCGGACACTGTGAGAGGGCTGTATAAGCAATGATCACACGCACGGCACAGCGGACACACCAGGAACCGCGGGGGGGCCGTCAAATGGCGCTAGCCGCGCAGCATTTGTGCACCGCCGCCATCAGTGTCAGCCAGTTTGCCGTGGCATACGGAACTCCATCGCAGTCTTTAACACTGGTAGCATGCCGCGACAGCGTGGACGTGAACCGTATGTGCAGTTGACGGACTTTGAGCGAGGGCGTATAGTGGGCATGCGGGAGGCCGGGTGGACGTACCTCCGAATTGCTCAACATGTGAGGCGTGAGGTCTCCACAGTACATCGATGTTGTCGCCAGTGGTCGGCGGAAGGTGCACGTGCCCATCGACATGGGACCGGACCGCAGCGACACACGGATGCACGCCAAGACCGTAGGATCCTACGCAGTGCCGTAGGGGACCACACCGCCACTTCCCAGCAAATTAGGGACACTGTTGCTCCTGGGGTATCGGCGAGGACCATTCGCAACCGTCTCCATGAAGCTGGGCTACGGTCCCGCACACCGTTAGGCCGTCTTCCGCTCACACCCCAACATCGTGCAGCCCGCCTCCAGTGGTGTCGCGACAGGCGTGAATGGAGGGACGAATGGAGACGTGTCGTCTTCAGCGATGAGAGTCGCTTCTGCCTTGGTGCCAATGATGGTCGTATGCGTGTTTGGCGCCGTGCAGGTGAGTGCCACAATCAGGACTGCATACGACCGAGGCACACAGGGCCAACACCCGGCACATGGTGTGGGGAGCGATCTCCTACACTGGCCGTACACCACTGGTGATCGTCGAGGGGACACTGAATAGTGCACGGTACATCCAAACCGTCATCGAACCCATCGTTCTACCATTCGTAGACCGGCAAGGGAACTTGCTGTTCCAACAGGACAATGCACGTCTGCATGTATCCCGTGCCACCCAACGTGCTCTAGAAGGTGTAAGTCAACTACCCTGGCCAGCAAGATCTCCGGATCTGTCCCCCATTGAGCGTGTTTGGGACTGGATGAAGCGTCGTCTCACGCGGTCTGCACGTCCAGCACGAACGCTGGTCCAACTGAGGCGCCAGGTGGAAATGGCATGGGAAGCCGTTCCACAGGACTACATCCAGCATCTCTACGATCGTCTCCATGGGAGAATAGCAGCCTGCATTGCTGCGAAAGGTGGATATACACTGTACTAGTGCCGACATTGCGCATGCTCTGTTGCCTGTGTCTATGTGCCTGTGGTTCTGTCAGTGTGATCATGTGATGTATCTGACCCCAGGAATGTGTCAATGAAGTTTCCCCTACCTGGGACAATGAATTCACGGTGTTCTTATTTCAATTTCCAGGAGTGTATTATACAGAATGTACATATTTAATTCTATATGCTTTGAATAGATGCATTTAGGAATTTTAACTCTGTTCATTAGAAATGACCTGACTAGGTTATAAACTCTACCTGGATTTTCTGTGTGTCACTGAGTCACAATTTTAGCCTAGTGGCCAAGGATATTACGTTCCTGGAAGACAGTAATAGTTACATCATGAGCAAATGACAAAATGTAGTATCCTATCTGTTGATTATAGCTGTTCTGATCCAAGATACAATGTTATCTCAACCAAGGAACCAATTTTTGAATAATTTGAATTTTCATAGAAGATCACAAAACTTTTCCCCCTCCTTGCCATTACTTATCCCAGAAGGCTTCCTGAGATTTGCATAACTCAGATACAGGGTGAAGTTTTCTCTGTGTGCACACATAAAATACTTCCAGTCTTCCAGGCTCTGCTACTGCTTCACTTCATCCATTGTAATCAGACAACCTGATTGTCAGAGTTGAGGAAGGATCTTTTGGGCCAAACTCTGTTTAAAATACTCAAGTTATACAGTTTCCTCTGGGTACTCAATGAGAAAAAGCAGATACAGTAGCTATAACCTTTTAGCAAAGTAATTTTTAGCTACAAATTATTACACATTTCAGCAGGTACAGTTTGTCATCATCATCTTCTGGCCACAAATTTGACTGAAATTCCTTGTAAAGCAGAATGTTCGCCAGTGCCAGTAAACTGAAAAGTTAATATGCAGTGATCCCTTTGTGAAATTTGCCATGTACTAGACAGGATGATCTTTTTCCCATTTTAAAGTACTCAACCTTTTCCACCACTCATATAACAAATATATGACAGTCTTCGCTAAACACAATAAATGAGACTGGCTTGCTTCTTAGTAGATATTCATGAGAAATAGTCTACATTCACTAAGAAGTCATCTCCCACTCAACCTCATTCCATTTTACACACAGGTATTTTGAGTGGCTCTTAACTTCAACATGCCAGTCAATTTCATTATTTTCTTTTTGGTCTGAAGATGTTAATTAATAGTATTGCTTAAAATGCAAATGTAACAGTAGAATATATTACAAACTTTAGTTGGTTGGATAAAAAATTTACTCACGAAGTGGCAGCAGAACACAGACACCTTCTTCAGGCAGAAGGGTTGACAGAGAAGGAACAGGGGTGGAGGAAAAGGACTGGGGAGGTCTAGGACAAGGGGTAGATATTGGAAAAGTCATCAAGAACCATGGGTCAGGGGAGACTTACTTAACGGGATGAGAATAAAAGTCTGGTAAGTCTCCCCTGACCCACAGTTCTTGATGACTTTTCCAAAATCTACCCCTTGTCCTGCACCTCCCCAGTTCTTTTCCTTCACCCCTCTTCCTTCTCCTTCAACCCTTCTGCCTGAAGGAGTCACTGGCTCCAAAAGATTGCCTAATTATAATCTTCTATTATGTGTGTGTTCTGCTGCTACTTCGTGATTAGATTTTTTATGTATGCAATTACATTATATTGTCAAAAACTGATATGCTTACATGTATTTTATTGTAACTCAAGTATAGCCGCTGTAATTGCTTTAGTTGCTTTAGAAATCCTAAGTTACTTATTCTGTTTCTTTCAAGATGAAGTTCATTTAGATTGGAAAATGCAGCCACTTGTTCACGAGCCACACTTGTTATTCTGTTCCAGTCAAGTACTAAAGCAATTAAATCTGATAATCCTTCCAAACCTGTTACAAAGGAAACAATTGTTAAAAAGTTAACAAACCACTTGAGAAAAAAGATTAACTGATTCTAATGTGAGTAATAAAACCAATAATAATTTCTGAAAAAAAAAAATAATGAGCTTATAAGCCCTTTCTGCTGCATGAACAGTCAGAGTGATTCATTTTGACTGTGGTTTGTAAAATACAAATTTATCTTATAGTACACAGGGAAATTCTAATATTCAGTACATATTATGCATAAAAATGGAGAAAATTCTCTGGAATGTGGAAAGAGATCAAAAGCATACATTTTATGTAGATACTATATAAGTTAATGACATATAATTATAGCTGGAGGTGATCTGGGATATCATTGAGAGACCTTATTAAAATATAAGATGCCACATGTAATCTTTAAAGGCTTAGTCATTACCAGTATTTCATACTTCTCAGAACAAAATAATATGAAGCATAATTATAATACTGCAATCAATAACAATGGATACAAAGATTTCAAGAGTTTGAAATAAGCACAAAAAAGACTTAGGCTTATAAGTAGAAATATGTTCAACAACCTGCAGAGCATATTCCATGTCTTGTGAGTTATTCAGCGGTACCAATGAATGAGTTAAGGATGTTTCTGTGCAACTCCTATTCTATTGGAAAATATCTTCAGAGAAATTTTTAAAACTAGTTTATATGGTTATTGTTCATAATATTGTGGACTTTAAAAAGAAATATGGGAGGCAATACATAACAAAAGAAGGATGTTAAAAAAGGAAGCGTGCTTGTTGCATGCAATGCATGCCCCCCCCCCCCCTCCCCGCCCCGGTCAACATCATAAAGCAGCTCTTGGATTCATTCAATTGAGATTCAATTGAGACATCCTCAACTATTCCACTCGCAACTCTGATATGGTATTTTTACCTTACTGTAGTTGTTTATGCATGGGAAAAGGTCTTATGCTAAAACTGAGTTTCAGAGTGCCATCAAACAATGGGCCAATCACGCAAAATAGTAATTTTTTTATAAATATGTCACCTTTTAAATTTTTAAACAGTCAAGTAATCTCAGTTTCTGGAAATTCCTTGTTTCTTATTGGACCTGTAGGGCATTTCCGTATCCTCCAAAACGCACCTGTACATTCCATACGTACTTCACTTATTGGACCTGTAGGGCATTTCCGTATCCTCCAAAATGCACCTGTACATTCCATACATACTTCACTTATCCTAACAGGTGATTCTTGTGCACATTGGAGGAGGGAGATCCTACACTTCTCTATCCAGTAGTGAAGGTCAAGGAAATCAGTATGTAAGATCGTGACAGAGTCGTCTGAGCTTCTGATCTGAACCTTTCACTTGGCTTCAAATCGGAGGGCCACAAATGGTTCCTGGAACACTCACAAGAATATTAAGTACTGCATGGAAGTGGAGGAAAATGGTTGTCTGCCTTTCCTAGAGTTTCTTTAATTGTGTCAGAAGCGTCAGATACTTTACATAACAATAAACAAAGATGATACTTTTAAAGATAACATTTGTTCAACTAAAGATGTAATATTACAGGGCTCAGAAATTTTAGACTACAAGCTACTACATTTGGGGTAGCAGTCATGAGCTCTTCAACAGTGCAAGTGCTTGGGCATATCTCACACTGCATATGGGGGAAGTGGTCTGCTCTTTTCCACACCTATTCATGTTGCTTTTGGTTTTTACAACTCTGGAACATAATTTGTTCAATGATCTACATATGTCATATTCCTCTGTAGACTCTTCCCCCCCCCCCCCCCCCCCTACTGCCCCCCAACCTGGGGAGCAGGTGTTGTATGGATATTGCACATTGGTATGGTGCAAACCAAGGTGGAAAGTGATGTGATTGACCACAGTGGGAGATGGAGAGGGCCAGCCTTGGTCCTTCCACTGTTCACAACAGTGTTGAATCATCTGTGGTTGGTTGCAATGCCTAGCTGATGTCAGCTAGCTGCTCAGAGTGGTAGCCAATGGAGTGATTTTGAGTTCACTTGGCAAAGAGAGTCATGAGGACAATGCTGTGTAATGTACTGCCACTTAGACAGAATGTCCTAACAAGGCTTGTAGTGATTGTTGTGCTCATGGTGCCTGTGGCTGTGGCATTGCTTCTACACAGAGGCTGTTTGCGACTAGTTTAAGCATGACGGTATATGGCAGGGAGTATCAGACGTCAACTAATAGCATCTCCGGTTCGGCACATCACGATGTGTTCATGTGAGGGATATCTGGATTTTTGCTGTAGTGAAGTGTATAAAATCTGTTAAATCTGAGCTCAAGAGGTTAATCAGTAAGCCAAAAATTGATTATTTTAGGACACTCCTCAGAGACATTCACTGGACTGATGTTTACAGTGCTCATGGCATGAATGAAAAATATAACATTTTTGCTAATAAAGTGCTTACCTTATTCGAACACTGCTTTCCCCCAAAACTTACCATGGTTAGAGCAAAGTCTACAAAGAAGCCATGGATTACTCAAGGAATAGGGGTATCTTGTAAAACAAAAAGAAAACTGTATCTGTCAATCCAAAACATTTCCAATGTTGATGCTATAGCACATTATAAGAAATACTGCAAAATATTAAAGACTGTAATACGGATGTCAAAGCAAATATATTACAAGGAAAAGATAGTCATATCAGATAACAAAATAAAGACAATATGGGATATAGTGAAGGAGGAGATCGGTAGAACCAGACATGAAGAGGAACAAATAGCATTAAGAGTAAATGATACATTGGTGACAGATGTGTATAGTGTTGCAGAACTTTTTAACAAACATTTTATAACTGTTACTGAAAAGATGGGGTTGTCAGGTTCGGTAGATGCTGCTATGGATTACCTTAGACCAGACATTTCAAGTAACTTCCATAATATGAATTTGACCCTCACTACCCCAACAGAAATAATGTCCATCATAAAATCTTTAAAATCAAAAACATCTAGTGGGTATGATGAAATATCAACAAAGTTAATTAAAGAATGTGATTCTGAGCTAAGTAACATATTAAGCTATCTGTGTAACCAGTCGTTTATCAGTGGAATATTTCCTGAATGGCTGAAATATGCTGAAGTTAAGCCACTGTTTAAGAAGGGAGATAAAGAAATAGCATCAAATTTCCGTCCAATTTCACTGTTGCCAGCATTCTCAAAAATTTTCGAAAAAGTAATGTACAGTCTTCTTTATAACCATCTTATCTCAAATAACATACTGTCAAAGTCACAGTTTGGATTTCTAAAAGGTTTTGATATTGAGAAGGCTATCTACACTTACAGTGAAAATGTGCTTAATTCATTAGACAAAAAATTGCAGGCAACTGGTATATTTTGTGATCTGTCAAACGCATTTGACTGTGTAAATCACAATATCCTTTTAAGTAAACGAGAATATTATAGTGTAACAGGAAATGCTGCAAAATGGTTCAAATCTTATATCTCTGGCAGGAAACAAAGGGTGTTATTAGGAAAGAGACATGTATCAAGCTATCAGGCATCATCCAACTGGGAACTAATTACATGTGGGGTCCTACAAGGTTCCATTTTGGGGCCCTTACTTTTTCTTGTGTATATCAATGACCTTTCATCAGTAACATTACCAGATGCCAAGTTTGTTTTGTTTGCCGATGATACAAACATTGCAATAAATAGCAAATCAAGTGTAGTCTTAGAAAGATCAGCCAATAAAATATTTGTGGACATTAATCACTGGTTCCTAGCCAATTCTTTGTCACTAAACTTTGAAAAAACAAACTACATGCAGTTCAGAACTTGTAAGGGGTGTCCCAAGAGTATATGTCTAACATACGATGACAAGAAGATAGAAGAAGTGGACAGTGTTAAATTCTTGGGATTACAGCTTGATAATAAATTCAACTGGGAGGAGCACACCACAGAACTGCTGAAGCATCTTAACAAATCTCTGTTTGCAATGCGAATTTTGTCAGACATAGGGGATATAAAAATGAAAAAGCTGGCATACTATGCTTACTTTCATTCCATAATGTCATATGGGATTATTTTTTGGGGTAATTCATTAAGCCAAGCTAAAGTTTTCCCGGCACAAAAACGTGCAGTAAGAGTTATATGTGGTGTGAACTCAAGAACATCCTGCAGAAGCCTGTTTAGGGAATCAGGGATACTAACTACTGCTTCCCAATATATTTATTCCTTAATGAAATTTGTCATTAAAAATATATCACTTTTTCAAACCAACAGCGCAATTCATGGAATCATTACTAGAAATAAGAATAATCTTCACAAGGATTTAAAGTCACTTAGTCTTGTACAAAAAGGTGTGCATTATTCAGGAACACACATTTTCAACAACTTGCCAGCAGCCATAAAAAGCTTAACAACCAATGAAATTCAGTTTAAGAGAAGCCTAAAGGATTTATTGGTGGCCAACTCCTTCTACTCCATTGATGAATTTCTTAGTAAAACCAACTGATTTGTATATAAGTACAACAAAACTTCTGCACAATTTCAGTGCAGTAATGTGTTCATTGAAAATTTGTGTGTGTGTGTGTGTGTGTGTGTGTGTGTGTGTGTGTGTGTGTGTGTGTTTGTAAGTATAATCTAACTTCTGCACCATTTCAGTGCAGTAATGTGTTCATTGTAAATAAGTATTACAGTAGTTGTATTACATGTTTATTACTTTATAAATAAATAAAAAACTTTTTTATTTTAAATTCAGTGCATTATTATTTGTAAAATGACTCTTAGTGTTCATTAAAAAATGACGATCATTCCACTTGGGACCTGTGGAATGGTACATTAGCTTATTTGTCTTAGTTGTAAATATTTGTCATGTATTGTTGTTTTTCTGACATGTTCCACATCCTGGAGGACCTCCTCACTACGGATCAATTGGAATGAAAGTAAATCTAATCTAATCTGAAGGTTGTTCACATCCGTCTCAGCAACAAGAGTCCTGTGGGTTTTAGTCTGTTAACAAAGACCATTATAGGGTTGCCGTTGATATCAATATTGAAAGTATAGCTGCCACACTTTAACACTTGGAATGGGTCAGTGTAGTGCGGCTGTAAGGTCAGCTGTAATGTGTCTTCATGGAGCATCACATATTTGATGAACTGCGAATGTGGGTTTTCACCCATTGCACTATTATGGGGAGATTGGATGGTACTGGTGTAGGCGTTGGTAAAATGATTGTTTATGGTAGTGTGAGCATCTTGAGGTAAAGGGTCTCTGTTACCGAAGCATATACTTCAACCTTGAAGGTCATACAGGTGCCGCGAAGCACCAACAGAATTGTCTAAGTCCATGCTCCACCAGGGCATTTGAATGCTGTCTTCAACACATGGTGCCACTGTCCCACCAGGTCATTGCTCTGTGCGTGGTATGCCATGGTGCAATGGCGGGACATGCCACCAGAGTTACATAGAGCAGTGATGAGTATTGATTTGAAATGGTACCCTTAATGTATGGTGATGATACCTGAGCAACCAAAATGTGATACTCATGTCATTATGAAGGCCTTGGCCATTGATGCCACCATGATAATCCGTCAAAGGAACAGCTTCTAATCAGCATTAAACTTGCTTTGCCTATTGTATCCTACTGAATCTGGTAGCAATCCCGCAAGGTCTGCCAAGGGGTGTCTGTGCATATCAGTCCATCTTCCTTCACTGAAAATTGAGACTTGTGTGCATTCTTACTGAGATATTACTGTATCTCATTGCCCTAGCAGAACCCCTTGGAGAGCATTAAAGATAAACACCAGTCCTAATTGTCAAATTGTAAAGCAACCTGTTTCCAAATTACATACAAAAATAACCACTATTTCAGTATACATATAATTCGAAAACGATGCTTTGCTGATTAACATTGTTCCTAAGTGAGAAACATAATATAAATGTGAAATTAATACTGTAACTAATCGAACGAAATGTAGCTCATGGTCAAGATGTACCAGTAAACCTATCAGTATAAAATTATTACAGAAAATTAAATAGAACATATAAATAAAGCATGTTAATTGAATCTCCCATACATGTTAGCACTAAAATTCAGGCACTAGTTGATTTGTTATAAAAAATTTAGAAATGTAATTGTTATCTGTAACATAATTAGTCAGAAAATGTTATATTAACTCGTAACTAAGTTGAAAATAGGTTCACCTTTTTCAGCACTGTGATTGTAAATTTTTAGCAATGTGTATCTCAAATTCGGTTTAACTTTTAATTGTGATTTTAAATAAAATTGTAATTTTCATTGTCTGTAATTGTTAACAAAAGTATAAACAGAGGTCACGCAGGCACCTTGGGGCACTCGTTTTTTGGCTAGGGTTGGGAGCAAATGTATTGTAGGCTCACTCGTTTGTTGATTGTTGTGAACTCTGTGTCGTTTGATGTCAACTTTGGGTACATGTGATGTAGCTGGTACAGTTCACCAGGCTCGGACACCAGAGTCCTGGAAATATATTGGTGTTAAAACTGCACTGTACTTTGGAATTTATTTGGGAGTCTTCCGCAATCCTTTTGATAGGCTGCACAGCGACGAGACGAATCCAGGAATTTTACAACACCCCGAGAACTAAACAACTCTCACTGTTGGTAGAATTGACGTGAAAACTACAGCACATCAACTGGGCATTTCACTCAAAAGTCAAAACATTTGCAACGTGGAGGTGGGAAAATATAAACATCTCAACGTGGTGGAGGAGCTGGGATCAAGTGGAAGACTGTGCAGAGAACGACTCGCAAGAATTCCATGTACAAGAGGCAGGAACCATAATCTTGTACGTTGCAGACTGTGCCACGGACATCACCAGGAGCAAAAGTGATATTCTGGAATGACATCACGAATGAATCAGATAAGTACCCCTTTTAATTGTGTCCTACAATTTTCTGTTTTTGTTTCATTGTGTGCGTGTGACAATTTCACCTGATAGGCAGGAAAGTGTTTTGTCTAGTGTCTAGCCACTTTGATCAAAATGAGCAAAACTCAGTTAAATCAAATAGGCATGACCATGCGGTCAGGCCGTCATTTTCATGCTTCAACTCCAAATGTACACTTAAACAGTGAAGCAAATTTTGCGAGCAGTAGTTGTTTGCCTTTTCTTGGTTTTTCAGGAGCAAATCAGCAACCGAATTTAATTGATCAGATATCTCAATTGTTAAATAATAAACTAGAACAACTGGTAGCTCAAAATAACCAATTAGGTTTCAACATTAAAGAGGTCACAGAAAAGCTGGACCAAAATTGAAATCATTGAGAGAAGTCAATGCAACAAATAACAAAGTACAAATTGTTGCATGTGACATAGAAAGGGTAGAAATCAAAGTTGACTGTTTGGAGGCTTTCACAATCTCCGAATTTAAAGAAACAAACAAAAGCATTGAAATAGTTAAAGAACGTGTCAAAAACACAGAAGTATTCGTTTTAAATGAATTAGTGAACTGTAAAGACCGGTTAAAAATGTCGCAGGAACTCATTGTTTCAGAAAAAGAATTGGTAGGGGAAAGATTGAAATTAAATTCTGAAGTAGTTTCTCGTAAGATATCTCGTATTGACGAGAAAGTAGAAAGTGTAACAATAGAACTGCAAACAGTCAGCGCTGAAGTTTCAAAATTGCAAAATAATATAATGCCAAATTTTGATTCAAACCAGATGTTTGTGCATAATTGTAACAATGTTGGTTTAAAATCTTACCCAGGTGATGCACAATTGCATCCGGTTGACTTTGTGCATCAGTGCAAAGACAGTTTCCAACCTAACATGCCAGAGGCTGCTAAGGTTAAATTTGCGAAACGTTTTTTGGATGGTGAAGCCCTTACATCGGCGAACCAAAACATTGATACAAATACTATGTCTTTTGCCGATTTTGAACGCCAATTCTTGGCAAAGTTTTGGTTGGAAAACAAACAGGCAAGAATAAAATCTGAATTTCTTAATGGTAGCAAATATCATACAGGTCTTGCAATTGGCATGCGAGAATTTTGTGAAAAACAATTAAAGACATTATCACATTTGAGCAAACCTTTGGACGAACTGATACAGATTGACGCACTGAAATGGCGCCTACCACACCATTTTCAGTGGGAACTTGTATATGGACCAGATGACAGTGTTGACGAATTTTTACGTCATGTAGACAAAATTGACCGTGCATGGCAGAATGGTGACAGACAGTACAATCAAAACCTCAGAAACACTCACAATAGGAATAGGGGGTCACAACAATATAATGGACACAGAAATAATAACTGGCGTGGTAACCAAAACAGTAGTTACAACAGATACGAAAACCATCAAGAATAGAGAAACAGTAACTAGTTTCACAACAGCAATTCCAACCAGGGAAACAGGTAACCACCTCGTTGGGAGCCTGTAAATTTGAGGTGAATAGTTATGGCACAAACCAGGCAGATAGGAGGTTAAAGAGATGGAAACGTAAAAGTAATCATAATTGTAATGTAAATAGGGACTACTACTTAGATGATACTAGTTATAAGCAAAACTTTTGGGATCACATGTTGAGTGAATTGAATAATGCACATACTCAAGCAGGACCACAGTTTGAACTTAATGAACATGACTTAGCATTAATTGATGACACATTAACACCTGATGTAGACAGAACTTATGATATGTATGGTATCACTAGCTTGTTTTCTGATGAAGGTAAGGATAATGAGGTATCTATATTAGTAGAAATTGGTAGCCAAAATGAGGAAATAACACCTGACTCAGATAATGAAACAGATAGCGATTTCAGTAGTGTAACTTCAATGTTGAACACTTAGTAGTTAAGGCAGATGTGCATGCAGAGGCATCACCCACAGATTATTTTGATGATGATTTTGATAAAGATAGTGTTGTGAAGGATGATGTATTTGATGATATATGTACACAAGAGGAATTGTATGGCATTATTTATGTTGAAGTTATTGATAATGGTGTTGCAGCTGAAAGTAACTCTGAATGCAAAATTGGTTCATGTGAAGATATTAAGAGTGCAAACAATGTATTGTACCAATCTGTATAAAAGAAATCTTAAGTAAATCTACTAATAAGAAGGAATAAGTTAAGTTGATGGGTGAGAAGATTTTGGAATCTACTATCAGTGAAAATGAAGTTTGTTTAGAAAATAATAAGGAAAGTGAAGTCATCAAATCAGATCCATCCATGAAAGATAATTTTAAGTCTAGTGAAAGTAAGGTATCTGTTTCATGTGTATTTGATTCCAGTCATAATGACACTCAATCTTGTATTGATTCTGACATTGAAACCTGTGGTGAAGAAGTATGTAACAACATCGATACAACTGAATTAGAAAGTGACTTGCTGGCAGAGAATGTGAATAGTGACCCAAATATTATCTTAGGTAGCCCTTACATAGAAATAAGCATTAACAATTGGTCAGGTCTTTGTTTGATTGACACTGGTAGTCCCATTAGTAGTATCTCAGCCAAGTTGAGGAACAGGATAAAAGACACTGAGATTAAAGGTGCCACTGGCAAGTTTAGTAAGTTAATAAATAAACAAGCTTTAATTACATTTTATGTTGGCAACATTAATTTTGAACATGATTGTTTAGTTATTCCAGACCTCAATGAGCAAATGATTTTAGGGATGGACTGGATAGTTAAAGCAAAGGTGAGTTTTGATTGGCAAAATTCAGAATTAGTATTCACTGAAACAAAGACCAGTATTAAAGGAAAAGTAGTGATCCAGTTAAATCCAAGTACAAGCAGTAGTAACCATAATAGGGAAATAGTTTATCCAGAGTGTAGCCATTACATGGAGGAAGAGGAAAATAGGGATCACAATAACCAGAATTTGGTTGATGATAGTTACTCCCTAACCATATCAGAAAAGGTAAAAGAAGCAAATGACTTGACTGAGTCTGGAAAGCAGGAATTAGAAAATTTTCTCTGGGAAAACTGTAACATTTTTAGTGATCAACCTGGTAGGGTCAAAGATTATGAATGTCATTTGAAGTTAAAGCCACACAAACGCTTTTTCATTAAGCCTTATGGGGTACCCATCTGTAAAAGGAAAGAAGTAGAGAGGGAACTCCAGAAAATGCAAAAATGGAGAATAATAGAGAGAAGTCACAGTCCATATAACAGCCCGAAGGTCTGTATTTCAAAAAAGGATGGTGGTGTTAGGCTGGTATTGGATTCACGTCACCTGAATAAGTTTATAGAAAGAGAAACAGATCATCCTGAATCCATGGAAGAACTGCTGTACAAATTCAATGACACACAATATTTTTCTAGCCTGGATTTGACCTCAGGTTTTCATCAAATCACATTAGCACAAGATTCAAGGCAGTACACAGCCTTTTTATATAATGGTAAATGTTTTCAGTATTGTGTAGTTCCGTTTGGGCTGAATGTGTCTGTAGCTGAGTTTATTCGAGCTTTGGATCATGTGATTGGAAGTGAACTACTATATAAACTAATTATTTACATGGATGATATATTAATAACCAGCAAAACTTGGGAGGAACACCTTGATACTTTGTACAAATTACCCAATAAGTTCAGGCAAGGCGGTATGACACTTAAATTAAGTAAATGCAAATTTGGAGTATCAGGCTTGAAGTTTTTAGGCCATATAATTAATAGAGAAGGCATTCTACCTGACAGTGATAAAATTTCTGCAATTGTCCAGTTTCCATGTCCAAAGAACAAGAAACAGCTGAGGTCATTTTATAGTCTATGTAATTTTTATCATAAGTATGTCAGCACCCAAGCTTTAAATGCACCGCGTTTGAGAGAGCTATTAAAAAAGAACACCATATGGGAATGGACAGATCAGTGTCAAGCAGCATTCAATGAGACCAACAACAACTAAATAACAGTCAATTACTCCACAGACCTGACCTTTCACTACCATTTTGCCTAATGACAGATAGTTCAGATTACGGATTGGGTGTACATTTGTTTCAACAGAAGGAAATTGATGGAAAAATAGAACATCTTTCACTCAGTTTTGCCAGCCGAGGTCTGCAGAAACATGAACGTAATTACACAGTGACTGAGAAGGAACTACTTGCCATTGTATGGGGTTTCACTAAATACAGGAACTATCTAGCAGGCCATAAAGCCATAGTTTTCACAGATCACAAAGCTCTATGTTATATTCAAGACTGTAAACTTTTCAATAGTAGATTAACCAGGTGGGCCATATTTTTACAACAATTTGATTATAGCATTCAGTATATAAAAGGGGATCAGAATATAATTGCTGATGCTTTGTCTAGATTACCTGTGGGGGGTGGTCAGGAAGAAGAACTATTGGATAACAAAGTGTTTAAAATAATGTACATGAGAGGGATTAAGGGTGAAAAGGAAATTACTAACATTTGCAGTCAGCTTAGGAGACACCAGAACCAGGATGATGATTTGAAACTTGTGAAAAGCCTTATTGGTAAAAAGGGTTATGAAAAGGTTGGCATGTATTATCAAAACTTTAAAGGTATTTTATTCAGGAGACGCAACACTGACTCTGACATCTGGAAGGTTTGTTGGCCTATACAATGTGTTGATGTTTTAATTAAGTACACACATGAGAGCTATGGACACTGTGGAATCATGAAATGCACTGACAAACTTAAGGAAAATGTTTATTTTAATAATATGTTTAGAAGAGTAAAACAGGTTATACAAAAATGTGATCGGTGTCAAAGAGTAAAAGTCACAAATCAGAAATACCAAGGTTATTTACAAAGTACTGCGCCAAAAGGCAAATTGGAACTGATAGGAATTGATTTGTTTGGTCAATTGCCGAGAACTAAAGAGGGTTATACATATTTGTTTGTAGTTGTTGGCTTATTCGCTAAACTAGTAAAATTGTATCCACTAAAGAAGGCAACAAGCAGGAAAATTTTAAACTGTTTCTGTAATGATTACTTCACACAGATTCGAAAACCAAAAGCTATACTTTCAGACAATGGGAGCCAATTTACATCTAACGTTTGGAAAGATTTTATGAAAGATGAAGACATTAAGCACATCCTTATTTCTGTTTATTCTCCATCTTGTTACCTAACTGAGCACTATATGCATGAAATAGGCAGGCTTTGTAGAACTTACTACTCTAAAGATCATACAAATTGGTCAAGTTACATATGTGATTTTGAAGATGTTTTGAACACATTACAACATACAACAACTGGCTTTACACCTTATGAAGTCCATTTTAACAAACACCCACCAAACATCTTGTATGAATTGATCAATTTTCCTGTCTGTAATGAGTTAACACCAGACGAGAGAATGGAAATAGTAAAGAAAAATATTGAAACACACTGTGCCAAGAGAAAGCTTAAACATGATTCAAAAGGAAAGTTTACACAGTACAATGTAGGTGACCTAGTCTTAACCAAAAGTTATGAGAAATCCAAGGCAATCAATAGAGAGATCAAGAAATTTTTCGATATTTACATTGGTCCATTTGAAGTTTATGAAAAACCACATCCAAACGTCTACCGACTTATCTATCCCAAATCAAAAAAGCTATTTGGTTTAAGAAATGTCACTCAGTTGAAACCTTATGTGCAATAACTGCAATCCCTCAGGGGGGTACACAATCTTTGAGTACTATGCGTGTGGCTTATGCAAGGTGCCCCAGCTAATGTGACATTTTCTTTTTGAAAACACTGATGCCACATTCTATGATACCTTTCTGACACACAAACTTCCAACAATACATATGTTAATTTTTCGTACCTATGTTTGCTTGTATTTGTTATGTAAGATATTTTCATGTGATTTAATTTGTAGTATGAGATACATTTTGTTTTCATTGAGTAATCTGCATCATCAGATGTATTGATAATTTGACATTTACATCCTACCATTTGCGACTATTACTGATATGTGAGGACTATGATTTGCCAGGATAAACCAATATGTATTTTCTAGTGAGGAACAGTTACACATCTTTACAGACAACAGACCATACTGTATTTATATCAGCTTATGCAGAAATGAAAGGTGGATTGTGTGAAGATACACTAAGCTTATTAATACATACTCAAAGACTTTATGGTACATTTGTGCAGTTAAGAAGAACTATATACATCTTTTCACTGTTTTTATCTTACATGGGTTATCCACAAGGAAGGAATTACTATGTTCTGCTTCTCATACCATTACACGATTGACAACTGAATTAATGTGTTACTATATATAAGACCACATGAGATGTTGAAAGATGCTATGATTTATGAAAGGTTTGAACTGATTTATGCTGTTAAGAAGGAATTATCACCATGATATACTATATACATGTTTCACTCAGTTATGTACACATGAGAGAGATGTTGAAATTGCTATGAATTGTTGAGGATTGTCTTGAAATAAGGTAAGTGATGTTGTGATTTGCATTTGTATTAAGGATTTGAGGTTGCAGACTCATTCCTGTTTCTGATTCACATGAAATGATGTTTACGGTTTATTGATGGAAGATGGTTTGATTTGATATTGCATTTTCGTAAGGGTATTTGGATGAAGATGTTGATGATGATGATGATGATGATGATGATGATAGGTTTAGGTTATATGATATGCAATGCTGCTGAGGTGGTTGGTGGTACTCAACCCTCATTTATTAATGGTTTTGATGATTCACTTAATTGAGATGATTATGATGATGATGGTACCGTGCAGTCACACATAATGGAACTAATGAATCAAATGAATTGCATGAAGTAGAACTCTTATACATTCTGATTGAAGGAAATGCTGATGTGAAATTAAACTTGAGATGCATTTTGAACAATTATGACAACACATAGCCTACAAATCTCATTGAAAAACTATTATTTTACATTAGTCACATCTCACAAGATACAATCTGGAGACTTTTTTGGTATTGAGGGGTAGGAAATGACAACTTTAATAGACAGACTGAGGACTTTGATGAAATGGAATATAAGATGCCATGTGACAAGGTCCTGGATTTTTTTTTACAGAATCTCCTTACTGTAAGGTTGCCAACTATAGCACAATTACATTTTCACTTGCTTAAGTGTATCTTGCCACTTTCAGGAATTTTATTGACGTAATACTTATTTTGTCACAATTTATAAAATCTTGAAGCTGTTTCGCAGTGTTAATTTGATCTGACTTTCTGGATGTCTGGTAAACATTTTGAAACATTATTGCATTTGATGTACAAAGCCAAGAAATATTGACTATACATAGTATATTCAGATACTTGTGACAACGACACGGATTGGATATAAATGAACAGTTTCTATACTGTCACAATATAAATAAACAAATATAATTTTGAATATTCATGTTTGATAAGATTTGTAAAATATTTTATGGTATTGCAAACTGTTAGGATAAATTTTATTCTTCTGTCCTTTATATGATATTATTCTAGAACATGTCATATGGAAACTTTAAAAGTGCAACGTAATCAATCCAATCAAATTTGTGATTCGTTAGCTTAGTTGTGTCCGAATGTTTGAAGGAGGGAAAATTAATGGACATTCTAGAAGTGACAAAAACAAGGACGCTCTAGAAGTGATAGTTTCGGAAAAACATTCATTCAGAAAATTTGGTGTAAATATTGATTTTGTAAAAGTTTGGAAATTTCTTTGTAATCTCATATTTCCAATTCTTGTTTCCTTGATGTATATGTTTGTAGCAATTTGGAAAATTTATCTGTATGTAAAGTTTCATGATTCAATTTTGCACCTTTTAAGATATATGCAGTTTGTGTTATTTTGTCCAACTAGTACTGTATCACATCAATCACACTAATATTTCTGTGAGAAGAGTTTTGTCCATCAAGCTAGGCAAAACTCTTCGGGGGGTATTGAAATATTACTGTATCTCATTGCCCTAGCAGAACCCCTTGGAGAGCATTAAAGATAAACACCAGTCCTAATTGTCAAATTGTAAAGCAACCTGTTTCCAAATTACATACAAAAATAGCCACCATTTCAGTATACATATAATTCGAAAATGATGCTTTGCTGATTAACATTGTTCTTATGTGGGAAACATAATATAAAGGTGAAATTAATACTGTAACTAATCGAACGAAATGTAGCACATGGTCAGGATGTACCAGTAAACCTATCAGTATAAAATTACTACAGCAAATTAAATAGAACATATATATAAAGCATGTTAATTGAACCTCCGATATATGTTAGCACTAAAATTCAGGCGCTAGTTGATTTGTTATAAAAAAATTTAGAAATGTAGTTGTTACCTGTAACATAATTAGTCAGAAAATGTTATATTAACTCGTAACTAAGTTGAAAATAGGTTCACCTTGTTCAGCACTGTGATTGTAAATTTTTAGCAATGTGTATCTCATATTCGGTTTAACTTTTAATTGTGATTTTAAATAAAATTGTAATTTTCATTGTCTGTAATTGTTAAATAAAGTATAAATAGAGGTCACGCAGGCACCTTTGGACACTCGTTTTTTGGCTAGGGTTGCGAGCAAATGTATTGTAGGCTCACTCGTTTGTTGATTGTTGTGAACTCTGTGTTGTTTGATGTCAACTTTAGGGGAAATGTGATGTAGCTGGTACATTTCACCAGGCTCGGACACCAGAGTCCTGGAAATATATTGGTGTTAAAACTGCACTGTACTTTGGAATTTATTTGGGAGCCTTCCACAATCCTTTTCATAGGCTGCACAGCGACGAGACGAATCCAGGAATTTTACAACACCCCGAGAACTAAAAACTCTCACTGTTGGTAGAATTGACATGAAAACAACAGCACATTGACTGGGCATTTCACTCAAAAGTCAATACATTTGCAACGCAGAGGTGGGAAAGTATAAACATCTCATTACACAGCAGTTGTGTCTGACACCCAGCCAAACAAAGCACTAGTGGTGAGCCAGGTCACCGGTCGAACATTTGAGTGCATGAGATTGTGTAGGCAAATCAAAGGTTGACCACCACATTGACATGGGTAGATCAATTGGATTTTAAGTACAGCCACACTGAAAAGGGCCATGACCCTGTGATTGATCGCCATTCAATTTTGTGAGTAAAGCTTGAATTGTCAGGTCCCGTTATTGTTCATTGGCTAACCTGTTGTAATCCAACAAGAAGGAGATCGTCTGCACTCAAGAAATGTAGTAGGCCACAATGTCATCTGCCCCATGCAGGTGCTCGATATTAGTTGAATATTGTGCAATCAGGGCAAGATGGTGGAACTGCCTCGGGTTGTGCATCACTGATAGGTGTGATATGGTATCTGCCAGTGGTTTGTGGCCAGTGTAACTGATGAGGTGGTGGTCAATCTATAACTTCCCAAAAGTATCATACAGCCTGGTAAACTGTCAGTAATTGCACATGATACCAACGGTGTTGTAGCTGAGGGGATGGAGGATCAGCTGGTGCCGTGTTCACTGCAGACAGTGGGGTGCCATTTGCAATCAGTGGTTTAGTGGCTTAGAGAGTGACCTGTCATGTTAGCTTTATGGGCAGTGCTGAATTTGTTTGGGGCATATGTAGATGCTCCATACCTCTACTCCATCATGTAGGTCAGCAATCATCTTTATCTTGATGTCCCTACAGAGTTAAACCTGCTGTAGGTAGGGGCTACTCCAACAAAGAAATGTAATATGACAAATGCAGAAGGCAAGTCAGCAAAATTTAATGTCAACTGTTTCCTTAACATTTATGGTGCTGATCTTGAAGGTGGCTGCCTGCCATTATTTGTGGACTGGCTAAAATATTATTCCTGTGGCATTCTTACTATATTTATCTTAGAGAACCTTAAGCAGCCAATGACGAGTCAGTGGTCACTTTCCAATCCATTTTGCAGTTTTTTCTCATTCAAAATGCAGTCTGTAACAGATTTTCTTTTTTCATCTCATCCATACCTTTGATCTTACGACTTTTTTGTTTTTGATGCCAAGAGTTCCTTACTACTAGGTTGTTCCTCATACAGAAGTCAATGAGTCTATTACTTTCAGGGATTCATGGTCCTCATCTGTGTGACCCCAGAACCCTCTCATACTATCTTTTGCAATCCCCACTTGGGCATTCATATTATCTGTGATAATTGTTCCTTCCCCTCTTATTCTTTCCTCAAGGCTGTCTTCAACATTATCTTGTTCTTGTTCTTCTTCTTCTTCTTCTTCATCTTCACACCAGCACTGAATGATGTTGATATTCTAAGAAGAATTTCATTTTAGCCCAGTGAGGGAGATCCAATAAGAAACAGATCTTACATCTGCCAGATGATCTTTTATTTGAAGATCAATAATAGCACTGACTTCATTTTTTGCTTGGACTCTTCCTGACAAGAACAGATGATGTTCCCTTTGTAGCAGTTCCACCTGCTTTATATATATCTTTGTTTGTCATCCTTGGTGTAGACGTACTGCATTGCTACACTGGCTGAAAATTGGGGTTTGTAATTTGAACACTGACTACTGTAAATGATGTATCCAACAGATGCACATTTGCAGTTCACAGTACTTTAATGTCACTGTTCACAACCCCCCATATGCACATTTATACGGACAGTGCAGTATTGTTTAACTTTCCATAAGCCTCATTAATCGTTTGCTGACAAACCTCCACATACTGGTACAATAGTTTACTATTGAACATCTATGAGCAGTAAAAACCTAACCACAAAGTTCACAGTTCTTGAAGAATAATCAGATATGTATGGAGCAGACACTGTCACTGTTTTTGCACACAGCTAAATTGTTTAACACTTATTACACAGTTAATTTGAAGCATTGTTGTTGTTGTTGTTCTAACCAGCAGAGGTCACACATCTGAAACTCGGCCGTGGACTGACTGTCTCGTGATCGAAAATTGGGCCCTTATATATCATCACAATAATAGGTACTGAAACTACACATTGTTCAAAGTTTAATTTACAGAAATTACAATCAAAACTTAACTCATTAAATTAACTGAATACATAAAAAATTCCACCTTTTTAACAGTTTCTACTACTAAAGAGTTATGCTGAATTATTTGATTAAATTGTGAAAGTAACATATATCATTACACAAACAATACTTTTGACAAAACTGTTAATTACTTTGGAATTAATGAATGGCTGATTTTGCTAATATGTTTCCGACTAAAGCCAAATAGATACTTAAAGATTACTAGCATTTTGTCTTCCAAATGTTTATAATTAGTATAGAATTTAGATTTGTTTATTTGTCAAAAATAGAATTTAAGGTAAGAAACAATTAGTGATTTCACCCTATAATGAAAGATACTAACTAGGAATAGTCATAATAACTAGAAAATCAGTTACATACATGAAACTATGCACAAAATTAGATCTGGTGTTACATTCTTTAAAACTGAAGGCCAACCTTTCTCTTTTATGAAAATGCAGATTATATTCACATATGCTAATGGTAAATAGTTAAAGTAACAAAATAAATTTAAGGAGACAGATGGCAAAACAAGAGGGGAATTAAAATTATCCCAGCTTACTTCATCACATCACCCCTTCATTGGAGTGACCAGATAGATATTGCTAGTAGCTAAATGGGCAATTCAATGACCACAAGTGACACCAGAAACTGGGTTCAAAATATACACACACAAAAATTATTACATAAGAAATCCTATGAAAACTACAGTACATACATTGTTTTTTCAAATTTATGCTTATGTGAACTGGCCACATGAAAATCCCCATCTACAATATTTACATATAGATCACAAAAATCTATAAGTTATACTTCTAACAAAATTTATGAATTTTCATCATAAGAGATGTCCTTTTTGGGTTAAACAAGCATTATATTTTAAAAAACATACCACTTTGTAAAAGTCATGCCTTGCTAAAGAAAATAAATCCTCATGACAAAATAAAAGTCAAATTACACTGTGCATTGCAGTTCAATCTTAAGACAAAAAATTTCACTTGATCAATGTTTAGTATTTTTCGCAATCACTTTTAATGAGCTTTAACACACTTTCTCAGCAAGCTCTCCATGCCTTCAACAGGTCCGAGTAGCAGTTAGTTAGAAAATGCACTGCAATTAGTTCCCTTGGAAATGGTTCTCCTCCACCACAGTACATGAATAAATGAGACAAAATACCCTATTTTCGTACACTTACTTTTACTTCTAACTTAAGTCTAAGAAAAAATGTTTAACACTAGTGGCCAATGAAACCATTACATATAAATAAATACATAGTTCTCAAAACATTGCAATAATTAGCACTAAATTTGACTATAGTATGAAAGACAGTTGTATGAAAAATTTTAAATTCAAGCACACATTACACAACAACACATCACTTTAAGTCATAACTGTCTGAAAATGGTAAACTTCAGTGCTTTTCGTTTCTTTTCCATTTGCAAAACATCAAAAACTCAAGATGTGCATTACCTCTAGTAAAAACTGGAGATGTGCTGTAGCATATATTTACAAATCATTATGAAAAAAGAATAGTCCCATTACATAGCTTAATTACTATTCAAATCAAAATTAGGGGGATGGAAGTTGTACCAAATCATTGCCATATTTCTCTACTCTGAGTACTACTCACATTGAAACAGCATGTGGTGCCTCTGCCGTAAAACACCCTATCTTTGGACGTGATGTTCTTTGATTTGCTTTGTCTATGCTCTCTCTGCACACTAAATTTGTACAGCCATGTTGAATTTGCCTTGTTCTGTGCTTAAATAAATGTTCATTCGCCAGCTAAAGTGTGTTGTTACTGATCTACGACACATAATATCCACAAGTAAATTAAATCCTCACAAAATGTTATCAAATAGTTTACCTGTCAGAATATTCCCATCATCCTAGCACCACAGTTATAAGTAAATCAGCAAAATTACTTTTCTTCATACCAGTATTACCATTTTCAGCTCATAACGGAAGTTTTCAGATAACCCATTGATCCAATGATACCGCATTATATGACTTGTACCTCACTGAAATATTGCTGTTTCTGATAAGCTCTCATTACCAGCTGCAGTGTCATGAAATGCACAATACCCAGCACCCAGTGTTGCTTAGTTCACAATTAGATCATCATTTCAGTTACACCACATTTGTTTGTATACAGTTGTGGTGCCTCTGGCATAAAGCACCATATCTTTGGACTTGTTCATCTTTGATTTATCTTTGTCTCTGTTCACTCAGTGCACTATGATTGTACAGCCATGTTGTATTTGCTTTCTCATATGTATAAATAAATCTATATTCGACATCTAAAGTGTGTTTTTACTGCTCTACGACACGTAATATCCACAGTGATGACCACAACATCATCATCGTGTGTTTGTGAATTATTTTGTGCTTCTTTTTATCATTAACAGGCTTCATGTGCCGGCCCACATTGTCTTCGGAACAACAGATCTACCAGTGTCTTTCTGTGCTAGTGCCTTGGATTCTATTAACTGTGCTTGCATACTTACAAGTGTACCTAATGTGTGTTTGGTTAAAAGTGAACAATTACCTATGCCCAGTCATGCTGGCAACCACTTAACCGTAAGTGGTTCAACATGGCCACCATTACATGCAACTATGCAGCAACGACTGCTACACGGACAGTGCATGCCACTTAGTGACATCATGAACGATAATCAAGTAAAGGATGTTGTGGTTCACCCCTCAGCTATGCAGTCTCCTTCAATTTGGTTTGATGTGCCGACGAAGTTTGAGAACTGTAATTCAAATGTTCAAGTGCACGGGGTCACACATTCTTATATACCTGATTTCATAACAGCCCCCCCACCCCCCTACACCGTCTTGGCGACATGCCGATTTCTGAGACCATCGCTTTGTGTTCACACCATGATCACCTTCTGGCCTGCTTTCGTAATGGCACTGACCGTTCCACTTGCCCCAGTTACCAGATCAGCCCCCCTGTGGCTGCACCACGACTGCCTTCCACCCACTGTCGCAATGGCACCGGCCTTCACACCCCTGTCACATTCACTATCGGGCCTGCAGTTGGGACACATTATGCCACCGGTTGCACCTGCTCACTCTACACCGTGTGCTACATGCGGCCACCCCCCCCCCCCCCCCCCACACAGATCTTGGGTAAAGCACTGTCCACCATTACTGCACTCCTGGTGTCAGGGGCTTCCTGCCCTGCATGTACAGATCTTCGCCTCCCAGGGCTGCATCAACGTGTGTTACCTGGCAGATTTCCTAAGCTGCCTGCTTTCTAAAAGGACAACCCTAACACTTGGTTTGCATTGGTGGATCAACTCCTGGATATCCAAGGGGTTTTGGACGACGATGAACATTTTGTCTGCCTGGTAAGTCACCTCCATGCTCATCCGGACCTCATCAGTGATCTGCTCCTCTTCTCCGCCCACCTCACCCAAGTATTTAACAGTGAAAACATTGCTCATTCAATGCTTTTCTCACCCACCGGCAGAGGGTATCCACCACATTATTCATGACAAGCACTTCAACGTCCGGACACCTGTGCAGAGTTGGTAGCACCTTCATGCATTAATTGATGGTCAAGCACTACCAGACACCGCACTTTGGACTTTGTGGATGGCCAAACTGTCACGGGTGACATCTACATCACCGTCAGTTTGCACCTTTGGTTCCACATTCCATCAACAGAGGCCAGTGCGCTCACCTCAGGTGGCTGTCAGGAGCTGCCAACTAGTGGCTTACAGGAGGTACTGTCCACGGCCCTCCGACTGCCCCCGACCTTGCCCGAGCAGCAACCCGGTCAGCTACCAGCCCCGACGCAGTCAGCCACACTGTGCTGGTTCCACGCTACTTACGGGGACACCACCTGCAACTGCTGCACACCCTCCACCTTCCCCAACTGGAACCAGCGGACACACTTAGGCACCACATCCCGCCACGATCCTTCACGACATCTAACATCCGATGCTGCACCACATGCTCCAGCGGTGCGATGCCTCTACATCACTGACTGGTCATCGGGCACTCACTTTCTTGTTGACACTGGCACTGACGTCAGCATTATCCTGACCAAGCATGCGAGCAACACGCTTTCACCTGCTAACCTCGCTTTGATCGCTGAAAATCGTTTTCCTATCACGGTCCTTGGCTCCATCAAGATGTCGCTTAGCCTACCACCAGTCACTACCTTCTGTTGTACTTTCCATGTTGCTGACATGAATGAGCCTGTGATCAGATTCGACTTTCTGCACCATTACGAATGTTCACCAGACCTGCAAGGTGCCACACTCCGACACATATCTGGTTCTACTGTTCTGTGCTCGAATGAGTTCAGCACAACTTCGCTGTCTGGCTCCTTGGCTATGGTTTCCACATGTGCATATCTGCTTGAGCGTATTACTACACAGCTCTCTGATTTTCCAGATACGAGCACACAAATCGATGAGTTCTGCACACAGAACGAGGCGTCACGCCTTACATTGCTGGCACCTCTGCTGATTTGTCACATGCTCGGAGTATGATTCACAGCCTGTCTGCAGAGCCACAACAAGGTAAACCAACACTCGCACCTACTGCATCTTCACACTACATTACTCCTTTACTGCGCTTTCCTCCACCTGCTGTCATTTCTGCATTGTTGCTGATGACTCTACAGGACACTTATGTTCTCGCTTTGTGGGATTCCTCACATTGCGTGGCTGCTGCACCATGCCATCCCTTATCATCTGCGTCCTATGCAGTTCCTTTACCATTCCAGGCTGACAAGGTCAGTGAATCATCGTCACATCTGCCCAACCTTTTGCCCCCCCTTGCCTGCCTCCCTTTGCGGGTATCAGCCATCAGCAATGGCACTGGTCATAGAATCTGCACCACAGATGGCCCACCTGCACGTTATAAGGCCAGATGCATTAATGCTTCCAATCTGACTGCCAACGCAGCCGCCATGCCTGCTGACACCACTGACATGACCTTGAGTGATGTTCTGCCACCTACACAGCAGTCCAATGCACGTGACTCTGTCGGCGCGGTTTCCAACATGCCCACTTCTCACACTGGATGCAGCCTTCAACTGCCATGCTGGCACATAGATTTTGTGTTTGAGTAAGAAAGCTTCCATCCGCCATGCTCCACTCTGCTAGGGAGGGGGGGGGGGGGGGGGAGGGTCTTGGCACCTCTGGCGTAAAGTGCCATATCTTTGGACTCTTTCATCTATGATTTAGCTTCGTGTTTGTTCACTTGGAGCACTACATTTGTACAGCCCTGTTGTATTTGCTTTCTTATGTGTTCAAATAAATGTGTATTCGACATCTAAAGTGTGTTATTACCACTCTACGACATGTAACAGCCACACAGTTATCTTTTTCATTAACCATGTCTGTCAGCACATTACTTTACTTACCTTTCTTACTTAGTTAACTAGTGGAGCGCATTCTCAAAAAAAATATCCCTACTGCAGAGACAGGCTCCCTAACCATTAATATCCTAACATTATTAATTATTTTATTATTGTTTCATTATCTAATAAATAAACACTGCTCTGCTTATCTAATGCCAAACTGATTTGTCTGAAAAACACTCCACAGCAACAGATCCTTATGCTAAGGCAAACAACTCTCATTAGTGATCAGACAAAATTATCACTCATAAAAACTATTATTTCACTGTATTGATATTCTAGCCTGAAGGGCAAATGTACATACAAATCTTGCTTACTCTTTCCACACACATTACTCCAGGCAACTATGTCTAAAGTTACAATTCCTTAATGTTAAACAAGGCTGTACCATGACACTTCCATGGGTAGATAGTTATCTCCATATACTGATTGCACCAAACACAAAAACTTGAATTATTTCACAATTAATATTAAGATCTAGTATTTAAGGTGGTCTATACTGCACATTGCCTCTGTTGCTGCACCAAATTATATTAATTTCACACATGAGCTAATTACTTCAGATGTTAATTATCCTTCACATATGCCGACGCCTTTCATTTCAGTTTACCTTACCTCTTTAATTTACAGAAATTCTTTAATCATGGTACCAATTTATTTTCTTCCATCCTGTTATGATTGCATTACTTATAACTAACACAACATAATATGAATAGATATATAGATAACACTGAAGAAAACTTTTCTAACATATTTTTATACTTAATTATCCTATGGTACAAACTTACATGAAAGTCAAAGATAGAATGGTTCTGATTTGCTTCTGAATTACAGATAGGAGAGAAGAGTTTGACTGTCTCAGGAAACATGAAAATTGAGACAGACAGCTCGGGTAAGCGTTATCACCACATAATGAGTCCAACACAGAATGTTGAACCCCCTACTTGTTAACTGCACAAGAAATTAGTCCCAAATGTTACATCACTGCTGAGATTTGGAATCACCAACAAATTGTACTGCGACAACTGTCCTGCCAATTCCACAGTTAATAGTGTCTCTAGTTTCATACTCTTTGACAGCTTCCAGTAGCACCAATAATTCTTATTCCAGAAACATGCATCACTATTATACCCTCAGTCTTCTGAGTAGATTCAAAAAAGGCCTGTGACATGCCATTCATATCATTACCACTTAACATGTACACCTTGTGCACTTGCTGTTATTACTGGTTGATACACTTTATTTTCACTTACCATATGATGAGCTTCATACAAGGAGTCCTCATCAATCCTTTCTTTACTTTATACATTGCCCTCATTATTAGTTATAATTTCAGATACCCCATTCTCATCACTACTGGATTCGTCATTCCTATCTTCATTAGAACTACAGTCAGAATCAGACACACTTTCACTGTCTCTATGCTTCAGATTTTGTACCTCTTCCACTTTTTTCCACATTTCAGTCAATTTTGAATCTACATTTTCATTTACTTTTACCAGCTTTTCCTCTATCACTACTGCAGACTTGGTTTATACCTCAGTTTCTGAATCATTTGTAATCTGATCGATTTGTTTCTCAAGTTTAACTGTGCTTTCAGCACAAAATTTCTCAAAAACCTCCACCTTCCTACTATTGTCTTCACAAAGTTTCTCTCTCTCTTCTACACATGTACTAATAAATGTCAATTTCTCATTAGTATTATGTACTACTTTCTTTATTCTATTTTCCACCCTATTCATGGCTTTTTTCGCCCTATGCATATTACTTTCCACATCTTCTTCCATAGCTATGTTATTCAGCATACTCATAATTTGCATTAATATCACTTCCAATTCTCCATGTGTCATAAACTTTAGCCCTTGCGAACTTTCGCTACTAGATTCCTCCTCCTTAACCTTAATGACCACTTCAGTACTGTTTTTGTACATTTCACTCTTTACAATAGCACTTTTGTCCCGATCATTCAGAGTTACATTCATTTTTGATTTGTAATCGGTTACAAAGCCAGTCCCACTTCGGTCTTTTTGTTCTCTTAAAACTTAACATCTACATCTTTGTCCTCAGTCACACTGTCTTGTTTGTTAAAGCCACTCATTATGTATCAATTAACACAAAACAGCTTTTGCAATGAATTAACTTGTTTTTAATTACTCATCCTCTGCTGCTCTGCTGCCACTGTTGTTGCAGCTGTCATCTCAATTTTTCGTCTGCTGTGTGTTGTAATTCTCTCAGTGAGGTGTCTTGTTTATCTCGGTCAGCTGTATCCACCTGTGTGCTGATTGACTGCTCCCGTACTCAATGGCTGCTTCCATAGAACTCGCTTGCTGATTGGCTGCCATCATACTTCTTTGTGATGAAACCCCAGTGCTGATTGGCTGTATCACCTCTTCACTGTAAACCGCTGCTGATTTCACTTTTTCATGTTCACGAGTCCTTGTTGTATTGTGGCTACATACAATAATCCTCACCCAGGTGGGCACCACATGCAGGGGTTCCACCTGCTTTATATATATCTTCATTTGTTGTCCTCATTGTTGATGTACTACATTGCTACACTGGCTAAAAAGTGGGGTTTGTAATTTGAACGCTGACTACTGTAAATGATGTATCCAACAGCTGCACATTTGCAGTTCACAGTACTTTAATGTCACTGTTCACAGCCCCCCATATACATATTTATATGGGCAGTGCACTATTGTTTAACTTTCCATAAGCCTCATTAATAGTTTGTTGGCAAATTTCCACATACTGCTACAATAGTTTACTATTGAAGATCTACGAGTAGTAAAAACCTAACCACAAAGTTCATAGTTCTTGAAGAATATTATTTGGTTAAATTGTGAAAGCAACATATATCATTACACAAACAATACTTTTGACAAAGCTTTTAATTACTTTGAAATTAATGAATGGCTGCTTCTGCTAACATGTTTCCAACTAAAGCCAAATAGATACTTTAAGATTACTAGCATTTCATCTTCCAAATGTTTATAATTAGTACAGAATTCATATTTTTTTATGTGTCAACAATAGAATTTAAGGTAAGAAACAATTACTGATTTTGCCCTACAATGAAAGATACTAACCAGGCATAGTCAAAATAATTTAGAAAATCAATTACATACATAAAAGAAAGCACAAAATTAGATCTGGTTTTATATTCTATAAAACTGGGGGCCAACCTTTCTCATTTATAAAAATGAAGATTATATTCACATCTGCTAATGGTAAATAGTTAAAGTAACAAAATGAATTTAAGGAGGCAGATGGCAAAACAATAGGGGAATTAAAATTATCCCAGCTTGCTCTCTTCCAATTGATTTATCTGTGTCCAAGTATGATGATTTTCTTCAATTTTCATCAAGTGTATCTATTCCTCTATCTTGCTAGTTAGTGACAGAATATTAACTCTGATTTGAGTCATATAGCAAGGTTTGTATATTCTCCTCTCAGGTTGTGATGTAGCATTGGGTACTGCAGTTTCATTAATTATCATTGCCAGAAGGATAGCTAGCACAAATTTTCAAAAATTACAGTGATTCCATTTGAAGCCTCATTTATGTTTGAAAGCAATTGCATTTGTCTGGAAGCTGACTTACTAGGCCTATCACTTCCAATTATTTGTCTCTCACATTTATAGATCTTAAGCTTCAGAATCCCCCCCACCTCAAGGCAGTGCTTCCCTTCTCATTTAATTCATTTTCCTGTCTTATTTGTGAAAGAGTTATTATATTTATGCCACAAAAGTATCATACTTACTACCCTCATTATTTGTCAGATCACTGAAATAGGTCAGCACATTAGTGTAAACTGGAAGTGCTAATATTTACACAATTAATGCACTGTCAGAATGAAACATTGTTAAGCACTTTTAATAAATACATTGTACAATACATACCTAATCTTGATTGTTGTAATCAAGTGTTGTCAAAAATGAAACCAAAGAGACATTTTTACTTAAGCTTGTCTAACAGTCCCTGTTAAGATATACATCTATATACTAGAAGTGATACAGATGGACATCAAACGTCTTCAAAGCGGGACTGCAAATGCTGCAAGTATTTGCATTTATTCTGCGATTTGTCATCCCAGCTTGGTGTAGCAAGGCAAGCCATTAGGTAAGGAGCTCGCCATCATAATGCTAACAGCATCACAGTAAACAAAAGAAGTCCACAGAACTGTCATATGATTCGATCCTAGAATAAAGGCTTTCACGGCAGGTGTTGCCATCACTTAACACTCCCAGGCTGAGATGCCGTGGTCCATACATAAGACTCTTCCCTGACATTTCGCCTTCGACTGCAAAAGGCATCCTCCGAGGACAATCAGCGAACTGCGACGACAGCATGAGGGAGTGCCATATACATAAGCCATCCAGAGGACGCCGCTGTCAATCGTGATGTTGGCTGTGCTATGATCTCTGATATTGCCAACTTTCTCAATTGAAATAAATTGCCTTGCTGCTGAAACCTCATGTTAGTGGAACTGACAGTCATGTTAAAAAATTCATATCACTTCATCGATATTATTAAGGAAGTTAGTGTGGGCCCTAATGATAGCCTGGTCAGTTTTGATGTGGTGTCATTGTTTACCATGATTCCAGTGACTGAAGCAATCACATGTATAGCAGACATTTTTCCTAGTGATATTTTGGCATTATTCAGACATTGCCTTACAACAACTTATTTTCAGTATAATAGTGTTTTTTATGAACAGATTGACAGGATGGCTATGGGAAGTCCTCTTAGTCCAGCTGTGGCTAACTTGTTCATGGAGAACTTTGAACAACAGGTGCTGAAAACAGCTAGAAAAAGACCAGCCAGATAGTATCGTTATGTAGACGATACATTTGTTATATGGACCCGTGGGGAAGAGGAACTGGATGCCTTCCTGTTACATCTGAATAGTATTAATCCAAGAATTCAGTTCACTATGGAAAAGGAAATCGTTGGTCACCTGAACTTCTTAGATGTGACTTTAATCAAATGAGAGGATGGATCATTGTGTCGTAAGGTTTTCAGAAAAGACACACACACACACACACACACTGATCGTTATCTGCAGAAAGATTCTAACCATCACCCAAGACATAAAAGAGAGGTGATTAAAACATTAACAGACAGGGTACACAAAATATGTGAACCAGCTCACTTAGATGTTGAGATTGAACACCTTAGAGCGACCTTCAAGAAGAATGGGTATTCCAACAGCGAGATAGATCGTGCACTACGCCCTAGACTGACAACCAGGACGGACGAAGATCAACACCAACAGAAGGGGAAAGTGTTCTTACCATTCATCAGTAAGGTCACTGATCACATTGGAAAAATTTTAAGCAAGTATGATGTGGAAACTGTTTTCAGACCCACCACAAAAATACAAGAATATTTGAGATCCGCAAAAGATAAACGACATCCTCTAGCTACACCAGGTGTCTATAAAATTCCATGCAGTTGTGCAAAGGTCTATATAGGCACAACAAAAAGAAGTGTCAACACCCTTCTGGGTGAACATAAAAGGAACTGTGCCTCGGATATATTGATAAATCATGTGTTTCAGGAAGGTGATCATGAAATAAAGTTTAGTGAGACGACTGTCATAGCAAAGACATTGCATTATTATGCGTGAAGGTACAGAGAGGCCATTGAGATTGCCAAAAACTGCAATAATTTTAATAGAAAAGATGAAGGCATTAAGTTGGATAAGATATGGATGTCAACATTACAGCAACAGCTTGACAGTTGATTAACTTCAATTGAGAAAGTTGGCAATATCAGAGATCATAGCACAGCCGACGTCACATGATTGACAATGGTACCCTCTGAATGGCTTATATATACGGTGCTCACTTGTGCTCTGATTGCAGTTTGCCAATTGTCCTCAGAGGATGACTTCCGCAGTCGAAGGCGAAATGTCAGGTGAGAGTCTTATGAATGGACCGTGGCATCTCAGCCCGGAAGTATTAAGTGATGTCATATGATTCATTTGCATAATAAAGATGTGTTTTCTGATGTCAGACTAAGTGGAGAGACAACATTTCCTGTTACTAACTGTTTAATACTGAAAAGTTGGAATACAATTTGTTAAAATAAGTGCGGTGTTTTCCTGTGTAGTAAATTTGAAATTACTTGAAGACTCCAGCACAACTGCAATGGAGACAAAGTCAAGACACTTGTTGTTCGCATGGTTCACAAAGAAGATTTATTCACAGGTGCAGCAGTTTGTAGTTTTAAAAATTTAAAGTTGACAAATGAACAGAAAAATGTGATAGACTTGTTCATATTTCATTGAAAGAAATGCAATGAGGAATTGTTTGGTTTCATGATTAATCAGCCAGATATAGTATTTATTTCTTTACTATTTACTAGTGACCTGCTCTGGTTTCACAGGGATAGCAGTATCTATGCCTGAGTGACCTAGTGCAACACACAAACCTTCCTTGTGAATCAATCTGTCTATTAGTGAAAAACCATATCAACATCCCTACAGCAGTTCCTCAGATTAGCATTACACACAGACAGAAAAACACAACAGGGGACTTTAATTGATAATGCCTATAGATGTTGTTTCACTTGTAGACCAATCTGCTTCTATTAAATAATTACTGTTGGCTGCTAACTCATACCTGGTGCAACAAACCTAGTGATCTCTCAAGGTCTTGGGAAACCTAAAAATGATTAATATGGTATTTTATTATGATACACAGTCTTGTTTTCAAAAAAACAGTTTCACAAACAAATTTAATGATATCGTCCATGTTTATCTGATGACATAGTCAGCAGTAGAACCTGATGCCAATCAACATGCTTCTATTACAGTGTAAATTGAAAATGATAAGAATTTCTTGACGTGACTTGATTTGTTAAGACTATGAAAGAACTAATTCTTCCATTTTATCAACAGCATTGTGTATCCCACATCAAAGTTGTAGCATGAAAGTTGAAGCTGTAGTGCTACAGGGGAATGAAAGCCTGGCAAAGGCTGTCAGAAGCACATGATGACACATACTGATTGTTTGACAAATTATCATAAGTTTTTGGTGCACGTACAAACAAAACCATTCACATAACTAATTAAATGAGTAATTTTTAAACTGTATATTACTAACCAGAGCTCTGTAATAATCCACAATTAATAAATCAGAAAGACATTCTTATGAGGTAGCCATCTGAGTTTGTTTTCTCACCTTGTAAGCTGTCAATCATGTTACATTGTAAATACAGGCGTGTAAGTTTCCTCAGCCGTCCAAGCTCCAGAGGAGTAATTGAGAAAATACCATTGTTGTCAAGGTACAGTGTTTTTAACTGAGGATACACTTCAGAGATATTGCTGTCTTCTGTCAAACCCATCTCAGTGACCTGTTTTGAAAATTAGTATCATGGAAAGAACAGTGATTCCACATAAGCCAAACAGAATAACAAATTGCTATATTACATTAAGACTAAATTAATTGTTACACAAGAAACTGATGTTTACAGCACTACATGTAGACATGTGCTTGCTTGCTTGTATATGTTGACTTAAATTTTAACACAAATGTTTTATTTCACCTTTGAGCATATTTACATGCAATTGGTGCCACCAGTGTTAACACAATAATAATAACAATAACAATAATAATAATAATATGAACTTGTATAAATGTCATTAACTACTATATAATAATCCAATATGGATACAATACATATTTATGAAAATGTCAATAACACAAAAAGTTTCCTAACAGCTCACTTACAAGATGAATGAACTACATAGTTCAGTGAATGAAAATAAATAATCAAACAGGTAATTAACAAGAATTACATAAAACAGTAATAAAATAGTCACACAGTGTGGCATATGTATAGTTTGCAGTTACTTTATTGTTCATTCCCATAAGGAAAGTGGGTCGTCTGTCACATACTCAAGGAACTCTTGAGCAGAGTAAGTTACTTTACTTTTCATCCACCTCAAAGACTAGTTTTAAACTCATTTACTGGCATTGTGTAGACATTTACAGGTAATTTGTTGACGTAGACAGGACCAAGATATTTGTAACCATTATGTGTCTTTGTAAGTGTAGCATATGGCATAGTAATTGTATGTCCACATCTTATGTTGTGATCATGAACTGTCCTCCTTAAGTCCAATTTAATCAGATTCTCTTTAACGAAGACAAGGCAGTTGTAAATATACAGGCCAGGCACTGTCATTATATTTAGTTTCTTAAAATAATCTCGACATGATACATATAGGCTAAGTCCTGCTATGCATCTAATGGCTTTCTTTTGCCATTTAAACACTAATTTTTGAGACTTGGAATTTCCCCCACAATAGTATTCTATAGCACAGGTGGGATTGGAGGAATGCAAAATATGCATATAACAGAAGTTCTTTATTGACACTGCTCCTCAGCTTGTACAGCAGATAGATGACATGTGCCAATTTTCCACATAACTTCTCTGTTCTTTATAGCTTCTGATTGATATGAAATTGTAATAATTTACTGTTTTGTTATCATGACTGGGAGCATTCATATTGAATATAATAGCTTCAGTTTCACTATCATGCTTCTGCAGTACATTTGCCTCGAACCAAGTAGTGCATATCTCCATTGCCACTGGCATGTTGTGTTGCACATTTTCAAGGTTGGTATCACATGTGATGAGTGTTGGATCATAGCATATAGCACTGCATCACATTGTACAACAGCAAGTAAATCATTTATCTAAATAATGAAAAGGAAAGGTCCAAGAACAGATCCTTGAGGTATACCCTTTGCAACTGGGAGACATTCTGACATTTGATTATTTATTTTAACCAACTATTTTCTATTGTCCAAGTAAGATTGTATTAGACATACAGCATTCTCTCTCAGTAAGTAGTTTTAGAACTTTTTTATGAGAGTATTGTGGGAGACCATATCAAAAGCTTTCCTGAGGTCCAACAGTGTTGCACAGATAGTATCTTTATTTTCATAATGATTGTATACTTTTGCTACTATAATGGGTCACTCTCCTCTACTTTGTAGTTTGTGGAGTGATAGAAGTGCAAACTGTAAAGTCAGTGTGATTTAGAGGAATGGGATAAAATAAAAAGAAATTTATAGAAACAGGCAAATCTTCATCAGTTATTTTATCTTCAGGAAACCAGAACATAAAATCAAAATTTCAGGTGCAAGAATGTACCCCTAGACAAGACTTAGAGCCAACAATGAGATAATGACGATAAGTAAAAGGTTTCCTTTTGTATATCTTACACCTCTTGAAGTTTTCAAAATTTGTGAAAAGACAGAGAATTTTAATAGTAAAGTGTGGGAGGGAAAGATTACAAGTGTGGGCATCAGCCGTGATCTGTTACTGATAACAAAGTCTTGTCTGTTGCAGAAGGAGCACTAATTTATGTCAATTACAGTTATAAAACTCCAATCACTTTAAGAAAGAAGACTGAGATCTGCCCAAGAATGTTGTATCAACAGTGACAAGATGTGCTGTATGAATTAAAAGAGGACTTTGCAAATACGATGAAGGACATCAGAAAAGCTAAGTATAAATTGATTGGGAAATTAATTTCTTTTCGGTGGACTTGTGTGATTACTGGGAAAATGAATAGAGACAAGGATAGCGAGGAAGATGTGAAAGGTGTAGGACCCAGTCAAGACATGTTTAAACCAAGTGAAAGTGTAGTCAGCAAAGAAACAGTGAAAACCAATATATTGCAGTTGATTTTATTAAAATTAGAGGAAATGAAGATGGACAATGATAGCGAATTTAGTGCTGTTAATGATCAGTTAACAGAAATAAAAACATCTACATCTACATGATTACTCTGCAATTCACATTTAAGTGCTTGGCAGAGAGTTCATCAAACCACAATCATACTATCTCCCTACCATTCCAACAACAGCAAACTTAGTGCAGAACATGACCATTTAATGGAAATACAGTCTGAAGACAATGATAAAATGGACTGGGTACAATACCAAATAGACCAACTAAGTAACCAGGTTCCAAAATTAAAAAATGGATTGTCAGAAGGATTAAAAAGTGTGAATGAAAAAGTTGATGTATCAGAAAATAAATTTATTGTTTTGGAAAATGAGCTCATGGCATAATATGCACAACAAAAAAAGAATGTTGATGATGTCAGAGTTGAACAGAATGGAAAACTGTGTCACAAGGTGTTCCTCACAGCTGAATCCTTAGAACAATTTTATTCCTGTTCTACGTACATACTTGCCTCTTAAAATAAATACTCATCTAACATTGTTTGCAGATGATACTTCTGCCCTTGTTCAAAATGACAATTCTGACAGTATACCACAGAGTGTCATGAATATACTAAGTAACTTGGAAGCAGGGTTTAGTCTTGTTAGTGTTAGTCACCAGTCAGGCAGCAGCAGCTGACTGAGACAGAAGCAGCCACAGGGAAATAACTGATTTTGTAACTTTTATGAGTTCCTAACCAGGAGTGAATTGTATAATTTCATCTGTATGCTTTGATAATTTAGTTTCTTGAGTTTCTGCATGTTAATTTAATACGTAATAGCCATAGTTCTCATGTTTTTGTTTGTGTTTATTTATTTATTTATTTATTCTTTGCCCATGGACTCCAGCTGAAAATCCAGCTGAGAGTATTGGGTGTGTCATACAATAGGCTATTAACATCAAACTTGATTTCATTATATATAAATGAAACAAATGATTAAACAGAAATAGTCCATAATCATACAAAGGTATTACATGTTTCACATTATATGTACACACAAATCCAAACGACATACAGAAATGATAATTTTTAAAGGTACATTTCAGTAATGATATAACATATTAAACACCATCTTAGTATTCACTCAAACTGTATATACATTTCTCTGTGAGATATAGTTTCAAATGACTCTTAAAACATTTTAGGTCTGTTTCTTTTCTAATGATTTTGGGGAGTTTATTAAAAAACCTTTTGCCTGCTTCTTCTGGGGCAGTCATTGACAGTTTTAGACTTATGTTTATCATGTAGTAATTTTCATTTCCTCTTGTACCATGTTTGTGTACATCTTTATTTAGTATGGTGACAAGTGAGTTAGCTCCCAAGAAAAGTAGAATTTTGATTAGTATAAAGTGCATAAGGTGTAGTAAAGTCGTGAAAAACAGAATTCTGTGTGATGAGTGCGACGGTTGGTTACATTTTCGATGTGCAAAGTTAGAAGAAGACAATCCTCCAGACGAAAACAGCGAATGGCGATGCAATGTCTGTCTGAAGAGTAAGGACAATATGGCGCCGATGGAGGAAGATAAACATGAGGTAAACACTGACTATAGTACTTTACAAGCTATCTTATCAGTGGTAATTGAAGAGAACCTAGCTCTGGCCAAAGAAAACGAACAACTGAAGAAGGAATACGCAGCAATTAACCAGGAACTCATTAAACAAATTTCCCAAGAAGAGGTTAGTGTCGTGTACACAGAACCAAGCAATCAATGTAGGCCATTAGATCGCCTACAAAGACAATGGCAAGCTGTTCCCATCACAAAACGCAGTAGAGTCTGTGTAAACTTTCCACCCTTGGAAAACAGATTTAGTGTTCTTGCTACAGAACAAAACATTAAAGTAGGCTCACAAGTCAATGTGCTTAACACAAGTAAGGTTAATGAAAGTGAAGTAATAGGTGTAGCAACAATATTACATCAACTGTCAATAGAAGTGAAGTGAATAATGGGCGCAGTAAAAATATTACGTTAACTGTCAATAGAAGTAATGAAACTGTCAACAGAAGTGAAGTGAATAATGGGTGCAGTAAAAATATTACGTCAACTGTCAGTAGAAGTAATGAAACTGAAAACCACAAGAAAGCAAGCCGCAATTGCAGACCTAGCCCTGTGAAAATACATTTATATGCAGACAGTCAAGGAAGGAAATTAAGGGATATAGTTGAGAAAAATTCAAGCCACCATATCTCAGCCACAATAAAACCTAGTGCAAAATTTAAAGATGTAGCAGGTTCTTCACCAGCAGAAGCCATGGAACTGGCAGTTTTTCTGGCTGGATCAAATGACGTAGCGAGAAATGAAGGAAAAGACTTCTTGTCCTCATTAAAGAAGAAACTGCAGAACTACAAAATACAAAAATCCTCATCTTTTCAATACCATTTCGGCATGATCTTTCATCCTGGTCGTGTGTGAATGTTGAAGTGACAAGAGTAAATGAAGAAATGAAGAAAATTTGTAAATACTTTAAAAATGTCTGTTTTGTAAACATACCTAACTTAGGTACAAGATTTCACACTGTTCATGGTCTCCATCTGAATCAACTCAGAAAGAAGTATGTGAGTAATGAAATCATAAAACTAGCCAATGAGTTAGGCATAACAAAAATCGAGAACTCTAAGTCAATACCACTTAGATTTAAGGAAAACTCTTTTTTAGAGGTAGCAAAGAAGGGCTGAGACCAACAGCTTTGCCCAGATTCACACTGGATGACCAGATTAAAGATAAGAATAATATAATAAATGTCAGTAACACTAGAGAGAAATATAGCAGTAATGATGAATGCCCCATTAACAAAAACCACTCACCAACTTTGTCTTTCAAGATAGGTTATCTCAATATTGAAAGTATAAGTGGAAAACACATAATTTTAAACGAATTTGCAAATGAGAACTTATTTGATGCATCATGCTTAAGTGAGCACTGGTGTAACGGAAACGAAATATCTTTTCATGTACTAGATGATTTCCACTTAGCAAACAGTTTTAGCAGAGAGCAACATATTCATGGGGGTGTATCAATTTACATTAAGAAGGGATTAGTAAATTGTAGTAACGAACTAGATCTAGGATTTTTGTGCAGTGAGATACACTTTGAAGCCACAGGCATATATCTGGATCATTTAAAAATTGCTATTGTATCTCTTTATAGATCACCAGATGGAAGTCCATTAATATTGTTAGAAAAACTTGAGACTTTACTAAATTTCTTTCTTAGTCCTCAGTGGAAGAAATATAGTATTGTGATTGGTGGTGACATCAATGCCGCATTTGATGTAAACAAAGATGTGCACACTGTAAATGAATTTAAAAACCTGTTATGACAATTCAACTTCATTTTTACGAACTGCAAACCCACAAGACAGTCCTCTTGTCTCGACAACATACTTACAAATGTCAATAGAGAGTTACTGTCTTCAGATGTAGCTGTCTTCGATTTCTCGGACCATGACTCAGTTTGGGTAAAAATAGGTACAGATAGGCCTAACATGGAGTATAAGGAGTTTAAAGAGCCTAAAATAGTCATCACAAGACCAATAACGCAAGAAAAATTGTCTAATTTCATGGTCTCACTCAGTAATTATGACTGGTCACATCTGATTAACAATAATGCTCAGGGCTCTGCCAATACATTGTTTGATAGATTTTTTCATTATTTCTTAAATATATTCAAGACCAACTGCCCTCAATACAAATGTAAAGTTAACCCTAAAAGTAACAGTAAGAGACGTAGGGATAAGAGTCCATGGTATACCACTCAACTAGCCAATATGAAAAGAAGGCTGTTGTTGTATAGAGATTCTTGCAGACTTCAGAAAACTGACATGGCTAAACAAAGGTACTCAAGAGCACAAAAAGAATATAAGTATGCTTTAAATGAGGCCAAAAAACAACATAACCTAGTCAGCATTGAGTCATCAAAAAATAAATGCAGAAAAGCATGGACTATAATAAATTCAGTGGCCAAAACCAAGCAGAAAGTTGAGGTAGTAATTTCAGCAGACGAATTTAATAACTACTGTATAAAATCTGTTAACCAAATTAGGGAAAGCATTGTGAGGCCACAAGAGACTGTTGCTGATCTCATTAAATACCATAATGTAGACTACACCCTGAACGATAAATTCCTTTTAACAGAAGTCACACCAGATGTTGTTTTAACTCTTGTAGATAACTTTAGACCCTCTGATAGTGAAGATATATATGGTATTTCTTGTAATATGTTAAAAAAGATAATTGGCTACATAGTATATCCTCTTATTATATGTATAAATAGATGTCTAATTGAAGGAGTATTCCCAGAAGTATTAAAATTATCTAGGGTAGTGCCCATTTACAAGAAAGGAGACAAAAATTGCCCATCTAGCTATCGCCCAATATCCCTGACACCTATTTTATCTAAAGTTTTGGAATCCATCATCAACTCTCAGTTGTGTGATTATCTGACATGTAATAACATTATTACTGCGGTACAATTTGGCTTTAGGAAGGGCAAATCCACAGTCCATGCCATTGACTCCCTGATTAAAAAAAGTGCTTAATGCTTATGAAGGAAAAAATTTTGCTCAGGCTACCTTTTGTGATCTTAGCAAAGCCTTCGATTCTGTGGAGCATATTTCACTCCTCAACAAACTAGTTTATTACGGTCCTCAACAAACTAGTTTATTACGGAATCACAAACAGTGAAGTTGACATCATTTTTGAATCTTTCCTCAGCAACAGTAGGCAAATTGTTTGTATTGGTAAACAGAGATCACAGCTAGCTGAAGTTAAGTGTGGTGTGCCACAAGGCTCAGTATTAGGACCTCTGCTATTTATCCTAATGACAAACGATCTACCATCCTACATAAATACTCACTCCATTCTCTATGCAGATGATACCACTTTTTTCAATATCAGCTCAGACATTGATATGATCCAAACTGTGGCAAATGACACAATATCACAGGCATCAGTCTGGTTCCGAGCTAATGGGTTCCTGCTTAATGAGAGTAAAACTCAAAAGATTGTATTTAGTTTGAGAGATCTGCCAGCAGAAGACTTCAAGAATAGTGTTAAGTTCTTAGGTATTGTTATAGATACTAAACTGACTTGGGAGCCACATATTAAATACATTAGTGCAAGGCTGTCTAGAGTGGTGTATTTGTTAAAGAATTTAATAAACCATGTACCTGTGGCCTATGTAAGATCATCCTACTTTGCTCTTTTTCAAAGTATTATATTTTATGGGCTTTTAATATGGGGCAATAGCTCACACCTTCAGGACATTTTGGTACTTCAGAAGAAAGTAATTCGAATTATCACAAACAGTGATAAACTGGCCCACTGCAAACCACTGTTTATCAACTTAAAAATATTAACTGTGATAAACATGTATATTTACACTGCCCTACTGCATATAAAGAGCAACTTATCAGAATACCAGTGTAGAAGAGATGTACACTCTCATGGAACCAGAAACAGTAGCAATCTTGACATACCTTACTACAGATTATCCAAGTTATTGAACAGCTACGAAGTGGTGGGTATGAAGATGTTTAATAATTTGCCACTAGAATGGGTAGAAGCTCCATTTGATTTATTTAAAGACAAATTGTTCAGTTCGTTAGCTGCAAATCCATACTTCTCACTTCAGGAATTTTACGACTGTAAAATATCATAGTGGTATCGATTTGGAGAGTGCAGCATAATTTCTTTAACTGAATCAGTTATGATGCAATGCTTTCATATTATTTCATTTTAAATATTGTATTTTATGTAAAACCTTTGTCACATATTGATCTTTAACCCATGTATATATGCTGTATAACTTGTATATATGTAACTTGACTTTGTCAATTGCTGTAATAGCTAAACGACAATAAAATTTCATTCATTCATTCATTCATTCATTCATTTATCACTTGACCTTACCGCCATTATGCTTTGGTATATGTACAGTGAATATACTGTCATAATATTATAGTGTACAAAGCTTGCCTACAGGTCTGTCTTGGTGGTATTTTTGCAATGCATCTCACTGCCCTTTTCTGAATTGTGAATATTCTTTTTAGGTAGCCAGCTTGTGCACTTCCCCATATATGAACTGAATAAGACAAATGTGGGAAGACAAGTCCATAATACATTGATTTTAGGACTTTATCATCCACGGTCTTAGCTGTTTTATGCATGATGAAGATCTGTTTGTTTATCTTTTTACACAGTGCATCTATGTGCTCCCCTCATGCCAAATGTTTGTCTATTATAGTTCCTAGAAAATTTGTGCTGGTTGCTTCTTTAATAGTCTTTCCATTTATATTATAATTTTCACTATTCTTGGTCTGAAATACTACATTCATTGTTTTAGACTGATTCATAAACAGGTTGTTTTGTGTTAAATATTTATTTGTATTTTTGATAGTCAGGAGTGCTTCCTTCTCAAGCTCCTCCTTTGTGTCAGCTGTGCAAATGATTGTTGTGTCATCAGCATACATTATAAGTTTCTGATTTACATAGCTAGGGAAGTCATTTACATAGAGTATAAATAGTATTGGCCCAAGCACAGACCCTTGCGACACACCGTGTTTAACTGTTTGTAATTCTGATCTGTAGTTTGTTATATTTCCCCCACTAGTATGTCTGATTTCTGTGCATTGTTTCCTATTTGTAATGTATGATTTAAGTATGTCATAGCATTTTCCTCTAATTCCATACTGATATAATTTCATCATTAATTCTGAGTGGTTCACACAATCAAATGCCTTAGATAGGTCCATAAAAATCCCACAAGTCTTTTGTTGCCTGTCAAGTAAATTAAGAATGTGCTCAATTATATCTATTGATGCTGTTTTTGTTAACTTCCCTTCTCTGAAACCATGTTGTGATGAATGCAGTATACTGTACTTTGTTATAAAACTTACAATTCTATTCTTTATTATCATTTCATAGATTTTAGCAAATGTTGAGATCAATGATATTGGCCTGTAATTTCCTAATTCATCCCTGTTCCCTTTCTTAAATACTGGCTTCACTTTACTTACTTTCAGTGAATCTGGAAATATACCTTCTTCTATCGCAGCATTCAGCATGTGTGTCAATGGTTTTAATATACATTCTCTGCATTCCTTTATGAGATGTGATGTGACACCATCCAAGCCAGATGAATGTTTAATTTTAAGTTGTTTTATTAGGTTTGACACTTCTGCATCTGTTGTAGGTATGAAAACCATAGTATGATTTGTATGTGGGGAGTTTAACAATTTACTTACTGCATTTGTTTTATTTTGAGTTATTAATTCGTCTGCTACAGTAATATAATATCTGTTAAAAGTATTGGCTACTTCTAGAGGGTTTGCATTGCTTTTCCCATTCATCAGTGGGCAGATGTCCTCCGCCCGATTTGTTACTTTTCCTCTCTCTTCATTAATGAACGACCATAAACCTATTGAGTAGTTCTTTCCCTTATCTATAGACATCCTGATGAATGATGCTTTAGTTTTTCTGATAAAACTACAGTACTCTTTCTTTTATTTTATACAGTGTGTGGTAGGCCTCACTATTTTTTTGTTTGGAGAGGTCATAATACACTCTCAGATTATTTCTGGCATGGATTACTTCTCGAGTCACCCAGCTTTTCTTTTTTTGTTGCTGTTTGACAAGCCTTTTACTAACAGGACATGTAACATCATAATAATAATTGAATAAAGAAAAAAACTGGTTCCATTTGGTGTTTGCATCTTTAGCTGCATATATTGTTTCCCAGTTTTCTGCCTCTAACATCTTTTTTAGCAGATTTATGTTATGTGGGTAGTTCTGTCTTCTCATCTCCCATATCTTCTGCACTGAATCACTAGTCTTTATATTTATGTCTATCATGATTCCAAAATGGTCTGCTAATGTGGAGGTTATTACCTGTGTGTCACAATAGCATGTAGGAATATTTGTTATTACATGATCAATTATAGTTTCACTATGCTTTGTTACTCTGGTTGGTTTATCTATTTTTATTTTTAGATTGTATATGCACAATAAATCCAGTAGGGTCTTAGTATTGTCTGTATTTTTACTCGTGTCTATGTTCAGATCTCCTATAATTATCAAATAAGCATATGTTTTTGAGAGGTGTTGGATTATATCTCCCAGCTGTTCAAAGAAGGTTTTAATTATACCATTTGGTGATCGATACAAACCTAATACACAACATAATTTCCCAGCAATTTTAGTTTCCAGTGCTGTAGCTTCAAAGCTCAATTCTATAGCTTATTTTGTTATATTTATGGCTTTAGTTGATTTATAGTTAGAAAAAATGGCAACCCCACCGCCTTTATAGGAAGTTCTGCAAAAACTGGCTACTTTCACATAATTCTTCAAGTTGTACACTCCTATGTGATTTTCTTTTAGCCCATGTTCTGTAACTACTAGAATGTTTGGCCTATACTCCTGTATTATTACCTCTAGTTCCTCTGTTTTATTGTTTAAGTATTGAACATTTTGGTGAAGTATTCTAACAGTTGGCTTTAAATGTAATAATTCCCCTTCCTGCAATATACTAAGCAGTTCACTTGCTCCCTTTGCTTCTGGTACTATGCAATGTTTTTTTTTCAGTTTGTGTCATTAAACCTGGATTGTATCTTTGTCCGGTGTTTATGTTCCTCTCACTATTGTCACACTGGTATTTAAGATGGACAGTTTTTCTTACATCTTTTTCCATGTTCTCTTTCTGCTTACTCGGTACCATAAAAAATCCTCACTTAGTGTAGCAGGTCTCCTAGTTCTCTGGCATCTGTCTTGATTGGAAGCTGCTTCTGCTGTTGATCTCCCAGGCCTCAGGTACCTCTTCTGTGTGGTTGCTGTTGCTGGTGGCTCCTGTGCTCCCCGACTTGGTGACTGCCCTTCTTTGTTAGCTGCTGTGGCTAATGACCCTTGTATGTTTTCCTCACATGCATTTTCATTGCCTTGAGGTAGTATTATGGGGTCTGCTGTTCTGGATGCTGTTGCTGATGATGACAGCTCTGCTGATGATAGTGGTGATTCTGCTGCTATTGGTTTATCTGACACTGCTGCTGAGAATATCTGAGCCTTTGCTGCTGCTACTGGTGTTTGTTGTAGCTCTACTGCAGATAATAATGGTTCCACTGTTACAGACAACTCTTGTTTTGGCGGAATTGGGATTGGAGACACTTCCATTACAGATGATTCATTAAAAAATTTAAGTATTTCAGCACTAATAATCTTTTTCCCTTTTACGTTCATGTGGAGACCATGTCTGGTGAAGTGCTCTCTGTAAACACTGTTTATCTCTACGAAAGTCATATTCTGGGAACCTCTACATATTTTCTCAAATAGCCTGTTTGCTATAACAATCTCAGTGTTTACGCACGAGTTTTCCATCATATCGTGTCTCCTGGGGATACTAACAATGTAGAAATGCACTCGAGGCATCCTTTTGACTGTTTCCTTTAGGATTCTCATTGCACGCCAAGTTTCATTACAGTAAACATCATTTGCGCCTCCTATTATGATGCAGCTGTTACCGGTCGTTAATATGTTGTCACTGTTTTCCAGAATTTCACATAATGGCGCACCTGGTTTGATGATGCCTGTTAGATTAAGGTCTGGGTGATTTCTTCTCATAATTTCCGTAATTCCTCGCCCATGACTATCTGCAAAAATATATGTCTGTTGCTTGTGTCCTTGCTTATGCATAACGTGGTTGTTTACTTTTTTTTCTTTACGAATATTTACCTTGTTTTTCTCTGTTTAATCCACTTGTATATTTTTGTGTGGATAGTTTGTTCATATTTTTATCCATAGATGCACTATTAACACTTTCTTTTCTTGCGTTTAATTCACTTGTGTCTTTTTGAGTGATCAGTTCGTTCGTATATCTAGTTACAGTCGTACTGTTTACACTTTGTACGTTTGGTTGTGCAGACCTACGAATTTTATGGCTAGCATTAATGAGATCTTGTTGCCTTGATGATTCAGACAGTTCCCGTATCCAAATTTTCCATTGTTTTTATATATTTTTTTATAATGTCAAGTTCTTTTTGAAGTTCGTCATGCACGCTGTCTTCTATTCCCGCGTAGCACTTTTCACTCTATGTCACATTTACACTGTATTTGTAAATCTTTTTGAGCAAAGCAGTGTGAATGGCACTATTTATGTTTAAACACGCATATTCTAATTCCATTTAGCACTGTTTCATCACAAACGATACACTTGATTGAAATTAAGTCCTCAAAAACTGCAGAGCGGTTTAAAGTTACGTGTACACTTGCCGCCATCTTGGAAAGTAAGCCAATTTTGTGACACATTACAAGTTCCTAAACAGAGGCAAATTATTTGGTCCCACCTGAGTGCTTTGGTAGTTTGGTTTTTGAACCTCTGTGTATTAATGTAATTCATTAGACACAGTTCCTGCATTTTCGTCAGCATTTACCATAGAGTTCCATAGTGCGAGTTGATAGTCATTTGTTCATTTGCTTTGATAGCTAGTGACCACTTGTTGGCATTAGTCAGTCAGTGAGGCAGCAGCAGCCGGCCAAGACAGAAGCAGCCACAGGAAAGTAACCGATTTTGTTACTTTTACAAGATCTTAACCACGAGCAAATTGTATAATTTCATCTGTGTGCATTGATAGTTTAGTTTCTTGCATTTCTGAATCTTAATTTTATATCTAATAGCCACAGTTCTCACACTTTTGTTTGCATCGGAAAGTAAACTGATTCTGTGACATATTATAAGTTCCTAACCAGGGGATTATTTGGTCTCCCCTGAGTGTTTTGGCAGTTCAGTTTTTGAAGCTCTGTGTATTAATCTAATTTATTAGACATAGTTCCTGTGTTTTCATCAGTGTCTACAGTAAAGTTCCGCAGCGTGTGCTAATAGTTTGTTTATTTGGGTAATGTAGTTTTCCACGGGCTTTAGTATGTATAGAGACTGTGACTGCTATGTGCGGATGTAAGCAGTATTGGCGACACTTTGCTCTCAGATCCAGGCTGTGATGGCTTCAGTTACACAGCTTGAGACTGCAGTGGACGTCCACCACTGATGTGAGCCAGCTGTGAGAATCTAATGGACGTCCAGCACATCCAACTCCTCCGATCAGTCCTCACCAGTGGCCAGCCCAATTAATGCTCACACTGTGGTTGACTCCTCACCTTGGTCATGTAAAAGGTCACCTCTGCGCATGGCAAGGGGCATGTAAGGCATCCCCACTTAGTCTGGCAAACAGGTTCCACATGCTGTCTGTGGCTGACACTGTTGCTCAGCCAGATACAGTCACCTGTCCTGTTGCAGGGGAAACCTGCAGGATAGGGGCAATCACAGATGATGGGATATTTGATAGTTGGGAGCTCCAACGTAAGGTGTGTTATGGGACCCCTTAGGGACATGGCTGCCAAGATGGGGAAGAAAGCCAATGTGCACTCCATGTGCATACCAGGTGGACTCATTCCAGATGTGGAATGGGTCCTTCTGGATGCCCTTCAGTGCAAGGTGCAACTAATTGTAGGTGGTGGCTCACATTGGTATCAATGATGTGTGTCACTTTGGATTGGAAGAGATTCTCTCTGGTTTGGAGGAGCTAACATAAGTGGTAAAGGCTGCCAATCATGCTTGTGAGATGAAAGCAGAGCTGAAAATTAGCAGCACAGTCGACAGGGCTGATTGTGGACATCTGGTACAGAGCCAAGTCTGAATCAGAGGCTCAGATGGTTCTGCAACCATGTAGGCTGCAAATTCCTCAACTTGCACCATCGGGTGGTTGAGTTTCAGGTTCCGCTGAATAGGTCAGGAGACCACTACATCCAGGAGGCAGTTACACAGGTAGCAGGGGCTGTGTGGTGTGGACTGGGTGGTTTATCAGGTTAGAGGGTCTCGTGGAAACACAAAAGGGCTTCAGTCACTAAGGGTTCAGGCCAAACACAGGAAGAATGTAGATACAGGAATCATTGGTATAACAGATGTAAATTGTTGTAGCTGTGTTGGGAAAGAACCAAAGCCTCTAGTGCTAATAGAAAGTGCTGATGCTCAAATTGTTATAGGCACTGAAAGCTGGAAATAAGTTCAGCCATAATTTTTGCATGGTGTTTAGAAACGATAGGCCAAACACAGTTAGCAGTGGTGTGTTTGTTGGTGTTAGAAGTAGTTTATCTTGGTGTGAAGTTGAAGTAGATAGTTCCTATGAGTTAGTATGGGCAGAGGTCATTCTTGTCAACTGGAATAAAATAGTTGGATCCTTTTACTGACCTCTCAATTCAGATGATACAGTTGCCGAAAGATTCAAAGAAAACTTGAGTTTGATTTCAAAAAATTATGTGACTTATAAAATTATAGTTGGTGGTGACTTAAATACATTCTTGATATATTGGGAAAAAACATGTTTAATTCCAGAGGTATGAACAAAACATCATCAGAAATTGTGCTAAAGGCATTCTCTGAAAATTATTTCAAGAATTTAGTTCATAAGCCCAAGCGAATAGTAAATGCTTGCGAAAACACACTTGACCCCTTAGCAACAAATAATCCTGAACTAATAACAAGCATCAAAACGGATACAGGTATTAGTGAACACAAGGTTGTTGTAGTGATATTGAATATTGTAATTCCCAAATCCTCCAAAAATAAGTGAAAAATATACCTATTCAAAAAAGTAGATAAAAATTCACTTGACGCCTTCCTATGAGACAGTCTCCATTCCTTCCAAATTAACAATGTAAGTGTAGACCAGATGTGGCTTAAATTCAAAGCAACAGTGTCAGCAGCAATTGAGAGATTTATACCAAATAAGAAACGACGGAGCTGATCCTCCTTCATACACAAAACGGGTCAGAACACTGTTGCAGAAACAACAAGAAAAACATGAAAAATTTAAACAGATGCAAAATCTCCAAGATCGCTGCTCTTTTACAGAAGCTCAAAATTCAGCACAGACTTCCACAACAAAACATTGTCTCAAAACGTGGAAGAAAATCCAAAGAGATTCTCGTTGTATGTGAAGTATGCTAGCAGCAAGACATAATCAATGCCTTCACTGTGTGATAGCAATGTAGATACTATTGAAGACAGTGCTGCCAAAGCAGAGTTACTAAAGACAGCCTTCTGAAATTCATTCACCAAACAAGATGAAGTAAATATTCCAGAATGCAAATGCTGATGCAATCACATACAACTGTTCACTTGACAAATGACCTATATCCAAAGACTGGAAAGATGCACAGGTGACACCAATATTCAAGAAGGGTAATAGGAATAATCCACAAAATCACAGCCCCATATCATTAACGTCGATGTGGAGCAGGATTTTGGACACGTATTGTGTTTGAACATTATGAATTGTCTTGATGAAAACGGTCTATTGACACACAGTCAACACAGATTTAGAAAACATTGTTCTTGTGAAACAGAATTAGCTCTTTAATCACATGAAATGCTGAGTGCTATTGACAAGGGATTTCAAATTGATTCCATATTTCTGGATTTCTGGAAGGCTTTTGACACTGTACCACACAAGTGACTTGTAGTGAAATTGCGTGCTTATGGAATATCGTCTCAGTTATGTGACTGGATTCATGATTTCCTGTCAGAAAGGTCATAGTTTGTAGTAATTGACAGAAAGGCTTTGAGTAAAACAGAAGCGATTTCTGACATTCCTCAAGGTAGTGTTATAGCCCATTGCTGTACCTTATCTATATAAACAATTTGGGAGACAATCTGAGCAGCTGTCTAAGGTTGTTTGCAGAATAATGCTGTCATTTATCGACTAGTAAAGTCATCAGAAGATGAAAACAAATTGTGAAACAATTTAGAAAAGATATCTGTATGGTGCAGAAATTGGCAATTGACCCTAAATAATGAAAAAAGGAATCCATTAAACTTTGATTACATGATAAATCAGCTAAATCTAAAGGCCATAAATTCAACTAAATACCTAGCAATTACAATTATAAACAACTTAAATTGAAAGAAACACATAGAAAATGTTGTGGGGAAGGCTAACCAATGACTGTCTTTTATTGGCACGACACATAGAAAATGTAACAGATCTCCTAAAGAGACTGCCTACACTATGCTTGATCCTGCTCTTTTAGAATACTGTTGTGCAGTGTGGGATTTTTATCAGACAGGATTGACAGAGTACATCAAAAAACTTCAAAGAAGGACAGCATATTTTGAATTATCATGAAATATGGGCGAGAGTGTCACTGAAACAATACAGTATTTGGGATGTACATAATTAAAGCAAAGGTATTTTTCACTGCGGTGGAATCATCTCACAAAATTTCTATCACCATCTTACTCTTCCGAATGCAAAAATATTTTGTTGATGCTGACATACATAGGGAGAAACAATCATCATAATAACATAAGGGAAATCAGAGCTCACACAGAATGACATAGATGTTCATTCTTTCCACGTGCTATACAATATTGGAATAACAGAGAATTGCGAAGGTGGTTCAGTGAACTTTCTGCCAGGAGCTTAAAAGTGATTTTCAGAGTATTGATGTAGATGTAGAAACGGTGTGAGGCTAAACATTTCAAAAACCCACAAGATGAATTTTAAAGCAAAACAGTCACAAACTGAATAAATCTGTATTACTCACAACATTCAAGAAATGGAAGAAATTGACTGAGTCAGATTCCTAGGAATAACCAGAAATTTGAGTTGGAATTAATGTATAGAATATCTAGCAAATAAATTAAAACAGCCTCACCTTTTCAATGGAAACTTTAGCCCGTGCCACTCCTATGAACACCAGGACTACAACTACTTTGAATCTGGTAATGGATAAAGCATCAGTTTTTGGGGAAACTCGGGAAATGTTACAGGAATTTTAATGCAAAAAGAATCATTTGTAACATGGGCTACACACAGGCATCATGTCAAACATTATTTAAAGACCTTAAACTTTCCCACCTTTATGTATCTTTGAAGTAATTCTTTTCTTATGCAGCAAAAAACACACATTTTGAACACTCATAGAACACAAGTCATAAAGAAAACCTTATGCTTACCTCATACAGCTTAAAACTGTATGCTCAGACTCCTCAGTTACATAGCCACAAAAATTTACAACAAAATAAAAGAATGTGCCATAATGAGTATGAAGCTAAATGTTTTAAAAATTAAATTACGTGATTTTATAATTGAAAGATGCTACTACTCAGTGGAAGGTTTCATGTAGGATGAAGTAATACTTCGAGCTGGATCCCTAAAATGGGATAAAAATTTATGATAGTTACAGTGGATGTAAATTATGAAATAGCATTTGAAGGAACCTTGTACAAATTCCTCAATAAGTAATATTGTAAGTTTGACAAATTTTAAATAAGTAAATTCTTCACCAAATAATATTATACACATGACAAAATTTCAAATAAGTGAATTGTAACCTTGGCATGTCTCAAGAACACCAGACTTCTGTTCTGAAATTCTGTACATTATGAGGTGAACTAAACACATTTCAGACATAGGGATGTTGAATCCCAGTAAAGCACAAAAAATTCTGCTATACATTTGAAATTTTGGTCAAAATGTCTTCTTCTAAAGAAAAAAAACACACACACACTCACACAAGCACAACCCACATACACATGAACACTGTCTCTGGCTGCTGAGGCCGGACTACACACAGCAAATGTGCATGATGGGAGAAGCAATCCCTGTTGTGCAGTGGGGTTAAGGAGCAGACTGGAGAAGGAAGGTAGAGGGACAGTAGGGAAGGGGTAAGGGAAACTGTATTGCTGCTTGTGAGAGCATGCAGAGACATGGAGGGAACAGGTTGCTAGGTGCAGTTGGGTGTTTTGTGAGGGGCGGTGGGGGTAGGGGGTGGAGGGGGAGAAAAGAAGGAATTAGGGGAGAGGAAAAAGACTAACGGGTGTGTTGATAGAATAAAAGGTAATGCTGGAGTTTGAACAGGGAAGGGGATAGGTGAGTGAAGGGAAGGGACAAGTGAAGGTTAAGACCAGAAGTGCTACAGGAATGTAGGATTTGTTGCAGGCATAGTTCCCAACCCTGCAGTTCAGAAAAACTGGTGTTGGTAGGAAGGATCCAGATGGTGCAGGCTGTGAAACAGACAGTGAAGTGAAGCATGTTGTGTTGAGAAGCATTTTCGGCACCTGAGTGGTTCAGCTGTCTCTTGGCCATATTTTGTCAGTGGCCAAACATGCAGATAGACAGTTTATGTAGAAAGCAGCACAATGGTTGTAGCTTTGTTTGTAGATCACATGCCTTGCCTCCAATGGGATAGATGATGCCTGTGACCAGACTGGAGTGGTGGGAGGACTTCTGGCACAGGTCTTGCAATTAGGTCTTCTGCAGGGATATGAACACTGAGGCAAAGGGTCGAGAGCAGTGGTGGAGTAGTGATGGACAAGGATAATGCCTATGTTTGGTGGACAGACAAATACCATTTTAGGAGGGATGGGAAGTATAGTGGGTAGGATATTCCTCATTTCAGGACATGATGAGAGGTAGTCAAAAGCCTGGCACAAACGCAGTTCGGTTGCTCCAGTCTTAAGTGGTACTGAGTCATGAAGGTAGTGCTACTTTCTAGCCAGACAGTGGGAATGTGTAACGTGATAGAGACAAGGCATGGGAGATCTACACCATCTGGATCCTTCCTGCCAGTTCCAACATTTCTTAATTATACATGGAAGAATCCTGGAGATACTAAAAGGTATCAGATAGATTATATAATGGTAAGACAGAGATTCAGGAACCAGGTTTTAAATTGTAGGACATTTCCAGGGGCAGATGTGGACTCTGATCACAATCTATTGGTTATGAACTGTAGATTAAAACTGAAGAAATTGCAAAAATGTGGGAATTTAAGGAGATGGGACCTGGATAAACTGACTAAACCAGAGGTTGTACAGAGTTTCAGGGAGAGCGTAAGGGAACAAATGGCAGGAATGGGGGAAAGAAGTACAGTAGAAGACGAATGGGTAGCTCTGAGGAATGAAGTAGTGAAGGCAGCAGAGGATCAAGTAGGTAAAAAGATGAGGGCTAGTAGAAATCCTTGGGTTACAGAAGAAATATTGAATTTAATTGATGAAAGGAGAAAATATAAAAATGCAGTAAATGAAGTAGGCAAAAAGGAATACAAACGTCTCAAAAATGAGATCGACAGGAAGTGCAAAATGGCTAAGCAGGCATGGCTAGAGGACAAATGTAAGGATGTAGAGGCTTATCTCACTAGGGGTAAGATAGATACAGCCTACAGGAAAATTAAAGAGACCTTTGGATAAAAGAGAGCCACTTCTATGAATATCAAGAGCTCAGATGGAAACCCAGTTCTAAGCAAAGAGGGGAAAGCAGAAAGGTGGAAGGAGTATATAGAGGGTCTGTACAAGGGGAATGAACAATATTATGGAAATGAAAGAGGATGTAGATGAAGATGAAATGGGAGATACGATACTGCGTGAAGAGTTTGGCAGAGCACTGAAAGACCTGAGTCGAAACAAGGCCCCGGGAGCAGACAACATTCCATTAGAACTACTGACGGCCTTGGAAGAGCCAGTCCTGACAAAACTCTACCATCTGGTGAGCAAGATGTACGAGACAGGTGAAATACCCTCGGACTTCAAGAAGAATATGATAATTCCAATCCCAAAGAAAGCAGGTGTTGACAGATGTGAAAATTACCAAACTATCAGTTTAATAAGCCACAGCTGCAAAATACTAACGCGAATTATTTACATATGAATGGAAAAACTGCTAGAAGCTGACCTTGGGGAAGATCAGTTTGGATTCCGTAGAAATGTTGGAACACGTTAGGCAATACTGACCTTACGACTTATCTTAGAAGAAAGATTAAGGAAAGGCAAACCTACGTTTCTAGCATTTGTAGACTTAGAGAAAGCTTTTGACAATGTTGACTGGAATACTCTCTTTCAAATTCTAAAGGTGGCAGGGGTAAAATACAGGGAGTGAAAGGCTATTTACAATTTGTACAGAAACCAGATGGCAGTTATAAGAGTCAAGGGACATGAAAGGGAAGCAGTGGTTGGGAAGGGAGTGAGACAGGGTTGTAGCCTCTCTCTGATGTTATTCAATCTGTATATTGAGCAAGCAGTAAAGGAAACAAAAGAGAAATTTGGCGTAGGTATTAAAATCCAGGGAGAAGAAATAAAAACTTTGAGGTTCGCCGATGACATTGTAATTCTGTCAGAGACAGCAAAGGACTTGGAAGAGCAGTTGAACAGAATGGACAGTGTCTTGAAAGGAGGATATAAGATGAATGTCAACAAAAGCAAAATGAGGATAATGGAATGTAGTCGAACTAAGTCGGGTGATCCTGAGGGAATTAGATTAGGAAATGAGACACTTAAAGTAGTACAGGAGTTCTGCTATTTGGGGAGCAAAATAACTGATGATGGTCGAAGTAGAGAGGATATAAAATGTAGACTGGCAATGGGAAGGAAAGCGTTTCTGAAGAAGAGAAATTTGTTAACATCGAGTATAGATTTAAGTGTCAGGAAGTCGTTTCTGAAACTATTTGTATGGAGTGTAGCCATGTATGGAAGTGAAACATGGACAATAAATAGTTTGGACAAGAAGAGAATAGAAGCTTTCAAAATGTGGTCCTACAGAAGAATGTTGAAGATTAGATGGGTAGATCACGTCACTAATGAGGAGGTATTGAGTAGGATTGGGGAGAAGAGATGTTTGTGGCACAACTTGACTAGAAGAAGGGATCGGTTGGTAGGACATGTCCTGAGGCATCAAGGGATCACAAATTTAGCATTGGAGGGCAGCGTGGAGGGTAAAAATCGTAGAGGGAGACCAAGAGATGAATACACTAAGCAGATTCAGAAGGATGTAGGTTGCAATAGGTACTGGGCAATGAAGGAGCTTGCACAGGATAGATTAGCATGGAGAGCTGCATCAAACGAGTCTCAGGAGTGAAGACCACAACAACAACAACAACAACAACAACACAGGTGGAAACTTTCCCTGCAATGTATCCTATGTTCCAACAACCTCTCTGGTTTCAACCAGCTAAATAACCTATGGCATGCAGTTCATAGTGGTTTGAAAAATGTGTGTGTGTGTGTGTGTGTGTGTGTGTGTGTGTGTGTGTGTGTGTGTGTGTGTGTGTGTGTGTGTGTGTGTGTCTACATCTACATGATTACACTGTTATTCACAATAAAGTGCCTCGCAGAGGGTTCAATGAACCACCTTCAAGCTATCACTCTACCATTCCACTCCGGAACAGCTCTCGGGAAAAACGAGCACTTAAATTTTTCTGTACAAGACTTGATTTATTTTATTTTATCATGATGATCATTTCCCTCTATGTAGGTGGCTGCCAACAGAATGTTTTTGCAATTGGATGAGAAACCTGGTGATAGAAATTTCATGAGAAGATTCTGTTGCCACAAAAAACACCTTTGTTTTAATGACTGCCACTCTGAATCACGTATAATGTTTGTGACACTATCTCCCCTATCCCGAAATAATACAAAACGAGCTGCCCTCCTTTATACTTTTTTGATGTTACCTGTCAGTCCCACCCGATGCAGATCCCACACCTCACAGCAATACTCCAGAATAGGATGGACAAGTGTGGTGTAAGCAGTCTCTTTAGTACACCTGTTGAACCTTCTAAGTGTTCTGCCAATTAATCGCAGTCTTTGCTTTGCTCTACCAACAAAGTTATCTATGCGACTGTTCCAATTTACGTTATTTGTAATTGTAATCCCTAAGCATTTAGTTGAATTTACAGCCTTCAGATATGTGTGACTTAACGTGTAATTGAAATTTGGTGGGTTTCTTTTAGTACTCATGTGAATAACTTCACACTTTTCTTTATTCAGGGTCAACTGCCACTTTTTGCACCATACAGGTATCTTATCTAAATCATTTTGCAATTTGTTTTGGTCATCTAATGACTTTACAAGATGGTAAAAGACAGCATCATCTGCAAAAAACTAAGACATCTACTTAGATTGTCTACTATATCATTAATATCGATCAGGAACAATAGAGGGCCTATAACACTTCCTTGGGGAATGCAGGATATTACTTCTGTTTTACTTGATGACTTTCTGTCTATTACTACGAACTGTGACCTTTATGACAGGAATCATGAATCCAGTCGCACAACTGAGGCAATATTCCATAGGCACGCAGTTTGGTTAGAAGATGCTTGTGAGGAGCAGTGTTGAAAGCCTTCTGGAAATCTAAAAATATGGAATCAATTTGATATCCCCTGTCGGTAGCAGTCATTACGTCATGAGTATAAAGAGCTAGTTGTGTTTTTCAAGAATGATATTTTCTGAATCTGTGCTGACTATGTGTCAATAAGTTGTTTTTTTCGAGGTACTTCATAATGTTCGAATACAGTATATGTTCCAAACCCTACTGCAAATTGACATTAGTGATATGGGCCTGTAATTAAGTGGATTACTCCTCATTCCCTTTTTGGGTATTGGTGTGACTTGACCAGTTTTCCAGTCTTTAGGTATGGATCTTTCTGTCTGTGAGCAGCTGTATATCATTGCTAAATATGGAGTTATTGTATCAGCATACTCTGAAAGGAACCTGACCTGTATACAATCTGGACTGGAGGCCTTGGCTTTATTAAGTGATTTAAGCTGCTTTGTTACACCAAGGATATCTACTTCTATGTTTCTCATCCTGGCAGTTGTTCTTGATTGAAATTCAGGAATATTTACTTCATCTTCTTTGGTGCAGGAGTATCAGAAAACAGTGTTTAATAACTCTGCTTTAGTGGCACTGTCATCAGTGACCTTACCATTGTTATCGCACAGTGAAAGTACTGATTGCATCTTGCCACTGGTGTGCTTTATGTATGACCAGAATCTCTTTGGGTTTTCTGCCAGATTTCGGGACAGAATTTTATTGTAGAAATTATTAAAGGCATCTCGCATTGAAGTACATGCTATATGTTGAACCTCTGCAAAACTTTGCCAGTATTGGGGATTTTGATTTCTTTTAAATTTGGCATGTTTTTTTGTCTGCTTCTGCAACAGTGATCTGACCCGCTTTGTGTACCATGGGGAGATCAGTACCATCACTTATTAATTTATGTGGTATATATCTCTCTATTGCTGTTGATACTATCTCTTTGAAATCTTTCCACAACTTTTCTACGCTTACATGATCGGATTGGAAGGAGTGAAGACTGTCTCTTAAAAAGGCATTAACAGCATTTTTATCAGCTTTTTTTAAATAGATATACTTTGCATTTCTTTTTGATGGTTGTAAATGTTACAGTATTCAGCCTAGCGGCAACTACCTTGTGGCTGCTAATCCCAGTATTCGTCACGATAGGCACTATTTGTCCAGGATTATTTGTTGCTAAGAGGTCAAGTATGCTTTTGCAACCATTCACGCTTTGAGTGGGCTCATGAACTAATTGTTGAAAATAATTTTCTGAGAAAACATTCAGTACAATTTTGGATGAAGTTTTATGCCTGCTGCTGGCTTTAAATGTAAAATTTTCCAGCATATTGAGGATAGATTGAAGTCACCATAATTGTATGTGGGGTACCTATTTGAAATGAGACTCAAGTTTTCTCTGAACTGTTCAGCAACTATATCTTCTGAGACGGGAGACGGGGGGGGGGGGGGGGGGGGGGGGGGGGGGGGAAGTAAAATGATTCAATTAATAGTTTAGTCCCATTGCCAGGTGTAACCTCTACCCAGACTATTTTGCAGGAACTATCTACTTCAATTTCACTACAAGGCAAACTACTTCTGACAGCAATAAATACTCCACCACCAACCATATTCAATCTATCCTTTCTGGTCATTTGAAAAAATTTCAGCTGAACTTATTTCTGGCTTTAGCCTGTTTCCTGTACCTACAACTATTTGAGCTTCAGTCCTTTCTATTATGGCTTGGAGCTCTGTTTCTTTCCCAAAACAGCTACAACAATTTACGACTACAATACTGATTGTTTCTACAACTAACTTACTGTGTTTTACCTGCCCCCTTTTACATGGACAGCCTTTCTGTGGTCCCATTAGACCCTGTAACCTAAAAAACTGCCCAGTCCCTTCCACACAGCCCCCACTACCTGTGTAGCTGCATCTTGTGTGTAGTGGACTCCTGACCTGTTAAGCAGAACCAGGAAATCCACCACCCAATGCTACAAGTCAAGGAATCTGCAGCCTATACGGTCACAGAACCACCTGAGCCTCTGATTCAGACACTCCACTTGACTCTGCATGAAAGGATCACAGTCAGTTCTATCAATGATGCTGCAGATGGTGAGCTCTGCCTTAATCTCAGAAGCAAAACTGGTTGTCTTTACCATTTGCGCTAGCCGCCCGAAACCAGAGAGAATCTCCTCCAATCCAAAGTGACACACGTCATTGGTACCAACTTGAGTCACCACCTGCAAGTGGCACCCTTTCCACATGTGGAATGACTACCCCCATTATGCACACAGAGTACACATTGGCTTCCTTCCCCTCCTTGGCAGCCACGTTCCTTATGGGCCCTATTACACGCCTAACATTGGAGCTCCCAACTAGCAGCAAATCCACCTTCTCTGATTGCCCAGACCTTCTAGGCCAAGAAGCTTCCTCTGGAACAGGGTGGACGACTGCATCCGGCTTAGAGACATCATCAGCCACAGGTGACACGAGGAGGCCTACGATCGGTCCCTCAGAAAGTTTTTCGCTGCCTGCCAGACTTTGGAATGATCTCTTACTTGACCAAGGGTGAGGGATCAACATCAGTGCAGGCAGTACCTGGGGTGGTTACAGTAGAGGACCGATCAAGGTACATGATTGACATACTCAATGTCCCTCACATCCCCGCGTCTGACTTCCGACAGTGATGCCCCTCGGCAGCAGCCTCAAGCTGTATGACAGAAGCTGTGAGCTGTGAGCGAAGGGTGACCAACTCAGCTCGCATCTGTACACGGCAATCTCAGTTCCTATCCATTACTGCAGTCACTCCTGTTTGAAGCTCATAAAAATATGTAACAAGCGAATGGTGCACTTGACTTATTAGCAGCAGGAATTTGAAGTGCTCTCTCACTGACGGTCTATCTGACAATAAGCTACACTAACCAAAACAAACAAAAGCCTATATAGTACAAGGGCACAGGCTGTGAAGCAGTCATTGAGATGAGGGGTATCGTGTTTGGCAGCGTGTTAAGCAACAGGGTGGTCCACTTGTTTTTTGGCCACAGTTTGTTGGTGGCCGTTCATGCGGACAGACAGTTTGTTGGTTGTCATGCCCACATAGAATGCAGGACAGTGGTTGCAGCTTAGCTTGTAAATCACATGACTGGTTTCACAGGTAGCCCTGCCTTTGATGGGATAGGTGATGCTAGTGACTGGACTGGAGTAGGTGGTGGTAGGAGGATGTATGGGACAGGTCTTGCATCTAGGTCTATTACAGGGGTAGGAGCCATGAGGTAAGGGATTGGGAGCAGGGGTTGTGTAAGGATGGATGATTATATTGTATAGGTCTGGTGGATGGTGGAATACCACGCCCCAGCCTCCTCCTTACCCCCACCCAGTCGCCACTCCCATCATGCACTGGTGCTGCTGCTCGCAGTGTAGTTTCAGCTCTCTGAGACTGTAGACGTGTGTGAAAGTCATGCTTGTGTGAGTGTGTGTATGTGTTTCTACTGCTGACGAAGGCCTTAATGGCCAAAAGCTATGATTGTGTGAATCTTTTTATTGTACCTATCGCGACTCAGCATCTCCGCTATATGGTGAGTAGCAAGTTTCCTTCTCTAATATTGTTACATTCCATCTTGGATATTCCATTGTTTGGTCTAGTAACTACAAAGGTATCTGTAAATAAGTGCCGGCCAGAATGGCCAAGCAGTTCTAGGCGCTACAGTCTGGAACCGTGTGACTGCTACGGTCATAGGTTCAAATCCTGCCTCGGGCATGGATATGTGCGATGTCCTTAGGTTAGTTAGGTTTAAGTAGTTCTAAGTTCTAGGGGACTGATGACCACAGCAGTTAAGTCCTATAGTGCTCAGAGCCATTTGAACCATTTGTAAATAAGCTGGTCCTGTTGGAACCATGTAAAAATATATAACAAACAATAAACTGCTTGTCCACTGCCACCAAAATGATCTATTTTGTGTAAGGACCAAATTCAAAGTTGAAAAGCAGTAACAGGGTGCATACACAGACAAGGGAAAAACTTCCCAGCTTTCCCAGTTATACCCCAGGTGTAAATATTAAATGCACAAACGAAGTGTGCGGTGTCTGATGGGAGATACTGTACATGGGAAATGCATTTATGGTTGCTCCCAGCAGCCACTGCATCAAGTGTCAACTTCGTTTGTGGATAAAGTACAGTATACCATGGGTGAAAGTACATTTTTCCTTGTTAAGTGACAATATACTTTCCTTCATATCTGCATAACTTTTCAATCCATTCAATGGTTAAAGCTCTATACATTGGCATAGAACTTCCTAGCACTTAAGGAAATGAAACCCAGCATAAATAACATGTTTTGGAAATATCTTCATATTATGAAAGTATAAATATGAACTACACCAAATAAAGCACTGAAGTGTTAATATCCAGACTGCACTCTGTGATGTACTTGTGTCAATCATAGCTTGTTTCACATGAGCTTGCCAGCCAATGACACTAGACATTCAGGGCATAAGACACATGATGCAGTCAGCCAGTAGCAACATCACTGTTAAGTAGCATAAAACACAAACAGGGGAAATTAATGGTTTAAATTAGCATACATACAGTATAGTTACAATAAAGTCAAGCTTTCATATATTATATCGGTCATCAAAAACTTTTTGCTGTTTTTTCATGAGGATGTGTTTAGGGAGGATCCTAAGAGCACAGCTTAAATTGCAGCAGCTTAATATTTATGACAAGAGTAATCATAAATTTCACTGCTGTGCACCAAATGTTTCTTGGAATACCTGGCTGAATACATCTTCTATCGAGCACTTTGTCTGTTCCATAGAAATGCCAGTTGAATGTGAAATTGCTCAAGAAATCAACACACACTCTATTTGGAGGATACTTTTTTTAAACACTGTAATTGCATCTACATCTAAATCTTTACCCTGAAAACCAACATGGGATTGTAATACCACAACCACTTGGGGTTACTCATACAAAAATTAATTAGTTGCATCGAGGTCTATCATTCAATGAAACTAATCATTCTGTTAACCTGTAAACGATAGCTTGATTTTTCTTTAAGTTAGATAATAAATGCAAATTAATGAAATATATTGTTGCAATGCTAAAGCATGTAATCTGTAGTCTTAATAGAAACAGATTCTTTCCTGTCTTTGTATGAAATTATTCACTTTTATTCCACATTAATTTCTGTGTAATTTGGGAAGACATATGTAAAAACTCTAATTGTATAAATGCAAAATTCAGTATGTAATAATGACAGTAATTGTTTAAAACCATATAAATAGAGGTGATTTGTACACCACCATACTTCAGTCTTACATGGAATATTGTATCAACAGCATGTAGTCAGACTTTGTAAGTTTTACGTTCGCCGCCAAACATTTAGTGTGCGAAATAAAATCTATTGTAAACATGAAGCACTGAAACTTATTTAAACTATTACATAAATTCCATGTGATGATGCAGTAACGTCTAAATGAACCTACGGTAGCATCAAGAAGCAGCACCCTGGATTACACAAGATACATATATAATTGGTAGAAAATATGTGTGGTAAAACATGGTGTACTGTACGTTGTTTTTCTTGTGTTAAACAATGACACACATCCGAAACTTAACAAAAACATTTTTCGCCACATTTTACTACAAGATGCATGTCAGAATGTACGTCCTATTCTACCAGTTATTAGGGTTTCTTCCTGTTCCATTCAAATATGGAGCATGGGAAGAATGACTTTTTGAATGCCTCTGTGCATACAGTAATATTCTAATCTTATCCTCATGATCCGTATGTGAGTAATGTGTAGGGGGTTGTAGTAATCAGTAAAAGGTGGTTCTTGAAACTTTGTTAATAGTCTTTCTTGGTATAGCTTACATCTATCTTCAAGAGTCTTCCAGTTCAGATTGTTGTATCTCTGCAACACTCTCCCATGGATTAAACAAACCTGTGACCATTCACACTATCCTTCTCTGTATAGGTTCAATATCCCCTGTTAGTTCTAACTGATATAGGTCCCACACATTTGAGCAATATTCTGGAACTGGTTGCATAAGTGATTTGTAAGCAGTCTCTTCTGTACTGTGATTGCACTTCCTCAGTATTCTACCAATAACTGAAATCTACCATCTGCTATGAAAGACCTAAAATGAAAATGAGAAACTAAACTTGAACCTTGGTCTTTTTTAGCATGTGTTACCTTTTAAGATGTATAAAACACAAATGTGTCAGTAAAATTTTAAGTAATGGCATAAATGGCTGGTCTTCCGGGCAAGAAATTTTTCTAAATAGCTGGTCCTCAAAGTGTTGAGTTTTGAATGAGACTCAACTGCTCCACGATTTAAGAAATTCATCATACATTCTCACATGTAACATAATTTACCACTCCCCACACTCCTACCTTCTATATGCTTCCTAAAGTCCATAAACCCAACCATCCAGGATGCCCCATTGTGGCCGGTTACTGTGCCCCCACTGAGAGAATCTCTGCTCTCGTAGACCAACACCTTCAACCTATTACCCAGAACCTATCCTCCTATATAAAAGATACCAACCATTTCCTCAACTGACTCTCCACAGTTCCTGTCCCTTTACCACACGGTGCCCTGCTCAACACTATTGATGCCACCTCCCTGTACACTAACATTCCTAATGCCCATGGCCTTACTGCTATCGAAGACTACCTTTCCAGACACCCTATGGATTTCAGACCAAGAACCTCCTTCCTAGTCTCCATGACCAACTAATCCTCACCCACAATTACTTCTCCTTTGAAGGCATTACCTACAAACAAATCTGTGGTACGGCTATGGGCACCCGCATGGCACCATCATATGCTAACCTATTCATGGGCCATCTAGAGAAATCCTTCCTAAAAACCCAGAATCCCAAAGCCCTCACCTGGTTCAAATTCATTGATGACATCTTTGCTATCTGGATTGAAGGTGAGGACACATTATTCACATTCCATCAGAACCTCAACAACTTCTCCCCGATTTGCTTTGCCTGGTCCTACTCAACCCAACAAGTCACCGTCCTAGATGTTGACCTGCACCTCAGAGATGGCTACATCAGTACCTCCATTCATATCAAACCTACTAACCACCAGCAATACCTCCACTTCCACAGCTGCCAACCATTCCATACCAAGAAGTCCCTTTCGTACAGCCTAGGCACCCGTGGTTGTCACATCTGCAGTGATAAGCAGGCCCTCTCAAAATATACTGAGGGTCTCACTGAAGCCTTCACCGACCCTAATTATCCTCCCACCCTTGTACAGAAACAAATCTCCCATGCCTCATCTTTCCAGTCTCCCACCACCTCCCAAAGTCCCACAGTCTAGCCACAGAGGAGCATTCCCCTTATAACTCAGTACCATTCGGGGCTAGAGCAACTGAATTACATTCTCCGCCACGGTTTCGATTACTTTTCGTCGGGTCCTGAAATGAGAAATGTCCTGCCCACTATCCTTCCCACCCTTCCTACCGTGGTGTTCCGCTGACCACCGAACCTACACAATATACTCGTCCATCCTTACATAACCCCTGCTCCCAACCCCTTACCTCATGGCTCATACCCTGTAATAGACCTAGATGAAAGACCTGTCTCATACATCCTCCTACTACCAACTACTCCAGTTCGGTCACTAACATCACCTATCCCATCAAAGGCTGGGCTACCTGTGAAACCAATCATATGATTTACAAGCTAAGTTGCACCCACTGTGCTTCATTCTATGTAGGCATGACAACCAACAATCTGTCTGTCCATATGAATGGCCACCAACAAACTGTGGCCAAAAAACAAGTGGACCACCCTGTTGCAGAACACGCTGCCAAACATGATATCCCTCATCTCAATGACTGCTTCACAGCCAGTGCCATATGGATCCTTCCCACCAACACCAGCTTTTCTGAATTGCACACGTGGGAACTCTCCCTGCAATACATCCTACGTTCCCGTAACCCTCCTGGCCTCAACCTTCGTTAGTCACTGTCCTCACACACTCAGCCCCCTCCTTGTTCCCATTCCAGCACTACACAGTCATCATTTCACTGCCACACCCAGTCTTTTAATTTCTTTTTATTTCTCTCCTTTCCACTACTTACCCCCTCCCCCCTCCGCACCTTCTCTACTGCCCTCCATCTAAACTGCAACACTTCACTGTCCGCTACTACCACCATACTATCCCTCCGCCTCCCTGCCCCAGCCTCCTCCTTACCCCCACCCAGTCACCACTCCCATCATCCACTGGTGCTGCTGCTCGCAGTGTGGTTTCAGCTCTGTGAGACTGCAGATGTGTGTGCCAGTTGTGTTTGCGTGAGTGTGTGTGCATGTGTGTGTGTGTGTGTATGTGTGTCTACTGTTGACAAAGGTCTTAATGGCCGAAAGCTACAATTGTGTGAATCTTTTTGTTGTGCCTATCACAACTCAGCATCTCTGCTATATGGTGAGTATCAACTTTCCTTCTTTGTTATTGTTACGTTTCATCATGGATTTTCCATTGTTTGATAATTTATTTTGCATATAAGGAAATTTACTTTGAGTGTAACACTTCTCAAATTGTCATTTGCAATATTTTCCTGTGACCAGTTAGAAATGTACCCCTCCCACTCTTCTTCCACTTGTACCATGTGGTGCAACAGAAAATTGCAGAACTGCAACATTACACTTCATACAATGAACTGCCATATTCCAAATACAAACCTCAAGATGTACTAGAAAATGACAAGTGGCCAAATGTACTAGAACAAAGTAGTACTCACACACTACAGAATAGCCATCACGTTCCTAGAGAAATGAATGCATTCTTTACAATATATTTTAACATAATTAATGTTTGAAATCCTGAAAGGGGAGAGGGGACTGGTGTATGCTGAACTGATTACTGAAACACACTATTGCATCAAGAAAGAGCAAGTAACAAGGCTAATGCAACTGTCACGAATCAGCAGTGTGACAACATTGCACAGTAAATAGCAGCGCCGTGTAACAAACAGTTACTGGCACTCAACAAGCCAGAGAGGAGACAACAAAGTCTACCTATTAATGATGGGCTTATGACAACCACTGCTTTGACTCCAGTCCCTGCTGCCTTGATGAACCTCTCCTTATATTAAGCCATTGCCACATCTGTCAATACCAACTTAGAATAATAAGAACGGTTACCTATCTCCAACATTGGATGGATGCTACTCCAACAGCTTTTGGTGAAAAATATATCCATCATCTTGAACCGAAGCCATCCTGATGTTTAATGGTTTAATGTTCACCAGTGCCTACCATCCATGCGGCACTGTCATGTTACTCTTCAGTTGCACTGGAGAACAACCTACTGAACCATCTGCCCTCTTGGTAATCAAGAAGTTGTCCTGAGAGCACACCTAGATCAGCTATCCTCACCTATAGTGGAAATTGGCAGCCTGGCTGGGCTGAAATCTTGGAGGGGCTGCTGCAGTAAGAAACATTCTGTTGTCATCTTCAAAATGAAGATCTGCCCCATTCAAGCCTCTTCATTTCCGAATAACTACTGTGATCCATATCCACCTGAACCTACTTCCTGTACTCATCTCTTGGTCTTGTTCTGCAATTTTTTGATCCCCTCACTTCCCTTCAGTACTAAACTGACAATTCCTTCATAGCACAAAATAAGTCCTATCATCTGATCCCCCCACCCCATTTTTTTCCCCTTACAAGCTGTGCAAAATATTTCTTTTCTTTACAATTCTATTCAGTTCCTCCTCATTAATTACAAAACAGCTTACAAGCCAGTCCCCTTCAGAGAGCACTCCCCCCACCCCCCCACCCCCCCTCCCCCATCTCAATATCTGCAGTGTCGTCATGCCCTCACCACAGCCTATTGTTCATGTGTTTGTCTGCGCTGCTCAAAGTTTTACTTGCTTCATTTTATTGTATGGAATAACTATTTCAAATATTGTTGGAAATTGTGTTGAGAAAATTGGTGTTTCTCAAAAATGTTCTGCAGTTTGTCCCCAGGCCGCACCTGCCATGGTCAGTAGTGAAAATGGGATCATCAATCCATTAAAATGAACTGAATCAATTGTTTAATATTCCATTTAATTATTAATCAGGAAGCATTATGTTTGAAAAGTGTCAGAATGCTGTCTGTAATAAAAGATGGAATGAAAATTACTAATGCAACATATGGAGGAAATCTATCACTATCTCATTGAAAACTTAAGAAGTTTTTGGAAGAAGTTGACTCAGATAGTATTTTATTTCTTCACTCTGAAATTCCTTGGCAGAGAGCAGGAAAACATTTGGCTCTCCCTCTTCTTACCCCCCCCCCCCCCCCCTCCCCAATCACCCACCCACAATGTTTTCAAGTTTTTAAACAAAGAAGTAATAGAAGATACTACAGAATTTGAAAATAAACTAAAGGACTCATTTTTTATCATAATTAGTACTTCTAATAGATTTCACAAATCACTTAAATAATTTGAATTTATGTTCACAAGGAATTATGAATTCCAGTCTAAACTTACATTGTTTAAATTGCAACTAAATAAGAAAAATGTTTATAATTTTCCAAGTTACTTTGATTTGCAACATGAATACAAGGAAGTAAAATGTCATAGCACACATCTTGTTTCAGATGGCAAGGGTGAATGCATGGGCTCAAGAGGAAGTACATCTGCATAGACGGGAGTTATCCTTGCAACAAATCCTTTGCTTCTATAACTGTCCTGGCCTCAGTCTCCAGTAACCAACGTCCCCACGTCCTCCTCCCAACAGTTTCCCCCTCCTCCATTCTATCACCCCTCCCAGTTCATATCTCCAAGTCACCTCGTGCATGTGCCTCTCACCACTGGCTCCAACACACATGTATTATGTGCCTAGGCTGGGCACCTGACACCCCTCCCTCCCACATCCCTAACCAGCAAACCAGCAGCCTTCCTCTGAACCACTAGCCATCCACATCAGCCTCTCTTCCCACATCCTTATTCTCTTCCCCTCAACCAACCCTCCAACACAACCCCCAACCCACATAGTCCATGTGCTCAAATGCAGCACTAGCATTGTACTTCCAGCCAATGCCATGTATGGGCACAGAAAAATTATTCCAAAAGCCAGTAAGGTTTCTTTCTTTTTTGGTACATCTGATGTTGACTAAAAGCTTCTGCTTTCTGGTGATTTGTCTCCTTGAGAAGAGATTTAATGTGGGGCCCCATAATTCAATCCATTGTTTAGAAAGGGATAAATCAGTCCATATCACACTGTGTTTAATGTTAATAGTGATTGTAATATAAGAAGTGATCAAAAACTTTCCATTCAAAGGCCACACTAACCCCTCGCCTACATGTCAGTGCATATATACTCACGTTGGAGTCATGATGGGTTGCATATATGCTGCAGCAATGCATTCAAATGGAAACTTTTTGATGGCCCCTTGTAAGATATGTATTAAGTCAATGATGCAAATCTAGTTATACCTTATTTCCTGAAAGACAAAGAGTCTCAAGTTGTGGTAATTCATGGAGCCCTGAAAGGCATGTTATATTGTTGTTGGAAAGATCAATGCTTAACACTGATGGTAGTGCATCTCCTGGCAACTCAATCTGAAATAATTTAAATTAAAATTAATTCAGAAATATGTCTTATTAATACACTCCTGGAAATGGAAAAAAGAACACATTGACACCGGTGTGTCAGACCCACCATACTTGCTCCGGACACTGCGAGAGGGCTGTACAAGCAATGATCACACGCACGGCACAGCGGACACACCAGGAACCGCGGTGTTGGCCGTCGAATGGCGCTAGCTGCGCAGCATTTGTGCACCGCCGCCGTCAGTGTCAGCCAGTTTGCCGTGGCATACGGAGCTCCATCGCAGTCTTTAACACTGGTAGCATGCCGCGACAGCGTGGACGTGAACCGTATGTGCAGTTGACGGACTTTGAGCGAGGGCGTATAGTGGGCATGCGGGAGGCCGGGTGGATGTACCGCCGAATTGCTCAACACGTGGGGCATGAGGTCTCCACAGTACATCGATGTTGTCGCCAGTGGTCGGCGGAAGGTGCACGTGCCCGTCGACCTGGGACCGCACGCCAAGACCGTAGGATCCTACGCAGTGCCGTAGGGGACCGCACCGCCACTTCCCAGCAAATTAGGGACACTGTTGTCCTGGGGTATCGGCGAGGACCATTCGCAACCGTCTCCATGAAGCTGGGCTACGGTCCCGCACACCGTTAGGCCGTCTTCCGCTCACGCCCCAACATCGTGCAGCCCGCCTCCAGTGGTGTCGCGACAGGCGTGAGTGGGGGGACGAATGGAGACGTGTCGTCTTCAGCGATGAGAGTCGCTTCTGCCTTGGTGCCAATGATGGTCGTATGCGTGTTTGGCGCCATGCAGGTGAGCGCCACAATCAGGACTGCATACGACCGAGGCACACAGGGCCAACACCCGACATCATGGTGTGGGGAGCGATCTCCTACACTGGCCGTACACCACTGGTGATCATCGAGGGGACACTGAATAGTGCACGGTACATCCAAACCGTCATCGAACCCATCATTCTACCATTCCTAGACCGGCAAGGGAACTTGCTGTTCCAACAGGACAATGCACGTCCGCATGTATCCCGTGCCACCCAACGTGCTCTAGAAGGTGTACGTCAACTACCCTGGCCTGCAAGATCTCCGGATCTGTCCCCCATTGAGCATGTTTGGGACTGGATGAAGCGTCGTCTCACGCGGTCTGCACGTCCAGCACGAACGCTGGTCCAGCTGAGGCGCCAGATGGAAATGGCATGGCAAGCCATTCCACAGGACTACATCCAGCATCTCTATGATCGTCTCCATGGGAGAATAGCAGCCTGCATTGCTGCGAAAGGTGGATATACACTGTACTAGTGCCGACATTGCTCATGCTCTGTTGCCTGTGTCTATGTGCCTGTGGTTCTGTCAGTGTGATCATGTGATGTATCTGACCCCAGGAATGTGTCAATAAAGTTTCCCCTTCCTGGGATTTCAATTTCCAGGAGTGTATATATGTAACACAGTATTTTCAGGTCATATAAGAAAATACTACAAAAAGAAAATGCAGCTGAGAAAACTGATAAATTACAAATACAAAGAAAGGTGGCCAGTACATACTTACAGAAGACAGTGAGTATAGTGACACAGAATTCGTGCTATATCACTCAGATTTTGCCACCTCCACTATACATTGTTACAGTATTGAAGCAGTTCCTTTTAGATGAATCTTGTTACAGTATTGATGAATTTCTTAGCAAAAATGCATAGAATCTCTTGTTTGTGTTTAAACCTTACTGTGTGACCTCTACAATTGATTAATCATACTCTGTAAGTACAGTGTAACTTAATACAATACCCAAATTTATGTATGTCTGTGTATGACGCCTGTATCACTTAAGAACAATACCCAAATTTATGTATGACTGTATATTCTTTCAGATGTCCTGTATCTTAACTGATATGTAAGGGTATATGCTAAACTACACAGTTTCTTTAATCTAATGATAAGATCAATATATATAATCTGTATATGTATATAATCTGTAAAAAAACGTTGACTTGTTCTATATCCAGGAATATGTTCCCATATGGATCTATGAAACATGAAATAAATAAATAAATGAATGAATAAAAATACAATAAATTAATTTAATGATTTTATCATAGGGATTCTTAATTATAAATGTCATAATGTCATCAGCAGCAAGTTTTGCTCGTAGGGTCCCATCATCAGTTTATAATAGGCATTGTTTTGTGGTGACATATTATTCTTATGTACACTCAGCTCTTAGCTGTAGGTTTTTTCTGGGTATCTAAGGCATAAAACCTAAGCATAATAACTAGAAGTAGTAATCAGGCTCATTGTAAAGGTCCGCAAAAAACAACCATATCCCGCAAAAGGTGAATACCTCTATCATTCTGTTCTGTATATCAAGGAAAACATTACCAGAACTAAGTATGTCACTAATAGTTCTATGTGTAATGATGGAACAAGAGGCAGATTGGATTTCTATTTACTTTGTGACACACAATATATCTACACCTACATCTACATGACCACTCTGCATTCACACTTAAGTGGTTGGTAGTGCGTTCATTGAACTATTTTTACATTATTTCTATACCAGTTCACTTGTAGGGAAGCAGCCTATTCACACCATATAGAATTCATATGCTTTCCATTGTGTGCCAGCCTGGTCTGCTGTAACTAGCTATGACATCACGAATGTTGCACAATACCTTAAAAGTAAAGTAAGGAATCTGAAAAGTTAATAGCATGTCAGGAATGATGCTAAAATGATAATGTGTTAAGTTTCAGTTTACTAACTTTAACAGTTTTCGAAATTTGGACATTTTACGTAAGAATCATCGGCGCAACAGAAAGGAGCTAGAAAGTTCAAAATTTAAATTCAGATTCCTTTTTCATTTTAATTTAATGGAAACAGCATGCTGGATCTCACAAAGTAATATTTCGGTTGAAATTCACGATTTTCTGTTTTTGTGTCCTAAAAGTTCAGAAGCAAGATAGATTAAGTAAGTGATTAGATAAAGCTAGGATGTTTAGATTTATGTAGAATGGAGATACTATAGCTGTAGCCTCTCTCCAAAAGGCAAGTTCAGAGCTCTTCTATTGCATGTAGTGCAACTAAAGTAATTCTCTCACCAAAAGTATTTAACCTAGCCATATCAGAATTTTATTATAGATACTTACCTGTGTACTGATTGCACAATTAAATTGAGAGCTTCATTGGCCTTCAGTGAATGAAGCAATTAATTATTTATTAACTTGAAGTGATGCTTTACTAGCCCAAGTGGCTAGTCAGGAAGGAAAATGTTGTTGGCTGCACCTTTGGCGGTCTGCACCGTGTCTATATAAATAAGAGTGCTGCGAGCTAGAGTCAGCCCCAGTTCTCTTTTGGATTTGTATCAGCGCACACTCTGTGTTGGAAGCCGTGTCGCTTTTGTGCAGTTGCAAGGAACAGCCTTGGATGCCGTATTACGTAACTCAGTATGCACGTAACAATGAATCCGCATTGGGGTAAAGTGTTAATTACAGAACACCTCCAGTGATTTATTCTCAGTTTGCATATGTTGTATTTTCATGTGCAGGACAGACCTTCTATCATTACTAGCATGGCGTTTGATGAGCATTAACATCAAATTTTGGCGAGCATTCACTTTGAACATTCACATCGTTAATGATTATTGAACAGTTTAGTTATCTAGGGATAATAGGATCTGTACAATAGACTCTGAACAGCTCTGAAAGTACAATAGCTTTTCATTTACATTCTAAAAAATTAAGTTGAGGTTGATGTAGGGAAGCAGCCTACTCAAGCCATATAGAATTCATATGCTTTCCATTGTGTGCCAGCCTAGTCTGCTGTAACTAGCTATGAATGTTGCACAATACCTTAAAAGTAAAGTAAATAATTTGAAAAGTTAATAGCATGTCAGGAATGATGCTAAAATGATAATGTGTTAAGTTTCAGTTTAGTAACTTTAACAGTTTTCGAAATTTGGACATTTTACATAAAAATCATTGGCGCAACAGGAAGGAGCTAGAAACTTCAAAATTTAAATTCAGATTCTTTTTCATTGTAATTGAATGGAAACAGAATGTTATATCTCACAAAGTAATATTTTGGTTGAAATTCATGATTTTTCTTCTTTTTGTGTCCTAAAAGTTCAGAAGCAAGATAGATTAAGTAAGTGATTAGATAACGCTAGGATGATTAGATTTATGTAGAATGGAGATACACTATAATAACAAAGATGTGAGAAGTTTCCAAAAGGTAGCTATAAAAATATAGCTGTAGCATCTCTCCAAAGGGCAAGTTCAGAGCTCATCTATTGCGTGCAGTGCAACTAAAACAATTCTCTCGCCAAAAGTATTTACCCTAGCCAATTGAGAGCTTCGTTGTCCTTCAGCAAATGAAGCAATTAATTATTTATTAACTTGAAGTGGTGCTTTACTAGCCCAAGTGGCTAGTCAGGAAGGAAAATGTTGTTGGCTGCACCTTTGGCAGTCCGCACTGTGGCTATATAAATAAGAGTGCTGCGAGCTAGAGCCAGGCTCCAGTTCTCTGCTAGATTCGTATCAGTGCACACTCTGTGTCTGAAGCAATGTCGCATTTGTGCAGTTGCAAGGAACAGCCTTGGATGCCGTATTACGTAACTCGGTATGCACGTAACAATGAGTCCACATTGGGGTAAAGTGTTAATTGCGGAACGACTCCAGTGATTTATTCTCAGTTTGCGTATCTAATATTTTCACGTGTCACCGCAGGACAGACTTTCTATCATTACTAGCATGGCGTTTGCTGAGTATTAACATCAAATTTTGGTGAGCATTCACTTTGAACATTTACATCGCTAATGATTATTGAACAGTTTAGTTATCTAGTGATAATAGGATCTGCGAAATAGACTCTGAACAGCTCTGATAGTACAATAGCTGATAGTAGCAAGCTTGGGTAATCATTTGTCTGAAATTTTACGATTTATCGTTTTCAGAATATAGCAAAAACTGTTATAGTAAACTGCATTTTCTGTGAATCCCAGACATCCTAAATCCTCAGAGTAATGAACTTCAATGATCAATAACTTTATTTCTCCATCATAGCTGGCACAGTGAACTTTAATTACAGGCATCACATTTTTGTTAATCACTTTCTGGTTGCCAACATTATAGTTAGAGAGCCTGTGTTGAGAATTGCAACAGTAGAAATAATTTTCCACTCACCGTCCCACACTCTTGAACAGTGCACATTTCCATGCAAGTTCTGATTCCTCTATTATTTTTTTATAATGATCATTTCTGCCTATGTATGAGGATGGCACAACAAAATATTTTCTTGTTTGGAGGAGAAAGTTGGAGATTGTAATTTTTGTAAAAAGATCTCACCACAACAGAAAACACTTTTTATTCAATGGTTGCCACCCCAAGACTCTCTCCCTTATTTCACAATAATACAAGATGAGCTGCCCTTCTTTGAACATTTTTGATGTCCTCCATCAGTCCTGTCCGGTAAGGATCTCACACCATAAAGCAATATTATTGCAGAGGATAGACAAGTGTAGTTTAGACAGTCTCTTTAGTGGATCTGTTGTACTTGCCTTCCCTACAATTCCAATTATTTTGTTTGTTATCACTGTCCCTAGGAATTTATTTCAGTTGAAAGCCTTTAAATGTATGTCATTTCTCTTGTAAGTGAAATAATGTAATGTTTTTTTTTGCAAGAAAACCATATGCCAAGATTTATAGTGAATGATAATGTCTTGGCTCTCAGCATCTCACTCGTCATGGGGGGGGGGGGGGGGGGAGGGGACACTGACTCAATTTTTCAGGTGGATTGAGGGGAGGACAAGAAGAAAGGCATGATGAATGGTGGCATGTTTACAGGCCTGGAGTTGATTTTCCAGACAAACTGGGGTTAGTGAAACAGGCACAGCAGCAATAGGCACTAACCATATGAGGCAGTGCCGTTGTTAAGATGCTGACCTCATGTTTGGGAGTTTGGAACTTGCTCTGTCCCGCCACCCTAAATTAGACTTTCCTTGTTCATTTTAGGTAAATGTTGAATTTCCATATAAGAATTCCACTGTTATTTAAGAATTTGCCTACAATTAACTATGCTGCAGGGCCTTTTCCCTATCATCCTTCACCAATTTATTTGCAAATGAGACAGCTATTTTCTTTCCTACCCTCCACTTACCCTGTTTATATGCGATTCTTTCATGTTTGTTTTTTGCCAAAATGCTCTGACTGAATTTTACCGCTATCTCTTACATTACTTTATTTGTCAAGCAAAGTAATTAACATTATCTCCTGTGACTTTCTCTTTCTTTCTGCCCAGTTTTCATTATTCTGTCTCCTTTCACGACCTTCCCTATCAGTTTTTTTTTCTGATCATTCTTTCCAATAATATAGACCACTCTTATGGCAAGAAATTCTCACCCGCTCATTGCTTCTTGTTAAGCATTGTCTGTTCTCAAGGCTTTCATGCAAATTTTTGTGATTTTTCTGAACTTTTCCCCTTCTTTTATTCTCTTTTTCTATCTTGCCACCCTCTGCCTCTCATTTTTGCCACTCCCACCAGTTCTAACATTCCAAACTCAACTCATCTTGCCATGATGACACCCATCATATATTATGTCTTTTCTTTTTGAAAACATACTTCTGCAGTATCAAAATTAAGATCCCACATTCTGTTTCTTGAAACCTGTTTGTTCCTTGGAGTTACTCCCAAATGCCTTACACAGAAAGTCCTGTTTCTGAATGTAATCCAGTTCTACACCAAGCCCTTTTACAGTTTCAGATACAGCAATCTCTTGTACTTACCCAACTAATCGTGACCTATATGCCTGCCTCATCTGCCACTTTCCACTCCACGAGACCTCACGTCTTCTACAAAATCCTGTATTTATCTGCCCCTCATGTTTCCCTGGATGGTATCATCCACCAAGCCAACTTCAGATTGCAACAATATGCTAGACTTCACCTCAACAATCTATCCCACCTTTCCTAAACTACCTCAACAATGGTGTTTCCCTTGCTGTCCCTCTGCAGTTCCAAAACAGCCACATCATCAACCACCACTCCCCTCATACCAACCACACTTGGCCAACCTCTTTAACATCCCACATCTTTCACCATTGCCTCCAGACCAGCAATAACTCATAATCACAAGAACGAGTCACAACAGTATAGTGCTCTCAACCTTTCATCTAAAGCCCTCTCCCCTCCTGAATTATCTGTACTATCCAAGAGTCACAATTTCAGCCCTAAACATGTATTTAACCATGCTGCTTTGGAGAAGGACCTACTTTCCTTTACACATAATGTCAACTGGAAATATCACTTTCCAACCCAATCCCAAAACCACTCCAACAGCAAAGCTGACACTGAACCCTGTCTTGAATGGCTCCGACCACAATCCCAATGTGATCCACCACCACTACCTCAAAATCATCCCTTCCAAGCCTTCCAAGAAGTCTTCACATCCAGCATTGTTTCATAAACCTTCGTCAGGTCCCTACAACATGATCATAACCTGTCCTCTGCAGAACTCCAGGCTCTATGCTCCCTAAAAGCTGATGACTCCGTCATTATCCTCCCAGCAGACAAAGTGCCTAGCACCGAGGTAGTCAACTGACAGGAGTATGTTAGTGAATGTCTACGACAGCTGTCTAACACCCTTACATACAGCATCTGCCATGAAGGTCCCTTCCCTATGATTCAATCTAACCTGCAGTCCCTCCCAAAAACCCCTGGCCCTTCACAAGGACTTAAACCTCAGTCCACAGAACTTCTTACCCCACCCAAATCACACGGCCCCATCTTTTACCTTCTTCCTAAGATCCACGAACTCAATCATCCTGGCTGTCCTATAGTTGCTGGCTTCAAAACACCCACCAAATGTATATCTGCCTTAGTTGATCAACACCTGCAACTCCTAGTACAAAGACTTCCTTCCTATATTAAAGATAACAGCCACTTCCTAGATAGTCTGAAATCTGTTACTGTCCCAATCCCACCCCACACACCTTGATTATCACCAATGATGCCATCCCTCTCTACACTAACATCCCCTCACATACATGGTCTTTCTGCAGCTGGACATTTCATCAGTCAATGCCCACCTGACTCCCAACCTGTGACATCCTCCTTGCTCACCTTAATCAACTTTATACTTACAAACAATTATTTCACATTTGAGGGGCAGACATATAAACAGATCAGGGGTATGGAAATGGGAACCAGGATGGCTCCTTCCTATGCCAGCCTTCTCATGGGTCCCTTGAAGGGGGCTTTCCTGGGATCAATAAGGCTTCATCCACTGGTTTGGATTAGATACATTGATGACATCTTTGCTGTATGGACTCATAGTGAGGCTGACCTGTTAAAATTCCTGGAATCTCTAAATATCTTCTTCCAGTTAGGTTTCATATGGTCCTATTCCAAATCCCATGCCACTTCCCTTGATGTTGATCTTGAGGTGGATGCTTGGATTAGATACACCAAACAACACCTTATAATCAGGAGTTCATTTATTCACCTCTTCACACACGTAAGGTTTACAAAGAACTGGATGGCGGAACTACACAAAGATAATGTTTTGCTTGGTTCAAAGATGATGCTCAGAGGAATACTGGTGTCGACCTCATTGTCTCATTGGCGCCACATAGCGCCCTCCCCCCCCCCCCCCCTCCAGCAGTACGGAGTACTCGTGAGAGGCCGGGGGGGGGGGGGGGAGAGGGGTGACTATGGTGTCGGCAGGGGTGGTCTGCAGGAGCCGGACCACGGTCAGCTCGATAGTGTCATCAGGGAGCTGCGTGGGTAGATGTTGTGAAGGAAGGTCCGGCCACTGAACCTGGAAGTCGTTGAAGTGCTCCGGGCATCATACTGGGTGTGCTGGTCGTGTGGCGACAGGTAGGCTGGCGGTTTGAGGGAGGAACGGAGCGACGACAATGATGTCTCCGGTGGACGTGGCGAACACCAGAAGCATGTCCTGGTCGACGTTGGGTGAGAGGGGAACACATTTCACTAGGTGGCAGGGAATGGCGGAGGTTGTGTCATGAGCACTGGATGAAGGGGAACACATGATGAACAGTGTGTCATCACGTAGTATTATAGAGATGTCATGGATTATGTCCAGGGGGACAGGCACAAACACCTCGAGCAAGGGGCACGAACTGGTGGGGGGGGCATGAGAAACCTCGACGGGGCGAGGCTGGCGATGGTGGAGAGGTCGAAGGGACTGGAGAAGGGTCCGGCGGTGAGGGCATGATCGTAGGTAAGCTCGATGTGGGGAGCATGTGACCACTCCGTGCAGTGCGTGAGACCAGCATAGAGGGCGAGTTCTGAGAAGAGCTCGACGATTGGAGCTGGAAGTCACTCAACTGAGTGAGTAAGTCTGACATGGAGGGAGTGGTCGGAGCGTCATGAGCCACGACAGTGAGTGGCATGGTCGAGGCCTGCTCAAGGCGAGCTCAACATGAGGAGTGTTAAATCTGTTGAAAGGGACTCTAACAGCTGAATCTTTCATCTGGATGTCATAGGTGTTGGCTGAGCACCGGAGAACTCGGTACGGGCCGGTATATGGAGGTTGGAGGGGAGCACGGTCAGTGTCATCTCGGAGCATGATGTACTAGCAATTATTCAGAGATTTCAGGACGTGAACCTTAGTGCGGGAATGGCTGGCGGGCGGAGGGATGTGGAGGTTGATGAAGTGGTGTCTGACGCGGTCCACGAAGGAAGGTAAGTCAGACTGACGGAGAGAAGCGGAAGGGCTCACCAGTTCGCCAGGGAGAACTGTGTTCTGACCGTATACGAACTTGGTTATTGTGCCTTTGAGGTCTTCCTCATAGATCGCACGAATGCTGAGTAGCACAAGGGGAAGGGTCTCCGTCCAAAGAGAGTTGTGGCATCGAAGAGCCGCCTTGAAAGTGTGGTGCCAGCACTCAACTAGCCCGCTACTTTGCGGGTGATATGCTGTAGTATGGATGCACCAGATGCAACAAATGTTACAAATCTCATTGAACAGGGCCGACTCAAATTGTCTGCCCTGGTCAGCCGTGATAATAGCTGGACATCTTTAACGCGATACCCATGACTCGACGATAGCTCGAGCAACAGTTTCTGCCGTGATATTTGGGAGGGGGACAGCCTCGACCCAGTGAGTTGTTTGGTCAATAGACGAGAGAAGATAACAAAAGCCGTTAGAGGGGGAGGAGAGGGCTGACAGTGTTTATATGAATATGCTGGAAACGCCCAGGAGGGATCGAAAAAGCGCCGGGGGTGGGAGAGGGAGGGGGGGGGGGGGTGAAGTGTGCTTGTGTACTTTGCAGCATTGGCAAGCGACACTGGAGTGTTCCCATTGCTGACAGTCCTTGTTGACAATTCTCCACACAAAGCACTCCGCTACAAGGCGGGCTGATGCACGAACACCGCAGTGGGCTAAATTATGCAGTGCATTGAAGACAGCTCGATGGAGTGTGGTTGGGATGAGGGGGCGTAACGTGCTCATACTGTCGTCGCACCAGATCTCACCAGAAATGCCAGGTGGTGCGGACGAAGTGTAGTGAAGAGGTAGAGTCTGAAATCAGGTTTTGTGTGTCCTCATCAGCGGGCTGGAGGTTAGACAGTTCAGAGAGGTCTAACAGCAAATGAACAGCGTCGACTCATGAAAGCAAATCAGCAACTTTATTGTCAGCACCCTTTTTGTGTCTGACATCGGTGGTGAACTGAGATATGAAGTCCATGTGTCTGAAACGGCGAGGAGGCGGGTCAGCTGGCGGGTTTGAAATGGCCGCAGACAGGGTTTTGTGGTCTGTTAAAACATAGAAAGGGCATCCCTCAACATCAGTGTTAAAATGCTTGATTGGTTCGTACACCACGAGCAACTCCCTGTCAAACGCGGAATATTTCCGTTGTGCATTGGTGAGCTTGCACGAGAAGAATTGCAGAGGCGAAGTTTGGCCGTCAACTATCTGGCTAAGGACAGCGCCGATGTCAGTATCACTCATGTCTGTTGTGATGAAAAGCTGTGCACTGGGATGAGGATGCATGATGGTGCAGGCCTCGGCAAGAAGATTTTTGAGGGCAGGAAAGAGTCAGTCATAGCAGGGGTCCATGGAACGGGTCGTGATCCAGAAGTCTTGGTGCCTGCCAAGGCATCTGTCAGTGCAACCTGAATCTCCGCAGCCTGAGGTAGATGCCGGTGATAATAATTAACTGTCCCCAGAAAGCGCCGGAGCTCTTTGAATGACAAAGGTCTGGGTTGGTTTAGTATTGTTTGTACTTTGTCAGGGAGCACTGAAATGCTGTCAGCAGAGACCCGAAAACCAAGAAAAGTGACAGTGGGTTGATGTAGCTGCAATTTGTCCTGGTTGGTCTTGATGCCTGCTGCATAACAGTTTGCACATGTTGAATGTTGTCCTCGACGGAGGAGCTGAACACAAGAATGTCATCAAGATATGCAAAGCAGAATTTTAAATCCGAATAGCACTTCGTTGATGAAGCGTTGCCTGGTCTGGGTTGCATTTTTGAGACCGAAGGGCATGAATTGAAATTGAAATAACCCAATCGGGGTGGTGATTGCTGTCTTCTCGATGTCTTCAGGTGCCATGGGGATCTGGTGGTAGGCCCATTTGCAATCAATGACAGAGAACGTGGTCGCACCTGTGAGGGAACTGGTAAAGTCGGCAATGTTGGGTAAGGGATAGGTGTCCATAATTGTTCATGCGTTTAGTCAACGGTAGTCTCCGCACATGTGCCACGACCCATCTTTCTTGGGTGTCATATGTATGGGCATAGGCCAGCTACTGGCAGAGGGTTCAATGACACCGGAGCTTAGTAATTCAGAAATCTGTTTTATAAGGTCGGAGAGGTGCTCGGGACAAAGTAGATGTGGTTTACTGGAGATCGGGGGGCCTGGCATGAGGCGAAGCTTGTGAACTGTGCCGTTGGTGAGGATGGAAATGTTGCCGGCGGCACGGGAGGAGGTTTGTTTACAATGTGTGGTGGGCGGGACAGGCGAGAAGTGGTCATGGTGTTCGGAGCCACTTGGCGGATCTGACGGGAGCCGAGGCGGCGAAGTGTCTCAGGAGTCAACATGCCCAGATGGCCACCGGCCCGAAGCAGTGGCACCATGGTCGGGTGAGCTCGGTAGAGCTCGTGTAGTGTTGTTGTTGTTGTTGTGGTCTTCAGTCCTGAGACTGGTTTGATGCAGCTCTCCATGCTACTCTATCCTGTGCAAGCTTCTTCATCTCCCAGTATGTACTGCAGCCTACATCCTCCTGAATCTGCTTAGTGTATTCATCTCTCGGTCTCCCTCTACGATTTTTACCCTCCACGCTGCCCTCCAATACTAAATTGGTGATCCCTTGATGCCTCAGAACATGCCCTACCAACCGATTCCTTCTTGTAGTCAAGTTGTGCCACAAACTCCTCTTCTCCCCAACCCTATTCAGTACCTCCTCATTAGTTATGTGATCTACCCATCTAATCTTCAGCATTCTTCTGTAGCATCACATTTCAAAAGCTTCTATTCTCTTCTTGTCTAAACTATTTATCATCCATGTTTCACTTCCATACATGGCTACACTCCATACAAATACTTTCAGAAACGACTTCCTGACACTTAAATCTATACTCGATGTTAACAAATTTCTCTTCTTCAGAAACGCTTTCCTTGCCATTGCCAGTCTACATTTTATATCCTCTCTACTTCGACCACCATCAGTTATTTTGCTCCCCAAATAGCAAAACTCCTTTACTACTTTAAGTGTCTCATTTCCTAATCTAATTCCCTCAGCATCACCCGAATTAATTCGACTACATTCCATTATCCTCGTTTTGCTTTTGTTGATGTTCATCTTATACCCTCCTTGCAAGACACTGTACATTCCGTTCAACTGCTCTTCCAAGTCCTTTGCTGTCTCTGACAGAATTACAATGTCATCGGCAAACCTCAAAGTTTTTATTTCTTCTCCATGGATTTTAATACCTACTCCAAATTTTTCTTTTGTTTCCTTTACTGCTTGCTCAATATACAGATTGAACAACATTGGGGAGAGACGACAACCCTGTCTCACTCCCTTCCCAACCACTGTTTCCGTTTCATGTCCCTTGACTCTTATAACTGCCATCTGGTTTCTGTACAAATTGTAAATAGCCTTTCGCTGTCTCTATTTTACCCCTGCCACCTTTAGAATTTGAAAGAGAGTGTTCCAGTCAACATTGTCAAAAGCTTTCTCTAAGTCTACAAATGCTAGAAATGTAGGTTTGCCTTTTCTTAATCTAGCTTCTAAAATAAGTCGTAGGGTCAGTATTGCCTCACATGTTCCCATATTTCTATGGAATCCAAATTGATCTTCCCCAAGGTCTGCTTCCACCAGTTTTTCCAATCGTCTGTAAAGAATTCACGTTAGTATTTTGCAGCTGTGACTTATTACACTGATAGTTCAGTAATTTTCACATCTGTCAATGCCTGCTTTCTTTAAGATTGGAATTATTATATTCTTCTGTAAGTCTGAGGGTATTTCGCCTCTCTCAAACATTTTGCTCACCAGATGGTAGATTTTTGTCAGGACTGGCTCTCCCAATGCTGTCAGTAGCTCTAATGGAATGTTGTCTACTCCCGGGGCCTTGTTTCAACTCAGGTCTTTCAGTGCTCTATCAAACTCTTCATGCAGTATCATATCTCCCATTTAATCTTCATCTTGCCCTCAAGTACATCGCCCTTGTATAGACCCTCTATATACTCCTTCCACCTTTCTGCTTTTCCTTCTTTGGTTAGAACTTCGTTTCCATCTGAGATCTTTTCTCCAAAGGTCTCTTTCATTTTCCTGTAGGTAGTATCTATCTTACCCCTAGTGAGATAAGCCTCTACATCCTTACATTTGTCCTCTAGCCATGCCTGCTTAGCAATTTTGCACTTCTTCTCGATCTAATTTTTGAGACGTCTGTATTCTTTTTGCCTGCTTCATTTACTGCATTTTTATATTTTCTCCTTTCATCAATTAAATTCAATATTTCTTCTGTCAGCCAAGGATTTCTACTAGCCCTCGTCTTTTTATCTACTTGATCCTCTGCTGCCTTCACTACTTCATCCCTCAAAGCTACCCATTCTTCTTCTACTGTATTTCTTTCCCCCATTCCTGTCAATTGTTACCTTATGCTCTCCCTGAAATTCTGTACAACCTCTGGTTTAGTCAGTTTATCCAGGTCCCATCTACTTAAATTCCCACCTTTTTGCAGTTTCTTCAGTTTTAATCTACAGTTCATAACCAACAGATTGTGGTCAGAGTCCACATCTGCCCCTGGAAATGTCTTACAATTTAAAACCTGGTTCCTAAATTTCTGTCTTATCATTATATAATCTATCTGATACCTTTTAGTATCTCCAGGGTTCTTCCATGTATACAACCTTCTTTCCTGATTCTTGAACCAAGTGTTAGCTATGATTATGTTGTGCTCTGTGCAAAATTCTACCAGGCAGCTTCCTCTTTCAATTCTTAGACCCATTCCATATTCACCTACTATGTTTCCTTTTCTCCCTTTTCCTACACTCGAATTCCAGTCACCCATGACTATTAAATTTTCGTCTCCCTTCACTATCTGAATAATTTCTTTTATCTCATCATACGTTTCTTCAATTTCTTCGTCATCTGCCGAAATAGTTGGCATATAAACTTGTACTACTGTAGTAGGTGTGGGCTTCGTATCTATCTTGGCCACAATAATGCGTTCACTATGCTGTTTGTAGTAGCTTACCCGCATTCCTATTTTCCTATTCATTATTAAATCTACTCCTGCATTACCCCTATTTGATTTTGTATTTACAACCCTGTATTCACCTGACCAAAAGTCTTGTTCCTCCTGCCATCGAACTTCACTAATTCCCACTATATCTAACTTTAACCTATCCATTTCCCTTTTTAAATTTTCTAACCTGCCTGCCCAATTAAGGGATCTGACATTCCATGCTCCGATCCGTAGAACGCCAGATTTCTTTTTCCTGATAACAATGTGCTCCTGAGTAGTCCCCGCCCGGAGATCCGAATGGGGGACTGTTTTACCTCCAGAATATTTTACCCAAGAGGACGCCATCATCATTTATCCATACAGTAAGGCTGCATGCCCTCGGGAAAAATTATGGCCGTAGTTTCCCCTTGCTTTCGGCCGATCGCAGTACCAGCACATCAAGGCCGTTTTGGTTAGTGTTACAAGGCCAGATCAGTCAATCATCCAGACTGTTGCCCCTTCAACTACTGAAAAGTTGCCCCTCTTCAGGAACCATACATTTGTCTGGCCTCTCAACAAATACCCCTCCGTTGTGGTTGCACCTACGGTACGGTTATCTGTATCACTGAGGCACGCAAGCCTCCCCACCAACAGCAAGGTCTATGGTTCATGGGGGGCGTGAAGTGTTAGTGAGTCCATTTCCCAAGGGCACGGCCTGTGGCATCACGGTCGCGGGTGAAGCGCTAGGCGCGAGTGCACTGTTTGTGTTGTCAGTGGCAGTCACACGGCGGCGCGCTGGAGCCTAATTTGAATAGTTTGAGGTGCTGTCCGTGAGGGGAGGGGTAGGAGCTGTCAGTTCGGGAACACATGACGTTCATCGTGCATGCGCACTTGTGTCTGTCCGAGTGTCAAATCCTGCCATGTTAGAGGGGTGAGGTCCTGTGGAACTGTCAGTACACGTTATGGTAGACTTGATAGCACAGTTGCGAGGCATAGCAGGAGGTAAGCACACGGAGTCTCAATTGCTGTGACTGCAATCAGATTTGGCACACTTACTGACCTTGCTTTGTCCTTGCTGCAGTGTCTGTAATTCCTTTGCTGTGTCGGAGAGCTGGAGCTGAGTTTCGTAGAGCCGGAGGGAGAGCTCGAAGTTTTCCTTGTGTAGGCAAGCAATTTGTCACGGGGTTGTTTGCACGACAGAACACAGGGGAAGTGAGTCTTGGATGGGTGATGAAACACGGTGTTTTGCACTAGGTCTGGTGAAAGTTTGCGGTGTCGCAAGAAGTCAGTGCCTAGTATAGGTTTGTCAATTATGCACACTAAAAAAGTCCACTCGAGTTTGCAGAGTGAGACAACATGTGAAGTTGAACCCGAGCATTGTATTTTAGTTGAATTCACAACTTGGAATGAAGTATGATGAGGGCAAATGTTTGACGATGCTAAGGACGTGGGCAGCAGTGAATCATCGGTGCCTTTGTCCACTAAGAAAAGGTATCCCGACAAAATGTCTTAAATGTAAAGTCGTTCACAATTATCCAGTTGTTACCAGACAGAATGTAGCACTGGGGGGGGGGGGGGGGGGGGGGGTGCCTGTCATGTTGTGTGCAGGAGGCGTTTGGGAAGTAATAGGGTGGTCTGCAGTTCCGTGCTGCCTCACCAAACCGTGTGTGGAAGTAACAGTTCGGGTGGTGTGGTTGCATTTCCTGCGAACGTTCGTTGCCAGTGGTGGTGGCCGAGGTTTGGTAGTCGCAGCAGGCTCAGTTGTAGGAGGGGGTGTGACCGTGGGCAGAGCCGGTGACGTCCCAATAGCTCATTTACTGCTTTCCGGAGCAAGCAGAACAGTCGGCACAGTGCGGCCCCGGCCCCGGCCCCGTCCGGCTGCAGGACGATGAGTCTGAACCTGAGATTGCCAGGTAGGCAGTGGCTGGTTCAGGAGGCCTCTGAGCCAGAGCAAAGCGGATGTGATGAGATAGTTTATCTGACCAGGTGGCGAGGAGAGCTGTGTCAGATAGTAGATCGGCGCTGACCAGGGTGCGTAGCCATCTCCAGAGTTGGGAAGGTACTCCAGAGTTGGGAAGGTATGTCATTGCCTAGTTGTTCGAAGTGGAGCACTTGCCATATTGCTGCCTCAGTTGAGCATGCAAGCCAACGTAAAACTGTCTCATTGGCTAGAGTGTACCGGGTAGATGAGTCCAGGGCATCGACCAGATCAGAAATCAAGTCCTCCTGGTGTGCAGGTGGGTGATGAGGCACAGAAACCTGGCTGACTTGTCGAGTTTGTAATGGTTGAACACTTCGTCCACAATTTTGAACCAGGTTTTTGCTCTGTCTGGCAGCGTTGGTAAGCATTGCAGAATGTTCGGAAGAACAGGTTGAGTTGAATTCGTCGGGGCACTGCCTGAAACAAGCTGTTGTTGCTGTAGTATTCCAGAAGAGTGTGCCTGCTGGGGATGTGGTGATGACGACTGGTCAGGTGGGTGCGTGAAGGTGACGTGTTGTGGTTGAGTGTGAACCGTCACAACGCGGAAGGCCAACGTGAGTGAGACACCGTAATGTGCCGATTGCTGTTGTGGAAGCTCAACATGTTGTGGTTGGGTTTGGATTGACGTGTTGCAGAAGACCGAAGTGGATGAGGCACCAGGATGTGCCAAGAATGGTAGCAGAAGCTTGGCTAGTGCCAGCTGTCCAGAAGCACAGTGTGGAAAATGATGTCGAACATCAGACAGAATAAGTGAATGTTCACTGTTCATAGTCACTCCACTCAAAACGGTGTGCAGATAAGGTGAATGTCATGGCACAAAACACTGAGGCATAGCAGTGCGACGGAGATGGAGGTCAGGCACAGATAACAAGTTATTGTTCCTGTTGCAGGCCGAGGTATCGAAGCAGGAAGGCATGTGCTGATCCTTAACTGAGTCAGGCGCAGGCGTGATCGGATGCTGAGGAGGTTGACCTGTGAACGAAGCAGTTGTGGCCACGTGGCAGGAATCTGTGTGTTACTGCACGGATTGCAGCATGGCAAATCCTTGTCCTGGTGGTGGTAGGTTGTCCAACGATGCATTTGCAGAAATCGGCATTGGGCCCGCACTGCACGGAGATCCGTAAGAGGTAACTGCACCATTGCTGAGGGAGGGCACATGTGGTGGGAACAAAGGTGTTAGATAGCTGGAGTCATGCACACTCCTAACCTCACTTATTGTTGCACACTCGAAAACATCCGGCGAAATCAGCATAATCGTCGAGTGAGAGGCATCGTGTTGCAGTCCTTGTGGGTGTATATCGCCCACAACACGATGCCCGCAACGCGATGCATTCGGTATTAGGCGTTGGGCCAAAGTCATTGTTTGAATGCTGTGTCGAAGTAATACACGTGAACATAACTGACGAGGAGGCCTTGGACACAGTAAAACGGGGAAAACGGAAGACATTACAACTCGGGGTCACCAGTGAGGTGGATGCTCGGGTGAGATACACCGAACAACACCTTATAATCAGGAGTTAATTTATTCACCTCTTTACACGTGTAAGGTTTTCAAAGAACTGGATGGCAGAACTACATGAAGATAATGTTTTGCTTAGTTCAAAGATGATGCTCAGATCGATACTGGTGTCGATCTCATCGGTGCCACAATCTCATCCTCTCCAAAAGTCAGCTGCAGACTTCTGTCCACATTAAGCCTATTGACAAACAACAGTACTTACATTTTGACAGTTGTCATCCTTGATGAGGGAGGGCACATGTGGTGGGAACACAGGTGTCAGATAGCTGGAGTCATGCACACTCCTAACCTCACTTAGGATTAGTTACTGTGAAGAGATGCTGAAATGGAAGCAATTAACTTAAATTAAGGTTACGTTGGTGGTGAGAACCAAGGACATGTTATAGTATTAGTTCCCACCTACGGAGTTCTGAGAAACTGGTGCGGGGGTGGGGGTGGGAGGGGCGTGGGGTGGGGGAAATCCAGATGTAAAACAGACAACGAAGTCATGACTGTCATACTGTAGAGCATGCTTCGCAACAGGATATTATGTTTTGCAGTGAACACATAGTGAATAGTGGGGTGATCACTCTGTTGTAGAAACAAATCAAAAGCCAAGGTCGCTTAAATCCTTCCTATACAGCCTTGGCTTTCGGGGCAAACATATTTGTTCAGATGCAGACTTCTCCAAAAACCTACTTTGGAGCACACCACTTGTCACCCAGAATTATCCTAGTCTTGAATGTACTAATCACTCACTTCGACAGTGCCATGAGTTCCTAAAATCATGCCCTGAAATGAGATCCATTCTGTTTGAGATTTTGCCCACCATACCTAGAATAGCTTTTTGTCACCCTCCTGAGCTCCGCAATATCCTTGTCAGACCCTATGCTCCTTCTGCAGCCATCTGCCTACCACATGGCTCCTATCCCTGTGACTGCCCACACTGCAAGACTTGCCCTATGCACCCTCCTACCACCACCTATTCCTGCCCTGTAACTGGCAAAACATACACTATCAAAGGAAGAGCCACCTGTGAAACACATACATCATACATGAGCTGTTATGTAAACACTGTTCAGCCTTTTACATCAGCATGACTACCAACAGTTATCATTCAGGATGAATGGGCACAGACAGAGGGTGTAAACTGGCAACACACAATATCCTAGAAATAATTCAAAAGCCAAGATCACTTAAATACTGTTTACTGGGTAGCCAGTTTCAACACGCTAAAGGTGCCATCATTGGATTTGAATGATGGTACCTTTAGTGTGCTGAAACCAGTTGTCCAGTAAACAGTATTTAAGCGATCTTGGCTTTTGATTTGTTTCTACAACAGAGTGATTGTCCCACTATTCACTATGTGTTCACTGCAAAACATAATATCCTGTTGTGAAGCATGCTCTACAACATGACAGTCATGACCTCGGTGTCTGTTTTACCACTCACACCATCTGGGTTTTGCCCCCTGACACCAGTTTCTCAGAACTCCGTAGAGGAGAACTAATACTATAAAATGTCCTTGGTTCTCACCATGAACGTGACCTTAATTTAAATTAATTCCTTCCGTCTCAGCATTTCTTCACAGTAACTAATCCTTTCTTCACTCCATTTTAGTTTCCTACATCTTTCATTTTCTGACCTGTCTTTTTTTTGCTGTCCCCCCTGCCACCTTTGTTACGTACAATGGACTGAGCTTTTCACTCTTATTAACTCATGCACGATGTTTTAGTAGTGAACTTTGTCTTGCATAATACCCTGTCTTCCACTTTTAAGCTCTCAAGTTTTTAAATCTTGTTTGGTGCAGTCCCAAACAATCAGTCTTTCCTTTTCATCTCATCAGGTAAGTCTCCCCTGATCAAGGGGTCTGGGTGACTTTTTTGGACTGCACCCCTTTCCCTAAACCTCTCCAGTCACTTTCCTTCACCCCTCTTTCTTCCCCTTCAACTCTTCTGACAGAGGAAGGGGCACAGGCTCCAAAATCTTTAAAGTGAAACATTTTGATGTGTTTGTTCTCCTGCCGCCACTTCTTGAGTAGAATTTTTATCGATCCATTTATGTTATATTGTCAAAACAAATTTTGCTAGTAATGTGGAACAATTACATGTAAAACTGTATAATGTACAACCTACTTCTTCAAATATCAGGCAGCAGGTCTTTAATATGCAGTAAATGAAATTAAATGTCAGAAGATACCTCTAAATAGACAAATGCCATAAAGATAGGTTTGCCTTTCTTCAACCCACCTTCTAAGTCAATGAGTCACAACTGTTTCCCATGTTCCTACATTTGTCAGAAACCCCAAATGATCTTTCCTGAAGTTGAACTCTATCAGACTTTTCTTTTGCAAATAATTAGTGCCAATATTTTGCAATCATGAGTAATTAAATTAATAATTTGGTAATATTTGTACCTTTCAGTAACTGCCTTTTTGTAAAATTGGAATTATTAGTGCCCGTCTGCAAACTTGATGTGTCTTCTGTATAGTGTAGCAGTCTGTTTTCCTACATTGATAATTATTACAGTCTTCTTGACATTTGAGGGCGTTTCAACTGCCTGACATACTTTGCATTCAAGTTGGGAAATATCTGTAGTGGCTGGCTTTTCCAAGGATCTCAACTATTCTGAGGCAATGTCATCTACTCTATGGACCTTGTTTTGATTAATGTCCTTCACTTCTCAGTTACTTCAATGCTCTATAGAATTCTTCTCACTTTTTTGTATAACCTGTTTCATCTCCATTCACTTCTCACTTCTGTTTCTATAAACTGTCTTCAAGTTCATTTCCCTTGTATAGCCCTTCTATACACCAGTTCCACCATTCAGATCTCCTTTCTTTTCTTAGTACTGGCTAAGCTTTGATATTCATACAACTGCTTCTGTAATGTCCTAAGGTCTTTTTAATTGTGTTGTAGGTTGCGTTATCTTGTCCCTAGTCCTGCATACTTCTATAGACTTATACACTTAAGAGCCAAAGAAACTGGTACACCTGCCTAATATCACTTATGGCCGCTGCGAGCAAGTAGAAGTGCCGCAACATGATGTGGCATGGACTTGACTGATGTCGGAAGTAGTGCTGGAGGGAACTGACACCATGAATCCTCCAGGGATATCCATAAATCCATAAGAGTAAGAGGGAATGAGGTCTCTTCTGAATAGCACGTTGCAAGGCATCCAAGATATGCTCAATAATGTTCATATCTACGGAGTTTGGTGGCCAGCAGAAGTGTTTAAACTCAGAAGAGAGTTCCTGTAGCCACTCTGTAGCAATTCTGGATGGGTGGAGTATCACATTGTCCTACTGGAGTTGCCCAAGACCATCGGAATGCACAATGGACATGAATGGTTGCAGGTGATCAGACATGATGCTTACATACATGTCACCTGTCAGATTCATATACAGACAGATCCATGTATCACTCCAACTGCATGTGCCCCACACCATTACAGAGCCTCCGCCAGCTTGAACAGTCCCCTGCTGAGGTTCTCTCCATACCCGTACATATCCATCTGCTCAATATAATTTGAAACGAGACTCATCTGACCAGGCAACATGTTTCCAGTGATCAGTAGTCCAACATTGATGTTGACAGGCCCAGGCAAAGAGTAAAGCTTTGTCTTATGCAGTCATCAAGACTACATGAGTGGACCTTTGGCTCCCAAATCCCATATCAATGATATTTCGTTGAATGGTTTGCACACTGACATTTGTGATGGCCCAGCATCGAAATCTGAAGCATTTTGCAGAAAAGCTACACTTCTGCCATGTTCAACAATTCTCTTCAGTCAGTTGCATTTCTGTCATGTTGAATGATTCTCTTCAGTCATCACTGGTTCAGTTCTTGCAGGATCTTCTTCTGGCCACAGTGATGTTGGAGATTTGATGTTTTATCAGATTCCTGACATTCATGGTACACTCATGAAATGGTTGTGTGGGAAAATCCCAACTTCACTGTTACCTTGGAGATGCTGTGTCCCATTGCTTGTGTGCTGACTATAACACCATGTTCAAATTCACTTAAAGCTTCATAACCTGCCATTGTAGCAGCAGTAACCAATCTAACAACTGTGCCAGACACTTGTTGTCTTATATAGGCATTGGTGACTGCAGCGCCATATTCTGCCTGTTTACATATCTCAGTATTTGAATATGCATGCCTGTACCAGTTTCTTTGGTGCTTCAGTATATATGTCCTCTAACCATTCCTGTTTAGCTAGAGTGCACTTTCTTTCAATATCAGTACCAAATTTCAGTATTCCTTTTTGCATGCTTCTTTTGCTACAGTATTACGTTTCCTCTTTTTGTCATTTAAATTCAATGTCTCAATTGTCACCCAAAGAGGATGTCTTCTTTCCTACTAATCCTCTGCCTTCAATATTTCATTCTTGAAAGCTACTCATTTGTCTTCTATAGTATTTCTCCCCCCTGTTTCTGTCAATTATTAACTTATGCTTCCTCTGAAACTCTAATCTCAGAATGGGCATACACAGCATGTGGGATCCCACAAGCATCCTGGATTGCTTACTTTCACTGATGCAGCATACTTATCACTGTTAATCATTACTTTGTCTAATGCTTTCTGCGTAGGCAACATAACTCTGGTTGGCAAATCTACTGTTTGTTCTAGATTATATGCTTTTACTACAATTAATAAAGTACCATTATGTTTTTTTCTGTGACAAGTATATGGCTATATAATCATAAATTTCTGCCTCATGATTCATTGCAATTACACTGTATAAGAATGTTTTCCAAGAATATTTTGAAATTTTCAGATGGAGAAGAGCTTACAAATGAGCTGTTAAGTTTATTTTTGATACTTTAATAATGCAGTCTTGCAGTCTTTGTGAACACTAAGTGAGGTGATGTTAGTTACACTACTGACCTATATGCTAGTTCTACAGTCAAAGAGATTGTCAGATCTCCAGTAGGACTAAGCCAGAGCAAAGTTTTGGAAGGAGATGATCAGATAGTGTGGAGTCAGCCGGTGTCCTGAAGAGTATGATATGGAAATATCTTCCAATTCACTGACTATTAACACATTTTCTATTTTGTTAGGTAGAGACTACACCTCACAGTGGTAGTTTTTAACTAGTTTCATAACTTTCTTGATTTTTACAAGACCTGCCTACAGTATTACTCACATACAGTTTAACATCAGAATGGCAAAGTTTCAGACTTTCCTAAAAAGGTTGACAGGGCTCATTTTGATCCTGCATAAAATATTTTCATATTTGTATTAATCAGGTGCTTCATTTTAATGTACATTAATCCCCATCTTTTCAAAAGATGTAACAACAATTATTTAATATTATAATTGATGTACATTCACTCACGATGTGCACAATTTCTGAGATTGTACACCCATACAGTTTGCAAGCCTGCTTATAGAGGCCACCTGGGTTGGCCCCTGCCATGCTCTGTTATTATTTTTATTATTTTAGCAATTGCAAATGAGTGCTCGGCCTATTCTGTAACCTGTATTACAGTTGTCCATTCAATGTGTTCAGTACTATGTGCAATCTTTACTTAATCGTATCTTATGTTGGTTCTATAAAGTACTATGTTCTACAAATCATATTTGTTCTTGCTATAACAATAATCAATATATTATATTATTTCAGCAAGAAAAATCTTAATGGTTTATTGTTGCTCATGCTAACAAACATTATAAACTGTAGACTTTCATATATCAACTACTTGTAGAACCTTTTAGATACATTATGTACATATAGTCCATATTATACTCACATGTGTTTCACATGTGCCTTTGTTGTACCTTTTTATTCAAGTCATTGGAATTGCTAGAGACATTTAGTACAGGTGATTTCTGTTTCATGCACATAACTTTGTGGCACTTGGTTAAGTCGTTGCTTGCCTTATTTCCATCTCAGAGGCCAATTTGGTGCTTCTTTTGCTTCCTAGATGATTTTACCTCATATCCTCTTCTTCTGTCTGTTTCTCCTGCTCTTTTGTTCCCTTGAATACATTTGCTAGCTGAAATACGAACTTATTCCTTTCCATCTTCTTGTTTGTTTCTATTTTGTAGATGTTCCATGCACTTATGTCCAAGATTTATAGAAGACATGCATTGGCCAACTCCTCCATGCAATTTTGTAGCTTATTTATGGATCATTTGATCAACAAAGACCAGCTGTACTTTTTTGTGTTGTACAGTGTTATTTTTTCAGGCTTCCTCTTTCCTTCTTGGCTTATTGCTACCACAGCATGCAGTTATGGGAACAGGATATGATTATCAGTCGAACGCAATAACTATCTCCATTAAATTCCACATAGAGATATATTTCGTAGTTAGTCATAAACGTGTACACAGCTTGAGATACAGAACAGAACTAAAAGCTAACATGGAGGCTCGGCAGAGCAAATAAGAGTCCAAAGATGGTGTTAATTATGGTGCCCCCCTCCCCCCCCCTCCATGGTATGGGGTATCACCTGATCACCTGTGAGGCTTGAGTGGAGGTCATGTAGGTGTCGGTGTCAGTAGTAGTCACGCGAGGCAGCAGGCACATGACCGGGATTTCCATCTCAGTCGAGGCGGAGTGCGGAGGCGAAGTGATTGGCGGCAGGCAGGTCCACATCGTAGTCAGTCAACCAGTGGGGGGCAGACAATGCGTTGGCTTGCCCGAGAGCAGGCGTGTGGAACGGCCTGTGGTGTGGTGCAGGTGTGCCCACCCCGAATGCACACCAAGCCGTCCAAGGAAATGAACACGCTAATTTCTGATGGATCACAATCATGGGGGAGAGACAGGCTATGCACTACACTGACTTAACTGCCAATTGGAAGGTGAGGCCCCAGTGTCTGTTAGGAGCATGAGCACACAGTCATCAAAGGTGATGATTGACACGTCGTCCACATGGTGTAGTGGCACGTTGTAGCACAGGCTGAATGTGGGCGAGGAAGTCTCCGCAGTCGATGAAGTGGTGGCAAAACCCGCACATTGGATGGATGGCGACGTGACTGAAAAACCTGCAAATGGCAATGATGAATCATAGATTGGAGAAAACAGTGCCATGGGATGAGACAAAGTATTTTCATGCTCCGCAGTGGAAAAGTCGTCAGGAGGGCCCGAATGAGATGGCAGAGGGGCATCAGAGTCCACAAAAACAGGTTTGAGCCTGTGTAATGAAACAGTTTGAGGACGATTTTTAACCATAATGTTGAACATTGTCTCTCCCAGTTGGAGTACTTTAAAGGGTCCGAGGTAGGGTGATTGCAGGGGCTGTCTAACAGAATCATCCCTGAGCGTAACGTGGGAGGATATGTTGAGTGCGTTTGGCACATAAGTGTCTGGTGGGGAATGGCTGATACGAGGGTGTAGCCATGCATGTTTGAAGTGAGTGCACATGTGACTAATGAAATCTGGAGAGTGGGGAAAATCCTCAGGTGCTTAGGGCGGATAAGTTCCCCTGGTAGGACTGGGTTCTCCCCAAAAACAAATTCAGAGATGGTTCCCTGTAAGTCTGGTTTAAAGGTTGAACAGAGACTGAGTAAGACCCATGGAAGCGCCTCAGACCAAAGGCAGTAATGGCACCTGTGGGCAGATTTGAGGGTGCGGCGCCAGCGTTCAACTAACCTGTTGCTTTGCGGGTGGTAGGCTGTTATATGAATTTTTTTAATGCCGCAGATGTTACATAAAATGGTGAACAGGGCAGACTCAAACTGCCAACCTAGGTTGGGGGTGATGGTGGTGGGACAACCGCACCTGGCAATCCATGAGGAGACGAAACCCTTGGCCACAGTTTCAGCAGTGATGTTGGGTAAAGGAACAGCTTCCACCCAGCAAGACATGTGGTTGATTGTGGAGAGAATAAATCTGTGGCCCTCCAATGATGGTAGTGGCCTGATAAGGTCGATATGTACATGACAAAATCTTCCTTGCGGAATGTCGAACTTGTCTAGTGGAGGGGAGGTGTGGCAGCCGATTTTGTTGCATTGACAGGAGACGCAGCTACATGCCAGGTCTGACACTCCCGTTTAATATTTTTCCAAATGAAATGCTCAGATATGAGCCATGTGGTGACGAGGACGCCAGGGTGAGCAAGGTTATGCAAGGCGGCGAAGGCTTGCCGGCGTAATGTGGGCAGGAGCAACAGTCGCAGGGTGCCAGTAGAAGAATCACACCACACCTCATACAAAACACTGGGCAACTTGGCTTTGGTAAACACAGGAGATGTTTGAGGATCTGTGAGAAGAGCTTGAGATTCCTCGTCAGAGGCCTGGAGAGCACCCAGGTTGGATAAGTCAATGTTATGTGAGACAGTATTGATCCACGAGAAAAAAATCAGCGGGTATGTTTTCTGTGCTTTTGATGTAGTGAATGTTTGTTGTGAATTGAGAGACTAAATCAAAGTTGCGGAAATGCCGAGGCGGTGGGTCCTTGGGAGAGTTACAGAAAGCATCCGCTAGTGGTTTGTGATCAGTAACGATGAAGAAAGAATGGCCCTCGACATCAGGGCAAAAGTGTTTGATGGCTTCATAGACTGCCAGAAGTTTCTTACCAAAACTGGAATATTTCTTCTGAGCTGTAGACAATTTTTTAAACAAGAAATGAAGGGGAGACGCCATGTCACCTTTGCGTTGCTGCAGTACTACCCCACCACGATGTCGCTGTCGTCCGTAGTGATGAACAACTCTGCCGATGGGTTGGGATGGGCGAGTGTCACGGCGTGAGCTAAGGAAGTTTTTAGAGCCTTGAAGGTCTCCAGCATAGGTTCAGTCCAGCGAACTGGTTTATGGCCTGAAGTCTGTTTGCCCGACAGCGAGTCTGTCAGCGGGGCCTGCACGGTGGCAGCAGAAGGCAGATGCCGACGGTAGTAATTTACTGTAGCCAAGAAACATCAGAGTTCTTTGTAAGTAGCTGGAGGCAGCAGTGACGTGATGGCATGCAGGTGGGATTTGGGAGGCTGTATTCTGTCTGTGGAGACGGTGTAACCCAAAAATGTGACAAGCCTGGCGCAATTGGAATTTGTCCTTGTTGACCTCAACACCATTTGAGTTCAAGGTCTGGAGGACCTTGGATAAATGATTTTCTTGTTCCTCAGCTGAGTTGCTGGAAATGAGTATGTCGTCCAGATATGCAAAGCAAAACTCAAACTGTCATAAGATTGAGTCGATGAAATGTTGCCATGTTTGTGCCGCGTTTTTCAGTCCGAACAGCATGAAGTTGTACTGGAACAAATCGAGCAGCATGATAATAGCTGTCTTTGTATTGTCTTCTGATGCTACGAGAATCTGGTGATAGGCACATTTACAGTCAATAACACTGTAAATTGTGGCACCCAATAACATATGAGTGAAATCGTTTATGTTCAACACTGGGTAACTGTCCATGATGGTATGAGTGTTTAAGCGTCTGACGTCACCGCACATTCGGAAAGAACTGCCATGTTTGGTGACGAGGTGAATCAGTGAAGACCAGTTGCTGTCCGACAGTTGCAGGATACCTGCCTCCAAATGTTTGTTAATTTGCTGCTGGGCCACATGCAACTTAATGGGGTTGAGACATCACACAACTTAATGGGGTTGAGGAGTCACACAACTTAATGGGGTTGAGGCATCTAACCTTGTTCCTAATAAGAGGGCCAGCAGTGGTAACTATTGTGTGTCATTCCATCAGTGATGGAAGAAACAGAGAACTGAACACGAGACTGAGCAACGTCCTGATGTGAAGTTTTTGGACGAGTGGGGTGCAACAAGGCATAACAGTTAGCGTGAGTGGGAAAAGGCAGCATGAAAGTCACATGTCTATTACGTGAGCATGGCCTGTGGTTGTTTGGAGAGGTCAGCTGTGCGGGCAGCATGGAGCGGGTCGGGCCGCACAGCAGTTATCTGTTGTCATACTTGCCTTGGGCAACTGGTGCAGGTGAGAGAGGCATTGGCATTGTGCGAGGAACAGTTACGACCACCGAGTCATGTCGCTGGCGTCTGAGGGAGGGGGAATGTTTATTAACGCGTGGGCACAGCTGCCTGTGCAGTGGGCATGCTCATATCGCATGCAAGACTGTCAATAGAAGCACTGTTTGAAACACATGGCACTGAATGTGGCAAGCGTGTTGGGGGTGCAGTGTCTACTGGATGTGAATCATGTTTTTGGACTAACCTGCTGAGTGTCCAAGCTGATGTCTTCTGGAGAAACATGATTAGGTGGTGGCACTGTGGACTGCAGTTTCAGCAGCGAGGTATGAGCCGATACGAGCTCATTGTAAGTGTATGCTATTCGTTGTTTCAGCTTGACATTTTCCCAGCGGAGTTGTGCCGCTGAGTCATATTCTGACAGTAGGTTAGTGATGCAGGTCGCAATGTCACCCACGAGGATGGAGCACTCAAGTAGTAACTCACATGTCACAAGAGAAACAGAACGTGGAACATAAGTGCGGGAGCACAGTATCTGAGTGTTAGTGGGATGATGTAGCCCGGAGCCCTGAACCACATTTGGAGAGACTTTGTAATGTGACAAAAAATCCATATTGAGAATTGGTTCATCGATGTTGGCAATGTAGAAAGTCTACAGAAAACACAGAGAAGGAGACAGGTGCACCATAACTTTGACAGAGTCTGAGGTTTGTAACGTTGATAGCTTGTAGAAGTGATCTTGTTGGTGAAAAGGCGGGAGGAGCCAACGATGTGGGTACGATAGACATGTCAGCACCTGTGTCAACTAGGAAGATGAGCCGTGATGAAATGTCGGTCATGTATAAACGAACGCTTGGCCAGGTGGACGAGTGGACGGAGTGCAATGTGTGAGGATGCCTGTGAGGTTCCCCCCAGGACTCGGTATCTTCTAGATCCTGTGGTCAGTGTTTGGATGCTGGCAAGGTAATCGACACTTCTTGCCATCATTGCCAAAAATCTTGTGGTACCAACAACACGGATGAGCAGGATGTGGTGGTGGTGGCGACTGTGGAAGTAGAGGAGGCTTGTCCTCATTGATTTGTTCCGGGATGTATACTGGCACGTATGGTGCATGGGCGATTCTTGAGTGCTCGGACAGAGGAGAGAGTGACGGGATACTGCCAGGTGGTGTAGACAGTGTGGAGGTGGAACGAGCTCTGCCTCTGCCCACAGACAGCCGGTACACAGGAGCAGTTGTGCCAGCCAGTAGTGAGTTGTGTGCTGGTTGGTGTTGTAGCAGTGCATACATCTGGTATGCGATGCAAAGACGAGATCCGATTGACTTGAAGGAGTGCGGTAGCAGGTGAATCTGTAGGTCGGTAGGTAACTTGGCAGACCATACTGTCGACAGAATAACGTCCGGCATCATATGTTCACTCACAAGTAATCAAAGGCAGCCCCAGAGTTGTGATGGAGTTTCGGTCCCCCAGGTGCTCCTCTTACAAGATCTTGATGATTAATTCTTGTGGTGAACAGGCGAGTTGGTCCAATATTGTTTTCTTTGCGAATTTGTACTTCAGTGGAGGCGGTGGCGAGAGGAACAGATCACAAATTATGTCTGAGTGATCATGGGTGTGTGTGACAAGACATAGGAATTTAGAGTTGTCATCGGACAGATGCTGTAACTCGAACAGATACTTCACAAGTGCAAACCATGATATGGGGTTGCCCGCGTATAAAGGGGGCAGCTTCGGCAGATGGCCGGGAGGGGGGCAAGCGGCTTCGGTGTATCTTGGAAGGCCTGCTGGTCTGTGGTAGGAAGGGCCATACTGCAGCCATCACCACAGGCGTAGGCGTGTTATTGGTAAGCACGTCCACAGCAACAGCAGGTTGCATTGTCCTTGACGTGTTGCGAAAACATGATGCAGCTGGCACCGTCGGTACCGTGGGAATGAGCGGTTGCGCAATATGTGTGGCAGTCCTGTAAACTGTACCGGAGTTTAGAGGTACAGATTTGAAATTGTCCACCTCAAAAATGACGCGGATGGCTGGCACAGCAGACACATGCAGAACTGTGCAAGAGGCGAGCGGCTGAACGGTCAGAATTGGGGCCCCCTGTGGATATGGTGGGGTGGTGTTGGGTTTGTACTTCATGCAACAACGGTGTGAGTTTTCTGTGCATATCGGGAATGCACCTTGTGTGGTCAGACTATAAATTACTGGTGGAACTTCCTGAAGATCACATTGTTGCGGTAAAACATTCCTGGAGTGTGAAGCGCCGTAAGACGTGCTCGAGCCCACGTGTTCGAAAAACTGAGCAACAGGACTGGTGGGTGAGCAAGTGGAATTTGGTACACGAAAATGTCCATCATTAGCTTGTGAGTGAGCCAAAACTGGAATGGGTTGATAGCGGTTATAGCGTGTGCATTTTGCACAAATGGCAGCATTGCACATGGCATGACAGTAACTGATGTTGCGGCCCATTGAGAGTCAAAGTACGTATGCAAATGTAGATCGCTTTGAACATTACATGATCAATCAGTAGTTACACAGTTCTGAAAATTATTCACTTCACATTTCACATGTTGGCGAGCACAGTCCAGTGACACGAAACCTGAGTCCCTTGTTTGAGTTAATGGCGTAGCACTCAGCCATTGTAGAAGAACAAAGTTTGAGGTTAACTTGGTTGGAGATTGCAAATCACTGTTGATTAGTGAAGAGCTGGACATTGGTGAAGGATTGGAGTGGTCTGGTTATTGTAGTTGGCCTCCAAATCTTTGAACAAAGCATTGGGTGAGGTAGCCATGGTGTCGTGTGCATAACCTGTTGATTTACAACACCCAGCAGAAGATGTAGAAACTTTGGGGTCACCAGTATGGGAACAGGGTACGATTATCGGCCGAATGCAATAACTATCCCCATTAAATTCCGCATAGAGATATATTTTGTAGTTAGCCATAAACGTGTACACAGCTTGAGATATAGAACAGAACTAAAAGCTAACATAGTAGCTCGGCAGAGCAAATAAGAGTCCAAAGATGGTGCTAATCGTAGTCGATACGAGCTATTGACACCACACAGTATACCATGAATAAGGCCGTTTTTGTTCTTCTTTCATTAGTATACAGTTGCAGTGGAGTCCATGTTGCGATTCTAGTGCAGGATGGTGGTGGAGCATGTTTCAGCATTGGGCTTCTTTCTTCATCAGGAATTTCATGATAAATTTTTTTTCTTTGAGCTTCTTAGCTAATTGAGGAGCTGTGAAGAAGTTGTTTGTCATCAAATTTCTTCCTTGATTTAGAAATGGCTCCATAAAATGGAGAATTATGTATTTTACAAGTGGTTGCTTCTCTCTATGCATTATGTTATGGGAAGCATTATGTTATGGGAAGCATTATGTATATGTATTTTGTTGCTATATCAGCAGCAATCCAGAATTTGAGATCATATTTGTTGGATTTGTCAGGCATGAATTGTGTAAACCTGTATCTTGTTATTCTTGGTAATATCTGCATGTCTATGGTTAACTTTTCTCCGCCCGCATCTCGTGGTTGTGCGGTATCGTTCTCGCTTCCCACGCCCGGGTTCCCGGGTTCGATTCCCGGCGGGGTCAGGGATTTTCTCTGCCTCGTGATGGCTGGGTGTTGTGTGATGTCCTTAGGTTAGTTAGGTTTAAGTAGTTCTAAGTTCTAGGGGACTGATGACCATAGATGTTAAGTCCCATAGTGCTCAGAGCCAACCCAACCCAACTTTTCTCCAGGGTGGTAAAAATGAATAGTGTTTTCCATAAAGTTTTCCCAAATTTCAGATACAAGAGTGAATTTGTTGCTTGACAGGCCTATAGCTCAGCTTTATTTTTCATCATAATGAAGAAATCTGAGAAGTTTCTGAACTCTATCCCTTGGCATAATGTCCCTATGAAAGTAGGCCCCCAGCAATGTGACCAAAGATCATCTTCAGACATATCCTTTGTAAAAATAACATCCCAATGTTATGCAACAGCCTCCCCCCTGAGTTCATTATGAACTGTCCTACATCACCATTTTTATATAAATCGGTGTATTTGTTGTATGATTCAATGCTTCCTAGGGCCTTTTATAAGTATTTTTATAGGTATCGTTCAGTTCAGTTTGCCCAAAAACATATTCTTCTTTGTAAATACATATAGAATATTCTGAAATGACGTACATTCTCGTGATTGTTAATAGATAATTGTCATTAATAAAAAAATATGCACATATGCCAAATTAAATATCAGATCATGAAATTTAAGTAATAAATGTTTAGCAACAAACATTAAGAGGCTGTGGAAATGTTAGCATAAATAACTAATACCTCTAATTACCATAATTGCAATTTGTAAATTCATTAACACAAAAACCTCATTATGATTCAAATGAAAATAACAATCATTATCCAGTGATGTAATTTCATTTGTTGTTCATTTTTATGTAATTAATTGTAATTAATGGTGCTTGTAAATTACACAACTTGTTAGTTGGACCACCCAACTTTATGAAATTCCATATTTGAGAAAACATATGTATTTAATTTTTGTAATCTGGCGAAGCATGATGTGTATACTTTGAACAAATGTTACCAATAAAATCCATATAGTCACTAATTACGTAATTAAAGTAAAATCAAAATAATTGTTGAAATCAGATTGTGAATTAATTTTCACACATAAAACCAAGATGATGATAAAAATACTATGCTATTTGACATCATATTTTATAACCTGTACAAATTTAACAGCATGTTAGTTTAGATGAAATTGTTTTTAATTGGAAGCTACATTTTGTAATTAATTAACAATGGTAGCAATTGTTGAAATTGTATGTAAAGCAATGCAGTGATGCTGCGTGGGGAGTCAGTCCAGTTTTGTTTGCTTCAGGAGTCAGTGTAGTTCAGTTTGGTTTTGCTCAGTTTTGTCAGTTGTTTTGCACTTACGTCAGTTCTATCAGCTGACGTCAATAACTAATTTGTCAAGTTTGAAATTTTCATGATGTTATCATTATTTGCAGCATCCACAACATCGATGAACCACAGGCCAACGCAAGGTAAATAGTAACATTTAAAGATCGTTATACAGAGCACATATGACAGTGTCATTGTTTTCTGTTCCTCATGTGATATAGTCAAACTGTTGTTTTTCATACTATTCAAGCATTTCATTCTTTGCATTTCTTCATGAAATGTAGCAGTGCTTCATCAAAAATATGACAGATAGTCATGATGACAGATTCATTTACTCATTGACAAGCTATAATTGTGGAATTGTCTATTTCTCCTTTACAACGTTCACACCAACCTTCTTCCAGAAGATGAAAAACTGACACACTACCAACTGGTTCCATCCCTAAAGACTATCTATGTAAATTCATCCGACAGGGTCTGCTGTGATGGATGTGGTGAAGACTGACATAGAGCAGCTGTTGAAACCTACTCCACCAATCCCTTCTTGTTCATAATATCTTCATCTGCATGTTCTACTTCACTTGTATCTGATACGAAATATTCATCATCATCAGTTAAGTCCATTTATGATTCAATGATGAAATTCTCTAAAAGACATAACATTTCTTGACAAAAAGTCCACCATCATAGGAAAACATCTTTCACAAACAAAGAATACCTCCTGATATAAAACACTACAGATTAGAATTTGCATATGCCAAGATGCAACAATGAGTATTAACAATCCTACATGATTTCTAGTTGTTGATGGTGCACTGTCAGATTCTATACATAAAAAAGAGAAAACAGAGGTGAGAAAAGTTAGGAAGACTCAAGTGATTTCACAAATGAAGCAAAAGAATAGGATATAACCTTGAAAAAAATATATATGGCCGGCAGCCATTTTGACCCCTTTTGCTGATCTAGTATTAAATGTCCTGAATCATCAGCTTGGGGAGTCTACCTTATTTCAGTTGGGTGTTCCTTATTGCAACCCAGTTGTCCAGGAAGCACTGATTCATGCTATGGTCCTTTGGTTGTGTTTTATTGCTTCTTATTCTATCCTCTTTATTACTGCCTTAATTTATAATTTGAACTGCTGCTTATGTCTGCTGTGAGAATCTTCTTACCACAATGATAATTAATCTAAATATTGTCAATCAATAACTTTTAATACTAATTACTTGAAAATAATATATATTGTATAGAATAACCTAATAGGAAAGCTCTATAGTACTGTTAACTTATCCAGATGGTAATATCAAAAAGAGTATAATAATACAATTCAGGGTTTATGTAAAAGCTCATAGTCAGTCAGTTTATGATTTGCTACTATAGAATTTACATGGGTCAGGGTGATACATGCAAACGATGCAATCTGATCCTCTTCTCTTATTCTCTGAAAAATCTTTGAAATTATACCCTATTTGTCTCAATCTGTTGCTAAGTGAAACAGCAATTCAGAGTTTGGACATCTAGAAATTTTAATAGTGCTCTATGAGTTATGTTTAATATGAGAAGAGGAAATGTAACTTCACGATTTTTCCCAAGCCCGAATTTGGCCACTACTTTGAATAGAAATATATTTCAATGGCTGTACAAAAAAGTATGGAATTAAACCTTTAAATTTTAGCATGTGTTTGCACTCTCATTAATAGCACAGTGTATTTTCTTGGTGAATTTGGGAATTTATGCCACACTGATGACTTCTGGACCTAGGTAGAATTCTTGGAAGCCTTAAAGCAAACCAGGTTCAGACTACAGTTGCAAATATAGTAGTCGATGTGGCATGATGCGTAATTTCAAGAGTTTGGCATGAATCCAAAAATGCATGATATATCCATAATAAGTTAGTCCAAGGTTGCCCAAGAGCAGCCACACTACAAGACCGATTATATGGCCTTAAATTCATGACGAAATCCAATTATATATGCAAGATATTTATTTGCTGAGTTAAGCTACATTGCAGTTTCTTAAGGTCAAGGTCTCAGACGAGTTAGTCTGTATGCTACAGATCTGTGACCTGTTCACAGATGAGCAGTTATTAACCCATTTATTGTGGACCCAGTAACACTAAGTTTGGGCCAAAAATGAGTGGAGGAATGTGCTTTTCAAAAATGAAACCAGCTTCAATGTACAAAATGACATTGCATGTTCAGCTGGGAGAAAGTAAGAGTCAGTAGTACAACTACAAGAATATAGTTGAAAGAAACCAGTTAATGTAACACAGCACTGGGCAGTGGGAGCCACCATCCTATCTGGTGTGTGTATCAAACTTCACATCTCTTCAATGGTTTGATAAATACTCCTAATACTCAGAGGTAAACCGTTGAGATAATGCAGTGATATGTGATTTTTTAGTGGTGTAGTTGGTTCGCACTTCCTCTTCACAGATTATAAAGTCCATGTACATAGAGCTCCTCTGGTGAATGAATTTTATTTAGGGGAAGATATCACCTGCTTCAACTGACCAGTAACGTCCTCAAATCTGAATCTGATAGACAATGACTGGGATGTAACAGGGGGAGCGGGTGATGAATTACAGCCTGTCAGACACCACCATAATCCTTTCAAATCTCCATATAGCTCTTTTTCAGGATCTGAATCAAATGCCAACAGAACTCTTCTACTACCCCAGAGAGATTGCATTGCATCAATGGCAAGTATGTGCAGTAGCTAGAAATAACTGTGCCCTTATTAACTGCTCTGATGGCAAAAAACCGCAACATCAAAAAGGGGTTGTAGAACATAAACAGAAGTTGGTAGGTGTGTTTCTACATGTGAAAGATTACATCTCACATAAGAATAGTAGCACCACTATGAAGACAAAAATCAGGTTTTCTTTAAATACATTCTGTAAAGGTTATGAGTGTAGTTACCTTTGAGATTGAACGTGGTGAGTTGATGTTAGTAAAGAATGCCTTTGAGAGGACAAAGGCACCATTATCAACACCTCACTGAGTTTAAATGAGTTCATGTAATAGGGTTATGAGAAGCTGGATGTTCCTTCCATGATACTGTAGAAAAACTTGGCAGGCATGTAGACGCTGTACATGATTGCTAGCAGCATCAGTCATGGAAATGTACAGTCACACAAAGACCGGACTTCAGATGGCCGCGTGGCACTACCAAGAGGGAAATCCATCACTTTCAGCATATGGTTCTGGCACATCTAATCTATTTGCAACAGCAGTCTGAGCAGCAGTTGGCACAACAGTGACATAATGTATTGTTACAAATTCGTTACTTTAATAACAGCTACAAGCCAGACATCCTGAAGTGTGCATTCCATTGATCCCAAAATACTGCCATTTGTGATGTCAGTGGTGTCAAGGGAGAGTTCATGGGAGAGAAGGGTGGACATATATTCTGTTTGTTGATGAAAGCTGGTGCTGAATCAGTGCCAGTGATGGCTATGATGGTTAGAAGGTGGCCAGTTGAGTGCCTGCAACCAATCTGTCTGTGTGCTAGACACTCTGGACCTATACCTCTAGTTATGGTCTGAAGTGTGTTTTCATATGACAGCAGGAGCACTCTCATGGATATTCCATGCACCCTGATTGCAAAATTGTACATAAATTTTGTAATTCAACCTGTTATGCTGCCATTCATGAAGAGCATTTCAGTGGCTGTTTTCTATCAGAATAACACTCGCGTACATACCACTGTCGTAACCCGACATACTCTACAGAGTGTTGATATGTTGCCTTGGCCTGCTCAATCAGCTGATCTGTCTCCAGTTAAACACATATGGGTCATCATCAGATGACAACTCCAGCGTCATCCACAAACAGCATTAATCATCACTGTATTGAATGACAAATGCTACAAGCATGGAACTCCATCCCACAAATTGCATTCAATATGCTCACAGTTACACCAGTTATCAGTGTAGCAGCAGTTCACATTTGCAGTGGCTTACCTAGCACTTATGTTAACCTGCGATCTTGCAGTGTTAATCATTTAAATATGCTGCCTAGTCAAATGTATGCCTGAAATTTCATTATTCCACATTGATCATTTTTTGGTGCTGCAATTTTTTTCCATCAGTGTACTTCAGTGTTGTGGAAGGGATTTTAGAATTTTCTGACTTTTGCTTTAAAATTTATCTGATAAAGTGTTTTGCATATTGTCTTGTAATTAAATTTTTCCTTGATCTAATATCCCATTTTGGAAATATGTTTGCATTTTGTAATTCCACTTGACTTGTAAATAGTTTATTTATGTTTCCTTGTTGGCTGTCAACTCAGAAGGTATATTGCTTTTTTTTTTCAAATGGTACTCTAAATCCTTACAAAGTTCATAACAATTTGGAAATTTTTCTGAATGTATGGGTGATAAGATTGTGTTACTTCAGCAGAAAAAGATTCTGTATGAGATTATGAATTTTAGGGTTTCACTAATGATAGTAGGAAACAAGATACATCATGAGTGCAGTATTATCAATAGGAGTTAACTTAACACATTCACATGTAGGTGCAACGAAGTACAAATACTAGTTAGTACAGCTCTTATCTTTGTCATCTACTGTGCAGAAACCAACACAATTTAAGAAAAGGGAAGCATTTATCATCATTTACAACTTCGTCCTCAGAGCTTGTGCATGGCTTTTTCTTCTACCACTACAGTATTAGTTCCCTGTTACTTCACCATTATATCTGAACAATTTTTTTAGGAGTTGGTGCATATTCTCATTTAAGAGTACCTAATCTAAACATAATCAACAAACTTTTTTAATAAACATCTGCCTTTGGAGCATGTATATTTTCAATGTCTGTTACTGCCATGTACTGCCAATCATAAATACCTTTTTAATTGCGCAATGGGTCAGCGTCACTTCTGTTAGTTTAGATAAGTCTGTGGTGTACAGCTCCTTCAAGAGGTAGTTCTTATCCAAAATACCACAAAATACTTGACTGGCTTCAGCAATGTCTGAGGGCTGAATCTGATAACCATTGACTATCTAAAAGAAATGGAAATAAATATCAGCTGTCACAGCTTTATCAAATGTACTTAAGCTAAAATGAAACTTAACACTCTGCAAATAGTTATCACATAGCAATTCTTAAGAAGCACTCATAATTTAGGCATTGGGATGGGAGCAGAGTGGAAACAGTAGAGAAAAAAATCACTCAAAGATGAGGCAGAACTCATGAAAAATATTCAGAATATCAAACAAAACACTATAGAAAATAATTTTCTCAATAGAACTTTCATTTTAAACTTGCTGCTACAAATAATCTTCTTGGGAAGTGCACCCATGATCAATAAAAGATTTAGAGTACTAGTAATAATGACTAGAACTCATAATCAAATATATTTCAGAGGCTCTTTCAAGACCATTGGAATTCTTAAACTTACATGAGAGTACATTTACTATTTAGTCTTACTCATAGCAAATAATAAATGTACTGCCAATGGAAACAGCAGAAAACAAAATTTCTTGGTTTCAGAAGGATAAGCTCTTTCTGCAGGAAGGAGAAAGGGAAAGGGTGAGAGGGATACAATTTCCATAGTTCTCATAACAGGTGAACTCCCCACCCTAGAAACTTACACTTATGAAAGCAAGTACATTAATTTCTCCTTCTCTTAGTAATTTTAACAATTTCCTGAGCTGAAATTTCCTTTTATGCAAACAACAACCATATGTGGTATACACCTAATTTGAATGTGGGTTCTACACTCATATCTACACTACAAAAAGGAAATTAATAAATGGTTGTAAAACATTTTAACCAGTATTCCACAATCATAACACAGAAAATTGGAGTACTTTAAAATATGTGTTGCCAGCCTCTCCTGCTATAAATTACACAGTTGGGCTAAAATTGTGTCAACATCTATGGACTAGCAGTCTGGTCTCAGCAGCTAGAGACAATGATCATGTGTGTGCCATGCTTGGGTGAATGTGTATGTGCTTCCTACTTTAGCAGAAGACCTTTTGGCCAAACTCTCAAATGTATAACAGCCTTCTGTTGTATGTGTCTGCAACTCAATGTCTCCTATGTACTGTGAGTAGCAGACTATCCTTTTCATAATACTGTTGTTAATCCATAGTGGATTTTCCATTGTTTGATTTATATACAATCTTTTATTCAATGACTGCAATAAAGGGAACACCAAATGACAATTTCAACAATAAATCTATTTCAGAAGCTGTGAAAATAAAAAATGAATGGTGCTTGAGGAATAAGATAATGTGAAGCAGGAACTGGCTCTAATGACAGGTGCAAATTGCATTCATGCCAGTTGGTAGAATTGGGAGATGGGGTTTCACTAGGGAAGCGAAGTGAAGAGAAGGTGGTGGCGTTAATAAGTAATAGTATAAAGGATGAATATGGAGCTCTGTATGGTCAAATCTCTGTTGTCATAACTAGAATAACTAGACCTTATTAAGAATACATCACAGTAGTAGGTTGTCCTTCTTAAAAAGAAAGTTTCAAACAGTTTAGGGATTTCTGCAACAGGTTCAGGAAAGACAATATGAATGAGACTTGTGGGTACACATACATACTCACACTAGATATAAGAAAGAAAAAAAATGTAAGAACAAACACCAAAGAAGTGTACATTAAGTTATCAGTCCTTTATCAAACAATGCAGTCTGTAAAAACCTTTAAGTTGAATTACAGTCTTTTAACAGTCCAGTATTATGCAGTATGGGGCATTGGTATAGACACACTGAAATACCACATGTTGTAGAAAGAGAGGCTGCACCTTTAGAACTATTATAAAGGGTGTGAGGTGACAGGCTTTGGGGGGCAGATAAAAGACCACAGTTTCTGTAGTAAAAATCATGGCAAAGTGGCAGTCGAGAATCTGGTGTGTTTACATCTAAGATGGCTGTGTGTCAGCCATCTTGACAGCAGCAGAATCGTCCTAGTTTCAGCACTGACTGACAGATGGCGGTACTTTAAAATCAGTATGGTCAGTTTCACATCCAGCCAGGTGATGGGGAAACTCAATGGCTGGCACGTTGACTCATGGTGGGCTTTCTCCGGGACGCTTTTAGCATAGAGCTAAATTGAATGTATGATGTAGAAATAAATAAAAACTGATCCCAATGTGCCACAAAGGAGCTTGTAGGCTCATTTTAAAGCAGAAAATTAACCGATTGTGCTCTTATAAACGCGTCTCCAGTTAACCTGGTAGTTTTTGAATTATAATAAATTGAATATTTTAATAACTAAGTACAATTGTAAATTGGACATCTTGGAGATGCTTTGACAAAATTTTATGAACAAGGTGTCAAATGAAAGGTCTGACTGAGTAGTATTAAGACATCTATGTAACTTTTTTTACATGTTTTAAAAATTCAAATGAGGAGCCGGAATGCTGTCTTCGTGATAAAAGTGCAGAATTTTGATAAATAAAAAACAGGAACTATAAGGATAGCAGCAGTACAGAAAAGTAGACATAATGAAATAGGTAATACAATAATAATATCAGTTATTTATGCATTGAAAGTATTTTAAATAATGAAAAGTTTTATATGAAGAACACATAAATTTTAATAATATGAGAATAAGATCCCATACAGAAATTCTGATGATGAATCTGAATTCAGTGGAAAATTTCTGTCTGAATAGAAGTGTTACATGGGTTTTTGTATCTATATTAAGTGAAAAGTAAATTTTATATGCAAACAAACTTGATTTGACTTCAGAGTGTTCAAACCGAGGGCTTTTAAGGGTGGCCATTTTCTGTGGTAGGGGGCAGTCACTCAGATGAATTGAAAGGGGTAGCATGTGTGACTGGCAAAAGTCCATGCACCAGTTGAACTTAGAATTTTTTCGTACCACGATGTCACGTGGAACTTGTGATTTTCAGCAGTTGGGTGCTGCTGGACTTTGAAGAATTCTCGGTGGTGCATTTGTGAGACTTGTGAAATTTTCATGCACAAGTTGAACTTAGAATGTTTTTGTACTGCAAAGTGATGTCAAACTTTAACTCTGAACAACTGCTGTGGTGCATTGTGATTTCAGCTTGCACTTGGACTTCGGATTGAGTTTGGTTTATTATCATTTTTTGAGAAGTATTCTCCACTTGGAACTTTGTTCATCTTGGGGTTTCAGTTATTTTAAAAGAAACATTAAGTGAATAATTGGTGAATGATTGTGATTAATATTTGAGTGGCGCTGTTGAACACTTAACAATATTTCAGTCAAATCTGTCCTGAACAAGTTAAAATAAACTCCAATTAGTTAAAACTCTGTTGTGTCCACCAAAAACTATTCCTGCCTGCTAACATTTGTTTTTTTTATAAACTTGACATTAATTTAAAATTACTAGGGATAGTGCAGCGGATGTGGTTGGCACTCCTCAGACCCAACATAGCCAATTTAGTTAATAAGTCCAAACACGTTTTACGGAACCGAAGGGGGGATGGATGCTATGTAGGTGCTTGGGTGATAATTTATTTATTTATTTATTTTTCCACGCAGAAGCACGTGGGGGTTCGAGCCATCTAGTTTTACTAGATAACTGACTTCGAACTAATATTATTGTGATCACCCAGTGCAACCAGTGTGTTTCTCCCATTCTCACGCATAAGAGAGAAACCGTAGCATGTTGAAAATGGTTTTCTTGACCCAGTGAAGCTCTCAAAAGGGTAATTCTCATCTGCAGTAGCTCTCAAGGGTAAGGAATCATGCAGATATTTCAGAAACCGGACATAGTTCAAAGATAAGCAAGATCCAGATCACAGTTATTGTAGATAAACATTTTGAAATATATATCAGCCACTGAACTAACAAAGCTTGACATGACATTGTGTGAGTACTGTTCACCTTGTGGCAATATCTTAAAACTTAACTGAAGCTGTGGATAGAATCTGAGTTCTCAAAACTAATGTAATCTTTCATGGATATGTGAACATAAACATGACTGATTAGCAAGTAAATTAGTAGAAACAGTCAAGATTGCAGAATATTTCATTTGTTAAAGTGATTGCTTTTGGCATGTTCAATCAGCACTTTTCAGATATGAGCATTATTTGCTGGAGCTGGTGGCATGGTGAATGGCAGCATTCACTACACTGCTGGCTCCAGCTAGTTGCTGCTATAATCTGAAGATGACTGATTAAACATTCCAAAACAAGTCTTTTTAATAAATGAGTTATTCTGCAATTTTGACTATATTTACTAATGATCATCAAGAACACATCACTGTTCCCTCCTCACCACACTGCTCAAAATTACACCTATTTTAAGATAAAGCGAGTAACAACATCCTAAATAATTTTGGAAGGTGACTATTAACAGCTGTCAAGTACTGTATAAAATGCATATTTGATAATGAGCTGCTTTTTTATGTGAAACCCAAATATCAACTGGTTTCAGTCACAGACTATCTTCATGGATTACATTTAAAAGAATTCAAACCGCAACATCACATCTGTCTACATATGAGATGTCTCATGTGTAGAGAATGTCATGAATTCCAGTATACAACACAAGACTCTTACATCTACATAGCTACATCTACATATATACTCCACTAGCCCCACATCTACATATATACTCCACTAGCCACCAAGCGGTGTGTGGTGGAGGGCACTATTTGCAAAGTTGGTGGTAATAATATATCCGCTACATCCTCAGTGAAGATCAGGTTGTTTGAATTTAGTGCGCAACTCCTTCCATTTAGCGCGTCATACATCTGCAAGTGTGTCCCACTTCAAACTTTCTATGAGATGTGTAATGCTCTCACAATGTCTAAATGTACCAGTCACAAATATTGGCACTCTTCTTTGAACCTTCTCAATCCCTTGTATCAGACACAACTGGTAACAGTCCCATACAGATCAACAAAACTCTAAGACTGTATGAACTAAAGTATTGTAAGCAACTTAGTTTTTTGAACGACTGCATCAGTTCAGGATTCTACCAATAAACTGAAATTTAGAGTTCACCTTACCCATTACTTGTGTAATCTGATCATTTCATTTGAGATCATTTCGAATAGTCACACCCAGATGGTTGACAGATGTTACTGCTTCCAAAGACTGGGCATTTATTTTGTACTTGTACATTAATGGGGATGTTCACTTTGTTATACACAGTAAGTTACACTTACTAATATTGAGAGATAATTTCCAGTCATTACACCACGCATTTATTTTCTGCAAATCCTCACTGATTTGTTCACAACTTTTGTGTGATACTACTTTGCTGTAGACTACAGCATCATCAGCGTACAGTCTAATTCCACAATCAATACCATCAACCAGATCGTTTATGTAAATCATAAAAATCAGCAGACCTATTACGCTACCCTGGGGCACACCTGATGTTATGCTTGTTTCTGTTGAAGTCTCCCCATTCAGGATGACATACTGCTCTCTGTCCGTTAGAAAACTTTCTATCCAGCCACGTATGTCATTGGATAGAATGTAAGCACACACTTTTTGGGGCAAGTGACAATGTGGAACTGAGTTGAATGCCTTTCGAAAGTCGGGGAATATGGCATCAACCTAGGAGCTGGTATCTAGAGCCTGTTGTATATCATGCACAAAGAGGGGCAGCTGTGTCTTGCATGACCACTGGTTTCTGCAGATGAGCTTCTCAGAGTCTAGAAAGGTCATTATATCTGAACACAAAATATGTTCCATTATTCTACAACAAATCATTATCAGTGAAATTGCTATGACCTGGGCCTTCTTCCAGTCCTGTGGAACTTTCCGCTGTTCCAATTATCTCTGATAGATGATGGATAAGAATAGTGCTATATTTGTAGCATAATCAACATAAAAACTTATGGGAATACCGTCTGGGGCAGATGCCTTCCTGGCGTCTAAAGATCTTAACTGTTTTACAATCCGAGATACACTAAACACTATGTCAGCCATCCTTGTGTTTGTTCGATAATTGAAAGGTGGAATGGTGCTGCAGTCCTCTACTGTAAATGAGTTTTTGAAAGCTAGGTCTAGAATTTTGGTCTTCTGTTTACCATCATCCATTACATTACCCATACTGTCAGCAAGAGAAGGTACTGAATTATTTGTAGTGTTCATAGATTTTACACACAACCAAAAATTTTGGGGTTATTTTTAGAATGTGCAAATAAAATGTTGCTTTCAAATTCTTTAAAAGAATCTCTCATTGACCTTTAGACAGCTGCTTTCATTTTGCATTTCTATTTGTCAGTGGGGCAGTGACTACATTTAAAACGACTGTGCAAAATTCTCTGCTTTCTCAGCAACTTCCTAATATGTTTGTTGAACCAAGGTGGGTCCTTTCCCTCCCCTATATTCTTTTGCTAGGCACATATTTTTCTAGCATGTGGTGGACAGTACCTTTAAGTTCCAACCAAAGATGCTGAATATCTTTGTGTCCCATGGTGAATGCTTGGATTGACTATGCAGATATTCATTAATAACACTTTTTTTTGCTTTCCCAAACAAGAAAACTCTACACTGTTTCTTTGGTTTTTTTGCAACTTCCACTGACATAGAAGCCACAACGACATTATCGTCACTAATACCTTCTTCTAGATTAACTTCCTCAAAAAGATCAAGTCTGTTTGTCACCAATATATCTAATATGTTCCCATCTCGAGTTGGTTTTCTAACCAATTTCTCAAGGTTGCCCTGAAACATTCTGCGACATTTGTTGCGGATGCTTGTGGTCTATAAAAACATCCTAGAATAACTTCACATAAGTCTTTGCTTCTGTCCCCTGTGATAAACATGTAATTTTCCCAATCAATGGATGCCAGATTAAAGTCTCCAGCTATAACGAATGGATAAAATGGATATTTATTTCCTATGTACTCAAGACTTTCCCTGAAACATTCTGTGACATTTGTTGCAGATGCTGGTGGTCTATAAAAAATCCTAATACAATGGTCATTCCTTGTCTGATTGACAGCTTTATCCAGACTATTTTACAGTCCGACCCAGTACAGATCTCAGCTGCATTTAAACAGCTTTTAAATGCAATGAACACACCACCTCCCTTAGCATCAGTCCTATCCTTCCTACACATTGTCCAATCCGAGTTCAAAATTTCACTGTTATTTATGTATGGTTTCAACCAGATTTCGGTACCTAACATAATATTGGCATTACTAATGTTTATTTCAGAGAGTAACACTTCGACAATTTACTAACATGAGGTTTAGCATATTTAAAACCTTTGGAATGACCTGTTTAGATGAACTAACAATTTTTACAGTTGGCACACCCACATCAGTGTCAGGAAGTGGTAATTTTTCAGGGGTTTGTTTCCCCTGGGGAGGAACCCAATTTAAAAAAAAAAAAAAAAAAAAACCATGTATGCACGCCACAAGTACTGTGCTACCCATGTAGTTGCTTCCTGTTTGTAGTGCACCCCTGATCTATGGAGGGCATCCTACAACCTTCCACCCCACAGCATACGTTGAGTAATTTACAACCATTTTCGTCACAGAGTCAAAGTAGCCTCTGGTTTAGATTCTCCACTCGACTCCAAACCAGACGACAAGCATAAGAAGAGCATTACTGAAGAGAAGATCAGAAGTATAACTGTTGTAACTCTAATCTTTGCAAATGGCCTATGAGTGAAACTGGTTGATGGTTGGATTTTAAATAAAAAAGCAGTTGACAATCAAACATGCATTTTATACAATATCCCAAATGTTTTGAATACTTTTGGTATGGCACAAATGATAAACACTGCTACAAGGTGTAATGTTAGCAGCAGTATCACACAGTTATTTTATAGTTTTTCAAGATGGTATTATGTAGCAACAAAAATAATCAATGTTTGGAAAATATTACATATTATAATTAGATAAAAAAATCTACTCAACAAGTGCATACAGAAGAAAACAAATATAAAAGATGTGGAAACGTGCAACCTTTTGGAACTAGTGGCTCCTTCTGGCAAAAGGGTTAAAGGGAAAGGAAGAAATCAGAAAGGATAATGACTGGCAAAGTTTAAAAAATTGAAACAGTTATAGAAAATTCACCCAGAACTACAGGTCAGGGGAGATTTACTGGATGAGACAAGAAGGAAAGATTGATTGTTGATGCCTGCACCAGATGAGATTTGAAAACCTACGAACCTCAAGACAGGATAATAAGCATGACAGAGAGTACTGAAAAAATATCGCACAAGGGTCAATAGGAATGGAAAGCTAAGTGCATTATAGATGTCAGGCAAGTGAGGGATGTGGGGAAAAATAGACAGGCCAGGAAAAAAATAAGCAGCAAAAAAAAAAGGGGGAATAGTTATTTAAAATAAATGCTGAGACCACAAAAATGAAAGTAAATGTAGGCCATATGGGCAGAAAGAACCATGCACAAGTTGATTCTATCTGCTGAATTCTGAGAAACAGCTGTCAGGAGGGAAAATCCAGATGGCCTGTGTTGTGGTGAAACAAGTACTAAGGTCATGATAGTACATAAAATTTGATACACAACATGTGTCTTTTTCACAGGTAGCTCTCCCTTTGATTCTACAGTGCTGACCTTACAGCAGAGATGGTCACAGAGTTAGGAGCCAAAGGGTAAGAAATTCACGCAGGGGATGGCCAGGATATTTCAGGGATTGTGGAGGGGTGAGGGATGGGGGTAGCTGGTGGTGAGCAAAATGTCAAATGGTATGGACCTCATTTCAAGGCAGAATTTAAGGAAGTCATAGCCTTCTTGAAGTAGCTGATCAACACATTCCAGACCCAGAAAGTGAAGGACTGCATACTGAGGATTCTGATTGCTCAAACACTGGGGCACAGCTTGTTCCAATATGAATGCTTGAAGTGGGCATGCTGTGGTTGAATGACGTGCTGTGGGCTGAGCAGAGCCCACATAGCCTGGAATGCTCACTGCTCTGATGTTGTGGCTGTCATAGCGGTTCTATGTGTGCAGGCTCAAGTTGCCTCTGATATATTCCCACCGGTTTATGGAACAACATTCACATCGGTTTAATTATGCTATACACTTATATTCCTGCATTGTTGTGTGTAATGCTTTAGACAACAAAGAAATTTGAAAACAGTTAAAAGTGTCACACACCATATCAGCTGTTCTGTAAAACTGCCATGTCGGTTCACATGCAACTGTAGACAACAAAATTCAATTTCAATCATCTTAAAGCTTTTGCAGATATACATTATTTTTCATGCAATTTCTTTGTTTACAAATACCCATCTCTCTAGTATCAATAATGTAGGAAAAGATAGATTGCTACTTACCATAAAGAAGGCATGTAAAGTTGCAAATGGGAAGAATTAGACACTTACACAAAGCTTTTGGTCACAGCCTTCATCAGCAAAAGAGAAACAGAGAAACACACACCATACATACACATAGGCAAACATATGTTGCGTACACCTGACCACCAACTCCAACAGCTGAGGCCACAATGGTTCCCTCTAATATGCTGCATTAACATTATCTTAGCTTTTAGACATCTTTAGAATTAATAACTACAGTTTATTGATTTTGTAATTAACATGTGGGATTTCTGGTGGGTTGTAGTCTCCAAGGAAACACACTCATTTCCATAAGACTCAGTGCATTTCATACAGATGTCCACATTACAACAAATCATGCAGAGAACTGAACAAGCAAGATGTCATGGGCCATTAGGTTACAGAGTCCAAAGAACTTGCTATGGCAGAGATATGTCATTCATACTTGTCGATACCACACAGCCTCCACCTCCCCACACAGTGTGGAGCACTATTTGAGTGCAGTGGAAGGGGAGCATGCCCGGCGGTGAAAGTAGGGAGGGAGACTGCAGTGATGTGATTGGGTTGCGCATCTCCAGAGGTCGTTGTGGCAGGAACCACACAGGGAGGTCGACATGGAACTCCTGTAGGTGCTGCGGGTGGACACAGCATCAGCCCGCTCTAGAAGATGGAGCGGTGTGGGGAAGGACTGCGTTCCCCACATGGTCACCTGGCAGCATTCAAACTGTAATCCTACCAAGGGCGGTTACCATAGCTTGGAGGAGCATGTGGTCAATCCTGAGCAGGAGTGGGCAGGAGCCAGTGATCGACTGATGAACTGGGTCCCCGGTTGAGTGGAGCGAGTTATCTTGCAGCAGGATGAAGATGTGACTGTTGTTGTCATGGATGGGTATGGGTCATCCTTCACATGTTCGGGCAGGGCGTCAGTTTGCAGAACCACTAGAGGGGGTAGGAGGTAAAGAGAGAGGGTGAAAACATGAGGAATCATGTTGATGGTGACGTAGACACATGTTTGGGTGAGGGCTGTGGCAGCAGCTCTGAGGGGTCATAGCTTGGAAGTGAGTCCTCCAAGCTGGGAGGCTACATAACGTCATCGGGTGTGGAAGACGCTGGGTTGAGGTGTGCCGGTTTCACATGGTGGAGAGAAACAGTGAGTGGCAAATCTTTAATCTGGATGTCCATCATGTTAGCAATGCACTTTACGACCTTGTATGGGCCTCAATGTGGTGGGGCAAGTGAAACCTGGATGGCATCATTGCAGAGACAAATGAACTTGCATGAAAGGAGATCAGACGGCATGTAGGAGAGGGGGGGGGGGGGGGGGGAGTTTGGCAAGATGGGCGGGGGATCAGGGAAATGTTTGCAAAATGCATTCATATCCAGCTTACAAAGTTGGGAACGCAGGGGGGGGGGGGGGGGGGGTGATGGGATTGTCGGAGGAGGTAGGTTGTAACAGTTCCCCAGGGAGGACAGGGTTTTCAACATAGATGAACTCACTCGTGGTGCCCTCAATATCTGGTCTGTATGATGACCATAGGGTGAAGAGTACCCAAGGGAGTTCCTTGGACCTAAGACTATCATGACACCACAGTGCTGTCTAGAAAGTGTGATGCCACGGTTCTATCAGTCCATTTGCTTGGTGGCTTTGGCGGTTATGTTGGTGAGAGGTATGGGCTCTACCCACTGAGATAAATGATTGATTCCCTCTGAGGGGAAAAGGGAACTGATGAGGTCCAGGTGTATGTGGCGAAAGTGGCCAGATTGAATGTCAAATTTGTGGAGAGGTGGAACAGTGTGCCAGGTTTCTTTGTTGCACTGGCAGGTGATGCATTTCCAAGCCCAGGTCTGACAATCACACTTCATGTCTCGCCACATGAATCATTCAGACATGAGGCATGTCAATGACTTAATTCTGGGGTGTGCTAGGGAATGTAGTGCGTCAAACACTGAATGGCAGAGGGAGGTGGGGATGAGAGGCATCCTGGTTTTGCAGGGATGCAAGGTCGGAAAGGTTGAAGACTGTTGAGGTGGTGCTAATGTGGGAAAGGAAATCTCCAACAATGTGGCGGACATCAGTAGAGAACTGAGAGATGAAACTTAAATGTCGAAAGCGTCAGGGATGGGGGTGGGAGGTGGAGGGGGAGGGTCGAGATAGGGGTTGCGTATTGCTTCTGTGGATGTGGAAAGGTTGGTTCTCGATGTCAGGGTGGAGTGTTTCACCACCTCATAAACTGCTAAAGGTTTGCTGAATATTTTTAATTGGGTGCGTGGAAGTTTCTTCAAAAAGAACTGAAGTGGTGTAACCACATCACTGTAGCATTGTTGTAGGACTGTGCTTACTCCGGAGTGACTGGCATCCATGGTGATGAAGAGTTCAGCATCCGAAATTGGATGAGCAAGGGTGATGGCTCGTGTGCAAGAGTCTTTCAGGGCCTGGAAGGCTGTGCACATGGGTTCCATCCACAGAATGGGACGCGTCCCTGAAGTTTGCTTGCTGGTGTGGGAGTTCGTGAGTACTACCTAGGCATCGGCTGCTGCAGGCAAATGACGACGGTAGTACTTTATCATTCCCGGGAACCAACGGAACTCTTTGTATGTGGCCAGGAGTGGCATGGATGAGACTGATTGCACCTTCAATTCAGGAGGGTGTATACCGACGGGCGAGACTGTGTACTCGAAGAATGGGCCAGATTGTTGGTGCAGTTGCAGTTTGTAAGTGTTGCTCTTGACTCCATTTGATGAGAGAGTGTCCTTTACCATCATGATGTGGCATTCATGATCTTACATGGATTTTCTGAAGATCAGGATATCATCGACATATATGAAACAGAAGTTGAACTGGAGCAAGAGTGAGTCAATAAAGCATTGCCATGTCGGTGTGGCGTTTTTTAATCTGAATGGAATGAAATGGTACTTGTAAAACTTGATGGGGTGATAATTGCCATTTTCAGAATGTCTTTGGGTGCAACTGGGATTTGGCGATAAGCACATTTCCAATCCAGTACGCTAAAAATTATAGTACCCACGAGAAGTTGAATGAAGTCCTAAATATTTGGTGTATAGGATAATTATCCATCTCAGTTTTAGTGTTCAAGTGTTTGTAATCACCACACGTATGAAAGGAGCCAACCAGTTTAGGGGTGAGGTGTATGGGTGATGGCCAGTTACTACCAAAGGGCTGCAAAATTCCCACCTCAAGAAGTTCCTATATTTAGTGGTGAGCCGAGCATAACTTGAGTGGGTTAAGGCGGTGAGCCTTGTGGTAAATAGGTGGGTCCTTGGATGTGATGATGTGATAAACATTTCTGTTTGTGATAGTGGAAAGCGAAATGTTTGATGACTGGGCATGGTCAGGGCATGGTGTCGGTTGATTTATTAGGAGCAAATGGCTTGAGAGCAGCATAGTTGTCTGCTCGAGAGAGGAATGGCAGCAAAAAATTCACAGTTTTGTTATGTTTATGCCAGTGTGAATGGCAGTTTGTGAGTGCTGAGAGTGAGGCGGGTGCAAGCGGTGCGCGTAGAGGCTGTCTATTGTCCATAGCATGCGAGAGAGGTGTGCTCGGTGGTGGCGACACAGCTGGCACGCTTGGAGCTATGGAGCAAGCCATATGAGGAGGCGCAAGAAGGGGGGGAATGTTTAACAACGCACTGGACAGGCGCGCGCATGGAGGGGTGGGCATGGTCGGAGGCCGGTCAGCTGGATAGTCCTGAGGCATGCGAGTGTCAGTTTGTGAAACAAGTGAGAGTGGCGTTCAGTGGAACACACTCGATGAGGGTGGGCGAGCAATGCGATATTTCAAAATGGCATTTCTGCCAGGACATGATTCACAGTTGCACAAGTCCTGATTGTGAGAGCCATGTACTGATGCGCTAAATAATGAGCGGCTGTTACACTCAGAGCAGGTGGTGGTGCACGGTCACACAGGATGTGAGAGTTAGAGGTGTGATGAAACAGAGAATCTCAAACAACAGACAGAGACAGGTGGTGATGTGATACAAAGTCAATTCTCAGGATCAGTTCTGCGATGTCCACCATATGGAAGATCCAGGGGAGGGAGGGGCCGTTAAAGGGATGGAGCTGAAGCTCGATGGATCCGCAGGTATGGAATGTAGATGAGTTCACAATGCACAGGAGGGAGTGTGTATATGTGAGGGGGCATGTGACCATCGGTTTAGGTACAATTGAGATGTCAGCACCAGTGTCCATGAGGAAGTACTGACACGAAGAATAGTCTTTGACATAAGGGAGCCATTCGATGGGACAGAGGTGTGGATGGAATGTGGCATGGGTTGGGGCCTATTGGATGACTGGCTTTTCGGATGCCTGCATGAGGGGGCGGCACTTTTTTGCGTCATCCCCAAATACAGTTTGATACCAACAATGACGGTATTTGGGAGCGGAGGTGACTGGTCATCCTCTATGTGTTCGGATTTGTACACTGGGATGGTCAGTGCAGGTGTAATATGCACTGGCTCAGTGGGCAGAGAGTGCGCATGCTGGGTGTCTGTGGCGCAGCAGTCTGGGGGGCAGAGCACAGCCTACCCCTGCCTGTGGCTGGGTGAACTACTGGTGCAGGAGTGCCAACCTGTTGTGTGAGCTCCTGCTGGTGGTGAAGGTGTGTGAGCGAATAGACCTGGTCAGCCATCCGCAGACGCGAACTGATGGATTCCAGGGTGTGGAGAAGGAGATGAACCTAGAGATATGTAGTCAGTTTTGATAAGCACACCAACCACAGGGTTTCATCTACATCTACATCCATACTCCGCAAGCCACCTGGCGGTGTGTGGCGGAGGCTACTTTGAGTACCTCTGTTGGTTCTCCCTTCTATTCCAGTCTCGTATTGTTCGTGGACAAGAAAGATTGTTGGTATGCCTCTGTGTGGGCTCTAATCTCTCTGACTTTATCCTCATGGTCTCTTTGTGAGACATACGTAGGAGGGAGCAATATACTGCTTGATTCCTCGGTGAAGGTATGTTCTCGAAACTTCAACAAAAGCCCGTAACAAAGTCTTCCACTGGAATTTATCTATCATCTCCGTAACACTTTCATGATTACCAAATGATCCTGTAATGAAGCAGGCTGCTCTCCATTGGATCTTCTCTATCTCCTCTATCAACCCCATCTGGTACAGATCCCACACCGGTGAGCAATATTCAAGCAGTAGACGAGCAAGTGTACTGTAACCTACTTCCTTTGTTTCTGGATTGCATTTCCTTAGGACTCTTCCAATGAATCTCAGTCTGGCATCTGCTTTACTGATGATCAACTTTATATGATCATTCCAATTTAAATCACTACTAATGCCTACTCCCAGATAATTTATGGAATTAACTGCTTCCAATTGCTGACCTGCTATATTGTAGCTAAATGATAAAGGATCTTTCTTTCTATGTATTCGCAGCACATTACACTTGTCTACATTGAGATTCAATTGCCATTCCCTGCAGCATGCGTCAATTTGTTGCAGATCCTCCTGCACTTCAGTACAATTTTCCATTGTTACATCCTCTCGATATACCACAGAATCATCCGCAAAAAGCCTCAGTGAACTTCCGATGTTATCCACAAGGTCATTTATATATAATGCGAATAGCAACGGTCCTATGACACTCCCCTGCAGCACACCTGAAATCATTCTTACTTCAGAAGACTTCTCTCCATTGAGAATGACATGTTGTGTTCTGCAGCGGCATCATCTGCTCACTGATAAGGAAGTGTAGCCAGTTCAGACCTGGGAGGGGTGCATTCGCCAAGATGTTCCTCATACAGTATTCGCAGAATAATCTCTTATGGGGAATGTGAGAGGTGCTCAATGATAGTCTGTTTTGTGAAATTATACTTTGAAGTCAGTGGCGGCATCAGAAGTAGGTCGCAGATCAGGTCTGTGTGCCCATGCAGTTGAGTCATGAGGCACAGGAATTTTGAATTGTTGTCGGTGACACAGTGCAGTTCAAACAAGTTCTCCACCAGTGCATACCACGTTGCTCAGTTGTCCTTGGATAGTGGGGGCAGGGTTGGTAAGAGGCCTGGTGGTGGCAATGAAGGCACAGCTAGTTCCGCATCTCAGTCCCTCTCCTCACTCATATGATGATGCAGTTGACACAGAGGGCACTGCATAGGGTGTGAGCGAGCAGTCTGCTGAAGTGGATGAGAATGGAACCGAAGCTCTAGAGAATGATGCTGAAGAACTGTCCGATGCAACATTGGTGGTGCAGAAGTCCAATGTGGAAGTCATGGCTGGTGCCATATGAAAAGTGAGTGGGTGAACGGCTACAGCTGAAACCCCCTGCAAGTTTACTTGCAGTGGCAGGGGGTGGAAGAGCAAATGTGCTTGGAGCTGCACAGTAAAATGTTCCCATGGGGCTGTTGACATGACAAGCTGGGGCATGTTCGGAGGGGCAGAAACCACAACAGTTAGTATCACTGTGTGGCACATAGTTCACATCAAGTGGGGGCCCGTAAAGTGCACTGAGGGGCCAAATGATCACTGGGGGTGGAAACTGGCCTACAAATGTTCATGATATACACTGGGCATTGTCCACTTTGTAAACCAATGAAGCGGTAAAGCACACAGGTATCGCAGGAGCACAATCAGTACATGTGGGCTGTCCTAACAAAGGCGAGGTTGCGAGCGGCACTGCTGTAACAGTCCCCTGGCCGCCGGTGTCTGATACATAGTTTGTGCACAAAATGCAGAAGCCATGTCAGCATGATGAAATGCAGGAACTTTTCCCTTCTCATTATCATTTTCGAAATGCATGTGTCAATGCACACCCACTGGAGAAAAAAATCTTGAGTCTGCAGTCACATGTTGCATCACTGAGTGGTGAAAGTGTTGAGGCAATGAAACTGCAGGAAACGTGTTGCAGAATCCAAGTGGTGGTTAAGCAACAAAATGTCCTGTTGTAGGTGCAGGAGCTTCGATATCCACATGCTGCATGGCAGGATACATGGTCAAGTGGAACCATTGAAGGTGTACACAAATCCAGCATGGTAGATGCGAAAATAGTTGCACTACGATAAAACGGTGCATGAATTCTAACTCGGGGTCACCACTGTGGGATTTCTGTTGGTTTGTAGTCCAAGGAAACACACTCATTTCTGTAAGATTCAGTATATTTCATACAGAGGTCCAAATTACAAAAAATCGTACAGAGAACTGAACAAGCAAGAGGGCATGAACCATTAGGTTACAGAGTCCAAAGAACTTGCAATGGCGGAGATATGTTTTTCATACTTGTCGATGCCACAAACATAAAAATTACATAGCAGTAACGGTCTAAATTTGGGCTGTTAGATGCAGTCTAAATTTGGAGTCATTTCAACCATTTTGACAGTATGACTAACCAGTACCATTTTCATTTTTGTCTGCTGAGAACAAAGCCAAAATACATCCCACAGGGAAAAAGCAAGAACTGGAAGGAAACAAATTTGACCAAGGTGATTCATGCAGTCAGAAATGAAACCATACAGACACTGAAGTCTACTAGATAATTTAATGTGCTACAGTCAGTGTTACAGGCATTTAAGTATCCTGATGTTCCTCCTTAAAAAATGGAGAATTGGAAGGAAACTTCTATTAAGTATAGAACTGGAAAAGGCGCTACTGTCTTACTTACTTTACACAGAAGACAAATTTTATAGCTTCACACATGGTGACCTACAATGAATGGATTAGCAGTTAGTGGCAAAGAATTGTCTACAAAGTGACAAGGGATGGTACACAACATCTGTTTAACAAGGGAGGGGTAGGAAGAGCATGGGTGGATACATTTTTGGAGTGTCATAAGAAATGGACATGACTTAATGGCTTCTATGATGCAATCTGTGGGCTACTGTATGACCATATATGATTCTCCAGTGCAATTGATCATAGCCAAGTGAAAAATTCATAGACATTTGGAGTTTTCTGACCTTAAACTAAACACATGCAAACTCCATCAGCTTGTGATTGCCTAACTTTTGATGGCATTATGTTACAGTAATTTCTGTGGTCCAGCATTTCTTTTTAGTAACTATTCTTTTCATCAATCCCTCTGATTTTGATTTTTATACATTTTCTGACCTGTCTAGTTTTGCCCACACCCCTCGCCATGTATAGTACACTTTGCTTTCCATTCTTACTGACTGTTGCACGATTTCAGTAACCCTTATTACCCTAGCTCCTGCCTTTAACTTGTCAAGTTTTCCAATCTCAGCTGGTGCAGGCATAAATAATTAGTCATTCTTTCTTATCTGGTCCAGTAAGTGTTGAGCACTCACTTCTGCTCTCTAAACTTGAGTACTATGGAATATGTGATAAAAGTTTAAAACTCATTAAATCATACCTCAATAAAAGGAACCAGGTGGTGAGTTCAGGAAGTCATCTGTCAAACATACTCGAGGTTCAACATGGAGTGCCACAGGGATCTAAATTGGGACCACTTCTTTTCCTCGTACACGTAAATGACTTACCAGGAAATATAGATGTAAAGACATATATGTATGCAGATGACACAACTTTTCTATCTGTAAACCATGTACTTGATAACCTTGTAAGTGATATGAAATTGGCAAAAGAAAATGCAACATCATGGTTTAATGCCAATGGTCTGCTATTAAATGAGGAAAAGACCCAGAATATGTGGTTCAGTCTATCAAAGACTACAAAAATAGAAAAACAAAAGGCAAAGTTTTTAGGTATTGTACTTGACAACAGTCTAACATGGAACTCTCACATTGATCACATAGTGGTTAGGTTGTCAAGAGTTATATATTTGTTGAAGAGACTGATGTGTTGTGTGACATTTGAGTACGTAAGGACAGCGTACTTTGCCTTTTTTCAATCTGTTTTAAGGTATGGGTTAATACTCTGGGGAAACAGCAGAAAAATAAATGAAATTATGGTGATCCAGAAGAAAGCAATCAGAGTAATGGCTAAGGTGGATAATAGAACACATTGTAAACCATTGTTCACTAAATATGGAATTTTAACAGTAATTAATTTATATATTCTTGACAGTGTTAACTACATACTTGCTGAACTACCTAATTTAAGTGTAACAAATGAAAGACATGGCTACTATACAAGAACGTGTACTTCTCTGCTGTTGCCACAAAATAGATTAGCCAAAACTAACAACAGTCATAAGTATATGGCAATTAAAATATATAACAAATTGTCTAAAAATGGGTCTATCAAGCCTGACAAATTATTTAAAGACAATGTTCATAACTTCTTGTTAACTAATCCATTCTATTCATTAGAAGAATTTTTAGAAATGCCTAATATCAACTTAAATGTGTAAAAAAAATTTTTTTGTAAAATTAATAGGTTAAGTGAACTGACGAAGTCTATTGCATGTAACAATGCTGAATGACTAATAAAGAATCTGAATCTGAATCTGAATCTAAGCCTCTCCGAACCCATGTTGTGGGCAAATTTTCCATAATACTTCCCATTTGCTAAACCACACCAGTCCTTTTCCTTTATCCCTCTTCCTTTCCCTTCAAACCTTCTGCCAGAACAAGAGTCCACTTGTGCTGAGAGCTTGCACATTTCCACATCTTTCATAAGTATTTTCTCCTGCCACTGCATGCTGAGTAGACTTTTTACGAAAGCCTATTATGTTACGAATATTATGTAATCCATTTATACTTTTTGAGATGCAAGCTTCATTAGTCATTCAACAGACTGGGGTGACCACATATGGCTGTTACTGATGCATTGCCCCTCATGCAGTCACACTACACACGCTGTGGTCTATACATAAACGTTTCCACTAAGTGAATTCGTACTTGTCTAATTACTAGGAACATATATTGTCACCAGAATACTGTCCAATCCCTGTGATTTCCAATATTTTCACAAGGTTTCTTTACAGCACATATCTCCAAAACACAGAGATTTCCAATAACTATACAGGATGAAGAAAAATTTGCACACTCAGACTTCTCAGCGCAGTTCCTCAGGTACTACCAACATAAAAATGTCTCTCGCACAAATTTGTACTGTGCATATTTCAGGCAGTAAATGGATGTTGAAGATTGGCAGTCTGTCAACACTGTAATCACATGTACGGTAACTATCTCTGTCAAGCTGTGTTCTATTCTGGATCAAGGCTTGTTTGTTTTTATTTGGTACACTATCTGGCATCTTAATTGTTGTACAATGATTACAGTGTGTCTTTTACAAAACATTTGCTGTTATGTACTATGCACAGAATGGAAATACAATCATTTTCTTTGGTCAGCTCTTAAAGAAACCTTTTGTACATCATGGATATGAAGTGTTTTGCACCACTTCATCTACTAGATTCCAACTTGTTTTGTGTGTACCCTCCCCGAGTGGTACCATTGATGAATACTAACTATTATTCTTGCCATGTTCAGGTCCATTACAATTAGTTAGGGCCTTACTTCACCAGTAGGGCTAGCAACATGCTTTCCAAACAATTCTGGTGTGATCACAGAGGGAGGGTTCTGGGGGTTTCTGGTGATTAAGGGGGGCAGTGTGGTACTGGTGTGCAAGACTCACACTCCCCATTGGCTACTGAAATTACTTGGAGTTGCTTTGCTGATCTCTTTTTCAGGATAGTGGCTGCGATGTCCTGCACAACTTCTTCTCCAAAGATAAGATGCTACTTTGGAGGAATTTTTTATACTTTTAAAATAACTCCGAACATTTGAGAATACTTTGAACTCAATCTCACTGTATTTTCAACACACATAACAGTTTTCATACAACTAAAACATTTTTTGTAAGCTCAACACCGTCCAGTCCATCAGAAACTATCACATTCATCTTTCCATAAATACAGTCTACAAATTTCTCCAAGTTTAAAAAGACAACTGTCCGGACCTTATGAAAGTAAGAGAATGAATGAATAAGTAATTGTCTTGTCTCTTCTTTCAACAACATTCAAATGTTCACACAATAATGTGTGATGTCGCACAGTCTTGGTTACTCCTTGTGCTGGACGTGTAACATCTTAGGTGGGCTTGACGACTACCTGCCCGCACTGATCATCCATCTGATACACGTCCATCCTGCACACACATAATTGTGGTGCAGTAGACACGGTTCTACTTTACCATTCTCATCTCTAAAATAATGTGTGTTTGAGATGGTGGATATACTAGGGTCTCTAGAATTTACCCCAAAATTTTTGAGGCACTATAGGGTGTACAGAAAACAGGTTTGGAATCTAGTAGATGCAGTGGCATGAAACAATTCATGTCCACAATATGCAAAAGGCTTCTTTAAAAGCTGACCAATGAAAATGATTGTACTTCCATTTCTGTGTTTGTAGTACATAACTGCAAATATGTTGTAGAAGACCCACTGTAATTGCTGTATCATGATTAAGAAGCCAGACACCATACCAGGCAGACTACTTTTAGCAAATAAAAACAAATAATCCTCAACTCAGACATGAACGCTTGACCTCCTGCATGCTAGCCGAAAATGCTGTTCACTGTAACAACTGCAGAGCACAGCTTTGTTTGCTGACAAAGGTAGTTACCGTACATTTGATTACAGTGTCACCAGATTTCAGTCTTTAATGTCCATTTAAAGACTTTAATGTCCATTCCCCCCCCCCCTCCCCCCCCCCCCCCCCCCCCCCCCCCCTCATGAACCATGGACCTTGCCGTTGGTGGGGAGGCTCGCGTGCCTCAGCGATACAGATAGCCGTACCGTAGGTGCAACCACAACAGAGGGGTATCTGTTGAGAGGCAAGAAAAATGTATGGTTCCTGAAGAGGGGCAGCAGCCTTTTCAGTAGTTGCAAGGGCAACAGTCTGGATGATTGACTGATCTGGCCTTGTAACAATAACCAAAACGGCCTTGCTGTGCTGGTACTGCGAATGGCTGAAAGCAAGGGGAAACTACAGCCGTTATCTTTCCCGAGGGCATGCTGCTTTACTGTATGATTAAATGATGATGGCGTCCTCTTGGGTGAAATATTCCAGAGGTAAAATAGTCCCCCATTCGGATCTCCAGGTGGGGACTACTCAAGAGGATGTCGTTATCAGGAGAAAGAAAACTGGCGTTCTATGGATCGGAGCGTGGAATGTCAAATCCCTTAATCGGGCAGGTAGGTTAGAAAATTTAAAAAGGGAAATGGATAGGTTAAAGTTAGATATAGTGGGAATTAGTGAAGTTCGGTGGCAGGGGCAACAAGACTTCTGGTCAGGTGAATACAGGGTTATAAACACAAAATCAAATAGGGTTAATGCAGGAGTAGGTATAATAATGACTAGGAAAATAGGAATGCGGGTAAGCTACTACAAACAGCATAGTGAACGCATTATTGTGGCCAAGATAGATACAAAGCCCACACCTACTACAGTAGTACAAGTTTATATGCCAACTAGCTCTGCAGATGACGAAGAAATTGAAGAAATGTATGATGAAACAAAAGAAATTATTCAGATAGTGAAGGGAGACGAAAATTTAATAGTCATGGGTGACTGGAATTCGAGTGTAGGAAAAGGGAGAGAAGAAAACGTAGTAGGTGAATATGGATTGGGGCTAAGAAATGAAAGAGGAAGCTGCCTGGTAGAATTTTGCACAGAGCACAACATAATCATAGCTAACACTTGGTTTAAGAATCATGAAAGAAGGTTGTATACATGGAAGAACCCTGAAGATACTAAAACGTATCATATAGATCATATAATGGTAAGACAGAGATTTAGGAACTAGGTTTCAAATTGTAAGACATTTCCAGGGGCAGATGTGGACTCTGACCACAATCTATTGGTTATGACCTGTAGATTAAAACTGAAGAAACTGCAAAAAGGTGGGAATTTAAGGAGATGGGACCTGGATAAACTGACTAAACCAGAGGTTGTACAGAATTTCAGGGACAGCATAAGGGAACATTTGACAGGAATGGGGGAAAGAAATACAGTAGAAGAAGAATGGGTAGCTTTGAGGGATGAAGTAGTGAAGGCAGCAGAGGATCAAGTAGGTAAAAAGACGAGGGCTAGTAGAAATCCTTGGGTAACAGAAGAAATATTGAATTTAATTGATGAAAGGAGAAAATACAAAAATGCAGTAAATGAAGCAGGCAAAAAGGAATAGAAACGTCTCAAAAATGAGATCGACAGGAAGTGCAAAATGGCTAAGCAGGGATGGCTAGAGGACAAATGTAAGGATGTAGAGGCTTATCTCACTAGGGGTAAGATAGATACTGCCTACAGGAAAATTAAAGAGAACTTTGGAGATAAGAGAACGACTTGTATGAATATCAAGAGCTCAGAAGGAAACCCAGTTCTAAGTAAAGAAGGGAAAGCAGAAAGGTGGAAGGAGTATATAGAGGGTCTATACAAGGGCGATGTACTTGAGGACAATATTATGGAAATGGAAGAGGATGTAGATGAAGATGAAACGGAAGATACGATCCTGCGTGAAGAGTTTGACAGAGCACTGAAAGACCTGAGTCAAAACAAGGGCCCCAGAGTAGACAACATTCCACTGGAGCTACTGACGGCCTTGGGAGAGCCAGTCCTGACAAAACTCTACCATCTGGTGAGCAAGATGTATGAAACAGGTGAAATACCCTCAGACTTCAAGAAGAATATAATAATTCCAATCCCAAAGAAAGCAGGTGTTGACAGATGTGAAAATTACTGAACTATCAGTTTAATAAGTCACAGCTGCAAAATTCTAACATGAATTCTTTACAGACGAATGGAAAAACTAGTAGAAGCCAACCTCGGGGAAGATCAGTTTGGATTCCGTGAGGCAATACTGACCTTACGACTTATCTTAGAAGAAAGATTAAGGAAAGGTAAACCTACGTTTCTAGCATTTGTAGACTTATAGAAAGCTTTTGACAATGTTGACTAGAATACTGTCTTTCAAATTCTGAAGGTGGCAGGTGTAAAATACAGGGAGCGGAAGGCTATTTACAATTTGGCAGTTATAAGAGTTGAGGGACATGAAAGGGAAGCAGTGGTTGGGAAGGGAGTAAGACAGGGTTGTAGCCAATCCCTGATGTTGTTCAATCTGTATATTGAGCAAGCAGTAAAGGAAACAAAAGAAAAATTCGGAGTAGGTATTAAAATCCATGGAGAAGAAATAAAAACTTTGAGGTTCGCCGATGACATTGTAATTCTGTCAGAGACAGCAAAGGACTTGGAAGAGCAGTTGAATGGAATGGACAGTGTCTTGAAAGGAGGGTATAAGATGAACATCAACAAAAGCAAAATGAGGATAATGGAATGTAGTCGAATTAAGTCGGGTGATGCTGAGGGAATTAGATTAGGAAATGAGACACTTAAAGTAGTAAAGGAGTTTTGCTATTTGGGGAGCAAAATAACTGATGATGGTCATAGTAGAGAGGATATAAAATGTAGACTGGCAATGGCAAGGAAAGCGTTTCTGAAGAAGAGAAATTTGTTAACATCGAGTATAGATTTAAGTGCAAGGAAGTCATTTCTGAAAGTATTTGTATGGAGTGTAGCCATGTATGGAAGTGAAACATGGACGATAAATAGTTTGGACAAGAAGAGAATAGAAGCTTTCGAAATATGGTGCTACAGAAGAATGCTGAAGATTAGATGGGTAGATCACATAACTAATGAGGAAGTATTGAATAGGATTGGGGAGAAGGGAAGTTTGTGGCACAACTTGACCAGAAGAAGGGATCGGTTGGTAGGACATGTTCTGAGGCACCAAGGGATCACCAATTTAGTATTGGAGGGCAGTGTGGAGGGTAAAAATCATATAGGGAGACCAAGAGATGAATCCACTAAGCAGATTCAGAAGGATGTAGGTTGCAGTAGGTACTGGGAGATGAAGAAGCTTGCACAGGATAGAGTAGCATGGAGAGCTGCATCAAACCAGTCTCAGGACTGAAGACCACGACAACAACAACAACAACAACAACAACATGTCCATTTACTGCCTAAAATATGCGCTGGATTAAATTTTGTGAGAAACTTTTTGTATTTGGAGTATGTGAGGAATCGTGCTGTGAAGTCCGAGTGCACAAATTTTTCTTTACCCTGTAAAGAAACAATTGGAATAATAAATGGAGGAAAAGAAAATGGCCAACTTAGGTAGTACAATGGTTAACAATCATAACACTTTTGGACTTCACCATTAAAACATAAGAAGCATGTTTGATAAGAAGGATGAGTTTATCATGCCAGTATGAGATACTGAAAAATCAAAAGCTATTAATAGACATGTGCTATGCATAGCAGGACTTCATCTGGAAATCACAGAAATTGGACAGATGCACCTAGACTGACACAGGTTTGTACCACATGACTGTAAGCATAATATGAGGAATGAGGGAATGGCTATATAGACATAGAGGGAATAAACTCCCAGGCCTAAACCCACAATGAATACTGCATTTAACAGTTATTTGAGTGCTAAGTTTCAGTAACAGCAGTTCTCACTGTCTATTGGCTCACAGCAGATACATTTTCAACTTCATTTTACAATCAGAGAGGGCCTTAATAAGACTTTTCAGAAGTAACTGTGAAGTCATGGTATGTGGAGACTTCATTTTAGATTTCATCTCAGATAATTCTGTTTGAGAGTGCCTCAAGTTACTAATGTTGACCTTGGTTTGACCTTCGTAATTACATTCCTGCCAAGAATAGAATGTCACAGCTCAACAGCAATTGATAATTTTTTTGTAAATTCAACTGTCTTTAATGAAATAGATGTAATTCCAATAACAAATGATTTCTCTGATCAAGATGGTCCAATGGCAGTAATAAAGCATCACCATCAATAAAGTTTAACTGAGGATGGGAAAGGAGAATTTTACGGAATTGTAAATGCTTATTCTATTACATTGTTCAGGGACAATTTAGAGGTTAAAAGTGGGAAGAAGTTTACCAAAAACACAGAACAGATGAGAAATTTATTTGTTTCCTAAAAATATTCTAATAATGCTATGAATCCAGTTTTTCTTTACAATAGGTGAGGAACACATACACTAGGGGCAGATTAAAATGATAGCTAACATCTGAGATGAAAGTATCTTGTAGTAGGAAGAGTGAACACTACTTAATGCAAAGGTCTAGCTCTAATCAGAAGCCGCATGAGGTAGCCACGTGATCTGACATGTCTTGTCACAGTCGGCACGGCTCCTCCCGTCGGAGGTTCGAGACCTCCCTCAGGCATGGGTGTGTGTGTTGTCCTTAGCATAAGTTTAAGTAAGATTAATTAGTACATAAGCTTAGAGACTGATGACCTCAGCAGTATGGTCCCGTAAGATCTTACCACAAATTTCCAATTTTTTCCAATCAAGATTTTTTTAAATGAACCATTGTAAAAGCCATAAAAAAGCCGAAACCATGTACTATGCACAAAAAATTCAAAATTCCAAGATCAAAGAAAGGACAATTTGGAGGCTTATTAGACATGAAATGAAGAAACTCAGTGAGACAAATGAGACTGAACTCCCAGGTGACAGTAGCAGATGGACAGATAGTATGAAATTCAAATCGCTCGCTACTATATTCAATGAATTCTACCTAACAGTAGCTGAAAACATGAGGATAATGAAGCAGATCAAATAAACTTACTTTGACAGGCAATACATACCCCACCATACCCTGTAACTCATCTGTTACAGAGGCCACAATAATCATTAGGTCACTATAAAACAGTAACTACAACGGTATCTTAGCCAAAGTACTAAAATCTTGTGTTAATTTGGTGATGCCACTCTTGAGTAAACATTCAATAAGTCAAGGTGTATTTCTGGAGAAACTGAAGTAGCAGTAATAACACCAGCACACGAAAGTGGAGATAAGAAACTGATGTTCAAGTTGTAGACACTTCTGCCCCCTTCTCATAAAATCATAAAATGCTGTTACAGAAACTAAATGTTATGGAATTTAAATTTTCTTTCTTGTTTTGATGGAGGCAAATCTTAACAGTGAAAAACAGAGGGTTACATTAGCAAATGATACAACAGGAATAAGACTAATTCATAGTGGGCAAACATTAAATATGAGGTGTGCTCATAAAGAAATCAAACTTTTGCTATAACAGCTTTGTTGCTTATTATAAAACATTTTAAGCACTGTCCCTGTCAAAATAGTTCTCTCTTCTGTCAACACCCTACTCCCATCATTTCTTCCACATTTGAAAAAGCATTTTGTGGAATGCTATGCAGGTTTCATATAACATTGTCCAGAATATCAAATATCATTTGAAATGATGTCCTTTCAATGTGGTTTTAAGTTTGGGAAACAATAAAATGTCTGTTGGGACTAGGTCTGGAGAATATGGTGGATGGAGCAAAATGGGTGATGTTTCACTAGTTAGATGCAGACACAGCGTGACATGTGAGCTGAAGCACTGTCATGCTGCCACATGCAAGTCTCGTTTTCTCAAATTCATGTCTACACTAATATCCACTTCATCAACAACTTCTTGAACAGTCAAATGAAGATGTCCATAAATCACAGCATGAAATCTATTGGCATGGTCATCATCTGTTGATGTGGAAATTCGTACAGGCTCAGTATCATCTCCAACTAATTCTGTCCTGCCCAAAATGTGATTCACACAGTACTCCTCACTCCTCATATGTTTGGCTAAGCAACTGAAATGTCTTTGTGAAAGTTCTGCAAAGTCTGTAGCAAAGAACAATGACGTCGAATTCAAAACATTATTAATGGGAACAGTAAATTATATTACAGGCAAATTTCACGCAGCACTGAATTTTTCCACATTCAAGCCAGTCAATACAGTCCGTAAAAAACCCTTTCAAAAATTCTTAAGTTAAAGTTCCATATCCATAATTTTTTTCCCTACACAAAATCAATAAATCTAATTTTTTTTATTTATTTCACCATAACACACACACACATACACACACACACACACACACACACACACACACACACACACACACCCTTGCTTCAAGCTCTTTCATTGTCACTAATCTGACAAGCAGCTTATGCACGTACTCACCTCACTGGTTGTAGCTCATTTACTGATGGTCAGAGCAAAACACAGCAAATGGCAGTTTGTTGCCTAACCCTGCTGCTATATGTGCTCAGTAGTTGTAGTGTACTCCCTCAGATGGTTGGTGTGCTGTTTCAAAGGTTTGGTTTCTTTTTGAAGACACCTCACAAAATGACAATGATGATGATGATTACGATGATGATTGGTTTGTGGGGTGCTCCATGATGTGCTTATTAGTGGCCGTACAAATTCTCAACCTTTTCACAGTCAAATCTCACCATTTTCCTGAGTGATGATGAAATGATGAAGGCAAAAATCCAATCCCTGGATGGAGAAAATCCCTGACCAGGCCGGAAATCAAACACAGGGCCCTGTGGTCCAGATGCAGCAATGCTAACCCTTAGATCATGAGCTTTGGACCCACCTCATACGGGTTGCTGCAAGGGCTTGTTCCTGTTCATAGTCTATGTAAATGATTACAAAGGCATTGGAGAACTATTTAAAAACTGTCATGTTTGGTGATGACAAGTATATTTTATATATTTTTATTTAATTAGTGTCCTTGTATCTCATCATTATAAAAATGATATAGGTTTTGTCATACGTTGCCTTACATAGAAAATAGGACATGAAAAGATTTACAATTAAATGTCCATAAACAAAATATTATTACATATAACATGAAACCATATGCATAACAACATTCATAATATGTTAAATTAGAATAATAGATGAATATAATTTAGTTTTCAATGAGCATTTTGAGTCATTACTATGAAGGAAATAAGCTTCTGTATATTGAAATCTGGTGATTTAAGTATTCCTTGACACTGTAAAAACTCTTGCTAATTAACATTTTTTTAATTTATTTTTTGAATATGTGGAATTTTGGTGTACTTTTAATTTCCTTTGGTAGTGCACTAAACAAGATTTTTGGCTGATAAAGAAAACTTTTTTGATACATAGCTTTTGTGTGACTTTCTCTATGAAAGTTGTCTCTATTTCTTGTTTTGTAGTTATGACCTTGACTGTTTAACTGTAGCGAGACTTTGAGTTTTGTCGCGCTACACTCGTTCCCTCAGATATAAGTTATACTGTCACAGCTGTATGAGTGCTTGATGGCAGAGAAAATATTTATAAGAAAATGAAGGTACAAAAATTGTAAATCTTTTTGTTTTCTACCCGCTATTGTCTCTTGAGAGCGAAAGCTTAACTCCACTTATTCGCTAGTCTTGGTATGATTCAGACATAAAAACTTATTCGTTAGTCTTGGTCTGATTAAGATGTAAAAACTTATTGATGTGCAGATATATAGTATTGTGGAAGCTTGTATGAAATTTGGAGGATGGAAGCAACTGTAAAATACATTGCATTCAATATCAAGATGGTATTCATTCACAGACATTAGTAATTCCTGGACGATGAAATTTATTGCAAGATTTTGGAACAGCTACGACTTTTTCATGCTGAAATGAAGCAGGAGATTGTTGGAGAACAAGACCTGAACTCCCCATGAGAGAAGACATATTAACATGGTAATGAATGTACTCTTATCTACGCCATTTCCCCTGTTAATCACATTTTGTTATTCTCTGTTCTCTTTCAAATCATTTTTGTAGTGGAAATTGGTTTGACTTTTGCTCAGAAACGCCACAAGGACCACCCCAACAATAGCTTTTCCGAATCATGAAGTCTGATATCTTTTCTGTAATACAAAGTCTGATTTGCATTTCATTCTTTCCCTTTTTCATGGTCATATAAACGATTTTAAAACCCCCTTTTTATTCACCATTTCTTCCCACATTTTCAACCTTTTCTTTTCTTCTCTCTTTCTTTTTTATTTACCACTAGATAACAAAGAATGTTCCTAGTGTGCCTTCATAAAACAGACACTTTCATAAATATAGGTACATGGTAGAGTCATGATTTGTGGTTCCTTGAAAACTTTTTCACATGATTCTCTGTATGTCATACCTCTGATTATCCTTATTTCCCTCTTTTGAAGCACAAACGAGTTTTTGGCCAAACTGGTATTCCCCTAAAATATGATACCATATCTTAGTGTGCTATGTATGAGTGCAAAGTATGAACATAACACTGCATCAACACTACAGGAATTTTTTAGTATTCTAAGAACATAACAATACTGATTTATTTTTTGTTTAACATTTCTGTGTGTTTCTCCCACATTAAATATTCATCTAGCCATAATCCTAAAAATTTTGTGTGGTGGTTTGCTCTATCTTACAATGCCCAAGTTTTATTTATGAAGAGAATAGTGGAAATGGTTTACAGCAAACAATCTATTCCTTAACCTTAAAAAACTTAAACTTAAAAAATAACTGGTAACAAAACATATCAAAATGACTTACGGTTCCATGAAGTATGGAACAAATAGATAAGAATCTACTTACCAAGTGGCAGCAGGAAAAAACACACAAAAGATGTGGGAATGCACTAACTTTCAGAGACAATGGCTTCTTCCTCAGGAAGGAGGGCTGAATGGAAAGGAAGAGAGAAGAAGGAAAAGGACTGGTGAGGTTTAGGAAAAGGGAAGAGTTAAAGAAAAGTCACCCAGAACCTCAGGTCAGGGGAGACTTAATGAATAAGATTTCCTCCTCATTTGAAGCAAGTGCCAATAATTGTATGCACCAGTTTGGAATCTTATCAAGACCTGACTGAATATTTGTGGACCATTTTTAATTTCCTAACAGGTAAGTGCATCATTTGTGAAAAGTCTGAGGTTACTATTAATATAGTACGTTCATAAATATAGAACATGAACAGCGTGAGACCCAACATCCTTCCCTGGGGCACACCTGAGTTACTTTGACATGTGTTGATGATTCTCCATCTAGATGAACTTATCATAACTACAGTTTGAGTAGATTAGTGCTAGTCGTAATTTGTTGTTATTATATTTCAGAGAAGTAGGTAACAGTGACATTTGGGCCTGTCACTGTATAACTTGATTTTATTCTACATTCCTGAATGCTTTCCTTCTCCGTGATATTTATGGAAAGTGAGAGAGACTGAATGAGTGTTTCATATCAGACAGTGGAACGTACATATTTTATAAATGAGTATGGTTCTGTGAATCTGAGTTAGTTTTGCTATTACACAGATTTGAATAGTTTTTATTGAGTCTTATGGATAATTTTGTGAACCTTTGGATGATAATTTGGTAAAATTATAACTTCCATATTTTTATTGAAAAATTTGTATATTTCATGGTCAAGTATGACTAAGTTCTAAACAGTGATAAAAATACTAACTTTAACATTAAATAGAAGTTTAGTAAAACATAATTTCATAATCATATACAGTTAAAAATTTAACAGAAATTAATAAATTATAACAATGACAAAAATTTGTTAAATAAAAAATATCAATACCTATGCTGCACTACTTTATTTCTGTTTTTATGCCATCACAGTGAATCAATGGTGTAAACTGGGAGTGTTCAGTAAGACCTCATGGCAAGCAGTAATAAATGATGTGACACATGAAAAATGGCTACCAAAGTATTGTATCATGCATGTGAATTTCAACTTGGATAAGCAAATGAAGTTAATGTGAAAAAAACATTTTGGAGAAATATGTTATTTGCAACACTAGATCACTCTTGTCATTGAGCACAATGTGTACTGGAAAAGACTATGTTGAAAATCAAACAGTGAAGACCAGTCTCCATGACTAAAAAAGTTACATATTATTTTTGAGTAAATTACACTTCCTAAGTTCACACATAATGCTTTTACACAATAAGAATAATAACTGTTGAAGTCTGTATTAATGCTATATTTTTACTTCTGGAGTTGTTTGTTGGAAATCCAAGAAGTTACACATGATAACTAGAAAACCTTAGACCATATACTTACAGACACCAGCAGGGAAAATTGCTAGGCATACATAAAAGGCCTTGGACTCTCAGATCAGCATTGCCAGATAATAAATCTAAAGGTAGGCATGGTAAATGTTAAAAAATGCAGGAATGAGACAAGGGTTTTGGTAAATGAGCTGGTATTCTTAAAATTGTTTCCTTACATAAGTACTCACAACCAATGAAATCCAGCAGTTACACCAGTGGCAGACAACAAGAGTGGAGTCAGTGGAAACCAAGCTAAGTCACAGATCAATCAGCTGATGGAAGATGTCAGCAGAACTACAAGAAGTCATTGCCTACATACAACCATCTACTCCAGCCTACCACTGGTCTGCCTTGGGGACAGTAAGTGCCCACCTGCTGAGCATGATCTACAGCTTGATCAAGGGACTTGAATGCCTGCTACATAATGTATGTGATATGATACTAGTTTACTGGTTTCCTTGAATTCCAAAGATGGGAACTTGGCCTATGGCATATTCTTGCAACCTAAATTAACCTTCTCTCTCTCTCTCTTTCCATCTCAATTATCCCCTATCCCTCCTCCTGCCTTTTTTTGTTTTTTTCCCCCACATCCTTTCTTTCTAGTTCTTATTTGCACTATTCATTTCGGTTCTCTTTCCTCTTAACTGATCTTTACTTCTCACTTTGCCTGTATCATCTTTGGACTGAAGCTGCCACAGTGCTCACTGCTGTGCTATCTTTGATCTCCCACTCTCTCTGATCCCCCATCCCATGTCTTTCATCTTTGTCTGTCCTCATCTTCAAAATAAATGTGTTCCTCTTCTTTTGCGGTCTGAGTGATCTGCCCTTTCTTTTTAACCTTCCCCAAACTATCACTCTCTCTTATCCTAGGAAGAAACTAAGAATTCTAAAAGCTAGGATATTTTTGTGTACTTTTATATGTGTCTGTCAGCTGCATTTAAATTTTCATGTCCTGAAAGTAAGAAGTGACTAAAAATTCTGTTTCATAATTTTGTAGGTTACATGGCAGCATAGTTGTACCAAAAATTGCAAGGAAGTAGCAATATTGTTGCAGCAATCATCCTTAAGTTATGAAAATAGCTTTACTGACATAAACATATAATCATAGAAATAGCAAAAAATGACTTGAATTATAACAGATACTCCCTCTCAAAGAACTGTGTCTAAATTACAACATATGTAGCAACCATTGTAATTCTGGGACTCCATATGAAGTAGTTCCTTTATTAAACAAATAATAAAATGTACTTTTATATAATAAATATTAACTTCCACTGGGGACTTTATGTTAGCATACACAAAAAATTTTTAGGGATGAAGCTCTCACAAGAAATAGAACGTGATTCAATGGCGAGACGCATATATCAAATGAAATGTTACAAAAATGATAGAAAGAAATGAAAACCTTCTTACACAGACAAGGAAAAAACTTACAAATGATCTTTGAATATGTTTCGGTAGGACAAGACATTACTCCACTCTTCAACTAACCTCAATGTTTTGGCTGCAGTAAATAATATATGACAAAGCATTTTTCTTGGAATCAACAGGATTTCCTGTCATGTCAATGATTCTTAGCATTCTGCAGTCCTTTATACTGGTTAAATCATCATATTCAGCAATCATATTACTTGAGAAATAACACTCCTGCAGTGCTGTGCAATGCTCAATACCATTTAGGTCAGTGAGGTTGTTTGAAGATACATCCAATAGCTATGACATGAAAGAAACAAGACAAGATATTTCTATTATTGTTAAAACAGTTATTCCACAGAGAAGATTCAGTAAATTCTAATATTATCTAGGATGCAGGCACTGAGATATAATAACTTAAATATTTTCTAGCACTAAATTAAAACAATTGAAGGAACAATGCACACCTGCAGACATGGGAAATTCCCACGTGATATTTCTTCCAAAGAAGTCAAATAATTCTGGCTGATGTTCAGGTACGTCAGATTCTTCAAAGTTCGTACAGCAGATCCCAATTCAGTCATAACATTATTCTCCAAAGAAATTTCCTTAGCATTTGGACAATAACGTAGAAAAGAAATGTCATCTATGTAATTATATGATAAATCTATCCACAGGAGTCCAAGGTTCACTTGCATGGGCATCACTTTGGCTAAATTCTGATTATTCATGGAGATCCAATTAGAATTACAAGTGTTTTGTGGTGAAAGGTCCCTATTCTGTTCTTTGTGAATATGATTACATATTTCTGCCTTCCATTTTAAACTGATGGCTACAATCTTGTTTGATTTTTGTTTTAAAATGCTCTCTGTTGGAGATCCTTCTATCTTTATATCATGGAATGATTTAATGAAGACATGTGGAGAGCTATCATCAAGCCTTTCAAGTCTGTGCAAATACTTTGCTGCAAAAAATAGAATATGATTTTTGTGTATAACGTCTTCTATTGGATTGTGTGAGATGTTCAGTTCTCTTAAATTACGTGCACATGATTTCAGTGTCATAAATACTGGTAGGATTTCTGATATCTTGTTCCATGACATATTTAATGATTCTAGTAATGGAGCCCCCTGCAACATACATATTTACATTTATTGCAGAAAAATGGGTGATTTCCTACAAAATGTAAAAACTTTATTTAAAAAAATTCCTGAATGAAGAATCTAGTACAATTATACATGTACACCAGAACAATAATAAAATATAATGGAATGAGTAAAGGCAACAGCGCACAATATCGATAGATGAGTGGTCAATAGGCATGTGTATATTTTTTATATTAATTAGCTCTGAAGAAAGTCATTTGATACTTTCAAAGTTTACAGTCTTATTTGTGTGCCTATCACCAGCTCATTGCCTCAACTATATGAGTTGTTACCTATCCTCCTTTCATGATTTGTATTCCAACCAGGATTTTCCATTGTCAGGTTTAGAACAATAGACAAAACAAATTTAAATTATAAATGAAGTTAGTGTAACACACTGAATGATGCAGTACTTATCACAGCTGTTACCTTCATTAATTCAAAATGTATACTTGTTGACGTTTGAGAGATTATGCATGCCAATAAGTATATGTCACTTGTATAAGGGGAAACTCCCAAATTGTTGGGATAATTCAGAATGAGAAAGTAGCGACAAAAGCTAAGGGTATAATTACAGTAGATACTGGAGCAGCAGGATAATGGAAGATTGCGATAGTGAATCATGTATATGGGAACTGCATATTATTTTTTTTTTAACATGAGGTAAAATACAGATACAGATAAAATAATTTAAAATAATGAAAACATCATTACTAATGAAAATTTGTGCCATGCTGGGACAAAACCAAGATTTTCTGGTTATCATGAGTGGTTGCATCATCCATTAGACTGTCTGAATGGGAGTTCAGTATTTTCTGAGCACAGTTCACTAATACTATCAAATATGTTTCAATTTGTCCTCATCAATTCCACCCACTTCATGTCTGTGAATTCAGTTCCATTACTTGAAGTAAGACAAAAGAGTCATTTTAATTCTAATCCATTCAGGCTACAAGTCATGAGAGATGAAAAGGTTATTTGAAACTGAAGTAGATAAAATTCAAGTTACTGGGAAGAGTTGGCAAAGAAAAAGTCACAAAAGAGATAACGAGACAAAGGAAAATGTGAGGTGAATGAACTGAAGAAATGTTACCAAAGTACTGTAGCGGCACTACCATCTGGGACAGGAAAGGTCAGTTTTGGTGCAATATTACTGAGTGCACAAGTTACAGCAAGTCGTGGGCCTGTTTACAGTGAGTTACGCTCACCAGCAGTTGCAAAGTAAAATAGAGGCCACAGGGGTGTAGAACAGCCAGAAAAAGTACACGCAGTGGTTTGCATGGCACAAGTCACAGGCAGAAAGGGGCCCACAGGCCAACGTAGGTGTTATGAGTACGTGATGTGGAGAGGCACGTTTAGCAAAACAGAGGTGCACAGCCACATATAAATAGGTGCAGCTTCACTAACAAAAAATTCAAGTGTGGCAGCTCTCCTGGATGGCAGGGCGTGTCACACCACCAGCTACACACAGCAGCAGATGGGGTGCTGATATTCCAGTCCACGGCGGGTCACTGGTTCAATCCTCTGAGGCCGACACAGAGTCCGTAGCCAGCCAGCGGCAGCCCACTCCACGGCTCACTACCACGGGCAGGTGTTCTGGCTCCCTACACTCACTGGAGACATCCAGGGCAAGGGCCGCAGATTCAACTGCCAGATTGCGGGCATGTGTTGTTGCCGCGACCCAAGCAATGCTGGCAAGGATGCACGGCGCGGGCCACCTTGCAGTTGTCAGCGGGTGGTGCTGAGGCAGCACAGGATAAAGACTGCTGAGTCGGCTGCCAGCGCAGCCCTGACATCATCATATCACCGCGGCCGTACAAGGCTGACACATCAGCATACCACTTGATGGGTCACTGAGGTGGCATCCTCAGCATTGCGGGACCTGGTGACGCAGACCGAGAGGGACCCCTTTCCCGCTTCAGTACTATATGTGTAGAAATGTTATGTAATGGTAGTAATGTACACTTTAACACAAGAACTGATTTACATATGAGATTTAAATAATTAAAATTTTTCACTTTGTCTCAGACATAGCAAGAATACCTCATATGCTACATTCTAACTCTTTTTTTGTAATACTTTCACTCCTTTGTTCTCCTTATCATTCTTCCTTTTCTTATCATTCTGTTGAAAGATTAGGTCTAAGAAATGAAATTATTATTATTTGCACAGATTAGAATGAAAAATAAATTTTAAAATTTTGCATACATCTTTGATGACAATATAAGGAAAGATGACTGGAATATAGTAGAAACAACATGAAAGATAAAGCTGATATTGTTTGGTCATTTGCATAAAGTAGATAGCAACTGATTAACCAAACACATCTCCAAACAAAATTACCTCCATTTATTAGAATTTCAGATAGTAATATGGAAACTGTATAAGATGTGATGGTGATACCCACTTTTGAATTGCAAACAATCATAGCTCATAATAAACAGAAAAAATATTTGCAAGGCTAGAGAAAAGAACAGGCAGGATATCAGAAATGTAGATGATGAGAAATTATATAGGCAAAAGATGGAAAATCCAGGATGGAATGTAACAATATTCTGAGAAGGAAGTTGCTACTCACCGTATAGCAGAGATGCCTATCTGTGGCTCAGAATTTATATGGTGTTATTCTAAATTAGTTACCTAAAAGTAACATTAAATAATTCAGGAGATTTACTTACTTGATGTAATTTATTCTTAGTTCTGCAATTGACAGAAAAACAAGTTTCTTTATACAATTGTTCCATTTGGCTTCCTCATGCCACATGGTAAATATCCCATTTGTATGAAATTTCTTCCCAGATGTGTGAGAACCTGCTGTCTGTGGGTGACCTTGACTTTCTCTTGATGTGCACCAGAAACTTTTTCTACAGACTGATTATACCATGCTTTTATAGTCTTGCCTGAGGTGAAACTTTGTGATACTCTGTTCCGAACCATCTTCTTACAACTACTGGTGATTGCATTTTGTGTTACCACAAGCAACTCTTACCTTATGTGGCATCACTAGTCATCTCCATTGTTAGTACAATCGTGCACTGTTTCTGATTAATGAGTGAATGGAGTGGCATCTGGAGATATACAATGGAAACTTGAGAAAACAGTGCAAGGTTTGAAGAGCTCCCAATAATAATCAGTCAGTGGATTTGAAATTAGTTACTGTTACTTTTAGGTATCTATTTTAGAATAACCCCATATAAGAACTGGAAAGTACATCAGATTAAATAATGGAATGGCCACCTAAAACTAACCACAGGTAAGACAGATGCCAGACAGATTCACTAGAATAATATTCAGGAAATGTAGCCCATCAAGAAAGCAGCTTACAGAATATTTATTTGACCAATACTAGATTACTGCTTGTCAGTCTGGGATCCTTACCAGATAGGACTGATGGAGGAAACAGCATGTTTTATTACATGTTCATTTGTTGTTGTTGTTGTTGTTGTTGTTGTTGTGTTCTCATTCCAGAGACTGGTTTGATGAAACTCTCCATGCTACTCTATTCAGTGCAAGATTCTTCATCTCCCAGTACCTATTGCAACCTACATCCTTCCAAATCTGCTTAGTGTATTCATCTCTTGGTCTCCCTCTACAATTTTTACCGTCTGTGCTGCCCTCCAATACTAAACTGGTGATCCCTTGATGCCTCAGAACATGTCCTACCAACCAATCCCTTCTTCTAGTTAAATTGTGCTACAAATTTCTCTTCTCCCCTGTTCTATTCAATACCTCCTCATTAGTTATGTGATCTACCCATCTAATCTTCAGCATTCTTCTGTAGCACCACATTTCAAAAGCTTCTATTCTCTTCTTGTCCAAACTATTTATTGTCCGTGTTTCACTTCCATACATGGCTGCACTCCATACAAATACTTTCAGGAACATCTTCCTGACACTTAAATCTATACTCAATGTTAATAAATTTCTCTTCTTCAGAAATGCTTTCCTTGCCACAGCCAGTCTACATTTTATATCCCAAATAGCAAAACTCACTTACTAGTGTCTCATTACCTAATCTAATTCCCTCAGCATCAACCGATTTAATTCAACTACATTCCATTACCTTCATTTTGCTTTTATTGATGTTCATCTTATATCCTCCTTTCAATACACTGTCCATTCCGTTCAACTGCTCTTCCAGGTCCTTTGCTGTCTCCAACAGAACTACAATGTCATCAGCGAACCTCAAAGTTTTTATTTCTTCTCGATGGATTTTAATTCCTACTCCAAATTTTTCTTTTGTTTCCTTTACTGCTTGCTCAATCTACAGATTGAATAACATCGGGGATAGGCTACAACCCTGTCTCACTCCCTTCCCAAACACTGCTTCCCTTTCGTGCCCCTCGATTCTTATAACTGTACAAATTGTAAATAGCCTTTCGCTCCCTGTATTTGACCCCTGCCACCCTCAGAATTTGAAAGAGAGTATTCCAGTCAACATTGTCAAAAACCTTTCTCAAGGTCTACATATGCTAGAAACATAGGTTTACCTTTCCTTAATCTATCTTCTAAGATAAGTCGTAGGGTCAGTATTGCTTCACGTGTTCCAGTATTTCTACAGAATCCAAATTGATCTTCCCCGAGGTCGGCTTCTACCAGTTTTTCCATTTGTAAAGAATTCGTGTTAGTATTTTGCAGCCATGACTTATTAAACTGACAGTTCAGTAATTTTCATATCTGTCAACACTTGCTTCAGGGCTGGCTCTGCCAAGGCTATCAGTAGTTCTTATGGAAAGTTGTCTACTCCCGGGGCCTTGTTTTGACTTAGGTCTTTCAGAGCTTTGTCAAACTCTTCAAGCAGTATCATATCTCCCATTCCATCTTCATCTACATCCTCTTCCATTTCCATAATATTGTTTTCGAGTACATCACCCTTGTATAGACCCTCTGTATACTCCTTCCACCTTTCTGCTTTCCCTTCTTTGCTTAGAACTGGGTTTCAATCTGAGCTCTTGATATTCATACAAGTGGTTCTCTTTTCTCCAAAAGTCTCTTTAATTTTTCTGTAGGCAGTATCTATCTCACCCCTAGTGAGATACGCCTCTACATCCTTACGTTTGTCCTCTAGCCATGCCTGCTTAGCCATTTTGCACTTCCTGTCAATCTCATTTTTGAGACATTTGTATTCCTTTTTGCCTGCTTCATTTACTGCATTTTTATATTTCCTCCTTTCATCAATTAAATTCAATATATCTTTGGTTACCCAATGAGTTCTACTAGCCCTCTTCTTATTACCTACTTTATCCTTTGCTACCTTCACTATTTCATCCCTCAAAGCAACCCATTCGTCTTCTTCTGTATTTCTTTCACTCGTTCCTGTCAATCATTCCCTAATGCCCTCCCTGAAACTTTGTACAATCTCTGGTTCTTTAAGTTTATCCAGGTCCCATCTCCTTAAATTCCCACATTTTTGCAGTTTCCTCAGTTTTAATCTACATTTCATAACCAATAGATTGTGGCCAGAGTCCACATCTGCCCCTGGAAATGTCTTACAATTTAAAATCTGGTTCCCAAATCTCTGTCTTACCATTATATGATCTATCTGAAACCTTTGCATATCTCCAGGCCTCTTCCATGTATACAACCTTCTTTCATGACTCTTGAATCAAGTGTTAGCTATGATTAAGTTATGCTCTGTGCAAAATTCTACCCGGCAGCTTCCTCTTTTATTTCTTACCTCCATTCTATATTCACCTACTACATTTCCTTCCTTCCTTTTCCTACCATCAAATTCCAGTCAGCCATGACTATTAAATTTTCATCTCCCTTCATTATCTGAACAATTTCTTTTACCTCATCATACATTCCATCAATCTCTTCATCATCTGCGGAGCTAGTTGACAGATAAACTTGTACTACTGTGGTAGGTGTGGGCTTCGTGTCTATCTTGGCCACAATAATGCGTTCACTATGCTGTTTGGAGTTGCTTACCCACACTCCTATTTTTTTATTCATTATTAAACCTACTCCTGCATTACCCCTATTTGATTTTGTATTTATAACCCTGTATTCACCTGACCAGAAATCTTGTTCCTCCTGCCACCGAACTTCACTAATTCCCACTATATCTAACTTTAACCTATCCATTTCCCTTTTTAAATTTTCTAACCTACCTGCCAGATTAAGGGATCTGACATTCCACACTCCGATTCATAGGACGCCAGTTTTCTTTCTCCTGATAATGACGTCCTCCTGCGTAGTCCCCGCCTGGGGACTATTTTACCTCCGGAATATTTTACCCAAAAGGACGCCATCATCATTTAACCATACAGTAAAGCTGCATGCCCTTGGGAAACATTACGGCTGTAGTTTCTCCTTGCTTTCAGCCATTCGCAGTACAAGGCCATTCGCAGTACAAGCACAGCAAGGCCGTTTTGGTTAGTTTTACAAGGTCAGATTAATCAATTATCCTGACTGTTGCCTCTGCAAGTACTGAAAAGTCTGCTGCCCCTCTTCAGGCACCATGCATTTGCCTGGCCTCTCAACAGATACCCCTCCATTGTGGTTGCACCTACGTATGCTTATCTGTGTCGATGAGGCACGAAAGCCTCCCAACCAATGGCAGAGTCCATGGTTTGTGTTCATTTAGTAAGCACAAAGGTGTCATGGAGATGCTCAGCCAACTCCAGTAGCAACCCCTGCAAGAGACGCACTCTGCATCACAGAGTGGTTTATTGTTAAAGTTCTGAGAGCATACATTCCTAGAAGAGTCAACCAATATATTGCTTTGTCCCAAGCATATCTTCCAAAAAGAACATGCAGATAAAATTAGAGTGATTCAAGCCAACAAAGAGGCTTACCAGTAATCATTCTTCCTGCAAAGCTCTCTCAACTGGAACCAGAAAAGGGAATAGTGATAGTGGTACACAGTACCCTCCATACACCATAGGGTAGTTTGCAGAGTGTAAGTGTAGATGTAGAAACAGGTATAGACAAATGAGGCTGTTATTTAATGGGTACCTATGTGAATAGCAAAAGGTACAGCATGTACAAGGAAACAAAAGGAAATCTCTTATGGGGTAAGAACTGAAGAAAAAATGAGAATTTCAATCAAACAGTAATAGGAGCATGACAAAATGTTGAGTGAGACAAAACTAGTTGCAAATGTCTTTTTTGAGGATGTGAGAAAATACAATGAAAACTCAGTAAGAAACTTACTGTGCATGAACACCAAGTTTCTCAGTAATTCACAATGAAAATAAATTTGTCAAGACTTTAACACATTTCTTTAAATGTCTGTATAATTCAAGAGATGTCGTAGAAACACTAAAAGTTATTAATGAAAATAATGGCATTTTGGAAGAAATGACAGAAATGTATAAATCTATTTGAGATATGAAGAAAGAAAATGTGTCAGAAGATAATCTTTCAATAGAAATATTAAAAGCTGGAGGAAAAGTTATAAAAAAGGAACTTATGTAACTGTTTACAGAAAGTTTGAAAAAAAGATATGGTTTCCAAGATTGTAAATAACACTGTTATTGTTGTTCTCCACAAGGAGCTGAACAGATAGGACATGAAAAACTTTCGACCCATCAGGCTTCTTTTTCATCATGTACAAGACATTCACTCAGATTTCCACCAACTGTAAAAAAAAAAAAAAAAAAAAAAAAAAAAAAAAAAAAAAAAAAAAAAAAAAAAAAAAAAAAAAAGAGAGAGAGAGAGAGAGAGAGAGGAAACAATACTAGATTTTCATCAGGCAAAGAAGGAAGGGTGGTTTTAAGGGCCATATAATGCACTATTTGCAAACTATGAACAATATTGTAGAACAGAATGATGAATATGAATTATCATTTTGTCTGCAGTACATAGATATTGATAGCTTTTGGCTCAGTTTAAAAAAAAAATCTGTACTAACAGTTACTGACAACTAAGATACTGACTCAAAATATATTAAAGTATGCATAATTAATATACAGAAATTCATATATGTCAATGCCAAAGCTTCTGCAGCTTCTAGTAGCCTTCATCAGGATAGTAAGACTTTAAAAAATTGGAAGAGGTGTCAGACCAGGAGACTCATAACACCAAAAACTAATCTCCACAGTCTTAGAAGTAACTTTCAGATCCATTGAATGAGAAAACAAGGAATGATTACATCTTAATGGATATCTGAACCACCATTTGCCTGCTGGCAGCATTGCATTGCTTCAACAACAAATGTTTTGAGCAGAGTAATTTTGAAACTTGACCTGAAAATTAATTAAGATAGAATCAAACAATGTAAAAGAAAAATATTTTCAAGAAAACAGTATAAATTAGCAATGAAGTCACAGAACCAGTGGGCAAGTTTTGTATGAAGGGGAATTGAGAGTGAATGAGCAGATAGCAAGCTAGAAAAGTAGGAATACACCAGTACATCCTGTAAACCAAACTGAGTTTGCATATCTTAGCTTCTGATGTGTCTCAGAGGGAATATCTACAATCAGTACCTACTGTAAGTTTTGACTTATGGACATTTAATGTAGAAACCATTCAAAAGCTGTGGACTCACTATCAACTTACAAGAGAGATCCATGTTGGGAATTATTAGATGTGTCATAAAAAGAATCAAACCAATCAGTGAACAATATGGAGTGAAGAAGTAACTATGAGTAGAATGTAAATGAATTTATGAAGGGTGTGAGATGTAGATGAATGTACAGTACATATATCAAAGGAATTCTTTGTTGGATTCCAGGGCACAAAAAGACTGTTGATGATGAAGATGAACTAAAAACTGCTTTTAATCATTCATCCATTGACCATATGTCATTTGTGAGTGAGACAAATGGTACTAAGTGAAGTGTAATATAAAATTATTTAACTATAAATTCTCTCAAAAGGATAAAGTGTATTGACCTAAAGGAGGTCTAGATCAATAAATTATTGTGTATCTAATGCAAAACACACAATAAATTAAATTAATGCAAAACACAATAAATTGTTGTGTATCTAATGCAAAAAACAATAAATTATTATGTATTTAATGCAAAACACAATCTTTCATTCCCAGGTTTAGTGTTTGCTTTGTGCTTATGCAATACACAGCAAGCAACACTTCAGAACGTCCAATGCATTTTTTCAAGTTACCTGCAACTCCATGTACTGGGCAAGTTTGTCTGTGTCAGATTCAAATTTATTCCTTTGCTGCCTCTTCCACCTAGCTGTCAGTCACCCCCCAGTTCTCCACCCTTCTCTTCTCACCGTGTCTCTATTTGACAGAACCTCTCACACTAGTTGAGCCGCAGCATGTGATGTAGCCATGGATGTGTCTGTGTGTCCTGTTCACTTCTGGTAACTGATTTCAGCCAGAATAGGTCAGGTAATCTTCAGGTCTAAAAATTAATTTAAAAAAAATTACCTGTGTCCTACATATGGTAAATGTATCAATAACAAAGTAACTAAAATAGATTAAAACTCAATGTATCAGTACCTGGTTACCTTAAAAACTCTTTACAGCAACTGTTGCTTGTCATCAGCTGAATGATTATAGGTATCTGGACAATTATAAACTTGATAATGCTGCAAGGTGGCACTTGTGTTTTACAAAACTGACTGGAAACTATTTCTTTGCCCTTGAAACATTCATTATAATATGGGAAAGTATGTGTTCTAACCTTAATCAGTGAACATGCATAATTAACAGCACATGACTCCACAGTGGGCTTAATGAGGCTGCTGCACATTGGTGCACAACACAGAAAGTGCTGCACCATGTGCCAAACAGCCATATATAAGCTGGTGTACTTGGGCCCTCAGCAGAATAATGTTTATGGTTCAGATGTACGCTCCATGTTAGACAACACGTTGATGGACTTCTGGTTTATGTGTGTTTTTTCTAATTATTACATCATTCAGTGTCTTAGTATATCCTTGCATGTGGAAATAGAAGAAAAGTTGTTGGTTGGAATTCTGAAATTTTGTTTCTACAATGTTACAATATTTTTGTCAACAAGTGAGGTATTCAGATCCCCAAGCTTTGTTTCTTGTTTCGCTATGGCCAATATGTCAATGGAAGAAATTCTTCAGTCTCCTGTTGAACAGCAGAAATTTCCACAAACCACCTGGCACTAAACAATTTGGCATCATCATCACTGATGCGCCAGGGCTTACTGCCATTGACGCACCCCCACTGCTTCCTCCATATGATGTTACTGCAGAAGAATGTGATTCATATAAAAATGCCTTCAGCAACATTTGCGAGCTTTTGGAGACATCAGTCCCAATGTGTTAAGGCTTTCTTTCTGTCAAGGGTATCTCCTTGTGTTTATCACCTTTTGTGTCAGCTTTATCCCCTTCAAGAACCTGCCAGTTTCTCTTTTGATGAAATGTGTCAGTTGCCCTCTACTTATCACTGCAAATGCACTCATGTAATTGCTGCTTGTGTTGAGTTCTACCATTGTTGAAAGTGGCTGCATCAGTCGTAAAGAGCTGGGGCAGTGGAACTCCATGGGCTAAGTCATTGTTGCCAGCTTGTTACTGAAGCTCACTGGGACTCATATGCTGATCTGATGGTTTGTGATGCTATAAATACCCTGCACCTGCTGGAGGTTTTGAACATTGCCCAGTCTCATTTTGATGTATCTAGGGAAGCAGGAACTCAGATAGAAGCTTGGTGTGAAATAGACACTGTTGCTTCTTGTTCTCAGCCACTGTTAGTTAACTCACAGGAGGGAAGATGACATCACAGTCATGGAACCACGGTCTAACAGCAGCAATCAACATCACAACAGCAGCCATGTATTACTCTCCTGTTGTGCCCTTTTTGTTTTGTGAAACATGAGCATTGTGTAAAGTGCAACCATTGTATTAAGAAAAAAAAGGTGGGTGGGGGCAGGGAACAGTGTTTCCCAAATGATGGCAGCCCCAAACAAACTATGTATTGAAGTATGGACAAGATGTTAAAAATGCAAGTGGACATAGATGTAGCATTGACTTTCTTAAATTCCCAAACCTATGTGGATCTTGGATCACTGGTGTTGTCCCTTGTCTTGAGTCGGTTGGTGAATTGCAAAAAACAAATACCCATACTGGGACAGTTCTCTGCTTACATTGTGTGTAAAGCAGTTGTTCAGCCTTTGACCTCTCTAGCAGTGGATGAAGCCAACACTGAAAACTAATTGGGCTACATGTCTCTACAATTTTTGTTGTCTCTATTTCCAAAGAAGTGCATCTGGTATCAGATCAAGTTCCATATAAGCAACTGGATGCACTCTTCTCTATCAATTTCAAGGATCATATCATAATTAAATCGACTGTGTGCCCCCATTATTTTCATACCAACCCAATCCCAGTAGCTTTACGGCTGCAGGTCGTATTAGAACTAGGCAGTCTTATATTTTTGGGTGTTATCACACCTGTATCGTCTAGCAAATAGTCTACTCTTGCTAATGAGTGTTGCAAAACTTAACTGGAACCTTCACCTCTGTGCTGATTTTAAGAAGTTTGTAAATTGATATATATCCCTTACCCTATCAGGATGAAGTATTAGTGTGTCTTTCCGGGGGCCAATATTTTTCCCAATGGACTTGTCTGAGGTTTACTTGCAAATGCTTCTGGATGATGCTTCCAAACATATCCTCATAGTGAATTCCCACATCAGTTTATACCAATGCCAGTACTTTCCATTCCGTGTAGCTGGCGCCTCCGCTATTTTCCAGCTATTTTTGGAGTGATTCATGGCCTCAGTGCCAAGTTGCGTTAACTGCTTGGATGATATTGTGGTCTCTGAGTCATCAACAGATGAACACTTTTGGAACCTTCAGGCCTTGGTCACATTGCTACAGGGTCCCAGGTTGAAATGTAACTTGTACAAATCTCAATTTTTTCTGCTGTCATCTATCGTGGTTTTGAAGTCTCACATCCTGGCATCAAGACTTTGTGCCAGTGTGTTGACACAATTATGGCTTTGCCGCAACCTACCAGTGGCAAGGAGTTGCAGGCCTTTCTTGGAAAGACTGTGTATTACCATACATTTCTTCTTGATGTGGTCACAATGACTCAGCCGCTTCATATTCCCTTACATTGAGGTGTTCTTTTTCTATGGTTGCCCACCTGAGAGCAAGCTTTTACCTTGTTAAAGTCAAAATTATACTTGGCAACTTTGGCTGCCTTCCAGCCATGCCAAAATCTCGTTTTGCCCACAGATACCTCCCATGATAGCCTTTGGGCCATTCTAACATGCAAAAAATCATGGGTGGCTCCAAATACCCTATTGAACACGCTTCCAAAACCCTGAATCAGGTGCAACAGCACTACCCGCAGATACAAAAAGGAGTTCTTGCAATTGAGTATGCAATCAAAAACTTTCAGGTTTTCCTTTATGGCTTTATGTTTCATTGGCTTACTGATCTGAAACCTCTGGTTTCTCTCTTCCATCCTTTAGCATTGCTACTGGACTTAGTGGTCCATCATCTGCATTGCTATAACTAAGTTGTGCTATAACTATGAGTGCTATAACTACGAGTTTCATTTCCACTCCACAGCACAAGGAGCTAATTTAGATCTCTTCCTTGACTGCCAATTGGTCCCAGTCCAGCATTTGATCAGGATGAACTATTGTGTTTCTGTTTAGACATTGAAGCCCAGAACACCATCAGGGTGTCTACGCGGACATGGAAAAAAAATTCCCGGATTTTTCCTGGATTTCCTGGTTAAAAATACACTTTCTCCTGGGTGAAAATACACTTTTTCTGTGTTAAGTGACCGTATACTATTCCTTGGTACTGTAAAACTCATCAACCCTCTGAATGTTTATGGTTTTATATACCGACGTAGTGTTTATGGTTTTATATACCGACGTAGAATTTCCCGCCACTTTAGAAAACGAAACTGCGGGGGGAAAAAACACGTTTTGAAACACCTTTATGTGCAGCAATATGTAGGCTGCATATTTTTGTATTACAAAGGTATAAATTCGAATTCCACCAAATACCGCATGTTACTTTTCGAAGCATTGAAATCGAGATTGCTATGTGTTTTTGTAAGCCACTCATAACTCATGTCATGTGATCTCGCCAGCTGATGACAGCATAGGACACGTGATGTAGTCAGTCAATAGCAAGATCACTCTTACGTAGCGCGAAAACTCAAATAAGAAAAGTTAATGGTTTCAATTAATATACATAGCATTCACATACAATATTGATCTCCAAGATAAATAAGCTGGAAGAGAAGATAACCTTCCACATATAATTTAGATCTTTTCTGTGCATGGTATACTTTAAAATACATCACACAAATGTGCCAGTAAAATTTTTAATAATGACGTAAATGTGTGATCTTCTGAGCTCGAAATTTTTCCACATGGCCATCCTCAAAGAATTGATTTTTACATGAGAGAAACGCTTTGTTATTTAAGAAATCCATTGTACATTCTCACACATAGTTCACCTTGTGTAAAAGGAAATTTGCTTTTATTGTATGCAACGCTTTTCAAACCACCGTCTCAATATTTGCCCGCTACCTGTTACAAATAGGTTCATTTCAGCAGTTGCAAGAGAGTGCCAGATAACAGTCATCACCGTGCGATGATGCAGGAAGGTCATATGTTCATTTGCGTAAAACATTAAAAGATCTTACATTATGTCATAAAAGAAACAAGACATCAAAGGATACTTGAAGAGCATCGGAATTTCGTGAAACACACTAAAATGCATAATGCGGCTTATAGTGCACATTCGTATGTCCAGATTTGGATGTAAATTTTCTTGGAGTCCCAGTATTGTATTATCTCATGTTTGGTTCTTTATTATGGCATACGTTCATACGTGCACTTGAAATCAGCGAACAGTTGAAACCAGCCAACTGTGTGAAATTTAACAGTTCGTTTCAAATAAACTGACTACCTCAGCAGAAAAGATTATTAAAAGCCAAATCTCTTTAGCAAACCAACAAAGATAACTTCATTGTTCTGCAAGGCGATTAATGCTTGACTGTCAGAAAGGTGGAAATAAAATCTGAAACTAATGACATATTTTGGCCATCCGTAATTATGCGAACATATTTTAATTCATTTGATATCTCCCGGTCACGAAAATCCGTTTTATCATTTAACGTGAGAGCAACAAACGAAGAGGAAGCAACAAAATCACTGAACGTAAACACAGGTCACGTGGAGACCACCCACCTCCCCACCACAACTCAGACTGCTCTGTGCATCAGGCCCGGTTTTACTATATTTCGGAACCGGGGCAATATTACGTAGTGGCGCCAAGCCACACTTCTGTAACAAGAAGCGGGAGAAGGTACTACTCATACATGACTCAACTACGCATGCACAAGAGCCCGCCCGCAAATGCTCAAAGGAATCTAATTTAAACAGTTGTCAAGTCACATTCATTGGAGGCAATTTGTTGTTATGAAGCATTGCATAGTCTTCCAAAAGCCTTTGACACATTTTGCTGTTGGCAGATGCTTGTATGAGTGTTGTGTTTTGTTGTTGTATACGGCGCATTTCCTTTGCAACTTAAGTTTATTTTACGTGTTTTTTTTTCTTCCTCTCTCGTTCATGTTTTGTTGCTGCAGTTTTATTCTGCAGTAGCAGGGTACAGTAATATCCTTTGTTAGTTTGTTAGAATATTGGTTCTTACCACTCAAAACCACAAAAATTTAACTGAAAACCAAAACAATGAGAAATTCCCGGAATTGTAAACGATTTCCGGGTTTTTCCCGGTTTTCTCCCGGATGAAAAAATTCCCGAGTTTTTCCTGGATCTCCCGGTTGTCCCGGATTGTACACACCCTGACCATGGATGGTTTTCCCATTATGAGTTCTTGGATATCATCAGCTGTCATGGGTAGTCCTGTCTTACATCAGGTCGTTCAATTTGCCCAATGTGGCTGGCCAGATAAACCACCAGGCTGGGCATCAGATCCCTTGTGAAATTATTATGGCCTCTGCCATCACGTCTTCATTCCTGAGGGTGTGTTACTATTGGCTACACAAGAGTCGGTACTTAGGGTTGTGAGCCCATCCACATTGTGGCAGTATGTCATGAACCTTGTCCGCCTGAGCCACTGGGTTGTTTCTCGTACAAAACTGCTGGCCTGCTGCAATGAGTTTAGGCCAGGTATTGACAATGAGATCATGTGTATTATGTCAGCCTGCCCACAGAGCGTCACTCATCAGTTGGTATTGTGGGCACCTCTTTCCCCAAAGCACCCATCCCCCCGAACCACTGGGAGTGTATCCATGCTGATTTTGTGGGTTCATTCTTAACTCCTTTTGGCTTGTAATAGTTGATGCTTTCTCAGAATTTGCTTATGGGGATCACTGCCCATCGATATCTAAGGCAGCTACGGTCATAGCCCTCACAAAGATTTTTTCCTTGGAATGATTGCCATATATATTGGTAATTAACAACAGCCCACAGTTTTTGTCTCAGGATTCTGAACGTTTTTTAACAAAGAGTGGCATACAGAATGTTACAGCACCTCCATTTCATCCTCAATCAAATTGTGATTTGGAATGGCTGGTCCACACTTCCAAAACTCAGATGAAAAAATATATCATTCAGTTTTCACCTGAGGATTGCATGATAGACCCTTGAGCTCCTATAGGTTCACTCCTGTTGGTGACCATAGCCTGGCAAAAGTTGCTTTACATCTGTGAGACCCGTACACTGTTTCATCTGCCCCAGGCAATGACTGGCTACCTGCTGGTGCCTGCATCGAAACAGTTCCATCCAGGCTCCACTGTCTGGGCCAGTGGGTTTGGCCAGCACCCTAAATGAATACCTCCAATGGCGAGCTGTGATGACACTATGACCAGCTCCACGCATGCATGACTGACCATGCAGCTGAGACCTTGCCACCCCACAGTTGCCTCCACCATCTGCTCTGGTCCCCACAACACAGTCCGCACACACTGCGCCTTCTGTGTTGTCTTCATTCTGGATGCTGCTGTCACCAGGCAGGGCATTTAGTGCCAGGCTGCCTGCATCTCCACAGCCCCTGTTGCCACTGGTGCCACCACCACCTTTGCTTTCTGTGCTGCTTCCATCACTGAGTGCCGGCCTGGATGTTGACATGGACACAGCAACTCCATTACCAGTGTTCCCTTACAGTCTCTTGCTGGGGAATGGGCACTGTGCCTGTCCATGCCCATGCCATTTCAGACTGTATTCTCCTGTGGCAGCATGATATCTGCTCCAGCAGTCATCCTTTACTAGTGACAACATAGACATTTTATGGCGACATTTCCCTCAAGGGAAAAGGAGCACACACAATTAAACAGCACATGCCTCCATGGCCAGCCTAAAGAGGCCACCATGCACCAGCACAGCAAGCACGGTGCTCTGCGCTCAACAACCATATGTAACCTAACATGCCAGGGTTCTCAGCAGAGTAATGCTTATGTGTCAGATGTATGCTCTATGTACTTATGGTGTTTGCAATATTACTTCATTCAGTGTCTTAGTATATCCCTGCATGTGGAAATGGAATAATAGTTGGTTGTAATTTGATACTGTGTTTGTGGAGTGGTACAGCAGTATAATTTAAAACGTGAAAGTTTCTTTGTAAGTAAAACCAGTTATAATTCTTGCACATTGAATGGTATATGGTGTTGACTACGATCTTAAAGTTACAAAAAGCTTCAGTCTTAGTGTAGGGGGCTTGTGTTTGCATAAGGAAGTTTGGTAGCACAAATCCTTGTCTAAAAAAATGAGGGTTCATTTTTATTATTTGTTTTTTTCTTAATAGGTTGTAATTTTTTACAGCACAGCTTAGTATCATCTGCAGTGACACAGTTGCAATGTTTCAAATATATTATCTTAGCCACCTGTACTCATATCTGCTTGTCTGCTGGTATGCTATGAGCCAGTGTCAATGACAAGCTTGGTGTTTCCTAGTAGCTAATATTTCTATTTTTAACAAATTTCATAGTGGAAATCTTTGTCTCAAAGACAAGGCAATTCCTGTTAATCATTTATGTTTTACTTGTTGTTTTAATTCAAATTTTATTAATATGATGGATAGGGAGTATGCATGCTGTGCATGGGCACAAGAGGAGCTGGCCACAATTCATGAACAGCTGCAGACACTATTGGCCATGATCAGCTATCTGTAAATTGCTTCCTCAGGGTGTAGTGCTGGCAAGGAAACTGGCACGTTGCATGGGACACCTCAGATATAATATGTTTTGCCCACAGGCTATGCTGCTGGAACAGCTACCAGAGCACCTGATGTGAAGGGACAGCACTCACCTCAGAGTGAGTGGAAGACTGTAATCAATTCAAGGCACTTGAGGTGGAGAGTGAATGTGTGTGGAAAAGTGGTCGTTCCTCCAGCAGGGTCTGAACAGGTACACAGGAGGCAATGGAATTGCTAGTTATTGAGAGATCCAATATTTGCTGCATTATGGAGCCCCCTTAGGGACATAGTGTCCAGGGATAGAAAGAAGTCTAATACACCCATGATATGTCTGCCTGGGGGCCTCATCTGAGATGAGGAGGAGGAGACAATGCCTGTAATTATCATGGATACAGGGTGCAGTCATCTGCAACTTGCACCTCATCTAGGCACCAATGATGCCTATTGCTTGGATTCTGAGGCTATCTTCAGTTCATTAGAGCAGCTGGTCTGGTTCATGGGGTGCAACATAGCTTACAGTTTCCATTATCACACCCAAAATTGATTAGCGTCCTTTGGTTTGGAGCCAAGTGGTTGGTCTCAATCAGAGGCTCTGTTGATTCTGTATTGGTTGTGGCTACAGATTTCTGGACCTGTGTTATGGGGTGGAGAGTTGTAGGACCCTCTTGATAGGTCACAGGTGCAATACAAAGGGAAAGCAGCTACCCAGGTAGCAGTTCAGCCCCCTCAACCCCATCCCCCTCCATGCCAGGCTATAATTTAAGGTCTTCCAACGAAGGCTCACCGGTTGTTACACAGACAATGAAATCAGGTTATGTACAAAGTAAAGAATATAAAAATTTTAACAGTCAGTTCCTAAAACATTTGTAACAATGTCCCTGAACTTATTGCTCTCCAGGAAAAAAAAATTCTTGGAACTCAAAGTAGAAAGCTCAAAAATATTTAATGAGGCATGAAGTCCATAGTTATTTAGTCTCATGTACCACTGATCACTTGCATGATAAATCATTATGATATGGTGATGTGGAATGTGTCATTTTTCATTCATATAAAAAACTAACTTGTAAATATGGCTAAATGTAGGCCATATATATTAACACCGCAGATATGAGTTAGAAATTCCTACCATCAACTTTTACACTTTACAATAAAAGTGATACAAAATACAAGGAATCTTTCAAAGAAGAAACGTTTTCAGATTGTTTTCAAATTTTACTTTTCTGTGTATCAGACATTATATATCACATGGCAAGTGCTCACAAATTTTTTTTTGCAGCCTCATGTGCCCCTTTTTGTGCTAAGGATTATCTTAATGTGGAGTAATTTTGAAAGCCATTTTTTTTCTATTGGTATTATTATGTACATCATGGTTCCTTTTGAACTGCAGTGTATTATTTCCAACAAATTTCACAAGGGAATAAATATACTTGAAGCAATAGTCAAAATGCCTAACTACTTAAACAGATGATCATGGGTAACAACACATATTATTCTTAACAGCACGTTTTCAACCAATGAAGTCTTGTTTTCTTAAAGATGATTTACCCAGGACATTATTCCATATGACACTACTGAATGAAAATGTGTCAGCTCATTGATTTGGCTGTTCCCAAGATTTGCCAATATTCTAAGTGAAAATGTCGATGAATTAAGTGTTTTAGGAGTTTTAAAATGTGTTTTTCCCATCTACATTCTCATCAACTACATTTTTGTAGTTTCTAGCCTGCTGATTATTTCCTTGCCATGTGTTACATTTACCAGTGGTATAGTACCTCTAGATGTAGAGAAGTCTCTTTCTGAAATGTGAGTATTACTATTCACAGAAAACCAGTCAACAATAATTTTATGGAAGTTTTTTTACCATTTCTTATGTTGCTGTATGTATCCTTGGACTGACTGCAATTTCTCCCCAACCAGAAGGATGTCCCAATTACATTGGTTGAATTACTAAGTTTGGTTACATACAATATTATCCATTGGTTGGCTCTGCTATCAATTGTATAAAACCCCAATTTATGTAGGAGAATTGTAATTATGTGACATAGTCAGCATGAAATTGCATCACGATGTTGACAGCTTCCATTTTGTGAAGTGTGGGATATATACATGGACATGGATCCAGGGTTGGGTTCTGGAACGGGAGGGGGGGCTCATAGTTTCTTACTTTTTTGCACCCAACTCCTGAAAATAAAGGACGTTAAAAAGATTATTCCATATTTTGAGATGTGGTAATATGGAGCAAAACAAAACAAAAAATGGCTACTAAACATGGGTTCTAAAATGCATACCTTTTGAACTATGTGTACTTGTTCATCTTTGCTGCTGTGAAACATGTCTCTTCTACTACAAGCACTTTGCTACTGTGGATGATCTACAGAATGCAGTAAAGAAATCAGAAAACATTATCATCATCATACTGTGAAACTGAAGAGTTTCTAATTTAATCAGCGTGGTATTACATACGTTCTGCACTTGTGAGTCATCGCTAAAGCAGGTACTCAAGTAGTGTCCATTCATTGTATAGCATGTTTCTGTACCATATCTTAAACTGAGCGGGGTGACCCAATGGTTATCACACTGGAATGACATTTGGGAGGAAGACCATCCTGATTTAAGTTTTCTGTGATTTTCCTAAATTGCTTCAGTCAAATGTCACAATGGTTCCTTTGAAAGAGCAAGGCTGACTTCCTTCCCCATCCTACCCTAATCTGATGAGACCGATGACCTCGTTGTTTGGTCTCTTCCACCAAATCAACCAACCAATCAATCATATCTTATGGAATAAACAATTTCTCAGAAGGACTAGGTTGGTAATGCATGCACTTGCAGGTACTGATTATTAATGTGGCTTGCATACAACAAAGATTTCAAATGCCCTACAACCAAAAATCCACATGATTAAGATTAGGGGTACATAATGGCTAATGTACTTGACCTCTCTGACCAATTTATTCTCCATTAAATGTTTGTGTGAGATGTTCATGGACACTTTGCAGAAAATGTGGGCTGCTGCTCCATCATGCATGAATCACAACTCCAGCTGTTGTTGGAATGGTACCTCCTCTAGCAGAAGAGCAAGTTGTTTGACAGGAACTGAAGATATTTTGCACCAGTCAACCTATTTGGTAGTATGTAAGATCCTATTAGTCTACTGACAATAATACCTACCCATACATTAACTGAAAGTCAGCACTGATGCCTGGCTTCTTCAACAGTGTGTGGATTTGCATCAGCCTACAGATGTTGGTTATGAAAAGTTACAATCCCATCTCGCAGGATACCTGTCATGTTTGAAAACAGTATTTTTGTTGTGAAAAGTGGACCTGCACGACATCTTTGCAATAGCTATTGGCAGAACTGCATTCTGTCATCCAGATCTTGTTGCTGCAGGGCTTAAACATGCTGTATGTGATAAGGATATAGCAACTACCCTTACAGGATTACCCTGAGTGGAGGATAACTAACCCCAATAGATGCTGAAAGTCTATGTACACTAGTTCAAGGATCTTCTTCAAGTTGTTGCAGTACTTGTTTCTCCACAAGAGGAGTACAAGTGGTGTGAGTACTGCCACAACCTGCCACCATCTGTGCTACAAAGTCAGATCCTGATAGTCACTGGAAAAGGCAGCTAAATAATTGAGCAGATGGTACACCACATTCAGATATTATACAGTCTGACAGTTGCTCTCATTCGTCAGACCATAACAGATCAGGTCTGCCATTTTCTGTATGGAATGATTGACTTCCAGCCAGAATAAATCTACAATGTATAAGCATTTCACAAACCTATCAAAACACAAAGTGGTCCCATTAGAACTAATGTATGTACTGCACTTACCCAGAACTGTGAATATGCTTTCCAGTAACAACGCTAAGAAGTGTGTCACAGTAATGAAGGTGAGCAAGTACTCATAGTTCTTAAAGCATACATTTTACAGCCACTGTGTATTGGACATTTTTTCTTGTTTTGGTCCTGTATAATTTGCTGTCACTCCCACTTGTAATGTATGACAGTTAGCTACAACTTAATAACAATATCACCTATGAAATGTTTTAAAAATTATAATAATTTTTAAATTAATGTTTAGTACATCAGTTTAGTATAACATAGAAAAATAATCAATGTGTGACATAAAATCAAAGCAAGCAGTCACCGTTAACAGTATTTTACTTACTGCTACAACTGTGAATGTGACTGGAGTATGATTATGTGAGCATGTAAGTGAGAGCGATTCTGCATCTTGCTTTATCTAGGAGAATATTGTGATTCACACAGTCCACTGACTTAGACAGGTCACATAAATACCAACCATTGCTGTTTTGTTGTACTGAAAATAGAGGTTAAAAAGTATAGAAGGGGAGTTTTCACTGCAGTTGACAAAAATACAAAGTCTATAAAGGTTGAAATTGAATCTAAGTGTCAAATTATGTGGCTGTGAGTAACCAGCCTAGGTGGACACAAGTTAATTATCAGATTTTTTCTTTGCCATTCGATTCTGCTATAAAAGTTGTAGAATCATTCAAAGAACATCTAATCTCTGCAGTGTCTAAGTACATCGTTCCTTGTCAGGAAGCAGAGAAAATTTTGGCCCTGCACAAAAATGGTAAGAAGGCTGAAGGATTTATAGCACTCCTGTGTATTCACACTGAAATTAGCTAGACAACAGGATTTCAAGAGGCTACACAGAAAACTTTATTTCTTAATTAATGCAACGGTGACTTCAACCTATCTATAGAGTGGGTCGCCTATGAATCCACTGCAGTTGGTATAGACAGGCAGTCTTGAGAAACAATACTGAAAACATTTTTGAAAAACAGTCTTGAGCAACTAGTTTGACAACCAATATGCAATGTAATTATTTTAGACCTTGTAGCTACAAACATTCCTGACCTTATCCTCAGTATGGAAACAAGGATTAGGGATCTTGATGTCATCATACAGATGAAGTTTAATGAAGTTAATAAACCCATCATGGTGGCTGGGAGAGTTTTTATGCTGAAAAGAGAAAATAAGCAGTTGTTTGCTTCCTACTTAGCCAATGAATGGAAATCATTTAGTTTCATTATAATGCAGGTAGAGGAATTGTTGGAAAAGTTTAAACTGATTGTAAATTTTGCTCTGGAGTAGTATGTGCACAGGTAATGGATTAAAGATGGGAAAGACACATGGTGGTATAATAGCAAAATTCAGAAAATGCTGGGAAACAGAAATTTTTGCACTGTGAGTTCAAAAAAGAATGAAGAATTGTTGACAGGCATAAGTTATCAGAAATTTGTGCATCCACAAAACGATTGATGCACAAAGCATACAATTTCCATCATCTTATATTAGTGAAAGTTCTTGTCAGGAACGAGAGAAAAATTTGGCCCTCCACAAGACTGATAAGAGGGCTGAAGGGTTTGTAGCACTCTTGTGTATTCATTATGAAATTAGCTATACCATAGGATGTCAATATGCTACACAGAAAATTTTATTTCTTTATTGATGCAGTATCATGAACTGTCAAAAGAATCAACTACAAAGAGTAATAATCATTCAAGGAATAAACATTCTGTCACATAGTCGACTGCAAAGACAACACAAAAATACACTGTACGTGACATCCACACAAGGCACAACCTCCCCCCCCCCCCCCCACCCCCCCACCCCCAATCCAAGTTATAGGCATTTCTGAACTCTCCTCCACAATTACATGACATGTTGATGGCAGTGTATTCCCTGCTTGTGCCGTATCTTCTTCAGCCTGCTCTGGTGTAGCATGTGCAACTTTTCTCTAATGCTCGTGCCCTATTTCATCATTTTCCACCAGAACTGTGTGTGCTTTATCTTTTTTAGGGTGACAGTCTGCTGTTTGCCATTGCGATCTATTTGCTTTGTATGATATTCTCTTTTCAGAAAATTCTATGGCCTAGTGTATGACAGTTGCAAAGGCAGATGTATTGTATCGGTCCACAGCATTACATGGGAGCAGGTGTTCGCCATGTTGTAAGTCAAGTGATTAAGTGTCTCTTTACTTTCTGCAATGCATTTGACAAGTCTGTTGTTACCATTTCTGCAAGGGCTGCTGGTGTGCATGGGATCCATAGACCTAGCAACACTAATGGCAATGTGGAGAACCAACTCTCCTTATGGAACATCAATGATACTTTTAAAGTTCTGTGCCAGAATTCGACCATACCATTACCAGCTGGATGATAGCCAGTTCTATGGTGGTGCTAAAACCCACACACAACAGCCAGTTGCGAGAACAGTGAAGCCTCAAATGGTTACTCCTGGTCCTTGGTCAAATGCAATGGGCAGCCAAACATTGCTATTGTCTCCAATGAGACTCTGTAAATCAGTACTGCCTGAGCCCATTATGAGTACCTGTCAATGGCGGTGAGCAATTAATGATACCCTTCAATAGCTGCACAATGTCCAAATGTGTGCGCATGAACTATTCTCCCACAGGATTATGAACATACCTCCCCATCTTGCATCTCTGGCATGCTATTCACTCCTTTGCCCATCTGTGACAATATCTACTCATGTTTGGCCATACAAATCTTCCTGCGGAGAACTTCACACTAGTGTTTGTGCTTGGATCGGCTAAGTTATGAATACCATCAAAGACTGCTTTTCTTAACTGCTTAGGTATGAAAGGTTTAGGTTTATCTTGTGACACATTACATCAGCCATTAATGTTTGCCCCTTTCAGTAATACCTGTTTAAACTGCACCTCTGCAGAGATGCTTGTAATCACTCCATTATCTGATGATCTGTAGCTTGCGTGGCCGCCAACTGCTTCTAATCTTAACTTCTTAGGTACGAAAAGTTAGGTTTCTCTTGTGACATATCACACCAGCTATTAATCTTTGCCCCTTTCAGTAGTACCTGTGTGGTGTCTCTGACCTGAGGTGCCAGTTCTTTGGCTATTCCCTTTGGTTTTGTCTTTTTGTCTTTGTATTCTAGCACTACGTTCAACAGCCATCTATCTATATTTGTTCTATTAAGTTACAAAATAAATGTCGTTTTTATCCTAAAGGTGTGTTATTACAGTTTTGCACCACATAAAACCCACACTGGTGACACCAGCTTACACATTGTGCGTTCAGGAATTATTTTGTGCTTATTTTCATCAGTAATGGACTCCGTGTGCTGGCCCACATTGTCTTGAGAACAATCGATCTGCCAGTGTCATTTTGTGCAAGTGTGTAGCACCCTAGCAATTGTGCTTGCATTGTTAATAGTGGTCATAACGTACAGTTGCTTAAAAGTGAACAATTTACTGGCACCTGCCATACTAGCAGCCACTTAATCGTAGCCACCATCAAATGCTGCTATGCTGCAAGGCCTGCCACCTGGACAGTTCACGCTGCTCACTGACAGTGTGAACAATAATCATGTGAAGGACATTTTGTTTCACACTCTCGTTAAGCAGTAGCCTTCTGGTTGGTTTGATGTGCAGACACAGTTTAATAACTGTACTCTGAACGCGAATATGCATGGGGTCGCACATTCTTACTTGCCTGACATCATTGCACCTCACTGCACGCTCTCTTGATGACACCGGTAACCTCAGTCACGCCAGTTGCTGCGACCATCACTCTGTGGTCACCTCAAGATCACTTTCTACCAGCTCTCGTAATGGTACCAGCCGTTTCTTCCACGGCAGTTTTGGGCTTAGACCCCCCTTGGTTAAATCGCGACTGCCTTCCATCCGCTGTTGCAATGGCAACGAACATTACACCCATGTTGTGCGCTTGGGACACATTGTGCCTTTGGTTGCATCAGCCTACTCCTCTTCATGTGCTGCTTGAGACTGCCCCCCCCCCCCCCCCCCCCACGCAGACCTCGGGCGCCACATTGCCCACCACTACTGCGCTCACGGCATTGGGAGCTCCCTCAACTGAAGACACAGATCATCGCCTGCCTATGCTACATCAATATGTGTTACCCGGCAGATTACCTAAGCTGCCTGCATTGCAAAAGGACAACCCTAAGACTTGGTTCACCTTTCTCGCCCACCAGCTGAGGCCATCCACCACATCACCCATGACAAGCACCTCGATGACCGCACACCTTCGCAACTCTGGCGGCACCATTGTACATTGATTGATGACCAAGCACTACCTGACACCATGCTGTGGACGCTGTGGATTACCATCAGAGCTACATATTCACCTGTCATCGCACGTCGCCGACCCTCATGAGGTCCGCCTACGCATGGCTGATCACACCTATGCAATCATTCGCCACTGACACCACCTGTCACCGATGACATCACCTTTGCCTTCAGTTCACATCCCTGCTTCACTGATTCAATGCACCGCCAGTAGAGGCCAGCGTGTGCACCTGAGCAGTTCAGTGACATGCCAGGAACTGCCTCCTGGCAGCCTACATGAGGTACTGCCTGCACCATCCCGAGAGCAGCCAACCTCGCCTAAGTAGCAGCCTGAGCATTCTCAAGCTACAATGCAGCCAGCTGCATCCCCCACCCACCCTGCAACACCTACAGGGATGCCATTTGCAACTGACGCGAGCCTTCTCCTTACCAAAATGACTTCGGCAGGGATGTTTAGGTGCCACGTCCCATAATGATCACCAATGGCACCTATCTTCTGATGCTGAACCGCTTGCACCAACAACGTGATGTCTCTACATCACGGACTTGTCATTGGGCACGCGCTTTCACAGGTGCGATGTCAGCATTATCCCAGCCAAGTATGCAGGCAACAAACTTTCTCCTGCTAACCACACATTGATCACTGTGAATCACTCTCATATCGCGGTCCTCGGCTTCATCAAGATGTCACTTCATTAGTCCCCAGGCGTGACATTTCCTTGGACCCTTCACATCGCAGACATGGACAAACCTGTAATCGGGATGGACTTTCTACACCATTCTGAGCTTTTGCCAGACCTACAAGCTGCTACACCCCACCAAGCATCTGTTTCTACCGTTCCATTCTCGAATGTGTGCAGCACGTCTTCACTCTCAGTGTCCTCGGCCACGCTTTACACATATGCTCCTCTGCTCGAAGATATTACGGCTTGCCTCCCTGATTTATTGGACACCCACAAGCAGATCGACAGACTATGCACTCATAATGTGGAGCTATGCTTCCGCATTGCTACCACCTTCACTGAATTGGCTCATGCATGGATTACCTTATGCTGCCTCTCTGCAGAGCCGTTTCTGTCAATGCAGCCTCTCTCTCCTACTATGTCTTTGTTTGGCTTCGCTCCTGTGTTGAGCTGCACCTTTCCTGCAGCCAGTTCCACATGGAGACAGTTGGACCTGCAGGATGCTCCTGTACCCGCTTTGCAGGATCCTTTGCATCGCATGGTGTTTTCGCAATGCCCACTGTCACCGTCTCCTGCCGACACCCCACCAACGTCACTCTGGCCTGACTTGGGGGCTGATGATCCCGCTTCGCAGGATGGCTCACATTCTGTGGCTACCATGCTGCGTGCTCAGCCATCACCTAATTCTGATGCTTTTTACACACCATCCTGGCACACCAAGGTCAGTCAACCACCACCATTTATGCCCCCCCCCCCCCCCCATCGCCCACCACGCATGCCTCCCTTTGTGGATCTTGGCAGTCAGCAATGGCACCTAACACCGAATCCACACCACAGATAGCCCTCTCATCAGTCACAAAGCTCAACATCTTAATGCTTTGAAATTGTTGTGAGCGAAAGATATAGTTCAGGATTTTGGTGTGCTCCGACCATCGGACAGCAACTGGTCCTCTCCCATCCACCTGGTGCCTAAGAAAGATGGTTCACTCCGCATGTGCGGTGACTACAGGTCGCTTAATGCTAGGACTATTATAGACAACTATCTGATTCCTCACATCCAGTTACTGCATGGCTTGATGTTGTTTTCTGTCTTGGACTGTTTCAAGGCATATCACCAAATCCAATGCACCTGCCAGACATTCCAAAAATGGTGACCATTATGCCTTTCGGCCTTTTTGAAGACTGCTTCATGCCCTATGGTTTAAAAAATGATGTGCAGACATGGCAACGTTTCATTGATTCGATTTTGCTACCACTTCCTTTCACTTTTGCCTATTTTGATTACACACTTATCTTTTCCTCGTCTGCGGAGGAACACCATTTTCACCTTGACACAGTTTGTGTGGCTATTGCGGCCAATGGCGCAGTTATCAACCATGAGAAATTGCGGCTGTGTTCCATATCTGTTACCTTCCTTGGCCATACGGTCTCGACCGATTCACAAATCGGAAACATCCTCGCTCTGCCCCTCCCTGAGGATTATGCACAACTGTGAACTTCCATTGGTGACATATACCTCAGGCTGCCTCCATCCAGTCGGCTCTAACCGATGCCCTCTCTGGTAAAAATACAACAGGAAACCGTCAACTGAATTGGACTAGCCCCACAATTTGAAATCGGCCTTTATGCAGGCTATCACGCTCACGCATCCCGACCCTGAGGCATGGATTTCTATCACTACTGATGCTAGCAAGTTGGTGGTAGGTGCTGTCCTCCAACAGTACACTGCAGGCTCAATGCAGCCGCTCTGTTTCTTCTCGAAAAAGCTAACAAGGAGTCAGTGTAAATGGTCAGCCTACAACCGTGAGCTCCTAACAGTTTATGAGGCAGTCAAACATTTCAGGAGCGACATTGAATGATGTGCTTTTACCATCTATTTGTACCATAAACCTCTTGTTGATCTGCAAAACCGGCAAAACATCTCCCACCACGCTGCTCCTGGCACATGGACTTTATTTGCCAACATTCTTCAGATGCTTGTTACATCCAGAATGCGGAAAATGTAGTTACCAACTACCTCTCCCACATTTCAATGATCTCTGCCCCATCAAACTTAGAGGAACTGGCACTGCTTCAGACTGAAGACACGGACACACAACGGCTGCACTCAGGCGATGGATCTTCGCTTGTCATCAAACCTATTGCTCTGCATGGGTTGTCAACTCTTATCAACTGTGAACTTTCTACTGGTTTGCCCTGCCCCTTAATGCCTTCCCCCCTTTGGTGGGGGATTTTTGACATGTTACATAATCTTGCCCACCTTGGAATGTGAGCAATGACACAACTCGTAACCGAATGTTTCATCTGGCCGGGCGTGCAGCACGATTGCTGCTTGTGGTCACACACTTGCATTCCTTGTCAATGGAGCATGGTGAGCAGAGATGTGCAACTGCCTTTAGGACAGTTTGACATTCCCAGGGACTGCCTGTGCCATGTGCACATTGATGTGGTCGTTCCTCTTCCTCCATATGAGGGATACAAATACATCCTTTCCATGATCAACCGTGTCACCCGTTGGGTTGAGGTGTTACTCCTGCTGGACATTACGGCTGAGACAATCGCTCGCATGTTCATTTCAGCATGGGTGGCTAGATTTGGTTGCCCCCTGTCCCTTACCATGGACCAGGGCCACCAAATTGAGTTGTCACTTTTTGCTCACTTGTGTGAGTTGTGCGGGGTGACAAAATTTCACACGACTGCATATCATCCGCACGCCAATGGTCTAATGGAGCAATGGCACAGAACACTAAAAGATGCACTCATGTGCCATGGCAGGCTTTGGTCTGTGGCTCTGCCATGGGTATTGCTGGGAATCTGCTCCACACACAAGGAGGACCTCAATGCTTCATTGGTGGAGGTGCTGTATGGTGAACCACTCATCCTGCCAGCCGAATTCATTGAGGACACTTCCCGACAGACGCTACGGACCTGCTGGCCCTCGTCAAACGAGTGTGTGCTCATGTGGCCTGTCTTCGCTTGCCTTTACCTCGTGCTCACACTATGCCACAGGTGTTTATTCATAAGGACTCGAAATTGTGCAATTTCGTCATGTTACAAGATGACTCTGTTTGTGCAGCTCTGCAACCTCCATACTCTGGCCCACACTGCGTATGACGCCGTGGAGTCAATACATTCATGATTCTGCTCTACGGCTGACCAAGTACAGTTTCGGTACAATGTTTAAAGCCTGCGTGGTCCCTCCCAGAGCCACTTCTCATCACTCCCTGCCAACCTGCCTCCACCAACGACTTCACGCGCCGTACAGTGTCTGCCTGCTGCGCTGGCACAAAGATTTTTTTGTGGACATGTGATAGCTCTGCCCCATCATGTTCCGCACTGCTGGGGGGAGGGGGCTCTGGTATCCCTGACATGAAGTGACAGTTCTTTGACTATGCTCTTTGGTTTTGTCTTCTTGTCTTTGTGTTCTAGCGCTCTGTTCGACAGCCATTTTTCTGTATTTGCTCTATTAAGTGATGAAATAAAATGTCATCAACTGCTTAGGTTTGAAAGGTTTAGGTTTATCTTGTGACATATCACATCAGCCATTAATGTTTGCCCCTTTCACTAATACTGGTTTAAACTGCTCCTCTGCAGGGATGCTTGTAGATAAACCATTATCTGATGATCTGTAGCTTGCATGGCAGCCAACTGCTTTTAATCTTAACTTCTTAGGTACAAATGGTTTACATTTATCTTGTGACATATCACACCAGCTATTAATCTTTGTTCCTTTCAGTAATACCTGTTTAAACTGCTCCTCTGCAGAGATGCTCGTAGATACTCCATTATCTAAGGATCTGTAGCTTGGATGGCAGCCAACAGCTTTTAATCTGCTGTATAGAAAATGGTTTGAGAAGAAATCAGCTATGCCATTTTCAGGCCACTTAACATGTCGTATATCTGTAGTGAACTAGCCAATAAATTCTAATTTCTGGAATTGTCTCAGGGATCTCACCAGCTATTAATCTTTGCCCCTTTCAGTAATATCTATTTAAACTGAACCTCTGCAGAGATGATCTGTAGCTTGCACGGCAGCCAACTGCTTCTAATCTGCTTTATAAGAGATGGTTTCAACTCTTGAGAAGAAATCTTCTTTGACATTTTCAGGCCCCTGAACGTGTCGCATATCTGTAGTGAACTAGCTAATAAATTGTAATCGTTGTGATTGTCTCAGGGATCAGTTGTCCTTCTTGAAAGTGAGGATGATAGGCTTATGTTCAGGGTATAGTGTGAATGCCTTAGCCTCACATATGGGCAGAAATGTTTCACCACTTCACAAATCACCAGCAGCTCTCTATCGTACAAGCTCCATTTGACTTGACTTGCAACACTGTGAACTTATGGGAAAAAAACATAAAAGCTGCCAGTGATCATCTACATTCTGGTGAACAGCCATGCCCACTTCTTGTTGGCTGGCATCAACCACCATTACTAATGGTGCTTGGAGCATGGGATATGCTAAATAGAACTGCTTTTTGCAGTCTTGCCTTAACTTGGTCAAAATCCTGGGGAACCACTGCAGTGTCCATCAGCCTGTTGCATTCTTACCTATTAGTGTTGCAGTCAAAGGCACTTATGTCCAGACTGTCCTTGGTAGATGTCTGTGTTTAAAACTGCTATAAATATCCGGAGCTGGTGAAAGTCTGATGTCTGATGTCTATTTTGTCCTTCAAAGGGTGGATTCTACTTGCTGATACTGCATACCCAAGAAACATTACTTGTTGCTATCGGAACATAAACTTCACCTCATTTACTACAATACCATATTTATTTATGCTGCCAAAAATTGCCTTGAGATGTTCTTTGTGCAATGCCAGCAACTTTGAAAACTGCAGAATGTTGCTAACATAAGCAAAACAACGTTCCAGTCCTTGCAGTACTTTGTCAGTGAAATTCTGTCATATTTGGACTACATTTTTCAGTCTGAATTGTATCTGTAAATACTTGAATCCAAATTGTGTTATTACTATGATCTTTTGCATGTCATTTTGTGCTACTGGTATCTGACTGTACATCTTTTTGGAGTCAGTCATGATGAAAATAGTTATTCCTGCCAGCACATTAGTAAAGTCGTGGATATTCAGTGGTCTGGGACCATATGGGCATTTAACATCTGGTCATCATTGCAGGGCATCCATGTGCCATCCTCCTTTCTGACAAGATGTAGTGGGGATGCCCAAGATCTATCAGACCTTTGTATCATACTCATTTGCAGCATGTCACAAAACTATGCTTTTGCCAACATAAAACATTCTGGCACTAATCTTCTTGCCCCAGTGTGGACCGAATATGATGCAATGTTTTGAGTGATATCTCTTGCATGTGTGCCATGGTACTGCCACTACCCTTTCACACCACCAAACTATGTGTGTAAGCCATGGTATTTATAGAGTTCAAGCCTAGGAAACCTGTGACAGCTTCTCCAACCTTCCTTATCTGAGCAGTACTGAGATTGACCTCAGTCCTCTCTTGACTAAGAAAGTCTGCTCCCACTATGAGCTGTGACCCCTCTGCTAGCACTAATCGCCACAAATAACTCCCTATGAAACCCTAGGTACACCTCCACTTCATGACTTCTCTATGTCAATGTTGGTAAACTATTCACTGCTGTGAAGCATATCAACGATTGCAGCCACATCTCTATATTTATTGACTCATATCCAACCCAGAGTCGATGAAGTAGTAACAATCTGATGTTGCATCTTTTACATATAACTCCTGTGACAGTGTTGGTAAGCTCATTAGATTACTCACCCTATTGGGTCCTTCACCGTACTTGCCTCCCTTGATAAGTTGCTCTTCTTGGCCCACCTTGCCTACTGTTGGCCATTCAGGTACGTATATGGTGACATGCGTTCTGTAGCTCTCTCGCTGAAATGACAGTGATACCAACACAGTGGTTCATTTTGTTTTGGTTCACTGTTGTCTTCCTTGCTTTGCCTGAGCATGGTTCTCTTATTTATTAATAGCTTTGCCACTTGCTTTTGCAATGTACCGAACTGTTCTTTAAGGCAGTGTACATGTTTCCTGACATTTGATGTTACACTTTTTGGATAGCTATGGTCTATTGTATAATGAATTCCTCAGTAACCATTATTATGCTTGTCTTAAGTGTACTATCCAATGTTGCATAAACTTTGTCTGCTGCTGTGATCACTGTGTAGACATAATCTTTTTCACACTTTATCACTGCTGAGTTTACAACCCACGGCAACTGTGCCAGCCAGATGTGCCACAACATCCCACATGCAATTCTGTCTCTCCTACGATGCCTCACAAGTGTCGCCAATATTTGAATGGTGTTCTGGCTCCTATTTTCTCATTCTTCAGCACCTGCTTTATTTGTCGGTCTTGTGGTTTGCATACTCTGGTGATGGTTCTCTTATTTATTAATAGCCTTGCCACTTGCTTTTGCAATGTACCAAACTGTTCTTTAAGGCAGTGTACCTGTTTACTGACATTCGATGTTACACTTTTTGGATAGCTATGGTCTATTGTGGAATGAATTCCTCAGTAACCATTATTATGCTTGTCTTAAGTGTACTATCCAATGTTGCATAAACTTTGTCTGTTGCTGTGATCACTGTGTAGACATCATCTTTTTCACACTTTATCACTGCTAAGTTTACAACCCATGGCAACTGTGCCAGCCAGATGTGCCACAACATCCCACACACAATTCTCTCTCTCCTACGATGCCTCACAAGTGTCGCCAATATTTGAATGGTGTTCTGGCTCCTATTTTCTCGTTCTTCAGCACCTGCTATATTTGTCGGTCTTGTGGTTTGCATACTCTGGTGATCAACAGCTTCTTTAGACTTATACATTTCTGATCCTATGGCAGTTTTAATATCATGTCTGCAGCTACAGTGGCTGCCATAGCATCTGATCAATTCACTGTCACTGCAGACTTCATGTGGTCAATGGTCAATTCGTTTTGTGCAAATGCTAGTTTGAACACTGTGAACTGAAGTTGTGGTTTTTCTGGAAAGAACTGTGGTGGTTGAATCTACATCTGTGGTTTTTTGAGCACTGTAATTCTGTCGTTGGTTTGCTGTACAGGGACTCACCAATGACTTTCCCTGTTTTTCTCTTCATTATAGTAGTTCTTCTATCCACCTCTGCAAATTGTCCTGTAAGATCCAGTAGCTATCTCTTGGTCTGAATATGACTTGTCTCTTGTGCTAATGGTATTGTCTGGCAATGCCTGTCTGCTTGTGTATTTTCCCATTTTTCCGGAGGCACCACTTTGTTGCATTCCTGTGTATTCACTTCGAAATTAGTTAGAATACAGGATGTCAAGATGCTACATAAAAATATCATTTCTTTATTACACAATAATATGAATTGTCAAAAGAATCAACTGCTAAGAGTAATAATCGTTCAAGGAGTAAATAACAGTCACTTAGTATACTCAAAAGAAGACACAAGAATACAGCGGCAAATTCCACAGCTTCTATTTAGCTACTCGTTGACCTGTCTCATTTGACAATAGAGAACAGAAAAAGGAGAACTGCACTTCTAAATTTCATGTTTAAAACACCATTCCACAGAGGAGGATTCTACAAACATACCATCATTTGATTGCTGCATAGACTCTTGTATGGAGGACATAGAAATAGACATCCTAGGCACTGAGATGAAACTGAAAGAATTTAAAACAAGGAAGTCACCAGATCCAAATGCAATCTCAGTTTGGTTTTGCAGAGTGTACTGTTTGGTGTTTGGCTTGTACTCATTGCCAACCTCACACACAGCACCAAGTCCCAAGTGACAAAAAAAAAGCACAGATGACTCATAGATCTAAGAAGAGTGAAAAAACCAATCTGCAAAATTACTGACCAATATCCTTAATGTCAGTTTGGTACAGAATCCCTGAGTATATTCTATGTTTGAATACAATAAATTCCCTCGAGACAGAAAAGGATTTGTACACAAAATAGCACAGATTTAGAAAGTATTGCTCATGCGAAATCAACTTGCTCCTTCCTCATATGTTATCCTGTAAAACTTGGATGAATGACAACAAGATGATTGCATTTTCTTACATGTTCAAGACACATTTAACACAGAACCCCTCTGTAGAATGTTAATGTAGGTCTGAGCATACAGAATTGATTCTCTCATATGTTAGTGGCTCAAAGACTTCTCAGGTAACAGAACCCAATACGTTGTTCTGGACTGTGAGTGTCTATCAAAGACAAGAGTATCATACATGGTGCCTCAGGGAAGTCTGAGAGGACTGCTCTTGTTCTCTACATACATAAATGATCTCAGAGACAGTGATCAATAATTTATGACTGTTTGCTGATGGTGCCCTAGAGTATGGGAAACTATCATCTTTGAGTGTCGGTAGGATGGTACAAGATGACTTAAGACAGACTTTTTACTTGGCATGATGAAGGGCAGTGTTCTCTTAAAATAGAAATACATAAGTTGATTAGTAGGAAGAATAATCCTGTAATGTTTGAATACAATATTAGCGGTGTGATGCTTGATGCAGTCACATCGATTTATATCCAGGTACAACACTACAAAGTGATATGAATGGAACTGACACACAAGGTTAATACTGGCAAGGTGAATGGTCAAGTTTGGTTTATTAGGAAAATTCTCATTTATCTATACAGGAGACTGCATTTAGAGCACTTGTATAGTCCATTCTTGAGTACTGTTTCAGTGTTTGGAGACATCCCATCTGCTTTATAACAGAGTGGTTTGCAGAGTTTGTATGTAGATATAGATTGCAGGAAAGATTCCAAAAGCATACAATAAAACAAAAGGAAACAAATGAAAAGGAGAGGAAAATACCCATGAATTAATATGTGACATATTCTGGTAGAAAATAATGAATAATTATTATAATAAAGGTTGTAACTCTGATGACTTTATAGAGCACAATGCTTTTCCTAGTGCTGTTGTGTTGCTAGCAGAGACTGACACAGTTTTTTCAGTAGTGTGAACACATCTAACAGTGTCCATCCCATGTGTGGTACACAACTATGCCACAACAAATGAGGCACTTTTTAGGTAAAAGTACAATCTTCAATACGGGTCTCACTGTCATCCATGATACCTATATTAGGGGATAATATCTCTTTAGATACTGAAATTTGTATTACGATTTTATTTACATGAAAGTTTTCATCTATTTAAATCAACTTGTCTTATATACAATACTGTATTGGATGTACATGAGACAGAAAACTAGCTTTACATTTACCTTTTCCACCACATGAAGGCCACTTTGCAGCATTAGCATGTTTATATAATCATTCAGCTACCGCTGGTAGTTCTGTTGAGTTGATGACACGCAACAATTGCTGTGATGAGTTTTTAGGAAACTGGGTATATTCGGTTGTAGTCTATTTTATTTACTTTGTTCCTGATACATTTATTGCATGTAGCAACTAGCAAGTTTTAACCTTTAACACTAAATTTTAGATATGCAGATGGCCTATATTGGCTGAAACTGGGCATAAAAAATAAATACGTTGCAATCTAGATTGCTTGATCAGAAAAGTTGAATATACAGATTACCATGGTATCTCTGTCTTTTAATAATTTCCATTAGATATTTATTCATAAATTGTCAAATTTACTGCTCTCATTTCAGCATCTATATGATGTTACCAAGTGAGGTGGTGCAGTGGCTAGCAAACTGGACTCGCATTCGGGAAGACGATGGTTCAATCCTGTGTCCAGTCATCCCGATTTAGGTTTTCCATGATTTCCCTAAATTGCTCCAGGAAAATGTCAGGATGGTTCCTTCGAAAGGGCATGGCCGACTTCCTTCCCCATCCTTTCCTAATCCGATGAGACCGATAACCTCGCTGTCTGGTCTCCTCTCCCAAAACAACCTCAACCTATATGATATCCAATGCTTTCACTGTTACATACCTCTGCCTTTTCATTTCACCTTTGTCTTCATACTCTGCCACTGTTCTATGGTTTGAAATATGATCCCTAACAATACAGTGTGAAATTTCATTGTCACTGGGTCTTAACTATTAAACTAACCATTTACTTCATTTCTGAGTTGTAATTGCCTTGTACTTTATGAATGGATGCATTCAATTTTTCCTTTTCTATGTTGAATCTTCTCCATTTCTTGAACCACTATTTTCAGCACAAATTAGGAAGAAAAAGCTACATTACTGAAAATATGACATATACACATCTCTGCTGATGCAAGTTTATATTATCAAAGATGGTTATCTCAGCTGTCTTCAGTGTGCTGTTCACATTAATATTTGGTGAACATTTTCTTACTGTATGATGAAACTTCAGCTTATGAATTTGAATGCTACATTGTTATATACAAACAAACAGAAATCTACATGTTTCATTAATCCAGTTCTATTATTGTACATCATTAATCTCCTAAATTCTCTAAATGATGCTTATACAGGACAACAAGATGTTAGATTTTTATTTTTGTCAGTAATACTCACTGCCATTCGTTTAATGTCTATTAGGTTATTATAACTCAGATCCAAATTCTTTAATCTTGGGAAGATATCCATTTGTGGTAGCTCTCTGATTTGATTGCATGACAGATTCAATGAAACCAAAGTAGGAAAATCTGGAAGATTTTCATCTGGAAATAAATCCAACAATTTGAAAACAGCTCAGTAGTGAAGGCTTTAATTTATGACTTGTAAGATGTCAAAATAATTAATTGTAAGAAAAATATTAAACGAAATTTTTGGAAGATTAAAATTGTGTACCAAACTGGTACTTGAGCCCATAAACATTCCTTTCATGTCCTCTAATTCCCCTGTAATCAACTGAGTTATCCAGGCCCAGCTCATGACCCATCATCAGTGCTTCAATTATATCTTTACCTGTCTCCAAATTATGCAAACAAAAGTTCTGTTTAATATGTTTCCCAGAAGAAAGGGCTCTGTGGACAACAGTCTTAGGCACAATCTAGGTAGTTGTTTTCAGAATCCATCTCTCATTATGGCAGATTAAAATGGTGAGACAGATCACAACTTGAACCAAGTCTAGCACACAGCAAGAACATTGTCCATAATATCCATTCTGCAAACAATATTCTAAGCTTTGGATCAGCCACTTCTGAACAATGCCCCATCTTCTAGGAGTTCTAGTCCCACAAGACATGCAGGAGAACTTCTATGAAGTTTTAAAAGTACGAGGGAGGTACTAGCACAAGTAAAGCTGAGAGGGTGGGTCATGATCACGCTTGGATAACTGAGTCAATAGAACACTTGCCCATGAAGGACCAAGTCCCAGCTTTGAGTCCTGGTCTGGTAAACAGTGTTAATCTGCCAAGAATTTTTATAACAGTGCACACTTACTGCAGCCTGAAAGATTTATTCTGGAAAGATGTATAATAAGTATGATTTGAAACTGAGTCTCAGCCTGAAACTAGTCATGGAATGAACAAAAAGTAAAAATTTGCAACTTGGACTGGTTTCTCGCTCTAATGATTAACAGAAGTTGCTGACACAAGCTACTCCAGCTTGCTGGAAGTTCGTAAACTTTTAACATTGTTTTCCATTGTGCTTGTGTGCAACTCAGTGTCTCCTCTATATACCAAGTAAAAAATAAATTTGATCCTTTCCATATTGTTGTTTTTATTTCAGACTTTCCATTATTTGCAGACTTCTATGCAGTGTCATGTCTGTTCTCATGTTACAGTTATCTCAGTCAATCTCTGCATAATAGGTGTAAAACAAAGCATAGGGCTAAAGATAGAGAGATTCTGAATGAAACATGTTTGGCTGCCAAGAGAGACATGTCTCATGGCTTCAATGACTACCATAACAGATTACTGTCAAATGATATTTCACAAAACTCGAATAAATTTTGGTTGTATGTAAAGGCTGTTAATGGCACCGAAGTTAGTATCCAGTCCCTAGTGAATGACACAGGAACTCAAATTGAGGGTAGCAAAGCAAAAGCTGAAATTATATTCTGTTGAAAACTAACATTCTGAGCCCATGGCTGTGTACAAAATATAGGTTGACTCTTACATCAAAGATAACAGCAACCAGCCACTTTTTACAATGCTATTTATTTATTTAAATTGCGCTGTTACAGGTTTTGAAAGCTGAAATGCTGAACTCTGTTTTCCAATGTTGCTTTACAAAGAAAAAGCTGGGAGAATTGCCCCAATTTAATACTCATATGTCCAAAAAGCTAATGAAATATGTATTAGTGCCAATGGTGTTGAGAAACAGCTGAAACCATTAAAACTGAACAAAGCTCCAGGTACTGACAGAATGCCTGTCAGATTCTATACTGAATTTCCAGCTGGGTTAGCCCCTCTTGTAACTGTAGTCTGTTGTAGATCCCTCAATCTGTGCTCAGTTCTTGGAAAAAGGCAGCAGATCACAACTGTATATAAGAAGGCGAGTACAAGTGATCCACAAAACTATTGTCCAATATCCATGACATCGATTTCTTGTAGAATCTGAAAACATATTCTGAGTTCAAACATAAAAAGGTATAATGAACAGAATGACCTCCTAAATGCCAACCAGCATGGTTTCCAAAAACATTGATCATGTGAAACCCAACTCACCCCTTCCTCACATGACATACTGAAAGCTTTGGATCAAAGCAACCAAACAGATGCAATGTTTCTTGATTTTGAAAAGCATTTGACACAGTGCTGCACCCATGCTTATTGTCAAAACAATGATAATATGGGGTATCAAGTGAAATTTCTGACTGAATTGAGGACACAGCATGTTATCTTGAATGAAGAGTCAGCATCAGATGTAGAAGTAACTTCGGGTGTGCCCCAGGGAAGTGTGTTGGGACACTTGCTGTTCATGCTATATATTAATGCCATTGCAGACAGTATTAATAGTAATATCAAGCTTTTCGCAGATGATGGAGTTATCTATAATGAAATAGTATCTGAGAGAAGCTGCATAAATATTCAGTCAGACCTTGATAAGATTTCAACATGGCACAGAGATTGGAAACTTGCTCTGAATGTTCAGAAATGTAAAATTGTGCACTTCACAAAAAGAAAAAGAAAAACATAGTATCCTCTGTCTATGATATCAATGAATGACTGTTGGAATCAGCTCGCTCATACAAATAACTGGGTGTAACACTTTGTAGGGATATGAAATGTAATGATCACATTTGTTCAGTCATGGGTAAAGAAGGTGGTGCACTTCAGTTTATTGGTAGAATACTGAGGAAGTGCAATCAATCTACTAATGAGATTGCTTACAAATCGCTTGGGGTGTGGCCCATCCTAGAATATTGATCAAGTGTGTGGGACCCATACCAGATAGGGCTAACAGTGGATATTGAATGTATACAGAGAAGGGCAGGACGATTGGTCTCAGGTTTGTTTAATCCATGGGAGAGTGTCTCAGAGATACTGAAGGAACTGAAATTGCAGACTTTTGGAGACAGATGTACACTATCTCCAGAAAGTCTATTAACAAACTTTCAAGAACTGGCTTAAAATGATTACTCTAGGAACATACTACAGCCCCCTATCTATCACTGACTCAGGGGTTGTGAGGATAATATTAGAATAATTACTACCCGCAGAGTCATTCAAACAGTATTCTTCCCAGAGAATGGAACAAGAGTAAATCCTAATAGGGGTTAGAATGGGTTGTACTGTCTGCCATGCATCTCACAGTGGTTTGTGGAGTATGGATATGGATGGATGAATGCTATCTTCTCTGTGCTATGATGTAATTTCAATTGTGAAAACCATGTAAACAATCACAAATATTGCAACTTAAGACATAATAACTTTATACTGTCACATAGTTAATTGTAAACATCACTTTCAACAATCAAAGTGCATATAAGTTTACATTGTGAGCACTTCTTCAAGCCTGTTCAACAGAAGAGTTAGTATGTAACTTATTCAAGTATGTACAGTTCCATTAGTTTTATATACATTATAGTTTCCTGGTACTTAATATCTTAGTTTTCTTCCTTTTTTAAACAGATCATATGATAATGACTTTGATCTGAGGCTGCAATATTTAATTTTAAAGAATCTGACCAGCCTACAAAACATGTAATAGCAAAATGATTAGAAGTATCAAGTGGGATTAACATCTTCAGTACAAATATATTTTGCTATTGTACTATCTTTGGCTGAATGCACACTTACTCACCATTGTCTGACACTGGACAACAACATTACTAAATTTTAAGAGACATATATACCTATACGTAATATTTCTTCATAATGTACATAATTGTACTCAAATGAGACAGTATGAAATGATGGTTGAGAAGTTGACAGTGATTATACATATGGAATGCTTCAATGAAGATCATTCACAGAGTTTTAGACAGCTGTATATACGCGTCAAATTTCTCAAATTATTTTACCCATGAACATACGTAATAATTATTTACAATTATAGAACACCCAGATGCTAAACTGAGCAACCTGATTTTATTTACATAAGAAAGCTTGTAGCTACCAGACCCAATCTGATGAATAAGGGTTGATAGGAATAAAACACATAAAAAGAAAATTTCGTTAAGGAACATGTTTTTACATACAGTGTTTCATGGATTATAACACTTACCCCCCCTCCCCTCCCCCCCCCTCCCCCCACCACCCACCCACTCACCCACCCTTAATGTTAGACATGTTGTGACAAAGCAAGCTGGGACAATTTTAATTCTCCTCTTGTTTTACCATCTGCCTCCTTAAATTTGTTTGGTTACTTTTAACTAATTACCATTAACATACGTGAATATAACCTGCATTTTCATAAATGAGAAAGACTGGCCCTTAGTTTTAAAGAATATAACACCAGATCTAATTTTGTGCTTAGTTTTAAGTATGTAATTGATTTTCTAACTTATTTTGACTATTACTAGTTAGTATCTTTCATTATAGTGTGAAATCAGTAATTGCTTCGTAACTTAAATTCTATTGTTGACATACAAACAAATATAAATTCTGTTCTTATTATAAACCTTTGGAAGATGAAGTGTTAGTAATCTTAAAGTATCTATTTGGATCTATTCAAAAACATGTTAGCAAAACCAGCCCTGAATTAATTCCAAAGTAATTACTAGTTTTGTCAAAAATATTGTTTGCATACTTGCATTTGTTAATTTCATTTAGCTTAACCCTTGTAGTAGAAGAAAATGTTAAAAAGAACCAATTTTTGAATGTATTTTGTTAATTTAACGAGTTAAGTTTTAATTGTAATTTCTGTAAATTTTAAGTTCGAACAATGTGTAGTTTCAGTACCTATTATTGTGATAATATATAAGAGCCTGATTTTTGGTCACGAGACAGTCAGTCCATGGCTGAGTTTCAGACATGGAATCCATGTTGCTTAGAAAGACAACAATGCATCATTTTAACAGTGAAATAAGTGCTAAACAATTAGACTGTATGTAAAAACAATGACAGTGTCTGATCCATATGTACCTGATTATTCTTCAAGAACTGTGAACTTTGTGATTAGGTTTTTACTGCTCGTAGATGTTCAACAAGAAACTATTGTAGCAGTATGTGGAGGTTCGCCTGCAAACTACTGATGAGGCTTATCGAAGGTTAAACAATAGTGCATTGGCCATTACACTGAGTATTATTCGGGAGTTGTGAACAGCAAAGGCAAAAGACTGTGAAATGTAACTGTGCATCTGACGGTTACATTACTGACCATAGGCAGTGTCCAAATTACAAACCCCATTTTTCAGCCAGTGTAGCAATGCAGTACGTCCACACTGAGGGCAATCAATAACCAAAGAAATAACAGAAGGTGGAACGGCTGCAATGCTACTTCCCAGTAAGTAATGCATTGTTTCCTCTGCCAATCTAACTGAAAAAGCATAATCATGACATTGAGCAAACATCTTGTTCTTTTGGTACGTAAGTGTTTGTTTTTCATTAGCATGATGTGTGAGGAATTTTCTGTTCCTTTTGGGCATGTCATGACAGTGAAAGTGGACACAGAGTATTTGCAAGGCATGGGTGATGATCACCTGGATTTCCTACCCTTGGAGACATTTGCTGGTCAGGGTAGTTATTCCATGAAAACAATTTCTTACCTTGGAGATTTCCGGTGAACCATCAAACCTCACCAGGCATGATAGTGGTCATGATGTCGCTTGTCAAGGGAAACCCACTGAGGATGTACAGAGCACAAACAACAATGGTTAATATGCACTGCAAACTACATTAAAGTCATATCCTGCAGAAAAGAAAGAAAAAAGACTCTATAGAATGGTGCTGAAATACATGCGCAATAAAGATACAGCACAGGAATTATTTTGTAGCAGTCAGTGTTTGAGATTTCCAGCTAGTATGGACTTGGCATCTTAAAGAAAAGAGTCTTCAGTCTCAAGATATAGCAATATGGTCAAGTCAAAAAGCTAATACAGACAAGTAATGGCAACCACAAAAACCTTTAGGTAGTCCACCTACATGCAACACCTGTATAATGGCAGGTGTGATACATTCCACAACACAGGGTTGTAAACTACTTGATGTGAAAAATAATGATGAGTTATGTCAGTGAAAGCCAGATTCTGGAGTACTATATGTACTTTATATGCTGTATTTACTTAATGAAGTAATTATGAGTAAGGAAGCAATGAGGAAAAAGAAAGAGGTGTATGGGTTTATTTTTAAAGTTATAATTGAAGTTGATAGGTAATACTGATACTAACTGTTGGGAGCCTGCTTGCAAAATGCTTGTGCATTCAATCTTAGAAAATGCTCAAGTGAGTGGGACTCATACCAAATAGGACTAATAGTGGATATTGAACCTGTACAAAGAAGGGCACTGTGAATAATCACAAATTTGTTTGACTCAATGGAGAGCATCAAGGTAGTGCTGGAAAACTTGAAACATTGCAGAGCAATATGATGTGGAACGAGCAAGTGAGAACTGCAGTGGGGGAAGGCAAATTGTCAACTTCAATTTATTGGGAGAATTTTAGGAAAGAGTGGTTCACCTGTAAAGGTGACCCATACAGGACAGGACCTGGTGCAACCTATTCTTGGGGGACTGCTCCAGTGTTTGGAATCTGTACCAGGTCAGATTGAAGGAAGACATCAAAACAATTGAGAGATTTATTACTGGTTGGTTCAAGCAAAACGTAAGTGTTACAGAGATGTGCCAGGAAGATGACATTCTTTTCAAGAAACACAACTGAGAAAATTCAGAGAACTGGCACATGAAGTTAACTGCTGAACCACAAAGATATGAGAAATTAGGACTCATGTGGAGGCATACATACAGTCATTTTTCCCTTGCTCTGTTTGAGAGTGGAACAGAAAAGGAAATGACAAGTAGTGATACAGAGTGCCCTCCAAATGTGGATTATCAGTGTAGATGTAGATCTAGATCTGGCAGATACTTGAAGATAGATGCCAATTACCCCAAAATGTCTACTAACGAGCTTTGAAGAACAAATATTAAGATAAATTTCTGTAAAAATATGGTTCAGTGCCTTACATACCACTCCTGTAAGGACCAAGATGACCAGATTAGACTAATTACAGCATGGCAAGAGCCATTAAACACACCGCTATAAGGTGAGTAGCAACTATCCTTTTCATAATATATTACAATAAGAGAGACTGTCACAATTTAATGTTAATAACAACAATATAAAATTATTTTAAAGAATTACAATGGTATTGCCATTTGTGTGTCCTTTCTAAGTCAATGAGCAGTGGTGTATTTATACTATGTTCTCAAAATGTCAACAACACATGTATGTGAACATATACACAAATTGTAATGCCAATCTGAAGGTGACAGCATGATTTTATTGAAACCAGGAATTGAAATAAAGGTCTCAAAATCAAGTGATGTTGGTTATCACAAAAAATATATAAAAAAATATATGGTTAACGAGATCCATGGAACCATAGCAATAAATGTAACTGAACATAGCATAGAAGACAGCTATTTCATAAAACAGAATGAGTTTAACATTTTTTTTAAAATTATGTAAACAGCACACCCACATACAGAACAAATATTCCCTGATATTATGTTTTCTTTATCTTTTCTTCAGGATGAGCACAACACATGCCAAGGCTGCAAAAAACAACCTTAATATCAATGTGTATTATTTTAAATGTTCTTTGAATTGCCACTGTAGCCTGAAGATGAAGTTTATATCTCAAAACATGTTACTTTATTAAGTAATTTAAGCAAGACAACAAAACTTTGTGATTGGTAACAGTCTATGAAAACCCTTTTAGTATTCTTGAAACAGTGACATCAATTAACATTCGGTATGGCTTTAAATTGTAGCACCCATATTATTTCAGAATTAGTATGAATACTTTTGTAGAGCTTCAATGTAGTTTTAAATGGATAACACTTACTGAATTTTGTGGGTATTGTTGCTGATTGTGGAATCGGTCAATGGGAGTAATCAAAACTCTGTAATGCCAAAAGCAATAGTTGTGAATTGCAAAAGAAGAAACAAGTTAAACATGACCATTACTTCATTCTTCGGATGGATTAATACAATCTTTTATTGTCAAAAGAATAGTATCAAAAGCATGCTCTGTATTAACATGAATGTACCATAATAAGAATAGAAGCTAGAAAACAGAAATTTAAAAAAAGGCAAAAAAATTTAAATGATGTCATTTCATCATCACCCATACCAATTCAGCACAATAAATAAAGACATTAAATTTATATTAATCTAACATAAAATTACCTAAAGTCCTTATATTGCAGCCCACCAGACGTATCTCTCTCAGAAAATTAGTAAGTATCGGTCTAGGCAGGTATGACTCCAGAGTTTCTAGACTTAGTTTACATGTCTCTGTATAAGGTTCTTGAATTGATACATAACAAGAATGAACATCCAGTCCCATATTTTGTTGCAGTAGCTTCAGTTTGTCTTCCTAAATTACAAGAATAAATAGGAATTATTTCTAAGCATGTGTAAAAATTAGTCATCATTTGAAACGTATTTATTTGCTATTTTCTGTTGCCAGATGATTTATGTGTCATTTCGTTTATCTCACAATGTAAAGGTTTTTTCCTCTAGTTTCTTGTTTTACTTTTTGTTATTTTACAGTTACTTTAGTTTGCAAGATTTTTATGCTTGTAGCTTTGATGATAACTGTGAATTTCATGACTCAGATGCCAGAGACTTTGACTAAAATAAAATCTTATCCAAATTAATTATTTATTAATTAAAACATTATCAATATCTAAATGTATGATGGAAATTACCAGCCACATACATTGATTACAAAAGACTGACTCAATTTCAAATGGTTATACAACCTCAACCATTTGTCCTAAGGTTTCAAAAATCTCTACTGGAGTGCACATTAAGTCTAAATCACTGGGTCACTCTCAGTAAACAAGATTTTCTGCATCTGAATTCCAGTAAAAACAAATCATTCTGTGCAGAGGAGAGTCCATTTTTTCATTTCTTTCTTCTTCCACTGAGGGAGACCAATTGTCCGTGAATCAAACAATTCAATGAAATGGGCTCTTTACACCCAGACTGATGCAGGATGTCACTTTACTTCATCAAAAGATTGAACTGGGATTTTCAGATTAAAATTCCAGATTTGCCATAACTGATTTTTATTGTATGTGAGTGCAAATTTTACTTTACTGCCTTGCATGGTTGTTGTTGGTATATCACTTACTAGTGATTATTCTGAGTTCAGTTAGGGCTGTGGACAAGGTTGATGATTTTGCTGTTGTTCAAGATTAATGTCCTATTGTAATATATTGTAACACAGCAATGATGGTAAATGAAGATGTGTGTGGTGCATTTGTCAAAATAACATACTGACTGCCCCTAACTTGGCTAGAGGAGTTTTCTGTATGGTTGACAAAACTAGTTGCACCACAGGAACAGGGTAGAAGAAAACTGACTTAGATTTTCTGTGTACATTGGAGAGATATGATGCTAAATTGTTAGCTAGACAATAATACAATAACAATAAAACAATAGTTTACTCAGAGTTTTATCAACAAGTCTGAAATTTTCAGGGTTTTACTGCCACCAGAAATTCCATTATTGTCATTGTCCACGGCCAGGCTATGCTGTTCTGAGTCAGTGTGTGATAACCTTGAGTATATGAGGAACCCTCACAGGAAACTGCATCTAATTGTTTTCAGTGGAATGTAATACTGACTTTGATAGCAACAGCACATAAAGTTTCAAACTGGACATTCTTCACACTGTTGTTATCATTAACTTAACTTGAAGTATGACAGTCTGAGAACTATAGCAGACTGTTTCATCTGAAGAGTTTCAGCAAGTGTATTTATGTTTAAAACAACTCTTATTTGTTCTTCAGTCTCAGTTGCACACTTTTAATTACATGACATGTTCTTATCACTCTGGACCATCTTCAAATGTAAGTACTCTGATATGAGGTTATGAACAGCAAGAGTGCTTGTTGATGCACCTACTTAGCTCTCAACAAGATTCGGAGTGATCAAAACATGCCATGTAATTAGAAATGTGCAACTGAGACTGAATAATAAATAAGAATTGTTTTAAACAGTTTGAGAATCCTGAAATGGATTTGTAGTTAGTATATTATATACCTTTTTCCAGTGAAACCTGACATGGTCAGGGGAGAGGGATGGTGGTCTTAATGTTGTTTATCAAATTGGAAAAAAAAAAGGTAAAAGCTTTTAATGCCTAGACCACAATTTTCCTTTCACAATTAAAGTTTGATAACTAGTTTCAGTCACTATCTGCAACCATCTTCAGATCATCCAAAATATGAAAAGATAGTGCTAAGCATTGGAAGGCATCATTAGGTGTAATCAAGCAACAACATGCAATCATAAATACCAAAACAATAACAGTACATGGTTAAGGATATCACTGTGAGCAAGCTAGACTGTAGATGGTAATTTTGGACATTGATGGTCATACAGGAAATTGTCCACTTGCTTGAGTAGAAGATGGATCAAATGCTCATCCCCTGCAGTAGTATAGCAGGTGTCATCATGGTTCATGTGTTCCTGGTTTTTGTTTGAATAAAATTGTACTGACTGCTTTATTTTGGAGTTTAAATAAATTAAATTATTCTCAATGTTGACCCTAAAAATTAATTCCATAATAAAGTATCAAGTGGAAGAGAGCATAACATTTTGTTATCAGTGTACTTGTGTTTATAACATCTCATCACAAAATGTGCTGCACACCCAGCTGTCTGACAAGACACAACAAAACAAACTGCAGTTCATTTTGACGTGTCTTATCAGACCGGTGAACGTGCAGCATTCTCATATTATGCTTCAGTTTTTACATATTTCATAAAAATGACTTCATTAAATGCCACACACAATTATTCTTGTGTAAGCCAGGCTGCAGAACAGCTGACAGTTTTTGGAACCATTGCACATACTGTTATACATAAACCACTATTTAAGAAGCTGAATGTATTGCCCCTTCCAAGCCAATACATACTAGAAATATTATACACTAATAAAAGCATTAATAAATTTGACAGAAATATGGACTGCCACCATCAACTTTAAGACTAATTACCAACTCAACGAACTTCTAAGATAATGGTGTTAAAGGTACGGAAATAAAATTATATAATCACCTTCTAGCACCAATAAAAGAAACTCAAAAAGTAAATAAATTTAAAATTGACGTAGCATTTCTCTTAATAAAACACTGTTTTTACACCAACCAGAAATCTTTGGAATTTGGCCTGACCTAATAAATAAAAATACAACAAAAGAATCATCACTTAAGCTGTTTTCATGCACATCTTATGTTGTCTGTAGAAATAAAGAAGAATTAAAAATTGTTACTGAGTGAGTATATACATAATCCTTCCCATGCACATAGCTCATAATAAAATAAGATAATATATTATATGGAGCTGTAGGTATTAGAACCAATGCTATATAAGTAAAAACAATGTCAATATTATAATGTTCTACTTGCTGCAGGCTTTACAAGGCTTTTAGTTAAATTTTGTGAAAAACCTCTGTGACTTTCATGTTCTATATGTTGCAATAACTATTTTTGTATTGATTTATCCCACATCAATTTTACAAGCAACTATACTGATTTGATCCACAAAACAAATAATAATAATAATAATAATAATAATAATCATAATACAAATTATACTGGAACGGAACTATTATAACAGATAAAGATAAAACAACACGACATAACAAATATGACATCATACTCACCAATAAAAAGAAGAAATTAACACAACTAATCGAAATATCCATACGCAATACAACAAATATACAGAAGATAACAGGAGAAAAACTTGAAAAATACATCCAACTGGCTGAGGAAGTCAAGGACATGTGGCATCAGGATAAATTTGACATTATAACAATTATACTATCAACTACAGGAGTCATACCACACAATATTCACCAGTACATTTTTGCAATACAGCATCCAAATGTATATATACGTTGTTCTTGTTGTGGTCTTCAGTCCTGAGACTGGTTTGATGCAGCTCTCCATGCTACTCTATCCTGTACAAGCTTCTTCATCTCCCAGTACCTACTGCAACCTACATCCTTCTGAATCTGTTTAGCGTATTCATCTCTTGGTCTCCCTCTATGATTTTTACCCTCCACGCTGCCCTCCAATACTAAATTGGTGATCCCTTGATGCCTCAGAACATGTCCAACCAACCGATCCCTTCTTCTAGTTAAGTTGTGCCACAAACTTCTCTTCTCCCCAATCCTATTCAATACCTCCTCATTAGTTATATAATCTACCCATCTAATCTTCAGCATTCTTCTGTAGCACCACATTTCAAAAGCTTCTATCCTCTTCTTGTCCAAACTAGTTATCATCCATGTTTCACTTCCATACATGGCTACACTCCATACAAATACTTTCAGAAACGACTTCCTGACACTTAAATCAATACTCGATGTTAACAAATTTCTCTTCTTCAGAAACGCTTTCCTTGCCATTGCCAGTCTACATTTTATATCCTCTCTACTTCGACCATCATCAGTTATTTTGCTCCCCAAATAGCAAAACTCCTTTACTACTTTAAGTGTCTCATTTCCTAATCTAATTCCCTCAGCATCACCTGACTTAATTCGACTGTATTCCATTATCCTTGTTTTGCTTTTGTTGATGTTCATCTTATACCCTCCTTTCATGACACTGTCCATTCCATTCAACTGCTCTTCCAAGTCCTTTGCTGTCTCTGACAGAATTACAATGTCATCGGCAAACCTCAAAGTTTTTATTTCTTCTCCATGGATTTTAATACCTACTCCGAATTTTTCTTTTGTTTCCTTCACTGGTTGCTCAATATACAGATTGAATAACATCGGGGATAGGCTACGACCCTGTCTCACTCCCTTCCCAACCACTGCTTCCCTTTCGTGCCCCTCAACTCTTATAACTGCCAGCTGGTTTCTGTACAAATTGTAAACAGCCTTTCGCTCCCTGTATTTTACCCCTGACACCTTCAGAATTTGAAAGAGAGTATTCCAGTCAACATTGTCAAAAGCTATCTCTAAGTCTACAAACGCTAGAAACATAGGGCCTTTCCTTAATCTAGCTTCTAAGATAAGTTGTAGGGTCAGTATTGCCTCACGTTTTCCAACATTTCTACGGAATCCAAACTGATCTTCCCCGAGGTCAGCTTCTACCAGTTTTTCCATTCGTCTGTAGAGAATACACGTTAGTATTTTGCATCCATGACTTATTAAACTGATTGTTCGGTAATTTTCACATCTGTCAGCACCTGCTTTCTTTGGGATCGGAATTATTATATTCTTCTTGAAGTCTGAGGGTATTTTGCCTGTCTCATACATCTTGCTCACCAGTATATACACAACTACAGAAATCTGTAATTATTGACACATGTTCAATTACGCAAAAGTTCCTAAATGCAATGTAACATATACCGTACAGTTAAAAGGAAGTCACGCTTGATCAAGGTCCGTGTCACTTTCCATTTTTAACCAGACATAGCATCTGAGAAAGGAAAGAAATAATAATAATAATAATAATAATAATGGTCAGACTCACACAGATTAGATCCAATTTTAGCCACTGGCCAGAAACATAAAACAAGAGACAACTTAAATCATATTTCTGTTTGATCAGGTTTTACAGAAAATTTATATGGGAATCCATGTTAATTGCATCAGATCACGTTTTCAAACATAAATCCCCTTGGAAACAGACACTGGAATGTAAATGAGAATTCAGTTAAATAAAGGAGAGTTCATCATCACCACCACCACTTCTAGTCCACCCATGTTTTATTTTTCCATTCCACTTAGCAACAGACACATCAGACAGGATGCCCCATTTAACAAGACAGCATTACCCAATAGCTTCTGCAAGCAGAATTTTATCCAACCACAAGAGAAATTATGGTATCACTGAGAAGGAAGCACTAACTGTGGTGTGGTCTTCCTGTAAATTTTATTCCGTTTTAACAGGACATAAAGCAATAGTACATAGTGACCAACAGAACATGTTCAAAAGGTGGGGTCTGTTATATCAGAATGTCAAAGGCATAGACAGTTTGGTACGAGACACCTTATCCAAATTCTGAAGGTGGCAGGGGTAAAATACAGGGAGCAAAAGGCTATTTACAATTTGTACAAAAACCAGATAGCAGTTATAAGAGTCGAGGAGCATGAAAGGGAAGCAGTGGTTGGGAAGGGAGTGAAACAGGGTTGAAGCCTCTCCCCAATATCATTCAATCTGTATATTGAGCAAGCAGTAAATGAACAAAAGAAAAATTTGGAGTAGGAATTAAAATTCATGGAGAAGAAATAAAAACTTTGAGGTTCGCCGATGACATTGTATTTCTGTCGGAGACAGCAAAGGACTTGGAAGAGCAGCTGAACGAAATGGACAGGGTCTTGAAAGGAGGATATAATATGAACATCAACAAAAGCAAAACGAGAGTAATGGAATGTAGTCAAATTAAATTGGGTGATGATGCAGGAATAGATTAGGAAATGAGATGCTTAAAGTGGTAAATGAGTTTTGCTGTTAGGGGAGCAAAATAACTGATGATGGTCGAAGTAGAGAGGATATAAAATGTACACTAGCAATGGCAAGGAAAGCATTTCTGAAGAAGAGAAATTTGTTAACATCGAGTATAGATTTAAGTGTCAGGATGTCGTTTCTGAAAGTATTTGTGTGGAGTGTGGCCATGTATGGAAGTGAAACATGGACTATAAATAGTTTACACAAGAAGAGAATAGAAGCTTTTGAAATGTGGTGCTACAAAAGAATGCTGAAGATTAGATGGGTAGATCACATAACTAATGCAGAGGTATTAAATAGAACCGGAGAGAAGAGAAATTTGTGGCACAACTTGATTAGAAGAAGGGATCAGTTGGTAGAGCATGTTCTGAGGCATCAAGGGATTACCAATTTAGTATTGGAGGACAGCGTGGAGGGTAAAAATTGTAGAGGGAGACCAAGAGATGAATACGCTAAACAGATTCAGAAGGATGTAGGTTGCAGTAGGTACTGGGAGATGAAGAATCTTGCACAGGATAGAATAGCATGGAGAGCTTCATCAAACCAGTCTCTGGACTGAAGACCACAACAACAACAACCTTATCCAGGCTACCATTAGGGTTGCAATCCAATCTGAATATACAAAGTAAGGATACCTTAACAATTTATTTTTTGAAGGTAAATACGTATGAAAAGAACAACACACTCTTTGTCTTAATTTACACTTAGCATAAAGTTGGGATATTGTGTCAAAAAGACGCATACAAAATACTGGGCAAAACCCAAATTAATATAAATTGGAAAGTACACAAGATACCATTTTTTTCACAAAATAAGAAAATAAATAGATAGTTGTTATGCATTCCAACTGAACATATTATGTTATTCACATCTACGTATGTGCATTTTTGACCAAAGGAGTGCATCCTGTATATGAGGAAGTACTATTATTTCACAAATTTGTCACATGTTAAGAAAATACTATGATCTTGCAAAGTGTGCCAAAAGGTAAAAATTCAGGCAATGAAAATGAATGCCTTTCTGTAGCCCATTATTCCTGCAGCTTTATGGATTTGGTGGCCGTGCACTGTTTTGGACTACTGCCTAAATGAAGGGGATGTTAGTATACATCTTCATCATCTTAGAATGTTGGTCCACGATACTGATATTGTGTCTTCTGAAATGAGTAATAAACTTAGGATAATTTTCAAACTAAGAGATGATTTCTTTACAAATGTAGATAAGCTTAAGAATTTATTATTGTACACTGGCACTCATTTTATAGTTATGCAGCTCCAGTAATCTATGACTTGGGAGGATGTGAATCACATACTGATTTCAAAATACCAATCACAAGCCAACACGAGAAGAGAGGATATACTGAAGGGCAAGTTCCCATCTCCGGAGTTCTGACAGGTTGGTGTTAGTGGGAAGTATCCAGATAACCCAGACAGTGTAACACTGTGCCAAGATGTGCTGGCTGTGCACCAAGGCATGTTTAGCCACAGGGTGATCCTCATTACCAACAAACACTGTCTGCCTGTGTCCATTCATGTGAATGGACAGTTTGTTGCTGGTCATTCCCACATAGAATGCTTCACAGTGTAGGCAGGTCAGTTGGTAAATCACATGGGTGCTTTCACACGTGGCTCTGCCTTTGATCGTGTACACCTTCCAGGTTACGGGACTGGAGTAGGTGGTGGTGGGAGGGTGCATGGGACAGGTTTTACACCGGGGGCGGTTACAAGGGTAGGAGACAGAGGGTAGGGAAGATGGTTTGGGGATTTCATAGGGATGAACTAAGAGGTTACGAAGGTTAGGTGGACGGCGGAAAGACACTCTTGGTGGAGTGGGGAAGATTTCATGAAGGATGGATCTCATTTCAGGGCAGGATTTAAACCATAACCAAAAAAAATGTTTTTACCGCTTTCAACACTACCGCTGCTATAATATCCACTGTTTCTAGTTCACAAATAGTTCCTTTCACCTATTAAACAACCATTTCGGCTAGTTATAATAACTTTCTTTATTTCCATTTCCATTTTTCTCACATCACTGATCATTTTTAGCTGCTTCCCACAGGTTTTAACGTCATTATTTCTTCGTCAGACAATTGTTAGCCTCATTTTCATAATCTGCCACCGCAAAACCACTGCTTTTAATACATTTACACATAGTCTTTTCGAAATTTTCCCGAATTTCTCCACCCTTTAACGCGTTTTGGCGACAACACAACCACCTAGCCTTTATGCACATCGTTGTCTACCTACACAAGTTCACCACAGGATCAACATAGCCCAGCTCCAACCAACACTTTTTTGCCTTTTTTCACACCAGATCTCCAGTTGCTTTCTAGTTCACCTTTATCTCTCCCCATATATTTATATTTATATTTTCATTTTCATTTCAGCTACATGTCACACTTTCCACCTTCTAATACCATGTCACCCTCACAACACCCCCACAACGAGCCCATTAAGTTTTATTTACATTCCTTCCGCAAACATGCCTTCGCCCTAGCCAGATTACACTCCCATATTTTATTTTCTCAGGCTTGTCTGACATTTGGCATTACCCCCAAAGGCCTCACACTTAAAGTTCCCATCTCTGGCTGCAACCCTTCTTTCCATCAGCCCCTATACCAGTTCCAAACTGAACAATCCATTGCCCTCACCCACCTAATCCTTCACCTACACATCAACTCAGCCAATGAACACACCCGTCAACTTCTATCCTTAATAAGAGTCCTCAATCTTTCCTCTCCCACATCCACACCGGCTGTTCAGAGCATCCTCCTACAGGCCAACCGCAAATTAGAACAGCATGCCACCCTCCACCTTAAAAAAACTATCCAATCTCCTGGTTTCCCACCTCCGGAAAGGCAACTCACTCACCCTTCACAACCTTTCCAGCAAACCTCAACCTCCTCTCATTGCACACAAACCCAGTCTCTCCCATCTATTCAATCTCCCACTTCCAGTTCCACTCCCTCCAAAACCTCAAAATTCCAATCAACACAATCTGGAACCACAACACCCTAATTCAGTAGTTAACCTTTCCTGCAAACCTCTCTCCCAATCCGAAACCTCTGTCCTATCCAAAGGCCTCACCTTCAGCCCCACTCCCAGATTCAACCAAACAGCCCTCGTCAAAGATTTACTGTCCTACACTCGTACTCTCTGCTGGAAATATCACTTTGCCCCGAAGAAAAATGATCCAAATCCTACTCCTAACGATCCAACTCCCCAAGACACTATCCAAATTGAACCCTGCCTGGAACAGTTCCGTCCTCCGTCACAGCGGGACCCACCTCCTCTTCCTCAAAATAACCCCCTCCAAACCTTCCAGGAATTTCTGATTTCCAGCCTTGCCTCTCAATCCTTCATAAAAAACCTTAATCCTACTCCCAACATCACAACTGCTGAAGCCCAAGCTATCCATGATGTGAAGGCTCACTGTTCCATCATCATTCTTCCGGTGGACAAGGGTTCCACGACAGTGGTACTTGATCGTCGGGAGTATGTGGCTGAGGGACTACGTCAGCTTTCAGACAACACCACATACAAAGTTTGGAAAGGTAATCCCATTCCTGACGTCCAGGTGGAGCTTCAAGGAATCCTCAGAACCTTAGGCCCCCTACAAAACCTTTCACCTGACTCCATCAACCTCCTGACCCCACCAACACCCCGCAACCCTACCTTCTACCTTCTTCCTAAAATTCACAAACCCAATCATCCCGGCCGCCCCATTGTAGCTGGTTACCAAACCCCCACAGAACGTATCTCTGCCTACGTAGATCAACACCTTCAACCCATTACATGCAGTCTGCCGTCCTTCATCAAAGACACCAACCACTTTCTCGAACGCCTGGAATCCTTACCCAGTCTGTTACCCCCGGAAACCATCCTTGTAACCATTGATGCCACTTCCTTATACACAAATATTCCGCACGTCCATGGCCTCACTGTGATGGAGCACTTCCTTTCACGCCGATCACCTGCCACCCTACCTAAAACCTCTTTCCTCATTACCTTAGCCAGCTTCATCCTGACCCACAACTTCTTCGCTTTTGAAGGCCAGACATACCAACAAGTAAAGGGAACAGCCATGGGTACCAGGATGGCCCCCTCGTACGCCAACCTATTCATGGGTTGCTTAGAGGAAGCCTTCTTGGTCACCCAGGCCTGCAAACCCAAAGTTTGGTACAGATTTATTGATGACATCTTCATGATCTGGACTCACAGTGAAAAAGAACTCCAGAATTTCCTCTCCAACCTCAACTCCTTTGGTTCCATCAGATTCACCTGGTCCTTCTCTAAATCCCATGCCACTTTCCTTGACGTTGACCTCCATCTGTCCAATGGCCAGCTTCACACGTCCGTCCACATCAAACCCACCAACAAGCAACAGTACCTCCATTATGACAGCTGCCACCCATTCCACATCAAACGGTCCCTTACCTACAGCCTAGGTCTTCGTGGCAAACGAATCTGCTCCAGTCCGGAATCCCTGAACCATTACACCAACAACCTGAAAACAGCTCTCACATCCCGCAACTACCCTCCCGACCTGGTACAGAAGCAAATAACCAGAGCCACTTCCTCATACCTTCAAACCCAGAACCTCCCACAGAAGAACCCCAAAAGTGCCCCACTTGTGACAGGATACTTTCCGGTACTGGATCAGACTCTGAATGTGGCTCTCCAGCAGGGATACGACTTCCTCAAATCCTGCCCTGAAATGAGATCCATCCTTCATGAAATCCTCCCCGCTCCACCAAGAGTGTCTTTCCGCTGTCCACCTAACCTTCGTAACCTCTTAGTTCATCCCTATGAAATCCCCAAACCACCTTCCCTACCCTCTGGCTCCTACCCTTGTAACTGCCCCTGATATAAAACCTGTCCCATGCACCCTCCCACCACCACCTACTCCAGTCCTGTAACCCGGAAGGTGTACATGATCAAAGGCAGAGCCACGTGTGAAAGCACCCACGTGATTTACCAACTGACCTGCCTACACTGTGAAGCTTTCTATGTGGGAATGACCAGCAACAAACTGTCCACTCGCATGAATGGACACAGGCAGACAGTGTTTGTTGGTAATGAGGATCACCCTGTGGCTAAACATGCCTTGGTGCATGGCCAGCACATCTTGGCAGAATGTTACAGCGTCCGGGTTATCTGGATACTTCCCACTAACACCAACCCGTCAGAACTCCGGAGATGGGAACTTGCCCTTCAGTATATCCTCTCTTCTCGTTATCCGCCAGGCCTCAATCTCTGCTAATTTCAATTTGCCGCCGCTCATACCTCACCTGTCTTTCAACAACATCTTTGCCTCTGTACTTCCACTTCGACTGACATCTCTGCCCAAACTCTTTGCCTTTACAAATGTCTGCTTGTGTCTGTGTATGTGTGGATGGATATGTGTGTGTGCGCAAGTGTATACCTGTCCTTTTTTTCCCCCTAAGTTAAGCCTTTCCGCTCCCGGGATTGGAATGACTCCTTACCCTCTCCCTTAAAACCCACATCCTTTCGTCTTTCCCTCTCCTTCCCTCTTTCCTGATGAAGCAACCGTTTGTTGCGAAAGCTTGAATTTTGTGTGTTTGTTTGTGTGTCTATCGACCTGCCAGCGCTTTTGTTTGGTAAGTCTCATCATCTTTGGTTTTAGATATATTTTTCCCACGTGGAAAGTTTCCCTCTATTATATTCAATATACATAAATTAATATATGTACCACACAACTACAAAAAAACTATGCTTTCACATACAATGTTGGTTGTCAAAAACTGTAATTGCTCAATAACTTATCTCACACTATTTTCTTTGAGGATAATTATACACTCTACCATTGTTATTTTGTAATACGTAATCTTCAAAATAACTCAAATGAATATGAAAAACTAACTTGAAGCTTGGTGTTTTTTAGCATGTGTCATCCTTAAAGATATATCAAACACAAATATGCTTGTAAAACTTTAAAGAATGGCATAAATTGCTTTTCTAAGTGGCTGGTCCTCAAATTTTGAATCAGAGTAAAAAGCTCTGTGACTTAAGTAATTCATCGCACATTCCCACAAGTAACATAATTGATCTTGCATAAAAGGAAATTTGCTTTGACAGTAACACTACTAAATGGATTAATTAGGGTGACTTTGTTTAAGAAAATTTCGGGAACATGATAATGCATGGAGCATTTGGTAATTTGTGAAGTGCCTACACCCAGAGTATGATTATTCGATAATTATGATTCACTGGATGTTATATACCCACAGATATTTAAACTGATGCAGCTTTTTGTTGTATTTGTGAGTGTACTGAACTGTATTAGGTGGAGTAATGAATTTGGAATATAGGAGATAAGGGTATCATAACTCATCCTAAGCAGATGCAACCTAAGAGAATGGGGAAGTTAATTGTATTAATCATTGCAAACTGGTGATGGAAAGAAACTAATAACTGGACTGATGACATGTTTGAGGTACCTAACCTCAGTTAATGAGAATAAATTAATGTCAGACACAAGCAGAGTAAGAAACAACAGACGGTTCTGTCGTAGTAAGTAGTTGAAGAAAGTGAAAGTATTATGAAGACTGACACAGTTACTCAACTAAAAGGTGGCAGATGTAAGAGTACAGAATAATTTTTTGATTTTGGAACAGATAGGTAGAATGATTGTGCCCTTGACATTTTAAATAACTGAGTAATCACACTCAGTGAATATGTACAATCTTTTAGAATGAACTAGTTATGTATTTATATTATTCCATGTTTGGTTTGTGTGACCTTTTACATTCAAGGTGCTCTATGGATGTCTTGCCGCTAACTGTGACTGCTATCCTACATGCACACATCATCACCAAGGTATGTCTTTGAGTTTGCAGTGCCATTGAGTTTACTGTGGAAAATGCCATGGTATTGGGCTTCCCACAAATGAAGGTGACGTGGACAAAAAAGCAGCAAGTGGTGTTAATCAGGCATTGAAGAGCAAGCACGTAATCGGCAAATTGTTAAAGACTGTATTAAATCTGGCTACCTGATTAGTAAATTCATTGTTTATGAGAAATGCATTTCTCCTTACTTATTCCAATAGCAGTTCATTAGTACATTGAAAGATTGACTTGAGAGTAAGGTTCCAATCAACAGAGTTCAATGCCATAGTCAAGAAAGTAGATGAGAACCATCACAAAGATGATACGTGTTATTGTGAAGGCTGTGTCTTTCAGAGAACAGATTAACAATAAGCTGTAACAAAATACAATGCTCACACTTTCTGACATGGAACTAATGTAACAGGGAAATTTTATTGTATGAAAGTTATCAGTCAGTGAAGCTGCCAATTTTAAATTCTTAGGACGGAGGGTGCATGGAAGGCTACCTTGTGAGTATTACATTCAAGTTCTTGTGAAGAAACTGAATGCTGCTAAGTTCGCTATAGGAATGATCTCCACTGTGTTTGGCACTGAAACAGCAAGGCCTGATTGCTTTCACTATATCATCTTGCATGGTGCTATATTCTCTGGAAATTCGCCCACAATATTCTTATACCAGAAGTGGGCAGTATCAGATTAGATTAGATTTCAGTTTTGATTCCATAGACCCAAAAAATGAGATGATTTCATGGGTGTGAAACATGGCAGAAAGTATAACATAAAAAACACAAAACATTTGAATATAATACTTACTACCCTCATAATTTGTCAGGAGATTGTCAAAATAGGTGAATACATTACAGTAAATTGGAACTGTTAGTATTTACAGAATTAGTACACTGTCAGAATGAAACATTGCTATGCACTTTTAATAAATTTATCATAGACAAAATACCTAATCTTGATTGTTGTGACCAAGTGCTGTCAAAACTGAACTCTAACAGACATTTTTACTTAACCTGGTCTAACAGTCCTTGTTAAGATATTCATATATAAGGTGGAAGGAGTTGCCTATCAAAAAGTCTTTCAGACCCTGTTTAAACTGTGGTTTATCTGAAATCAAGTTTTTAATGGTTGCTGTAAATTTATTGAAAATGCATATTCCTGAATACTGGCCCCCTTTCTGGACCAAAGTAAATGATTTTAGGGCTTTATGTACATTTTTCTTATTCCTAGGATTGATACTATGTGTTGGGCTATTGGTTGGAAACAGATATAATACTTGCAACAAATTTCATTAAGGAATAAATATGCTGCGAAGCAGTGGTTAGAATACAAAGTTCATGAACTTTGTGTAGGCCATTGTTCACAGGTCTCAGAATTCTAATTCTGCCATCCCTGCACATACACAGCATCATGGGATCTGTTGTTGACAATATTGGCTCATTAAGAAGAAACAGCAACACTCATTCAGTGAACACCAGACAGAAAAAAACAATATGTACTTAGACAACACTTCCTTACACATTGTACAGAAATGTTTGTACTATTCAGCAGGTATTATTTTCGATAGGCGTCCAGTAAAACTGAAAATTCTGTACAAGAGTTCCTCACAGTTGTTGGTAGCTTTTCTCCATAGTATATTATTTATCCCTATACACTATTGTTTGTGTTTTATTAATTCTATAATTATTTGTTCATAAATTTTATAACCAGTATTACATAAACTATGTAGCTTTGTTGCACATGGTCCCATGGAACCTGGTAAATAAATAAGTAATAAACAATAGTTTTAATTTTCTTCTAACGGGTGTGACTCACCTTATATTTATATTTGTATTCGACAACATAAACAGGGATAATGTCATTGCTATCTGAAATGTGGTAAACCTGGCATTTCTTAGGATCTGTGGGCTCAAGTATATGCAATCCAGTAGCTTCATCAGTATTAGAAGACTTTTGTTCTTGATCTTCTTCCGATTTATACAGTTGTTCCCTGAAGAATAGCACAGAACTGGATTACAGTTGCTCTACCACATAAAAATTGAGGTAATTACTCTATAGAGTACCTGTTTCTTGGAAAAGGGTTTTCCTCAGGTAATTTTACAATGACTGTGACTCTAATTGAATTCTGTATTTGATCTGTCAGAGATATGTTACGTTGTCTTAATTTGTGTAACGTACTCATCCAGGAGGCATCAGCAAAATCCAAGCAGTCTGTCACACTTATAGACAATGGCTGTAAATATGAAAAATATAAATTTAAATGAATACTTGTTAAAAATCCAGCTGATTAAAGTGTTAACAAAGAAACGAAGTGTAAATTATCATTCTATTCCATTATATCCACATGTTACTACCCTTTGCTAGTTCAGGAGATGATGTTCAGGTAATCAGACTGTACAATGAGGCCCGTTTACAAATTAGGACAGGAATCTCATAAGCATTACATAAATTTGATGGTTGTATGATGGTGAACATGGGCCTGTTTAAGTGACCGGACATTCATATCTGGATAGCCGTAACACTCCAACACATCCTCAATGAATGCATGCATAACTTATGTGCATACAAAAACAGTGTGCAGACATTTTAAAGTCTGACCATGACTTGAAAAATATGAAATAAGTTGTACCTGCTACAGTTGACAATATTTACATAAAACAAAGGAAAATTCACAGGCATTGTAATTACAAAGACTGAAAATGTCCCTACATTTTGAGAGCTATTGATTGGAATATTCCAACAGTATGGCTGACAGCACTGGTACAATGTAGCTGCTGTTGTTAATAAAAAAATATGAGATGAATGAAGCTGAGATCCCAGGTAATAGCTGCAGCAAAGACGCAGAGCTGCTGAAATAAGTGGTACATCAATTCCTCACTGTGGTACGATACATTGCTATTGCTAATAATTGACCAAGTACACATACATCACACTCACTACATCAGAGATTGTTCCACTGATAAACATTAGATCCAAAACTACTATCACTACAGAGAGTCATAATTCACAAAGATCATTATGTCACTAAAAAGTGGTCAGTCTTCTGGCTAAGATGGAGTTCCCAGCAGAGTACAAAACTCTTACGCTAATCTGATATGAAAACCCTTGTCCTATTTTTGTTATCAGCTGAATCAAATACAAATTTTCTGAGAAATGTAAGTACGTAGCAGTTACACATGTTTATAAAACTAGAGCTTTCAGAACTACCTGTAAATATGGGCCAACTTCAATGCTTCTATTTAGAAAATTGCTAATTTTTTAATTACCTCTCCATTTGGTTTATTACAAATGGCATACAAAGCTATGAATGGTCTTAAAAACAATGTTATGATAGACATAAACAGCAAAAATTGCTCTAGTGGTATATTCTGTTAACTTGCTAATGTCTTTTATTATATCGCCAATAAAATAGTATTTCAAAAGCTGAAATATCATTGGATTGGTAGCAGTTCTTCTGCATATATGTGGTTTTTGCCTATATACTCTCAAGCTGACAATTAAAACGATTACAACCCCTCCCTTCCACCACCTACATACAAGAATAATAGTGATATTTGAATGGGGTAACAAAAAGTATGGAATCAAAATATCCATGGGTGTACTGCTGGTCTACAGTGTCCAACAGGCACAATATTTCAGCGATCATACATGTCGTCATCATCAGGTGAACTGAAGGACTGAGCTCCTGTGAACGTGCCGGCACGGAGATCCGTATGCTATGGCTGCTCAGAGGCTCGCGGCTCGCTCCCTCCGCCGTCCGCACCCCGCGTCAAGGTTGCGCGGTGGAACAGATTGCGAGTATGAAGAGAAAATATTATCTTTCCACTGCTTTGTTACTCAACATCAAAAGAAAGCCAGTGTGCAACTAAGCCAAATAGCAAATATGGACAAAAACTCCTCTGAGATTTGATGTGCCAAGTAATTGAACTATTGCCATGAAAAGTGATAAAATTGTAACTATAACAACAAATGGATGTAGAAAAATGCACTATACAATCATACTTTCCTGTTATGCTGCAGTACTAAACTTAATTCAATGATCATTTCCAAGCCCAAAACAATGCCAAAACCTTCTGACATACTGCCAGCTGTTGTTCATGTACATGACAATGGTTGGATGGATGAGGCTGGTATAAAATTATGGATTAACAGTGTGTGGTAAAGATGAAAAGGGGCTTTATTGAAAAAGAGTTCTCTTCTTGTGCTTCACCAGTTAAGAAGTCCTTTGAAAATTCTGTGATACAAAAATTAAACAGGGAAATACAGAGCTTGCTGTTTTTCCAGGAGGATTTACCCCACAATTGTAACCTATTTATGTTCGATAAATAAACCACTTAAAGTTTATTTGAGAGAGGAATGGAACAAATGGATGAAACCCACCAAGAATTTGCACCAAAGGGGGCTTTAAAACAACCTACACAGAAAAAAGTGTGTCAGTGGATAAAACAGTCATGATCTAGAGTGAGAGAAGACATTATTGTTAAACTTCCAAGAAGTGCAGCATAAGTAACGCTTTCACTGGCAGTGAAGACCTTCTTATATATGAGGAGGACAACAATAACAATGAAGAAGAGGAGGAGGAGGAGGAGGAGGAGGAGGAGGAGGAGGAGGAGGAGGAAGAAGAAGAAGAAGAAGAAAGTTCAGATGACAATTTTCAGGGATTTTAAAGGTTAGCTCAGTTTTATAAACAAAGATTTTTTTTAGTCTGCCTTTGCAGTCTAATAATAAAAATGATAAAAATCCTATTTAAAAAAACTGCTTGAAAATTTATTTATTTAGCATCCAATAGATCAAACATGTGATATAGGATTTGTCACTTGATTACACGTAACACATAACAACACATACACATAATAAATTGACAAACATACATAAACAGCAAACATATTACATACACACAGTACATAAGTAGTGTACAAGAACTTATTACCCAAAAAGCAAAAGTACATGCTCACAATAAACAATTTTAGATCATGAACTATGCCTTATACACAAAACGTGTTACAGATATACACAAAACGTATTATGGATATTTAACAGATTTTTCCTAAGTATCATAATTACAAAGTTGAAAACATCATTAAATTAGTCTGAATTTTTAAAAAATAAGTGGGCTACAGGTTTCAATCCACAGTTCTGAGACAGGTATTCATTTACACTGTAGTAGCATTTTTCCATCAAGTATTTTTTTACTTCATGCTTGAAATTATTTTTGCCTTTCAATTCTTTAATTTGAGATGGAAGTGCATTTAAAAGCTTTATTCCTAAGTGGCTAACATGTTTCTGACTTCTAGTTTTTGCTACATAGGGAATGTGGAAGTCTTTACAATGCCTTGTATTGTGATCATGGTAGCTTGAGTTGGTTTGGAGATCACAGTTATTTTTACTTATCATTTCCAGGCATTTAAAAATGATAAGTAAAAATAACTGCGATCTCCAAACCAACTCAGGCTACCATGATCACAATGAAAATTAAGGTGTGTCTTATAGTCTGTAGCGTCTTTTAGTTCATAAAAAATGTCTAAAATTGCTAGAGTTCCAGCTGGCTAACAAGCTAAAATGGAATCAACACATAAGTAAACTTCTGATAAGCTTAGCTGAACTATGGTACTGGAAGAAGATACAGCAATAGTTTTTATTCCATAGATCTATGGTGAAGCCACCCTCAAGCATATAGAACATACCATAAAAACAAAATACATAATACAAATTTACAAAAAAAATACACTAATATTCTTACAGATTCTACGTGAAATAATCTTCATATTTGTAGAATTAGTGAGAAATGTTGAACATATTTTTATTTAGAATTTGATACCAAACTTGTATACATGCTGAAGTAAATAAAATACTCCTCAGTAAAACACAAGGAAATTAGTAACACTTACACATACTGAATGTCAACCAAATCAGTTTTTATAGACACACACACACACACACACACACACACACACACTCTAGCAAATACCTGGCATGCATAGCAATGTCACTCAAATAAATTTAATGAATGCTATTGGACACACAATATATTTTGTTTTTCTGTATGATGCATACAAATAAATCAGATTTCTCAATGTATGAGTATGACATATACAACTATCCAGATGAGAGGCATGTATTTGCAATATTTATTCCATGTGTTTTGTTGACCGTCAGTGCAAATGCAAGACCCACCAGAAACTGCAAATGTTTAAATTTAAATGTCACATCTTTTGGAATCATTGAGATGTGTGGCAACAGTACATCTTCTCCTCTAAATTTTCAATTTAAAATTTGATACTGATGATATTATATACCACATTTTTCACAGAAAGCTTGGTTCTACATCTACATTCTACACTTCAAGGTATTGGTGGACTTTCCTCAAATTAGTTTCATCAAAAATATCACCATCATCAGTTGGTTTCTTTATTCCTAAACATGCAAAATCAGCATTGATTACAAAATATTGCATAAAATGTTATTACATATGTACTGTTTGGTTCCAGCTACTATATTGTGTGAATTGTTTTATAATACCCTTTTATTTCTCAGTCACTGCATGGTACTCACATTCATTGGTTGGCTTGTAGTTGCTCTAAAAACACAGAAAAACATAAGTTAACACCTTGGCAGTAATTGAAAACACCTGCAATTACAATTCACGGTGGAAACTGAAGAGAACGAGTATTTAAATTTCCTGGACCTTACGATAGCAAGCAACAATAACCAATATGAATTTTTGACTTACAGAAAACCTACAATCTCAAGCATTGTTATCCACAGCTCATTGAAGCATCTGTTAGCGCATAAATATGAAGTTTCACATAATTGCTCCACAGGACAAACAGAACCCCTCTTACACCTCAAAATTACACACATGTCCGCCCCCGGTAGCTGAGCGGTCAGCGCGACAGAATGTCAATACTAAGGCCCGGGTTTGATTCCCCGCTGGGTCAGAGATTTTCTCCACTCAGGGACTGAGTGTTGTGTTGTCCTAATCATCATCATTTCATCCCCATCGACATGCAAGTTGCCATAGTGGTGTCAAAGGAGGCCCTAGTCACACGACATTTATTTATTTATTACACACATGAACTAAACACAATCAAACAAGCTGCTGTTCAACATGAATACAAAACTGATACCATAAGCAGATTCAGCAACAAGATAAAAAGAAAAGAAAATGGAAGTGGTGACTCATTCAAGTGCACAACCAAAGGATCTGAAAACACCGAGGCAGAACACACTGACAACACAGCAGATCACACCATATCAGAAAAAACAAATGGTACACATTAAAATACAATAATAAAATAGTATGTAGAGTTTGAAATGTATTGATGAAGCATGGAACCCCAATAACTTTTAGAACATACACACTACAAAAAAACTAAAATCAGACAAAACAACTCAAGATAAATTCACTAGTGCAGGAATATAACAACTCACATTCAGCTCCTGTCAGCTCACGACAAAGGACACAAGGAAACAAGCAAAAACTTAGGAAAAAGGTACACAGACCACACGACAGCACTGAAGAGTGACAGCACACATTCCACTTTTGCAGAATATTTAATAAAGAAAAACCACCACCCCAAAAATATCGAAATTGGTCTACTCGTCCCAAACACAGCAGCAGTTTAAACTGTAAGCTAACAATAGAAGAAAATTGTTGTATGTATAAGGCTATGCTGGAAGCTAAAAACATAATAAATGAAAACAAAACATTTTGCTACAACCCACTCTATACTACTTTGAGAGAAATGACACAGGATACGGAACAGAAATCACGCACACACACACACACACACAAATCACTCCTACCATCACACACAGAGAGCTAAGTACGAAACAGAAGCTGTTAGCACGCCACCTCATGGTACATCTCACAATATGCACAAACAGCAAGATGGCATGATATTTTGAATTACTGCCAAGGTGTTAAGCTTTAGTTTTCTGTGTTTTTAGACATAATAATAGCTGACCAATGAACATGAGTATATGACAGATTATGTTAAAGCCTAGTCTCATTGGGCAACGGCCTTGCCACAGTGGATACACCGGTTCCCGTCAGATCACCCCAAAGTTAAGCACCTGTCGGGTGTGGCTGGCACTTGGATGGGTGACCATCGGGGCCGCCATGCCCTGCTGCCATTTTACGGGGTGCACTCAGCCTCATGATGCCAATTGAGGAGCTACTTGACCGAATAGTAGTGGCTCCAGTCACAGAAAACCATCATAATGACAGGGAGAGTGGTGTGCTGACCACACGCCCCTCCTATCCGCATCCTCAGCTGAGGATGACATGGTGGTCAGATGGTCCTGATGGGCCACATGTGGCCTGAAGATGGAGTGCTTAATCTCATTGACATTGTGTCCTCAATACTACCACAATTGTACAACCCTGACATATTTAAGTTTATATTTTCACATTTATTAATAACAGCCACACACACCATTCAGATGACATGCTGTATGCCAATAAAATGCCAACAAAAACAGAAAATTCACCAAAAAATAACAACAAATATAGAAACAATACAGGGATAAAACTTATTCACACATAATAATAGTTTTCATAATGTTCGTATCAATGTTAATTTTGAATGTTTTACAATAAAGAAACCCAATGATGATGGTGATATCTTCACTGAAACTAGTTTGGGAAGAAATCAAACAAAGAGTTTTCAAGTTACAATGATCTACATATATAATATGCTAGTCACCATATTGTGCATGGCAGTGGGTAACTTCCACCACTTTTAGTCATTTCTTTTCCTGTTCCGTTCCCAAAAAGGGCAAGGGAAAAATGAGTCTATATGCCTCTGCACAAGCCCTAATTTCTCATATTCTGTCTCTGTGGTCCTTACATGAAACGCACATTGCTGGGAGTACAATTGTTCTGCACTCAGTTTCAAATGCTGGTTCTCTAAATTTTCTCAGTAGTATTTCATGAAAAGAACATTGTATCCTGTCTAGGGATTCCTATTTGACTTCACAAACATCCCCATAATAGTTAGGTGTTGATGAAGCCTCAGTAACAAATTTAGGAGCACGTTTATAAATTTTTGGTGGAGGCCTTGTTGGTTGAAAACTCACTTTCTGACAGTCTTTTTGTTGTGCCTGTCTGCGACTCAGCACCTTTGCTATATGGTAAATAGCAACTATATTTTTCATAATATTGTTTTATTCACTGTTAGATATTCTGTGAACATTTCAAAGTTCCTTTATTGCTTTGAAATGCTAGCTGCTCAGTATGGCCGTAACTAATAAATGATGTATCATCAGCATAGTTAACTAGTTTTGAGTTTTGTGGCTATGTTATGTCATTAATACATACAAGAAACAATAATGGCCCAAATATGGTTACCTGTGGGACTCTACAGTTGAAAGTTCTGTGCACTGATTTTACTGTTTGGACCTTATGCTCATTGTTACAATTTAGTTTAGTGCATTTTGTCTTCTACCTTGGAGATAAGAACATAAGAATTTTAGTACTACTCCTATTATACCATAAGTTTATAACTTGAATAATAGTACTGCATGATTCACAGAATCAAATGCTTTAGAAAAATCCAGAAAAGTCCCAATAACTTCGTTTCCATTATCGAGTCTGTTCAGCAATTCATGGAAAAAAGTTGCTACTGCTGTTATTGTGGATCATTCTTTTCAGAACCCATGATGTGAGTTATTTAATAGATTGCATTTACAGAAGAAGGATTCCATTTGCTCAAGACTACTCCTTGAATCAGCTTGTCAAGTGTTCAAGTCAGTGAGATTATTCTGTAATTATTTATGTCAGTGGTTGCACCCTTTTTATACACTGATCATATCCCAGTAATTTTTAAATGTTAAGGAAAGGTCCCCTGGAAAATTAAAGCATTTATTAAATGTGCTATTGGTTTTATTGATTCATTTTTGGATTCTTTAAGTAATGTAAATGATTTGTCATCCCAGCCACTAGACGTTTTTATTTTGAATTTTGAGATTGTTTTAATGACCTCATATTCTATTACACTCCTTAGGAAAAATGTGTTACTCATTTTAACTAAGATTATTTGTAGTGATGCTTCATAAGTTTCTTCTTTGCATGCCTTATTAAAATGTTTTAGGAAGGCCTCGTATACTATCTTTGCCTCATTGAACAATATTCCATTCTCTTCTAGTGTTATCTCTTCATGCATTTCCTATATGTTTTCCTGCTGCTTTTGTACTTTGTTAAGAAGCACTGCAATTTTGTATCTCAGAACATCACATATAGATTTTTCATATTTTCTTTTAGTTTATGTATTTCTGCAGGAATTTGAAAGTTCATTGTGTACTCAGATTTTCTAAGCTCTTGTTTTACTCCTAGGCATTCCCAATTAAAACTATGGTTAAATATTTTGTAGAAGAGGCTACATTTTTCAATAATATCATGCAGTCTGTATACCTTCTGCCAGTCTCTCTGTGTAAATTGCTTCTTAAGTTCCTCAATATTCAAGAATGGGTTGCACTAGTGTTCTATGTATATGTAGTCTCTTACATGCTTGTTCCATTTCATATTGCTTTGCAATGTGGTGCCCACATATTTAATCAATGTGACTGTGTCAAGCAGCACACAGCAGGATTGTTTTTCTCCTCATCTGCATTAACTTATATTTTTCTGTATTTAGAGCAAGCTGTCATTCATCACAAAACAAGAAATTTCGTCCATGTCATCTTGTATAATGACACCTTGCTGTACACCATAGCATCATCAGCAAACAGCTGCAGACTGTTGCTTATCCTGTCTGTCAGATCATTTGTGTATAAAGAGAACAACAGCCACATTCCTGTGGGGCACTCCTGATGACACCATGTTCTGATGAACATTTTACATCAAGGACAATGTACTGGGTTATATTAATTAAGAAGTCTTTGAGCCCATCACATTTCTGGGAACCAAATCCACATGCTCAGATACTTTATAACTGCCAGCAGTTGGACACCAGGTCAAATGCTTTCTCGAAATCTAAGAATATGTAGTTTGCCTGCTCTCTTCACATGTTGTTCACAGGATATCATGTGAGAGAAGGGCAAGCTGAGTTTTGCACATGCAATAGATTCTAAATCCATGCTGATTTGAGGGCAGAAGATTTTTAAATTTATGATATTTGAACTGAGAATATGTTCAAAAATTTTGCAGCAATCTAATGTTAAGGATACTGATCTGAGAATTTGTTGTGTCTCCTGCACCTCTTTCCAGTCACTTGGGACTTTGCACTGAGTGAGAAATCCATGATAAAGGCAATGCCATAGATTACTTGCTATAAAACTGTATTGGAATTCCATCAAGACCTGGAGACTTGTTTGTTTTTATCCCTTTTATTTGTTTCTCTATACCTCGTAAATATGGAAGTCTATGCAACAGTCAAATGATGTGACTCTCTTAACTTTTGCCTGTTGATATTTGTGTGTTCTTTTTTAACCAAGAGTGCAACAGCCTATGTTTCCTCAGTGTTTAACTGAAAGAACACCTCTGAGGAATTCACTTTGATAGTGATGAAGTGGTGCAAGCAGAGGTGAGGTTGCAGCACCAATCTTCTTACTAAACCCCAGGGGGTTTAGTAACTTCTCCAGAGCAGGATTTATAATCAGTTTAAACTTTTCCCATAATTCCCCTATGTCCATCATAATGGAACTAAATAATGTCTGTCCATTGGCTATATAGAATGCTAACAACAGCTTATCTCCTCTTTCCAGCATAAATACTATCTTAGCCTTTTTGATGGATTTATTAACTAATCATTGTGATATCCCTAATCCTTGTCTCTATACTGACACTTTAGTAAGGTCAGATGTATTTATAGCTACAATGTCTAAAATATTTCCATTGCATGTGGTCTCATGAACTAGTTGTTGAAGACAGTCAATTGAAAACTTGTTCAAAACCACGTCAACAGAGTGTCTGTCTGTAGCACCTCCAATGAATCCATAAACATATCAGTCTACATTCAATAGGTTAAAGCCACCTCCAACTATGAGGGCATGATGAAGAGCAATGCCTCCAAATTTTTTTTATGTGATAACTCTTAAAGCTACTTAAATAAAACAATTGTTACAAACTTTTTACATAATGTCTAAACATTTATTTCTCAACATAGACATCCTGCTGACAAACACATTTCTCCTAACAAGACACCAGTTTGTTGATACCATCACTGCAGAATGTTTGACTTTGTTGATGGAGCCACAACCTCATTTCTTTTTGCACCACGTAATTACAATCAAAGTAAAGTCCTTTAAGGTGTTCTTTAAATACTGGAAACAGTTGAAAATTGGATGGGGTCAGGTTGAGACTGTATGGAGGATGATTGACGACAGTCAATGCAAAGCTTCAGACTGTTGCAGATGTTGCAGCACTCTTGTGTGCTCTGGCATTGTCATTCTGAAGGAGAGGGTCCTTCATGTGTGGACAAACTCTTTGAATTTGCAACTTGATTATAGCACACTGTTTCTCACATGCTTATATTACATACGTTTAAATTACACACTACAATTTGGAGCCCACTAGTGGTAGTGAGCTGAAAATATGTACGCACGAATAATAAAGATGTATAACAATGTTTATTTTATTTAAAAAGCTTTAAGAAGTTTCATATAACAAATTTGGAGACATTATTTTTCAGCACACCCTCATAATATTGCATGACCTGGATATTTCCACACTACTGAATGTAAACTTCTTTTGAATAATTCTAAAACCATCACAGAGGAATCAAGTGGCCAGCAAAAACACCTGCTAATTAACTTGAGTTCACCTAGTCCTGTTACTTGCATCCAGGTAACTTCATAGCCAGACTTCAACATCGACAGATACAATATTTTTTGCCAGCTGAAATGAATACCCCCCCCCCCCCCCTCCCTTCCCTGACACTCCCCTTTTAAGGTGTCAAGGCGCCTAATATGGTGTTTTTTTGCCCCCTTATACATTCTATATCTCATGTACCTTGATCCCTCATTGGAAAATTCAGGATGGAATGTAACAATATAACTATAACGAAAAGGATAGTTGTTACTCACCATATAGTGGAGATGCTAAGTCACAGAAGGGCATAACAAAAAGCCTGTTGGAAGGTTAGCTTTCAGCCAACAAGGCCTTTGTCGAAAGTAGACACACTCATACAAACACACACATGACCACAGTCTCTGGCACACTATAAAGTGAGTAGCAACTGTTATTTTCATTATCTTGTTCCATTCATTACTGTACTGATAGAATAATACATCATTCCTCCTCCTGGTATTTCACAATGAATGCTGAAAATGAAGGAATTGACATTGTTTTTGGGTGCTAATATAGCACGTGCATTGAACAACTTATGATTTTTGTAATTTGGTGTGATATTGAGGAAATTATATGAATCAATTCATCTGCAGTTGCTGTTATTTTATTGAAGTTTGAGGGCGATGTGGTATATTGTATTTATTACTTGACTGGCATTTTACAGTTCAAACTATCCAAAAATTGTTCAGCAGATGCATTGTGTTGCAGTGGAACACTTCCAAGGCTTTTCTTGTGCGTCATACTACATTTGTCTCATATAATGAGCTGACACATTTGGAGTACTTTAGCCATTCCAGAATTTTTGTTGATGCTCCATATTGGTAGCTCAGTGATTTGCATACTCAACAGCAACTTCAGTGCTGTGTGCACTGCCTGGCCATCATTGTAAAGGGTTGCCACAGTCCCAGATGATGCAATTGCCAGTGCAATATATTTTCATGATCCTACATTTTCCAAATAAACTGATATGAGAAAAGATTTGCCTGTGTCTCTGGGCATATCTAGAAAATGAAATCCACTGCCATGTCCTGTATCAGCTATATAATTCTGTCATCTGTGTTATTCCAGAACTAATTTCAGAAGATTCTTTTCAGCAATTGTATGCAATTTGTTTACAACAAATTATGTTTATCAGTGTGAATTACAACCAAAAAGGTCATTTGCAGATCAATTCAGTACAGCTATTCACAACTGCACCAGTGTTTTGTTAGGAAATACCAAACGTATGTCCCCAATCGAAACCAATGCCTTTGGATTGGATGGGAAGTATGTTGTCGATATGATTACAAATATTTTTTGGCTTGGATGGGAAGTACATTGTTGACACGATTACAAATAAGATGTATATTGGCTGTGGTTGAGCAGTAATGAATGTATCAGCAAGTGAAGTCTTGCCTGCTTGAAAAACTCAGTAAAGAAAAAAGGTGATGGTAGCTGCTGACTTCAGTATTAAGAACATAGTTGAAAGCAATGAAGTGTCCAAATTCAATGACTTAATAAAAAACTTTGGCTTCAAAATAAACTTCATGCAAGCCACTAGAGTAAATGCACAGACAGCTACCTGTACTGTAACTTTCTAACAAATTGTGTATTTGAAGAGGTTTATAAATTTTGCACAGATTTAGTAATCTTTGACCACTCAGCATTGCTCACTGGGATATCAAAAATTAAGAAAGTTCATGTAACAAAAGGCATATGCAAAGGAACTTCAATGAAAAAAATTCAATTACATTTAGAAATAAGTTAAGAGAGCTTGAATGGCCTTACAACAGCTGTATTTTGAGTAACAGTAACTTTAATGATTTTTAAACTAGCTTTCTCGAAAAATTAAATAAAACTTTTCCACTTAGAGCCTCATGCAACAAAATGACTAATAAATGTAAAGTGATAACCCAGGATATAAAAATTTCTAGTGCCAGGAAGAGAAAACTCCACAATGAACTGAAATATAATAAAACAGGCATTTTAATGAGTATGTTTGTCATTATAAAGGTATATTTCAAAGAGTTATGAAGGCAGCCAAACAGATAGCAAACAAGAATTTTATTGTACAACATAAAAGTTAAACAAAACCAGTGGGGTCTGATGTCAAATCAGAGTCAGACGATCAGGTTGGTAGTAATGATAGCTTTATCGTAAACCTGGCTCAAATATCAGAATGTTTAAATGAATTTTTCATAAATGTGGTACAGTCAGACGTTGATGTAGCAGAGTATCAGAGTAAAGTAAATCCCTTTGGAATCCACTAAGAAGCTGAGTATCTTCCAGATTATAAAAAAGTCACAACAAAGTATGAAAATGTTATATTATCATTAAAAAATACAAACTCTGCTGGGTGGGATGGGATACCCACTACAGTGATTAAAACAGTGCGTGGCATAATAACACCTCCCCTAACTAAAATATTCAACCAGTCTTTTGAAAAGGGATGCTTTCCTGATGTTTTAAAGTATGTCAAAATCAGACCTCCCTTCAAGAAATGGTGGAGGGAAGACATGGGAAACTACTGGCCTATTTCTATTCTTCCAGTCCTGTCAAAAGTGTTAGAGAAAGGAGCTGCAAACCAGATCAAAACTTTATTGTAAAAATGATGTGATTGTGGCGCTGATGAGATCGACACCAGTATCGATCAGATCATCACCTTTGCACTGAGCACAACATTATCTTTGTGTAGTTCTGCCACCCAGTTCTGTTTAAGCCTTACTTGTGTGAAGAGGTGAATAAATGAACTCCTGATTATAAGGTGTTGTTTGGCATAACTCACATGAGCATCCACCTCACTGGTGACCCCGAGTTGTAACGTCTTCTGTTTTTGCAGTTTTACTGTGTCCGCGGCCTCCGCGTTGGTTATTTTCATGTGTATTACATCAACACAACATTGGAACAATGGCTTTGGCCCAATGCCTAACGCCAGATTTTGTGATTGACATGCACCGTGTTGCGGGCAATGTACACCCGCCACGACTCCAACACGATGCCTCTCACAAGTCGATTACACCGATTTCACTGTATGTTTTCGTGCCTGCAAAAATAGGTGAGGTTAGGAGTGTGCATGACTCTGGCTATCAGACGCCTTTGTTCCCGCCACATGTGCCCTCCATTGTCGACGGTGCAGTTACCTCTTATGGATCTCCATGCAGTACGGGATCAATGCCAATTTCTGCAAATGCTTCATCGGATAACCTACCACCGCCAGGACAACGGTTTGCCACGCCACAATCCGTGCCGTACCACACGGATTCCTGCCATGTGGCCAGAACTGCTTTGTTCACAGGTCAACCTCCTCAGCATCTGACCACGCCCGCACCTGCCTCGGTTCAGCATCAGCACATGCCTTCCTGCTTCAATACCTCAGCCTGCAACAGGAACAATGGCTTGTTATCTGTGCCTGACCTCCATCTCCATCCTACTGCTACACCTCACTGTTTTGCACCATGACATTCACCTTATCCACACACCGTTTTGAGTGAAGTGTCTATGAACAGTGAACATTCACACACTCCGCCCAACGTTCGACATCATTTTCCTCTCTGTGCTTCTGGACAGCCCACACCTACGCAACCTCCCTGCAACACAGGTGGCTCCAACTCTGATCACACATCAAGTTTTCCGCGGACTGGCACGCTTTTTCAAACTTTGAACTTTTTCTCACCTGTCGCCCCAGTGCCGGCTCCAGTCGAGCTTCCGCTCCCATTCTCAGCACATCATGGTGTCTCACCCGAGTTGGCCTTCTGCGTCGCCTTCACGCTGCCACCCGACCAGCCATCGTCGCCACCTACCCCGGAGACACACTCTCCTGGAATACTGCAGCAACAACAGCAGTGCCCCGACGAATTCAACTCATTCTGTTCTTCCGAACATTCTACAGTGCCTACCAACACTGTCGCCATTCAATCCCAACAGGGCAACAACCTGGTTCAAAATTGTGGATGAAGTGTTCGACCATTTCAAACTCGACGAATCAACCAGATTTCTGTGCCTTATCACCCACCTGCACGACCAGGAGGACATGATTGCTGACCTGCTCGACGCCCCGGACTCAGCTACCTGATACACTCTAGCCAAAAAGACAGTTCTTTGTTGGCTTGCACGCTCAACTGAGACAGCAATACGACAAGTCCTCCACGTTGAGCAACTAGGCAACGACAAACCTTCACAACTTTGGAGACGGCTATGGGACCTGGTCAGTGACCATCTACTCTCTGACACAGCTCTCCTCGCCATCTGGACAGATAAACTACCTCCCCGCATCTGCTTTGCTCTGGCTCAGAGGTCTCCTGAACCTGTCGAGCAACGAATAATAGTTGCTGACAAACTACATAAGGCATCACTGCTCTATTTCGCCAGCCACTGCCTACCTGGCAAGTCTCAGGTCCAGGCTCCTCATACCATGGCCAGATGCGGCCACGGCCGCACTGTACCGACTGCTCTGCTCACTCCGGGACACAGTATACAAGCAGCTGTCACCGGCTCCGCCCTTGGTAACACCCCCTCCTGAAACCAAACTGGCTGCGGCCACTGAAGCTCAGCCACCGCCTCTGGCAACGCACTTTCGGCAGGAAATGCAGCAGCACTACCCATACTGCTACTTCTACACACAGTTTGATGAGGCGGCACGGAATTGCAGACCACCCTGCTGCTTCCCAAACGCCAACACTCCGTAACACACACACTTGAGTCTGATGCTGTCGTATTTAGGCTTCTGAACCCTTCATTCTATGTTTCTTTTTCACTGGTTACAGTTTTCATAGGTTTTGTTTTGGATGACCCATGGAATTTCAGGTAACTTAGCAGTTCAGTATTTTCCTTTTGAAGTTTTATTATATCACTCTTTAAAGAATGAATTGCTGATTGCATATCTATGATACATTCTTTTAGCTGTTCAGTATCAGCTACACATTTAGTACATGGCATATTTTTACTTCCAATGGCTGTATTTTCATTCTGAGAAACATTGCACACTTCCTGCACAGGAACCATTTTCTTTTGCTTCTTAAGTGACACTATTACACACAATAAATTTCGGATCACAATAGACATGGAATCTTTTGCATATTACGCTTTTTTCACACTTTACGTTTCTATTTTCAGGCTAACACACTTGCAGTTTCTTACTGGCCATCATCTTATTTACTTATAACAACCAACACGTCATCAGTATTTGGTGCATTTCACTGTCTTCCATGTTGGCCAACAGATGTTTTGTGTGCTCTAACAACTCTGCTGTAAACAACTTTTTTGTAGTCATCAATTGACATTTGTTCAAGGACAGCCCTAAACAACCAAATTAATTAGTTGTGTCAACTGAATAAAGTTTATAATGCAGTGACAGTTTCTCATTTAGTGTCCTTATTTGAACTGACAATGTTGATCAATTTGTTCATTATTGTTTGTCATGAATGCAATGTGAAGAAACTTGTGAACTGTGTCCAGTGCAGCATATTCATCATGTTTCATTCTTAAATTTGAAGGCTGTGTAATATATAATCTATACATTTTTTCCCAAAAACTTTATATGGATGAAGTCATAATTAGCCTTGTAATGGAATGCACCAAGACATAAATCAGTATGCAGTGCCTGTCTGGATCAAGCAGCGCACACTCAAAGGGCATCCAGTCTTGCTTCCCACTGCTTGTGTTCTTCATTCTGAAGCTCATACTGCGTTTCTGTTTTTTACTTGAGGCATAGATTCACCAATCACTTCTCATTTGGTTGGCATTACTGATTTGACAGCAAAATCAGTGCTTTGTGACAGCTATTACAAATTCACTTGGTAAAACAAGAGGTAATGTGTGTGATACCTTATGTCCATGGGCAATCGAAATTTCACAAACATAACAACTTGTTAGGTCATCTACAATTTGATACTATGCTGTTTCTACTTGATTCAATTCAGTTACATTATATGTGCACAGTCATACACTGATAACATACAAACTGCCACTAAACTATATGAAATACATTTCTTTGAAACAATTGTCGATGGTATTTTTTGATAATGCTAAAAAATTGTTCTAGATGAAGCATGGATCACTGGTGTTCTTCAGCACCTTCAACAAGATATCAGCATACATGAAGAAAGATAATGTAAAAGAAAACTAAAAACATACTTGACTAACCACTACTACAAATTTTTGGTTGTGTATTTTATTGTACTGTAGATTGCTGTTAGATGCATGACAAGTAGCAGAGTTTGTTGTAAACAGGCATCTCTTGTTAGAAATTGAGATAATTGTTGTTCCATGGTAAAGAGCAATGTGATCATGTCTATATTGAGATATTAGCAGGAAATAACTATTATTTAATAGAAATGAGGAAGCTGCAGCTTTTTCCTGTGAAGAAATGGCATTTCTTTAACTTGGTTGAAGTTGGCTTACAGGCGCGCAAACAGTTCATGTCAAATCAATAAAGCAGTGGGAAGCAAGACTGGATACCCTTTGAGTGTGCACTGCTTGATCCAGACAGGCACTGCATACTGATTTATGTCTTGGTGCATTCCGTTACAAGGCTAATTATGACTTCATCCCTATAAAGTTTTTGGGAAAAAATGAATAGATTACGTATTACACATCCTTAAAATTTTTGATTCAAAATGCTGGTGCATGAAAGTCCCAGTCCATGAATTGTAATTTAAAGTTACATATATAGTAAAAGTTAATTAATTTTCCTTCATTTACAGATGTTTTGCATGTGGGCCACCTAATCTTCCTTTGTGTCATTATCTTCTGAAAGGAATTTTCAGTAACAAGTCTCTGGAAATGAAAGATACAAGAACAACCCAGAAACAGTTCTATTCATCTGCTGACAAGTTAAAACAACATGGTTTTATCTTGAAATATTTAGAGACTTCTTGAGTCACCAAATATCACCCAAGAGAAGATCAGGCCCATTATCTTTCAAATATTATGTGAGAAAATCAAACCACAAAGTACAAGTCTGTAGGAAAGCTCTCGGGAATACATTAGGTTTAAGAATACACCAAATTCCAGACGTTGCTACAAGATTTCTTGCCACTGGAACTTCTCTGAAAGAAAACAGGGGTGGAAACACAAGCCAAATATTTACATTTCCAGTCAGAATTCAATCATCATGTTTATAAAAAATTTTAAATGTTCTGCATCAACCTACTGCCAAGTTGAGCTCATCAGCCTGTGTTTATGTAAGTAGTGAGCCACATCTGAAGAAAATAGTACAGAACTAAAAGTGAAGGAAAGTTTCTTCAGAAACTGTTCATTTTAATGTAAATATTTTCAATAATAGATTTCATATTGTTTTTGGAACACACACACACACACACACACACACACACACACACACACACACACACACACAAAAAGAATGCTCAAAATGTTTCCAGTTTGAAGAAAGATTGAAGACAGACTGATGCAGGAATGAGAAACATCTCATCACAGAGAAACAAATTCACAGTGCTAAGTCTAAAGGTCTCTGCCTCATATCCTAGATCAAGCAGTATATTACAGCAAGCAGTTCACAGTGCACAGTTCCACAATTTTTCAAGGCCATTCAAGAGCAACAATGACTAAGAATGATATATTTATTTATTCCTGGAATGCAATGTCATTGCGCCAGTTTTATATCATCATCTGAACGATACTGATTTCAGTGTATTAACACTCTTCTACTGGTACCAGACGGATGCGCTGTTCAAAATAAGAACTATGTGTTGTAGGAATGGTCTCAGATTGGTTCCTGACTAATGCTCCTGTCCCAGTCACAATTTTCCAATTGTAGGCCAGTCATTTATTCCTCAAGACTGTGTTTTTGGGAGAACTGACAAAGAGATTGGGAAGCATGACATCCTTACAGACCCTGATGAACATGAACAGATATTATCTATCATGGAACTGTGTTTCATCTGTGTGTGGCTGGAATTTAAAAGGAGAATAGTTTGATAAGAAAAAAGAAGATTAAACTTCGGAAAAAATTCCAACAAAAATGGCAAGGTCAAAATTAAACTGACAAAAAGGGGATTCATTATGAACTACATTTCACAAAACAACAGAATTTAAATATTAAATCATTAAGTATGTATCTATGAAAGAAAGACATTTGTAATCATTATGGTTTTATTTCTGAAAGTTTTTCCATTGACTGGTGTCCATAACAGTAGAGTTAAGAGTAGTGTTGTGAATTTCTTCTTTACAAGTAACTGCAGATATTTCAGTCCAGACATTTGCTGTAGGATGAAATGACGTATCAGCTTTTAATCTTAACACACTACTCATTTTATTAAAAGAAGGCACAGCCATCTATCTTGTATTATTAATCAAGGAATATTTGTATTCATGTTTAAAGCAAAACTGTACAGAATACACTCTTTATGAAAGTTAAACCTCTAATATAGGGTGTATACGTGGACGAGAGAAAAAAAATTCCCGGATTTTTCCTGGATTTTTCGGTTAAAAATAGAATTTCTCCCGAATGAAAGCACACTTTTTCCGTCTTAAGTAGCAGTACAATTTTCCTCGGAACTGTAAAACTTATCAATCCTTTCAGTGGTTGTGGTTTTATACGCTGGCGTAGAATTTCCAGGCACTTTAGAAAACGAAACTCGGGGGGAAAAAAACACGTTTTGGAAAGATGTCTGATGTGCAGCAACATGCACACTGCATATTTTAAAAAATCGACTTTTATAAAATATGTTCATTTTGTAGCGCACATCTTTCTGAAGAGTCTGATACATGAAACATATATGCTCGAGGGAAAGTAAGACATGTTATTTGGTCTTAAGTGTGCCGAAGTGCAGTGTCATGCCTCTTCACACAGCATTCTTCTGCCGCACGTCTCTGAATTTCGCTCTGTGGGATTCAAACATGTAATATTTTGTAATGGGAGCCATCAAACTATATTCAGGACAGTGGAAATTAAAATGACCTGTGGTGCCTCTCCTGCTCCCAGTTGGCTGGTTTGACATCCTGCCCCTCTTTAAAAAAATCTTGCAATTAATACTGGATGGGATTATTTGTAACTGGCAGAACAAGTGAGTATTGCAGTCTTTACAGCCTATTAGCTAATAACTTGCTGTTTTGTGTGACATAAAATTAAATATAGGATATATAAAATGAGTAAAGAGAAGTGACAAGCAAGACAGTACACATTTCTTCAGTCCTTAATTTCTCTCTAACTTTGCTGCAGCTTTACATGGTGTCCTTTCCTTTTTGTGAAAGGATCTATTATCTCACCAAAGTTCATCAAACGCTTTGCCACTTCAAAAAACGAAATGATGTTGTCTAATACTAAAAAATCTGTTAATACAAATGGAACCCAAGATCAGACGGAATATAATTCATGAAGTACCAATATCAAATGCCTATTAGACCAACTACAAGCAAAACGTTTTATGTTAGGAAATAGTTTCACATTTCATTCATACTCTCTAGCTTCTGAAGCATTAGATCGAAAAGTAGTAGTACGAAATTTTTATATAAATTTGGAATCGTCATATTCTTCCGTAATTTGTGTGAGTCCCCGCTTCTTCTCCTTCCTTGTTCTAACAAACAATCTTGTCATCACTAATTCTGTAACTATTCCTGCCAGTGTCAAAACTTATTCTCTGGTTAACTTCACCTCCCTGCCACAATCACCGGTTTAGTTAACCCGCATTTATTCTCCGGTTAGGCGTTATTACGTGTTCGTACAATGCGTTTTCCGCACTACTCCAAGAATAGAACTGTAGCTGCTGCTAGCCGGGGACTGTATAAGTGGCCCTTAGTAGTGTGGCGGTCTGGCCAAAAATTTTATGTCAAAATTTCATTTTCTTGGATACACGAAGGAGAAAATATGCAATATTTGTTGCCTGTTATTCCTTTTATTCATTTATTTCCACTCTGGTAGTCTGAATCTATGGAATTTGCTAGTAGTTATAACAACGCTGATGATTTGCAAACCCAATGAACCACATAAACGGCGATTGGCATTCACCCGTTCGGCTTTATTCCGCTCAGCTCGTATAGACCCGTCCCCTTTGGTCTGCAGGATAGTTTATTTCTAGATGCGAAGGGGATTCCCCTGGGAGAGACATCACGTACACTATGCACACATTCAAAAATCAGCTTGCGATTATTTCAGAAATCAACTTAGAATTTGTTCAAAAACCAACAGGCATGCGTTCAAAATCATATGAGTAATTGATATATCAACGAGCGCTGGATGCTAGGCGCTTTGTGAAACAAGGTCCGTTTCCTCAATAATATGAATTTGGCGCCCCTCTCCCCTCCCCCCACTGAAACTGTCGCCCGGGGCAGATACCCCTGTTTGCCCCCGCCCCCTAGTTCCGGGCCTGTTGCGCACACGTGAATCTGGCAGCTTAGGCGCACCAGTAAAATTTTTGCGGATAGCATCTGGCTGCTTGCTGCTATTGGTTATACTGCTAACTGCCACACTTCTGTAGTCAGTAACAGGAGAGGGTACTACTGAAATGCGACTCAAGTGTACATGCTCATAATCTCGCTCGCAACCGCTCAAACGAATCTAATGTGAACAATTGTGACGTCACGCTCATCGGAGGCAATATGTTGTCATGAATAGTCTTCGTTAAGCCTTTGACGCCTTTTGCTGTTGGCAAACGCTTGTATGAGCAATGTGTTTTGTTGTTGTATATGGTGCATTTCCTTTGCAACTTAAAGTTTTATTTTCTTTTTTTCTCTCGTTCGTTTTTTATTGCTGCAGTATTAATCTGCAGTAGCGAGATGCAGTAATATTCTTTGTTAGAGTATTGGTTCTTACCAGTCAAAGTTACAAAAATTTAACTGAAAACTAAAACAATGAAAAATTCCCGGAATTCTAAAAACTTCCTGGGTTTTTCCCGGTTTTCTCCCGGATGAAAAAATTCCCGTGTTTTTCCCGGATCTCCCGGTTGTCCCAGATCGTATACACCCTGTAATATGTTATTTCATAAGCTACATCATGACCAATCAACAATTTGTTGCCACTTGATCAACAATAGCAAATACATCTGTCATCTGTAATGACTCTGTGCTGGTGTCAGCTACATCAATCCCTTATAGCTGTTCATTTGATTTTCAACATTCCAATGTATTAATATGTAATTTTTTAAAAAGAGAAACACTTCCTAACATAGTGCTGACAACCACTGATGGATTTATGTAGACATCTTTTGCTACAAAATTGAGCTAATCTTAGGTGGAAAAACTGTGTCACAGTCACTGTCAGTGAGCCAACCATAAGTAAAATGAGATACTTTCTGAGAGATGACAACGACATTTTCTATAGTCAGATGGTACAGACAATAGCACAGCTTATCACTTCATAATTGAAGCAACAGTGCCGGCACTTATTAAATTAAGCTCATTATCTTTATAAGTCCAGTACCGAAAACTTCTTTCAATGGCAGGTGCTTTTACATGCTTTAAAAATCAGCTTAGGGAAAGATGTCAAATTTTAATCTCCAGATTTTCTTCAAGTTTTCAGCTCATTTAATGTTGCCATTTTTCTCACGATATTTCAACTCCTTCCCCTGCTATCAACTTCATGTTCATTATAGATTTAAGTTTGGCCACCAACTACAGTGTTAACCAGATGCACCATGCTTTAGAACAGTGATTATTTCCCAGTCAGAATGTTATTTGGAAATCTGCCCCTTAGATGTTCCTTGTGCAGTGCTATGACTTCTAATGAGATTAAATGCACTGAATGTCAATTCCTCTTGTTGTTGTTATGGTCTTCAGTCCAGAGACTGGTTTGATGCAGCTCTCCATGCTACTCTATCCTGTGCAAGGTTCTTCATATCCCAGTACCTATTTCAACCTACATCCTTCTGAATCTGTTTAGTGTATTCATCTCTTGGTCTCCCTCTAAAAATTTTACCCTCCACGCTGCCCTCCAATACTAAATAGGTGATCCCTTGATGCCTCAGAATATGCCCTTCCAACCGATCACTTCTTCTAGTCAAGTTCTGCCACATATTTCTGTTCTCTCCAATTCTGTTCAATACCTCCTCATCAGTTATGTGATCTACCCATCTAATCTTCAGCATTTTTCTGTAGCACCACATTTTCAAAGCTTCTATTCTCTTCTTGTCTAAACTATTTATCATCCATGTTTCACTTACATACATGCTACACTCCATGATTTACTAAAACTAAAATCTCTGTCATTATTTAATAAATAATCTGACTCTACCTTATCACACTGCCCCACAAATTCAGTGCATGCACCATGATGCCTATATTTAATTTGATGCTGATGGATTAGGTTGCATTTGGTGGCAGCTGATTCAGTTGGGTACTTGAGTCAGGGGTAACAATGGTTTTCAGTAACATCCATGTGCTATGGTTCTTATAGTTTGTCCAACATGCAAGAAATAGTAATGACTCTGGACAAGAAACAATGAACACTCAGCTTTAGGAGGTAAAAATCAGCTGCAATACAGCACAGTACACTTTTTAGTTTGACTGTAGTATCATTCCACTAAGAAGCTTCTAACGTTATAGTTAGGTTTTGATTTCTGCATCTGTATCCAAACCCTGTAAACCATCATGAGGTGCATGGCAGAGGGTACATCCGATTGCAACAGTTATGGGGGTTTCTTCCTGTTCTATTCACATATGGAGTGCGGGAAGAATGATTGTTTGAACGCTTCTCTGTGTGCTGTAATTATTCTAATCTAATCCTCACAATCTGTAGATGATGGCCATTAGAAGGAATTTGTTGGACCATGAAGTGTCATAAAGGAGATGGTTACATCTTGCAGCTCATGAGAGAGACTAATCTCTCATCTCACCCACCACTGATTGTTATAAACACTGCCCTTCTCTACATTTAATATCACCTGTTAATCCTGTCTGGTATGAATCCCACAAATTTGTACCATGGTTGGGACTTTATCAGGGTCTTTTTGCTTACTAGGCAGGTGTGCTAGCCATTACACTACTAAAACTGTCAATATTGTAAGGTACGAGTAACATTGAACTTAACACAGGTGCACCATCTAGTACAGTTTGCAGCCTCATGTTTAATGTAAGAATTGGCTCCTTGTCTACCAAATTCTCTTTGAGAATACTATCACTTCACTCAGGCTCAAGTTTTGGTGCTGATCATTTCCTGCACTACTCAAATTTTTGTTCCTGTTCTTATCCAAACATTTGTTTTTAAGACAATAATTGAGATGGCAGAGAAAGATCCCCAACAGTTCACAGTGCTGTTGCCAGCTTTCAGCTGCGGAATGATAACAGCTGCAGGCAAAAGTAGTAACCATCTACAGAACTGTGACAACACTGGGGCATTGCCATAAAGACTTTTAGGAATCAAGTTTCATTATTGATTGAGGTAGGCCTGCTGAGATGCCATGTGCAACCCACTACAACTGTCATGGATCAACTTAGCCAACTCTCTCTCTCCCTCCCTTTCCCTCCCTCTCTCTCTCTCTCTCTCTCTCTCCATAATTCTTTTTCCAAACTTCCCCTTTTGAGTGCAGATCTATTACCGCAGTATCTGGGAATGTGAATTTAATTTTTTTCTTTCTCTATGATTATTATTATTATTATTATTATTATTATTATTATTTCTTTCTTGTCTCAGATGTTATGTCTGGTTAAAAATGGAAGGTGACGCGGACCTTGATCAAGCGTGACTTCCTTTTAACTGTACGGTATATGTTAAATTGCATTTAGGAACTTTCGGATAATTGAACAAGTGTCAATAATTACAGATTTCTGTAGTTGTATATATAAGTTTGGATGCAGCTGTATTGCATTGATGTACTGGTGGATATTGTGTGGTATGACTCCTGTAGTTGATAGTATAATTGGTATAATGTCAACTTTATCCTGATGCCACATGTCCTTGACTTCCTCAGCCAGTTGGATGTATTTTTCAATTTTTTCTCCTGTTTTCTTTTGTATATTTGTTGTATTGGGTATGGATATTTCGATTAGTTGTGTTAATTTCTTCTTTTTATTGGTGAGTATGATGTCAGGTTTGTTATGTAGTGTTGTTTTATCTGTTGCAATGGTTCTGTTCCAGTGTAATTTGTATTCATCGTTCTCCAGTACATTTTGTGGTGCATACTTGTATGTGGGAACATGTTGTTTTATAAGTTTATGTTGTAAGGCAAGTTGTTGATGTATTGTTTTTCCTACATTGTCATGTCTTCTGGGGTACTCTGTATTTGCTAGTATTGTACATCCATTTGTGATGTGATCTACTGTTTCTATTTGTTGTTTGCAAAGTCTGCATTTATCTGTTGCGGTATTGGGATCTTTAATAATATGCTTTCTGTAATAACTGGTGTTTATTGTTTGGTCCTGTATTGCAATCATGAATCCTTCTGTCTCACTCTATATATTGCCTTTTCTTAGCCATGTGTTGGATGCGTCTTGATCGATGTGTGGCTGTGTTAGATGATACGGGTGCTTGCCATGTAGTGCTTTCTTTATCCAATTTACTTTCTTCGTATCTGTTGATGTTATGTGTTGTAGAAGTGGTTATGAAATTGCAGTGGTGTAGCCGATGTATTTATATGAGTGATTGCTTTGTGTATTTTGCTAGTTTCTGCTTGTTCTATAAAGAATTTTCTTAAATTGTCTACCTGTCCATAATGAAGGTTTTTTATGTCGATGAATCCCCTTCCTCCTTCCTTTCTGCTTAATGTGAATCTTTCAGTTGCTGAATGTATGTGATGTATTCTATATTTGTGGCATTGTGATCGTGTAAGTGTATTGAGTGCTTCTAGGTCTGTGTTACTCAATTTCACTACTCCAAATGAGTAGGTCAATATTGGTATAGCATAAGTATTTATAGCTTTTGTCTTGTTTCTTGCTGTCAATTCTGTTTTCAGTATTTTTGTTAGTCTTTGTCTATATTTTTCTTTTAGTTCTTCTTTAATATTTGTATTATCTATTCCTATTTTTTGTCTGTATCCTAGATATTTATAGGCATCTGTTTTTTCCATCGCTTCTATGCAGTCGCTGTGGTTATCCAATATGTAATCTTCTTGTTTAGTGTGTTTTCCCTTGACTATGCTATTTTTCCTACATTTGTCTGTTCCAAAAGCCATATTTATATCATTGCTGAATACTTCTGTTATCTTTAGTAATTGGTTGAGTTGTTGATTTGTTGCTGCCAGTAGTTTTAAATCATCCATGTATAGCAGATGTGTGATTTTGTGTGGGTATGTTCCAGTAATATTGTATCCATAATTTGTATTATTTAGCATGTTGGATAGTGGGTTCAGAGCAAGGCAGAACCAGAAAGGACTTAATGAGTCTCCTTGGTATATTCCACGCTTAATCTGTATTGGCTGTGATGTGATATTATTTGAATTTGTTTGGATATTAAGTGTGGTTTTCCAGTTTGTCATTACTATATTTAGGAACTGTATCAATTTAGGATCTACTTTGTATATTTCCAATATTTGTAGTAACCATGAGTGGGGTACACTATCAAAAGCTTTTTGGTAATCAATGTATGCATAGTGTAGCGACCTTTGTTTAGTTTTAGTTTGATATGTCACCTCTGCATCTATTATCAGTTGCTCTTTACATCCTCGTGCTCCTTTGCAACAGCCTTTTTGTTCTTCATTTATAATTTTGTTCTGTGTTGTATGTGTCATTAATTTCTGTATAATGACTGAAGTTAATATTTTGTATATTGTTGGCAGGCATGTTATGGGGCGATATTTAGCTGGGTTTGCTGTGTCTGCTTGATCTTTAGGTTTCAGATAAGTTATTCCATGTGTAAGTGTATCAGGAAATGTGTATGGGTCTGCAATGTAACTGTTAAATAATTTAGTTATATGTGAATGTGTTGAGGTGAATTTCTTTAGCCAGACATTTGCTATTTTATCTTTTCCAGGGGCTTTCCAATTGTGAGTAGAATTAATTGCTTGGGTGACTTCATGTTGCAAAATTATCACTTCAGGCATTTGTGGTATCATCTTGTACATATCTGTTTCTGCTTGTATCCACCGTGCATGCCTGTTATGTTGTACCAGGTTTGACCGTATGTTACTCCAGAAGTGTTCCATATCTGTTATGTTTGGTGGATTGTCTATTTTAATGTGTGTGTTATCTATTGTCTGGTAAAATTTCTTTTGGTTTGTGTTGAATGTTTTGTTTTGTTTCCTTCTATTTTCACTTTTTTTGTATCTTCTAAGTCGCTTGGCCAATGCTTGTAATTTCTGCTTCTTTTCATCTAATTGCTCTGTCACTTCTTGTGAGATTTTACCTAACCTTTTTTGTTTTTTTTCTGACATTTCATTTCTTATAAATTGTGTTAGCTGTCCGATGTCTTTTCTCAGTTTTTCTATTCTGATCTGTAGCCTGTGTTGCCATGCTGGTTTTGTGGGTTTCTTCTGTGTGTTGGTTGGTTCTGATCTCTGCCTAGTGTGTATATTTAGTGTAGTGAGTGCTCCTATATAAACAAGTAGTTGTAACTCTTCCATAGTTGTGTTTTCATTTATTTTGTTGTGTATGATTGTGTTGATAGTTTTTATTGTTGTTTCGACTTGTGGGTTATTTGGCGGTCTATGCAAGAATGGTCTAATGTCTGTATTTGTGTCTTTGTATTCTATATATGTCAGCTGAAATTTTTCTTCTATATCTAACATGTGTGTCACTTCGTGTTCTATTTGTGCTTGTTCTGGTGGCTGTCTTAAGATTTCGTTTTCCTCTGACTGTTTAATTGATGCGTGTTGTTCTTTGTTTGTTTGCTCTGTGAAGTTTGAGTCCAGTACTGTATTTTCTTCTTCTTCTGATTGCACATTATTTTGTTCCAGTATTTGTTGTACTTGTTGTTTGATGTTTTCTAATTCTGACTGGGGTATCCTGTAATTTTTTTTTATTATTACACGGATCTGATCAGCTAGTCATTGTTCTGTTAAAAATTTTAATTCTGGGTATTTGGTAATAAATGTTGTGTATACTTGTGATTTGTATCCAGTTGTGTTGGTTCCTAGGTTTGTTGCTTGGTAATAACAGAACATGAGGTGTCGATTAACTTCATCTGACCATCTCATCCTCTGTCTTTGTTTTCCTTCTAGGGTGGTTGCAGGAAGCATATCCTGCAAAACACCTCTATTTGGATTTGAATCATTTTCCAGTTGGCTAGCAGTGTCGTTACCATTGTTGGTGGGCATAGGATTCAAGCGTCGTCCCCAACTTATTATTATTATTATCATTATCACTATTATTATTATTATTATTATTATTATTTGTCTTTTCTATTTATTGTGTTTCTCTTGGTGCACGTAATTTAAAGAAAATTTTCTTAATTATACTTCTTCTTGATATTCTGAGGACTTCATTATGAATGACTTGAACTTTAAAATATTATGTAATGAATCTATTAATGAATACTGAAAATAACTGAATATTGATAATAGTTTGGGAGTGAAGGGGACAACTCACTGAAAAGCAGAAGGGCTGAGTCACTGACAGGCCTGTCAATGACTCAAAGCTTCTGCTTTACTGTGAGCGGACTGCTTTCCTCCTAAAGCATTTACATTCCACCAGAACTTTCCTACGTAATCAACTTAATATTGATAACACACTGAGCTGCAGACAGGCATAACAAAAATATTGTTACACATTGAGCTTTCAGCAAAGCCTTCTTCAGATCAATCTGTAACAGTTGTTCTGTTGTGCCTGTCTACAACTCAACATGTTATCTTTATGATGAGTAACAATCTATGATTTTCATAAAATTTCTGACATTCCAATTAGATGTTCTGTCATTTAACATAATACTGAATTGTTTGTAGAGGCATCTTAACAATAAATATAAAAATAACAGTACCTTCATTTGAATTTTCATGATGCAGAACCAGAAATTCTCCAATGTAACAGAAATACAATGTGTTACGACAATTTAAAACTTACTTTGTTAACCATGAATCCCTTCTCCAGTATTTGAAATGGCCAGTCACTAAGAGCAGAAACTGGAGTTGGATTGACTAACATGATGGCATCTCTTGATAAATTGTGAGAGCTATAACTTCTGATCATTGCTTTGAAGCTGTTGTTCACAATTTGAGTCACACGAATTACTTGTATGCCAACAATATCATACTGCCTGTCACAAAGAAAACATGCATATTAGAAGCAGCAACATATAGGCTCCCAACATGTAAGTGTAGGTTATGCAAGTTAAGAAATGCCTGCAAAGTTGTAAAAGGGTCTAATGTGAAATAATAGTAAAGTAGGTATCAATTTTGATATACAGCAATGTATGTCCATCTCTCTGCTTGGAAGTATTGTGATATTTTACAACCATTTTCTCTGTACTTTTAATCCAACTATCAGTGATATCAAGGAAGGACAAGTTTACTGTTACATGGGTAACATACAAAAGGATGTTTGAGAAGCTGGTGGCATTAATTAGTAAAATATCTAAATAGCTCTGCAAAGGAAATCTGGACTTTAAAAATATTTGAAAGTTAAGAAGGCAAATAGGTCATGGTACATTGGATCCTTCCAAGGGTTTAAGTAATTTTTTATTTAACCATCTTGATCTTTTTTTGAACAAGATTACCGATTTTGCCCATGCAATAGCCATCTTCAGAATCCACAATGGAAGTAAAAAGCCACTATCATCTACAGCTCTGTATAGATGTACAGCACACAGGGCTGTGTGCTGCTCCCTACAAGAATGTCAGCTACATTGAATAATAAAACTTTAACTGTGGCCCAGATAAACCAACATGGACTGTGAGTAGCCTCCACCATCTAGTAGCGAACAGTACACTTTACTATCTTCCCACTATAAATTATGCTGTTTCATTTATTTTTTGAAATTTTGCTGTAATTTACTTTTTTATATCACTTCACATCTGATTTGATTTCCCCCTTTCATTTTTATTACCTATTTTTCTAACCACAAAATAAATTGGAATATGAAAAACAGAATAATGTACATGTCCTCAAAGTTTGTTCTGTCTGCTTCCTCCGTAAATATTAATTTTAAAGTAATCACAATGAAGTCAGTTTTAACATGCTTCCTGTAATCAAATTTTATTTTTTGAACTATTTGCTAAATTCTGAGCAGATATAAACTGTCAGAAAAGTAATCACTTTTATACAGTTCAATATATAAGTTTTATGCTTAAATCCACATAACTGAAAATTTTTAAAACCATGAATCTCTTTAATTACTTTGTACAATTATCTGTGTGTTATGCATCCATCAGTGACCTCTAGGATTGCACTGACATCCTGTAAATACTGATTGAAGCATGCATGGCAACTTTTACTTGTATTATTTTTACTGTTTGACTTGCTGCAGTGCAGTAGAATGAGACATATGTTGTGTTTATATGAATTGGTCATTTTAGAAACAAACATGAGTTATTTATGTCCAGATCTTCTTTAAGGGTAGATGCAGTGTTTTGTATAGGGATGACATAATTTCCATCTATCTGTGTATTTCTTTTGTGTGGTAAGTTTGTGTTAGTTTTAGAAACAATGTAACTCCTGGGGATCTGGTGTTTCTAATATTAACGTGGCAATACTGTTGATTCTTTTGGCAGGGCTGTGTGATCTGTTTATTCTAGTAATAAGGTTGGTCACTGTTGAAGAGTTGGTTGTCTTTTAGGCAGAACAGAAGATACATGGTCTTGGTTATCAGTACTATGTTAAATACTTTAAAGACAATTTTCAGCTCAGTTTCAAGAGGCCTCAGGTAGATGCCTGCTGTACATGCGAAGTTCTGGAATAGCAATTGAGGTCCCCATTCCTTAATGAGAAGGCAAAGAAGGTTGCTGACACGGTATCAATAATCAACAAAAGAAGAGCTAAACAATTTTACAATAATCTTCAAGCTTCAATGAATCTGTGCAAAGAAATGGAGGATCTAGCTGTTATAATATTTCACTACATGCAGAATATTTCAGTGCCTAATATTCTGGTGCAGGAGTTGTTTTATCTTTGACAATTACCCCTTAATGCTTTTGAAATTCATAATGCAAAATTAAGAAAAGGTCATTTTTTCCTCGATAAAACACTGGGATAGACAAGTGCATTCCAAAGGATGTGGACAAATAGCACCTCTTCAGTGGTAGCTGTAGCGGTCAAAACAGAAATCACACCATAGTAAGGTTTTTAAAGGCTCTTCTTTTCTCCCCAATAACTGATTTTTGTGTTGTGAAGAGGCTTTTGGCAAAGCATGATCAAATTTATCTTGCAAAAGAAGTATGTGATGTGATACTAAAGTCAAGACTCCCTGGGAAGTTCATGGTTACTATGGTAGGAATTGAAGATGTAATTAACTTCAAGGACTGGTAACCTAATATATAAAAGAAGGTAATAAATTCACTGGAATGTGAAAATATTTCAAGAGACAAGTGTACTGCATTCCAGATATCAAAATTAAGACAGTTCATTTCACGCACTCATAGCAGCACCAGAGGCAGTAGTTGCATCACCTTTCATCATAGCAGTGGAACTTATATTTCTCCTGCAGTTTACTGGGAAGTAAAATGTGTGTTTACCACCACCAATGGCATACAACAGACAGATGCCAATCACTGAAGCTGAACATGCTGACGTGAAGAAGATCTTGAAGTATATTCTTGAAGATTATCTGCAATTTTAGCTTGAAATTTTGGACAATCATTGATAATCTGAACTTATTGTTTTCACCCTTGCCTTTGCTTTGCCAAGTCATAACATTATAAGATTATTTTTGTTGCAAAATTTTAATTAAATTAGATACCTAAAATTCATGTTAATGTTAAAGGCAATATATTACTAATGTCATACATTTGTGTAAGTTTGCTGTTTAATTAGTTTAAATATGTTTCATAGCTTTTGAAAGTAAAATTATTATTACGTTTATCACAATAACACATAGGTATTTGAGTTAATTTTAGAAAAAATGTAACTCCAATCAGTTTGATCACTGTTTTGGCTGGGTCTACTTGGAGCTGGACATTATACTGTATGTTAAATTACTCACTTAACTATACTCTTTAAAAAAAATGAAGCAGCTTTTGATGTGTGTTGAACTCTTCTTTTAAAAATGGTCTTTTATGTATCCTGAAAAATTCGCATTTATGGAGTACCCTGTTTCTAAAATGGCCGTGTTAATATTATAATTTCTTTCTTTCTTCCTTTTTTTACCTCGTAATGTAGTAAACAGTAATGCTTTCACTTTTACTTTTATTTTACATTCTGAAGATTACTATTGCCAGCCAAAATCTATAATCTTGATCAAAAAACTTTGTGATCAAGACAGTTAAATAAAAAATTATGTAAAGCATGTCATCACTCTCCAGTTGGTCATTTTATCTCAAATTTTACTTCCTAGAGTTCAGTTGTTCATTTTATTTCAAATTTTACTTCCTAGAGTTATCATGCCCATGTCCCCATCAGCAGAGAGAGAAGATCTTATTAGTCTGCTACCCCTAATTTCTGAGATATTCCACACAAATTTCTGATGTGGGGAAATAACACTAGAGTTGCCCAGAACATTGCCACCCTGAGGTAGCTCAGCTAATCTCTCTGGATCTGCAGTTAGTTCACTCCAATTGATGTTTGTGATGACATGTTTTGTACCTTGTAGGACAACAGATTATATTTGTATGGAATCGTACGACCTGTTAGTTGTTATTATATGTAACTGCTATCCAAGTACCATATTCCTACAGTGGTGACCCCAAAATTTCAAACGTGTTGCATTTAAAATGTAAAATCTCCCATACAGTCTACTGTCCTACAATACCGCAGCTACCTCCAGCACAACTGTTTCCTTCTTTAAGGGTTGTCAATCTCTCCTCTTCATCAGTGCCTATGAATTCAATGAACTTTCTGTACTTCAGTTTGGTAAAATTTCATCAAAACCTGGGCAAAGTGTCCAATTTGTTAGTTTACAGTGAATCGACAACAATTTTTCCATTATTCCCACATCTCCACACCAGACTCATGCTGCTTTACATCAAACTGGCCAACAATGTGTGTCAGATTCTCAGTATGACCTTACCAGTGACAGCACTACAATAATACTGGGTGATTATTTGCTTAGCAATTCTGCTATGACAATGAATGTGAATCTGGGCCGACAATGGCTTCCTACTCCATCATTCATCACCACACATAGTTCTCTGAGCTCCCACACAGGAAATACAGACATTTATTCCCATGGACACTCCTTTAGTACCAGTGAACCTATGTGCATTAACATTCCCAGTGTTTTGCAAAACTATACGGACATCCACCACAGTGCCATGATAGTTGGTCAACAAGCGTTCCTGCTAAATGATCCTCAAACTATTTACTGTCTCCCAGTCTAAAAGACATGGGTTTAAGTGATCTTCTTGAACATAAAAGCATACTACTCAATATGGACTATGTGATCATGCAGCATCCACAGACATCATCCGTGTTGCGACCACGGCCATATCACCTGAGTGATGTCACATCTCTGCCAAATGCCCCATGTTTGCTTCACACCGACACAACAATGCACAACATGCACACTCTGCAACTCCTCCATGTGTGTGTAACATCTGGATTCAGCACAACTGCCTTACCAGATTCATTAACTTGTGAGTATTCATGTTATGCTTAAACCATCTGGCAGCTCCCATGGACCAGCATTAAGTGTCACATACTACCGGACATGCCCACCTTCAAGCTTGGCTCATGTCTAATGCATCACATGTACCTTCACCTCATCATGATGTGTTCCATCCTGACAGTTCTGTGCCTACCATGCCTATCATGCCTTGTTTTTCTTCACCACTTCACCAGGTGCCATTCCACAAGGTCTCCGCTCCTCCTGCATCTACCATGCCACGCATTGCTCACCTCATGATGGTGCCAACCTCACATAACCATGGTCCTTACCATTCCACACATGCTCAGCTGAAATTCCCTCCATTGTACATAGACTCGCTTATCCTGTTATTCATGTTTAGGGAGTGCATAATGCAGTCCATAGGTATCATTGAGGACAATGACAAATTTGTAGTATTAACCAACCACATCAGTGATAATGCCGATCTCATTACTGACTTTCTGCTTTGTGTACACACACAAACAAACAAGTGCAGAACTATCAAGGCAATTCTGCTTCAATGCCTATCCCACTCGCCAGAGCAACAACTTCAACTCTGTCACACTACACTTTGCACACTGTGGTGCAATCTTCAACTGCAGATTGATATGAGCCTACTCCTAGATCATGCCCTGTGGACTTTGTTGCTATTAAAACTGTCAGAGAGCATACAAATGATGACCATGCTACAGCTGACAGCACCCCCACCTACATGCTGACGATACATAATGCGGGCCGACTGTAGCCAATGCCCACCTGTGCTGCCAACCTCTACTGCACATTTGCTAATTCACAGATGTTGGCCAGTTGATGACTAGCAGGACTCGCTGAACATTGCCGAGCCAGCACCCACTACTACTCCATGTGGTCTGCCAGGTGGCAAACATAAACAAATGCCTGCAAAACAGACTATCCCCAGTGTGCCTCTGTCTAGTCACTGACCTGTGCCTGCCAGTCATAAAAATGCAAGTCGGCCGCATGCACCACCTCTGCTGGTTCCATACTTGGTTCGGCTCTACTGCGCTACACAGGAGACAGCCTTGTTCATACTCAAACTGGTCTCATCGTCTGAGACTAGTGCACCAGATCACTCATCCTCTTCAAGTCACCACAACTCACTACTTTATGGTAGCATCCGCAGGTCTCATGTACGACCTGATAGTTCTCTTCTCTTCTTTTATGACGTACAACAGAATTCTTACCTTGTAGTCAACACTGGAGTTGATGTCAGCACAATTCACTGTCTCTCACTCCAGCTACACTTTCACCTTCACCCATGCAATTGCATGATAGTGGTGGTTGGCACCGCCTCCATCACTCTTTATCTTGGCAGCCACACATCTATGACCTGGACATTCTTGATGGTTGAAATGTTGGAACCCATCTTAGGAGCCTGCTTCCTCAGGCACTACTGTTTACTGCCAGACTTGAACCATGCTCTGCTCCTGCACCATGATAGGCAGCACCCAATCAACAGCAAGATCTGCGACTCCCTTTCTGCCAATGATACGCCGCTGTCTCCTACTTCACAGCCAGAGATGCATCTAGGTCTTGTCTTGAAATGTCAAATGCTTCTGGATGAGCTCTGCATGACATCTGCTGTGCACTCTGAGCTCCAGCACTCCAAATCAGATATGCAAGCAACCAATGACCTTCTCCGGTGATGCATCACCAAGACATCTAGTGAGCTCCATACAGCTCAACAGCAACTCACCGTTCTGCAATATACACATCCACTGCCCAATGCTGAAGACATTGCATTGGCCTTAAATCAGGTCAGTTAACTGCCACTATCTAACTGTGCTCACCCAACCACACCCAGGGTCACTGACAGTGCCTCTGTGACTGGGCTGTCCGTTGATTATGGTGTTACAATAACAACTATCATTATGTCCTCACCCCACTTCACACCAGCCCATCGAGCCACAGACTATTTTTTCTGTCCTTAATGGGACAGTTCATCACATCAGCACCACCCGTGACCCACCGGTCTGCCATTGCCCCCGCCACCTACAACCCCACAAACTCAAAGCAGCAAAAGCCACCACGGACGAACTCTTGTGTGCTGGATTTGTATGACCATCCAATAGTGCCTGGACTTCTCCTATCAAGCTTGTCCACAAAAAGGATAATACCTGATTATTATTTGATGATTATCAGTACCTCAATGGCTGGCCTATAATAGACAGCTACTCTGTACCGAACTTCAAAGATATCACACATGAACTTGCTTGTGCCACTGTATTCAGTGTTGGTGACTGTAAAAGGACCTATTTACAGACACCTATGGCTGATGAGGATATACCAAAAAATGCAATAATAATGTCATTCAGTTTGTTTGAATTTATATTTATGTCATGTGGGTTAAAAATCGCAGCTGACACCTGGCAGAGTTTGATTGATGGCCTCCTATTTAATATGCCATTTGCTATGCTTTCCTAGATGACATGATAATTTTCTCCCAGTCTCCTGATGATGTAAGATTATACTGTGTTGGCCAAGTTAGCAGCACACTGTGTCATGTTAATAACAATAAATGCCAACTATGACAATCATGTGTGACCTATGTTGGACATTTGGTTAATGCTTCAGAGATATGCCTCATGCTCGAGAAAAGGGAACAAATCCGCCTGCTCCCTGTCCCCTCAGCCTATCAAGAGCTACGACATTTCCTCAGAGTCATCAGTTTTCACAGGCATGATCTCCCACACACTGCTGAAACACTCTTGCCTCTGCCTGAGCCACTTCATGGCAAGAATGCCACTGGCAAATGATGCCTGCCATGGATGCCTGAATTACAAAAGGCCTTTAATAAATTTAAACCTGACCTCACGTAGGCTCTCACCCTCACCCTTCCATCAGAGGACACACACCTTGTGATCATTGCAGATGCCAGCAACCATGTGATTGGCACACTATGGCAACAAGAGATTATTGGCATAACACAGCCATTGCGTTTCTTCTCTTGAAGTTGACATACTCAAAAGACACATCAGAGGCGGGGAAATTATAGTTGCAAAAATAGGTTTGTTTATAAATAATTCTTCTTCTACCAATCATGATTTTCTTTAATTTTATTTTTCACACAATGCTTTTCGGGAAATGATTCCCATTTTCAAGTGAGTTTTTTGTGTTTGTTATGCCATTTCTATGTGATATTGTTGATGTGAGAGAGTCTGCTTCATTTCAATGACTTTAAGTTTCCTTATCATCCAGAACCATTTATAATGGATCAAATCAGATAGTCATGACTGACTGTCTCACTTGTTGGTCACATCTTCTCTCTGGCGCACAAGCCACAGACCCCCACCAGCAACAACTACTCACCGGACAAGATACTAGGCTACAGCAACAACAACAGTGCACAAAGGGCATTTTCAATGCATTCATACTGATTTAGTAGTGCCACTCCCCAAGTCACAGGATTCAAAGTACATCTTATCTGTGATTAACTGCACAAAGCACTGGGTTGAGGCCGCCGCATTACCAGACATTTCAGCTGACACAGTTGCCAAGGCCTTTGTTTGCAACTGGACTGCTAGGTCTGGCTGTCCTACAGTGCTGAGGACAGACCAAGGCCAACTATTTGGGTCTGTGTTGTCCAAAGAACTGTGTCAACTTTCCAGGTGTCATTGTTTCCATATGACTGCTTACCACCCCTTGTCAAATGGCACAGTGGAATGATGGTGCCGCACGCTCCAGGCAGTGTTAATCTGCCACTCACAGTCATGGACCAATGCCCTGCCTGCGTTCTTCTCAGAAGTAGGACTCCTCATAAAGAAGATTTTCATGCCTTACTTGCTCAGGTCCTATAGGTGAGCTGTTCTGTCTCCCAGCAGAATTTGTCACTCAAGGTGTACCTACACCAGACCATAACCTGCCTGAAAAAGAGCATGAGTATATATGCAACATTCATGTGCCATCGCCTACTAATCATGCAAAGCCTACAATACTTGTTCACAAGGACTTAAACATCTGTTCCCTCATTATGCTGTGCACATATGCTATCAAGCTGACTTTGCACCCCAACTATCAGAGGACCCATACTGCATAGTCCAGATGGACACCAACATGTATGACATTATCAATTTTGGGGAAAAACCACTACTCTATCCTTAAACAGACTGAAGCCTGCATGGACTTTAGCCACCTCTCCAGTGGCCTTCCCTACAATGGCATCTGTAGATTCAACAGACTCTTGCTTCCAAGTACAACTAAATATGGATGTCATCCTACATGACTCACTATTAGTCACCTCCATCAGCTTTGCAAATAGGCAGGCAGGTATCAGTTAGTCTCCAGGTCAATTGAACATGCCACGCCCCTACCTGCTTCATCAATACAGCGGGTTTAACATCTCGCTTTGCGACCAATGGAGCCCTCATCATCACGGCTCCTGTATATGCTGCTACTGCCATCGAAGCCAGGGATGATGCCACCTCTAGCACCGACTCACCAGCCTCTTGTCATCAAGCCAGTTACACTGCCCCCTCCTCCGTTGCTGGCAATGACATTACATATCCCACTGCCCCTCCTGTCATGAACCATCATACCACCTATATCGCACCATCATCCACCCTCTTCTCAGCCTCTGGCAGCTCCAACCACTTCATGCTTTGGAAGCAAACTGTGCCCACTGGTGCACCTCACCGACTACCAACATTTCAGCGATTAATGCCTCCACCGCACTGACATCCCGCTGGTGCGCACAGCTTTCTCCCACAGGCTCTGCACTACAGGTGGGGGTGGGGAGGGCAGGGGTGCATGGGGGGCTCTGTGGGGACATAACTCTGTGGAGTCATCTGAAACAATATCGCTGTGCTGAGGCTGTTCAACTAACCCCTCTGGACCTGTATTTAGTTTGCATTCATTGATGTTTGTGACAATATGCTTTGTACTTTGTATGTCAATAAAACATATTTGTAAGGAACCATCTGAGCTGTCTGACCTGGTTGTTGTTATTATATGTTACTACCACCTCTAGTACCACACTTTCTACACTGCAAACTGGTATCAACTGACAGGAGGCTCTCCTGGAAGACCCACACACCTCCAAAGAAGCCGATCATGGTGACTGTGTACCAGAGAGAAAGTTTGAATAACCCACTGAGAGCCTGTAATGAAAATAAATCCTCCCAATCCACAGCTAGCCTGCAGCAATCTTGGTGATATATTTTCAGTATGGGTAAACAGTCTAGGTTGCAATCTATACTTTGTTTCTTACTGAAAACACTGTAATCAAGTTAACCTGTGAAGACTTAATTATGAGAGGATACTGAAGTACTGGTTGCTGTTAATAGTGTTACAATATGTCTTTCACAATTAAGCAGTATAAAAATAATGGAAAATATTTCATACTACATAATGCAATAAAATATTGGTGTATGGATTATATTTTAATTCCTGCTGTGGCACAACAATAGTTCACTAATTTTTGGAAAGCCTCCTAAATCATAAATTAGACTGGTCTGATCTTGTAAGAAATTCAACACTAACGGTAAGTCACAACTAAAGGAGCTCAAATATAATCTTCAAAAGTTTCCGCTGTTACACTTTCTAGAGCCTGAATGGTATGCTAAGCAATGTGCAGGGGATTTATGGAATTACAACACAGATCAGAGAAACCAATAAAAAATAAACCACTCATATTTAGTCATCTGAGTTTTGTGTTTGTGAAATTATGGAAATTGAATTTATACTCTTCTGCCCAAAGACAGAGAGACATTGCAGTCCTGTCTTACGCTACAACTACTCTCAGCAGCTTGCCACAAAGGTCATATCCCAGTGGAAGACAAAAGTGCAAGACCTGTCAGAAACATCCATCCAGCTATCATACTCCATTCCCACCACAGGTTTGTTTTATCCTATCTAAAGAAAGGCCCACCTATGAAAGCAGATACATCATATAACAGCTCTACTGTAACTTCTGCACAGCACTTTATGTGGCAATCACCACCTACCAGCAGTCCATACAAATGAATGGCTACCAACAACAGAACCAAGAGCTGAGTGGATTACTGTGATGAAGACGCTGCTGCGCACAACATGCATTCCAGGCCCATCACCTAACTTCACATATTCTGCATCATATCCTCATCTCTGCCGTTTCCATCTACCAGTGCCATATCTCCCTTCCCCAATATGTTCTTCCATGTCACTGTGTACTATGCAAATTTCTCTCTCTGCCTCCAGCCAAAACAAGCCACATTCATGTCACATGCGACCTTTTGCCTTTTCCCCTTAGCCAGAGGCTCTTTTTCCCCTTCCTACAGTTAAAACAAGAGTTTTTAAAAATGTGGTTATCATGTGTGTATGCTGTGGGTTTTGGTCTGTACTTTGCTTGCCAATATAATAGTTACCAACCAGGAATATTTCAATAGTTACTAATACCTGGAATATTTCAATAGTTACTAATACCTCTCCTATCACATTTATTATGAAGAAGTTCCACATTGGCAAAGTTCTTGACCTATGTTATGTGATGCATTACGCACTTCAGATAGTGTGACAGTTAATATTTGACAATAAATTTTTGGTATTATATTAGAAATAGTATCAGTTCTGCATGAGATTTTGTCTTTGATGGATTTATAAATTTATTAATTTATGATACAAAATGAGGTAGACTATCATACAGCAATATTTATATAAATGCCTTTTTTTTACATCACATATTGAGCAGCATTCACAGCTTTTGTACTGGTACAAACAAAAAAAGAAACCAAGTTTGGAACAATGAAAGATTATCACACACTCATATAATGTAGAAAATATCAAGCAGAGGGAACAGTTAGGACTATGACTGATAGTGTACAATTAGAGGAGTGAGAAATGTAAGTGGTTTAAAATACTGCAATTTATATGCAGGAACTATGAAAATGTCCACCACGAAAAACCTGTTAAACTGAATATTCATTATTCAAAGTTGAATGTAAAGGTAAATATCCAGAAGTAAAGTGTTTCATTGTGGTGTACTGAGTTAGTGCAGACAAGAAGCAAGAAACTAAGAATATATCATACAAAGAGTTCCAGAACATTGTGGATGGCACTGAAGGATAAATTGTTATGCTAAGTGACTTTCATAGTGGAAATGGAAAGCAGTTTTGGGAAAGTGGGGGAACAATGGGTAGGTACAGAAAGCAAATAGTCAAAAAGAATTGTAACACAACTGTTCGTTTATTGATTTCTAATAATCTAGTGATGATAAATACAATGTTTCCTCACAAAAAGATCCCTCTGAATGTGAGAGAGAGCCCCAGTAGGAATGAATGCTGTACAATAGTAGGATCGTTTAGAAATGCCCATGAAATTGATGCTATTTCTTCACATACAAATGACAGGAGTGGGCTTCCACCTTAAAAGCACATGTGCATCACAGATGTCTAGAGATTTCTCACTTGATGCACATCACACATTAAAACTGCCAACATCAATGTGCCAAGAAGTGGCCCTAATTGTGTGGAACCATGCTAGAAGTGCATTTGTTTCAGGGTCAAAACAGACACATTGCAAGAATCTAGGCACTGAAAGAAAAAAAACCACACACTTCAGTACTTAAAATCTGGAGTACCACAAGATACTGCAATCTTGATAGAGTTCATCATATAGCTAATGTGAAATAAGTGACTGTATACCTAAAATTCATGTAGCCATAAAACTACGTCTTGCATTTGCAGTTGTTAAAATCACTATGATGCTGGGTGGTCTGTCAGATTGTGGAATTAAAGCTTAAATTTTTTGTGTGTAAAATGAATATCAGACATTCAAAACCAATTTTAGCAATGATTTAAGAAAATTGCAAGTAAAATTTGCCACATGGCAAGCCAGGCAGCCATCTGTGATACATAAAAAAGCCAGGTTGAGCTGACTGCTCCATGATACATATCAAAGTTTATAGCTGAGCACCAAAGCAACATGAAGCTCATCATTGGTTGGAATAAAATACTTGCCATGGAGCATGTTTCTATCACCATGCTCCTAGTTACCATGAGAGATGTGCATATTGATTGTTTTCATTTAAAGATGTGTTCAAGCAGTGTAATTTTATATCAACCTATGTAACGTTGACACAGCGGTCAGTGTGTGCGCTTAACTGTTTGATTATTCCACTTGCCTTTGAGACGAATATGCAAGATCATTCTATTTTAAGCTCTTTTTAAGAACTGTGGCGATCTTATGATTCAAAATTCCTAATGCCAATCACATACTGAATGTATTTTTTTAAACTATATTTGATTAGTAAAGATATTCACATATTTTAGAACTGCTGTAGTCTTCTCTTCGTATTTACTACCATTGCTATTCTGACAAGATTACTGTGAAAAGTATTTTATGTAATTAAGTGCTAGAGGTCCAATGTTTTTATAGCAACTGCTGTAATATTGGTCAGTTGTTCTATAAAGTTCCCATACTGTTAGTGTCAGAATTTTCTGTTTCGCTGTTTTTTGGTTATGAAACATTACTCTCCATATTTCTTGTGTTCTACGTAATATGTATTACTTAGAAAAGAAAAGGATGTATAAAGCTTATACCTGCCAGAGTGTATTACTTAGAAAAGAAAAGGATGTATAAAGCTTATACCTGCCAGAGAAATTCCTAAGTTTTCCTCCTGTGCTACCTCAGAATTGTTGAGCATTTGGTTGATTTATTTATTTACTTAGTCCTCTGTAGAACAATAAACATTGTATGTATGTCATCAAATGTTGGTACTGTGGCAGAACTGCCAGAAAATATTAGTATCTTTAATTTTTTGTAATTCGTTTTACTTACTTTGGTTGTTGACTAGTTAGTGTGAGACATTCGTCATGACTGTTACCGTGATTGTCGAAAACTATTTCTTTGTGCTTTGATTTATCTTGTGCCAATAAAAATATTACCTAGTGAAAGTAAATGGTGTTTTCTGTGTTATAAGTATAGCACACGCCATACTGGTGACCTCCGACGCGCAACATACGTCCGATTCGACAATGTGGCCGTTTACTTCGACATCTCCACATCGCTCACCTTCTCCTCCTTTCGGACTACAACATGATACTAATGGTGCCCCAACACTGCCATTTCACGGTTTCCTACGCACAATGCCACCAACAACTGGGATAAAATTGGAAGATAAGTACAACACCAAGAAGTTTTCTCCATCATCAACAATGCCGTTGTGACTCTTTCAACATCGTCAGTGATGTCACCTGCTACGAAATCTTTTTCTAGGTTCATCTACAACAAACCAATCATGAGTGCTGTGCCTAAATTTGTGACTCACAGTGCGTCGTACGTACAACCTCCTGTGACATGTAGTGTGCAACAGTGCCCCATCACTATGAACCTCACATACTTTTCGAGCCCACAGATCACTTGGAGCTCCCCATATATTGCTGATAAATCGGTTTTGGACACATTCTCTCCCCACCCACTACAAGACTCACTACAAAAACAGATGGGTACAAATTTCAGTGACAACGATTACTGGTTGGACAGTCATCCCACCCTGATTGTTTCCGCAGGCCCGGCTGCGCCTGCCGCGCCTCCTGCGCCAGCCGTGTTTAAACCAGCCGCCGTGAGTGACAGCTTCATAAACACTCTGCCACTCCCATCCACTGTGCTATCAAATCTGTTACATCCACAACACAAGAGTGAGAAAATTCCTAAATTACCAATGTTCACGATGGACAATCCACATACGTGGTTTATTTTGGCAGAGACTATATTCACCGCCCTAAACATTGATTCAGACAGTGCTAAATTTATTGCGCTTATTAATGCCCTAAAGGACCACGCTGAGTGGGTACGGGACTTAGTGCTGTCGGTGGCCCCCTCAAATCGTTAGGCACTGGCAAAACAACAGATCTGCGAACGTCTAGCTAACACTACGCAAGAGTCTGTTTTATACATACTGTAAGATGTACATCTCAAAGACTCGACTCCTTCACAACTTTGGCAACATATCAGAGCAGTCTTCGATAGCAAAACTATGCCAGATAAAGCTTTACTTTCTTTCTGGGTTGCAAAGCTGCTGCAAGCTATCCAACTGCAGCTCCTATCACACAATCAGGAACCTCTACAAGCGAAATTATTGCTGGCTGACACCGCATATAAGATAATCAACAGAAGAAAGTTATCTATGTGTACCCCCATCAATATTACGCCTCCCCCACATGGCAGAGGCCGATCATTCCAAAACAACAGATAGAGTACACTGGCTGAGCACCAGATTCCACACCGTCCTTCACCATCCCATACCACAGCTTCAAGTGACGTCCTTCACCCGGTAACAACACAGGATCAACAAGTTTATCGTCTCCACTGGTATCACTCCATTTACGGTAATACAGCCAGGAATTGCCGCTCATCCTGTGCAATGCGCCCAAACATGCATGGCGGGCCGCTATAGGCGCACCGGTCCGCACTGTGACGTCAAGTCGCCTAACAGATCACAGGCTAGTACTTCCGAATTATTCTCTCGGACGTTTGTATATCCAGGATATAGCTTCTCATAAATGGTTTTTAGTGGACACTGGTGCCGATGTGAGCGTCATTCCACGTTCAATGGTCACTTCTACAATCACACATTCGCCTCAACAAATCAGAGCAGCCAACAATTCCTCATTAAAGGTTTATGGTCTAACGTAACTTTGCATTTACTTCGATGATACACATTATTATGAATGGACATTTTTGGTAGTAGAAATCAACGAGCCAGTATTAGGATTGGACTTCTTAACTGCGCATAACTTTTCTTTGGACTTAATTACACCTGCCCTCTGCTCAGTGGATTTTAAACAAAAATTTTCGGCGAGATTTTCCCCATTCACACCGACAGAACACAGCTCGAATACGTCCTGTCAACAACGCAAAGAGACAGTTTCTATTCTATCTGAGGAGGTCAAAGCTGCCGTAGTGAACTTAGTTATGCAACGCCTTGAAATCGACCAACTGTCTGAAGACAATGCAAAGCTACTTCAACGTTGTGATGTCCTGACTGATGAATTGCACGGGTTTAGAGAGGAGATCAAGATTAAAAGTAATAACATGCACAAAACTACATGCAGGGTGTATACATGGACAAGGAAAAAAAAAATCACGGATTTCCCGGTTGAAAATACACTTTCTCCTGGGTGAAAATACACTTTTTCCATTTAAAGTGACAGTATACTTTTCCTCAGCACTGAAAAACTTCTCAATCCTTAGAATGTTTATGGTTTTCTACACAGGCGTAGAATTTGCCAGCACTTTAGAAAACGAAACCCAGGAGGAATAAAAACACGTTTTGGAAAGATCTTCGATGTGCAGTAACATGTACGCTACATTGTTTCGTGTTACGGAGATATAAATTTGAACTCCACCAAACAGTGCATGTTACTTTCCGAAGCAATGAAATCGAGATTGCAATGCGCATTTGTAAGCCAGCATGGCTCATGTCACGTGATCTCACCAGCTGATCACAGGACACGTGATGTAGTCAACCAATAGCAAGATCACTCTTAAGTAGCGCGAACACACAAAAAAGAAAAGTTAATGGTTTAAATTAATACACATAGCATTGCTACAACAAAAACAAAGCTTTCATAAATAATATTGGTCTCGAAGATTAATAAGCTGCAAGAGAAGCTAAGCTTCCACATATAATGCTGATCTTTTTGCGTGTGTTACACTTTAAGATACATCACACAAATGTACCAGTAAAATTTTTAATAACGACGTAAATGTCTGATCTTCTGGGCTCGAAATTCTTCTAGATGGTTGTCATCAAAGAGTTGATTTTTAAATGAGAGTCAAACGCTCTGTGATTTAAGAAATTCATCGTACATTCTCGCACATAGTTCATCTTGCATAAAAGGAAATTTACTTTGAAAGTAACACTTTTCAAGCCACCATTCACAATATTTTCCCGTGACCTGTTAGAAATAGGTTCGTTTAAGCAGTTGCCAGAGAGCACCAGATAACAGGCATCACTGCGCCTGCACAGCTACGATGACGCAGGAAGCCCGCATCTTCGTACGTGTAAAACGTTAAAAGATCTTGCATTATGTCATAAAAGAAACAAGACATCAAAGGAGCGTTGGAATTTCGTGAACCATACTAAAATGCATAATTCAGCTTAAAGTGCACAACCGTTATGTCCAGATTCGGATGTAAATTTTCTTGAGTACCAGTACTGTATTATCTAATGTTTGGTTCTTTATTATGGCATAATGCCATACGAGCTAGAAGATGGAAAACGTGCACTTGAAATGCAAGTTGAAACTAGCCAACAGTGTGAAATTAAACACTTCGTTTCAAATAAATTGACTGCCTCTGCGCAAAAGATTAATAAAAGCCGAATCGTTTTAGCGAACCGACAAAAATAAGTTCATTGTTCTGCAAGGCGATTAATGCTTGACTGTCAGAAAGGTAGAAATAAAACCTCAAACTAACAACATATTTTAGACTTCCGTAATTATGCAAATGTATTTTAATTCATTTGGTAGCTCCAAGCCACAGAAATCCGTTTTGTTTTCATTTAATGTGAGAGCAATAAACGAAGAGGAAACAGCAAAATCACTAAACGTAAGCACAGGTCACGTGGAGACTATCCACCGCCCCACTACAACTTAGAGTGCTCTGTGCATCAGCCCCAGATCTACAATATGTTTCCGAACCGGAGAAATTTAGATAGTGGCGCCCAGCCACACGTCTGTAGCCAGAAGCGGGAGAAGGTACTACTCATATGCGACTCAACTGCGCATGTGCAAGAGCCCGCCCGCAACTGCTCAAATGAATCTAATGTAAACAGCTGTCACGTCACGCTCATCGGAGGCAATTTGTTGTTAGAAAGCACTGCATATTCTTCCTAAAGGCTTTGACACACTTTGTTTGGCAGACGCCTGTATGAGCACTGTGTTTTGTTGTTGTATATGGTGCATTTCCATTGCGACTTAAGTTTTTTTTTTTTTCCCCCCCTCTCGTTCATGTTTTGTTGCAGCAGCATTATTCTGCAGAAGCGGGATACAGTAATATCCTTCGTTAGAGTATTTGTTCTTACTAGTCAAAATCACAAAAATTTAACTGGTAACTAAAACAATGAAAAATTCCCGGAATTCTAAAAAATTCCCGGGTTTTTCCCGGATCTCCCGGATGTCCCGGGTCGTATACACCGTGTACACGGGACCTGCATACTGCACCACTGTTTATACGCAGTCACAGCAGCACCTGCCACGACCCGGACAGCAAAGACGGCAACCCGCCCAGCAACCCCCCACCCTGCACTTCAACATCCGCCTTTCATCAAAACACAGAGCCGACAGCTGTTACAGGCAACACCGCGCATGTGCGCGCAATGATTCCTTCGTGCAATAACACCATAGTCAATGGAACCCCGCCGGCTGTCGCACAGCGCAGCCCCGCGGTCAACACTGCAGCTTTCACTGAACTACCGTTCAATGATAACGTGTTTCAGGTTAGTTCCCTTTGATACTTACCGCGCACCGACGATAACGTTGCTCCTTCCTGCGTCCCTCCACGTATTTCGGCCACACCCATTCACAAAATCAAGGCCATTACTACGGGCGTCTGTCACAGGCTTAACACAACTGAGGGACCGCCTGTCCATTCTCGCCCCCGACGCCGCAATGGAAAAAAAATTACCGCTGCCAAAGAATGTATTGATGTACTTTCACACTTGGGTATAGTCCACCCCTCGGACAGTGTGTGGTCTTCCGCAATACATGTTGTTCCCAAAAAGGACAATTCCTTTCGACTCTGTGGAGACTATAGGCGTTTGAATGCCAGAACAATACTTGATAACTACCCTGTCCCACACCTCCACTATTTTTCACAATCCATGTTCGGTGCCAATTTCTTCTCTGTGTTAGACTGCAAAAAGGCATACCATCAGATTCCGATGCACCCAGAAGATATCACCAAAACCACTATCATCACCCCATTTGGACTATATGAATATTTGTTTATGCCTTATGGATTGAAGAATGCTGCCCAGACCTGGCAAAGATTCATTGACACCATTCTACGTGGCCTTAATTTTTGCTATGCCTACCTAGATGACATTATTATTTTCTCCACAACTGCCGAGGAACACAAACAACACCTCCAACAGGTTTTTGATAGATTGGCACGACACAGAGTTGAGATTAATCATGACAAATCCCAACTGGAGAAGCCAAAGGTTATTTTCCTGGGACATTTGGTCAATAATGAGGGCATTCGTCCCACCTCAGATAGAGTACAACAAATACTTGACATTCCCCTCCCTCAAACCTATAAAGAGTTACATAGATACCTCGGAATGGTAAATTTTTTTAGACTCCACTATCCACATGCGGCATCTCTTCAAGCCCCTCTCACTGAGGCCTTAAAGGGAAAGAATACCACAGGTGACAGACACATAGAATGGGATCAGACCATGCAGCGAGCCTTCGACTCGCTTAAGTACGCCTTGGTGAATGCTATTACCCTGTCTCACCCTCACCCTGATGCCTCCCTGACAATAACCACAGACGCTATCGATAATGCCATTGGCGCAGTTTTGCAATAGACCCTACCAACAGGTACTACACCTCTGCATTTCTTTTCAAAAAAGCTCACCGAAACACAAAGATAGTGGTACGCATTTGATCGTGAACTTTATGCCATTTATGAGGCCGTAAAGTACTTTCGTACAGATATTGAAGCCCGACTTGTGACAGTTTACACAGATCACAAGCCCCTTGTCGAGGCTCTCCGCAAACCAGCATTAGATGTACTACCCAGACAGTTTTGCCATATGAATATGGTATTACAATATGCTTCAGACTTTCAATATATCAGGGGTAATGACAATGTTGCAGCAGGCTACCTGTCATGCCTGTCCTCTCTGAAGACAGCTATTGATCCTCACCGCTTACACGAGCTCCAGCTATCCAACCCAGAGATACAGCACCTTCTATCTGACTCTGATACTTCCTTACAAATTGCTCTACTTCCCTTCCCTAATGATGATTGCTCTTTGTATTGTGACATTAAAACAGGCATCCTCATCCTATAGTCCATAAAGCTCTTAGAAAAGATGTTTTTGACACAATCCACAATCTCGCTCACCTGAGCATTCGCGCGACTACGCGCCTCGTTACAGAGAGATACGTTTGGCCTAATGTGCTCTGTGGCAGAACTGCCAGAAAATATTAATATCTTTGCTCTTTGCTTTTTTGTACTTCCTTTTACATACTTTGGTTGTTGACTAGTTGGTGTGAGACATTCGTCATGACTGTTACCGTGACTGTCGAAAACTATTTCTTTGTGTTTTGATTTATCTTGTGCCAATAAAAATATTACCTAGTGAAAGTAAATGGTGTTTTCTGTGTTATAAGTATAACACATGCCATAGTACAGCATTTCTAATTAAAACAAGCACAACTCTTACAGTATTAAGGAAACAGCCTTTATGATGATGATTAAGGATACTCAAATAAGTATTTGTGTCACCATTGGAATGCTCACTGGCTTTCAAATGGCTAGAAAAAGTAGACTTACAATTATTAAGGCCCCGATGTTTCTTGAACCAGAAGTTAAAAGTGCACCCCGTCTGACTGAAGTAGAGGATTTGGCAATCATTACACTTAATTTTACAAATGCCAGAACCCATGTGGCAGTTGTTGGTCCTAGCTTTGTGATGCCCATATTGAAGACTGCATGTATCTACTATGACAAATGCTGCTGTGACACCAGCTTTTTTGAGCCATCGACCATCTTATGTGACTAAACAGGTTATTTTACTATATGAATTACATGGGATGTACTTGTCGATGAGTGTCAAGGTAATTACTTGGATTACTGTGAAGTCCTTTATGTTGCAATTGCTAGATAAGGGGATCCACAGCATGAATTGGGTATCCATTAGAACTCACAGTTTACTTGATAATTTCAAGTTCATTTTTCAAACAATGGAAACTCGAGATAGGAATATTGACAATGTAAGAAAAAAATAGATTGCTATTTACCATGAAGATTAGATGTTAAGCTGCAGACAGACACAGTTAAAAGACACTTACACACAACTTTTTGGCACAGCCTTCATAGACAAGAGAAACACACACTATTCATACACACAAGCAAGCACACCTCATGCACCTTGACCACCAACTCCAGCAGTTCGAGCTGCAACAAAGAGTCCTACAACAAGATGGACCAGTTCAACCTGACAAGAAAGAATATAGCAGTAAAATGGGCAATAGTAACATGAGGGAAATTTATGAAGTAGTAGAATAGTACAGTAGTGAATGTCAAATAACTCCTACTTTTAAGTCAAGTACAGGACTCAGTAGTGTCTTCTGTGATTTTGACTCTCTGGGGAAAATCTTGGTGAAGAAGATCACATAGTAACTAAGTGGGTGAATGGGTGGGGAGGATGGGGTATGGGGGAGAGGGAGGGAGGGAGCAATTTGTATCATAGCTACAGGTGACAATGAGGCCTGATGACCAGTGAAGACATGTTTGGAGATGCCTCAGACAGCGATGAGATATCAAACTGATTGTCAATAACCACACTGCCCAACTATCAGGAGTGATGGTCTTGGGTGCCATTTCTTGTCATAGCATAATCCCTTTGCTGTCATTCACAGGATTCCTTACAGCATAGCAATATAGTGACTACATTCTACATCTGTTTCCCTGCCCTTCACAGCAAGCCAACAGGGGCTTACATCCAGCAAGGTAATGTCCACATGCACATGGTGCATTTTTCTACTGATTGACTTTGTGCTTGCCAAACCCTACATTGGCCAACAAAGTTGCTGGATCTGTCCCCAACTGAGAATGTTTAGAGTATTATGGGCAGGGCCCTCTAACCATCTCCGGATTTTAATGATGTAATACACCAATTGAACAGAATTTGGCACAATATTCTTCAAGAGGACATCCAACAACTCTTATCTATCAATGCCAGGCCAAATAACTGCTTACATGAGGGCCAGAGGTGGACCGACACGTTACTGACTTGCTCAATTTGTGAAGCTCTTTCACTTAAATAAATCATTCATTTTTTCTGAAATTGTACATTTACACACACACACAAATGATTACATCCCATTACCAATTTCCAACCCATTTAGAAAATTCCTTCATGGGATGTCATTCCCCTCCCCCTTCCTCTCCCTCCCACCCCAAGTGTACAAAAAGCCACAAATGAGCCAATAGTGGGAAGTTGGATAAAAATAAATTAAACATTATGACATTAAGTATCCACAAAGCAAAAATAGTATCAGATAAAAAAATAAAATGAAAAATACAATTCCTTTGAGAGAAAGGTCCAAGTGGAGATTTGAGCACTACTTCGAAAAAGAATAGTTATTCAGGAGATACATGTGCTTCAGTATGATTTGCTCATTAAGAGCAGATGGAGGGTTCTTGTTTAAGCTGTACATAATTTCTATTTCTTCTAATTAATTATGGACATGGCCTTTATGATGATGAAAAAGTATACTCAAATTAGTATTTGTGTCACCATTGGGGTGCCCCCTGGCTTTCAAATGACTAATAAAGTGGAATTAGAGATTATTAAGGGCCTGATGCTCCAGGAATCAGAAGTTAAAAGTGCACCACATGTGACTGATGTAGAGGCAATGGCAATCATTACACTTCATTTGATAAATGCTTAAGCCCACGTGGCAGTTGTGGGTGCTAGCTTCATGGTGCCCATATTGAAAATCAGTTCTATTTGGTATGTTAAATGCCACTGTCACACCGGCTTTTTTAAACCATCAACCCACCCCTTTGAAACAGTGACTAAATAGGTTATTTTACTATATGAATTATATGGAATGTATTTGCTGATGGGTGTCAAGGAAATCCCACAGTGATTATTATGAAGCCCTCTATCTTTAAATTGCTAGATATGGGGGACCAGAGCACAAATTGGGTAGCCACTAGAACTTGCAATGTACTTGACAATTTCAAGTTCATTTTTCAAACAATGAAAACTCAAAGTAGTAATATCAACAATGTAGGAAATGGTAGATTGCTACTTAACATGAAGATGACACGTTAAGTTACAGACAGGCACAATTAAAAGACTCTTACACAAAGCTTTTGCCCATAACTTTCAGCATAAAAAGAGAAAAACACACTACATACGCACAAGCAAGCACACCTCACACACACAAGACAGTCAACCCAGCCAACTCAAGCAATGAATTTAGCAGCAGGATTGAAAGGGCAAATGAGTATATTATTAGAAGGTAAAAATTCTTGAACTTTTTGAGTATACATATAAGATAACAGACATATGACAGACAATGCCTCTACATTTGTCAGATGGCACACTTTTAACATTTGAGTCATTTGAAAGCCAAAGGCCACTCTAGAAGTGACATGAATAACAATCTGAGCATCCTTCATAATCATCATGAAAGCCACATCCTTAACTTATTAGATGAAATATAGAAATTATGCACAGCTTAAACAAGAACCCTTCATTTACTGTTAATGAGCAAACCACACTTAAATACATGTACCCTCTAAATAATTATTCCTTTTTGAAATAGTACTCAGACCTCACCAGTACGCATGCACCCCCCCCCCCCCACAGATATTCCTCTCAAAGGAATTGTCTTTTTCCTTTTATCTATTTAACGGATGCTATTTTTCCTTTGTGGATGCTGAATGTCATTATGTTTATTTTAGTTTTATTCAACTTGCCACTACTGACTCATTTGTGGTTTTTAAACTTTTAATTTAAAAAAAAAATTATCTTTTATATAATTTTAACAACTGGTTGGGTGCTCTCACTATTTATGGACAAGTATACAATTTTCACATTATTTTGTACTGTGACAATGTTCATTTAACTATCTTCTGTTCACTTCTGTATTCACCATTTGTTAACGTTCGGGCCAGCAAATCACCTCTTACACTATTTGTCACTGGATGACTTCACTTTCCCTTGTAGTATGATGGTCACTATAATCTGATTTAAACTTGTTGTCACTTGACGTTTAAGCCCCAAAGTACTGTCAGGTACAATTTGCAGGCAGCTGTCACAGTGCACTGCTCCGCTCTCTGCAGTGACAGCAAATTAAAGCCTGTGTTTTTCACAAAAACCAATTAAAACATTTCAAATTCACATATGATGTAGATCTCTGCCAGGTCTCTTGGCAAGTTAAAAATCTGTTCTTTATTTTTTCTGCATATAAACAGCTTCAAACTTACCACATCATATCTCAAAAACTAATGCTCTCACAGCAAGACTTTTCTTTTCTTTTTTGCTGGTTACCAAAATATTTTGCTCAGTAATGAATCTTTTAAAATTTTCATAATGCGTTGCGTTTCCTATACATATTGTTGTGAAAACAGCATTTTTATATACCTGTGTCGGTATTTAATTAATGACAAGCATGAAGTTTAAAGTACTGTCTCCTAAAAAAAAAAAAATTAAAAATAAAAAAAAAAAAAAATTTTAAAAATTCAGAAATTTACATATCACATCACTTTCAGTGCTAACTCTAAGCATGTCAAAAATCTTTTCTTAATTTTAATTAGGGCTGGTGTTACTTTTGTTACTGAAATATGAGAAATTTTCACATCCATAAATGTTACCTGCTTATCACCGTATTTATCAAAAACTACTACACCCATGAAATAATGACTTGGGGGTCTACACAAAAGGAAATATATTTAAGATGGCTGAACAGCATTCCTTAGCCTCACAACATGAAAGAGAAATTGATCAAACTAAAGTCACAACCTCATGGTTTCATGGAAGTAAAATGTTATTTAAAGTACACTACACACTACGTATTAATCACACAGTGGGAAGATACTGCTTAATTCAAAGGCAGATTCAGTGCAACTGACAGTGTCACTGCTCGTAGTGACAGATACTACCAAGTCTTCAATACACTGTTGCAACACACCTTCATTATTCCACACTTCCTTTATCACTCCTTTCACATGATCCACTACCTTCTGCCAGTCTTCTTGTGTCACTTTCTCAGCTGCCTCCTTCAAAAGGCATTTCATTTGTGTCAACGTAAATTTCTATTTTCTGCAGCAAAATGAAGTTTTACCTTGTGGCGCCGATGAGATCGACAACAGTATCGATCTGAGCATCATCTTTGAACCTAGCAAAACATTATCTTTGTGTAGTTCCGCCATCCAGTTCTGTTTAAGCCTTACTTGTGTGCAAAAGTGAATAAATGAACTCCTGATTATAAGGTGTTGTTTCGTGTATCTCACCCGAGCATCCACCTCACTGGTGACCCTGAGTTGTAACATCTTCCGTTTTTGGCGTTTTACTGTGTCCGCGGCCTCTGTGTCAGTTATTTTCACGTGTATTACATCAACACAACATTTGAACAATGGCTTTGGTCCAACGCCCAATGCCGGATTTTGTGATCGACATGCATCATGTTGCAGGTGATGTACACCTGCCAGGTCTGCAACACGATGCCTCTCACTCGTCAATTACGCCTATTTCGCCAGACGTTTTCGTGCCTGCAACAATAAGTGAGGTTAGGAGTGTGCATGACTCCGGCTATCAGATGCCTTTGTTCCCGCCACATGTGCCCTCCCTCATCGACGGTGCAGTTACCTCTTACGGATCTCTGTGCAGTGCGGGATCAATGCCGATTTCTGCAAATGCTCCATTGGATAACCTACCACTGCCAGGACAACGGTTTGCCATGCCACAATCCGTGCAGTACCACGTGGATTCCTGTCACGTGGCCGGATCTGCTTTATTCACAGGTCAACCTCCTCAGCATCCGACCACGCCCACGCCTGCCTCAGTTCAGCATCAGCACATGCCTTCCTGCTTCAATACCTCAGCCTGCAACAGGAACAATGGCTTGTTATCTGTGCCTGACCTCCATCTCCATCCTACTGCTACGCCTCAGTGTTTTGTGCCACGACATTCACCTTATCCGCACACCATTTTGAGTGAAGTGTCTATGAACACTGAACATTCACACATTTTGCCCAACGTTCGACATCATTTTCCTCACTGTGCTTTTGCATAGCACACACCTATGCAGCCTCCCTCCAACACAAGTGGTTCCAACTCTGATCACACATCGAGTTTTCCGCGGACTGGCACGCGTTATCAAACTTTGAACTTTTTCTCACCTGTTGCCCCCGCGCCGGCTACAGTCGAACTTCTGCAACCGCAATTGACACATTACGGTGTCTCACCCACATTGGCCTCCCGTGTCACGATGGATCACGCTCAACCATAACGCATCACCTTCACGCTGCCAACCAACCAGCTGTTGTCGCCACATACACTCTCCTGGAATACTGCAGCAACAACAGCTCGTTTCAGGCAGTGCCCCAACGAATTCAACTCACCCTGTTCTGCCGAATGTTCTACAATGCTTACTGACACTGCCGCCATTCTATCCCGAAAAGGAAACAATCTGTTTCAAAATTGTGGACGAAGTGTTCGACCATTTCAAACTCGATGAATCAACCAGATTTCTGTGCCTTATCACTCACCTGCATGACCAGGAGGACTTGATTGCTGACCTGGTCGATGCCCTCAGCTACCCGGTACACTCTAGCGAAAAAGACAGTTCTACATCGGCTTGCGCACTCAACTGAGACAGCAATACAGAAAGTGCTCCACGTCACGCAACTAGGCAACGACAACCCTTCACAACTTTGGAGACAGCTACGGGCCCTGGTCAGCGACGATCTACTCTCTGACACAGCTCTCCTCACCATCTGGACAGATAAACTACCTCCCAACATCCGCTTTGCTCTGGCTCAGAGGTCTCCCGAACCTGTCGAGCAACGAATGATAATTTCTGACAAACTACATGAGGCATCACTGCTCTATTTCGCCAGCCACTGCCTACCTGGCAAGTCTCAGGTTCAAGCCCCTCGTCCCGCGGCTGGACGCGGCCAACGTCGCATTGTACCGACCGTTCCACTCGCTCTGGGACGCAGTATTCAAACAGCTGGGATGTCACCGGCTTCGCCCTCGGTCACACCTCCAGCTGCAACCAAACCGGCTGCGGCCTCCAAACCTCGGCCACCACCTCTGGCAACGAACTTTCCGCAGGAAATGCAGCTGCACTACCCATACTGTTACTTCCACACACGGTGTGGTGAGGCGGCATGGTACTGCAGACCACCCTACTGCTTCCCAAACGCAAATCGCAGGTAGGTCCGGGAGCCACCTCCTGCGAACAACATGACAGGCACCTCCCAGTGCTCCATTCTGTCCATGAACTATTGGATAATTATGGATGACTATATATTAAAGACATTTCGTCGGGATACTTTTTCCTAGTGGACACATGCGTCGATGTTTCGCAGCTGGCTACATCCTTAGTGTTGTCGAACATCCGCCCTCATCATACTTCACTGCAAGCCGTGAATTCTACTAAACTACAATGCTCGGGATCAACCTCCCACGTCGTCTCACCCTCCGCAAACTGCAAAATCGAGTGGACTTTTTTAGTGTGCACTATTGAGGAACCTATTCTAGGCATTGATTTCTTGCAACACCACAAACTTTCACCAGACCTAGTGCGAAACACCGTGTTTCATCACCCGTCGAAATCTCACTTCCCCAGTTCTCCGTCGAGCAAACCCCCCCGTAACACGTCAGTCTAGGCTCAGTAAGTGTGCTGAATCTGTTTGTAGTCCCAGCAATCGAGCCTCCGTGTGCTTACCTCCCGCTACCCCTCGCAACTGTGCTATCAAGTATACCATAACGTGTACTGACAGTTCCACAAGACCACACCCCCCTAACACTGCAGCATTTGACACTTGGCCGGACACGAGTGCGCATGCGCGACGAGCGTCACGTGGTCCCGTGCTGACAGCTCCTACGCCTCCCCTTGCAGACAGCACCTCAAACTACGCAACTTCGGGTTCTGTGCACCGCCGTGCGACTGCCACTGACAACACAAACAGTGCACTTGGACAATGGACTCACTAGCGCTTCACAAGCTCTACCGAGCTCTCCTGACCACGGTGCCACTGCTTTGGGCCGATGGCCATCTTGTTATGTTGACTACTGGGATACTTCGCCGCCTTGGCTCCCGTCGGATCCGCAGAGTGGCTCCAAACACCACGACCTCACCTCGCCTGCCCTGCCCACCTCACATTGTAAACAAACTGCCTCCCATGCCGCCGGCAACATTTCCATGATCACCAACAGCACAGTTCACAAGCTTCGCCTCACGCCAGGCCCCCCAATCTCCAGTAAACCATGTCGACTTTGTCCCGAACACCTCTCCGACCTTAAAAATCAGATTTATGAACTTCTAAGCTCCGGCATTATCAAGCCCTCTGCCAACAGCTGGTCTATGCCCATTCATATGACACCCAAGAAAGACAGGTGCTGGCGCATGTGCGGAGACTACCATCGACTAAACGCACGAACAATTATGGACACCTACCCCATTCCCAACATTGCCGACTTTACCAGTTCCTTTGCAGGTGCGACCACGTTCTCTGTCACTGATTGCAAACGGGCCTAGCACCAGATCCCCACGGCTCCTGAAGACATTGAGAAGACAGCAATCACCACCCCAATCGGGTTATTTCAGTTTTGATTCATGCCCTTCGGGGTAAAAAACGGAACGCAGACCTGGCAACGCTTCATCAATGAAGTGCTATTCGGCCTAAAATTCGGCTTTGCATGTGTTGATGACATTCTTGTGTTCAGCTCCTCTTTTGAGGACAAAAATCAACATGTGTGAACTGTTATGGACACTCTTGCAGCAGCTGGCATCGAGACCAACCATGACAAACTGCATCTACATCAATCTGCTGTAACTTTTCTTGGTTTTCTGGTCTCTGCCAATGGCATTTCACCGCCCCCTAACAAAGTACAAACAATACTAAACCTACCCAGACCTTCGTCATTCAAAGAGCTCCGGCGCTTTCTGGGGACGGTTAATTATTATCGCCGTCATCTACCTCGGGCTGCAGAGATTCAGGCTCCACTGACGGACGCCTTGGCAGGCACCAACACTTCTGGACTCGGCCCGTTCTGTGAACCCCTGCTATGACTGACTCTTTGACTGCCCTCAAAAATCTTCTTGCCGAGGCCTGCACCGTCGCCCATCCTCATCCCAATGCTCAGCTTTTCATCACTACAGACGCAAACGATACTGCCCCGTCGGCACTGTCCTGAGCCAGACAGTCGACGGCCAAACATCCCCTCTGCAATTCTTCTCGTGCACAGCTCACCAATGCACAACAGAAATATTCCGTGTTTGACAGGGAGTTGCTCATGGACTTCATATCTCAGTTCACCACCGATGTCAGACACACAAAGGGTGCTGAAAATATAGTTGCTGATTTCCTTTCACGAGTCGATGCTGTTCATTCTCTGTTAGACTTCCCTGAACTGCCTAACCTCCAACCCACTGATGAGGACACACAAAACCTGATTTCAGACTCTACCTCTTCACTACACTTCGTCCGCACCACCTTCCCTGGCATTTCTGGTGAGATCTGGTGCGACGACAGTATGGGCACATCACGCCCCCTCATCCCAACCATGCTCCATCGAGCTGTCTTCAATGCACTGCATAATTTGGCCCACCCCGATTTTCTTGCATCTGCCCGCCTCGTAGCAGAGCGCTTTGTGTGGAGAAACGTCAACAAGGGCTGCCAGCAATGGGCACACTCCTGCATCGCGTGCCAATGCTGCAAAGTACACAAGCACACTTCATCCCCCCTTCAGCGCCCTTTCGAACCCTCCTGGGCGTTTCCAGCATATTCACATTGACATTGACATTGTCGCCCCCCCCCCCCCCCCCCCTGTCTCTAATGGCTTTCGTTATGTTCTCTCGTCTATCGACCGAACAACTCGCTGGGTTGAGGCTGACCCCCTCCCCAATATCATGGCAGAAACTGTTGCTCGAGCTTTCGTCGAGTCATGGGTATCGTGTTTTGGATGTCCAGCTATCATCACGACTGACCAGGGCAGACAATTTGAGGCGGCCCTGTTCAACGTGATTTGTACCATTTGCGGCATCCGGTGCATCAATACCACAGTGTATCACCCGCAATGCAACAGGCTAGTTGAGCACTTTCAAGGCGGCACTGGCACTGCACTTTCAAGGCGGTTCTTCGGTGCCAAGGCTCTCTATGGATGAAGGCCCTTCCCCTTGTGCTACTCGGCATTCGTGCAATCTATAAGGAAGACCTCAAAGGCACAATAACTGAGTTCGTATACGGCCAGAACATTGTTCTCCTTAGCAAACTTGTAAGCCCTTCTGCTTCTCTCCCTCAGTCTGACTTACCTTCCTTCATGGACCACGTCAGACGCCACTTCATCAACCTCCATCTGCCCGCCAGCCATTCCCGCCCTAAGGCTCACGTCCTGAAATCTCTGAACAATTACGAGTATGTCATGCTCTGACATGACACTGTGCGTGCTCCCCTCCAACCCCCATATACCAGCCCATACCAGGTTCTCCGCCGCTCAGCCAACAAATGGTTCAAATGGCTCTGAGCACTATGGGACTTAACATCTATGGCCATCAGTCCCTTAGAACTTAGAACTACTTAAACTAGGACATCACACAACAGCCAGTCATCATGAGGCAGAGGAACTCAGCCAACACCTATGGCGTCCAGATAAAAGATTCAGCTGTTACAGTCTCTCTCAACAGACTTAAGCCTGCTCTTGTAGAGCCCACTTCTACACCCCTTCAGGCCACGACCACGCCACTCACTGTCATGGCTCACGACGCTCCGACCACTCCCTCCACGTCAGACTTACTCACTCAGTCAAGTGACTTCCAGCTCCAATCATCAAGCTCTTCTCCAACCTTGCCCACTACTCCGGTCTCTCACATACTGTCGAGTGACCACATGCTCCTCACATCCAGCTTACCTACGATCACGCCCTCGCCGCCGGGCCCTTCTCCGGTCCCTTCGACCTCTCCCCCATCGCCTGCCTTGCCCTGTCGAGGTTTCTCATGTCCCCCCCCCCCCCCCCCACATCTTGAAAGTGCCCTCACTCGAGGTGTTTGTGCCTGTCCCCCTGGACATAATCCACGACATCTCAATTACACTACGCGATGACACACTTTTCGTCATATGTTTCCCTTCATCCGTTGCTCATGACACAACCTCTGCCATTCCCTGCCACCTGGTGAAATGTGTTCCCCTCTCACCCGACGTCGACCTGGACATGCTTCGTGTGTTCGCCACGCCGACTGGAGACATCGTCGTCGTCGCTCTGTTCCTTCCGCAAACCGCCGGCCAACCTGTCGCCGCACAACCAGCATGGCCAGTACGATGCCCAACGAATTCCAGGTTCGGTGGCCAGACCTTCCTTCACGTCATCTACCAACACAGCTCCCTGATGACACTGACGAGCTGACCGGGGTTCGGCTCCCACGGACCACCCCTGCCGACGCCACAGTCACCCCGCCCCCCCCCCCCCGACCTCTCAGGCATACTCCACACTGTGGGGGGGTCAGCTATGTGGCCCCAATGAGATCGACACCTGTATCGATCTGAGCATCATCTTTGAACCTAGCAAAACACTATCTTTGTGTAGTTCCGCCATCCAGTTCTCTGTAAGCCTTACTTGTCTACATCTACATCTACATCTACATGATTACTCTGCAATTCACATTTAAGTGCTTGGCAGAGGGTTCATTGAACCACAATCATACTATTTCCCTACCATCCACTCCCAAACAGCGGGCGGGAAAATCGAACACCTAAACCTTTCTGTTCGAGCTCTGATTTCTCTTATTTTATTTTGATGATCATTCCTACCTAGGGTGGTTGGGCTCAACAAAATATATTCGCATTCGGAAGAGAAAGTTGGTGACTGAAATTTCATAAATAGATCTCGCGGCGACGAAAAACATCTTTGCTTTAATGACTTCCATCCCAACTCGCGTATCATATCTGCCACACTCTCTCCCCTGTTGTGTGATAATACAAAACGAGCTGCCCTTTTTTGCACCCTTTCGATGTCCTCTGTCAATCCCACCTGGTAAGGATCCCACACGGTGCAGCAATATTCTAACAGAGGACGAACGAGTGTAGTGTAAGCTGTCTCTTTAGTGGACTTGTTGCATCTTCTAAGTGTCCTGCCAATGAAACGCAACCTTTGGCTCACCTTCCCCACAATATTATCTATGTGGTATTTCCAACTGAAGTTGTTCGTAATTTTTAACACCCAGGTACTTAGTTGAATTGACAGCCTTGAGAATTGTACTATTTATCGAGTAATCAAATTCCAACAGATTTCTTTTGGAACTCATGTGGATCACCTCACACTTTTCGTTATTTAACGTCAACTGCCACATGTCACACCATACAGCAATCTTTTCTAAATCGCTTTGCAACTGATACTGGTCTTCGGATGACCTTATTAGACGGTAAATTACAGCAACATCTGCGAAAAACCTAAGAGAACTGCTCAGATTGTCACCCAGGTCATTTATATAGATCAGGAACAGCAGAGGTCCCAGGACGTTTCCCTGGGGAACACCTGATATCACTTCAGTTTTACTCGATGATTTGCCGTCTATTACTACAAGCTGCGACCTTCCTGACAGGAAATCACGAATCCAGTCATACAACTGAGATGATACCCCATAGGCCCGCATCTTAATTAGAAGTCGCTTGTGAGGAACGGTGTCAAATGCTCTCTGGAAATCTAGAAATATGGAATCAACTTGAGATCCCCTGTCGGTAGCGGCCATTACTTTGTGTGAATAAAGAGCTAGCTGCCTTGCACAAGAACGATGTTTTCTGAAACCATGCTGATTACGTATCAATAGATCATTCCCTTCTAGGTGATTCATAATGTTTGTATACAGTATATGCTCCAAAACCCTACTGCAAACCGACGTCCATGATATAGGTCTGTAGTTCGATGGATTACTCCTACTACCCTTCTTAAACACTGGTACGACCTGCGCAATTTTCCAATCTGCAGGCACAGATCTATCGGTGAGCGAGCGGTTGGATATGATTGCTAAGTAGGGAGCTATTGTATCAGCGTAATCTGAAAGGAACCTAATCGGTATACAATCTGGACCTGAAGACTTGCCTGTATCAAGCGATTTGAGTTGCTTCGCAACCCCTAAGGTATCTACTTCTAAGAAACTCATGCTACCAGCTGTTCATGTTTCAAATTCTGGAATATTCCATTCATCTTCCCTGGTGAACGAATTTTGGAAAGCTGCGTTCAATTACTCCGTTTTTGCGGCACAGGCATTGGTAACAGTACCATCGGCACTGCGCAGCGTAGGTGTTGACTGCGTCTTGCCGCTTGTGTACTTTACATACGACGAGAATTTCTTCGAATTTTCTACCAAATTTCGAGACAATGTTTCGTTGTGGAACCTATTAAAGGCATCTCGCATTGAAGTCCATGCGAAATTTCCCGTGTCTGTAAATTTTAGCCAATCTTCAGGATTTCGCGTTCTTCTGAACTTTGCATGCTTTTTCCGTTGCTTCTGCAACAGCGTTCGGAACTGTTGTGTGTACCATGGGGGATCAGTTCCATCTCTTACCAATTTATGAGGTATGAATCTCTCAATTTCTGTTGCTACTATATCTTTGAATTTGAGCCACATCTCGTCTACATTTGCATAGTCAGTTCAGAAAGAATGGAGATTGTCTCTTAGGAAGGCTTCTGGTGACACTTTATCCGCTTTTTTAAATAAAATTATTTTGGGTTTGTTTCTGGTGGATTTGGAAGAAACGGTATTGAGCCTAGCTATAACGACCTTGTGATCACTAATCCCTGTATCAGTCATGATGCTCTCTGTTAGCTCTGGATTGCTTGTGGCTAAGAGGTCAAGTGTGTTTTTGCAACCATTTACAATTCGCGTGGGTTCGTGGACTAACTGCTCGAAATAATTTTCGGAGAAAGCATTTAGGACAATCTCGGAAGATGTTTTCTGCCTACCACCGGTTTTGAACAAGTATTTTTGCCAGCGTATCGAGGGAAGGTTGAAGTCCCCACCAACTATAACTGTATGAGTGGGGTATTTATTTGTTACGAGACTCAAATTTTCTCTGAACTGTTCAGCAACTATATCATCGGAGTCTGGGGGTCGGTAGAAGGAGCCAATTATTAACTTAGTTCGGCTGTTAAGTATAACCTCCACACCTACCAATTTGCATGGAGTATCTACTTTGACTTCACTACAAGATAAACCACTACTGACAGACACAAACACTCCACCACCAATTCTGCCTAATCTATCTTTCCTGAACACTGTCTGAGACTTTGTAAAAATTTCCCCTCAACTTATTTCAGGCTTTAGCCAGCTTTCTTTACCTATAACAATTTCAGCTTCACTTGTGTGAAGAGGTAAATAAATGAACTCCTGATTATAAGGTGTTGTTTAGTGTATCTCACCCGAGCATCCACCTCAACCTAATACAACCTAATAGTTTTATTGTATTGAAGTGGCATTGGTAGGGAGGCAATCTGAGCACTTTATGCTTGCATTTTTTTGCTGTTTCATCAACAATTTAAACTGTGTTCTTTCATTTGTGTTGCAATACTTGTCAAGTTGCTGTCAAATTATATCTTGCATTTCTCTAGCTAACAAAAAATATCGTATTTCTTCATTGTCTTTGTATAACTGAATTGCATGAAGTATTATTTGTAACAATTACACATTTGTCTTGTTAAGTTCTGAAGCACAGTGATTTCAAACTATTTCACAAAAGTATTGTGATCCATGTCTTTGTTGTGGTCACAGGTCTTGTCTGAATTAAATACATAGAAGCAATCAATCAGAAATGAAACCCTTTGAATTTCCAGCTTGTGCTTCAATTATTCTTTTTCCTCTGCTGATCACAGCTGACATATTTCCACTGTTGGTATTGCCTGTCTACCCTCTTTCTAAACTGTGTCCCATGTTCACCTACGTTTAATCAAGCCAAACAATATCATCAAAATCTGTCCCTACAAATTCACTAAAACAACCGCATTGCCAGGCTGCAATATCTCAGTGTTCCTATAGCTTGCAGCCAGAAACGGATTTATATGGCAACCCTAACTTTTTCACAACTCAAAAAAAAGGACAATCTGCTACCTTGAAACAAGTCAGCTGCTACAACGAGAACTTGTAGTTGTTTGAATGTCAGATACTACTGCCTTGAATAATGTGTGTATATCTGATCATGAATTGTGTCTCTCTGAAAAAGAGTAGAGATTTGTGAGTCTCTTCTTGCAACCCCCCCCCCCCCCCCCCCCCCCCAAAATGAGCATTTAATCAACGCCATGTCTGATGCTTTTTGAAAGTTTCTTTGGAGTGTGTAGCCTCAGTCTCTCAGTCTGCCCCTCTTTCAAATACTTTAATCACACATTGTAAGGTACATGAAGCTAAATAACATGCAAGTCTCTCACCACAATGGCTCGCTGAGGACTGACTGGCACAATTTCTTAGGCAGTGCAGTGGAATTGGCAATGCAATGGGAGTCAATAGTGCCAGGTTCCTATTGGTTTTTTTGTGGTGAAAGAAATGCAGCCTGCTAACTGTCAAGTGATAACTGGTTTAAATCAGACAACAGCCTCCATGTACACCTGCCTTTTAGAACAAATAAACCTTTTTACAACTGAACCAGTAGATTATTGACTCTAGTATGAAGCTCAGTTACAAATGATTTCTAACCAACTCTCACTTTTTTAAAAAAAAAAAAGTTGTATAGACACTTAGTTTCAAGTATATTAAAAAAACAGCACCTCAGTTGTCTAAGAGATGGAGTGGTGAATTTCCTCAGAGTAACTGGTTTTCTTGCATTATACATGTACACATAAAAAATTAGCTACTGCAAAATATTTACAACAATTAACAAAATGAGCTTATTTGCAGTAGCATGAGCAACAGACCTTGGCATCGGTGGGGTTGCTTGCATGCCTCAGTGATATACATAGCCATACCATAGGTGCAACCACAATGGAGAGTATCTTTTAAGAGACCAGACAAATGTGTGGTTACTAAAGAGGGGTAGCAGACTTTTCAGTTGTTGCAGGGGCAACTGTCTGTATGGCTGACTGATCTGGTCTTGCAACATCAACCAAAATAGGCTGGCTGTGCTGGCACTACAAATGGCTAAAAGCAATGGGAAACTGCATCTGTAAATTTTCCTCAGCTTTACTGTATGGTTAAATGATGATGGGGTCCTCTTGGGTAAAAGATTTCAGAGATAAAATGGTCCCCCATTCGGATCTCTGAGTAGGTCTACTCAAGAAGATGTCAGGATCAGGAGAAATAAAACTGGCATTCTACAGATCAGAATGTACAGTCTTAGATCCTTCAATTGGGCAGATAAGATAGAAAATTGAAGAAGAAAAATGGTTAGGTTGACATTATATATAGTGGAATTAGTGAAATTCCATGATGGGAGGAACAGGACATCTGGTCAGGTGAATACAGGGTCATAAACACAAAATCCAATAGATGTAATGCAAGAATAGGTTTAATAATGAGTAAGAAAATGGGAATGCGAGTGAGCTACTACGAACAGCATAGTGAATGCACTATTGTACTCAAGACAGACACAAATCAAATACCTACAACACTTGTAAAACTTTATATGCCAGCTAACTCCACAGATGGCAAAGAGATTGAAGAAATGTACAATTTGTAAAACTTTGCTTCCTCCATTTGCCGACAGCTGGTGACAACGGTAAGTAGCGGTCGAAAGAAACAGATCGCAGATGTTAGGCAGTTAGCTTGGACCTCAGTCAACATAAACTCATTCAAACATTAGTCGATTTGTGTCTGCATCATAAAGTTGTTCTTGATTGAAAACGTCAATTTACGAGCCTAATGCTTGTCATTTGTGGGACGTGTTACTGTTTTGTTTCAGTATGAAGAAAACAGCGGCTGAGCCTTATCAAATGCTCTCAAGTATGTATGGAAAGGATGCTATTAGTGAAAGAACATGTCATGAGCAATTTCAATGCTTCAAGAACGGTGATTTTAACATCATAAACTGGCATAGTGGTGGAAGAGAGAATGTTTTCGAAGATGCAGAATAGGAGACATTGCTGAGTGAAGACTCATGTCAAACTCAAGAAGAATTGGCACAATTACTGGGAGTGACACAGTAAGCCATTTAAAAATGTCTCAAGGCTATGGGCATGATTCAGAAAGAAGTAACTTGGGTCCTGTGTGAGCTGAAACCAAGAGACATTGAACGGCGTTTTTATGTTTGTGAACAGTTGCTTCAGAGGCAAAAATAGAGGGATTTCTGCATTGCATTGTGACCGAGGATGAAAAATGGGTTCATTACAATAACCCTACACGCAAAAAATCATGGGGATATCCCAGCAATGTTTCCATGTTGACAGCCAAACCGAATATTCACAGCTCCCAGATCGTGCTCTGCATTTGGTGGGACCAGCTTGGCTTGAAACAAACACAGCAGCTCATTATCAAATGCAATTAATACATTTGAGCAGAGCATTAAAAGACAAATGGCTGCAATACAGCGAGAGGCATGATAAAGTGAAAAGTGATTTTGCAGCATGACAATGCTCGATCCCACATTGCAAAAGAGGTCAAAACATACTTGGAAACGTTAAAATGGGAAGTTATATCTCACCCTCTGTATGCTTCAGACATTGCTCCCTCTATCACCTGTTTTACATCAATGGCGCATGGCCTGGCTGACCAACACTTCCAATCTCATGAAGAAGTCAAAAATTGGATCGATTCATGGATCGCTTCAAAAGATGAACAATTTTTTTGACACGGGATTCTTACACTGCCCAAAAGATGGGAGAAAGTAGTGGCCAGTGGTGGAAAATACTTTGAATGATACATGTGTAACCAATTTGTTTCATTAAAGCCTCAAATGTTGGGGAAAAATGGCAGAAGCAAAGTTGTACACATTGTATGATGACACAAAATAAATTATTCAGATAGTTAAGGTAGATGAAAAGGAATGAAAGAGGAAGCTGCCCAGAAGAATTTTGCACAGAGCATGATTTAATTACTGCTTACACTTTGTTTAAGAATCATGAAAGAAGGTTGTACTTGCGGAGAGACCTGGAGACACTGGAAGGTTTCAGATGGATTATATAATGGCGAGACAGAGATTTTGGAACCCAATTTTAAATTGTAAGATCTTCCAGGGGCAGATGTGGACTCTGATCACAATTTATTGGTTATGAACTGTAGGTTAAAACTAAAGAAACTGGGAAACGTAGGAAATTGAGGACATGTGACCTGGATAAATTGAAAGAATCAGAGGTTGCTGATAGTTTCAGAGAGAACATTAACCAGTGGTTGACAAGAACAGGGGGAAGGAGTGCAGTACAAGAGGAATGGAATAGCGAATGCAGCTTAGGCAAAAAGACAAGGCCTGGTATAAATCCTTGGATAACACAAGAGATACTGCATTTAATTAATGAAAGGAGAAAATATAAAAATGCAGTGAATGAAGCAGGTTAAAAGGAATATAAATGCCTAAAATGTCACGTTGATGGGAAGTGCAAAATGGCTGAACAGGAGTGGCTAGAGGACAAATGTAAGGATTTAGAAGTATGTTTCACTAGGGGAAAGATGGACACTGCCTACAGGAAAATTAAAGAGGCCTTTTGAGAAAAGAGAAGCAGCTGTATGAATATCAAGAGCTCAGAGGGAAAGCCAGTCCTAAGCTTCAAAGGGAGAGTTGAAAGGTGGAAAGAGTATATGGAAGATCTATACAAGGTCCATGAACCTGCACACAATATTACAGAAATGGAAGAGGATGTAGACAAAGATGAAATGGGAGATATGACAATGTGAGAAGAATTTGACAGAGTACTGAAAGACCTAAGTTGAAACAATTCCCTGTGGGTAGACGATATTCCATCAAGGCCACTAATAGCCTTAAGTTGTGAAAAGTCATCATTACAAAATACTAACACCAATTTTCTACAGAAGAATGGAAAAACTTGTGGAAGATGACTTTGGGGAATATCAGTTTGGATATTGTAGAAATGTAGGAACATGCAAGGCAATACTGACCCTACAACTTATCTTAGAAGATAGGCTAATCCCTTACTTCAGAGGTACCTGAAACACTCAGGAGAGTACAGCACCTGTCAGAAACATTGGTAACTCCATGAAGAAATAGTGTCTACCAGCACTGGCATTCAAAAACAGTTAACCCTCAAATTGTTTGCACAGCAATAGTAAGATGCGAATGCAGAACACTGGGCATTAAAGGGTTAAGGTAATACAGAGCTACATTTATAGCATTTGTAGACTCAAAGAAAGCTTTTTACAATACTGACTGGAACATAGACTTTGAAATTCTGAAGGTAGCAGGGGTAAAACACAGAGAGTGAAAGATTACTTACGACTTGCACAGAAACCAGACAGCAGTTATAAGAGTTAAGAGGCATGAAAGACAAGCTGTGGCTGAGAAGGGAGTGACATGGTGTTGTAGCCTGTCCCTGATGTTAAATCTGTACATTGAGCAAGCAGTAAAGGAAACCAAAGAAAAATTTGGAGTAGGAATTAAAGTCCAGGGAGCAGAAATAAAAACTGTGAGGTTTACCAGATGAAGGTGAGGAACTTAGATTAGGAAACGAGACACTGAACGTAGTAGATGAGTTTTATTATACGGGCAGCAAAGTAATTGGTGATGGTCAAAGTAGGTAGGATATAAAATGTAGACTAGCAATTGCAAGAAAAGTATTTTTGTAGAAGAGAAATTTGTTAATGTCATATATAGACTTAAGTTTTAGGAAGTCTTTTCTGAAGGCATTTGTCTGGAGTGTAGCCATGTAGGATGTGAAATGCGGGCAATAAACAGTTTAGACAAGAACAGAAGCTTTTTAAATGTTGTGCTACAGAAGAATACTGAAGATTAGATGGGTAGATCATTTAACTAAGGAGGAGGTACTGAATAGAAGTGGGAAGACAAGAAATTTTTGGTGCAATTTGACTAAAAGAAGGGATCAGTTGATAGGACACATTGTAAGACATAAAGGGATCACCAATTTACTACTGAAGGGAAGTGTGTAGGGGAGGGAGAGGGTGGGGGGGGGGGGAGGGGGATTAAAAATCATAGAGGGAGGCCAAGAAGTGAATACAGTAAGCGGATACAGAGGGATGTAGGTTTCAGTAGTTATTCAGAGATGAAAGGGCTTGCACAGAATAGAGTAACAAGGAGAGCTGCATCAAACCAGGCTTTGGACTGAAGATCACAGCAACAACAACAGCAGCAATAATTGGTTGTTAGTATACTTCAAAAAAGTTGCATCTAGTGGCTGATCTTATAAATAAATATGTAACTAAACTCTTTTATCATCCCTAAAGGTGCTCCTTCAACACGACATTTACAGAACACAATGTTTAAATGGATAATTCACAACATGAAAATGGTTCATTATGTTGCAAACCAAGAGTGTCCTGAAAAACAGTTTGTTACTTACATACTGATGGCATATGTGCTGAATGTTCACTAGAGCCACAGAAGGTCACACCATTTTTATTCATTTTGCTTATGTGCTTTCAGCACCTGTAAGCACTTGAAAATGATCTAAGGTTGAAATTGGAATCATGGAAATTGTAACAAATAATACAGTTGATGGTGAATATGATGTCATTTAAAAAACTTTAAAAATTGCATCCAAGTCAACGGACCATCCGTATTGTTTGACATTTTAATGTTAATGTTTATAACTCAAGCCAGAAGATGATCTGTCACTGTTCAAATATAAAACTTTGATTATATCTTACTGTTATTTGGTTTTAATATCAGCAAGGATACTATCTAGTGAGGCTTAAAGTTTCCTACTATAATGCATTGTGTTCTCATTACATACTACAATACTGTTAACTCTACAAACCTTTCAATGTGCGAACAGCAATATGAATTCATAATAGTATTAAAAATATCTACAATTTCAGTATCAGCCTCATATCCAATGAACTTCAGATTGTTTGCATTCTCCAGTTCATAATCCAGTTGAGTAAGTCTGATCTGTGAATCAAAGGAATGTTTACTTAGTGCAGAACAGTAATTTATATGCATTTGAACCTTCATTATTCTAAATTCTATCAAGTAGAGTGCTTACCTTTCTCATTGTTGAGAGAAAGGCCATATACTCTGCAACTTCAGCATCCCAGTTTTTTACTTCAATTGATAAGTAGTCAAGTCTTGTCTTTATATCATCACGTTGCAAATTACATTTCGGTTCTTCACCTCTCTCAAGCTATAATATAATGAAGCTTTCAGTTTTGAGCCTTTCGTTTAGAAAAAAACATACAAAGGAAATAATAAGCACAACATTATTTTCTATTGATCTCCACTCCTAAATGTGAAGCACTATTACAATACAGCCAACAAATGTATGCATATATATGGAAAGAGACCACTCAGAGGATACAGCCTTGTTAATGTCTTCATACTTATTTGGATACTCTTAAGACACTGTTGATGAAAAGTTATGGTTTCAAAACAATGAAAATAACAATTAACTGACAGAAGGAAAAATTTACATTTTATGAAAGTATGATAGCCCTGGGTGGAATACGACAACAGAAAGAGTAAAGATAACGTCTACTCACTGTATGGCCTGTACATTTGGAGCCCCGCACCTTGCTAAAACTGCAAATCTGTTAAATACATAATTATTAATATGACATGTTTACAATACTCTGCGTATAGATGAAGTACTGAAGAAGCTGCAGGTACCTTAAGAAGACTCAAATCATTGCCAAGCTTCTGGACAATATCCATAATATAACTAACAGACTAATAAAAATTTACACAAGCAGGATTACATTTTCTGGCTTGCAGGATAAGATTAATGGTTAGACAGACCAAACTAGAGTGTAGGAGCTGGAATGGGGAAATGGAGGATCAAGGACAGTGATGGGTTAGTGGCAGGGTTAGTGCAGATTGAGATCAGGAGTGTCATGGGATCAAAGCACATGTTGTAAGGCCAGTTTCCATTTCCACAACCCACAGAAGTTAGTACTGGGGAAGAGGATCAAAATGGCATGGATCATACAACAGTCAATGAAATTGAGTATGTTGTGATCAGTAGCATGCTCTGCCACATGGTGGTCAACTCTCCTCCCACATCAATCCAATTTCTTACTTCATTATCATCTTACGATAGAGCAGTAACAATATACTCCATTGGGGTTTTGATTATCTTTCACCGTGCCTAATAAAGGGACATCCTTTTGAAAAGTCTCCTAACCTCTCCCAAATGTCATACTGGTACACACTCAGTCTATGAAATATTCTGGTCCCTCTTTATGTCACAACTAAATCCAACTACTTGCCACATGCATTATAACCCTGTATAAGCCAAGCTGCACGATCTGTTCTATTACAGTCCCAGCAAAGGCATATGCTATCCTATCAGAGATCACAGTAATTTGTGAAAGCAATCATGTCACACTTGCACACTTCCTTTCAAGTGAGTGTGATCACTGACCAGCTGTCCACACGAATGACTGACCACCACAAAATTGTACCCAGGAACAAAGTTGACCACCCAATGGCAGAGCATGCAACTGAGTGCAACATACTAAACTTCAACAGTTGCTTCACAAGTCCCACAAATACTGTTTCTCTGTATTGTGCAGTTTGTAGCTTTCCTTACAATATACCAGCCGATTTTATAACCTTTCTGGCCTCAACCTTTGCTAAGTGCCTTCTGAATGATTGGTAAGGAAACACAAAAAGTACAGGGCATTTTCTTCTAGCATAGACCTACATGTAAAGTACTTGTGGATAGCTAGAGGCACTGATAACTTCATACATTACTTTGAAATACAGAAAGAAGCTCAGAGTTTAACATGTTAACAACAGTACGATCATTAGATTTGGAGAGCTAGCTTGTTGTTTTGTTTTGTTCTTTCTCTTCAGTCAGTCAAAAAAATATTTATGATCATAGACTATACTAAGTAAGACAAATATTTGTGATCATAAGCTGTTCTGCTTAACAGATATTGTCAAACGGTGAAGTGTTGCTATCTTCCAGGTGACCATGTCACCCCTCATCAACAAGGAAAAGACCAAAAAACGTAACATCTACAACAGAAATGCCCAGTGTCTTCAAACGAGAACAGTAAGTTTTCATGTACTTAGACACAAAATTTAACAAACTATTTTCACTTTCATAAGTACCAAAGTAAACTGACTGAGAACAATTTTAAATAAAATGTGTATTTCTAAACTTTAACCCATTAGCACTTTTTTTTGTTGATTGAGGACAGTCCACTCTTCCGTCAGTATTACAATTTATGCTACTCTCAACCAACAATGGGCTTTTGCTGTTGTAAAGTAAGCTTTCCGTCAACAATGGGTACCACTGTTATCACTCTGTTACAGTTATTCAGTTGAAGACTGTTAACAGAAGTGGAGGGCTTTGCAGAGCCTGGTGGTTATTCCTATTTTCATTTCTGTAGCTGCACCTAAGGTAAGGATTGCTGTCATTTTCTGGCTGCTGTGTAATATAATACTGTGATATTTTTTGGTACTCATGAAAGTGAAAATAGTTTATTAAATTTTGTGTCTAAGTACATGAAAACTTACTGTTCTCGTTTGAAGACACTGGGCATTTCTGTTGTAGATGTTATGTTTTTTGGTCTTTTCAGATTTCTTTGTCATGGCTTGCCATGTTTCGAAAACTGTTGAACAGGCAGTAGAACACTTATTTTCTGAAGAAATAGAAGCAGATATAGTAGCTCTACCTTCAGCTGTGGATGTGCAGATTAATGAGGAAAATATTGAAAGTGACTTGTTAGAAAATACATATGTAAGCAATATTGCAGGGACTAATGAAATTTTACATGAGAGAGACAATGAAGACATTCCTCCTGTGTCTTCTAAAAGAGTCTGTAAAGAAGTAGTTAACCCTTTAACTGTTCTGGATGTGTTAACACACGCGTCTTTTTACCTGTCCATCTGTGCTCTGAACGTGTTTACACGCACCACCAGTCTACATGTAGACACGTTCAGAGTACCAGGTAGAAGGACTGGTGGCACATGTAAACACGTTCAGAGCACACAGGGACAGGTACAAAGGCGTGCGCGTTAACATGTCCAGAGCAGTTAAAGGGTTAAATGGTATGATCAGGTTTATTTTCTGACTTAGGGAAGAAAGCTTCTAGTCTGTTGGATGAACTGAAAGAAAAATTGTATGGTCTCGCCCTGGGCAGGTTTTTGAAGAACTGCTTTCAGAAGAAGTTTTAAGCATTATTATAGAGGAAACCAAAAAATATGCTAGGAAGTGTAAAAATAAAAGAAATTTTTCAGTTGTACCTGATGAAATTAATGTATTTACTATCATAAGTTGTCCAGTGAAAGAGATTATTGGTCTGAGGATGATGATCTTCATGTTCTCATAGTGAAAGATGCAATGATTGTAATGTGCAATAAGCTGTTTGGACCATGTATATTCTCAAATTTATGATCTTAGCCTTTTTTTCGATCTTATTTGAAATGTTTTAAACTGTGACTGTATAATATGTCATGCTAACTCAATTCACCACTGTAACAAAAAAAAACAAATTTCATAAAATTACTGTACTACGAAACGATATATTGTTATTTATGTGAATATACAAGGGTTGTTTCAAAAATAAGGTTCCCACATTTTTTAGACACAAAGAATATTTTATTAAAAAAAAAGGTCACACAATTGGAAACATTGATCTTTAAGCTATTTTTCCGCATAGTCCCCATTTTTTATATGCATTTTTTCTGTTGAGTAATCCCCTTTTCGTTCCCACCTAAAAAGAAGTCCGCCACCAACCCATTGAGAAACATGGAAACTTCTTCTTGCAACTCCTCGTCCGTCTGGAATCGTAGACCACCTAGGTGCTCCTTCAATTTCAGAAACAGATGGAAATTGCTGGGTGCCAAATCAGGGCTCTAAGGGGGGTGGTCAATGACATCCCAGCCAAATTTCTCAATTAACTCCTTCGTTTGTTGCGACACAAGTGGACGGGCATTGTCATGGTGCAGCGTTATGCCTTTGCTGAGTTTTCCCCTACGACGATTTTGGATTGTCCATTGAGCTTTTTCAAGGTCTTGCAATAACCTGTTGAGTATATGGTGGCCCCTCTAGGCATAAAATCAATGAGCAATACACCACGCTGGTCCCAAACCACCGATGCCATGATTTTTCCTGCTGACAGCTGCTGCTTAAACTTCTGTGGTGGTGGCAATCCGGTGTGTTTCCATTGGTGCGATTGTTGTTTTGTTTCCAGAGTAATGTAATGGCACCACGATTCATCCCCCGTAACAATGGAATCAAGGAAGACTTCCTTATTCTCACTACATTCACTCCAGAGCTTCCGAGTACAGTCGATGCGCTGCTGTTTGTGGACTTCTGAAAGCATGTGCAGCACCCAGCGTGCGCACACCTTGTGGAAGCCTAGCTTTTCATTCAATATCTTGTCAATTGAAGCTTCAGAAGCCTCAGGAATTTGAGCAGCCAGTTGCTGGATGGTGATTTGCTGATCTTTGAGAAGGATTTGCTCAACTTTCGCCACAACTTCATCAGAGATCAACGGCCTCCCACTTCGTTGTTTGTCGGGGGCATCTGTACAGCTGTTGGCAAACTCCCTACACCATTTGCAGATGTGCTGAATGCTTATACACATTTCCCCATACACTTCACTCAATTGCCGATGAATTGCTATAGGTTGTAACTTTCTTGGGTGCAAAAATTGGATGACCTCACGAATTTCACACTTGGCAGTTGCGGCGATGACGGCCCCATCGCTTATGGCTGTCAGGCCAGTACTGACCATTGCAGAGTCACACTGGTTGTTGGAATCGGTGGTGGGGGATCCGGCAAACATGGTAGTGTTGCCAGATTTCGCATTGCAGCGTTCGGTAAGGGTACAGAGCTGGGAACCCTACTTTTGAAACAACTCTCATATGTTATCATAATTGTTCTATTGTGCTGTTGAGTGAATTCCATTTTCTGTAAATTATTTTTGATTTAATGTTCTCTGTTTCGATTTTAGTATGACTATATCTTTTCTGATGTACATTGGAAGGATGTTAACTGGGTGAGCTGGGATGTGTTGTTGTCTGGGGGAAGGAGAGATGTAAAGTTTTTCTCGAGTTGCATACAAATGGAATGTATTTCGCTGAGTGAATACTGTGATTGATGGCAGCAAGGCATCGAGGACTATTAAAAATCAAAATTACACATGAATCAGTTTGTCATCTATTTTATTTCAAGGGACACATCAACCTAGAGGGCTTCAAGACCTATAAGAGAATATGGGTTCTAGACATAAGACATTCAAGCAATGGATTGATGGAGATCCTTAAAAAACAAGATGAGTATTTTTTCTTTAAAACTACCACTAGACGCAGTCAATATTTTTTACTCCATGAACATTTATTACAATTAATGGTCATCCAATTGTATGAAACAAAGGAGATCGTTAAAGTGGTGCCATTGTGACCAGGATACTTGTATGTTTGGATTTTTTACAGTATTTTTGTTTCAGGTGATCAAAAAGCATATAATTGTGTAACAAAGAGGAATGATTTTAAACCAAATATAGTTTGACTTAGTACATGTGGAGGAGTTTTGAAATGACCCAACACTATGGACAAACATGGTTGTAGAATGTTGAAGCATTATTACCAAAGTTGACGCCACGTACCCAATCCAGGACAATAATAAGCTAAGTACCAACCAAAAAATTTATTTCTGTATTTTCTCAGTGCAGTGTTGTGTGAACATTTTGACCAGTTTTTTAGCATTGATAATTTATGAACAAATTTACAAAAAATGGATCATGATCACAACAATGAAATAAATATGCTGAACCTAACAGCTTAAACTAGTGTCTTTAAACAGGACATAGCCAATAAAAACATGTTTCAGGATGTATTAGACAATAGTCAACCAAAACAGTTAAATGAAATCAGTTGGACAGTAGCATGTTAGATTCGAGTCCAGACCGTGAGAGACAAGAACAGTTGCATGTAAGTGGAACAATGCTGAGTGAAAAACCCAAACAGTTAAATTTACAAGACATGTTTACTGCATTAATATCATCAAGGGAAAAAATAGTGAAAACTTGAAAAAAATAGTGAAAAACTGTCATCAATGGAAAAAATAGTGAAAAACTTGATGAAAAAAACCTCATCAATGGAAAAAATTTGTGAAAAACATGAAAAGTCAATAGTCTCAGAATGTAATATCACTAGAGCTGAACTTAATGCACCAATTTCTAATGTTAAAAAAGACTTGATTGGTGCATATTCTACAAGCTGTAACCTTTACAAATAAGCTGAATGAAAAAACAGTGTTGCCTCAGATGTAGATGGAAAGGTTCAGAAGATAGCTGAGATAATAGTCTCAAATTTGTCAAACTTACATAGTGATGTCACTATTATCAAAAAACAAGTACAATAGTTAAAAGATAGGGCTTACCTAAAAACATTCTGTAATGTAAGACACCAAAGCTATCTTACTACGCCACTAAATTGTTTCCCTGGTGACAAGCATATTCATCCAGTCGATTTTATACAACATTGCCATGATAACTTTCTCTCTAGTGTGAGTGATGAATTAAAAATTAAGTTTATTAAAAGATCATTAGAAGGGGAAGCTTTGTCATGGCCCAACCAACTTGACTGTAGCAATTTATCCATAGATGAATTTGAAAAGCGTTTATTGAAAAAGTTTTGGTCTGACATTAGGCAAGCAAAAAGAGTGTGTTTTTAAATGGTCCAATGTACAGGGAGCAGAGAGGGGGTATGAAAGAGTTTAGGAAAGAGCAGATCATGAAACTTGCACACTTAGACTACCCTTTTAATTAACTAACTCAAATAGATGCACTTAAGAGAAGGCTACCAGAAAGAATTCAAATGGGTTTAGCTTATGGATCAGATGATTATGTAGATCAGTTCCTGAAACATGTACAAAAGTTGGACAGGATGTATAACGGGTTTGGCCAACATAGTACTGATTTCAGGAGGCCAAACTGAAGTAATCACAATCATAATAGAAATACTAATAATAATGACAATTTTAACCAAGAACATAACAATAACACGCTGTGAAGGAATGACAGAAATCCAAATACTTCTAGAAATTATCAGGATGTAGGACCATACCATGGGGACCAACAGTTTTATGACAATAGAAATTCTGGGAACAGAAATGTTGAAAGGAATTTTGAAAATAGAGGTAGACAGTGGACAAATAATAACCAGTCCCCTCCACTGTGAGAGATAATGATAGTAGAGGTGATAGGTTGAAGTGAAACTCTCTCGATCGGCAGGAACACTGGTGAACAGTCATTTTTTGACAGTATTCAGGAACATAAAACCTATGCAACACTCATTATATAAAATTCAGAGAGTTGACACCTATCTGATTATTTTCTGAGTACAAAGTAATGCAGGAGGATGTTTTTCTGTTTGCAGTGAAAAAAGTTTTTCGATTATACCAAAAAGGTAAGCTAATAGAATTTTACAAAATGTACAAGTTATAATTGCAAGAGTAATGAGATTAGTACACAGTCTATACACAAGTTTTGGTAAATTTTGAGGAAGAGTACACCTGAGATATTTAGTGTGGAGTATTACATTTCTGACCCTTAAGTTGTAATATGATTGTATACAGTAATGAGTGCAATGCAATATTAAACACAGTAAAGTATTCAGATACTTAAATAGTGTAATGTCTGTTTCTATTGTTAGAGGGAAAGCTATACCATTTGTGAGGTCTGCTGCTATGTGATGTTATTTTGTGAGGTTGGTCTATTGTGTAATATGAAGCAGGTGATTTTTCTTAGGTGATTATGATTATGGAGTATTTAATGGGGTAATTAGGTGTTTTATGAGGATATGAGGTGGAGTTACTATGTTGATGCACTGAGGAGGTATTTGATGTATTTAATGAAGTACTGATGTAATGAGGAGAATGATGTTTGGTAGGGACTGGTTAGCGAACCTGTTTTTTCTTACTGTGGAGAAAGTTTATGAAAGACACACCTGGTCAGCAAGGATTGTAATGCAAATTGTTTTTATTTGAAGTAACAGATGCAGGTAAACTCAGTTATATTTATGCACAAAGATTGATTCTATGTGAAGTGTGACATCTTTTGTAGTTAGGCAACATGTCAGTAATCTGTACACTGAAAAATGATTAAGGATCTTGCCGGTAATTAATGTGAAGAACATGACACTTGAAAATAGGAAGTAAACTGGAGAATTTTTTAGCGAATTAACAACTTTACCTATATACCACTACGTAATTGTACACTGTTGAAAGGTAATGAGAAGTGAAAACTGTTTATTTCTGAACGTATGAAATTTTTTATACTTACACTGAATCGTATTAGGTAAGTCAGGACTACACATCTGAACACTTGATGGTTCATGTATTCAGTACTTAAAAGAAGTTAAAAGTTGAACTACTTATTTTAGAGACATATAACTGTTTCATTACTGTTTCTGAAAATCTAATGAAGGGTGGGAGTTATTTTGCTAACTTTTGAAAACATGATGAGGTATATACTAAGGTTTTGAAACATTTTACCCCAGTTGGGAGACTTTATTCTGAATTTGTCTTGAACTTGATGTACACCAAGTGTTACAAACATACAGTGACTTATTGAAACATGTAATGATTAACATTTATCCGTACAGGAATTCTAGTTTTTAAGTGTTTCAACACAACCATATCCCACACAATGACTTGTATATATCTAAGTGTTATTATATATATTCTTTGATGTTTTGTTATTTATGTAACCAACTACGAGTGTGGGGATGACTGTTGAATGATACTAACAGGTACAAAGACTATTTTGCCATTGAATACTATACCGACATCTCATAAAAAAACTGCAAAACTGCTGTAGCCACCAGAAAGATCGCAGGAGGCGCACATTGGCACGGCGCGTCACGGACGGTAGTTGCTCCAAGTAGAGTCCCGTCCACCAGAGGGCACGTGAGAATTCGGACGCGACCTCTGCTGGCATAACAACAACAACAACTCCGGCAGCACGGGCCGGGCCCAGTCAGTTCACATCGGGCAGGTCTAGCAGACAGTTCCCGGCCTACACTAGGTGAAGTGCGACGGAAACGTGAATCATGTTACTACAATAACATTTTATCATTATTGTAAATATCTTGAAGATACTGTCTGATAACTAGTAATATATGTATACTATTCTTTATCTTTGAACTACTTGTAAACAGTACAAAGGCACCATGAAATTTTATGTAGATGTCTATGATGCAGAACTCTGACACAATCTTCACTGAAGTGGGTAAATGATATCAGGAGAGTGCAGTTCCCTCCTCCCTTTCCCCCGTATGATGAGACGGCGGAGGAGTGGGACGCATATGAACATCGCCTTCGGCAGCATTTCCAGGCGTTTCATGTTGCCGATGCGGAGGTATGTCGTACTCTCTTCTTGTCTTGGATATCCCCCTCGCTGTATCACATTTTGCGGCAGCTAGCGCCGTTGCAGGAACCCTCGTCCTTGTCTTTTGACGCATTGTGTTCCTTGCTGTCTTCATATTATCACCGCCACACGCATGTTGTGGCGGTTAGGGTCGAGTTCTATCAATGCAAGAAACAGCCCCATCAGTCTTACCAGGCGTGGGCAGCTACCCTGCACGGTCTTAGTCGCAAGTGTCATTTTGTCACGGAGCAGTCGCGAGGATCGTCTGCCCACGTTATGGTACGCGACGTCATTGTTCGTTCGGCCCCTGATAGGGAGGTCTGGCAACGGGCCCTGCAGTTAGAAGACCCTTCCCTCGAGGAAGTCCTGTCCATTGCTCAATCGTATGAAGTCTCTCATGCAGCAGGTCAACAGCTGGAAGCATGGTGTGACGTCGCGGAGGTTCAGGGCGGAGCGGCCGCGTCCACTGTGTCCGGGGTAGATGACGTGCGAGCGGTACAATCCGGCCGTTACGGCCCCTCCCGCACGGCGTGTAAACAGAATTCCGGCTGCCGGCCCCTGTTGCCATCCTGTGCGTCATGCTATATACGTCATGATCGGTCAGAGTGCCCCCAGCGTTGGGCCGTTTGTCGCAAATGTAATAAAAAAGGTCACATTGCTAAAGTTTGCCGCTCAGCCTCAAAAGAATCGAAGGAAGCAGGTACAGAGGACATGGACGTTGACATTCAGGAAGTTTCATCGGGCCAGGCTCCTGACGCATCGGCACGCAAACTCTTTATTGAGGTGTCGGTTCGGTCGCGCCGGTTACAACTGCAAGTTGATACGGGCGCGGCAGTTTCGTTGTTGAATGCACAAACTTATTCCGACCTTGTATCGCCCCCGTTGGCGCCAGTTTACTGGCGTCTACGCAGTTATGGTAAACAGTTCAATCCCCTGTTGGGTCAATTCACTACCGACGTGACTTACAAATCAGTCACTCGGCCTATTACTTTTATTGTTGTCAGTGATGCGAGCTCCGGTAACCTTTTTGGCCTGGATGCCTTTCAAGCTTTCGGTTTTTCTATCGCTGACACCATACAGTTGGTCTCCGAAGACGTTCCCTATCAATCATTGGCATCTTTGATCTCAGACTTTCCAGATATTTTTGAGGAGGGCCTGGGGCGTGTTTCAGATTTTGAAGCTCACTTAACGTTGAAGGCGTCGGCTCGCCCGCGTTTTCTACACGCGAGGCAGATCCCCTTGGCTCTCCGCCCTCAAGTAAAGGAAGAGCTAGACCGGCTGACAGCCCTAGGGGTCGTTCTTCCCATTTCTTCCAGTGAGTGGGCTTCGCCCCTCGTTATTGTAAGGAAGCCCTCGGGAAAATTACGTCTTTGTGGCGATTTCAAGGCCACCATTAATTCACAATTGGTGGTGGACACCTATCCTTTGCCTCGCGCTGATGAATTGTTCTCCGCCGTGGCGGGAGGCTAATATTTTTCGAAAATCGATCTGTCGGAGGCTTATCATCAGATACCACTTGATGAGGACTCCAAACGGCTGGCGGTCGTCAACACTCCGTTTGGCCTTTACCAATACCAGCGGTTGGCCTTTGAAATATCCAGTGCCCCGGCGATATTCCAGCATTATCTTGAGCATGTCACGTCGACAATCCCTCATTGTATTAATTACCTGGATGACATAATTGTCACAGGCCGCAGCACAAAGGAACACTTGCACAACCTTCGCACCCTCTTTCTCAAATTCAGGTCTGTCGGCTTGCGTTGCAACCTGCATAAGTCAACCTTCTTCCAACCGTCCATTGAGTATGTGGGCTACATCATATCTCGGCATGGCATCCAGCCACTAGGAAGTTTGGTCCAAGGTATCGTCAACCTTCCTCGGCCCACTTCGCTGAAAGAGTTACAAGCTTTTTTAGGCAAGATAGCCTATTACCACCTGTTCATTCCCAGGGCTTCCACTATAGCCCACCCCCTGTACTGCCTTCTGCACAAGGGTGTTCCTTTTGATTGGTCGCCTGTATGCGAGCGAGCGTTCACCTCGTTGAAGGGCCTCCTCACGTCAGCCCCTTGTTTGGCTACTTTTGATCCCCATAAGCCAGTGGTCCTGGCTACAGATGCTTCGCAGTATGGGGTGGGGGCGGTCCTGGCCCATCGCAATGCAGATGGTTCTGAGCAACCACTGGCGTTTGCATCTAAAACACTCAGTCCCGTGCAGGCCCATTACTCCCAGGTGGAAAAAGAGGCTTTGGCCATTGTCTACGCTGTTACCAAGTTTCACCCTTTCTTGTATGGCACGAAGTTTCAGTTAATCACTGACCATAAGCCGTTAATATCGTTATTTGGCCCCGCCTCTCAGATGCCGGATAGGGCGGCCCACAGACTACAGCGCTGGGCCTTGTTCCTCTCTAAGTACCATTATGACATTCATTTTTGCCCTACAGGACAGCATGCCAACGCCGACGCTCTTTCCCGTCTTCCGGTGGGCCCGGATCCTACATTTGATCGAGAGGAGATTATGTGTTTTCATTTGGATGTGGTGTCCCGCCAAGCGGTTGATGGCTTCCTGATCACTAGTTTTCGAGTCGCCAGGGAAACGGCGGCTGACCCGGTTCTCCGGCAAGTAGTTCGCCTCATTCAGCAGGGGTGGTCTTCCCACCCTCCGGGCCGGGCCTCGGACCCTCTTCGTAATTATTTTCTTCTACAAGACTGCCTCTCGGTCTTGGAAGGAGTTCTCCTTCTGACTACCGATGATACAGCTCCTCGAGTGGTTGTTCCTGCAGGTTTACGAAGGGAGGTCCTCACGTTATTACATGCGGGGCACTGGGGTGTTTCCCGTACTAAAACCTTGGCTCGCAGACATGTGTACTGGCCCAGTATTGACAGAGAAATTGAGCACTTGGTGGCCGCCTGTTCCCAGTGTGCGAGCCAACAAGCATCTCCCAGGGCAGCGTTCTCTTCATGGCCGCCGTCAACCCGAGCATGGGAATGTGTTCACATCGATTTTGCGGGCCCGTTTCTCAATGGCTTTTGGCTCATTGCCATTGATGCTTATTCCCGATTCCCATATGTGGTTCGCTGCTCCTCAACCACTTCAGAAGTTGCAATCCAGGCACTAGCAAAAATCTTTTCTGTGGAAGGTCTGCCAATCACCCTGGTCTCGGACAATGGACCGCAGTTTATTTCGCAGACCTTCCAGGATTTTTGTAGGCGCTTCGGTATTCGGCACGTTTGCTCTCCCCCCTTCCATCCACAATCGAATGGGGAAGCCGAGCGCATGGTGCACACATTTAAGACGCAGATGAAAAAGTATGTGCACGAATTTCCTGTGGAGGAAGCACTGACGTTTTTCTTGACGGCATACCGGACCACACCAATGGGAGAACGCAGCCCCGCAGAGCTCCTCCATGGGGATCAACCTAGGACTCTGCTGCACCTCCTCCGGCCTGGTCCTCGCCAGTCTTCACAAAACGGAGTGCCTGGCTTTCCACTGGGTATGTCAGTCTGGGCCCGTGGGTTTGGTTGCAATCCACGTTGGATACCAACAGTGGTCCTGCGCCGACATGGCCGCCGGCTCTATACCTTGCAGGCGGGGGACCGGGTGGTACGTCGTCACCAAAATCAGCTACGTCCACGTTTGGGCACCCACCCTCCGACCTCTTGGACACCGGCTTCCCCATTGCCGGCACCTGTGTTGGTTTCACAGGGGACATTACCTTCTCTCCCCGCTGTGACTCTGCCGCACTGCGATGGTTCTCAGCCTTGGCAGCCTCCAGTAGCTCCAGCACCGGCATCACCATCGTTCGAGATGCCCCAGCGAGAGCCGTCCCCCCTAGCAGGCCCGGTTTCTCAGGAGGCTGATTCACCTGGGGTCATCCCTTCCCCTTTGTCCCCGCCACAGGGTCTTGCCCCTCCCGAGGTGGAACAGGATCCGGGATTCGACAGCTTGTCGCCCGTTCTGTCCCGGGCTCTGGTTGTGGGACGGTGGGGACCTCTTCGTGTGGGTCACTTTCAGCCGCATTTGAAGGTTCCGGCTCGAGGGTTGGCAGATCCCCTCGACTCCGGCCATCCAATGGATGTGGAGGTCATCGCTCCGGCCCGACGCTCCACCTTCCGACGCAGTGGATCACAGTGGCTGCACCCCCCAAAGGAGGAGGAGTGCTGTAGCCACCAGAAAGATCGCAGGAGGCGCACATTAGCACGGCGCGACACGGACGGTAGTTGCTCCAAGTAGAGTCCCGTCCACCAGAGGGTACGCGAGAATTCGGACGCGACCTCTGCCGGCATAACAACAACAACAACTCCGGCAGCACAGGCCGGGCCCAGTCAGTTCACATCGGGCAGGTCTAGCAGACAGTTCCCATGAATCATGTTACTACAATAACATTTTATCATTATTGTAAATATCTTGAAGATACTGTCTGATAACTAGTAATATATGTATACTATTCTTTATCTTTGAACTACTTTTAAACAGTACAAAGGCACCATGAAATTTTATGTAGATGTCTATGATGCAGAACTCTGACACAATCTTCACTGAAGTGGGTAAACGATACTAGGAGAGTTATTGAAATCCACGAGAACTTGATTTGCAAAATTTGATACATAATATCATCTGTGAATAGTATACAATTTTGTGTATTACCTAAGTGGACATTTTCCAATTCTATCTAGATTTAAGTGGATTTTCAAGTGGAAATGGTATGTAAATTTCAGACAACCCCATGATCTGGGGAGGACATTTTCATTTTTGTGCTTTAAGTGTTAGCTACATGACATGTTCTATGGACACTCACCATAGTGCTTATAAATTATTTCACTAATGTTGTATAGTATCCTCAGCCACGAGTTGAACCAAATTGATAGTGAACTTAGCTGTGTGTTTAAACACACTACACAGTATTCCCAATTGAAGTTGTGCCATGTTAGCACACTGGACTTATATTTGAACTACTATACACCTAATTTAGTATCCTGGAACTGAGTAATGCTTATGTAGCACACAGAACTTTATCAAATGTTTTGACGTTTTATTAGTGTCTACACTGCAAATAGTATTTCATGAACTACTGACAATGTAAAATAGTATTGTAAGCTATGGTAGTGCCAAAAAGGCACAGAGGACTTGCTTCTGAGATGCACAGAGGACTTGCTTCTGAGATATGGTATCGTATTTTTCGGTAATGAAATTGGTATCATAATCTACACTACTGAAAGTGGTATTGTACTTTACAGTTATGATGAAAGTAACAGAAAATACTGTTTTCAAAATAGTATTTACTTTTCAAAAATTGAGTAAATTTAGGAAGTCAAGAGCATAAGAGAACAAATCATTTGTCTTATTTTTTCTGCATCCAAGTTAAAATTTACTGATTTTTGAGTGTTAGTTTTAGTCTTGTTACCCCTAATACACTGATATTTAGTTTACAATTTTGTATAAGTATTTTTTATTTAATATTACTAATTAGTATTTGTACAAAATTCAACAGATAATTACATCTGACAAAATATAATTTTTTTTCTTTTTTCGAGAAGTAACCTTTTTCATTATTATTTTTTTTTTTTCCTAGATGAGTTAGTATTAGCTTTTTTCTAAGGGTTTGCGAAGTATTCTTTTCACTTCAAATCAGTGAAGAAGTCTTTTTTTTTATTTTAAAAAAATGTTCAGTTTCTGAGAGCCTTGTTCATCTCACAATTTCCTCATGAAATATTTCATATATGTGATTAGACAACGTTGGATTCTGAAGTTGATACACTGAAAAATGTTGTAGGAAATACCCTGGGAACTGTGTACACTCCTAAAAAATCTTCAAGACCATCAGCAGTATGAATAAACATCGGACGCCACCGACCAATTTCAGCGCATAACTTTACCAGCTTTTGAACTATTCAGGCCACAGACACCTACAATGATATTTTGTGAACACTTGTTTTACTGTATGTTCTACTTTTCAAATTTGTAAACACTGTGCACGCCTGCAAGACTTTCCCTCACAGTGGAATGTGAGCGAAACTCTCGGGGGGTGTGTAATGTGCAATAATATTCTCAAATTTATGATCTTATCCTTTTTTTTATCTTATTTGAAATGTTTTAAACTCTGACTGTATAATATGTCATGCTAACACAATTAACCCATGTGATAAAAAAATAAATAAATTAATTAAAGAAGTTTCATAAAATTACTGTAATACACAGAGACACAAAGATATATTTTTCTTTATGTGAGTATATGTTATCATAGTTGTTCTATTGTGCTGTTGAGTGAATTCCATTTTCTGTAAATTGTTTTTGAGATAATGTTCTATGTTTTGATCTTATTATTATTTATCTTCACTGATGTACTTTGGAAGGATGTTACTGGCTGTGAGTTGGGGTGTTTTGTTGTCTGGTGGGAAGGAGAGATCCAAAGTTTTTCTGGAGTTTTGTACAAATGGAATGTATTTCACTGAGTGAACATTGTAACTGATTGCATCGAGGACTATTAAAAATGAAAATTACATATGAATCAGTTTGTAGTCTATTTTATTTCAAAGAACACATCAACCTAGAGGGCTTCAAGATCTATAAGAGAATATGTTCTGCTCACCTAACTGAAGGAATTGGGATTCCATGCGAGTGAAACTGTAAGAGAAAGCAGAACAAGGGATTGCCCACTATCACCAGATGTCATAAAATGAAAGAAAAGGGATATTATGAGTTCAGATTTGACAGAGAGAAGGAAGTTTTGATCATAACATAGAATGACAACAAGTATGTTCATTAGCGAATAATTTTGACATTGTGCTTCCTACTATCAAAGTCCAATGTTGGAATTCATCCCAAAAAGAAAAGGTCAGTGTTCCGCAACCGCTTACTTTTCCAAAAAACTTTCCATACGGCTCATCTCATCAAATAATTCCACCAGGGTTACTGTGACCACTGTTTAAAGTGAGAACATTGATTGTTAAGGGGTCATGAACTATAATTTATTCAAACACTCAGTAAGCATTAACATTTTTGATAACATTCAGCATTTCAATATAATGTCACAATTTGCTACTGACCTCTTCCACACTGAAACTTCAGCAATGACTGGCTGTGGTATGGTGTTGTTATAAAGGCATTAAGGCAGTTAACGAGCAGTGCCAAGATATGGCTTATCTATCCAAGCTACAATATACTCGATGGAGAGCTTCATTGATAACTATACAGACATATATTATTAACATATAGCAAATACCCTGCCATGTGTGAACACTGTACCCTTACAGACTGTTCTTGGCCACAGTTTGACAGTGATCACTCATTTGGGGAGAAAGCTTGTTAGTGTTCATGCCAACATAGAATACCACACTTCTGTACCTTAAGTTCAGCATGTCATTTATGAATGATGCAGATGCCGATGTTGCAATGTAGGAAACAAAATCATTCCCCAAAAATCATTCCCGAGTAGATAAAATGTAAAGATCTTGTAAATAATGTAAGAACCTTTGTAAGCATGAAAATCATGAACACTTTGTATATTATAGGACAAAAATATGAGATCTATAAGAGAAATCCTTGCTGTCGTCTGTTGTGGACCCAGGGCTAAACTACACTCCTGGAAATTGAAATAAGAACACCGTGAATTCATTGTCCCAGGAAGGGGAAACTTTATTGACACATTCCTGGGGTCAGATACATCACATGATCACACTGACAGAACCACAGGCACATAGACACAGGCAACAGAGCATGCACAATGTCGGCACTAGTACAGTGTATATCCACCTTTCGCAGCAATGCAGGCTGCTATTCTCCCATGGAGACGATCGTAGAGATGCTGGATGTAGTCCTGTGGAACGGCTTGCCATGCCATTTCCACCTGGCGCCTCAGTTGGACCAGCGTTCGTGCTGGACGTGCAGACCGCGTGAGACGACGCTTCATCCAGTCCCAAACATGCTCAATGGGGGACAGATCCGGAGATCTTGCTGGCCAGGATAGTTGACTTACACCTTCTAGAGCACGTTGGGTGGCACGGGATACATGTGGATGTGCATTGTCCTGTTGGAACAGCAAGTTCCCTTGCCGGTCTAGGAATGGTAGAACGATGGGTTCGATGACGGTTTGGATGTACCGTGCACTATTCAGTGTCCCCTCGACGATCACCAGTGGTGTACGGCCAGTGTAGGAGATCGCTCCCCACACCATGATGCCGGGTGTTGGCCCTGTGTGCCTCGGTCGTATGCAGTCCTGATTGTGGCGCTCACCTGCATGGCACCAAACACGCATACGACCATCATTGGCACCAAGGCAGAAGCGACTCTCATCGCTGAAGACGACACGTCTCCATTCGTCCCTCCATTCACGCCTGTCGCGACACCACTGGAGGCGGGCTGCACGATGTTGGGGCGTGAGCGGAAGTCGGCCTAACGGTGTGTGGGACCATAGCCCAGCTTCATGGAGACAGTTGCGAATGGTCCTCGCCGATACCCCAGGAGCAACAGTGTCCTTAATTTGCTGGGAAGTGGCGGTGCGGTCCCCTACGGCACTGCGTAGGATCCTACGGTCTTGGCGTGCATCCGTGCGTCGCTGCGGTCCGGTCCCAGGTCGACGGGCACGTGCACCTTCCGCCGACCACTGGCGACAACATCGATGTACTGTGGAGACCTCACGCCCCACGTGTTGAGCAATTCGGCGGTACGTCCACCCGGCCTCCCGCATGCCCACTATACGCCCTCGCTCAAAGTCCGTCAACTGCACATACGGTTCACGTCCACGCTGTCGCGGCATGCTACCAGTGTTAAAGACTGCGATGGAGCTCCGTATGCCACGGCAAACTGGCTGACACTGACAGCGGCGGTGCACAAATGCTGCGCAGCTAGCGCCATTCGACGGCCAACACCGCGGTTCCTGGTGTGTCCGCTGTGCCGTGCGTGTGATCATTGCTTGTACAGCCCTCTCGCAGTGTCCGGAGCAAGTATGGTGGGTCTGACACACCGGTGTCAATGTGTTCTTTTTTCCATTTCCAGGAGTGTAATTATGGCAGAATAAATCATTTATTCCAAAGGTGTCCCTGGTTGTAGTTTTTCCTTCAGCATTACAATATTGTAAGTTGAAATAGCTTGCATACAGATTATGTATACCTGTCTACGGTTTAAAATCAGGTTTTACACTCTGGCAGAAAAGTATTTCAATTTGCTGGCAGGCAGTAGGCAGAAATTAAAAATCCACCAGTATACTTGACAGAGACCATTATTTGGACAGAAAGATTGTTAGTGTATGAGACTTTTTATTCAGAGCAGCCAAGACTGTGGAGACATCGTTTTGAAGATGAAATGCCATGTGGGTAGGGCCTCCCTTCGGGTAGACAGGTCACCTAGTGCAAGTCTTTTGAGTTGACGCCACTTCAGTAACTTGTGCGTCAATGGGGACAAGATAATGATGAGGAGGACAACACAATACCCAGTCCCTGAGCAGAGAAAATCTCTGATAGAGCCGTGAATTGAACCTGGGCCCCTTTGCACAGCATTCCATCGCGCTGACCAGTCAGCTATCGAGGCGGACACATTTTGAAGATAAAACTGCTTCAGTTGTAAGTACTTTATTTATAAACATGACCGGTTTTTCAGCATTTTAGCTCCATCATCAGGTGCAATAAAATCAAATCATGTTCAGATAAGAAAAAAAATATGGGATGACCCAGTGAAAAATTTCAACTATGAATGCTCAGTCACCCCATTCTCTTTTCTAATTAGAAAATGATTTGATTTTACTGCCTCTGATGATGCAACTAAAATGTTTCGAAATGGGTCATGCTTATAAATAAAGTACTTACAGCTAAAGCAGTTCTATCTTTAACAAAATTGTTAGTGTTCATGCCCAAGTAGAATTCCACACTTCTCTACCTCATATTCAGCATGTCATGTACAAATGACGCAGATCTCTGTGTTGTAATGTAGAAAACAAAATCTTTCTTCAAGTAAATAAAATGTAAATACCCTGTACATGAAGCAAGAGGCTTTGTAAACACAAAAATAATAAATATTCTTTCATATTATAGGACAAAAATGTGAGATTTGTATGAGTGAGGATGCTGGCATCTGTTGATGGACCCACTTCTGAAACTAGTTATGATGGAATAAATCCCTTATTCAAAAATTCTGCCTGTTTGCAATTTTTACTTGAGCACTACAATACTACAAGCTCAAACAATTTTCACTAAGATTACATGTACCTGTCCAGGTTTTAAAATCAGGTTTATATATCCTGGCAGAAAAGTCTTTTGGTTTGCTGACAGGCAGTAGGCAGGAAATTAGAAATCCACGAGTATTCAAAACTACAGTATCACAGCTACTTAATAGCCATTATTTTTGTGGTTTGTCAGAAGTAATTTGACTTGGGGATGTTAACTCTGGAAAATACAAAGGTTCATGATCAACAAGTTTTAACTTTACGAATAGCTATATAGAATGATAATATTCTCTGCAAAATGATATAAATGCTTAGTATTTGATAGAAACAACAGTAAGTACGGGTTGTTCAAAAAGTCTCTCCGCAATGCTGTATGATTGTTAGCTGCACGTGCCGTATAATTGTTCGCCTGCCTGGGTTACTTCTCTTCAAGAGGACTCTCCCAATGTTCCACTGTTTCATTTATCTCAGCCAGCATCAGTAGTATCGTTGGTGTGTGTCATTACGTGTGCACGTGAATGTTTAAGTTTAGTTCCTTGTTTGTTCGTTTTGTTTTTGTCACTCTTAAAATGCTAACCATTCAAGAACGTGTGTTTTTAGTTGAATAAGTGTTTAAAGCTGGCAGTAAATATACAGTTTCAGTTCATCAAACATTTAATTCAGTTTTCCTGGAGACTGTGCGAGATTTGATTAACAAATTTCGAAGTACGGGTTCAGTGACAGACGCATTGAGAAGTGGTTGTCCCAGCGTTATGTATGAGGATAAACTAGCCTACTCACAATATTTACCATAAAATGTCCAAGAGGCCAAACAAGTCAGTAAGAAAACTCGCTCAGGAAATCGATGTTAGTGTCGGAATGGCCCACACAGTCGTAAGGGAAAAATTAGAACTTTTCCCGTACAAAGTGACAGTTGCGCAAGAACTGAAAAATACTGATCATGGCAAGAGACTGCATTATTGTCAATGGTCCACAAATTTCCTCCAACAAAATGGAAGGGATATTCTTAATGAAACGTTTTTCACTGATGAGGCATGGTTTCATTTATCCGGGTACATGAACTTACAAAATGCTCGTATGTAGAGTACTGCACACGGCCATTGGACTGTAGTTGTAGCTGTGGATGAATTGAATTGTGTATTCAACAACAGGGGGGACACTTTCAACATTTAATGTGAATATTTGGAAGTGAAAATGAATATTCAATAAATTAATAACTTGTATTCCACCGATTTCATTCTGGTATATTCACTGTGGCATACGGCACGCGCGGTAACAATCATACGGCACTGCGGAGAGACTTTTTGAACACCCCATAATATAAGAAAAAGAGAAGAGCATCGGCTCCTCTCACCCCCCCCCCCCCCCCCCCAACCCCATAAAGTAATTGGGTTTCTTGTAATATGCAGTAATCTAGAAGCAGTCCTCATATGTATCATTGTGAGTAGACTATCACTACTTTTAATTGGTTGTTAGTACCTACATTTTACAGAACTAGCCAACAATGCCTGTTACTGTCATTCAAAGTATAACATAACTCATTCAACACCCCTAAAAGCTCTCCTTCATTGTGTGATATATGGGACATGATGTATGAATAAGTGAATCAAATAGCAGGAGGTAAAAAACTAACTTTGCATTTTACACTATTTAACAATTAATTTTCATTCAATAAATGCAAAATTACTTGTGATTACACACCCAAAACTGAGCACAGGAAATCTACCAGGAAAGCTGCTACTTCCGCTATTACATTAAGTCACTATCGTTTAAATATTACTGAGAGCTTAATAAAATAATCAAAATATTGCTCTTGTCCTCATGTTCTAATAACTGAGGTGAGTTCACAGTGAACATAACAAGAATCTCCAATCTTCAAACCTATGTGATACAATAATGTGTAAGATCACAAAGCAGATCACTCAGACCACAGGATGCAAGGACTTGCCCCATCTGATGTGAGAACAAGGAGAGAGAGAGATGAATGGGGAGGGGTTACAGAGTCAAACAACTACATTAGTAAGCAAGGAGCCAATATGGGTCCACAGAGAGGAATGTGGAGCTGAATGAATAGTGCAATTAAGAGTTACAAAGAAAACAGAAAAAGGGATGGCACAAAAACCAAAAAGACGGAAGAGATAGGGAAAGCTGAAAACCAAAAAATAAAAAGAAATTTAATTTTATGTCGTCAAATTGGAGCACATGATCTATTTTGAAAAATATTTTGTTTACTTACAATTGTCTTGATCATTCTTGGTGGACTTGCCAGCAAGTTACTGTTTTGAATCTTACTACACAATATCAGAACCAGTACACTATTACAAAAGTAACGCAATAAACAAACAGGCATCTAGTGCCCATCTTGGTCACTTCCCTCTTCTTCACAATTTTTCACAACTCTCTCTTTCTTCCCTCCCTGACAAAGCAACAGCTCCAAAATTTACCGTATTTACTCGAATCTAAGCCGCACTTTTTTCCGGTTTTTGTAATCCAAAAAACCGCCTGCGGCTTAGAATCGAGTGCAAAGCAAGCGGAAATTCTGAGAAATGTTGATAGGTGCTGCCACAACTAACTTCTGTCATCGAATATATGTAGCGCTACACAGGGATGCTTTGTAGGCACAAAGATAAATACTGGCGCCAAAACCTCAGCGTCAGTAAATAAATTTTTTAAAAAAAAGGTGGAAGACGAGCTCTTTTTCTCCACCCCGAGTTTCGACAACTGCATTTTCATACATCAGCCAATGAAGTAAATACAAATTCCGTTTTGTTCATCTTTGAATGTAGCAGAATTTCAATCTACTACGAAAATCCGACTGGCAAGACTGTTTGGGATGTTTGTCAATATGGCCAACTCTACGTTCAGAATATTTTTCTACCTGTGAGAAGAGATGGTTGCTAATAGGAACCTGATGAAATGTGAATCATTTGTAGTATTCTCTTCACCATAAGAATTATTCGAATATAAACATTTTGCCATGTATTCTTTCGTGTTTGCTGCTGTCTCATTTAAATCCTGTCTGCCTAATAAAGTACGAAACTAGAGTGAGACAACAGCAAACGTGGAAGAATATACGTATCGTGTCATGTTTATATTCGTATTATTCTTATGCCTAATAGTGATACAGTCAGAAATGAAGCACGGCATTTGACTAGATTTTTAAATCTGAGATGACTAATTTCTGTGCAGAATTTGATGTACTAAAGAAACGTCCACAAAGATTTTTAAATGGAGAAAAATTTTCGCCTAACTCTCGTTGAGAACATGTTCTACCATATGCAGTCTATTATTTGGTTCTTGTTGATCATTATCAAAGAAAGCAGCAGTGTAAGTAACAACAAATAGCAGTCTCTTGCCATTGTTTCACTAATGAGACGATTCCTCTCTCTCTCTCTCTCTCTCTCTCTCTCTCTCTCTCTCTCTCTTTTTTTTTTTTTTAAGCGGTGGTAGCGCGCACAAAAGCAAGCCATGCCACGAGCGGCGACAGGCCGTAAACACGCACTATCAGAATGCGACAAACAATGCATGACACAATACAGTAATGCATTTCCAGCTTAGAGTGACGTAAACACCTCTAACAAAGAAAACGGGACTTATCAGATCAAATTAAATAAGCAATCGATTCAAACCAGACGAAGCATGTGAAAAAGGAAGGGTACCCGCATAAATACGGACGGAGCGCCTGATGCATAGCAATGGCTACCTGGTAAAACTTAACTGCTAAGCTTACGACTCGAACCGAACTACTGTGGCTGTATCATCATTCATTGGGCCTAAATTGTGTCTCATATTACAACGGACCAACTCTGTTTCGATTTGGAGGTGCGGCCTAAAACTTTTCTCCCCCCTTGAATTTCGAGTCTCAAATTTCAGGTGCGGCTTAGATTCGGGAAATTTTTTTTCCTTTATATCGAGTCTCATTTTTCAGGTGCGGCTTAGATTCGAGTGCGGCTTAGATTCGAGTAAATACGGTACTCTTATTTTTATTGTGTCTATTGGCACTCCTGGAATTTTGTCTCTTGAATGTATGTATTGCCAGTCATAGTGTGTCCTTATAACTTTAGCACTTTCACAAATCAATTCTATTTTTGACACATATAACAAGATGGTTTCTAACAGTTGTAAACAATAAAATGAATTTTTCTTTTCTTTTGAATCTGTTGAGACTCTCAATTTCTTGCTTTATATCTGTCACCACTTTCTTCAAGCCCTTATCACCATAATATGGATGTTACTGTGTACCTTGGACAAGAACAAAAAGTTTATGTGGATATTAATTTTGTCGTTTTTTTATCACTGTGTAAAGTGGAGGTAAGATGAAACTAATTTTAAAAGTTATAAATATTATTAAGATTTAACTGCACTGGGAAGAAAGTGTATGAATTTAGTGTTTACAAGATAATTCTGTAAGACAAGGAATAGCAAAAGTGTACAAAATAATGTAGCAACTGTCTCTTCAAGTCATAGCAGCAAGAGATTCAAGATGGACCAAAACATGCTATATTTTGCTTCTTGATTAGTTTATCCATATGTTGACTCTTTTTTATCTGTACTGAAGAGGTACAAAACATAACACAGTGAAATACGTATAATAAAATCCAGAATGAGATTTTCACTCTGCAGCAGAGTGTGCGCTGATATGAAACTTCCTGGCAGATTAAAACTGTGTTCCGGGCCGAAGCTTGAACTCGGGACCTTTACCTTTCGCGGGCAAGTGCTCTACCAACTGAGCTGCGCAAGCACGACTCTGCAAGGTTAGCAGGAGAGCTTCTGTAAGGTTTGGAAGGTAGGAGACAAGGTACTGGCAGAAGTAAAGCTGTGAGCACTGGGCGTGAGTCGTGCTTGTGTAGCTCAGTTTGTAGAGCACTTGCCCGTGAAAGGCAAAGGTCCAGAGTTCGAGTCTCGGCCTGGCACACAATTTTTAATCTGCCAGGAAGTTTCATATAATAAAATGACATCTTGAGGCCACATTCAGTTAAGAGATCTAGCAAAATTCCAAGAGCACAGCTCTCTTGATCTTGAGTGTTAATTATGAAAGCAGTAGTATGAGCGGAAGTAATGCTGTCCGCTGGTCTGTGAATGCAAAGGCATATCCTAATCCATCTCAAAAAAAAAAAAAAAAGAGCAGAAGAATTCATTGCGCAACATTTCAACTGGCCACCTGTCAGTCAACTTCAAGTGAGCCATTGGAGACTGATGAGGACTTGCTCCATTCCACCTTATATAGTGTGGTGTGAGTATTCCGCACCTGTGTCAAATGCCACACTTCCTGGTGGCAGTGCCCTTGCTGGTAGAACTGTGGAACTCAGCTGTCCTCCATGTTACTGCTCACTGTAGCTGCTGGCATACCCTGTTGTCATTGATTAGAACAACCCACCGGGTTCCACACATTGTCCAACAGGTAGTCGCTATCACAGTTCATTAGATTTTCCATCAAGTGTATTTCCACAGATTCCTTAAAAATGGAATCCCAAAAAGATGTTGCTACAGTCAGAATCACAGTTCTTTCATACACCATTGAATATCCAGTGGAAATACAGCATTCAGCAACAGCATGTAACTGTACTCAGATTCATTCACTACCTATTTTTCATGTAGCTCATCTGCAAAGGGGGTTGGTAGTGAATGGTTGCATTTGCACCCCTCATACTGAGTCATATATTGGCTAGCCTTTGAACAGCAGTGAATTGAATACACAATTGTCCATACCACAACATTACGTAAAATGAGGTACACTATACAAGTTCAGATTGAAACTTATTTATTAAAAAAATAATAATAATAATAAAAACTTCTAACTTTGTGGCCATGCACATTAAAGTTCACAAATCTGATGTGGATAAATAATAATCGGTGCAATTTGTACACACGGTTTATTGTCTCACACTACACACTTTCACGTTGTTCCTTCACAGTTTATTCACATACACTGGCGTCCATGCTTACACTCGCGGCACTTTGCTGCTCCGAACTTACCACCACAATGGACAACCAAAAGTCCCTTTTCCCACTCACATCCCCAGTCCCAAGTCGGGTCACATGACACTACATTAATCAAATAATTCCGAAACATGGCCACAATTTGTTTACAATTTTTATAAGATTTAAATACTGAAACCTAAATACATTATATAATTTTACACACATTTAACACCACATGATTTTATAATTTGTTGCAATAATAAATAAATAAATAAACACTATGCAATGGAACTATGACACTTACCAAAACACAAGTATTTTCATGTCCATTTTGTATTACACTATTTTCACTCTGCATTTAATACATAATTTTATTCTTAAGCACAGAAAATTAAAATCAGAACTAATTTATGACATGCTATCAGATTTAGATAATTAGAAATAACTCCAGTTTCACCCTCTCCCTTCTTTTCATGGTGTCTTTGCACGAAATAAGAGACATACTTATCTGGCACTACAAAGATCAAAACTCAATGGTGTTTTCATAATAAAATAATGATTTACTCTGCAGTTGTTCTAAACACCTTTATAACTTAATTCTTGCTATGAAACACTTTGATTGACGTACACCAGCCCAACATATTATTTCTGCTGCTGTGCTTTAAATTTAAATTATGAACTACTTGGAAGAGCTCCATACTATCTCCTGTTACCTTACAAGCAGACTTGCTGTGTTTCCAAAGGCTAGTGCAACATTGATGCTGAGAGTTCTTTCTCAGTGTGTAGTCTGTTTTATGAAAATCATACCACACTGAAATGTTTTCTTAAATAGAGCAGCCTCTTCTGTCTACCCATAAATCATACTGGATGGGGGTGCTCTGTCATTTCAGCATCCTGTGCCACAGCAGGAGAAGGGGAAGATGGTGAACGTATTTCATCTTGGTGCAAATACACCAGGTCGTCAGACTGTTTCAATGTTTACAAGTAGCAGCTGCAAATGGAAACTGTTGCTGTCACAAAGGCCTAGTCAGCACCCCAATGTGTGTCCACACTGAGGTACCAGGTTGATAGTGCCTGGGGCAACACGAAGCACCACATGTATGAAACAGTGTCTTTGGCCATTTTGCATGGAATATCTTTCCTGGGCAGCATCTTTTGTCTTTTGTGTCCTGATAAGTACCAAGACAAGTGCAAGTGCTGTACTAGCAGAAGTCATGCTCACTGTCTTCTCTATTTGATCCTACAACGTAAGCACCATCCATCTGACATCAAAATTTGACTGTGGAGGAACTGGGGGGGGGGGGGGGGGTAAAAATATACTGGATTCCATTATTGGTGCTGAACTGCCAGCACCAATATCTGTGACAACAGTGTAAGTGAGTTTGCAAGAGCCAGGACTTGGCTAAGAGCTTTGACTGTTGTGTGAACTGTGAGCAATGTCACTTTAAGACAGAAAGATTGTTGGGTGATGTGTCTATGATGATTAACCATATGGCACCTAGGAATGAGCCTATAAAAAAATTCAGATGCATGGTTTATAGAGAGCGAACCAGGAAGAGTGCAATGTGGGTGAAGCTGCTGTGTAGAGTGTCATTATCACTACCCATCCAATGTATGTGATATCATGCATGCACATTCATGTAACCCATACATCAATGGATCAAGTGTATGTTTATGTTTGGGATCCAGTACAGTGAGAAATTTTGTTTTGTCCTACAAAAGAACACCATCTATCACTGACAGACAGTGGTGTAGAACAAAGAATATATGTATGTTGGTTGGCATCTGCTGCCACATGTTGTTAAGCTAGCTTCACTGATGTAGTGATATACTTTTTGTAGTGTGTCATCTACATCAGTCACTTTCTTTGCAAAAAGAGATGTTTTGCAAAAGATCTTAACCTTATTGGAAGCAAGGAATTTTCTTGAGTTGAAACATATCATGGCCAATAAGTAGTTTACAAAGGACATCAGTTACTGCTTGCTAAATGGTAGCTTTATAATGGATTTAAGAACTAAAACAAACTACACAACACGGTATAGTGCTGTTTCACTTATACAGTTTTTTCAGTAAATGAGAATGCAGACCAAATAAGGCAATTAATGATTTGTGTGGTCTGTGATGAGAGAACATTCTTAACCTACGATATATGTTTAAACTACCTTTACTGCAATGCAAACAAACTTATTATCTTTACTGTGTTCATAATTTTGTGAGCATCCTTTCATTGCTGCTTGTCCTGTGCCATCTGCACTTCTGTATGTAAACACTGCACCAATGCTGTACTGTAAGACAACAGCAGCTTCCACTGATGCTTCTTTACACGAGTATGTAATCAAATGCACAGATATTTTTAGAATGCTCTTAAGTGTGAAGAAAGCATGCTCACATTTTTCATAGATGTGAAATGGGATTTATTGCAGGATGCTGGTAACCCCTGAAATAAACTTGGCATAATAATTTACATTTCTAACAAATGCTTGGAGAACTTTCAAATTTAGGAGCCTGGGCAACTTGTCTATGGCTTGCACATGGTGTGATATAGATAAAACTCCACCTTTGCATAAATGTGCCTTAAACAATTAATATAATCTTGAAATGATTTATGTTTGTCTAATTTACAAAACAGTCCTGCATTTTATAATACTATGAATATTGTATGTAAATTCTGCAGATATTTCTGATGGGGACAACCTTGTGACTATTATATAATCCAGCTAAATAGCAAGTGCAGGAATATTCTGTGTTCCTTGCTCCAAGCACCAAATGGTAAGCATTTTTGTAGTGTGATCCAAAGGGAAAATTACTCATCAAAACTAAGGAATTTCATCTACAGCTAAAAAAATGTGTCAGGTCTGTTTTTGGAAAGTAACTGTTACCTAGCAGATTGGTAAGATGTTTTCTCCGTATTGTAAGAGATACACACAAATTTGTAATTCAGTACTTGTAATTGATATGAAATTCCTACACAGTCAGTGAAATTTGTTACATTTTGTAACACTAACAATGATGTTTCCTATTTGCTGTATATTATTGGTTCTATGAAACTCTGATATGCAAGTTTGTCTTATCCCAGTTTTAATTCTGTTTGAAACACAAAAGGGATATGTTGTGGGAATAATAAAATGGTATCAGATTCTTGTTGTAAACTTAACACGGCTGTTAAACTTATCTTGTAAATAATAAAACTCCTGAAATGTAGATGTAGGTGCAGTAGAAACAACATGTATGTAACTGATTCATAAGAGTTTTCAGGTTTCAGCTGACAGGCTGTCAACAAAAAAAGAGAGAGAAAGAAAGAAAGAAAGAGAGAGAGAGAGAGAGAGAGAGAGAGAGAGAGAGAGAGAGAGAGAGAGAGAGAGAGATTTCTGGTCACCATAAGTAACAAAATGTTACTGTGAAGATAGTAATTTTGGGACATGTAGATTAAGCAAAGAAAAGTATGTAAGTTTATAAAAGAGACAAATTTTAAAGTTTCCTATTGAAATCTGATCTGCTGCTATTGAAATTGCAATGATACTGAAAGGTTCTACAGAAGCAGGTTATATGAAGATGCAGTTATTAATAAAAGCTGAGGCTGCACAAGTTTCCATGGTCATTTTACCAAGATATGACAGAAATTGTGATACATTCTTGTTCAATATGTGACACACATGTCTACTGGCAATGTGGTCTGGCTGATCTAGTTTGCTTTCAAAAACATTCTGGATGCAGAGGTATGACATGTAAGAAGAATACAGTTGTGAAATGACTAGAAAGCACAAGGCACTACATTCTGGCAAGGTGGATTAGTTCCTGGTACACTCAACATTTCCTGAAAATGCTAACTGCTTGACCGAGGTGTTCAAAATTATTACTTAATCTGTAAAGTATTACAATGAGATGAATCACTGTGTTTGAGTGACTTTTGCCAAATTTCCTGAGCAGAAGCTAACTTTCTACGATTAAGCAATCTGCTGGGAAGTGTTTATGTTACAGGTTTGCACATACAAGTTCACAGTTCTGTTCAGACCCTTTAAATTAGTAAACCATGGAGCAGTGCCTCAAACAAAACAGAATAGTTGGATGACAATATCTTTAATATTTAAAAGATAAAACAATTAGGTCAGGAGCTGGGGCTAACTTTTGTGGAAAAATAAAATGCTTCCATTGCAATGAAAGGAAGATACAGTACTGCTAAAAGTAGTCATTTAGCAGCCAGAATATACAGATGTATTGCTACAGCTAAAGTAAATGCATGTCCCACTTTCTCTTTGCTCCATAAGGGAGGTTGGGAACCATGTTAAATGATGTTAATTCCTCCTTCTCTTTGAAAATTTCAAAAATTGGATTTTTATTTTTTGACATGTAATTTCACCAGTGGCCTAAGAGGCGTTACAGAAATTTTGAACATGCTCAAATTTGAGATTAGGCCAGCCTGTTACAACTACTGCACAAAAGCAGACAAAAAGCATATTGAGTGAGCAGAACAGTGGATGACAGAAGTTGCCAAAGAGGCCTGCAGGACCATAGTGGCCATGAACAAGATGGTGGAGGATCTCCTTTTGGATGTGGGAGGATTGCCATATGGTCCAGGGATTGCAGACTAGAGGTGTGTTTAATTTAACTACAAAAAATGTAACTTTAAATGCATTTTTCTCAAAACTATATTTTTCAAATCAGTGGGAAACATAACTTGAGAACAGTATCAATTCTGATCACAATTTGATGCACCGACACTCACAGCCATTGAGTGATCTCTTCAAAAGTCTAATTTTGGTTTATGGTTTTGTCTCAGTATTGTGGGTGTAGAAAATAATATTTGTTTCAACACATCATCACTTTGGTAAAACTTGATATTTTTCTGTTATGCTGATAGAAAATATGCTGAAAATGACTTATACAAAATTATTTTGTTACAGGTCCAGTAGAAGGGCTTTGTGAATTCCTGCCAATAACCAATGTTTGGGCTGCAAAGGGTCTTTCCACCTGGTACAACAGTTACAGTAAGAATCCAGTGTGTGCACTTAAATGATTTCTTAAAGACAAAAAAATAAAGAATAAAACTATATCACCAGCATTACTTTTTATTGTACTTGAAGTAAGAGATCATGAAAGTCATCTATTTTTTATGCATTCAAAGAGAGCTATCCCCTACGCAGATGAATTTCACGTTATGTTTCAGCTGTTGCTGCCAATAATGTAGGTGTTGCCATTTTATCTATTTATATATCTGCAGCAAATGCTGCTTTTAACCAACAATGGGAAGAAAAATGAACAACAAATGTATCAAATACAGCCAAGTTTTAATCTACACCATCAATTTAGAAATGCTCTTCTCACTATTCTCCTTACTAATTATGAAAAACATGGTTACACTATCTATTGGTAAAACCTCCAAAGCAAGAAAATTTCACCCTGAGGTAGTTTACCTAGGTCTACAGGTCACCTCATTTGTGGTAGGATTGCTTGATGATGCACTGCCGTAGCTCATACATATATGGAAAAATAAAACTGTTTTCATAATTTGAACAAACTAATAAAAAGACCTGTCAAACTGTATGTGCCACACACACAATACATACTATATCACTAACTGTATATCTCTTTGTGCTTCTTAAAAATTTTTGGCACCAGTACCCTTGTTCAAAAACAATAATTTCCCACTTATTTCAAGGTGTCTTTACATAATAAAAGATAGTGACAAAATGAAACTGGATAGCTTGCTATTCAGTAAGTAGATAAGGTATTCAGTGGCAGAGAGACACATAGGAAGAAGACTGATAGTTATCAGCTATTGAGTCTGCCTCCGTAGCGCAGCGGTAGCGTTATCGCCTACCATGCAAGGGGGCCTGGGTTTGATTCCCAACAGGGGACTGCATGTTGTGTGCCCATTTTCATCATCATTGACAGGCAAGTCGCCGAAGTGGCGTCAACCAAACAGACTCGCAATACGGCGGCTGAACCCCGAAGGGATATTCCAGCCAATAAATGCCATACGATCATTTCATTTCATCAGCTATTGAGCTGAATTGTTCATCCGATGTGGACAAAACACCCACATATATTCAAACATGCACAACTCGCGCATACATGGCTACTGTTGTCACCAGGCACTAATGCCCAACTGCAACTACAGTGACCAGTGATCTTGGCTGGGGTGTGTATTGGAGTTACAGAAGAATAGGGAAGGACTATGCAGGTGCAATGGCAGAATACAAGGCGTTTGTGGGAGTAGGGAAAGGAATAGAGGCAGGGGGAGGACAAAAATTGGCAAAGGTGACAGCTAGGGGGCTACAAGAACTAAGGATAAATTGCAGAGAGAGTTCCCAGTTGCACCATTCAGAAGAGGTGGTGTTGGTGTGAAAAATCCAGATGGCACAGGCTATGAGGCAGACATCAAACACTCATATGGCACAGCATGTTCAGCACATGGCTGGTCCAGCTGTCTCTTGACCACACTTTAGTGGTGGCTGTTCTTACAAACAGGCAGCTTGTTTATGGCCATGCTGACACAGAAAGCTGCACAGTGGTTGCAGCTATGTTAGCAGATCACATGGCTGCTTGTATAGCTGGCCCTGCCCTGGACAGGGTACGAGATGCCTGTGACAACACTGGAGAATGTGGTAGTGGAAGGATGTTTTGAACCAGTCTTGCATCTAGTTCTATTACACGGATAAGACCATGGGATAAGGGGTTGGGAACAGGGATAGAGCAGGGATGAACAAGGAAACTGGGTAGATTGAGTGGGCAGCAGAATACTACTGTGAAAGGGATGGAGAGGATATTTCTCATTTCAGAGCCTGAAAAAGGATAGGTCGAAACCCTGGCAGAAAATGTTATATTCACTCCTGGAAATGGAAAAAAGAACACATTGACACCGGTGTGTCAGACCCACCATACTTGCTCCGGACACTGCGAGAGGGCTGTACAAGCAATGATCACACGCACGGCACAGCGGACACACCAGGAACCGCGGTGTTGGCCGTCGAATGGCGCTAGCTGCGCAGCATTTGTGCACCGCCGCCGTCAGTGTCAGCCACTTTGCCGTGGCATACGGAGCTCCATCGCAGTCTTTTAACACTGGTAGCATGCCGCGACAGCGTGGACGTGAACCGTATGTGCAGTTGACGGACTTTGAGTGAGGGCGTGTAGTGGGCATGCGGGAGGCCGGGTGGACGTACCGCCGAATTGCTCAACACGTGGGGCGTGAGGTCTCCACAGTACATCGATGTTGTCGCCAGTAGTCGGCGGAAGGTGCACGTGCCCGTCGACCTGGGACCGGACCGCAGCGATGCACGGATGCACGCCAAGACCGTAGGATCCTACGCAGTGCCGTAGGGGACCGCACCGCCACTTCCCAGCAAATTAGGGACACTGTTGCTCCTGGGGTATCGGCGAGGACCATTCGCAACCGTCTCCATGAAGCTGGGCTACAGTCCCGCACACCGTTAGGCCGTCTTCCGCTCACGCCCCAACATCGTGCAGCCCGCCTCCAGTGGTGTCGCGACAGGCGTGAATGGAGGGACGAATGGAGACGTGTCGTCTTCAGCGATGAGAGTCGCTTCTGCCTTGGTGCCAATGATGGTCGTATGCGTGTTTGGCGCCGTGCAGGTGAGCGCCACAATCAGGACTGCATACGACCGAGGCACACAGGGCCAACACCCGGCATCATGGTGTGGGGAGCGATCTCCTACACTGGCCGTACACCACTGGTGATCGTCGAGGGGACACTGAATAGTGCACGGTACATCCAAACCGTCATCGAACCCATCGTTCTACCATTCCTAGACCGGCAAGGGAACTTGCTGTTCCAACAGGACAATGCACGTCCGCATGTATCCCGTGCCACCCAACGTGCTCTAGAAGGTGTAAGTCAACTACCCTGGCCAGCAAGATCTCCGGATCTGTCCCCCATTGAGCATGTTTGGGACTGGATGAAGCGTCGTCTCATGCGGTCTGCACGTCCAGCACGAACGCTGTTCCAACTGAGGCGCCAGGTGGAAATGGCATGGCAAGCCGTTCCACAGGACTACATCCAGCACCTCTACGATCGTCTCCATGGGAGAATAGCAGCCTGCATTGCTGCGAAAGGTGGATATACACTGTACTAGTGCCGACATAGTGCATGCTCTGTTGCCTGTGTCTATGTGCCTGTGGTTCTGTCAGTGTGATCATGTGATGTATCTGACCCCAGGAATGTGTCAATAAAGTTTCCCCTTCCTGGGACAATGAATTCACGGTGTTCTTATTTCAATTTCCAGGAGTGTAGTTACTACAGTCCTGGGAGATACTGAGTCAAGAGGCAGCTCTTCTTTGTGCATATGTGGGGGATTGTAGATGACTGGTGGGAGATCTGTTTCTGGACAAAGTGGGGAGGACAGCCTGCAAATGATTTGGCGAAAATCTTGGCATGTTTGTAGAGCATCTGCTCATCACTACAGATACAATGGCGATGAGTGGCTGGGCTGTATAGGAGGGACTGCTTAGTGTGAAATGGATGGTACCTGTCAAAGTGGATGTTTGTTGATGTTTGGTAGGTTTGATGTGGGTGTAAAAGTACAGGACAACATTGAGGGAGGTAGCTTGTTGGGATGTGAAGGACAGGTGAAGTGAAGAGTAGAGAAGGTACTGATGTTATGAAGGAATGGGGATAGGGTATCCACACCCTCAGTCTAGATCCAGAGAACACCACAAATGGACCTGAACAAGGAGAAGGGTTTGAGCTTTTGTGTTGCTACAAAGGATTCCTCTAGAGCAATGGTTCTCAACAGGGCTGGTACTTCCCATCAGTGGAGAGTGGTGAGATGTGTGTATGTGTAAAGAGGGGGAGGGCGACATTGGTCCAAAACAAACTTAGGGGGCATTGATGGTCACCTGCCACCCCAGGGCAATAGATGCAAAGCCACAATGAAAAGATATAGTAAGATTAAAAATTATTAAATGCTTTTTTCTGACCCATGAATATCAAAATTATCTTAGATTGAACTTCCAACAAAAACAAAAAAATAAAATTCAAAATGGATATAAAGAATTCTGTCTTAAACGCAAATTCAAAAATTGTATCCAGCTTTATGGGCTGCAGCAAAGCAGTATTTCTTGCTTTTACATCTGTTAGTGGAAAGAAAATATAGTGTGGTTGGTAAGTTAGTTAATATGAACACAAATAGTCTGTCACTCATAGAGGGTGGCAATTTAAGATTTCTGATAACTAACATGTTATCAAATACTGAAAAATTAGTGTCATTACACCAAGTTCAGCCCTCACATTAAAACAGTGTAAAATTTCTTAACATATATTTGTTAATCAACCTTTGAGAGTGACACCAATACTGCTAATACAATCTAATAAACTAATTTTAAAAATATCCTTTTTTTCCAATTCTAATTGAGAAGTCAACATTAATTGTGAGATGGAAATTGTGAAACAGCTGGAATTTGAACACAAATGCCTTCTTATTTGGACCAGTGCTCTTACAAATTCAGCAACTGGAACATAGTCATGACATTTCACAATTTAATCCTCCATTACCTCTCTACATATCTTTCCAAACTTATTAAATATGGGATTAAGACAGTGAACATGGTATTATTGTTTGAGAAGTGTATTACGATCAAAGCCAGTTGGCAAATTATATGTTATTTGAAACTTCGTGGCAGATTAAAACTGCGGGCCCGAGCGAGACTCGAACTCGGGACCTTTGCCTTTCGCGGGCAAGTGCTCTACCATCTGAGCTACCGAAGCACGACTCACGCCTGGTACTCACAGCTTTACTTCTGCCAGTATCTCTTCTCCTACCTTCCAAACTTTACAGAAGCTCTCCTGCGAACCATGCAGAACTAGCACTCCTGAAGGAAAGGATATTGGGGAGACATGGCTTAGCCACAGCCTGGGGGATGTTTCCAGAATGATATTTTCACTCTGCAGCGGAGTGTGCGCTGATATGAAACTTCCTGGCAGATTAAAACTGTGTGCCCGACCGAGACGCGAACTCGGGACCTTTGCCTTTCGCGGGCAAGTGCTCTACCATCTGAGCTACCGAAGCACGACTAACGCCAGGTACTCACAGCTTTACTTCTGCCAGTATCTCATCTCCTACCTTCCAAACTTTACAGAAGCTCTCCTGCGAACCATGCAGAACTAACACTCCTGAAAGAAAGGTTTTCCTTTCTTTCAGGAGTGCTAGTTCTGCTCAGATGGTAGAGTACTTGTCCACGAAAGGCAAAGGTCACGCGTTTGAGTCTCGGTCAGGCACACAGTTTTAATCTGCCAGGAAGTTTCATATCAGCGCACACTCCGCTGCAGAGTGAAAATATCATTCTGGAAACATCCCCCAGGCTGTGGCTAAGCCATGTCTCTGCAATATCCTTTCTTTCAGGAGTGCTAGTTCTGCATGGTTCGCAGGAGAGCTTCTGTAAAGTTTGGAAGGTAGGAGACGAGATACTGGCAGAAGTAAAGCTGTGAGTACCGGGCGTGAGTTGTGCTTCGGTAGCTCAGATGGTAGAGCACTTGCCCACGAAAGGCAAAGGTCCCGAGTTTGAGTCTCGGTCGGGCACACAGTTTTAATCTGCTAGTAAGTTTCATATCAGCGCACACTCCGCTGCAGAGTGAAAATCTCATTCTGCAAACATCCCCCAGGCTGTGGCTAAGCCATGTCTCCTCAATATCCTTTCTTTCAGGAGCGCTAGTTCTGCACGGTTCACAGGAGAGCTTTTGTAAAGTTTGGAAGGTAGGAGACGAGATACTGGCAGAAGTAAAGCTGTGAGTACCGGGCGTGAGTCGTGCTTCGGTAGCTCAGATGGTAGAGCACTTGCCCGCGAAAGGCAAAGGTCACGAGTTTGAGTCTCGGTCAGGCACACAGTTTTTATCTGCCAGAAAGTTTCATATCAGTGCACACTCCGCTGCAGAGTGAAAATCTCATTCTGGTATGTGTTATTTATTTATAGACTGAGATTGTGTCTGATTTTCCTTCTCTGAAAAAAAGTGCTGGGACTTTGAGCAAATTTTTTTTTCTGATACAGCATCAGTGGCCAGAATAGGTTGAGAACCTGTCCTCTAGATCAGTGGTAGTCAGCCTGATTCCTACCATCCACTTGTTAGTGTCCCAGTTTTTGTGGTGAACAGTAGGCAGTAGGGATTTCAAAAGACATTTTCACTAGATTTTCATAAAATTTTTAAGTGTATGATACATTATTATTATTTCTCTTTCCTGTTTCAGACGTTATGTCTGGTTAAAAATGGAAATTGACGTGGACCTTGATCAAGCGTGACTTCCTTTTAACTGTACGGTATATGTTACGTTGCATTTAGGAACTTTCGTGTAATTGTTCATGTATCAATAATTACAGATTTCTGTAGTTGTATATATACGTTTGGATGTAGCTGAATTGTGTTGATGTACTGGTGGATATTGTGTGGTATGAGTCCTGTAGTTGATAGTATAATTGGTATGATGTCAACTTTATCCTGATGCCAAATGTCTTTGACTTCCTCAGCCAGTTGGATGTATTTTTCAATTTTTTCTCCTGTTTATTATTATTATTATTATTATTATTATTATTATTACTATTACTATATGCTTTAACTTACTGTAAATTAGATTTATAAATGTTATAAATTAAAATCACTTCCCTACTTCCAAAATCACCATTACTGCAGAACTGGTGGGCGATTAGAAAAAGTTACTAGAGCGATACAAAAGTGAGCAGTAGTTAAGAAAGGCTGCTCTAGACCGTCCATAAATAGGTTGACATGGGATGGTGTCACATGGATGTCCATTGCTGTACCACAGATTTGTTTGTTGGGAATGCCTTCAAAGGAGAAAGCAATTATAAATAATGATCATATTCAAGTATAGAACAGTAATCTTCTGTAGTGAATTGCCTGATTTGCACTGAAATGTCTGAATTTCTTAACACCTACAGTGCGTAAACTTTTAGATGGCAGACCTCTCCCTAGTCCTGAATCGGTAGAAGTCGGTAAACGTCGGGAGGCTTCGGTAGGCACGCAGTTACGACTGCTGCCAACATTACGTAGCTGACTGTGTTGTACAAGGTAGCCATTGTCGTCTGCTTCATTATTGTTTTGCGTTGTACTGTTCTGCATGTTTTTATTCTGCAGTTGTGCTAAACATTATCAAAATGAGTGAAGAGGCAATTGCTGGCCCATCTCAGGAGTCGCCAACAACCCCTACCGGTAGGCCTACAGTTCGAAGGAAACCAGTATTACTTAGCGATGCTCGCAAAATTATATTGCATGTGACTGAATGCTGCGAAAGCGAAAGGGAGCAGAAAAAATTGCTTCACCCCATTTACAAATATTCAGTGAGAGCTGCTACATACACAGGACAAAGCATGCGTAGCATTGGAAGATTCAAACAGTTTTCCAAGAATCATCCTGGCGTATCACTACTCTTTTTTTGGGCATTCAGAGAGAGAGAGAGAGAGAGAGAGAGAGAGAGAGAGAGAGAGAGAGTGGTGTGTGTGTGTGTGTGTGTGTGTGTGTGTATGTCTATATATAATAGAGGGAAACATTCCACGTGGGAAAAATATATCTAAAAACAAAGATGATGTGACTTACCAAACTAAAGCACTGGCAGGTCGATAGACACACAAACAAACACACAAAATTCAAGCTTTCGCAACAAACTGTTGCCTCATCAGGAAAGAGGGAAGGAGAGGGAAAGACAAAAGGATGTGGGTTTTAAGGGAGAGGGTAAGGAGTCATTCCAATCCCGGGAGCGGAAAGACTTACCTTGGGGGAAAAAAGGACGGGTATACACTCCCACACACACACATATCCATCCACACATATACAGACACAAGCAGACATATTTAAAGACTTTCACTTGGTAAGTCACATCATCTTTGTTTCTATATATATATGACGATTTCAGTTTCGTTAACGAACAACATTTAAAGCGAGTTTTACTTCCAAGCCTTTCGTCTGCTTTCGTGTAAGCATGACGCGCAATTTGTAGTGCCAGCACTGCAACTGGTAGGCGTGCCTTGTCCCCCCTCCCAACGGCTCCTCTCCCCTCGCCGGCCAATGCTTGCTTCCTCCTCTCCCCGCACTCCCCTCACAACTCTGCCGTCTTACAGTTAACACACTGTAGGTGACCTACTTCTATTCCAGAGAGAGTCAATGTAAGGCTTTGGGCCTCTTGGAAGAGCTGAGGCTGAGGTGATCCATTTGATACCACTAATGCTGTGAAAGGTATGAGGGTGATTCAAATGAAAATCTTAAAAGTGCTATAACATTTTTAACTCTAAAACGAGCAAAAAACTTAATGTCATTTTTTGACATAGTCTTCCTGACATAGAATGCATGTTTTCCACTGCTTCAGAAGTGCATAGATATGATGATGAAAGAATTCTTTTAGTAGTGTGATAGCCACTTGTGCACCATGGTTTTTACCTCTTCGTCACTCCTGAAATGTCTGTCTCCCACTGCTTCTTTGAGTGCACCGAACAGATGAGAGTCACTTGGAGTGATGTCTGGTGAATAAGGAGGATGTCCCAGACACTGAAATTTAATTTTCTGAATAGTCTCAACTGTCTTATGGGCTGTACACGGTCAGTCATTGTCAAGCTGTAGCAATACTCCAGGAATCAAAAATCCTCGTCATTTATTCCCTGCTGCAGGGTGACATTGATTTTTTAGTATGTCTGAATAAGAAATACTGGTGACCGTCACTCCCCTACCCATATAATGCTCCAAAACTATTCCATTTGCATCCCAGAAGAGAATGAGCAATAGTTTTCCAGCAAATGGTTTAGTGTGGAATTTTTTTGATTTCAGTGATGAGCTGTGGCACCATTCCTTGCTTTACCTTTTAATTTCTGATTGGTGGTAAGGGATCATTGTTGGTTGGTGATATGGGACCCAAGTCTCATCACCTGTAATGATTTTCCCCAGAAAAGCACTACCTTTGATATGGAAACTATGCACAAATGCTTTACTGTATTGACGTAAGGGTCTTTCAGCTTGGCAGTCAACTGGTGTTGCATCCATCTTGCAGAGACCTTATTGAAGTGCAGTACTGTGAAAAATATTCTGCAATGAACCAGTATTAATCTTGTGGCCATTTAATTCACAGTTATGTGTCTGTTCTCCTTTACATGCTCATCCACTAACACAATGTTCTCGTCTGCCACTAAACAGTGAACCTTCAGTGGTCTTGGGGCATCCTCCATAGAAGTTACACCACTTTTAAACTTCCTACACCACTTTTAAACTTCCTACACCACTTTTACATTTGCTGCAATGACAAATATGAATCATAATACTGTTCTGTCATTCTGTGATGAATTTTTGACTGGTTTCAAACCTTTGCTAAACAAAAATTACATCACAGATCACTGCTCAATCACACTGCATGTTGGCAGTGGAGTGCCTTCTTGTTGTGGATGCTGCTGCCTTCTCCTATATTTTATAGCATCACTGTCACCTGTTGATCATTTTCTGAACCTCAAGGAACACTACTGCCACCCACCATCACATAAATTTTCGAAATTTTATGGAACTTGTAAGGTTTCCGTTTGAATCATCCTTGTACTCCAGCCATTAATGGCGAGACAATAAAACCGATATTCTTGCACATGTATTGACAGCATGTTACATATGGGACAGGTTCTTCAGCTTGATAAACGGTTGACAGCTCTATCTGTTCAGGTTTTTTGTGCAATAGTTCATTTACAAATTGCAAATAAGTTCAGCACTCGATAAAGTGAAAATAATTCCACTATATAAACACAAGCTCAGTAAAGTTAATTTGACTACTCATATAAGAGAAACGGACAGAGAATGCTGGAGAGGTATACCATGTAAACTGAAAAGTGACCAGTACTTGTGGTGGGGGAAGATACCACTCCCAGAAGAATGCTACAGCTGCCATACAGTATGATGAAGATTAAATTTTGCCCCTAACAGTGTACAATAGTGTGCAGAGATTTACGTAGATGTGTTCATATGCGTTCCCTGCGTTAGTATTATTAGTACCTCTTATCAGTATTATGTGCAATCTCAAAGCACTTCATGGAAAATACAAATACAAAATCATAAACTCGTATGCATGTTGCAGAGGAGTCGGTACAACTTTGTCAGACACCCTGTATTTCCATCTCGTGATGTATTGGGGTGGAGAGAGTGGGAAAATACCTGTTCATTCTTCAACTGGCAAATCTATGAAGGAGGGAAGTGTGTGAACACAATCCAGCAACCTACCTTGCCTCAAGTTACCCACCACCCCCTCCCCCAACCTGTTGCACCTCCAAAACACAGTTTAGTCATTAATACAGCTATACTGCTCTTAGATATGGCATAAACATTTAATCTTTGTTCTCAACCCACTTCATTTAAAAATAAATATCAACATTATACCATTACAGTAAAACAGCTGTTTCAATAATTTGTGATTTTTCCATCCCATGCAATGTGGAAACTGTTAATCCTGGAGGGGGTGAATGAATATGACCTTATTTGTAAGAAATTTAATGTAGTTTAATTTTGTGTCAGGGAACATTTTTGGTAGAAGCTACGATTTTCAAGTTATTCAAGAGACACATAAAAAATGGAGCTTCAAAAGTCACCCAGCCTCCATGCTTACACTACACCAGTTAGGATTTTTAGTATGTTGTTCATGGCATTCCCTCCTACCACTGTACAAAAGTTAGCAACAACATAATTTTTTTTCCCTAATATTCCATCATTGACTGGACTATGTAAGATAATGACAAGTTGCTACTCTGTTCAAATTATAAATAAGTGAGAAATCAGAATCTGTGAAACTTGGCAGATACACTGATTAACTGGAACTGGTGTGACTACTATTTTACTTACGAAGTTGCAGCTCAATTGTAGAGAGAGCGACAAACACTACATTTGTATGAAAACATTGTCACAGGTTGAGTAGTTACAATCTTACAACTGGAAAAAATCTTTATTTTAAAGTGAAAACAGGTGACATCAAGAGCATGATCACATTTAAGTCTTTTTAAAAATACCCCACATTGTCTGCTCCTTTCCTTGTTGCTTGATTCCGAGATGGTATGGTGACATTTTGCAATTCCATGTTGTAAATGATGTCTCCAGATCCATTATACATCTGTTACACATTATAAGAAGACTTCTATACAGTGGTGGCTGATCTGAGGAACAACCAACTTCTGTGTTAGAAGTAGTAGTAGTAGTAGTAGTAGTAGTAGCAGTAGCAATAATTGGTAAACCTTTCTGCACTTCTGTCAGTGAGCATGAAAATGATAGCTTGTGTTATTTCTTCTAAATCATCAGCAATAGAGACAAGACAAAGAGCAAAAGCTTAACACTAACCTAAGGCAGTTGGAGGTGTAAAGTATATGCTGAGGAGGCCAGAGCCCTTTTAGGCTGCTTGCAAATGGCCGGTTGCCATGGTAACCTGATGTTACTATAAGGAACAGAAGAGGGCTGTCATAACTGTGTTGCTGTGTGCTTTGGTGGCATGTGAGGCCCGTAGCTGTGGTGCTGCCTCTCCACATTTCTCTTAGGTTGGTTAGTTGTCCTTGTGCAGCGAATATGGAGTGTGGCTTCACCTGTCAGAGTCTGTGGTCATGTGTGTGTGAGTTGCTTTAGCGCGCGTGCGTGCGCGCATTTGTGTGTGTGTGTGTGTGTGTGATGTACTTTTGACAAAGGCCTTGTTGGCTGAAAGCTTATTTTGTGACAACGCTGTTATTGTGTCTATTTGCAACTCAGCATCTCCACTTTTCATAATATTGTTACATTTCATCCTGGATTTTCTGCTGTTTGAATATGGAGAATTAAATGACCTGCAAAGTAAGATCTGTGAAATTACCCTCCCCCCTCTTTCCCCCTCCCTCCAAATCTCTATTTTACTCACTGTTTTGCACATCATTTAAACTTAGTTTTGCAGCAGAGCTATTCTTGTATCATACCACTCCCACGCTTCAGGCTATTCCTGCCTTCGCCCACCAATCTTCCAAACATACAGCAATTCTTGACTGTGTTGCCAGTAAATGAATTCCTTCGAACAGTGAAATAAAATACAACTGTAATACCAGAATAATATCTGCCATTCAGGAAAACTGTCTGGGATGTTATAAACGAAATAATTGATAGTTCAGACTCTAGTGCGATGACTACAAGATAAGCCTGTGGTTTCAAAAGTAGTCTCCTAGACTTTGAATTTGGTTTTCTTCTCTTTGTTTTTAAGGAATGTTTTTGAAGATTGAACTGCTTTTCAGCATTATTCAGAAAAGATTAGTCATGTACAGTTTTGTAACAATGCTCCCTCACAGTGCATAACTTCCATGAAGAACTTAAGAAATGTAGATAAATTGATCAAATTTTTAAAGTCCACAAAACAAGTGAGTAATTTGCAACCTGAAGCTTCCATGAACAGAACTGAAATGACAGATGAATGCCCAGGTGAATGCATTGGCTATTCATTGATGTCAAAGCACAAATAGGTGTACTTTGAGGTATTGGAAAATAAATACAAATAGGTGTACTTTGAAGTATTGGATAATACTGTTACACAGCTGGAAATAAGATTTTCACATCGTGATAAACTCCTCTTCTTTAAATTAGGCGATGCTACTCAGTTCGCCAACCATGCTCAGCATTTTCATACAGATGGTTTTTATTCATTATAGTGCATCATTCAGTCACTAACTGTTGTGTGTACAACTGGAGGCTGGTTTTTCTTCCCAGTATAAAGAGACATTTCACTCTGTCAGTTTTGGACACATTATCAAACGAATGGCCTTCCAGAAACCTTCAAACTACTTTGTCTAGTAACCACTATTTCTGCAATAAGTGGTTCAGTTGAAGGGGGCTTTTCTTGTCTTTAAAGTGTAAAAACATATTTCAGGAAAAGTAGGCCCAGGACTGCTTATCAATCCTTGCTAATACCTCAGTTGAAAAACTAGTAGGCCTATTGCAAATACTTGAAAGCCAAGACACATGGTATGACAATGTCATTGAAAGATTTGGAAAGAAGAAGGATCATTGAGTTAACATGTTTTACAAGTAATAATGCTCAAACTGCTGATCTATCAGTTCATTTGTAAATAAAAGTGAGTGTCGTTATTATTATTAACAGCAGTAGTAGTAGTAGTAGTAGTAGTAGTAGTAATTGTCATTGGCATCATCTTAGTAGTAGTAGCAGTAGTAGTGATCATTAGGAAAGGGGATTTTCCAGTATGTTTCCTGGCCTCCACAAAATTTAGACCTATGGTCCACCACTGCTCCTACACTATCGCAGTCATTGTTGTGAGCTTGATGCCATGGGATAGCAGTTCTGGAGTGTGCACACTTTGAAACCTGAGGTACTGATGTATTTATAAATATATAAGGTGAATCTACATTATGTTTTTTTGTGGTAAACTTTGCACATTCACCTAAATTACCAGCAGCACAACTACATAAGCGCATATATGTACATATGTGTAATTTCCAGGAAATGGAGGCCAGGTGTAAAGCACATTGCTACTCACCTTTGGTGTGAATCTTTGTACTTTTTATCAGATGACCGACAGCCAGGTTTCATGTGTGTTTGATTGTATAGTGTGTTGAGGACAGTCTGCTGACTTAAGTTTATAGACGATTAGGTACACACAAAGAAAAAAGTTGTACGGGATGCTGATTCTGAAGATTATTTGACTAAATATTTTAGATGTGTTGCCCTGAGCATCAAGTATTTGACAAAAAGCCTCTGCTCATATTTCTGTAATGAAATTTCAAAGTAGGAAAACAGAGAAGAATGAGCCAGAAATTTATGAAAAGTGTATAAGAAAACCATGGGTGAATATACGTGCCATGGTGACTCAAAAGCACAACAACTGAGGAGTCTGACATCTGAACAAAAGAATGATAGGAAATGTGTACCTCATCAAGAAACTACAAGAAATGAAAATGAAGGACTTTGATGATGCAAAAAATACAAAGTCGAAAGATGCAATCTCTGTTGTGGTAGATTCTGGCGTCTATGAAATTCTCAAATTTGCTGAGTCCGAGGGTGTTAATTTACACACCGTACTATTTTTCATGATTAAAGCTGCATACACAAATAAAATACAAACGATGCATTGAAAGTTAATTAACATTCACACAACAGTTCACAGTTTCTGGAATAATCAATGACATGCTTTAGTTTGAAATGTGGAATAAATAGTTCAAACTCATATATATGGCCCTAGAAATTTTAATGCCAGCCTTATTGCTGCAGTTTACCAAGCAGAAAATCTAAAATCTTGCTGTGACCTTCTGCTGAAATTCGCAGACGAAACGTTGTCATATGTTTGTATTTCTCGCACATCTGTTATTTAGATACTTATTTACCTATGGTTGCTTTTGTGTTTTCTTTTTCTGTCACCTTCTCATCACAATAAGCACAACACAAGCTCCCAACCAAAGAAGGGAATTCATGGCAAACTGCTTGCACAATGAGGCAATGTGTGGATATGAGAACACTCTTGTGCACATACGTCCTTTCCATAAATTTTTGTGTGTGACCTTTTATCCCTGTGTGTCTGCAATTTCACATGCTGAAAGAAACATAATGTGGACACGCTATTAGTCTATACAATGTTCTGCTCCATGCTACCAGTGAACGAGTTTCAGTTTAATAACTGATATGACACAGTTCAGGCAAGCCTTATTCGCCTTAAAGCACCCTCCACAAATTGTGCAAACCTGGTATCGTGCTCATGTATTGTTTCATAAGTAACCCATTGGTTTGCGTTACGCTGCTCACACAAAAACTGTCTTCATTCATCAACACAACAAGGTAGAAAGCGCAGTACACAGTTTACTCAGTATTAATCACTGTATTTCTGCAATTCACACAAAACAGTGTAAACATTTATTTAAATGCTTTAACCTCTTTACACATGAAAACCAACATTCTAGCCACACCACAGAAACAATCAGCCTTTCCCTCATCATTGTCCTATCACTCAACTGGTCACTATGTACAGGGCCTAGGGGAAAACAGGCTCTCATAGCAAAGATTTATACAGATACACTGAAACATTTATGTTCTCCTAATTTTTGAATATACTGACATTTACTGCTTCAATTTTTATTAACATTCACCCTATCTAGAACAGGCTCTGTAGTACAGTATTCCAGTTTTGGCAAATTTATATTTTTGGCTTTGCCACCCAGTGTTCATCCTGTTATTACCTTAAAGGAGAGTAAAACTCTACACAGAACTTTAGAGGATAGAGAATGTATGTACCACTACTTATATGATGTCTGAAGTGGACCATAGGCAGTCAACAATACTGTGCAATATTCTCCCTAGACTTCTGAATAATATTGTCAATAACAATATGTAACCAAAGATCACTCATGGTAACGTGTTGAGGCTGAATGTAAAATTATCTGTGTTTATAGTCCAAGAGTTGATATATTAAAACAGTTACAGTTCTCTCCATCCACTGGTGTTCCCATTCATAGGCACTTGTGCAGCCCCCCCCCCCCCCCCCCCCTCCTCCTCCTCCTCCAGATAATTTCTGCATAATATAAGAGTTGCAGTTTGTCATTGACACTTCTTTTGAAGACTTGCAATTTACAAGCACAGTTTCATTGTTCAGTATTTGAGACATAGTTATGGAAACATGTCATGCAATAATACAAGCACTGAAGAATTATATTCAGGTAAGTTATGTACCTACAGAGATAAATATTTGTATATACAGGTACAATTTTATTCATAACTGTGCATTAATTAAATTTTTTGAAAACATGCACCTCCATGGCCATTCCCCATATTTTCCGTGTAACAAATCATATGAGTCTTCATTATTAATTCTTCTGTTTTAGTAGTCATCTCACAATGCTGGCAGGTATTTATACATCTCAATGCACTCCAATAAAAATACTCTTTAGCCTTGTTTTGAATGTATTTCCCACTGGCCAGGAATGAATTCCTTATAGCTGCAATTGCTTTTAAAAATTATTAAAAATAACAGTATTGTTGTTGTAATTATTATTATTATTATTGTTATTATTATTATTCTTTCCTTTCTCAGATGTTACGTCTGGTCAAAAATGGAAAGTGGCGCGGACCTTGATCAAGCATGACTTCTTTTTAACTGTACGGTATACGTTACGTTGCATTTAGGAACTTTCGGGTAATTGAACATGTATCAATAATTAAAGATTTCTGTAGTTGTATATATAAGTTTGGATGTAGCTGTATTGTGTTGATGTACTGGTGGATATTGTGTAGTATGACTCCTGTAGTTGATTGTATAATTGGTATAATATCAACTTTATCCTGATGCCACATGTCCTTGACTTCCTCAGCCAGTTGGATGTATTTTTCAATTTTTTCTCCTGTTTTCTTCTGTATATTTGTTGTATTGGGTATGGATATTTCGATTAGTTGTGTTAATTTCTTCTTTTTATTGGTGAGTACGATGTCAGGTTTGTTATGTGGTGTTGTTTTATCTGTTATAATGATTCTGTTCCAGTATAATTTGTATTCATCATTCTCCAGTACATTTTGTGGAGCATACTTGTATGTGGGAACATGTTGTTTTATTAGTTTATGTTGTATGGCAAGTTTTTGATGTATTATTTTTGCTACATTGTCATGTCTTCTGGGGTATTCTGTATTTGCTAGTATTGTACATCCGCTTGTGATGTGATCTACTGTTTCTATTTGTTGTTTGCAAAGTATGCATTTATCTGCTGTGGTATTGGGATCTTTAATAATATGCTTTCTGTAATATCTGGTGTTTATTGTTTGATCCAGTATTGCAATCACGAATCCTTCCGGCTCACTGTATATATATTGCCTTTTCTTAGCCATGTGTTGGATGCGTCTTAACTGATGTGTGGCTGTGTTAGATGATACGGGTGCTTGCTATGTAATGTTTTCTTTTTCCAATTTACTTTCTTCATCTCTGTTGATGTTATGTGATCTAAACGGTTGTAGAAGTGGTTATGAAATTGCAGTGGTGTAGCCGATGTATTTATATGAGTGATTGCTTTGTGTATTTTGCTGGTTTCTGCTCGTTCTAGAAATAATTTTCTTAAATTGTCTACCTGTCCATAATGTACGTTTTTTATGTTGATAAATCCCCTTCCTCCTTCCTTTCTGCTTAATGTGAATCTTTCTGTTGCTGAATGTATGTGATGTATTCTATATTTGTGGCATTGTGATTGTGTAAGTGTATTGAGTGCTTCTAGGCCTGTGTTACTCCATTTCACTACTCCAAATGAGTAGGTCAATATTGGTATAGCATAAGTATTCATAGCTTTTGTCTTGTTTCTTGCTGTCAATTCTGTTTTCAGTATTTTCGTTAGTCTTTGTCTATATTTTTCTTTTAGTTCTTCTTTAATATTTGTATTGTCAATTCCTATTTTTTGTCTGTATCCTAGATATTTATAGGCATTATTGTTATTATTACTATTATTCTTTCTTTTCCTCGACGTTATGTCTGGTCAAAAATAGAAGTGACGCAGACCTTGATCAAGCATGACTTCCTTTTAACTGTACGGTATATGTTACATTGCATTTAGGAACTTTCGGGTAATTGAACATGTATAGCATTATATTATTATTATTATTATTATTATTACTATTATTATGTTACTGTTTATGACTGCCTAAGTAACAGTATTGTTGTTGCAATTATTATTACTGTTGTTATTGTTATTATTATCATCATCATCATCATCATCATCGTCATCATTATTATTATTGTGTTACTGTTTAGCATTATCAGTTATTGCATCACACCACACTCTAGTATTACATTGAATAATGTTGTATGCTGTTTGTTAAAGTACAAGTCTGAACCTCATAAAGATTAGGCCTACTGAGTGATACCAGATCTTTGGAAAATACCTGCTATTGAATCTGCATGAATAAGGATGATATTAAATTCAGTTCTGTGAAGAGTCATAGAATAACACTTGTTGCTTCATGAACTTGCAATTGTTTTTCAGTGGACAAGAGAACAAGGTGAGAAAGTTTGGTTTGCAACAGTATATTTTGAAGATAAGTTTTGATTCTCTCAAATGCTGAAAATGATGTTCTGCTAAAGCACTGGTTGCAGGAATGGTTAAAATTAATTTCATTAATTTTTTTGCTTCAGGTACTGCTTCACTGAGACCAAAGGAGATGACTTCACTGAGACCAAAGGAGATGAGATATTGACTTTGTCAAAATGCTGGCTGGTTCCAGAATTTGTCTGAAGAGTACATCACAGTTTGTCAGCGCACCTGACGATGGTGACATGTGTGATGCCCAAAATACTGTGCCCATTGGACACTTTGAACTGGCAGCACACACTTGTGGACTGTTCCACCAACAAATATCCCAGGAGAAAATGAAAAACCACATATTACAGATGAGTTATGTCCTTGGTTGAGGGATACCAAAATGTCCACCATAGGATATTCTCAACAATATGTACATTTAGGGAAGTTATCTGTGTATTGGCTATACTTTTCATAATTCATGCATGTGAAATAAAGTTCTAGTTATCTAACTCAGAAACCTGTCAGTTAACTGATGCAAGACAATATCAACAATTTCACAAAACAAAACACTGTACAGTGTTTATCTTTCAGTCATGCCATCCCATTTCTTCTCCCTTGCTGCCTCACTATTGCTTCCTATTGGCTCAGTTTTAGATCACAGTTCTTCAGATTTATTACAAAAATCCTTAACTTGGACTTAAATTGGCCAACTTTCTTCAAACAACAGTTGACATCAAAGAGTTTAGTTTGCAGTATTTTAAAAAAGAGCTGCTGACTAGGGAAGTACACATGAGAAAACATTAAGCGGGAAACTGAAACTAAAGTGCTCTACTGTGAGGTAAAAGCCCTTGTTACATCTTTCATAGACTTGAAAAGCTCTTCCAGCTCGATCGATCTGCTGTTACATAACCATCTGCTGCTGGATAGTGAAGGAAAATGTCATTTGATCAGTTCATTCAAAAGCATTGGATCTTTTGGATGATTTGGAGGAAAAAGACACAAAACCAGAAATTTTCTCAAAAATATTTTGCACTCTCATATACTTCAACAGAAGGATTTAGTACTAAATCCAGTTAATGAGACTAGAAATGTATGAAGAGAACTGAGGGGTATTAGCCTCTCACAAGGTTTTGTATCCCTTTATGTTGCTCAGCCAAGATGACACAGCCCTGTATGTCTGAGATACAAGTGTTCTATTACAATCAGATGCACTTATGCAGCCAAACATATGTTCCGCTAAGATAGTAGCACTTAAATTATCACTGAAATCAACAAATCCCAAAAATCTCTCACACACTTCTCCAGTGGATGATATACATCACAAAACAGCTGAAAGTTGGGACTGGCTTGAAACCATCTACTGTTTCACCCATAATAACTGCAACACATGGCATTTCCTTTAGTTCTTCCGTAATTTCTGCATGAATGACTTCAGCACTGGAATCAATGAGGTCATTCTGTAAGTAGCTTGAGATCCCATGAAAAACAGTTGAATTCTGCACATGATTTGATGAACAGTCAGCTTTCTCAGCCATTAAGTGTAACAGTTCAACATAATTGCCCCAGTTATCACTGTCCTCTGAAAGGAAGTTTTTGTGCACCTAGGAAACATGTGAAATCAATTAAACAGCTCAAGTGTCTATTTTTCTTCACTTGTTAATCACACTTTTGAACAGTTAATATCAAGGCATTATTCAAACTAAAATCTATCCTTGTATTGCCAAATTTAATGAGTGTCCATACAGATGTAATATGGTCCTCAGAATTTTCGTGCCATTACCTTAATTGTTCAAATTTTTCACATCACTCATGCCATTTTTTCCTCACAATAAACTGAGGGGAAAAAAAAAAAAAAAAAAAAAAAAAAAAACACAGCCAATAGTATAATTTTTGTGTCTCTCTACAGCCAAATAAATATTTGAAAGAGATGTACCAAGACAACTGAAAATGTCTGACATTTTTATTTATTGTATTTAAGTGTGGAAGATTTGGTATAAGGAATCCCTGTTTGATCATGTCACTTTTCCTCTCAAAACTAAGTCCTTCAAATGGATGTTTCTGCAGACTTTCCAGCACATTTACAATTTGTTATCTTTATACTTTTTGAGAGGCATGCTACCTTCTCCATACTGCTTCAGCAACCCAACTTCACACTTATGCAGAAGTAATTAAAAATCATTAAAAATATACCTGTTCACAAAAACTATAATGAATAAACAACAGTACGTACTAAAACACTATGAAACACTAACATATGCACCCTGATTTATATCTGAACATTTACAGCACTGTAGTGCATGAAAGAATAGCACATGTGTCTTTCGAAGAGCCGAAGAGCTAGAGAAATGTAGATGCTATATGATTATCAACAGCCTTTAAAAGCTGCACAGCCCTCATTGTCTTTCTCTACTGGAAGTGAGAGGAGGGATGTACCCTGCAAAGCACCATTAATCGCTATAACTAGAAAGTTACAGGAGTGCAGCATTTGGCTGCCCAGCTCTTCTGGCCTGTGAAGTTGATGCCCATCACCTCGACAGATGTTAATGTCTTAAATGCCCCTGGGTTAACAGTGTGTTTTACAAGTATGAAGTATGCCTACAACTGAAATTTTAGAAAAAGCATATACTAAGAATGATTAAATGGAAACAAATACATCTTATCTGTAACTGTAATTGGCGATTACAGCAGTTACTAGCATGCCTTGCCCCTGCATTTTCCACACAACAACAAGAACAAACCTAACCCAACCCAACCACCTTGACCTGTGTAGCGCGTGAGAGACAATCAAGGATATTGTCAGTGCTGTTCACTGATAGTGTGATATTTGCAGGCAGTGCAATACATTTCTGAAGTTTTTGATGTTCTCAATATTATTGTGCAACCTATCAATCACACTCGCAGACAGTCAATATTATTGCTATAATATTGACTGTCTGCAAGTGTGTTTGATAAGTTGCACAATATTATTGACCATCTAGGTCAAGGGGGCTTATATAGGCTTATGGGAAGGAAGTCTTGTGCACCACCTGTCTGTGAATTGTGTAAGCTTTGTTCTTTGTGATCATATTTTAACTGTTCATGTATCAAATATTCTGAGATGGAAAGTGGGTGCCACCACAGAATTTGTTTAAATGACAGTGGGAAACAGTCTAAAAACCAATTTCAGGATGACTGGTGCACTAGCCACAGTTGTCAACTAGCTGCGCGGATATGATCTGAGGTCCGACTCATCTTCCTGTCTCTCTGCGCTCTACAAATAAGTATTGATATTTATTGCTAATCATAATTAATAATGCAAAAAACAAAGAAAATAAATATAATAAAAGTTATGTATATTATTTTACACCACTGCCTGAGAAAAAAGTGAAGCACCAGAAGACCTGTTGGATGCCAACGTAACTTCGTATACCTGCTATTTGTGGGTATGTAGGTGTCGGGATATCATGATGTATTAACCTCACTGACTATTGAATGTGCTCTTACACAGGTAATCTTTGGAACTGCGTGTGTGCTTTTGTTCATTCTATGGGTGTCTCTTGTATGGACATTGTCTTGTATTGCAATTATTTGTGTAATAAGGAGAGTGCTATCTTGTATTCGGATGTGTTATCTGTCACCCTAATCCTGTCCTGGGGTAGGACACTATATTGGTAACCTGCAACGACTGCATACTGATTTATTTTCACACCAATTCATATACTACATGTCGACAATGCAACCTTTGTGCGACTGTTGTGTGGCAGAATTTGCAAGACAAGACAATGATTTCAGAGATGGAGTGTACATTGCTTCACAATTGACTCCTCAGAAACAACATTCATCATATGAGAAAGTGACATACATCAGTGCAGTTCAGTAATGGGATACTGCAAATGATTTAATGTGTGACTTCATTGCTACTTCTACTTAGCACAAAAATCATGGACACACTAAACAAGAGCAATCCAACCACTCAAATTTGTGATTGTTCGCGCTGGTTGATGTGTCTTTCATGCCATGTGCAAAATCATTAGACGCAGTGCTGGTGCAGCCAGCTGCACAGTCTTCAGACATTCCCACCATGCTCCCCATGGTGCTACGAACAGATATGGAAAATTCATCTGTCATACCCTTACAGATGTCACCCTGGCAGTCAGCGTGATTAGCCATCAACTTTGACTTCATCTGATTTAGTCCTAAACTATCACAAATTCACCCAGACCAACCCACTGTCTGATTCATGATAGTTGGGAGCATCCTCTCCACATATGATGTCACTAGTGACAGTGCTAAATTTATTACGCTGTTCATCACTTAGGAGAGCCTGCTATTGTGATAAGTTGCATTATCCTCACACCACCGGCAGATAACAAGTACATTGCAGTAAAATCAGCTTTTTGCAATGCCTCTCACACAAGCCAGAAGAACAGCTATGCAAAGTGATTTATAATGAACATCTGGGGAACAGGATTGCAGCAAACTCTGGCATAGGTTATGTACACAAGTTGCCTATCTACTGGTGCCAGACCACATGCTTTGGACCTTATGAGTGATGAAACTACCATTACAAGCGCAACTCATGATCATTCAGGAGCAGAAATAGCTGGGTAACAAGTTCAAAGTAGCAGATGGAATCTTAGACATACTCCAGCACCGATAATGCATCAATGCCGACGACAATAATACCACTGCACATGGATCGCAACACCAGACTTACCCACCAACTTGCTGCAACCGAGCCCAGCTAACCCTGACCAGTCTCCACTGACTGTGACATCACGGCTCCAGCCCTGGACAGTGACCTTCACATAAACAGAATAGCCTCCCATGTATGTCTGCACCTGGTAGATGAGTGGTCAGCGCAACAGAATGTCAATCCTAAGGGCCCGGGCTTGATTCCTGGCTAAGTTGGAGATTTTCTCCGCTCAGGGACTAGGTGTTGTGTTGGCCTATTCATCATCATTTCACCCCCATTGATGCACAAGTCACCGAAGTGGTGACAAATAGAAAGACTTGCATCCGGCGAACAGTCTACCCGATGGTGGGCTCTAGTCACATGGCCTTTACATTTTACCTCCCATGTACCTGGAAACTGCACATCTGATGATGTTATATCTATGCAGGACCAACTTTGCTGGCTTCACATGCACTTTGGTATGCGTAACTTTCACCCACCTCGCAACTAGTCAAAAGAATCACACAGTCCATGAAATGGCACTTCAGGATGCTGCAGCTATTCAAATTGCCTCATCTGACACAACAGCAACCGATCTTCTAGCATACCACAGAATGGCAGCAGACTTTTACATCCTTGAGAACTTACACCAACAATATTTTCTCAGAGATTCAGGCTCCAGCATGAGTGTGGCATCTCTGGCCCTTCCCCTTACATTATGTGGCAGTTCCGCTATACACCTCTGTATGGTGGAAAACTCTTTCAACAGCTCTGAGTCTTGTACAATGGATATGAGTCTTGAAGATATGATCATGTAGAACTTCCTCATCGCTGACATTGGTAAACCTGTATCCAGCACTGATTTCCTTTGCCATTTCCTATTACTACCAGATTTGACTACCTCTACTTTGACTCACCATGATGCAGCCACTCCATTTCTGGCATCATTGATCACAGTCTTCCAGCAGTACAGCACACTCTCGCTGCATCTCCCTTTGTATGACACACAGCATCGCACACTCGTTGCAGCATGGCGCCATCTACAAATTTGTCAGAGACAACTATCATCTCCACTCACCCATAATCATTTTGTTGCATCATCTCACATCACTCAGCAAAGGCAGTCTCTGAGGAAGCACTTCTGCCAACACTATCTTCACTTATCAACAAGGTGAGTAACATGCCTCCTGCTCATGTGTTCCCAGTGAAACACTATTTGTTCCTGCACCCCCAACCTCTCTGTGAATGTTCACTACACAGTGCATAGGTAATCAGAAACAGAATGGTACACTAGATTACCACCATGCCAGGTCCCTCCAGTCCACCCTATACCATATAGGTTACCACTGGCCAACTTCCATACTACTAAGGCAGTGGTCAATTAACTCTTAAAAGCCAGAGTTATGAGGTCTTTGGACAGCTCCTGGGCTTCACCCATCAATTTTGTGCCCAATAAAGATTGGACTGTATGCTTATGTGGAGACTACACTAAATGCTCATAAGATAACTGACAGTTATCAAATACCGAACATTCAGGGTTTCACCCATACTTTAAGGGTGCTCGCATTTTAAGTGTCCTTCACTGCAAATATGTACAAGTGTAGATACCAATGAGTGCAGCATATATTCACAAGACCTTGATCAGAATGCCTTTTGGCTTATTTGAACCCCCGTGCATGCCATATGGTCTCAAAAACGTGGCCCAAACCTGGCAGCGATTTATTGACAGTATTTTGGACAAGCTCCCTTTGTGCTATGCCTACCTAAATGACATCCACATTTCTTCCACAGACAAGGACACACATGATCTGCATTTTAGGTAAGATATTGACACGTTTGCTGATTATGGTGTCACGATTCAAAGAAAAATGCAGACTTTGACAAACATCTTTCTCGGACATGTTGTCAATGCTGCTAGCATTCGTCCTACACTGTAGAGAACAGAATTGATCCATCCGCTGCCACTGCTGCAGGACTTCCAAGAGCCACATTGATTCCTAGGGATGATTAAACCTTTGCATGACAATTGTAAATTTCTTGTGTATGGTGACAAGGGCGCCATTTTGGCCGCCACCCGAGTTCATGTGTATTCCGTTGTTGGGACTGACCAAAATCTGAAATTCTCCACTTCTAAATGTATGTCTACAGAAGGATGGGTACTAAAAGAACATTTTCACCAGTGTTTCTTCAAAAAATTTTATTAAAATCTCAATTCAGCATAATATCCTTTCCAGCTCTGTTGCTTTCCATTCCATTCATCTTTCAGCTACAAAGATTTTGTCACGAACCACATTACCATCAGTAGATAATCCCTCTTTGTCTTTGTTACAAGATGTGGTATTTTCAGTGTAGCTACAATTTGGGGAATAATCTAGGTCCTCATTTGTATCATCTATGGCTGAATCTAACAATCCTGTTGCCACGAGAAGGACATAATGGTATCTGCTGATTTTCATCGGCACCATCATTGCCACTGTCATCCAGCAGTACAGTGAGCAATGCAAAAATGTGCTCACCAAAATCTGGTTCATCAACTCTAAGTATTTGCCTCACTGGACAATTTTTTAGATGTACTTAGTTGCTCTATCTGCACAAAATGTGACAATAATCCATCACAAACTGTAAATTTCTTTGGAGACCCATAGGTCAAAATAGCTGGGTGGCACGTGGGCCAAAATGGCTCAGACTGTTATAGGAAAAACAAAGTTTTACCTTAACTTGGAACAGCTAAGGCTGCAACCTACTACACCAGCCACTCAGCAACTAATTGAAACATATTTACACTGGCACTCCGAGCTCTCATGACCTCCAGTGTTAACAACACAATACCTTTAACTTGATGCATGGGCCATAAAAGCCTATTTGCCACACAAAGGGTTAATTTCTATCACCATCACCTTCTACAGGCAGCCACCGGTCAGGATCCGCTCACAGAGGGTAACACAGGCAAGAATACCACCGATAAACATAAGCTGGTGTGGACCCCCACATGCAGCATGCTTTGACCAACCTGCAGGCTGCCTCACAAATACTATGACTTTGGTACACCTGCTTCCTAATGCTCTACTCACTATTGTGTCTGACATGAGTGACTCTGCTATTGAGGCAGTTCTCAAACAAGAAGTGGAAGGTGTACAGCAACTCCTTTGATTTTGTTCACATAAACTGACAACTTCACAGTGTAAGATGTCTACTTTTACAACCGTGAAGTTTTAACAGTTTATGAAGCAGTTTGCCAGTTTAAATATGTAGTTCACCAGTTTAGAGATGGTGTGGAAGGAATACCACTAAGTCATTTACGTGGACTACTGACCCACAGCAGATTCAATCCAGAATCTGTCAAAAGCCATGTGCTCCACAGGTGATTCCACCACCTGGACTATACTGCATAGTTTATGAGTGATGGCCATATGAAGGGAGTGGACAATGTTGTTGCAGACTATCTCTCACGGGTCAATGCCATCTCCACATAAATCAACTACAATATGTTTCCAGAGGTACAGCTGCGGGACCTGCAGCTACAAGATCTTCTCCATAATCCCACTACTAACCTCAAACTTGAATATCACCCAACGCTGAGCATGACCATTCAGATCTTGTATGATGTCTCACAAAAGAAAACTTGTTCCCCCATCCCTCATCTGCTTCAGAATATCATCTTTGAGCAAATGCACAACTTGTCACATCTCAACACCTGCCCAATGACACAACTCATCACAGATTGCTTCATGTGGCTGAACATTAACAAAGATTGCAAAGAGTGGACATGCACATCCATGCCACATAATGGAGCAAAGCAGAGTGTCATGCACAACTGTCTCTTGGCTGGTTCAAGATTCCCAAAGTACATTTCTGACATGTCCATCTTGATTTGGTAGGACCTCTCCCAGAGTCCAGTGGCCATCAATATATTCTTTTGCTCATTGACCATGGAATGCGATGGGTAGAGGTCTCTCAGGAACATCACAGCAGATTCAACAACCAGGGCTTTCATTGTCATATGGATTTCTCAGTTTGGATGCCTGGGTCTATAACTACCAATCAATGCCAGCAATTTGAATGAGCTCTGTTTAGTGAACTATGCAGTCTTTGTGGCACTCATTGATATTGAATTTTGCGTGCCACCCACAGAACAGTGGCTTCGTCAAATGATGGCAATGTACAGTTGAGTGATCACTGTTAAGGACATAGAGATGCTGTGCACTCATACGAGACTGTGTTAAAAATACCGGCTAGAGTTTGAAACAATCTTTATTGTGGGCCTTCATTTGGCTGGCTGGTTGAATTGTGCAATATCCAGGTTTGTGGGACATTCGAATATGGCAGTGGCCCAATGTTAAGACTACATGGGAATGTATGGACACCCAACTTGCCATGAGGATACCACTCAACTATGTCTGACTATCACAAGGAAAGCTCACTGTATTGTGCACCAAGCACATTATAAGCCCTTCACATCTGCGCCTGCCATCCAACGACAAGTAGTGGACTCCATGCAGCATTTTGTGTCATCCTCCACCACTGGCAAGAGATTACTAGCAGCCAGACAAGGGAATTACAGGCCATCGTTAATGCCACAATTCAAACAGCTGTGTTTGAACTGCTGCTGAGAATGGTAAGTATGGACCGCTCATGAGTGGCATCATGTTATGTTCTGTGAGGAATCATGATTCTGCATTACCCAGGATGATCACAGTCACTGAGTACACAGGTGACCTAGGAAGAGATACCATTCTTCTAATGTTTTGGAAAGGCACTGTGGTGTTACCCCTGACATCATGGTATGATGAGTTACGAGTTCAGGTCGCATCTGGTAGTGACTGAGGGAACTCTGGTGGGATAAAGGTGTGTCACAGACATCCTGCATCCTCATATGTTACCTGTCATGTGGCAGTATTTTGGTGTCATTTTCCGACAGGATAATGCTCATCCACACATCCCGTGTCTCACATTGAGGACCTACTGCGGGCAGCATGATTCTCACATATGTCCCAGACAAAACACTTGGGACCAGCTCTGTCTTCAGCTCTGTCCCAGTGCCGGGACCCAGGATATCAAAGACTAGTTGCTACAGTTGCACACCAGGTCACCTCAGGAGAGTCTACAAAGGCTTTATGAATTGTATCTTCTAAGTCAACTCTACTCAGGATGACGTCATTATCACAAGAAACAAAACTGGTGTTCTGCGGATTGGAGCATGGAATGTCAGAGCCCTTAATCAGGTAGGTAAGTTAGAAAATTTAAAAAGGGAAATGGATAGGTTAAAGTTAGATATAGTGAGAATTAGTGAAGTTTGGTGGCAGGAGGAACAAGACTTCTGGTCAGGTGAATACAGGATTATAAATACAAAATCAAATAAGGATAATGCAGGAGTAGGTTTAATAATGAATAAAAAATAGGAGCATGGGTAAGCTAATATGAACAGCATAGTGAACACATTATTGTTACCAAGACAGACACGAAGCCCACATCTACCACAGTAGTACAAGTTTTATGCCAACTAGCTCCGCAGATGACGAAGACTAGTTGCTACAGTTGCACACCAGGTCACCTCAGGAGAGTCTACAAAGGCTTTATGAATTGTATCTTCTAAGTCAACTCTACTCAGGATGACGTCATTATCACAAGAAACAAAACTGGTGTTCTGCGGATTGATGATGAGATAAAAGAAATTATGCAGATAGTGAAGGGAGATGGAAATTTAGTAGTAATGGGGGACTGGAATTCGATAGTAGGAAAAGGAAGGGAAGGAAAAGTAATAGCTGAATATGAAATAAGGGTAAGGAAAGAAAGAGGAAGCCACCTGGTAGAATTTTGAACAGAGAATTACTTAATCATAGCTAACACTTGGTTTAAGAATAATGAAATAAGGTTGTATATGTGGAAGAGGCCTGCAGACACTGGAAGGTTTCAGATAGATTATATAATGGTAAGACAGAGATTTAGGAACAGGTTTTAAATTGTAAGACATTTCCAGGGACAGATGTGGACTCTGACCACAATCTATTGGTTATGAACTGTAGATTAAAATTGAAGAAAGTGCAAAAAGGTGGGAATTTAAGGAGATGGGACCTGGATAAACTGAAAGAACCAGAGGTTGTACAGAGTTTCAGAGAGACCATTAGGGAATGATTGACAAGAAGGGGGGAAATAAATACAGCAGAAGAAGCAAGGGTAGCTTTGAGAGATGAAATAGTGAAGGCAGCAGACGATAAAGTAGATAAAAAGACAAGGGCTAGTAGAAATCCTTGGGTAACAGAAGAGATATTGAATTCAATTGACAAAAGGAGAAAATATAAAAAATGCAGTAAATGAAGCAGGCAAAAAGGAATTCAGATGTCTCAAAATTAAGATCGACAGGAAGTGCAAAATGGCTAAGCAGGGATGGCTAGAGGGCAAATGTAAGGATGCAGAGTCATATATCACTAGGGGTAAGATAGATACTGCCTACAGGAAAATTAAAGAGAAATTTGGAGAAGAGAGAACCGCTTGTCTGAGTATCAAGAGCTCTGATGGAAAACCAATTATAAGCAAAGAAGTGAAAGCAGAAAGGTGGCAGAAGTGCATAAATGGTCTATACAACCGCGATGTACATGAAATGGGAGGTACGATACTGCATATAGAATCTGACAGAGTGCTGAAATACCTAAGTTGAAACAAGGTCCCGGGAATAGACATCATTCCATTAGGACTACTGATAGCCTTGGGAAAGCCAGCTCTGACAAAACTTTACCATATGTTGAGCAAGATGCATGAGTCAGGCGAAATACCCTCAGACTTCAAGAAGAATACAATAATTCTAATCCCAAAGAAATCAGTTGTTGACAAGTGTGAAATTTACCGAACTCTCAGTTTAATAAGTCATGGCTGCAAAATACTAACATGAATTCTTTACAGACAAATGGAAAAATTGGCAGAAGCTGACCTTCGGATAGATCAGTTTGGATTCCATAGAAGCAATGGAACATGTGAGGCAATATTGACCCTACGAATTATCTTAGAAGATAGATTAAGAAAAGGCAAACCTACATTCTTAGCATTTGTAGACTTAGAGAAAGCTTTTGACAATGTTGACTGGAATACTCTCTTTCAAATTCTAAAGGTGGCAGGGGTAAAATATGGGGAGCAAAAGGCTATTTACAATTTGTACAAGAACCAGATGGCACTTATGAAAGGGAAGCAGTGGTTGGGAAGGGAATGAAACGGCATTGTAGCCTATACCCAACGTTCCCTATGCCAAGCACCTGAGAATGATTATCTGAGTATGTATGTAGATTAATATGCAGGAAAGGTGAATCAGCTTATAATATGATAAACTAGGTGATTGGTTTACTGGGATTCTCTCTACCAAAATGGGTTGTTACAAGAGTAACCAACATCACAGCTGCCTTCAACAACCTATTGTAGTCAGTGATGTTTTACTGTGAAGAGATCTTATGAATCCCCCATTACCTATGCAAAAATTAAACAGGTGACTGCAAAGGCAGATACACAAGTCTGAATACTTAACAAGGATTGTAGAAAACTGACAGTGAAAAGTTCTTGGTGGAACATAAAACACACACAAACTACATGGCTACATTGTTCCAGCTGACTACATTGTGTTGGCACTATAGCTTGATTGGGATGAGGTGTTTTGCTGGTTGGAACTGGTTAGAAGAGAAAGAGGGGAATTTTGGAAGGGTGGCGAACACCTGGGAGGGAGATAAACAGCCACACTGAATACGAATGTGATACCTATGAGCTCGTTATGGTCCCAGACAAAGAGAAGTGAGAAACTGTGGGCAGCAAGGTGTGATACAGGATGAGTGAATTTAGGATCGTGGAGCAGGGGTGGTGGTGGATGTGGAGCAGCCATTGATATTGATGATATTGGGCTCAACAGCATGTTCCACTGCTAGATGGTCATCGCTGCCTTTGCCCACATTTGGGGTGGACATTATTTGGATGGACAGATGGTTGGTGATCACGCTCACATAAAACGATGTGCATAAGTTACAGCAAGCCTGGTGTATAATATGAATGCCTTTATAGGTAGCTTCATCTATGATGGGATAGGATATACCTTCGACAGGACAGGATAAAGGTATCCTTGGGAACTGGGCTTTTCATGCAGGTATTTTATTTATTTATTTATTTATTTTATGTACTTTGTCCTGAAATATGTGGCATAACTCTGCCAATACTGCCAGCAAGGATCATATGTTAACTTGGGCAAGTTTCATTACAGATACAGATTGTTTGCATTAAGAGCTAGTGAGTAGGAAGTACATCTTGACAGAGGTCAGAGGTCATCCCAGAAACAGGTACAGTTCATCTTGCTGAATGCAAGGGGAATGGAAAGGGTGGGGTACACAAAGCTGTAACAGTCACAGAGAAGTGTCATTATTACAACTATGCTCCATGCTACTGTTTCATTCACGCAACACTCACTTCTTTGAGTCTGCAGTTTCCCTCTTCCTTCCTTTTATCTGCCTCTCCAAATCCAATGCCGGCCGGTGTGGCCGAGCGGCTCTAGGCGCTGCAGTCTGGAACCGCGCGACCGATCGGCCGCAGGTTCGAATCCTGCCTGGGGCATGGATGTGTGTGAAGTCCTTAGGTTAGTTGGGTTTAAGTAGTTCTAAGTTCTAGGGGACTGATGACCTCAGCAGTTAAGTCCCATAGCGTTCAGAGCCATTTGAACCATTTGAACCAAATCCAATTCTCCACATCATTGTGAGCTGTGCACAGTTTCCCTAAATGTGGCCAGAGTGGGCTTACTTGTATCTTAGAGAGAGGGAGAGATGCCGTATCCTGGGCGTGTGTGTGTGTGTGTGTGTGTGTGTGTGTGTGTGTGTGTGTGTGTGTGTGTGTGTGTGTGCGATCCAATCATCCTACATTGATTGAAATTAAGCTTAGTGAGAAGTTCAGACAGGCAGGTACTAAAGATGTGAAAATATCACAAGGTTCTCACAACAGTTCAGTGAAAAATAATGTTAGTAGGTCACAAGATTCACATAAAAGCACAGTAAAAAAATATTGTTAGTATATTGCATCAGAATATCAGAGGATTAAAAAACAAAGTAGATAAGCTTCTTGTTTGTTCAGAAGATTTAGAAACTGAGGGTGGAATAGATGTACTATGCCTGTCTGAACATCATATAGTCACAAGTACGGAAATGGTAAATATAGGTGGACATAAGCTTTCAGCACATGTAAGTAGAGACACTATGGAGAGAGGAGTTGCCATATATGTTAAAATCAGTCCTAGCGTGTAAAATTTTAAAACTAAAAAAATTTGCATAGTATATGATACAGATAATTTTTTTTTTTTTGTGTGTGTGTGTGTGTGTGTGTGTGTGTGTGTGTGTGTGTGTGTGTGTGTGGTCTTCAGTCCTGAGACTGGTTTGATGCAGCTCTCCATGCTACTCTATCCTGTGCAAGCTTCTTCATCTCCCAGTACCTACTGCAACCTACATCATTCTGAATCTGCTTAGTGTATTCATCTCTTGGTCTCCCTCTACGATATTTACCCTCCACGCTGCCCTCCAATACTAAATTGGTGATCCCTTGACGCCTCAGAACATGTCCTACCAACCGATCCCTTCTTCTGGTCAAGTTGTGCCACAAACTTCTCTTCTCCCCAATCCTATTCAATACTTCCTCATTAGTTATGTGATCTACCCATCTAATCTTCAGCACTCTTCTGTAGCACCACATTTCGAAAGCTTCTATTCTCTTCTTGTCCAAACTATTTATCGTCCATGTTTCACTTCCATACATGGCTATACTTCATGCAAATACGTTCAGAAATGACTTCCTAACACTTAAATCTATACTCGATGTTAACAAATTTCTCTTCTTCAGAAACGCTTTCCTTGCCATTGCCAGTCTACATTTGATATCCTCTCTACTTCGACCATCATCAGTTATTTTGCTCCCCAAATAGCAAAACTCCTTTACTACTTTAAGTGTCTCATTTCCTAATCTAATTCCCCCAGCATCACCTGACTTAATTCGACTACATTCCATTATCCTCGTTTTGCTTTTGTTGATGTTCATCTTATATCCTCCTTTCAAGACACAATCCATTCCGTTCAACTGCTCTTCCAAGTCCTTTGTTGTCTCTGACAGAATTACAATGTCATCGGCAAACCTCAAAGTTTTTATTTCTTCTCCATGGATTTTAATACCTGCTCCGAATTTTTCTTTTGTTTCCTTCACTGCTTGCTCAATATACAGATTGAATAACATCGGGGAGAGACTACAACCCTGTCTCACTCCCTTCCCAATCACTGCTTCCCTTTCATGTCCCTCGACTCTTATAACTGCCATCTGGTTTCTGTACAAATTGTAAATAACCTTTCTCTCCCTGTATTTTACCCCTGCCACCTTCAGAATTTGAAAGAGAGTATTCCAGTCAACATTGTCAAAAGCTTTCTCTAAGTCTACAAATGCTAGAAACGTAGGTTTGCCCTTTTTTAATCTAGCTTCTAAGATAATCGTAGGGTCAGTTTGCCTCACGTGTTCCAACATTTCTACGGAATCCAAACTGATCTTCCCTGAGGTCGGCTTCTACTAGTTTTTCCATTCGTTTGTAATGAATTCGTGTTAGTATTTTGCAGCTGTGACTTATTAAACTGATAGTTTGGTAATTTTCGCATCTGTCAACACCTGCTTTCTTTGGGATTGGAATTATTATATTCTTCTTGAAGTCTGAGGGTATTTCGCCTGTTTCATACATCTTGCTCACCAGATGGTAGAGTTTTGTCAGGACTGGCTCTCCCAAGGCCGTCAGTAGTTCCAATGGAATGTTGTCTACTCTGGGGGCCTTGTTTCAACTCAGGTCTTTCAGTGCTCTGTCAAACTCTTCATGCAGTATCGTATCTCCCATTTCATTTTCATCTACATCCTCTTCCATTTTCAAAATATTGTCCTCAAGTACATCGCCATTGTATAGACCCTCTATATGCTCCTTCCACCTTTCTGCTTTCCCTTCTTTGCTTAGAACTGGGTTTCCATCTGAGCTCTTGATGTTCATACAAGTGGTTCTCTTATCTCCAAAGGTCTCTTTAACTTTCCTGTAGGAAGTATCTATCTTACCCCTAGTGAGGTAAGCCTCTACATCCTTACATTTGTCCTCTAGCCATCCCTGCTTAGCCATTTTGCTCTTCCTGTCGATCTCATTTTTGAGACGTTTGTATTCCTTTTTGCCTGCTTCATTTACTGCATTTTTATATTTTCTCCTTTCATCAATTAAATTCAATATTTCTTTTGTTACCCAAGGATTTCTACTAGCCCTCGTCTTTTTACCTACTTGATCCTCTGCTGCCTTCACTACTTCATCCCTCAAAGCTACCCATACTTTTTCTACTTTATTTCTTTCCCCCATTCCTGTCAATTGTTCCCTTATGCTCTCCTTGAAACTCTGTACAACCTCTGGTTCTTTCAGTTTATCCAGGTCCCATCTCCTTAAATTCCCACCTTTTTGCAGTTTCTTCAGTTTTAATCTACAGTTCATAAACAATAGATTGTGGTCAGAGTCCACATCTGCCCCTGGAAATGTCTTACAATTTAAAACCTGGTTCCTAAAACTCCGTCTTACCATTATATAATCTATCTGAAACTTGTCAGTATCTCCAGGCTTCTTCCATGTATACAGCCTTCTTTTATGATTCTTGAACCAAGTGTTAGCTATGATTAAGTTATGCTCTGTGCAAAATTCTACCAGGCGGCTTCCTCTTTCATTTCTTAGCTCGAATCCATATTCACCTACTACGTTTCCTTCTCTCCCTTTTCCTACTACCGAATTCCAGTCACCCATGACTAATAAATTTTCGTCACCCTTCACTATCTGAATAATTTCTTTTATTTCATCATACATTTCTTCAATTTCTTCACCATCTGCAGAGCTAGTTGGCATATAAACTTGTACTACTGTGGTAGGTGTGGGCTTCGTATCTATCTTGGCCACAATAATGTGTTCACTATGCTGTTTGTAGTAGCTTACCCACATTCCTATCTTCCTATTCATTATTAAACCTACTCCTGCATTACCCCTATTTGATTTTGTGTTTATAACCCTGTATTCACCTGACCAGAAGTCTTGTTCCTCCTGCCACCGAACTTCACTAATTCCCACTATATCTAACTTTAACCTATCCATTTCCCTTTTTAAATTTTCTAACCTACCTACCTGCCTGATTAAGTGATCTGACATTCCATGCTCTGATCCGTAGAACGCCAGTTTTCTTTCACCTGATAACGACATCCTCTTGAGTAGTCCCCGCCCTGATATCCGAATGGGGGACTATTTTACCTCTGGAATATTTTACCCAAGAGGATGCCATCATCATTTAATCATACAGTAAAGCTGCATGCCCTCGGGAAAAATTACGGTCGTAGTTTCCCCTTGCTTTCAGCCGTTCGCAGTACCAGCACAGCAAGACCATTTTGGTTATTGTTACAAGGCCAGATCAGTTAATCATCCAGACTGTTGCCCTTGCAATTACTGAAAAGGCTGCTGCCCCTCTTCAGGAACCACACGTTTGTCTGGCCTCACAACAGATACCCCTCCGTTGTGGTTGCACCTATGGTACGGCCATCTGTATCGCTGAGGCACGCAAGCCTCCCCACCAATGGCAAGGTCCGTGGTTCATGGGGGGAAATGCAGGACAATCCTACAATGTAGCGCATTCAATTACTGATTTAACAATTCAATATTTTAGGGAAAGCTTGCAACAGTTAGACCAGGATGAGGTATACAGGGAACAGGATGCTAATTTAAAATTTAGCCTATTTTGTGATAGTTTTGTGAGTATATTTTAAAACAGTTTCTCCAAAAAACAGTGAAATATAATTGTAAGAAACCATGTAAGCCATGGCTTACTAAAGGGATAAAAATATCTTGTGAACAGAAAAGGGAAACGTATCTCATAGCTAGGAGGAGTAATGATCCCAAAACAGTGAAACATTATAAAAACTACTGCACTGTATTAAGAAAAGTTATTTAAAAGTCCAGAAGTATGTGCATTATGTCAGAGATTAGCACATCTGATAATAAAGTTAAAACAATTTGGAATATTGTTCAAAGGGAAACAGGGCAACTGAGAGCACAGGAAGACTATATTTCTATCAAACACACTGAAAAGTTTGTTAACAAGAAGTCAGAAGTAGAAAACATTTTTATTTATTTACATTTTATGGCCTTCTTTGGACCACTTTAGCCAACTTTATACAAAGAATTTTTCAGTTTCCTGTCAGCCCAGTACTTCTTCATTCTCTCAGATCTCATCCTTTTTTCTTTATCAGAAATCACTCTTCCTATTGCCTGTTTGTTGATTCTTGTTTGCAGTCTGGTTTGTTTGTATGTGAGTTTCCTGATTTTGTCAGTTTTGTTTCTTAGGTCTTCCAATGTATCTGTAGCTCATCCATATCTTCCTTGATTTTTGCAATCCACTTAATGCTGCACTTACTATTCCACAATTTTTCTATTATTCTCCTGATGATCCTGTTCTCAGGTGTTCTGATTAGATGTCTGAAGAATGAAATGCATTTCTTCCTGATTGTACTCATTACTGGTTCTATTTCATTGTAGACTGTTTCATTTGTAGCTACTCTCCAGAGTCCATCTTTCTAGTATGATTTATCGATGCATGTTCTGATGATTCTTCTCTCTATTCTGAGTATTTTGTCTATTTGTGCAGTGTTAGTTGTTTTGAAGATGGTTTCACTTGCATACGTTATTTCTGGTTGAGTGACTGTTTTGTAGTGTTTTAATTTTGTTGCTATTGACAGGCTCTTTTTGTTGTAGGTGTTCTTGGTGATATATTGTGCTCTAGTCAGTTTGTTTATTCTGTTACTCCATGTTGGCTTTTCATTGAGGTTATATGTTATGATTTCTCCCAGATATTTAAATTTATCAACAATTTTCATTTCTTGGTTTCCTAAGGCAATTTTGTTTATGAGTGGTGGGTAAGTTAACATGATGACTGTTTTTTAAAATGATGTTCCAAGACGAATTTTCTGTGCTATTTCCTGTAGTGAGATAACTTGTTGTTTGGTTTCATGAATACTGATGGACAAGAGAGCAAGGTCATCAGCAAATCCTCCACAATTTAAACTTATGTTGTCTTTGGGTCTCCCAGTTTGGATGTTCTTTGGGTTAATCTTGTACCATTCCCTCATTATGTATTCTAAAGCACAGTTGAACAGCAGAGGGGCAACCAATCTCCTTGTATTAAACCTGTTTTTATGATGAATGGCTCAGAGAGTTCCCCCCCTGAACTTGATTTTTGATACAGCGTTGGTTAAGGTGAGTTCTATCAATATGATTAATTTTGAATGGAGCCCAAAATTTCTTAAGATATTTAACACTGAATGTCTATGGATACAGTCATATGCTTTTTTAAAGCCCACAAGAGGTTTATTTCATTTCTTGTAATATGATATGGCTAATTTTAAAGTGATGATCTGTTCTGCACAGCTTCTCCAAGGTTTGAAGACCCAAAATATGATGCCATATGAAAGCAGTGAATGAAAATACGAATAGTAGGCCAATTTACTTACATGTTTATCACCAAAATTTGTAATAATCATTTTTAACTGTTGTAGAGAGCATAGGATCCAGCTATCCATTAGAAAATGCAAGGCAGTATATGGAAGAGGCAGTACCTACGCAAGTTGATAAAACTGAAATTCAACCCACCTTTCCTACTGAAATGAGGAAAATAATAAATTCATACAAAAGTAAAAGCTCACATGTAATTGAAAGCATTTCCAACAGAGTACTAAAAGCTTGTTCCCAACAGATAAGTAGGGTTCTCAGCCACATATGTAGTGGCTCACTGAAATAGGGCATTTTTCCAAATAAACTGAAATACGCTATTGTTAAACCATTGCACAAAAAAGGGGATAGATCTGATGCTAACAGCTACTGCCCAATCTCACTTCTGACAGATTTATCCCAAATTCTTGAAAAGGTAATGTATTCAAGAGTAGCATCACATATTTGTAAAAATGAAGTACTAACAAAATGTCAATTTGATTTTCAGAAAGGCTTTTCAACAGAAAATGCTATTTATGCTTTCACTGATCAAATATTAAATGCATTAAATAACTGAACATCACCTATTGGGATATTTTGTGATCCCTCAAAGGCCTTTGATTGTGTGAATCATGAAATTCTTCTAGATAAGTTTAAGTATTGTGGTATGAGTGGGACAGTGCACAAATGGTTTAATTCTTACTTAACTGGAAGATTGCAGAAGGTTGAAATTAACAGTACAGATAGTCTGCAAAAACCAGCAGAGTCCTCTAACTGGGGAGGTATCAAGAATGATGTCCCACAGGGTTTAGTCTTGGGTGCCTTATTGTTCTTAATATATATTAACAACTTGCCACTCTACATTCATGAAGATGCAAAGCTAGTTCTTTTTGCTGATGATACAAGTATAGTAATCACACTCAACAAGCAAGAAACAGCTGAGGAAATTGCAAAAATTTCAGAAAATTATTAAGTGGTTCTCTGCAAACGGACTCTCACTAAATGTTGAGAAAACGCAGTTTATACAATTCTGTAGTGTAAATGGCATTATACCATTGATAAATATAGACCATGAATGGAAGTCTGGGGCTAAGAAAGAATACTCAAAATTTCTGGATGTGTGCATTGATGAGAAACTGCATTAGAAGAAACACATCGATGATCTGCTGAAACGGTTAGGTTCAGCTACTTATGCTATTAGGATTATTGCAAATTTTGGTGATAAACATGTACGTAAATTAGCCTGCTATGCTTATTTTCATTTACTGCTTTCATATGGCATTTTGGGACAATTCATCATTAAGAGAGAATGTTGTGTCTGTGTATGTGCGAATGGATATATGTGTGTGTGCGCGAGTGTATACCTGTCCTTTTTTCCCCTTAAGGTAAGTCTTTCCGCTCCCGGGATTGGAATGAATCCTTACCCTCTCCCTTAAAACCCACATCCTTTCGTCTTTCCCTCTCCTTCCCTCTTTCCTGATGAAGCAACTGTTTGTTGCGAAAGCTTGAATTTTGTGTGTATGTTTGTGTGTCTATCGACCTGCCAGCGCTTTTGTTTAGTAAGTCTCATATATATATATATATATATATATATATATATATATATATATATATATAAAAATCAAAGAAGATGTGACTTACCGAACGAAAGCGCTGGCAGGTTGATAGACACACAAAAAAAAACACAAACATACACACAAAATTCTAGCTTTCGCAACCAACGGCTGCTTCATCAGGAAAGAGGGAAGGAGAGGGAATGATGAAAGGATGTGGGTTTTAAGGGAGAGGGTAAGGAGTCATTCAAATCCCGGGAGCGGAAAGACTTACCTTAGGGGGAAAAAAGAACAGGTATACACTCGCACACACACACATATCCATCCGCACATGCACAGACAAAAGCTGACATTTGTAAAGGCAAAGAGTTTGGGTAGAGATGTCAGTCGAGGCGGAAGTACAGAGGCAAAGATGTTGTTGAAAGACAGGTGAGGTATGAGCGGCGGCAAATTGAAATTAGCAGAGATAGAGGCCTCGCGGATAACGAGAAGAGAGGATATACTGAAGGGCAAGTTCCCATCTCTGGAGTTCTGACAGGTTGGTGTTAGTGGGAAGTATCCAGATAACCCGGACGGTGTAACACTGTGCAAAGATGTGCTGGCCGTGCACCAAGGCATGTTTAGCCACAGGGTGATCCTCATTACCAACAAACAGTCTGCCTGTGTCCATTCATGCGAATGGACAGTTTGTTGCTGGTCATTCCCACATAGAAAGCTTCACAGTGCAGGCAGGTCAGTTGGTAAATCATGTGGCTCTGCCTTTGATCATGTACACCTTCTGGGTTACAGGACTGGAGTAGGTGGTGGTGGGAGGTTGCATGGGACAGGTTTTACGCCGGGGGCGGTTACAAGGGTAGGAGCCAGAGGGTAGGGAAGGTGGTTTGGGGATTTCATAGGGATGAACTAAGAGGTTACAAAGGTTAGGTGGACGGCGGAAAGACACTCTTGGTGGAGTGGAGAGGATTTCATGAAGGACAGATCTCATTTCAGGGCAGGATTTGAGGAAGTTGTATCCCTGCTGGAGAGCCACATTCAGAGTCTGATCCAGTCCCGGAAAGTATCCTGTCACAAGTGGGGCACTTTTAGGGTGGTTCTGTGGGAGGTTCTGGGATTGAAGGGATGAGGAAGTGGCTCTGGTTATTTGCTTCTGTACCAGGTCGGGAGGGTAGTTGCGGGATGCGAAAGCTGTTTTCAGGTTGTTGGTGTAATGGTTCAGGGATTCCAGACTGGAGCAGATTCGTTTGCCATGAAGACATAGGCTGTAGGGAAGGGACCGTTTGATGTGGAATGGGTGGCAGCTGTCATAATGGAGATACTGTTGCTTGTTGGTGGGTTTGATGTGGACGGACGTGTGAAGCTGGCCATTGGACAGGTGGAGGTCAATGTCAAGGAAAGTGGCATGGGAGTTGGAGTAGGACCAGATGAATCTGATGGAACCAAAGGAGTTGAGGTTGGAGAGGAAATTCTGGAGTTCTTCTTCACTGTGAGTCCAAATCATGAAGATGTCATCAATAAATCTGTACCAAACTTTGGGTTGGCAGGCCTGGGTAACCAAGAAGGCTTCCTCTAAGCAACCCATGAATAGGTTGGCATACGAGGGGGCCATCCTGGTACCCATGGCTGTTTCCTTTAATTGTTGGTATGTCTGGCCTTCGAAAGTGAAGAAGTTATGGGTCAGGATGAAGCTGGTTAAGGTAATGAGGAAAGATGTTTTAGGTAGGGTGGCAGGTGATCAGCGTGAAAGGAAGTGCTCCATCGCAGTGAGGCCCTGGGCATGCAGAATATTTGTGTATAAGGAAGTGGCATCAATGGTTACAAGGATGGTTTCCGGGGATAACAGACTGGGTAAGGATTCCAGGCATTCGAGAAAGTGGTTGGTGTCTTTGATGAAGGATGGGAGACTGCATGTAATGGGTTGAAGGTGTTGATCTACGTAGGCAGAGATATGTTCTGTGGGGGCTTGGTAACCAGCTACAATGGGACGGGCGGGATGATTGGGTTTGTGAATTTTAGGAAGAAGGTGGAAGGTAGGGGTGAGGGGTGTCGGTGGGGTCAGGAGGTTGATGGAGTCAGGTGAAAGGTTTTGTAGGGGGCCTAAGGTTCTGAGGTTCTGAGGATTCCTTGAAGCTCTGCCTGGACATCAGGAATGGGATTACCTTGGCAAACTTTGTATGTGGTGTTGTCTGAAAGCTGACGCAGTCCCTCAGCCACATACTCCCGACGATCAAGTACCACGGTCGTGGAACCCTTGTCCGCCGGAAGAATGACGATGGATCGGTCAGCCTTCAGATCACGGATAGCCTGGGCTTCAGCAGTGGTGATGTTGGGAGTAGGATTAAGGTATATATATATATATATATATATATATATATATATATATATATATATATATATATATTCACTTATGAAATTTGTCATTAATAACCCATCCCAATTCAAAAATAACAGCGGAGTGCATAGCTACAGCACTAGAAGAAAGGATGATCTTCACTATTCTGGATTAAATCTCACTTTGGCACAGAAAGGAATTTTTGAATGACAACGCCTTCTACTCAAGAGATGAATTCTTAGAGATGAAGTAGTAACTGTAAAAAAATAAATAAATAAAAATAAAAAAATTATTTTGTGTGAAGAAAACTTATTTTAAAGTGGCAGATTCCACATCATTACGAAATGTCGTAGGCATGGTCTATGGAACAACGATTAATGTGTGTGTGTGTGTGTGTGTGTGTGTGTGTGTGTGTGTGTGTGTGTGTGTGTGTGTGTGTGTGTGTGCGCGCGCGCACGTTTGTTTGTGCTTGTGTGAGAGGTGAATAATATCCAGCAGTATTTTTCATTGTGCCTCTGGCACTAAACACCACTTTGATCTGGTAATTGTATCCTTTCATATTGTTGTTATTCCATCCAGGATTTTCCATTGGTTGAATGTGTACCGTATTAGAACTGTAAGAGATTTCATTCAAACATTTAGCAGTGTTCTCTGTCTTGTTTATATGCCTACCAACAACTGCCTAATTATATGGTGAGTTGTTACCATTTCTCCTTCCAATTTATATTCAAGAAAATTTTATAGTGTTTGTGAGTTGCATAAGATGTTGTAGAAAAACAATAAGGTGTCAAATAGTATGAGTAAATGTAGAGCAGATAACAAACCTGAACAGCTAATGACATATAAATCTGGTACCACTTTCTGAATCTTGCTAATGCTTCTCTATTTTCTTCTTGCTTTATCCAGATCTCCTTATAATAATCACCCAGGAGTTTGTACTTCAATATGCGGAACTGAAGAAGTAGGTTACTATAAAACAGCTGAAAATAAAAAAAATGTTTTCAGCAGAGAAGGAAAGAACACAACATTAAAAAATGTACATGATTTTTAAATTTAACCATTTGTATACAATAACATCTTCCAAAGAGGAATGTCTGCTTCAGTTAAAAGCTAACACTTCATTCAGATGTTAGATACATTAATTTTAGATCAGCTGAAGTTATAACAAAAGGATATATGTTTTCATCTCTCACTGTATTTATTGAGAAATGTGCATCTGTTCTCTAAATATTAATAAATTTAAAAGGGATATATGTTTTCATCTCTCACTGTATTTATTGAGAAATGTGCATCTGTTCTCTAAATATTAATAAATTTAAAAGCTTCTTGTCTTCTTGTCTGAACTGATTATCATCCTGTTTCACTTTCAGAGAAGGCTACACTCCAGACAAGTACCTTCAGAAAAGACATCCTAATACTTAAGTTTATATCAAAAAATTCCTCTTTTTCAGAAATACTTTCCTTATTATAGCCAGTCTACATTTTATATCCCCCTTATTTTGCTCCCCAAATAGCAGGACTCATTTACTACTTCTGGTGACTCATTTTCTAATCTACTCCCACTACATTTCCTAGTTTAATTCAAGTACATTCAATTACCCTTGTCTTACTTTTATTGATGGTCATCTTATAATATGTTTTCTGGACACTATTCACTTCATTCAACTGCTCTTCCAAGTCCTTGCTGTCTCTGACAGAATTACGATGTCATTGACAAACCTTGAAGTTTTTACTTCTTCTCTCAAATTTTATTTCCTTCTCTAAACTTTCCTTTAGTTTTGTTTACCTTATTAAGTTTCACAGGGAATAGACCACAACCTCTCTCCACTGTAGCATTCTGATCATGTTCTCTGAGTCTTATAGCTGCAGTTTCGTTTCTGTATAAGTTTGTAGGTCTTCTGTGCAGGAAATGTACTGAATGAAACACTAACACCATGAGGTACAGATATACATGTTTTATTACTATCACAAGTACTACAGAAACACATTTATACAACATAGAAGTCAGCAACAGACTAACTCATTCCAGAGGGAGTACACCTACCTTCACACATTGCAAAAGAACAAAGGTGTTATTACTGTCAATGACCATACTTTATGGCATATTCCACATCTCCAATGGGTGGCGTCCCCATGGAGGCCTTCCTCCTAGTAGTGCAGAGCACCAAAGGAGGAGGTGTATCTTCTTTCCCTAGTTGAAGATGTAATCACCAACGTGTGGTGATGTTTGATGGGTGTGGCCATAAGAGGATCATGGAGTGACATCCAGAGGGATGTGAGGAAAATTGGCCAGGGGTTTTAATGGCAGTTGCTAGATGTTTCCAAAGAGGTATATGTAAGATAAAAAAGGAAGCAATGCACTGTAGCAGAGATGCTGTTAGATGAGAGAGATGTAACTGTCACTTCTTTTTTAAGTCAACAAAAAGAGTGGAACCTGTAATTTGTCTGGATGAAGAGAGTACGTGAACATTTTGGTGCTCTTCCTATTGTTACAGTTTTGTTAATAAATCAAAGTTAAATGTCATAAAACATTTCTAATTCAAAACTTCAATTCATTATCCAGTCAGTAAAAAAAAAAAAAAAAAAAAAAAAAAAAAAAAAAAAAAAAAAAAAAAAAAAAAAAAAAAATAAATGCTTATAATACAAGGTGTTGCATGCAGCAGCTCTACTTGGCAAGGCATTTTGGATTGCCACTGTGTGTAGACAGTTTAACATGAAGTGTGGGCATCCTGAGCATGGTATCACCTTTAGGATCCAAGCAGGTTTAAGACTGAGCACCGATACTGTTATGGGTTTCTCATGGAGAAGTATGTCAAAGGTGTTGTCTCCTCTCTGCAGGACCTTGTCGGGACTGGAGTATGGAGGCTGGGCAGACACCCATATGATGTCATCGTGCATTACGATAAACTCACAATTTGCCAGGGCCTTGTGTATGAAGAGCTTGGAGGATCTGTGAGGTTGTGGCAGTGGCGTTCTAATGCATAAAATGTGCTGTTTCACTTGCCTGATTAGGTCTGTCAGCTCCTTCAAGTCCAACAGTTCTGTGGGTTTGATTAACTCGTCTGGAGGGTTCAGTGGATTGCCGTACAAGATCTCAGCTAATGATGTCTGCAGGTCCTCCTTAAAAGCCCAATGTACACCCAAAAACACCCATGGTTGGGATTGTGTCCACTGAACCTCATGACATAGTGCTGCTTTTAACGCATAGTGCCATTATCCTAACAGTCCATTGCTCTGTGGGTAGTAGTCACTGGTGCAGTAACATTTAACCCTGCAAAGGTTGCACAACTCCAAGAACAGGGCTGACTTAAACTGGTAGCCTTGCTGATGGTAGCCAGACATCTGAAGTGCAAAATCCATAACTGCACAAACATCCTCACTGAGGTCGCTGCAGTAATGTCTGTTAGGGACACTGCTTCAAACCACTATGTAACATGGTCAACTATGGAAAGTACATATCTGTTGCAACTGACTGATACCAGGCCAGCAGATCCAGATTCACATGTTGCAGCCTACCTGCAGAGTGTCATACTGTGTGAGAGAGAGGCTGGCATGGCAGCCCATTTTGCAGCACCGCCATGCTTTGTAAGCCTGTGTCCATTGTCTGCAATTTCATTTCAAATATACCTAGACAAAACGATCAGTGAGTGCCTTGGTAGAAGATTGTGTCCCAGGGTGTGACAAGGAGTGAAGGCTGTCAAAGAAGTGTTTCTGCACTAGAAGTGGAACTAATTGGTGGATTCTGCCTTGTGACACATTGCATCAGATTGGTTTGTCCTAACTGGGAAGAGTGGGGCATTCAAATTTCAGGCTGGTTGACTCATCCCTCAAGAGTTTACAGATTTGTGGATCTTGTTCTTGTGCTGAGGTGAGAATTCCACAGTTAATGTTCATAGATAGCACAGCTGATGTGTGAGAGTTCAAAACTATGTTTTCAGCACTCTTGATGTGTTAGACATAGATGATGAACTGGCTGTCTTAGCCCAGGTGGCAGAAAAGTCTCAGAGGGCAGTTTTTACCTTGGTAACATATAGTTTTGCATGTGGTTAATTATCAGTATAAATTGTGAACAGCATGTCTTCTATGTCTGCTTTGAAATGCCTCACTGCCTCATACGTGGCTAGGGGCTCACGGTCAGAGGCAGACCATTTTCATTGTGATGAGTAAGCTGTACTGAAAAGAACTACAGTAGTTGCTGTTTCCCATTTCCAAGTTGTTGGAGAACCATCCCAACTGCTGCGTCACTACCATCAGCTGTGATGGACAAGGGGGTGTTTGTGGTGGTGTGAGTTAGGATGATCACCTGTTGCTGGCAGAGTTTGATGCTGTCAAATGCCTGCTGCATTTTCTTTGTTGATGTCAGAGATTGCTTGCCATGTTTGTTTCTACTTGCAAGAATGTCTGTAAGTGGCATCTGTATTGCTGCAGCTTGTGGCAAAAGTCTGTTATAGAAATTTAATGCTCCAATAAATCTCGATAGTTCCTGACAGTTGGACTATCAGGAAATGAATGTATTAGTTCAGTCAGTTCTATTGTACGTAAAACCCTGGACTGGTTGATGGAGTGGGCAAGGAATCTAACTTCTGTTTGTCTGAAATGGCATTTCTCTTTATTCATCATACACCATTTCAAAAACACTGTGGAGGTGCTCCTTTTATTCTTGTTGTGGCAGTGCAAGACCCTAAAGTTATCTAAACATGAGAAACAAAAAAAAGGGAACTGTAACATTATTTTGCCAACAAAATGTTGACATGTTCAGACAGAATTTTTTAAGCCACATGGCATGATTAAAATATCATACAACCTGATCAGTGTTATTGCTGGAGTTTTCGGTACATGTCACTCGACTTCAGGATATGAAGGTATGCTTTTTTGCAGTCTGTGACACTAAAAATAGTAGCATCAGCCAAGGTATGCACAAAATCCTCTATTGCTGGGAATGGAGTATCAATCAGGTATGATATGTGCAAGGATCAGTGGTCACCACATAGTATGACCCATCTTCTTTTGACACCAAGTGAACAGATGACGTCCATTAACTCTCTGGTGGTCTGAGTGTTTCTGTCTGTAACAGTCAGTCTATAACGTTTTCAGTTGCATGCAGTCCATCAGCCACCAGCCTTTATAATGGACTGGCAGTCCCAGCTTGGTATTTATTTGGTGTCCTGTGTCATGTTTCATCCCTTGCTGCATAGTTTATGCTCACTGCATGTGCGGGGCATGGGGAAAACATGTGTAAAGGTCATTCACTGAGATGACCCATGAATCCAGAGTGGTGTTTGTTGGCTGGTTGGAACATGTTGTCCCATGTTGCTGCTGATGCTTGTCACAGGTGTGCAAGATAAGCTTATGTGTTGACCAGTTCCCTTCCTAACGAACATAGTTCAACGTTCAAGTCAAGAGTTTTCTTTGAGCATTGCTATCCTTTCCTGCTTTGTCTCTTTTTACTTCTTGGTCACTGCTTGAAGGTCACATTCCACAGCCCATCGAGGGTGACTATTCTGAAGGGGGAGTCTATTTTGTGTTCGGGAGAGGGGCGAAGGAGGGTGGGGGGGCGGGGGGTGGTAGTGCCACATTTGGCATTTACATATGTCTGCCTGTGTCTGTATTGTGCGGATGGATATGTGTGTGTGTGTGGGCGAGTGTATACCTGTCCTTTTTTCCCCTCTAAGGTAAGTCTTTCCGCTCCCGGGATTGGAATGACTCCTTACCCTCTCCCTTAAAACCCACATCCTTTCGTCTTTCCCTCCCCTTCCCTCTTTCCTGATGAAGCAACCTTGCGTTGCGAAAGCTTGAAATTTGTGTGTGTGTTTGTGCGTTTTTTATTGTGTCTATCTACAAGTGCTTTCCCGCTTGGTAAGTCACAGCATCTTTGTTTTTATATATTTTTAAATAGTGTTCACACTTACATCATTCAGCTGGAACTGTTGCATATCAAGTCTCAACCATAAACATGGTGGCAGTATTCAAAATGTCTGCTGCTCTACCATGCTCCAAAGTGACTTGAGTAGTGATGTCAGTCTAGGCAGTCTCTGTGTCAGTTGTATTGGTTGTTTGTTTTGGTTGCTCAGAGTCTGGCCAATGCCAGTCTGTGTGCACTGTGGCAGACCTGGCATTGTATGAATTTTGTGCAGTGTCATGTCTAATGGCCAATGGTTTAAATGTTGCCTGTCTTGTCTGGGAAATGCAAGGGACACACGGGGCACGAGGAGGGAGGTGGGGGGGGGGGGGGATGCATGCACACTGTTAGCAAAGGTCATCCTGCAGAGCAACCTGTGGGTGTCACTGCAGACTGCCAGTGATACTGGGTACTGACACTCCACTACTGGTTTCCCTGAGAGTGTTCATGTCAAATGTGGGAAGAGATGAAAATGATAGAGAAAATCCATGCATAAAGAACAGTTCTCAAACATCAGTAACCAAAACTTGCCACATGGAAGTTCCATCATAATCAGAGGTCCACGAAGTGCATGACAGGTCCAAAAAGACTGGTATTGGTATTGCTTGTGGGAGTAGTTGGATGACCAGTGTTGTCAGCTCCATCGATGGGTTGTCCCTGGGGATGGTGCTTGCTTCTGACTCTGTGTTGATCAGGAAGTAATGATTCATAGAGTGGTCTAACACATCTAATCTATCTACTGCTGTCATGCAGAGATGGAGCAAAACTAGTTTGACCCATATGTCTGAGCAAATGTAAAAGGGTAGGGGTCTATCAATTGTCTGAAGTCGCGGTGGATAATGGCACCCCTTAGGGACATGACAGCAAGGGTCAGGAAGGAACATCAGGTGCACTCAGTGTGTGTTCCTGGGGGCCTCGTTCAGTATGCTGAAGAGGCTACTGCAGCAGCCATTGAGGGAAGAGGGTACAGCCAGCTGCAGATTGTGGTGCACATTGGAAGAAACTGTGGTGTCACCGCCAGACACCACACTTGCTAGGTGGTACCCTTTAAATCAGCCACAGTCCGTTAGTATACGTTGGACTCGCGTGTCACCACTATCAGTGATTGCAGACCGAGCGCCGCCACACGGCAGGTCTAGAGAAACTTCCTAGCACTCGCCCCAGTTGTACAACCGACTTTGCTAGCGATGGTTCACTGACAAAATACGCTCTCATTTGCCAAGACGATAGTTTAACATAGCCTTCAGCTACATCATTTGCTACGACCTAGCAAGGCGCCAGTACCAGTTACTATTGATACTGTAATCGTACCTCACGCCAGCCTGCGTGAGCTAAAACACGTGCCTTTCGGCTTCCTCTTGTAACCCGGTGTTGGCTCTCCTGCCAACCCACAACATTTGGTGATGAGGCCATACTGCGTTCTTAGCTATACTGCCCTGATTTACTTGTGTAATGGCTTTGCCACAATCTCCAGATATACTGTCCGAATTTTATCGCTTACAGAATCAGCAGACGCAGGCCTTACTTGATGCCCTTGGACAGCTTGTCCAGGGTCAACGTGCGATGCAAAACGATGCGGCAGCCGCCGCTCCACCGCTAACGCAGCCACAACATGCTGTTGCACCAACTTTTCGACCTTTTGATGCTGCACTGGAAAGCTGGACGGAGTGGTCACGCCAATTTGGATTCCATCTCGCCGCCTACAGAATTCAAGGTAACGAGCGGCAGCCTTTTTTGTTGTCCTCCGTAGGGGTGAACACGTACCGTGTGATAGTCAAATTATTTCCCCCAACGTGACGTAGCAACTCTGTCCTACAACGAAATTTTGTCTGCATTAGATGCATATTTCAAAGAATCCGTCAATGTAGTTGCGAAAAGGTATACCTTCTTTCGTACAAAACGTACGGCAGGTCAGACTAATCAGGAGTGGGTTATAACCTTGCAAGGCCTTACTAGGGATTGTGCTTTTGAGTGTCAATGTGGACTCCCTTATTCAGATACTATGGTACATGATGCAATTGCACAGAACAATTCTGATGTTCGTATAAGGGAACAGATTTTGAAACTAGTCAATCCCTCCCTTCAACAAGTGATAGACATATTGGATCGGCAGGACACACTTGACTTTGCTCAGGAATCATTTGCAACTTCGCCACCCATGCGTCAGGTTAACCGGCCCGCCGGGCGAGCTGCACGGAGCAGTAAACAGTCCCCGCGCCCGGCCGTGCAGCTGCCACCAGGCTCTCAGCCACGTGTACCACACCGGCAAGCAAATGCAGTGCTAAAATCATGCCCACAGTGTGCTACTAGACATTCGCGCGAGAATTGCCCATCACGCCAGGCTATTTGCTTTTTCTGTAATAAAAAAGGACATGTTCAGAGTGTTTGCCAGAAAAAGCTCAGATCGGACACTCACAACCATTCCAGGCCCTTTGCTTCGCGCCGAATTCGAATCAAGAATACTCGGGCACGTGAAACTTCGCCCATAGAAATTCATGTAGTTCATTCCACTCCGCCCGGTGCCACTCTCTCTAACAGTGACTCTGTTCATCTCACAAATAGTGTACATCGACATCGTCGGAAATCCTGCCAAGTCGCAAGTGATTATGTACCAGTGTCAGTTCACGTTGCACGAGACAGTCGCTCTTGTCGTCAACAGGACAATAAACTTTTTGTAGACTTGGACATTAACGGCAAAGTGATACCATTCCAGCTCGATAACGGAGCTGAAGTTTCACTAATCAATTAAGACACTTACAAACTGCTGGGCACACCTCCGTTGCGTGCTGCAAATGTTAAGTTAACTACCTACTCAGGTCATGAGATCCCTGTATTAGGACAGTGTAGCCTTCTTGCAACATACAAAGGACAAACAAAGCTTGTGTCATTTTACGTCCTTCGTCCTTCTTCTGCAGTGAACTTGTTTGGTTTGGATTTATTTCAGTTGTTTAACTTGTCTATAGTAAATCAGGTCCTATCAGTGAACCAGACTGTGCCTTCCGACAGTGTTTCTCGTCTATGTGACGAATTTACAGACATTTTTGCACCGGGCCTCGGTTGCACTAAGAACTAACAAGCACATTTAGAACTGAAAGTAAACGCGCAACCGAAATTTTTCAGAGTGCGCAATGATCCCCACGCATTGCGTGATGAGGTCGCAAAAACATTACACAATTTAGAATCACAAGGTGTAATTGAACGTGTGCAGGCTTCTCTCTGGGCATCACCCTTAGTAATTTTGCCAAAACCTTCTGGGAAAATTGAGACTTTGTGTGGACTTCAAGGCAACAGTGAATCCACCACTAGTGATTGCAACTTTTCCTTTACCCTGCCCAGAAGATCTTTTTAACATACTGTGCCCGGGTAAATATTTTTCGAAGTTGGACCTAGCTGATGCGTACTTGCAAATACTGGTGGATGAAGAATCCCAGCGCGTTTTGGTGGTTAACACGCATCTTGGTTTGTATCGATAGAAACGACTGCCATTCGGGTGTGCATCCGCCCCTGCATTGTTTCAGCAATATCTACAAACTGTTTGTGCGTCGATCCCTACTGCAGCAAACTATCTGGACGATATTGTGATCTCCGGAAAGACGGAAGAAGAACATTTAGCCAATCTCAGAACATTATTTCAGGTCTTGCAACAAAATGGTCTTCGCTTGCCGAAGGACAAATGTGTGTTTTTTGCTCGGGACTTGCCCTACCTGGGACATGTACTCATTGCCCAAGGCATACATCCCAGTCCCGAGCACCTCCGTGCCATACAAGACTTGCCTTCGCCGCAGAATTTGAAGCAGCTACAGAGTGTGCTGGGAAAAATTAACTATTATCATCGCTATGTTCCCCATGCCTCTTCCATTTCAGCTCCGCTTCATCGCTTACGCCGTAAAGGTGTTCCGTTCGTCTGGACGACGGAATGCGAATGCGCCTTTCGCCAGTTGAAATCGGCGTTGCTTTCCAATACTTGCCTTACACCATTCGATCTCCGGAAGCCCCTTTTGTTGATGGTGGATGAATCGGATTTCGGGATCGGTGCTGTGCTTGCGCACAAAGATGGATCGCACGATCGCCCTATTGCCTTTGCATCCAAATTGCTCTCGTCGGTGCAAAGAAATTATTCACAGATCGAGAAAGAAGCATTGGCTCTCGTATTTGGTGTTACTAAGTTTCATGATTTCTTGTATGGTCGTCACTTTAGCATCATCACAGACCACAAACCTTTGACATCGCTTTTTCATCCAAACAAGCCTGTACCTCCACGTCCAGCGCAGAAATTCATTCGCTGGTCTATTTTCCTCTCGCAGTACCGCTACAATATCTTGTATTGGTCCACTGCTAAGCACGGAAACGCCGATGCGTTGTCCCGTTTGCCTGTTGCTGAGGATAGAGCATTCGATTCCTCCGAACTTGCTTGCATGTTCATTGATTCGGCAACCGATGATGTGGTCGAATCCTTTCCGATTGATTTTTGTCGTGTAGCTACTGCCACAGCTGCCGACCCTGTCCCTGCTACCATTCTGCGTTTTGTTGCTACGCAATGGCCCTTGTCAAAGTCACGGATCAGGGGTGTTTTGCTGTTGCGTTCTGATAATGATCAGTCCAGGCGACGTTGTCTACTATCGTCACTACCGAGGTTCACGGCGTTGTCTTGAAGGGCGCATTCTTCGCTGCCTCGGACGCGCTATGTATCTGGTTTTGGGGGCCTCTGGTGAGGTGCGCCGGCATCTCAACCAGCTGCGCCTCTGTCGTCGCATGGGATCTGCCGCTCGCCGTCTGCTTTCAGCGACGGTGCCATCCGGTCAGCGCCATGGGGACCCATCTACTGGCTCGCCTCAGCCCCTGGTGTTACCGCACTGCCTTCCATTTTGCCCCATGGCGACGTGCCGCTGCCACCGCCGCCGCCGCCTGTTCTCCTGCCGGCGACGCCCGCAGTGGAGGCGCCGCTGCAACTGCCGGGTGCCTCCCTGGGTCACATGCCGCCGATTGCTTCCCGTGACCAGTTGTCCTCCGACTTGGAACTCTTGCCCGCTCCGGACCATATGTCATCTTCGCCCGTCTGGTGCCCCGGCCCGATGGAGGTTGACCTTTCGGCCCCTCCTGTCTCTCTGCGGGCGCATACACTGCATGTTGGCGTGCCCCCTGGAGCAGGTTTTCAGGCATTTCCTAGCTCCCCGCGGTCTGAATGGCAGGGTGCGGGTGGCACAGCCTCGCCTGTTAGGCTGCCCACCTCGTTGCATACGTCAACATGGGGTCCTCCCCACGGCGAGCGGAAGCCTTATAACACAACCGTATGCCGATTTGCGGGGGAGGAATGTGGTGTCACCGCCAGACACCACACTTGCTAGGTGGTAGCCTTTAAATCGGCCGTGGTCTGTTAGTATACGTCGGACCCGCGTGTCGCCACTATCAGTGATTGCAGACTGAGCGCCGCCACACGGCAGGTCTGGAGAGACTTCCTAGCACTCGCCCCAGTTGTACAACTGACTTTGCTAGCGATGGTTCACTGACAAAATACGCTCTGATTTGCCGAGACGATAGTTTAACATAGCTTTCAGCTACATCATTTGCTACGAGCTAGCAAGGCGCCAGTACCAGTTACTATTGATACTGTAATCATACCTCATGCCAGCCTGTGTGAGCTAAAATGCGTGCCTTTCGGCTTCCTCTTGTAACCCAGTATTGGCTCTCCTGCCAACCCACAACACAAACAATGCCTATCATCTGGAATCCAAGATCTTACTTGGATCTTTCCAGGAACTGGCAGAGAAGATTGAGAAGACCAGCCTTGCATACAGAGTTTCAACAAAGCTCACAATTTGCAACACTGTCCCTAGAACTGATTGTCTCCTTCTGGTTCTGAGTTGAGCGGAAGGAAGTTTTGTTAGTGGTGGGCATGACAAGACATCCTGTAGAACAGTATTAGATGCCTTCTCTGAAAACTATCCAGAACAGATGCCTTGGAACTCCACTCATGAAGGAAATATATTATATCTAATTTCAATAAATAGATCTGAACTCTTTTAGGATGTCCACATTGAGACTGGTGTGAGTGACCATGAGGCAGTTGTGGCAACAATGATTGCCAAAGGTAGAACTAAAAGAAGTTTAAATATCTGATGTTCAATAAACCAGGTAAAAAAGTAGTAGAGTCATATCTCGGTGAGGAATTTGAAACTTTCAGCACAGGACAGAAGCATGTAGTGGAACTATTATGGCTCAAGTTCAAAAGAATAGTTGAAAATGCAGTGGATAGATAGGTATCCAGAAGAGCATGTCATAATGGGAGGGGCCCTCTGTGGTATACAGTCACAGAAAACACACTTCTAAAAAAACAAAAACTACTACGTAAGAGATGCAGAACAAAGCACAGGGCTGACTGAAATGCATTTGGCTATCAAGAGAGCAATGTGTGAAGCCTTCAATGACTACTGTAGCAGAATAGTGGCAAATGATATTTCACAAGACCCAAAGAAACTCTGGTTGTACATAAAGGTTGTTTGTACACCAAAGTTAGTGTCCACTGACTCACAAATGAGACAGGAAATGAAACTGAAGGTAGCAAAGTGAAAGCTGACGTGCTTAACCCAAATTTCAAATGTTCAAGTACAAAGAAAAACCCAGGACATTTTTGCCCCATTTAAATCCCCATACCACTGAAAAGGTAGCTGAGATCACTATTAGGGTCAGTACTGTTGAGAAACAGCTGAAATCATTAAAACTGGATGAAGCTACCGGGCCCAATGGAATCCCTTTCAGATCCTACATTGAATTTGTGGCTTAGTTAGTCCCTTTCATAATTATAATCTTATAGATCCCTTGAACAAATAACTGTTCTCAGTAGTGGAAGAAAGTATAGGTAACACATGACTACAAGAAGGGTAGCAGAAGTGATCCACAAAATTTCCATCCAATATCCTTGACAGTGATTTGTTGTAGGATCATAGTACATATCCTGGATTTAAAACTAATTAGATATCTCAAACAGGATGACCTCCTCCACGCCAACTAACATGGAATCCAAAAACATCCATCATGTGAAAACCAACTTACAATTTTCTCACAACATATTGGAAGCTATGAATCAAGGCAGCCTGGTATATGTGGTATTTCTTGATTTCCAAAAGGAATGTGGCTTAGTATCATACCTATGTGCACATATCTATGCACAAACAACCTTAACTGAGGCAACCAGCTCTGTCAGAGAGCATTTTACAAGACATGGACTGCACAGAAATCGGTTAGGCAAGAAAGTGCTGGCCAAAGAAATCCTCCAAGCAATAAAAGCGGTAGGGGTAGACATGCACAAAAAGCTTGGACTAACTGCAATAGGTTCATTGCCAATGACTAAACAAATAGAGAATGCACCAACAGCACATGAGGAAGAAACATCTCTGGCTACATCTCTAGAAGAAATTAGGCCTACACCAGCATCAGAATGGGAACCATCATTGTTACTGTTGGCATCATCAGGAGCAGTAGCAGAAAATGTATCAGTTACAGAAACACCTCCACAAACTGCAGCAGAAATTACACCAGCAACAATAACTACATACCCACCAAAAGCAGGGAAGATAACTACAGCAGAAAAAGTAGAATCAAGTGTTGAGGTAAGCGGAAAACAGTGCCTCCTCTCCGTCTACATGTTTTTTAGTGGAACACAGCAAGGCAAAGAAGCCCATAAAACAGGTAGTGTAAAAGATATTATAGCTCCTAACCAAACTGATCATTTTTTAAGGCAATAACAATCTGATCTTAAAATTTGCTACCTGAATACTCAAGGAGTAAAAGACAAAGAATTTATTGTAAATAATTTTGGACTAGAGAACAAAATTGATATTTATTGTCTGAGTGAACAGTGGGCAACAGAGAGTGAACTTACAGCTATAAAATTTGATAACTATAAAGTAGCAAATGGTTACCGCAGAAAAGTGCATAAAAGGGGTGGTGTGGCATTGGATACTAACCAGTCATTCATCCACTCCAATAATAGGTTGGATCTATACTATTTGTGTGATGAACAGAATTTTGAAGCCACTGGTATAATTAGTGACAATTTTAAGTTAGTGATAATAGCCTTATACAGATCACCTAAGGGTATCATTAGTGTATTTTTAGAAAAACTGGACATGCTGTTAGGTGTATTTAGAAAGACAAAATGGTTACATTATGACATTGTAATAGGTGGAGATTTGAATGCAGATTTTGATGTAACAACAGCCAAAGATAGCGTCACTGATCTCAAAAATCTAAGACAGTACAAAAATGGTTCAAATGGCTCTGAGCACTATGGGACTTAACATCTGAGGTCATCAGTCCCCTAGAACTACTTAAACATAAGGACATCACACACATCCATGCCTGAGGTAGGATTCGAATCTGCAACCACAGCGGTCACGCGGTTCCAGACTGAAGCGCCTAAGACAGTACAATCTGCACTTTAACAATAATAGACCCACAAGAGATAAAGCATGTCTTGACAATGTCTTTGTCAGTTTCAATAGTGCAGAAGAATCATGAGATGTGACAGTATTCCCATTCTCAGATCATGATTCTGTATCATTAAATTACATAAGCAGGTTCCGTGATGATAGGAGTAACATTAATAAGTCTGTCTGAAAAATGATAAAGTTGACAGGTTTTGTAAGTCCCTTACTAACAGAGACTGGTTTGGCCAATAGTCTGGTGACACAAATTATAGTCTATGTAAAGATCTGTCAGCAAAACTAATATTTGAAAGGTTTTTGAAAGCATTTTTGACACAATTTAATGACTGCATTCTGATAAAGAAATGCAAAGTAATCAACAAAGGCTCCAAAGGCAAGGGTATAAACACGTAAAAGCCAACTAACAAATCTGAAAAATCAAGTTATGTTGTTGGATAGTACACATCAAAATCTGAAGACCAACCATGCCAGATCAGCCTATGTACAATGTAGGAATAAGTACAAAAAAGCCATTGTGGAAGCCAAAAGAGCACACAGCTTCAGCAGTATTGAGAATTCCATGAATAAATGCAAAGCTGCATGGAAATTAATAAATACTGTTAATAAAGATGAAAGAAAAAAAATCAGTATATGCCCTCAGCAATTCAATGATTTCTTTATTGAATCAGTAGAAGAAGTAGGAAATGCTATCAGAAAACCTGTCATTAACTCATATGAGATTCTTTCAAAAAATGTCTGTAAACCACTAGCAAATACAAGTATGTTTACCTTCTCTAAAGTCCCACCTAGTCTCATCCCAAAAACCATTAAACATCTTAAATCATCTGAGAGTGTAGACATATATGACATTTCTTGTAACATTCTAAAAAAAAGTAATAGATTGTATTGTGTACCCTTTAATAGCATACTGCATAAATAAGTGTATATCTGAGGGATATTTTCCTGATGAGCTTAAAGTGGCCAGGGTAGTCCCAATATATAAAATAGGAGATACTGACTCACCTTCAAGTTACAGATCAACTTCCACAGTCCCAGCTCTTTGTAAAGTGTTTTAATGTGTAATACACCAACAGTTATCCATGTAATTTGAAAATGCACGAATAATTAGCAAATCACAGTATGGTTTTAGGAAAAACTTGTCAACTGTTGATGCTATAGACTCAGTAGTCAAATACATACACCAAGTGTTTGAGGACAAAGGATTTTCTCAAGTCACCTTTTGTGATCTAAGTAAGGCTTTTGAGTGTGTAAAGCATAAAATACTTCTAGAAAAAATGGATTACTACAGCATTGTAGGTAACAGCCTTAAAACTATTAAAATCATACCTACAGGGTCACAAGCAAGCTGTTTGTGCAGGTAAAGAAAAGTCCAATAGTGACCTTGGACTTTTTGCAGATGATGCTGTCATCCATGATGGAGTACTGGCTGAAAGAAGCTGCATAAATATCCAGTCAGACCTTGATAGGATTTCAAACTGGTGCAAATATTGGCAGCTTGCTTTAAATGTTCAGAAATGTAAAACTGTGCACTTCAGAAAATGAAATAATGTAGTGTACTATGACTATAATATCCTATGACTATAATATCCTATGACTATAATATCAATGAGTCACAATTGAAATCAGTCAACTCATACAAATACCTGGGTGTAGCACATCGCAGGGAAGTGAAATGGAATGATCACATAGGCTCAGTCAAGGGTGAAACAGGTAGCACACTTTTGTTTATTGCTAAGTAAATGCAACTAGTCTACAAATGAGACTCCGTACAAATGACTAGTGCAACTGATTCGAGAATACTGCTAAATTGTGTGGGACACAACCAAAAACAAATTAGCAGGGGATGTTGAACATATACAGAGAAGGGCAGCACGAATGGTCATAGGTTGGTTGATCCATGGGAGTGTGTCACTGAGGTGCTGAAAGAACTGACCAGCAGAATCTTGAAGATAAATGGAGACTATCTGGAAAAAGTCATAGATGTAGATGTACGTGAGTCTTGTTTGACACTGTTTCCAACTTTTGACCAAGTTAACATTCCAAGAGTGAAATATAGCATGGATTAAGTGATGATTTGGGCAGCCATATCATGGTATTCCATGGGCCCCATGCTTATTCTGCAAGGTCGCCTTACTGCAAAAGCTTATGTGACCATTCTGGCAGATTAGGTCCATCCCATGGTACAATGTTTGTTCCACTATGGTGATGCTATGTTCCAAGACAACAGGGCTCCTGTTCACATGGCTTGCATCATCTAGGACTGATTTTGTGAAACAGAGGATGAATGGTTGCCTCTCTCCTGGTCACCACAGTCACTAGATCTCAGTATTATCGAGGCTTTGTGGTCTACTTTGGAGATAATGGTACATGATAACTATTCACCTCCATTATTGGTACCTTAAATTGCCACTACTTTGCTGGAAGAATGCTATAACTATACAGGAAGTAGTTCAAAGATGAACATTAAAATATCACAAAATAATATTACCAATTATTAACCGATACAAATAAATATATATGTTGTTTGAATCTGCTAAAACTAGACAAATATCACGAGGAGGAGGATTCATCAAAAAACATAAAAGAAATTGTGTCAACTATATTTTGATACTTTCAAGAAGTTACCGTCACTCTGCTTCTCTCTCTTTGATCAACTGGATATCCATCCAAGATTTCCAGCTTGTTTAAATGATAGATAATATATGAGCTGTAGTTCAAGAGTTCAGTCATTGGTTGCATGTCATGCTGAGAGTCTGCAAGTATTAGAGATGTGAGAGATGGAAGTTCTGCCAAGCTGATTATTTCCTGAAAGACAAAAGATACATTACCTGCAGATTGACATAAAGAACTATATTATCAGAATTGGTATGAATGATCAAATTAGGTAATTTAAAGTATACACAAAATTACCTTCAGGGAAAAGATTGGATTGGCAGCCAAATTCAAGGTATGCAAATTTTTGTTTTCCTTCAATGATGAGCCTATTTCCTTGATTTTATTATTATTTAGATACAGTTCACACAAATTCTTCTGAGATTCAAGATTCTAGAACAACTGAAAATTAGATGTGAACATATGCCAGATTTACAGAGGAAAATTAGGATTTCTTTTGAGTACTCACCTTAATACAGGAAATTTCATTTCCTGATAACCACAAAGCTTGCAATTTCTGCACGTGCTTAAGATCAGGTATTTCTTGGATCACATTGGAGTATAAGCACAGTTTCTCCAAATGATAGCACTCTTCCACAGCACTTACATTCTGTAAATGTATAGATGTAATAAAAAGAAAAAAAACATGATGTTAGAATACACTAGATAGTAACACGAGACTAGTAATATTTTTTTCAAACTATCTAAAAATTTGACGTCGGTTTGAAGTCCACCACAAGAAGGATTTTAGGAAACAATTTGCTGTGGTCTGCTATTTTTGCACCCAAGTAAACTGATTACACTGGTGTATATCAGTAATAATACTCATGCAAAATATACATGCAGTTGTTTTATGGCAAATTTCGCTGTTGGTGAGTATATATCTTTTTACAAGCCCATTATTGAAAAAATAATCTGCTCTGATCATACTACATAATTTTACATCTTTCTTTATCACTTATGCAAAATTTAAAGATGTTTTGACCATGCACAAGTTACCTTGATTTTTTGAATAAGAAAAATTGGACTTAAGTAACACTGTTGAATTAAATAAATAGTGATACAATCTTACATTTAGCCTGAACAGTAATTCCAAAGGTGCAATACCATGAAGTTACAGTGTTGTCACAGTTCACTGTGACTTCACTCATGAGAAATTATGTGTAATTTGTGGCAATCTTAAAAACAGTTATCAGCCATATTGAGACTTACAATTATTAGTCCTTTCCTCAATATTCTCTGATAAATTATCTAGTATGAAAACAACAATTACTCAGCAGGAAACCATAAATCACAGTATTAATCTATTATTTTAAGATTTCATTAACATTGTGTTGATGAGCTGTTACAGATGTTTCACCAACAACAATAGCAGCAACAGTAACAGTAACTACAGTACCACTAAAAAGAGAGAAGAGAGTTTTAGTGGAAGAAGTAGTTTCAAGTGTTGTGGGTAGGTAGAAAACAGTACCTCTTCTCTGTCTAAATGATTTTTAAGTGGAAGGCAGCAAGATGAAGAAGCCCAAAAGATAAATACTGTAAAAGCTTTTATACCATTCGCCAAAACGTTCAGTCTAAAATAAATACCTGTAACAGTTATGATTTAAAAATTTGCTCCTGGTATCTGAACATTCAAGGAGTAAATGATGAAGAATTTTTTCTAAATAATTTTGGATTAGATAATAAATATGATTCATTTAGGTTTCCATGCCTCAATCTGTAAAATCAAAACAGAATCCTTGTAAGAGGGCTTTGTTGTCCGACTGTTTGTCTGTCTGACTGTTAAGCACCCTTGTTCTAAGGAACAGACAGATGTATCAAGTTCAAATTTACCAATATTATGAGAAGGAAAGTTGCTACTCACCATATAGTGGAGATGCTGTCGCGATATATGGTGAGTAGCAACTTTCCTTCTCATAACATTTTTACATTCCATCCTGGATTTTCCATCGTTTGAAGTTCAAATTTATGTCACATATTAAGATCTGTGTTGCCTTGGAGGCGTAAAAATTTTATGCTTCTATCTCATTTCTATCAAAGGATATGGCAATTTATGTCACACATTTTGATATTTGAAAACTCACTCATAAAAACTTATAAGGTGATTCCTGTTGACTTAGAATCATGAAATTTGACAAGAACTTAGGTTTGACACTGCAAGTACAGGAAAAAATCCAAAAATCATTAATTTTTTATTGTATGATATGAAAAATGACAATTTTTTTTCATCCATCTGATGATGTAATCAAAAAATTATATTTTCACACCATCAAAGTCATTCACCAAACCCTTAGGGTACTTTCTGTTGACCTAGAATCATGAAATCTGTCTGTGAATGAACTATCTATAGACATAATTAAGTTTGCATGGAAAACCTCAGTGTGCGAGTCATACTTGCACTTGGCCAATTTCTTTTTGTTGTAGTGAACAGTGGGCTACTGAGAATGAATTTGTAGTTGTCAAATTTGGTAACTATAATATAGCAAACAGCTATTGTAGAAAACTGCATGTAGGAGGTGGTGTGGCAATCTTTGTAAACCAGTCACTCAATTGTTCTGTTATTAGAGTGGATCTAGATTTTTTGTGGCTAGAACAGAACTCTGAAAATCCTTGCACAGCTCACCTAAGGTGACATAGTTACTGACAATTTCAGATTAGTAATACTGTCCTTGTGCTAAGTGTATCATCAACATATTTCTAGGGAAATTGGACACACTGTTAGATGTATTCAGGGAGATTAGATGGGTGCATTATGACATTGTAATATGTGGAGGTCTGAATGCAGATTTTCATACATCAACCTATACATGTAGTGTCACTGAGCTGTAAAATTTTCTAAGATAGTGCAATTTACATTGTATCAGTAATAAGCCCACAATAGATCAAGCACATCCTGACACTAGTTATGGTATACTAACTTCCTGGCAGATTACCACTCTGTGCCAGACTAGGACTCACACCACGGACCTTTGCATTCTGTGGGCAAGTGCTCTACTGACTGAGTTACCCAGGCATGACTGATTGACTGATGACCCATACTCACAGCTTTGTTCTTTTTTTTTGCCATCACTCCGGTAAGAAAGGAGGTGAGTCCAGCCTTGAAGCTACATCAAGTATTTGAGGGCAAAGGCTCTGACCAAGTCAATTTTTGAGGTCTAAACACAGCCTCTGAGTGTGTAGGGCATATACTACTTGTAGAATGAATGGGGTTTTATGGCATTAGAGATAACAGCCTTAAACTATTAAACTCACAGCTATGGAACTGTAAGCAAGTTGTCTGTCTTGGCAAAGAAATGTCAAGTATGGAACAAGGTAGGTAGGAGTTCCATGCCACTTTTTTCTTTTTGGTTGTGACAATGATTAATGATCTGCCATCATTTAGTAAATAAAGTACAGTGTTATTTGCAAATGATATTACTTTTCTTTATAGTAGTCATGGTTACAGTAGCCTTAAAACTTGTGTTGCAAAGACAGTTGATCAAGCATCCAATTAGCTTAAGGCAAATGGAGTCTTGCTGAATGAAAACAAAATGTAGTGGATGGTTTTCAGTCTAAAAGATAAGCTTCCGCCAGATGATCAAAACTATATAAAGTTTTTGAAAATATATTTAAATGATAAATTAACTTGGGGTCAAAATCTACAGTATATTAGTGGTAAGTTGTCAAGAATAATTTATTAGTTAAGGCAACTTATTGACTATGTACAAGAAACGTATGTTGGAATCTCCTATTATTCTTTCTTCCAAATCTTAATAGCATATACCATTACCCCACAAAGAAAAACTCCTCCTTCTTCCCCTCTGGAGTGCAGAGCAGTGGTAGGAGGAGGTCTCTGAATGTCACAGCTGCTGATGTCCTCCTTGCACAGTTTGCTTGACCAACCGAGCCATTGCTAGCTGCACACCACAGCTGGGCCATTTTGTAGCAGAGTGATTGGCCATTGGGATGAAGGGGGAAGCGGTAAGGTGTTGTCCATTTCTCTGTGTGGACTTGCTGGCAGCAGTAATTTCCAAGGAGCTCTGGTCATTACAAAACCATTGGCCTGTAGCTGTGACATCAACCTTGGGTAGTCTGTAGTGGTGACTGAACTGTCTGGATATAAAACTGTGGTCAAATTGCTGTTTCTCCTGCTGTCCTTTAACCACAACATAGTTGTGTACCAGTCTCACACTTATGTCATTTGGCTGGGATTGTCGCACAGCAGATCTCACCATGAGCATTGTGCCAGCACTCAAAGTGTCTGTTACTCTGCCATGTTCTGATATGCATGAGTAGTGATGTCAGTCCAGGCAGCTGTGTTGGTAGTTTTAGGCACTTTTAGCCTGTTCTGTACCTGTCTGTGTGCATTGCAGCAAACCGACACGTGACGTAGAACTTTTACAAAGTGTCATGTCTAATGCTTCACAGTTTAAATGTCATATGTGTTGTCTGGGAAACATGGAGGATGCGCGCTCACTGTCAACAAAGTTCTCCTTACTGATCTCTTTCTGTAGTGAATTTTGCAGTTCAGTATGCCCTGACTGCAAGTCTATGTTGTCTGCTGATGTTTAGGCTGGTGGTGTCAGATTAGTTTCCTCTGGATCCACCTCTTGATGTCGTGGTAGACTGCCAGTGATACTGGGTACTGATCCTCCACTATTGGATTGTATAAGGATGCCTCACACCAGATCAGGGGAGAGATGAAAGCCATATAGAAAACTGATGCCTGAGATCAGTTCTGGTGCTCACTTCTGTGCTGGTGCTGATCTGGAATTATTGATTCATTGAGAAGTCTAACTAGTGTGACTCACAGACAGGGCAAAACTAGTTTGGGCCAAGTGTCTGATCTATGACTGACTTTGCTGAGCACTGCAATCCAAATTGCACATTGCATTTGGATGGTTGTAGGGCATGGAGTAGTTGTCTACCTGGCTGTTGAAGTGAGCTTGAAACCAACATAGGCAAAGTCAAGTCGTCTTGCCTATGTGAAGATTGTTATTGTCGGCCATGGGCATAATTGGCGCAACTGGATGAAGGACAGAATCCTTGTGGCATGGGCTAGTGATATCACTCTTGTGAGTACACAAAATCGCTCAAATGCTAGCAGCTGTGGGCCACGTGTCCTCTATGACAGTGATCACTCTAGTCTGGTATATCCATATTGTTGTCGCTGGAGGACTGCAAGAAGACTATCAGCTAAGACTAATTTGTAATCCACTATTTTGGAAGGTCATTGGCATCTGTATCAGTTATGGTAGTTTGATGAGCCAATGAGCCATAGCATCCAAAGCACTATGTCTGGCATGAGAGACGAAGTGATTTAGGTACGAAGATGTCTTTAAAACTAAGATGGTGTTCTGTTCCCAAAAGTGTCCCCATAAATCACTCGCAACTGTTGCTCTGATGTCTTTGCAAACATATGGTGCAACATCTCTTTGGCAGCAGCAAATTTTCCATAGGCTAGAGGTGCTAGTATGCCATCACTGATAATGTGAGCATGTTGTCCCATGTTGCTTAATAGGGCAACAAACTTGTAAGTGTCATCAAAGATGCTGTGGCTCCGTGCGATGAGTTCTTTGCTTGCAAGCTATGTTGCTAGGTGTTCTGACTAGAACAGCAGTAGTTTGAGATTACAATATTATTGCATATATGACCCCAAAAATTTTGTTGTTGATGTTCTGAATCGTGTGCTCTGATAGTGGTGATGGACGAGATCCCTGGGATAACGCACAGTGTAGATAGCAAATGAAGAATATTCTCACATGGCCCAACTGGCTGGGCCCTGAAGGAGATTACGAGTGGAATCGATTGGTCTGTGACAGATGTGATAAGAGTAGTAAAATCAAAAGATGTGCTGCTTTACAGGCTTGAAACAGTCGATGGAACACTGATTTCCTGGTGGGTGCGAAGAAAGAGTGAACTCATCACTGCAATCACTGAGGAAGTCAAAAGCCATTACACATGTGAATCTTTATTGCAGTCAACAGCATGGCACTGAAGCATACAACTTTTACATTTTGCATATAACATAGGCAGATCTGTGTAGTGAAAAATACTGTATGGAGGAACCATGAAAGAGAGACCTTTTTGGACCAGTTACCCATAAGGGCAGCAATCGTAGAATGGTTTCCATGTCAAAGTGAGCACAGTTCATCAAAGTAGCCTTATTAAGTTGTCCTAAATGCTGCTGTTCATTGTGGGATCACCACTGGAGAGTTTCTTGATGGGAATGCTTCACTTACTGCTTACGAGTAGCGTAGTCAATTTTCTGTCTTCATACATGCTTATCTCGCAACCTAGTGGGGTCACTTTTCATAAACTGAGTACAGATGGAATCCAGATACATGTTCTAGCACTGGGCCACTTGTGAACAAACATTAACATTAAGCAGACAATAGTCAATAACCAATATTAATTGTGCTATTGCTAAATACATAAAATAATTTAAAATTTTAAACTTCTCCATAATGGCATCTGAAGTGATTTCTAAATTAAGTAATGCTCTACCTCGTACTGACTCAAACACCATGTGTTGAAACATTAATATGGTAAAAGGAAAACAAGCTTACTCGCAGTTTACATTTCATAGCAAACAACTGTGTAAGATGTGGTAAATGTTGCACTCCATTCAGGGAATCAAGGGGTATCCCAGTAATGTACAAAGTAGTCAACTGTGGATACTGAGAATGAAAATTAGTCAGAGATTTTATTGAATCATAGAAATGTGACACCATTGTTAACATTTCATTATCTTTTCCTTCAGTCACTTCTTTCTTTTCTTCTCCATGACTGCTTAAATCTTCACTGCGCTGTTTGGCAACTGCCTGAAACAGAAACGAACAGGTAATTTTAAATTCAAAAATTGAGCTTTATTTATTACTTAATTTATTACTTAATTTATCATGTTTCTGTGAATATTGTTCTTCTATCTGAGATCCTTATTTTCAAATTTGACTTCATAAGTATGAAATGTAAGGAAAAAATACTTTTGTTACAAATTAAAACAATTCCAGCCCTCCGCTTTGAAAATGAAGCCTTTTTGACCTAGGTTTCGGCCAGTTCTGAGAGTGCTTTCATCAGAAATAAAACATTTAAAATTGGCATGTCATGTATAAAATAAATATGAAGTGATAGCGCTTTAGTCACAAAATATTAGAAATAGAAAACATAGAGGCAGGCCACTAAGGGCTGCAGCACATGTCGAGCTGTGGTAGCATCAGACGTGACATGTCAGTTTTAAATGTTTTATTTCTGATGAAGGCACTCTTAGAAGTGGTTGAAACCCAGGCCAAAAAGACTTCATTTTCACGACTGAGGGCTGCAATTGTTTTAATTTTACCTTGTAATGGTCGCTGAAAATGCAGCCATGTTTAAAGCTTTACTTTTGGTACAGATTATGTAACTGATATGACACTTGACAATCAGTAGCAGCTGAATTGGAAAAAGTAGTCGTTTGTCGCAACTAGTGTATTTTTCTGTAGAATACGTGTGAATTTGATCTACAGGGAAAAGTTAAGTGGGCAAGAAGAAAAGATACATCAACATATGATCAGAAATGCCTATCGAATGAAGCAACAAGCTTGCTGTTTTAGTTGTAGTTTATTTATTTCCACAAAGCATCATCAGGTGAATTTCTGAGGATTAATACAACATGCATGTGTTCCGTCATAACTGTGGGGTAATATGTGGCATGGTACAGCAGACAATAAAACAGAGAATAAAACAAAACATTATTTCAGTATATGGTTCACAGTTTTATGGAGGTCTTTCACTGAAAGGATGAACAAAAATATAAATAGAAAAGTACAAGGGTAATCCCAAATGCAAGGACTCTTATAAAAAAATAAGTACATAACTCTGTTTGTGTGGTAGTTGCTCACACTTTTATGAAGAGTGCTACACGCACTGTGTGTAAACATGCGCACGCCATGCTGAGGTGCTCAGTCTTGACTTGGCAGCCGTTGAGAATGGACTCCCGTGGATGTCACTGCCAAGTGCGAATTGCACCCAGTTATTCAGTTTTTGAACGGAAAAGGCACTGCGCTGATGGAAATCCATTGTCAATTGACGGAAGAGTATGGTGAGTCGTGCATGGATGTCAACAATGTTCGTAAGTGGTGTAGAGAGTTTGCAACTGGTCGGACCGAAATTCACAACGAACAAAGAAGCAGGAGACCCTCAATTTCTGAGGAGACAATGTTGAAGGTTGAGCAAAGCATACGTGAAGATCGGCGGATCACCCTGGATGATCTCTGCACGTTGGTTCCTGAGGTTTCCTGAAGCACTGCTCACAGAATTTTAACGGAAACATTGAGCTACAGGAAGGTGTGCGCAAGATGGGTGTCACACATGCTGACTGAGGACCACATGCGGGAATGAGTTGATGCTTCCTGCACATTTCTTCACTGCCTTGAAGCCGAACAGGACAACTTTCTGGACTCAATTGTCACGGGTGACAAAACCTGGGCATACCACTTTACACCTGAGACCAAGCAACAATCACGGCAGTGGCGGCATCCTTCTTCACCAAAGCCATGGAAATTCAAAGAAACACAGTCTCCTGGTAAAGTCATGATGACCATTTTTTGGGATCGGAAAGGGGTATTGTTGGTAGACTTTATGCCCACTGGGACCACAATTAACGCTGACAGGTACTGTGAGACTCTGAAAAAATGCAAATGGGCAAGTCAGAACCGGAGAAAAAGGAATGTTGAGCAAGGGCGTACACATTCTCCATGACAATGCTTGCCTACACATCGCTCGGCAAACCGTTGCTCTCCTGCAACAGTTTCAGTGGAACATAGTCACCCACCCACTCTATAGTCCTGATTTGGTGCCCAGTGACTATCACCTGTTCCCTAAGTTAGAAGAACATTTGGCCAGAAAGTGATTCAGGTTTGACGATGAGGTGAAAGAAGAGGTTCATAACTTTCTTAACAGCATGGCGGCGAGCTGGTATGACATGGGAATACAAAAACTGCACAGTGTCTATAAAAATGCATCGACAGAAATGGTGATTATGTCAAAAGATAGCTAAATGTTCAAGCTGTAAACTGATGTAAACGATTGTAGAAATAAACAGGTCTATGTACTTATAAAAACATAGGAGACTTTACTTTTTGGTATTACTCTCGTAATAATATATCCAGTGGTCTCAGGTCCCTTTTTCTGTCATGTCAGATGATCTACACCATCAGACTTTGTAAACACTGAAGGGAGCAAAGAAGCCTATGGAATCTAATTCATAACACAATACATACATGGAGTACAGTATCACTCTACATAAATCATCTTGACAATGAAGATTTAAATGACTGAAACAAAGTGTGGAAATAAATAAATTGTGACTGATAGTGTAAACTTGTAGTTTCATTTGATATATATTATAGTTATGCTAAAGACAACCAAAAAAGTTTGTATTTAAAGAAATGCATATTTTACAGGTACGAAGACAATGCTATTAGTCACACTGTGAATTTCCCCTAACAGAACTAACACTGTCTGCAACACAGTCACTTTACTTCAGTTACTGATTAGTCCTTTACTGAAGGAATGTTCTTATTCACTGGTAAAATGATCATTTTGACATGCTATGAATAAGTAGAAACAAAAAGAAGCAACGAGCTTCATGAAATTCTTGATTACGCAGTATATTTTCACCTTGTAGTGAATGACTTTTTTTACTAATTTAATTCCTCTGATGCTACCTAAGATTCTATAATATTACACAAAAACTGCAAAATGATACTCATATATGGACTAGGAAATTAATGTGGTTACTAGGGTGGGATGTATTTAAATATATTGTCAAACACAGCAACCAGTCATGAAATCTGGAAATCATTCCCAGGTGTCTTCAGGTATGACAGATACACTGCTGAGCTATTACTGAAGCTTTTTATTTAGGCCAGTGTAGGAAACACACAGGTATGATGGTGTCAGATTCATACCCAGTACTGAAGATTTCATGATTGATATAGATAAGAACAGCTATGCCACCTGACGTCACGTGTGCTGCGCTGCTGTTGAAATAGCTCGTTAAGATTTTATAAATTTTAGACTTCATTTACTTATTTTAAAGTTTATTTGTTTTAATATTTGCCATAAAAGTAACATACTAGTGGATTTTCATTAATCTCAGTCTTTCTTCCTGTGTTATTGACTTGAGTGGTCTATTATTTGTGAGTCTGCTTTCGTCGTTCTAAGCCTTGTGCCTCATCAGTGTGTTTACATTTTGCGGCGTGCACTGCAGCTGTAACGGATATAAGCTAAGTACTGACAAACGTATTTGTGCTCTGTAATACAGTTATTAAATTTAATAGATTTCAGCGGTGTTGCATGCCATTTGTGGCGAAATAACGAATGAATAAACTTTTGCAATCGTTCGCTTGCTGTGTTTTATAGAGTTTTCAGTGTGTTGAAGTCGTTTAGTAAATTTCGTGCTTTAGTTTTCAACTGACGTTTATTATTCTTTCTAGTGAAATATTTCAGTAAAATTTTCATTTAGTGTTTTAACTTCGCTTAGTGTTACAGTGGTCATTTTAATTTTTGGTTTTAGCTAATAATTTGGTGAAGTTTTGCTGGTATTGGTATCGGCTTTGTTGTAGTAGTATTACTACAAGTAGCTGCTTTCTTAGTAGGCAGAGAATTTCAAGACCATTATTGTTAGTTCTTAAATAGTTCTACTGGTGTAACTGGACTTTGGTAGCATAGACGTATAGTTTTTTTCAGTAACTGTAAAATTTTACCATGAGTGAAAAGTGTGGGCTCTGTCGTAGGTTTGTGAGTAGTGGATTATAGTGTGGGATTTGTTCAAAGTATTTTCATTGGGGGGAATGCAGTGGGGAAGCCAGTGGTCATTTTAGGGAGATCCTCTCCTGGGAATGTAGAATCTGTAGTAGAAACAAGTTAATAAAGGAGCAGGAGCGTAAGATCTGTGCCCTTCAGGTGCAGTTACAATGCGCAAAGGAGGAACTAGATAGGTTGAGGAGGGTGAAGGGTGGTGGGGAACGGGAACTGGCAGTTGGCAAGAAGGTAGCTAGGAAGAGGAGGTATTAAGACAGTTTTACTTTGCATACATGCAATAGATATGACCAACTGTCAGAGTTGAGTGGAGAGGAGCCTCGTGTAGCCGTAGATGTAGGTAACTTGCAGCAGTCCTCAGCAATTAGGAGGCCTAGGTTAGTTGCAAAGTCTAGCAGAAAGAAGGTTCTGTTGCTAGATAGTTCACACGGTAGAGGTGTGGGCCAGCAGTTGCAGGAAGTGTTGGGGAGTGAGTACCAGGTCACCAGCATTGTGAAGCCTAGTGCAGGGTTGGCTCAGGTGACTGAAAGCATAGGGGAGTTGAGTTATGTAAGAATTTTACGAAAGGGTATCAGATAGTGATAGTGGGTGGAGCAGGGAACAGTCTCGATAGGGACGGGGAATATGATGTCAGTGGTGACTTGGTTAAGATAGCTACTCAAAATGGTGGCACTAATGTGCATTTCGTGCAACTGTTTCAGCGTCATGATCGGCCTCACCTTAATGCGGCTGTTAGGCGCGTTACTGTGGGGCTGAGGAGGGCACTGATGGTGGAGGGCATGGATCACATCTCAGTGGTGCCAGTTGGGTCTACCAGTAGATGGTGTTTCACTAGGCATGGCCTGCACCTCAATAGGTATGGGAAGGGGAGGCTGGCTAAGCTTATAGGTGACAGTGTAGTGCGTGGTGGTGGTGGTGGTGGTGGTGGTATCACTCATGGAAAAATTCCTGTAGTAGTTGGTGTTAGAGCTGCACCTTTTTTAGACTGAAGTGAGCTGATAGGTATACCTGCTTAAAGGAAGTGCCTCTAACTAAGGGCTCACCTCCAGAGGATGTAATGTTTCCAAGTAGAGCAGGAATTAGCATATTTCATCAAAATATAAGAGGTATTAGAGATAAAGTTAGTGAACTGCTAATAGATGTTAACTCTGAAATTATTGGTATATCAGAGCACCACTTAAATAATTTGATAATTCAGAGGCTTCCTTTACCAGGCTACAGATTAGCTGGCTGTTTCTCAAGGAGTTCCTTGCGGGGTGGGGGAGTGGCTCTGTAGGTAAAAAGCAGTATTTCATTTGAGTACATAAACGTATCACAACACTGCACTGAACAGATATTTGAAAGTTGTGCAGCATTAGTTGAATTTAGTGAAACTAAACTTCTAATTGTTGTTGTTTATAGGTCCTCTAACTCCGACTTCAGAGCATTTTTGCTTAAGCTAGAGAGGGTTCTTGATTCACTTTGTAGGAAGTACCAGAAAGTAGTTATGTGTGGTGACTTCAATATTAATTTTGTACATGATTGTGCAAGAAAAAGGATGTTGGTAGATCTCCTAAATTCATATGATCTGATGCAAACTGTGTTTTTTTCAACTAGGGTGCAGGGGAACAGCAGCACAGTCATAGACAATATTTTTATTCATTCTTCATTACTAGATGGGCATTCTGTTAGTAAAAGGGTGAATGGCCTTTCAGACCATGATGCACAAATTTTAACACTAAAAGGTTTTTGTACTCAAACCAATGTCGTATTTAATTACAAACTACGTAGGAAAGTTAATCCAATAGCAATAGAGTTTTTCAAAACTTGTCAAGGAACAAGAGTGGCAAGATGTTTATAGTGCCGATAATATAGATGATAAATACAATGCTTTCCATAACACATTTCTCATGCTCTTTGAGAATTGCTTTCCATTAGAACATTCTAAAAGGGGTACTAGCAGTAATGGACAGCCCGGTTGGCTGACTAGTGGGATAAGGATATCATGTAGAACAAAGCGGGAATTATATCAAAATGTTAGAAGTAGTCACAATCAAGCTACAGTAGCCCATTACAAACAGTATTGTAAGGTGCTTAAATATGTTATTAGCAATTCAAAAAGTATGTGGTATGCAAATAGAATAGCTAATTCACAGGATAAAATTAAAGCCATATGGTCAGTTGTGAAGGAAGCGTCTGGTCAGCAGCACAAGGTTGATGATATAAAGTCAGTTCGCAGTAATAATATTCCTGTTACTGATAAATCAGATATATGTACAGTATTTAACAACCATTTTCTGAGCATTGCTGGTGAATTAAATAAAAATTTAGTTTCTACAGGAAATGATATAAATTTCTTAGTAAATGCATTTCCGAGATTGACGTCTGAAATACTCCTCTGTGATACAGACAAGAGGGAGATTGAGTCAATAATTAAATCACTAAAGACTAAGGACTCTCATGGTTATTATGGAGTGCCTAGTAGAATAGTAAAATACTGTGCTGCACATGTTAGCCCTGTATTTAGCCATATTTGTAATTTTTCCTTTAGGAATGGTCAGTTTCCTGAGCGATTAAAGTACTCAGTAGTAAAGCCGCTTTATAAAAAGAGAGAAAGGAATAATGTAGATAATTTTAGACCTATTTCAATGCCATCAGCCTTTGCAAAAGTTATAGAAAAGGCTGTGTATGTAAGGTTAATTGATGATTTTATATCAAATGACTTGCTATCAAATGTACAGTTCGGCTTTAGAAGTCGTTTGACAACAGAAAATGCTGTATTCTCTTTTCTCTGTGAGGTACTGGATGGGCTAAACAAAAAGTTTCGAACGCTTGGCATATTTTTTGATTTAACAAAGGCATTTGACTGTGTTGATCTCACAATATTGTTCCAGAATTGGACCATTATGGAATAAGGGGAGTAGCTCACAATTGGTTCACCTCTTACTTTAGCAACAGGCAGCAAAAGGTCATTATTCACAATGTTGATAATGGCTGTGATGTGGGATCTGAGTGGGGTACTGTCAAGTCGGGGGTGCCCCAGGGATCAGTGCTGGGGCTGCTCCTGCTCCTTATTTACATAAATGATATGCCCTCTAGTATTATGGATAACTCTAAAATATTTCTGTTTGCTGATGACACTAGCTTGGTAGTAAAGGATTTTGTGTGCAACATTGACTCGGTTTCAAGTAGTGCAGTACATATGATTAGTGAAACTGAACAGTTCAAATTCCTAGGTGTTCAGATAGATAGTAAGCTGTCGTGGAAAACCCATGTTCAGGATCTTGTTCAAAGACTTAATACTGCCATTTTCACTATTCGAACGGTATCGAAAGTGAGTGATACTCCGACACGTAAATTAGTCTACTTTGCTTATTTTCATTCACTTATGTCATATGGTATTATGTTTTGGGGTAACTCTTCCCATTCTAGAAGGATATTTTTGGCTCAGAAATGGGCGGTTCGGGCAATAAGTGGTGTGAGTTCACGAACCTCTTGTCGACCTCTGTTCACGAGTCTGGGTATTTTGACATTGGCCTCTCAATATTTATATTCCTTATTGTCGTTTCTTGTTACCAATATTAGTTTATTTCCTACAATACGCAGCTTTCTCTCTGTTAATACTTGGCAGAAATCAAACCTCCATTTGGATCGGACTTCCTTAACTCTTGTGCAAAAAGGTGTGCAGTATACTGCTGCATCCATTTTCAATAAGCTGCCACTTGAATTCAAAAATCTTAGCAGTAATCCACACGCTTTCAAATCGAAATTGAAGAGTTTCCTCATGGGTCACTCCTTCTATTCTGTCGAGGAGTTCCTTGAAAAATTAAGCTGATTCTCATTGTATTGCTGATAGCATTTGCTTAAACTTATGGACTGATTTTCTTTCAGGTTCATAAACATTTATTTTGGTCTGTTATTACTTTTATGTTGTAAGTTCATGTACTGACACGTTCCATGACCTCGGAGATTTGCTCCTCAATTTGGTCCTACGGAACTTGAGGTGTAAATAAATAAATAAATAAGACAGTGAATGAAGGACTTCAAAGCACATGCAAAGTTTGTCATTCCTACTGTGCACTGATGTTGACTGGCCATTGTCACCTGAATGTTTAAGTTATCACCGAAGTATCATCCCTTATATAACAAAGAGTTTGCTTTAGTGGCCACTGTGACTTTAATATTGTACCAGTGATGGATCCAGTGCTGTGCTAAGTTGGAGCCCATTATCTCTGTTCACAAGATTTGTCTAGGTGCAAATTTCCACTGCTTCTTAATTATGCTGTCCCAGTATGAAGACATTGATGAGAGAATTTTAGTATTTTTGCAATCCATATTGTGCCCTGTACTGAGACAATGCTCAGACACTGCAGATTTCTCTGCTTGGCGTAAATGCATGTGTTGTTCATGTTCTGTATTCCACAGTATGACAAGTTTGTCCAATGTATGACTTCCCACAGCTACAAGAAATTGTGTAAGCACAGAGCGACCACACATGGAGATTGTCCTTTGCTGATCCAAGAAGATCTACAAGTTTTGTTCACAGGAAGATGACACATTTAACTTGTGGCATCTCTGATGCGAAGTGACACTTCATTGATTATTCTCTTTGGCTCTGCATTCTGCCTTTGTTCACTCACGCCATGTTTGACATCCATTTCTGTATTCGCTCTGTTCAGTGCCGAATTAATTCTTAATCTACAAGTGTGTCATTACAGGTCTACGACACGTAATATGCACAGTGGTGACCCTGTCTTCAACATCATGCGCTTGGGAATTATTTTGTGCTTACTTTCATCAGTAACTGACTCCGTGTATCAGCCCACATTGTCTTGAAAACAATGAATCTACCAGTTTCGTTTTGTGCAAGTGCGTTGCACCCTAGCAATTGTGCTTGTGTTTTTAGTAGTGTTCCTAATGTACAGTTGGTTAAAAGTGAACTATTTTCTGGCCCCTGCTATGCCAGTGGCAACTTAACCATTGCTGGCCCAATATGGCCACCATAAAATGCTACTACACAGCAGGAACTGCCACCTGGACAGTGCACGCTGCTCACCGACATGGTGAATGATAATCGTGTGAAGAACATTGTGTTTCACCCTCCGGTTAAGCAGTCGTCTTCCAGCTGATTTAATGTGCAGACACAGTTCGAGAACTGCACTCCGAAAGCTCATAAACATGAGGTTGCACATCCTTGCTTGCCTGACGTCATCGCACCCCCCTCCCATCCTCCACCTGCACACGGTCTTGGCAACACCATTCCCCTCAGCCGTGCTGGTTGCCACCACCATTGCCCTGTGGTCACATCAAGATCGCTTACCGCCCGCTCCTGTAATGGCACCGGCTGTTTCTTCCACGCCAGTTCGTGTGCTGCTTGTGGCTGTCCCCTCCGGTGTCGCATAGCCCACTGCTACTGCACTCCCGGCATCATAGGCTCCCTCAACTGCTGACACGGATCTTCGCCTGCCTGTGCTACAACAACATATGTTACCCGGCAGATTTCCTAAGCTGCCTGGGTTGCAAAAGGACAACCCTAAGGCATGGTTTATCCTGGTGGACCATCTACTGGATATCCACGGGATCAGGAAGGATGATCCACATTTCATCTACCTGGTGAGCCACCTCCACGACCACCCTGACCTAATCAGTGATGTGCTGCTCTCATTGCCCATTTCACCCAAGTATGCGATGGCGAAAACTTTGCTTATCAAGTGCCTTTCTCGCCCTCTGGCTGAGGCCATCCGCCACATCATCCGTGATGAGCATCTCAATGATCGCATGCATTCGCCATCAGTTGGCAACCCTGCATCACCAGTTCCACACGCAGCTGGTAATGGCCAGTGCGCGCACCTCAGCAACTCAGTGACCTGCCAGGAGCTGCCTCCTGGCAGCCTACAGGAGATACTACCTGTCCCCTCCCGACAGCAGCTGACCTCGCCCGAGCAGCAGCCCATGCATTCTCGAGCAACGATGCAGCCAGCTGCGTCCCCCGCTTGCCCCACAATGCCACGACTCCAAGCTTACCCGCTTTGCTGGTACCTTGCAACCTACAGGGATGCCGCTTGCAACTTCTGCGAACCTTGTGCGTAACCAAACAACTTTGCGATCATCAACGGCGCCTACCTTCTGACGCCGCACTGCTTGCACCGATGGTGCGGCATCTCGACGTCATGGAGTTGTTGTCAGGCATGCGCTTTCTCGTCGACACCGGCGCTGATATCAGCATTATCCCGGCTAAGCATGCAGGCAACATGATTTCTCCAGCTAATCTCGCACTGATTGCCACGAATCACTTTCATATCGCGATCCTAGGCTCCATCAAGATGTCACTTCGTCTGTCCCCGGTCGTGACATTTTGTTGGGCATTCCATATAGCCAATGTGGATGAACCTGTGATCGGGTTGGACTTTATACATCATTAAGAGCTTTCGCCAGACCTACAGGCTGCTACACTATGCCACGTGTCTGGTTCTTCCATACTGTGCTCGAACGGGTGCAGCACGTCCTTGCTCTCTGCATCCTTTGCCACGCTTTCCACATGTGCTCCTCTGCTCAAAGATATTACGGCTCGCGTCTCTGATTCATCGGACATCCGCAAGCAAACCGTTGAACTACGCACTTATAACACAGAGTTACAATCCCGCACTGCTACCGCCTCTGCTGAATTGACTCATGCACAGATTACCTTATGCTACCTCTCTGCAGAGTCACTCCTATCAACGCAGCCTCCATCTCCTACGGTTTCTTCGCTCTGCCCTGCTCCTGTGTCGAGCTGCACCTTTCCTGCGGCCGGTTCTGTGCTGCTCAGCCATCACCCATTTCATATTCGTCATCCCGGCATTCCAAGGTCAGTCAACCGCTACCGCTCATGCCCCCCCCCCCCCCTCTTGCCCCACCACACATGCCTCCCCTCATGGGTCTCAGCAGTCAGCAATGGCACCTGCCACCGAATCCACCTGTACGTCACATTGCTCGATGTCTTAATGCTTCAAAATTGTTGTGAGTGAAAGAGATAGCTCAGGATTTACTGGCTTCGGGTGTGCTCCAACCTTCTGACAGCAACTGGTCCTCCCCCATCCACCTGGTGCCTAAGAAAGATGGTTCGCTCTGCATGTGTGGCGACTACAGGTCCCTTAATTCCAGAATTATTATAGACAACTATCCGATTCCTCATGTACAGGATTTCACACAGTTTCTGCATGCCTTGAAGTTCTTTTGTCTTGGACTAGTCTAAGGCATATCACCAATTCCATTGCACCCACCGAACATCCCGAAAACAGCAATCATTACACCTGACAGCCTTTTAGAATACTGTTTCATGCTCTATGGTTTAACAAACGCTGCACAGAAGTGGCAACGTTTCATTGATTCAATTTTGCTACCACTTCCTTTTACTTTTGCCTATTTGGATGACATAGGCCTACTTATCTTTTCCTCGTCTGTGGAGGAACACTAATTTCACCTTGACGCAGTTCTTGCAGCCAATGGTGTGGTTATTAATGATGACAAATCGCAGCTCTGTTCCACATCTGTTACTTTCCTTGGCCATACGGTCCCGGCCAACAGCCTCTGCCCTACTGACTCAAACATCCTTGCTCTGCCTCTCCCCGAGGATTATGCACAACTGCGCCGTTTCCTAGGGATGGTGAACTTTTATCGGCGACATGTACCTCGGGCTGCCTCCATCCAGTCAGCTCTAACTGACACCCTCTCCGGTAAAAATACAACCGGAAAGCGTAAACTGGACAGGACTAGACCCCATGCTGGACGCTTTCGACAATTTGAAATCTGCCATCGCGCAGGCTATCACTCTCACGCACCCCGACCCCAAGGTGTGGATTTCTATCACAACTGACACTAGCAAGTCAGTGGTAGGTGCTGCCCTCCACCAGCACATTGTAGACTCAACGCAGCTGCTGCGTTTCTTCTCAAAAAAGCTTATGAGGAGTCAGTGTAAATGGTCAGCTTTCGACAGTGATCTCCTTGCAGTTATGAGGCAGTCAAACATTTCAGGAGCGACATCAAAGGACTCACTTTCACCATCTATTCTGATCATAATCCTCTTGTTGACGCAATTCACAACCCTGAAAAAGATCTCCCACCGTGCTGCTTCTGGCACAATGACTTTATTTGCCAACATTCTTCGGACGCTCGTTACAACCGTGGTGCAGAAAACGTAGTTGACGACTACCTTTCCTGAATTTTGATGATCTCCATCCCGTTGAAGTTAGAGGAACTGGCATGGCTTCAGGCCGTAGATGCGGACACACAATGTCTACTCTCGGACGATGGTTCTTTGTTCATCATCAAACCTACTGCCCTGCACGGGTCGTAAAATCCTATCATCTGTGACGTTTCTACTGGTTCGTCCCGCCCCTTTGTGCCTCCCCCCCCCCCTCCTTCCCGCCCTTTGGCGCAGGATTTTCAACGTGTTACATAATCTTGCTCACCCCGGAACATGGCAACAACATGCCTCGTATCCGAATATTTTGTCTGGCCGGGCGTGCAGTACGATTGCTGTTTGTGGTAATGCACTTGCATTCCTTGTCAACAGAGCAAGGTGAGCACACATGTGCAGCCACCTTTAGGCCAAGGGGCTGTCTGCGCCAGGTGCACATTGTCGTGGTCAGTCCTCTTCCCCCTTTCGAGGGATACAAATACATACTTTCCACAACCGACCACATCACCTATTGGGTTGAGGCAGTTCCCCTGGTGGACATTATGACTGACACAATTGCTCGCGCATTCATTTTGGTGTGGGTGGCTAGATTCGGTTGTCCCTTGTCACTTACCAAGGGTCAGGGCGACCAGCTCGAGTCGTCACTTTTTGCTCGTCTGTGTGAGTTGTGCGGGGTAGCGAAATTTCACACAACTGCATACCATCCACAGGCCAATGGACTAGTGGAGCGATGGCACAGAACACTAAAAGCTGCACTCATGTGCCACGGTGGGCCTTGGTCTGAGGCTCTGCTGTGGGTATTGCTGGGAATCCGCACCACGCACAAGGAGGACCTCAATGCTTTGTTGGCTGAGGTCCTGTGTGGTGAACCACTCATCCTGCCTGCAGAATTCATCGAGCCCACTTCTCCGACATACACCACCAACAAGCCGACCCTCGTCGAACAAATGCGTGCTTACGTGGCCCGCCTTCGCCCATCATGTTTTAAAAAACATGACACCTATGTAAGTCTGAGCATTTATTAGAACATTGTGATTAAAAAATAAGAAAACTATATACTACATACTTTTGTTATGTGTACGTGTATATTTCCAAGTTGCAACAAAAATATAAGTTACAGTTTAAATACATTGTCAACAGTCCTTTGTTTTAAAATGGAACCTAATTTTTTTTCCAGCAATGTTGTGCTAACTTCTAAGAAGCATGGTTTCAGTCAATCAATCTCTTTATTCATCCGTTAACAATATACATTGTATGGATGTAGTCAATTACAATACAGTTTCTTATCTTTAATTTGTTTCAAAAACTTGGATAGTAAATACAAATATTTTATATCAGCATATATAAATAATATTACTTTTCCATATTCAGATATTCTTCAATGCTATAAAAACTATGTGTTAGTAGAAACTGTTTAAGATTTATCTTGAATTTATGAAATTCTTTAATTTTCTTTATTGTAGAAGGCAATGCACTAAAAAGTATTTTGGGCTGGTAGTTTACACATTTTTGGTAGAGTGCTCCTTTGTGGGTGTCTCTGTGAAAATCATCCCTGTTCCTTGTTACATGGTTACGAACCTGATTATTTAACCTTGAAAATTCCTGGTGAGTTTTCAGAAAGCATACACATTCATATATGTGTAAGCTAGGAAGAATCATTACTTCAAATTCTTTGAATATTTCCCTGCATGACACTCTGCAGGGAACCCCTTTCATTATTCTAATAGCCCTTTTTTGAAGTTTGAAATGTTTTGCCTTACCTGCATTTCCCCAGAAAATTACACCATATCTAAGCAAACTGTTCATGTAAGCATAATAGGCAGACAGCAATGATTCAGTGTTGCAGCATTCCCGAAGCATTCTTAGCACATAGCAGCATTTACTTAATTTTTTACTCAAAACTTCTAGATGCCTTTCCCACCTCAAGTGCTCATCCACCCATACACCGTGGAATTTTGTGTATGGAGCTTGTCCAATAACATAGTTCTCTAACTCAGCTTTTACTCTTCGTCTAGCTTTACTTTTAATATTACTGAAGTTCATCAGTACCGTTTTATCCTTATTTATGATCAAAGCATTATCACTAAACCATTTTTCTGTCTCATTTATTGTCCTAGAGACACTCTGCTGTAGATCATCCTCAGTGTATCCTTTTATAAAAATGCTAGTGTCATCAGCGATCGCCGTTCCTGCAACTGTCAGATGGTTTGGCAAATTGTTTATGTACACCAAGAACAACAGAGGGCCTAACAAAGAACCCTGGGGCACTCCATAGCTAGTGTTTTTGAAATCTGAAAGATACTCTTTGCCTTCGTGACATATTTGTACTTTCTGTTGCCTATCAGAGAGATACGACTTGAACCATTTGAAGGCAAGTCCACAGACCCCATATAACATTCTAGTTTCATAAACAATAAGTCATGGCTGATTAAATCAAATGCTTTAGATAAATCTAAGAATATTCCACAGCTTAATTCGTTCTTATCCAAGGCATTTAGAACCATTTTCATGAATTGGAAGACTGCCGTTTCCATGGATCTGTTCTTTCTAAACCCATTTTGAGCATTAGTAAGTATTTTATTTTTATTCAGGAAGTCAGCTAGCCTTTCATATATTGCTCTTTCAATTACTTTAGAGAAACCTGACAATAATGACACTGGCTTATAATTATTTATGTCAGCTGTATTATCCTATGGAGAGTTTTAGTTTTCAACATCTACATCTATATCCATACTCCGCAAGCCACCTGACGGTGTGTGGCGGAGGGTACTTTGAGTACCTCTATTGGTTCTCCCTTCTATTCCAATCTCGTATTGTTCATGGAAAGAAAGATTGTTGGTATGCCTCTGTGTGGGCTCTAATCTCTCTGATTTTATCCTCATGGTCTCTTCACGAGATATACGTAGGAGGGAGCAATATACTGCTTGACTCCTCGGTGAAGATATGTTCTCGAAACTTCAACAAAAGCCCGTACCGAGCTACTGAGCATCTCTCCTGCAAAGTCTTCCACTGGGGTTTATCTATCATCTCTGTAACGCTTTTGCGATTACTAAATGATCCTGTAATGAAGTGTGCTGCTCTCCGTTGGATCTTCTCTACCTCTTCTATCAACCCTATCTGGTACAGATACCACACTGGTGAGCAATATTCAAGCAGTGGGCGAACAAGCGTACTGTAACCTACTTCCTTTGTTTTCGGATTGCATTTCCTTAGGATTCTTCCAACGAATCTCAGTCTGGCATCTGCTTTACTGACGATCAACTTTATATGATCATTCCATTTTAAATCACTCCTAATGCCTACTCCCAGACAATTTATGTAATTAACTGCTTCCAGTTGCTGACCTGCTATACTGTAGCTAAATGATAAAGGATCTTTCTTTCTATGTATTCGCTGCACTTTACACTTGTCTACATTGAGATTCAATAGCCATTCCCTGCACCATGCGTCAATTTGTTGCAGATCCTACTGCATTTCAGTACAGTTTTCCATTGTTACAACCTCTCGATATACCACAGCATCATCCGCAAAAAGCCTCAGTGAACTTCCGATGTTATCCACAAGGTCATTTACGTATATGGTGAATAGCAATGGTCCTACGACACTCCCCTGCAGCGCACCTGAAATCACACTTACTTCGGAAGACTTCTCTCCATTGAGAACGACATGCTGCGTTCTGTTATCGAGGAACTCTTCAATCCAATCACACAATTGGTCTGATAGTCCACATGCTCTTACTTTGTTCATTGAATGACTGTGGGGAACTGTATCGAACGCCTTGCAGAAGTCAAGAAACACGGCATCTACCTGAGAACCCGTGTCTATGGCCCTTTGAGTCTCGTGTACAAATAGCGTAAGCTGTGTTTCACACAATCGTCTTTTTTGAAACCCATGCTGATTCCTACAGAGTTGATTTCTAGTCTCCAATTTTGATGGGAACACCCCTGTCCTGAAAGAAGTATTAATAATGTCAGTTAGGTGAGTATCTGTACTGGTAGAACTATGTTTGATTACCTTGTCTGGAATTCCGTCAATACCACAAGACATTTTATTTTTTAGTTTATTAATAGCATTTGTAACTTCACATTCTGTTACTGGGTACAGAAACATTGTCTTTTAATTAGGTTCGGTGCTATGTTCACATAATGTTCATTGAATATATTGCCTACCTGTTGAGCATCTTCTATCACTTTGCCCTCACTTTTAATTTTGAAATTATGGGTCTTGGTTTTACATTTCCCTATGCTACTGTTTATAACCTTCCAAATCAATTTTGATTTATTGCTTCCATTATTAATGTATGAATCATTGCTTAGGCTTTTTGCTGTCTATAAAACTTTCCTATAGACCATTCTATATTTCCTACAGTATGGTTCTACTGTTGTATTTATTTTAGCATGTTTGCTTAGGTTTCTAAGGGTGCTTGCTGATTTTTTAATCCCTTGTGTTACCCATGTGTTTGTCTTCTCACTGACTTTAATTCTTTTTAACGGGAATGCTACATCGTAACAATATTTATAATCAGTGAGAAAACTGTCATACTTTTTGTCTGCATCATCAGTTTGTTCTATGCCCCACTGCACACTTTTAAGCATACTATTAAATACCCTTATGTTGTTTGCATTAATAAGTCTTCTTTATACATATTTTTCAGTGACTGTGTATCTCTTATTGTTCTCATTCCTTATCATTTTTAATGCCATATGGTAAGAAAAGCCTGTATCTGTTACTTCAACACTGTATTCACAGCTTTGTTTGTTGGTAAATATCTGATCAAGTGTTGTTTCAGACCCATCCCCATATCTGGTAATTTCCCGCACTGTAGGTTGCATGTTGTATGTGTTAAACAGATTTAATAATTGTACCTTGTTCTTATTATTTTTGTTAAAACTAATGTTAAAGTCATAAAGAACTATTGTGCATTTTGACCTGCCTCTCAATTCATTAAAAAGATCATCTATAGAATAGGGTAAAGTCACCTGATGGGGACCTATAGATGCAAGCTATGATAGTCCGAATAGCTTCCGCTTGCTGCTCAATGTAACACAATGCCACATCTAGTGCTGCCAAACCCCCAGTGTGAGTGGTCACTAGTACAGTTTCTTCAGGTAGTTACTTATCATCTCTCTCTTCAGTGGGTTCACTAACCATTTCAAGAATTGCAAGATCAGGCACTTCAAACTGTTCATCCATTCTGAAATATCACTCACATTTGCATTTTCACATCTAGCAAGTTTTTTCATCAGTTCTGCCATTGGTAGGTCATCTTTGTCTTTATTGTAGCTATCTGTTTCATTCTGTAAAATTTGGTTCCAAGAGACTAGGACTTGAGCAATTTGTGTGTAATTTGTGTTTGGTTTTTTGCAATTTTAGAGTCTGACTCCTCCCTCCCCCCCCCCCCCCCCCCCCCCCCCGCAGAAAAAAATTTCTGTCGATGCCCGTGGCTCTGGATACACCTGCTAATAATCAGTATCAAGTAAATGTTCTATGTTTCTCCAAATGATAATGATTTAATACAGCTGTCTGTCTGGCGGTGAAGAATGTGAGTTCAGTTGGGGAATAGTTTTGAGATGGGAGGGAGATCAGTCGCAGCCTCTTTCGGCTAGACTACGTGTTAAAAATGTAATGGATTGTTGAGGAAAGTCTTTGGCCTTCTACTGCAGTCATTTCTGACAGCGAATTCCATATTGGCATTCAAACACATAACAAGCAACTGAAATCCACAGCTTTAAAAATGTTCATTAATTCAGTCATTTGATAGTGGTGATCATCAAAGGAGCCTGTGTGGAAGTTAGCTTTTTTTTTATTTCTTCGATACATTTCTGACAGCTCACAGCTGCGTGGTGTATGGCCAGTCTGTTTGAGACCATAATCTGTATGCTACATGCTGTCCTATAACACGAAGAAACAGTTTTGTGTTTTATCCAAAAGCAGTATACAAGAGGAATAATATATTTCTGTGTGTGTGTGTGTGTGGGGGGGGGGGGTTTCATGCTTTGCAGTACTGAGAATGGAGAGTAAATAAGTATAAGAAATAGTATAAGAAATATGTCATTGCAATGTGAAATGAAGATCTTTGATATAAACAATATTTACAAAACAATGGTGCAGATCATTTCATTTGTTTGTTTCTGTTACAACACTGACATCCACAGCCCTAGGTTATATAGTCTGCTTTAAAGATAGACCATTGCGTGGTGGTGGTGGTGGTGGTGGTGGTGTGTTGGGGCTTATGGGCGCTCAACATCGATGTCATCAGTGCCCTGACACACATTAAAAGGAACGAATGTGGACAGACCTAAGAAAACTAAAGCACACACTCAAAGAAAGCAGGAAAAGAAGGAAAATGCTACCTAAGAAAGTAAAACCTAAGGAAAGGGGAAACATAGCAACAAGAATGTCACAGGAAATTGTTATTGGCTGGCCACTTACATAAAATATGGGCGAGCTTGTCACACAGTGAGCAAATTAAAATCCTCTCCCTAAAATCTTTGTAAAAACATTTGACAGGGCACAGAACTTTAAAACTTTAACCACATTCGTCCGAGTGTTGCCTAAAAGAGACGGCAGGTCCGCTGGCAAGTCAGCCGCGACCCGCTGGTCAGAAAATAAAATGCAATCCAATAAAACGTGGCGCACAGTGACCTGGACGCCGCAAGCACACACATTGGAGGGTCCTCTCGCCGGAGCAGGAAGCCGTGCGTCATAGGGCTGTGACCTATTCGAAGCCGAGTTAGGAGAACCTCGTCCCGTCGATGGGGCTGAAAGGAAGTACACCACACACGCGTTGTGGGCTTGACTATACGGAGCTTATTGTCAGTCACTTCCAGCCATTCATCCTCCCACCGACGCATGACCCGTGAGCTCAACAGCGAGGTGAGTGCGTGCAAGGGGATAGCACATGAGATACTTGTGGGGCGAGACACGCCTACTTGGCTGCGAGATCTGCCCGTTCATTCCCAGCAATGCCAACATGCCCCGGAACCCAGCAGAAAGCTACAACCTTCCCCAGTCGCTGTAGTCGGAGGAGGGCATCCTGGGTGGTCTGACCATTACGTAATCAACAGCAACAGACTGAATGTGTATCATAATAATGGGTAACAGAACGAGGAGAAACACCCACTCACAGTGCAATCAGTTTCGTACAAATTCAGCTACTTTGTTGGATTTTGTCTTCTGTTTATTGTGTTCACCATTCGATTATCAAGTATAAAATATTAGTGCATAACTTTACAGCTAACTTCATATAGATCACATTGGCCACTTGCCTTCGTATTGCTACACTGGTCTACCCAACAAATGATACAGAAGGGCTAAAATAAATTTTACTCAACTGCATTACAAATTCCCTTAGTTATTCTGTTTAGGAACTTATACACAGACTGCACTAAATACATACTTCAGAATGTTACCAGTAGAAACAGGTTGTATCTTCGCTAATGTGCGGCAAATTCGATGTCTTTCGAGACACTTTCAAAGGCACTGGCTTACTATCAAGTCGTTTTGCAATGCCATCACAGAAGAACGTATTAGAACAGATTCGGCCATAAGGTGAAGTATCATATAAAAACCAAAAATAACTGTGGTTGTCCTATGAACAAAAAAGGGACTCTGAACTGTGAACTTATCGTAAAAAGCGAAATACCAGTTCTTAGTTCAAAACTAAGAGCCCAATTTACTCCAGGTGCCAAATGCAAATTGCTGTGGCGTCTACAAAACGCCTATACTAAATCCACAGCACTTACGAAGGGAATTTGTCTGTACTAGCGGTGTAATGACATTCAAAATTTACAAGGAGCATAACAGACAAATCTACGCCGTCCTGAGATCACGTGACAGGATAGCGATGAATGTTAACAACACAAAATCTGTGCTGCGCATCTGAACACTTTTTTCGCATCTGAATGCTCACCCCAGACATTTCTACTCGATGGGTACGTCCTAGGATATGCGTTGGAATATGATAGACTAAAATATTGCATCGCACAACTTCACTGAATGACCTAGATTTCCACTAGTCTTAATTCAGACAAGAAGCTGTCAGGTTTCGTATGTATTCTGGTTGTCCAGCTGTTTCGAATCAGGAGCTTACGCTGTTTGGTCCACGGCTACACAAAAAACGGGTTTTGAGTGAGATATGTTAACAATATAAAGCAAACAGTGTCTTTCGACAATACATAGGATAACAATCCACAGCAGATCAGTGTGGGGCGCACTATATATAGTATGCAGATCAAAATCGTGTAACTATTTGTAACTAATAGATGAAATGTGGACTAATGAGGTAGATGAAATGTGGACTAATGAAGTAAGATTCGAAAATACAGTATCACGTCAACGATCCATAATTTCCAGTTCTTTAAAGCACTACACAATCACGCTCACATAATTCTACACAATATTATTAATTTCAATGCGAAACTGCTAACGGTTTATTTCCCCTTGAAAAATTGGGCAGTACGGCTGCAAGATCAATAAAAGTGCAGGGTCCATAGTATGTGCTAATAGTGAAAACTAATTCTGACTACAGTATTACATGGCAAAAATTGCTTTTCTTTGGTTTTAAGGGGGAAGATACGATTTTGACTTTCTCAGAGCTGAATATCGTACGAACTGACTGCGGCAGAGTGAGACAAGGCGATCAGTGTCTTTATGGAAACATGTCTGCAGCTGCCTATGGAACCACGATTGAACCCAGACGCGCACATCTTTGTCCAAAGCAAATCGACGGCCAGGAATGTCTTCCTTCAGGACTCCAAAAACATGGAAATTGCATGGGGAGAGGCCCGGAATGTATGAAGGATGCGTGAGGGGTTTCAAGCAAGCCCTGGAGAAAGACAGTCGTGGCTGTCGATTTGCTTCGGACGAAGGAGTGCACGCCTGGGTACAATCGTGGTACCTTAGGCAACCGCAAACATTTTTCTATGAAGGCACTGACAGTCTTGTCTCTTTGACAAATGTACTAACAGTTACGACGATTCCTTTTGAAATAATAAACAGTTTAATCCATTTTTTTCGCCATTTGCCCAGTATTCATTAGACTGCCCGTTATAGATAGTTGATTCATATGATCGTCTCATTCTATCTTCATTCCAGATTCTAAATAAAATTTTAAAAAATAACTGAAAAAACAAAAAGGTTCCAGCGACGACACAAAATTGAATATTAGATCAGTTTATCGTGACTGAACTAGGGCTGGCGTCATCAAGTGAATAAAATTAGAGGCCTTTATTATTGTGAAAGCATATTATCTTCGTTAAAATAGTAAGTCGAGTCGATGCAGCAACTTCCACTCTCTAATATTCTTCCCTACTAGAATAATATGAAGTAGCGAATGTTCCTCATAGATGTACTTAATAAGCATTTACCTGCAGTGGAAAATCAGTTTCTTCCGCCATGCGCAATTTAAATCGATGTTGATAACGCCAGGCAATTTGTTGTACAGCAACTACTGACAATTGACAACACGTAACCAATTTTACTCGATATTTAACTTTGGCCATAGATACATATAAAATCTACCACTGACGTGCTGAACTAGTAATCTCTACGCCACCTGGATGTTGAATTTCGGCTGTCTGGTCGTGACAACCATTGATGCTCATAATTCGTTTCTTACCGAACTGCAAGATGGTTGTTGGGAAATGCCACTACAACACAAAAAGAGAATACTTTCGACTCCGCTCCCACATCAGCCTTTTACATCACATGTTGACTTAAAAGTTAAAAACAAGAAAGCAGTCTACAGTTCTTTGTCACGTACAGACCGTTGGAAACTGGTTCGCCCAACTGCAACATGGTGAAACATATGAAGCACATGAATCTGCAGACGCGCTGCAGTTCTGTACTCAGAGACCAGACTTTGTGGCTGAGCGCAGAGCGGGAATATCTATGGTGTGAGCATACAAATGCAGAGAACAGAATTTTTGTAACCAACTTATATCGACAATGTGCGGCATATGTTTGACCGTAAGCGCTCAGCAGATTATCAATATCATTACATCACTAGTCATCAGATACAGTTCAAAAGTGCCGTGGATTTAGTTTACAGGAAACAACTTCGTTTAAAACTTTGAAGAGAAAAACGCAAGGGCATTTCACTAGTTTCAGCTAGCGTCGCAGGTAACATGTTATTATTATTTTCTTTTCTTTTTGTTATAGGAAGAGAAAAGATAGCCACCGCTATTTTATAAGTTCTGGACTGAACTTTATTGTAGCGTCGAGTCTTTGTTTTAATAAATTATAATATGATAGCACTGCGAAATGGCTTTCTAGTACGTACGTCAACTTCCCGAAAAAAACTTCGAACCTGAAAAAATGGCATGCAGAAAATTAGTGATTAATCACACTCTGAAACAATTTAGGAACTAAATTCTTTGTTTTTACTTTCTGTAACAATCTTTTTAATCTCTGTTCATCCTTAGGTAACCGAAAATAACAATCGCACGTAAACATTCACCACGTCACAGAAAATTTGTGATTACCCTATAATAAGCACAATGCGAGGGAATGAAGGAGACTGTCATACATAATCTTATCTGAAGGTAACATTACTCAAAATGTGTATACATTCAACTGATTGAGTAGTAACACTCAACCCCAATGCCGAATTTATTCAGCACTTGTCTCATAAATACATGTCCGTACGATCACATTAAGTCAGCGCTACAATTTTATATCTTAACTACATCATGTCTCTATATTTTTTAATACATAAAGAGTCTCTAGTGATACGATAACCGTAGAACTCCGTGGTAATTAATGTAGCGATGTGATATGTAACAGGAAGCATTTCGCCTTCACACTAAAAATACGCGTGAAATATTTTATTGTAAAAAATGAACGCGTCCTATTTTTACACAAAATTGGCTTGTACATTTTATAGCTGATACTAAATTCAGTACAAATACTGTACTGGAACAATACGGAAGAATTCAAAATGGATATACAATTACAAAAGGGTATAAATATTTATTGATTAGCACTACATCTAAAAGAGTGACAGAGAAAGTAAGCTCAAAATTTCGGTCGCAAGCGCAGTTAATCGGAAGCCGGCTCATGCGCGGTGATGTGTAAGTGAAAAGTTCCGTGTCATAAGTTAAAATGTCAGCATCCGTACAGAAGGCATTCTGGGTGTTAGAATTCAACTATTGTCGTTCTCTCATCACAGATAGAGAAGATTTTGTCAGCGACACATCAAGCACCTCCAGACTGGAGTATGACGATTCGCATTTCTTTAAGGAAACATCATCCAGGATGTTGTACCGACCGTACTGGTGATAACGGCGATGTGCTCTGAGTTTGTGGCCACACATATCTGACACTCGTAATTTCTTTTTATGGTATTACCTGAAAAACCATGTGTATGTTCCTAGTTTCCCGAAACCGATTCCAGAATTCAAAACGCACTTTTCTAATGCGCTCACTTCAGTGATTCCGCATGTTTCAGAACATATGGCGTGAAAAGGATTAAGCCTTAACCCTGCTCCTTTCCTTAAAAGGAGCTACTCACAAATGCTCTTTCGGGTCATAATGACCTGACTGATACTTAACGTAATAATACTCATAAATTATTAACAGTTACTATAGTTTTAAATTAAGGCTCTATTTCCTACTCTAAGGTTACAAGTTTTCCAAGATTATATACTTTCGAAAGTATTTCCAACTACTTTTTTCACAGACTCTTTTAGGTGATAACTTGCCATTTACATTTTCGATCAGACTTGTCATCGAAGCGTAACAGACGTCAGATGCGACAGAATTGTTTCTGTGACATTACAGGCAGGAAAGACAACTGTCTATTTCTGGATCCAATGGACTTTTTGTTGTTTCACATGCGATTTATACACACCAGCTAATAATAACAGCACTTTACATTTTTTGACCCTCAATATTAGTCATTTCGGTCACAATATTCTGAATATCATCATTCATAATAGCTTGAAAAGACGATATTATATTATATACTCTGGGTGTAGCTTTCTTGTTGGACCAGGAGTCAGTTTTATAATGTTCCCCTGGATGTTCCTTCTAGTCTGTAGAAACGTCCCACATGATATCAGTGTTCTGACTAAACCAGTCGTGTGTTGCCCTATGAGGTATCACTGTCCGAAGTGTCTTGTGATTTAGAGGTAGGATGAATGATGTTTTAGCTCGTGTGATTTTCTTCGTCGTAAATATTTTCTTCAATGTCACATGCACTACTAACTCTTGCAAATGCTCGTCAGAAACAAACCATTTCGTCATGATGGCCAGCCACTCCACAATAGCCGCATCATACAGTTGACGAAAGGTTACTGGCAGCGATAATGCTTTTGTAATTTGAACGTTATAAGCGACCTGCATTGTTGTGTAACTTCACACATTTCAACAATGAGCAAACAAAGACCTGCATTGTTACAAAAAAACTATTATTGGCGAATCTCAGACACGTAGAATTAAAATTCTACTAAAGTTTTTGCAGATGTGAATTTTTAAATACCCGTGTAATGTAGATGCATGGGACTCAAGGGTAACAAATTAAGCTGTAACAAGAGGGAGAAAACCCATTTTTCACTTGAGCCTTAAGCTATGTAGAATGTATAGAAAAACGGAGTCATTTAGTTTCAAGCGCCAGCATTCAAATTTAAAAACATTATGGAAGAACAAACTCCTTTCCGGGTCATACTGATCCGAAAATAACAGCGTTTAAGGTGGTGGCCCGTCGCGTCGAGCCGCCATACGCCTGTGTTTGTGTCACAAGGTAGAAGAGGCATGCAGGTGCACGCTTCTTTCTCGACATGAGGGCATGCGTGACAATTTACACCGTGACAGAAGCAAATACGCTGTTCCAGTGATGAAGGATGTCTGCTTTTTAAACAGTAGTTGGAATATTTTGAAATGGAGGCGACATCGTAGAAAGGAATCGAAGTACTAGGATAGTTAATATCTTTTGCGTAACTTTTGTGTGAGCTGGTGGAACAGATAAAGATGGCAAGGAGTATTTCGTTATTGGACCAAACAGATGGAAGGCGGAGGGTAAGAGTGTGGCTTTGAACTTTTTCCTTGGAGGAGAGGCGACATGGCGCTATTCCATTGATTGCTGTTTTGTTTCCGGTTCGAATCCTTGTTTCATCGCCTGTGACACTGTTCGACAAAAAATTGTCACGATCAGCCTCGTAACGCTCAAGCAATGCTGTAGAGATGGTCCTGCATTGCTCTTTATGGTCTTCTGTTAGGCAACGAGCAATCCAGCGGGCACACACCTTTGAGCACCCAACTGGTGGACGAGTGTGTCAACACTGCCACCAGAGACGTCCTTCCGCCGATCACTTCGAATGAGAGTATCCGCATGTTCCAGCAATGCAGGAGGCATAGCACTGTGTGTGGCATGCCGGCGCGCGGGAGACCGGACAGTTGTTTCGGTGATGACAGACGCCACGCCCAACGACTCAACAGGTTTTTGTTCACTGCCAGGTCTCCTAAGACATTCTCCAGGCTCCTATGAATATCTGTGATGCTCTGGTTTTCCGCTGAAAGAAACTCTAGGACAGCTCTCTGCTTGCAATGTAGCTCCATTACAGACGCCAATTTGAAGCGCCGCTACCTGTCGAAGCTGTGGGGGCTAAAGCGGGAATGTTCCACGTTGTCTCAAAACGTATTCTCATTTTTTTAAACAGAAGTGGCCCAGAAAAAATTATTGAAGGCCCCTCCTATAAACGTACTTTCTTTTGACATTTCCATTTTTTCATTGACCTTTCTCTTTAAAGGAATTAATTTATAGTACACGGCTATTACAAATGATTGAGGCGATTTCATAAATTCACTGTAACTCCATTCATTGACATATGGTCACGACACACTACAGATATGTAGATAAACTCATACAGTTTTGTTCGGCTGAAACCGCACTTCAGGTTTCTGCCGCCAGAGAGCTCGAGAGCGCAGTGAGACAAAATGGTGACAGGAGCCGAGAAAGCGTACGTCGTGCTTGAAATGCACTCGCATCAGTCAGTCATAACAGTGCAACGACACTTCAGGACAAAGTTCAACAAAGATCCACCAACTGCTAACTCCATTCGGCGATGGTATGCGCAGTTTAAAGCTTCTGGATGCCTCTGTAAGGGGAAATCAACGGGTCGGCCTGCAGTGAGCGAAGAAACGGTTGAACGTGTGCGGGCAAGTTTCATGCGTAGCCCGCAGAAGTCGACGAATAAAGCAAGCAGGGAGCTAAACGTACCACAGCCGACGGTTTGGAAAATCTTACAGAAAAGGCTAAAGCAGAAGCCTTACCGTTTACAATTGCTACAAGCCCTGACACCCGATGACAAAGTCAAACACTTTGAATTTTCGGCGCGGTTGCAGCAGCTCATGGAAGAGGATGCGTTCAGTGCGAAACTTGTTTTCAGTGACGAAGCAACATTTTTTCTTAATGGTGAAGTGAACAGACACAATGTGCGAATCTGGGCGGTAAAGAATCCTCACGCATTCATGCAGCAAATTCGCAATTCACCAAAAGTTAACGTGCAATCTCACGGTTTAAAGTTTACGGCCCCTTTTTCTTCTGCGAAAAAAACGTTACAGGACACGTGTATCTGGACATGCTGGAAAATTGGCTCATGCCACAACTGGAGACCAACAGCGCCGACTTCATCTTTCAACAGGATGGTGCTCCACCGCACTTTCATCATGATGTTCGGCATTTATTAAACAGGAGATTGGGAAACCGATGGATCGATTGTGGTGGAGATCATGATCAGCAATTCATGTCATGGCCTTCACGCTCTCCCGAGTTAACCCCATGTGATTTCTTTCTGGGGGGTTATGTGAAAGATTCAGTGTTTGCCGCGCGGAATTAGCCGAGCGGTCTAGGGCGCTGCAGTCATGGACTGTGCTGCTGGTCCCGGCGGAGGTTCGAGTCCTCCCTCGGGCATGGGTGTGTGTGTTTGTCCTTAGGATAATTTAGGTTAAGTAGTGTGTAAGCTTAGGGACTGATGACCTTAGCAGTTAAGTCCCATAAGATTTCACACACATTTGAACATTTGATTCAGTGTTTAAACCTCCTCTACCAAGAAACGTGCCAGAACTGTGAGCTCGCAACAACGATGCTTTCGAACTCATTGATAGGGACATGCTGCGCCGAGTGTGGGAGGAACTTGATTATCAGCTTGATGTCTGCCGAATAACTGAAGGGGCACATATCGAACATTTGTGAATGCCTAAAAAAACTTTTTGAGTTTTTGTATGTGTGTGCAAAGCATTGTGAAAATATCTCAAATAATAAAGATATTGTAGAGCTGTGAAATCGCTTCAATCATTTGTAATAGCCCTGTATATATCAGTCCATTATAATACACTACTGGCCATAAAAATTGCTACACCAAGAAGAAATGCAGATGACAAATGGGTATTCATTGGACAAATATATTATACTAGAACTGACATGTGATTAAAATTTCACGCAATTTGGGTGCATTGATCCTGAGAAATCGGTACCCAGAATAACCACATCTGGCTGTAATAACGGACTTGATACGCCTGGGCATTGAGTCAAACAGAGATTGGATGCAGCTTCAGCACGATACCACAGTTCATCAAGAGTAGTGGCTGGCGTATTGTGACGAGCCAGTTGCTCGGCCACCATTGACCAGGCGTTTTCAATTGGTGAGAGATCTGGAGAATGTGCTGGCCAGGGCAGCAGTCGAACATTTTCTGTATCCAGAAAGGCTCGTACAGGACCCGCAACATGCGATCGTGCATTACCCTGCTGAAATGTAGGGTTTCCCAGGAATCGAATGAAGGGTAGAACCACGGGTCGTAACACATCTGAAATGTAACGTACAATGTTCAAAGTGCCGTCAATGCGAATAAGAGGTGACCGAGAGGTGTAACCAATGGCACCTCATACCATCACGCCGGGTGATACGCCAGTATGGCGATGACGAATGCACGGTCCAATGTGCGTTCACCGCGATGTCGCCAAACACGGATGCGACCATTATGATGCTGTAAACAGAACTTGGATTCATCCGAAAAAATGACGTTTTGCCATTCGTGCACCCAGGTTCGTCGTTGAGTGCACCATCGCAGGCGCTCCCCCTGTGATGCAGCGTCAAGGTTAACCGCAGCCATGGTCTCCGAGCTGATAGTCCATGCTGCTGCAAACGTCGTCGAACTGTTCGTGCAGATGGTTGTTGTCTCGCAAACGTCCCCATCTGTTGACTCAGGGATCGAGATGTGGCTGCACGATCCGTTACAGCCATGCGGATAAGATGCCTGTCATCTCGACTGCTAGTGATACGAGGCCGTCGGGATCCAGCACGGCGTTCCGTATTACCTTCCTGAACCCACCGATTCCATATTCTGCTAACAGTCATTGGATCTCGACCAACGCGAGCAGCAGTGGTGCGATGCGATAATCCGCAATCGCGATAGGCTACAATCCGACCTTTATGAAAGTCGGAAACGTGATGGTGCGCATTTCTCCTCCTTACACGAGGCATCACAACAACGTTTCACTAGGCAACGCCGGTCAACTGCTGTTTGTGTATGAGAAATCGGTTGGAAACTTTCCTCATGTCAGCACGTTGTAGGTGTCACCACCGGCGCCAGCCTTGTGTGAATGCTCTGAAAAGCCAATCATTTGCATATCACAGCATCTTCTTCCTGTAGGTTAAATTTCGCGTCTGTAGCACGTCATCTTCATGGTGTAGCAATTTCAATGGTCAGTAGTGTACATTTAATAGATTACACAAACAAAAGGAAAAATAATTTTATTGCAGTACTACGTTTTCATTTGCTTTTGCGTCGTTATTCGCCTAACACGACTTCCACAGCTGCCAAGGCAATTCTGTGTACGACGAATACACTGTTGTAGTACCATAAGTAGGAACGTTGGCAAAATTTTTAAAGTTGTTTCCAGTGGGCAGTAGTGTAGTTGTTACAGCCACAAAAATAAGTATAAAAATGAATTCATTGTTTCTTTGACTTTTTCACTTCCAGCTCAACCGCGCACACGTGTGCCCTTGCTAAGACACCGCGAGTCAGTAAGCTATTTTCACACGCTGTGAATCTTTCGCATACGTTCCCCCCTAATGTCTCATTGTTGAATACCTGAAAATGGTTTTGCCCGATTTCAGCAGCTCATGAATCCGTGCCAGGAAAAAGAAATTACAGAAAAAAGGATTTCAAACCATTAAAATTGACGTGAGGGAATCCTGACGTGGTTCGTATCAGCTGTCCTCTGAGAAATCTAGTGGAATAGCCCAAACGAATACTTTAGTTTTAGGAGCTCACGCCACAATATTAAAAAAAAATTGAAACTTTACATCTTTATGGTGCGGGCCTCAAGGCAGTGCCAGTTACTAGGGTTTATCCTTGTTCCACTGGCGTATGGGGAGCGGTAATAGTAACTGCTTTGCGAATAATTATTCTTTAATCATACTTCGCGGTAGGTGTGGCGTCGATTACTAGCCGGCTGTAGCCACACTGAACACTTGTTCCACACTGAAAACTTGTTCTTGAAACTTTGAAGTACACTTTCGCGCGGGCTGCTGGCATCTACTCTGTCAGTCCAAAAAGTTTCCAGACTGGTTTGATCAAAAAATAGAGAACAGCTGAGATGATGATTTTAATGCTTTAGGTGTTCATACAGCCACGCGGAACTGGTAGCAGAGTTCTCTCTGGGTGTCGTTCAACTAGCGCATCACGTAGACCTTAATGTCGATTATGCCGTCAAAGCGCTAAGCCTTCATGTGAATTTCTGCACTTTTTAGTTTTGTGATAGATCATATTGATAATATAAAGTCCCGTCACATGTGATTAACTTTTCGAGTTTTGCATTTGAGTCAAAACGCGCAGGCGTCCATGCGTGGTTTTTTTGTTTAGAAATCAAGGGGTGAGGGACAAACATTGCACACACTTCTCTCTTGTTCAAAACGTTCTGGTGGATGTCTTGAACACTTAATTTAGTGATGTTGCTCCATTACGATTTGTGACAACAACGTTGACACATGATGGCCGCACGTTCACTGATCAGCTCTGCCTGCTCACAATCGATTGGTCGAATGCACGTCTGTTGCTAGTTCCAGCTGACGCAGTAGTTACCAGCACTGACGTCACTTATAACCCAGGAATAAAATCATTCTCGGAACTTTTTGGACGAACAGTGTCTCACCAAGTGTCTGACAGCTCAGGTTTTACAGCCACGGGTCAGACAAACCTGTGACAATTCGTGTTACCCTTCTTTGCTGATATTCAATATGTCTTGTTAGTCCCACTTGATATAGGTACCACAAACTTCAGTAATATTCTAAAATGCGTCCCACGGTAGTTTTGTAGAAAGTCTTCCTTTTAGACTGATTGCCCTTTCTCAGCGACCTGCCAATGAAGTCAGTCAAAAGCTTAACCTACGACTGAGCCTTTGTGACAATTCCGTTTCATATACCCAGGGTCTATGAACTGTTAATCCAGGTATTTGGGTAAGTTGACTGATTACAGCTGTCACTCACTGATATATCAGTCTTACGATACTACGATTTACATAATGTGAAGTGCACAGTTTTACATTTCTGAGTGTTTAAGGCAAGTTGCCAATCTTTGACCACATTAAAATATTATCAAAATATGACTGTATATATGGTCAGCGTTTTTCAGGCAATGTTTCATTACAGACAACTGCACCATCTGCGAAAAGTCTGAAGTTACTATTGATACTGTGTGCCAGAACGTTAATGCGCAAAATGAACAACAGAAGTCCCAACAATTCCCCAGCTGTACGCCTGAAGTTACCTCTGCATATCTCAACGGCTCTCTATCTAAGATAACATACTGTGTGTTCCCTATCAATAAATTCTTAATCCAGTCACAAATTTCGTTTGATACGCCATATGGCCGTACTTTCGTTAATAATCATTGGCGTAGTGCTGAGTCAAATGCTTTTGGAAAGCAAGAAAATGCTGTATGTATATGATTGGCTTGATCCATTTGCTTTCAGGAGCATGTGATAAAAGCCAAGTTGAGTGTGACCCCACTGGTGCTTTCGGAATGTATGCTGGTTGACACGGAGGAGGCAATTCTGTTCGAGATACCTCGGTACGTTTAAATTCATAATACAAGTATCATTTCAAAAGTTCTGCACGTTGTAAGATAGAATTGAAAAACGCAATTTATTTTGCAAACTACCTTTACAGACTTTCGATATAATCTCTATTCTTGTTTGTGACAGCTTCCCAACGTTTTGGCAACTCTTGTGTATTCCGGATACGACACCTTCATTGTGCCGAGCTGTTTGTTTACTCCGGTCATCATGTAACGTGGCTATAATTTCACACCTTACAAGCACTCATGTGAATACTTTGCCGTGATTTACGACCGGAATTAGGTATCGTTTGATAGGTTGTACATGGTATATACGAATATTTAAAGAAGACTGACATTGTCACGTACACCTTGTAAATAGTTGTTAACGCTTATTGCATCAAAGGTGATGGAGTATCTTTATCATCAAAACGTTAAGTCCCAGAGTGCTGAGAGCCATTTTTTTTCCGGACTGGGCGACAAAAGACTAAAATATGTTTGGTCGGCGTTCGGAAGAATCTTTAGAGAGGAAGAATATCCCGTGGTTTCAAGAATATGATCCGCCTTCTGCAGTTACGAGGGAGGGGAGCCGAGCTTTGCAGGGAAGCCAGCGGTGGAGAGAAAGAGGTCTTACGTTTTGAGCGTCCGTGTTTGACGGTCGTTCAGTATCAGCTTTTGTTGACTACAGACTGACTTGCTGTCTTTGCTCTCTGGAGATTTTATAGTTAGCATGGTTAGGCACTGTACTGTTGCGAATTTATACGATTCTGGACTTCGCCTCCAGGTAGGGAGTCGTCGTTGAGTACGTAGCGTTCAGTGATTGAGAGCGTTTTCTCTCTCTATACTCACCTAGAGACGTTATCTGAATTCCGTCCTTGTGCCTGGGTGTTCGCGTTTCTTCCCTGTAGAACACAGAGAGGAGAAGACAGTATTAGATTCTACTAGTCAGAGGACCGCCTTCTGCCGTCGTAATGGTTGAAAGAGTTTTTATTTTGTGGCTGGAGTTCTTCCATCGTCGCAAACGTGTACGAGAGCCATCACTCCGACACACTGGACGCAGTACATGCGGTGATATTGCTAACTGCTTCGTCATATTAGGGCTACAAAGCTAAACAGTTGTGGTCACGTAAGCTGTATTTCCACTGAGGTTGCACACCACTGTAGATCATCTTTGAAAGTGGTGTCTTCTAGTGTTTGGTACGCATATTAGATCGCGTAGCCATAAAAAAGGGGCAGATTTGGGCAGTTGATCAATCATATTAGTTAGGAAATTCAATTGTATCTCTTTATGTCAGTTGGTCATTAATATATAAACAGTTGTAATATATAAAGGGGTTTTAATCTACAATAAATGTGTAAGCAGAAACAGCATTTACCATTTTTAGTTACTAGTTCCATTAATCATTCATTTATATTAATGTTGTAATTTATATGTTAAAGAGCAAGAAGGAGGAGATGATATCACCACTAAGAAATCCTAAGATCTGCTTCAGGGGGTAGCTCAAATGGTTGAAATGGCTCTGAGCACTGTGGGACTTAACATCTGAGGTCATTAGTCCCCTAGAACTTACAACTACTTAAACCTAACTAACCTTACGGCATCACACACATCCATGCCCGAGGCAGGATTCGAACCTGAGACCGTAGCGGTCGCGCGGTTCCAGACTGAAGCGCCTAGAACCACCCGGCCACACCGACCGGCCTCAGGGGTAGCCAGACAGAGCCAAATCTTTATTTTCGCGTTCAGTGTTCTCGGTTGCGCACATTCATTTTACACCGCCTGGAGTAGCATCTTGGAAGCTCACTAGAAACTTCATCAAAAACGTTTTCCAGGGATGTATCCCTTCACTTTATGAAACAAATCTATGCCTGGTGGTTCATATCAGGACTGTATGGTGGATGAGATAGTGCTTCCATCCATGTTCGTCAAGAGTTTCTCTCACTGGTCGGGCAATATGCGGTCTTGCATTACAGTACAAAATGAAGACACCAGCTGCGAGCATGTCAGGCCTTCTTTAACAAATTTTCAGACACAAAACATTTTGTGGGAACATCTTGTAGTACGTGCCTATTACAGATATCCGCTGGGGCACGCTGTAGCTATGACTCCATTCATGTCATACGCAAAGTTCATAATCAGTTTCACCTTGCATTGTTGGCGGCAGAATTTTTTCGGGCATGGAGAATGTGACGATTGAGACTTCAGCTCTGACTCAAATCTCGTATCCATATTTCATCAAGTGCAACAATACTTTTCAGAAGCTGTTCTCCTCCTGTTCGATAACGTTGAAAAAATACTCCTGCGATTATTTTGCGACCTGCTTCCTGCTCTTCACTCATTTCATGCGGAATCCATCTGGCAGCAACTTTTCTCACCTATAACTTTTCAGTTATGATTGTGTAAACCGACGTGACAAGACATTTTAACCTCATATGCAGTTTCCTCACATGTTTTTCGTTGATTCTCTCACCTGAGAGGTGTAGTCTCTATCAGTTGCTGTCCTTCCACTCCTTGGGTTGCCCTCAGTACTTACCCACCTTCACGGAAACGAAAAGTCCACCGTGATGCTGTGCTACGTTTCACTATCCAATTCCCACATTTCTCTCACAGTTTTGCAGCTTTGTAAATATCCATCGGGTTCTTTCCACATAGGGATTCGTTTTGGATCTACGAACGCTGATCATTACGTGTAATCTGATCTGCCTCGGTTTCAGCTTCCATTTTAGACATGAATTTCAACTTGATCACGCCACTGTAACGGTCAGACTTCGATCCACGGAGGCTGTAAGATTCCACAGCAGATGGATGGGTGGATGTGAATGAGATCCAAATGTACTTTTGGAGATAATTTCTGCATCCCTCCTCAAAGACGAGTGTGGCCTGCGTTTTCTTCCAAGTACATGGCACAGTTTTTTTGTTCGAGGTGTCTACGGTGTTGTTGTGGTCTTCAGTCCAGAGACTGGTTTGATACAGCTCTCCATGCTGGTCTATTCTGTGCAAGCTTCTTTGTCTCCAAGTAAATACTACAGCCTACATCCTTCTGAATCTGGTTAGTGTATTCATCTCCTTGTCTTCTTATACGATTTTTACCCTCCATGCTGCCCTCCAATACTAAATTAGTGACTCCTTGATGCCTCAGAACGTGTCCAATCAACCGATCCCTTCTTCTGGCCAAGTTGTGTCAAAAATTACCCTTCTCCCTAATTCTCTTCAGTACCTCTTCATTAGTTACGTGATCTTCCAATCTAATCTTCAGCATTTTTCTGTAGCACCACATTTCGAAAGTTTCTATTCTCTTCTTGTCTATTTATCGTCCATGTTTCACTTCCATACATGGCTACACTCCACGCAAATAGTTTCAGAAATGACTTCCTGACACTTAAATCTATACTCGATGGTAACAAATTTCTCTTCTTCAGAAATGCTTTCCTTGCCATTGATAGTCTACGTTTTATATCCTCACTACTTCGACCATCATCGGTTATTTTGGTCCCCAAATAGCAAAACGCATTTACTACTTTAAGTGTCTGATTTCCAAATCTAATTCCCACAGCATCACCCGATTTAATTCGACTACATTCCATTATCCTCATTTTGCTTTTGTTGATGTTCATCTTATATCCTCCTATCAAGACACTGTCCATTCCGTTCAGCTGCTCTTCCAGGTCCTTTGCTGTCTCTGACAGAATTACAATGTCATCGGCGAATCTCAAAGTTTTTATTTCTTCTCCATGGGTTTTAATTCCTACTCCGAATTTTTCTCTTGTTCTCTTTACTGCTTGCTCAGTATACAGATTGAATAAGATTGGGGATAGGCTACAAACCTGTCTCACTCCCTTCTCAACCATTGCTTTCCTTTCATGCCCCTCGACTATTATAATTGCCACCTGGTTGCTGTACAATTTGTACATAGCCTTTCGCTCCCTGTATTTTTCCCCTGCCACCTTCAGAATTTGAAAGAGAGTATTCCAGTCAAAATTGTCAAAAGCTTTCTCTAAGTCTACAAATGCTAGAAACGTTGGCTTGCCTTTCCTTAATCTGTTTTCTAAGGTAAGTCGTCGGGTCAGTATTGCCTCGCGTGTTCCATCATTTATACGGAATACTAAATGACCTTCCCCGTGGTCAATTTCTACCAGTTTTTTGATTCGACTGTATCTACGGTTTAAAAGAGCTGGAAGTCAGCCGGGAATCCTGTATAGAATGTGTATCGGGCCCTGGGCCTTTGTTCAGTTATAGCTGTTTCTGTTTCTCGACGCCAATGGCTCTACTATGTACTCATTTTTGCAGTTGTGCAAGAATTAAACTGTGGGTGTTCTTATGTATCATCCTTAATAAAGGAACATTTGAAAACAGAGTTCAGATTTTTTTGCTATCATCACAATAAGCACAAAGATTCATCATTATAATGAAACAGAACGGAATTTACTGAAATTTGCTAGATAACGCTCTTTTCAATAGCCCTGCAGACATTAACTTCGAAACTTCAGTTACTGTTATCGTTAAGCAATAAGTAAATTTGGATTAACGATTTAATTGCTTGGAAACAACCAGAATTTTCTTTAGTTTTTCCTTCTGACAACGTTACTAGATTAAATCGTAAAGTTTGTCGTTCATACCATGACATTTGGAATACAGGACAATAGGATATGAATCCTGTTGCAAGTAATAATGAGTTCAGAAAATGACAGCTGGTGTCTACACTTAAGTTTCATACAAAAGTTATCTGGTTAGTTCACATTATGCAAAACACTGGAAATCATATACATAACGAAAAGTATGTAGTAGTTTTGATATCACTGTTCTATAAATTTTTAAACATTGAATGTTATGATGAAGAAAATATGTTTCCTGTATGGTGAAAAGCGTCAGGCTGTAGCCAATCTCATTTTTGATTCTTTTTCCTACCCCACACTTAGTTCCTTGATGCGATATCCCTAATTAATCGATAAATTCCGAGGTATTGCAAAGAGTGGTATTATTTGTGGAAGTGCACGGTGATTCAAGGACAGAGGTTCCCAACATTTCTTATACCATTACCCCTGAGAGCAGTCAGACATTAGATAGTACACCCCATCCCCCTTGCCATCTGTTGCACCCCCCCCCCCCTCTCATATTATCACCAAATTCAGCACTTAAGTAAACGGGAGAAGGAAAGACTTTTCTTGGAACACTTTTATTTTTAAAATGATGAAAGATGAATGATATTTAGTTTGTGTGTGTGAGAGAGAGAGTGTTAGAGTGAATGACGAAGGAATTCGTGGTGTATCACAAGTGTTACCCACAACTCCTTCTCAGAAAAGAAAGCTAACTATCCACACTTGTTACGAAACATGATTCCACTGCATTACTCCTTTCCATTGCGACACTTACTTGACCTGCGCGCTGTAATCCCATTTAAAATCAAACAAGTTCAGATGTTTGCACTATACTTACTGTTCGTAAAACACTTCGTTAACTCAATCCCTATTTCTGAACTGTCAGAAATTGGACGAGCTCAGCTTGATAATAATTTGTGTCTAAGCACTCTAATAGCAATAATAATAACAGTAATAATAATTAAAAAAACTGTGTACAGCGCTATAATAGCCCTTACGTAGTTACTGCTGTATTGTGCTGCCAATTAATTCATGTATCTGTTTCGAAGAGAGTAATGAAGCAATTTCTGCACTACTGCAGGTACTATCTACAACTTAGAGAAGACATTTTCTTGAGATATTTAGCGTTTGTTACATATATACAGCACTTCTATCATCAGCAATGTACAGACAAAGCACAACATATATGCGTAGTGGGTGGACTACGCGAGGAACCTGTAACTTCTACCGCATTAATGCTACTAATTGAGAAAAAGTAATTATTGACAACTTTTACTGTATAAATAGTATCAGGGACTGACAAGGACAATAGTAATGATCTTTAAAAAATAATTTAGTTTCATGACTGAAGTAGAATCCAATCGTTTAGTTTTTACCCCTCAGGAAATTTCATTTTACCCCTCAGGGGGTAATTACCGGTGGGAAACCACTACTCTAGAGTATTCCCTGTAATTTCTCTTAATTCTAAAATGAATGTTGAATACACTCTTATGGTAGTTGGAGGGCAGTCAAAGCATGACCCGTGCAGTTTCCAGTAGCTTCGGCCTGCCCTCTGCGAGCGAGACGAGTTACCAGACGCGCGCACCGGGTGTGTATACATGGGCCGCCCTAGTCACTATGTGCAGCCCCTTGCTGTCGCATCCACAAGGACGGCGTGCGTCTTTGACAGATTAGCAATACTCGGGGAAGAAAGCGGCTCCTTGCTGATTTCAGTGAACTCGCCCACGCCTCGCCGGAGTGGGGAATATAAATACTGAGTTTTCTTCGAAGGAACAGGCCACCTACTCAAATGGCGTGTCCCGTACGATAACAATCCGCTTTTGTGAAGTATCTACGGGGCGTCTCCACAGGCGAGTCTTTTGTCTCCTGCCGACGTGCCACCGTCCATGAGCGTCAACACTCAGAAGGACAAGTTACAGAAAGTTTGGGTGGACCGTGTTTTGAGGCGTCAGAGTTCGCAGTCTTTGGGCACTACGATTTGCCATATGGCGGCCCTGGCAAGTTCTTAGAACAAAGTAGCGGGATAGGTCGGCGTTTGCAATATTCAGAAAAGTGACAACAAAGCTTCCAGAACAAAATTGTTATGAGTTTTTGGATTGGAGAAATAAAGTACGCTATGTCATACTGACAAAAACATCAGTTTTGGCGGGTTCACACTGCGAACGATCAGGAGAGCACGATATCTCAGACACTTCTTTGCCGGGAGCTGTAGAGAGGACTCTTCATCGTTGCTTGCAGGAGAGGGTGGACTTCTTCGCCTTGAGCAGCAGCGGGAGGAACAGACTTGGAGAGGAGCAGTAGATTCACGAGCAGATGAACCGCACCATACCAGAGTCCGTCTCCACCTGTAGCCTCACCGTGCCTCGTTTCCCGCAGTTGATGCAAGTTTCGCAGCTAAATGGTGTACGAATTCGTACAGGATGATAGGTACAGTGTTTCAGATTAATTAATCGGTCAGTGTATGGTGACCTCTCGGTCATGATTTTACTCTTTGGGATTCTGTTTCCCTTTACTCGCTAACCCTCCAGTGCAGTCATCACATAAATTCAGTTTCGCGATTAGCAGTCAGCTGATATGAGTTCTTGTCTGTTCGATGTATTTTATCAGAACTTATATCTAGCCTTTTCCCCCCGAAGCTCCTCCGCTATCAAACTTTCACGTTCGCATATGCACTCATTCTCTCGTGAGGAGTATTTGGTCATGGTTTCTTTGGAGCAATCATTGAATTTATAACCAACAAAGATTGCTACGTGTAATCCTTGTATCATTGGCATAGCTAATAGTCCCCGTCACTACTTGGTAGTTATTAATGTTTAATATGGGCACAACTGCGGCTTCCACGTCAGGACCAACACTTTCCTTCTGTTCACTTGCACACAATTCCTTTAAATAAACTGTACTTTAGTGTGGAACTTACTCCTTGAGCGGGTTTACATTGCGTGTCTGCGCCAAATCAGATTGATTAGAGGCAACCCCGGTGGCCCCTTGCAATGTTTTTAGCGTCGCTGACGGCGAAAATGTTTAAATTTAATTATTAGCTCTCGTTTTTCAGATAATGATATGTAATATATGAATCTCGCAAAAAATGAAAACATGAAAAATGATTTGTCTCTCGCGAAAAAAATGAAAACATGAAAAAGAACAATTACCTTAAAAACGTCTTTTCTGGTCTGTCTCTGCTATTTTGTTGCAGGAGCGTCCCTTCTCACTATCCAGCAATAATCTCTTAGCACGGCAGGGCTTTATTTCCCTTTACATCTTTACTCCATTAGCGAAATGAAATGTCGTGTGAAATACCACTCACCATGTTCATCGCTCACACACCACAATCTGGCAGAAAGAAATCTAGGGAAATCTAGGTGTGATTTCAGACAGTGGATTTTTAGTGACATTTTACATTTCAGCTATTCATACGTACACTTTAGTGACATGTTACATTTCAGCTGTTCGTACGAGCACTTCAGGTCATCCACAAGTTCTTTGAAAATGTTATCTTTGAAGTTACCCATAAAGCTGTTTGAAACGTTCTTGAATGACTGCTATACTCTTTTCTTCTTATCATTTGCCGCTATTTCAAACTCATTGTCTTTCAAAAGCTCCCTAATTTATGAATCAAGAAACGCATCTGCTTTCACTTTTCAAAACTGAGCATGGGGAGCTTTTGACGTAAGTAAGTGAATACAAAGCTATTTGCATCTAAAGCTTTCTCGAATTTTTTCATAAGTCCTATATCTAGTGCTGACAGCAAACTTTGTTTCGCTCTATCAGTGATCCACACAACACATTTTTCCAGGTGTTAATGACTGCTTCGTGGGCCAACATTTCTGGTAGTATTCTTTGTTCCTGGCACAACTATCCCACTGGCAGACGAAACAACAGTATTTGGTGTAGCCGGACTGATTCCCTAATAAAATGGGAATAACTTTAAAATCCGCACACACTTCCGAATGGTATCTCATGTAGTCTACGCGTATAAGGACCTTTCTCATATCTGTATATGCTTATTTTGTACTGGTGGCATAATCCACAAGGAATGGAAGGAAACACATTTCCATTGTGCAAAAGTGCTCCTTTAAGATTTGTCTTCGAATCATCGATAAACAGTCACCATTGATCAGGACTTCGTATTCAGTGCCTCCATCAGATCAATTAGGTCTTTGCAGAATGTGTAGTGTGCCTCAGTTTTAAATAAGCAGTTTATTTTTTTTAATTCTACAGCGAAATGATACCATTTTCATGAAGTCGTGGAGATACTTCGAATATTGTAACTGTGATGCCTAAAGTTCTCTATTATTTTTATGAAGCTCTAGACTAGAAGACTAGGTCCCTTCTTTGAAAGAAGTCTGCATCTCTCGGAGTTGATGACAGCTCATCTTCATATTCAGTCGTGGAAGCACTGCTATCTTCATCATAGTTCACAGAAGCATTTTGTTGTGGTTCAGGAACAGGAAATTCGCTGTCATGAGGCAGAGGGCCAATTGTAGAGGTTATATTAGGGTATAAGCTGTTGAGTTTTTCTTCATGGAGATTCCGTTGTTTATAGAGGGAGCCATACAGAAATAACAGTCAGCAGTATGGTTGATGGGCTCCCTCCAAATAATCGGGACTCCGAACGACATGTGAATCCTTTTCTATTCACCCATGTGTTCTGGTTCGACGAACGGATAGTGCAGCATACATGCGGCGCCCATTTCGTACTCTGGTCGCCTATCTTACAACCAAAAAATAAGAAATATTCCTTTTTTATTGAAGACTTGACTGAACACTTTCTAGAAGCAAATGTTACTTCTTCACAAATGCAGCAGAGGTTATCTGCAGTATTTATGTGTTTACAAGATATTTTGTGCTTAAGTTGAACAGTAATTTTGAGCTTCATAATTATCAAGGAAGCACTTCGAGCCACCTCAAAACAAGATCACTATCTTCTTTATAGTACTTCCCATAATGCTCTTATCTGGCCGCATAGCTACTGAATACAAGACGGACACGTGCACGGATGTACCCGATGAAGCGATGGCACAGTTCCGTGAGAACGATGACATGCACAGGCAGTATAACCAATTGCTTATACAGGGTGTTACAAAAAGGTATGGCCAAACTTTCAGGAAACATTCCTCACACACAAATAAAGAAAAGATGTTATGTGGACATGTGTCCGGAAACGCTTAATTTCCATGTTAGAGCTCATTTTAGTTTCGTCAGTATGTATTTGTACTTCTCGATTCACCGCCAGTTGGCCCAATTGAAGGAAGGTAATGTTGACTTCGCTGCTTGTGTTGACATGCGACTCATTGCTCTACAGTACTAGCATCAAGCACATCAGTACGTAGCACATTTCAGTCGAAGTGTTCGTGCACTTCTCCACAACAGATTCGGTGACCGATGGATTGGTAGAGGCGGATCAATTCCATGGCCTCCACGCTCTCCTGACCTCAACCCTCTTGATTTTCATTTATGGGGGCATTTGAAAACTCTTGGAAGATGTAGCATTAGAATAACAACGGCAAATGTACCTGATGTACCATAGAAGTATCACAGTATCTGAATAGCATGTTTCTTCAACGGTCGATTGGCCGTGGCGGACACATTAACTGGCTTGCCAGATCACCCGACCTAACCCCATTAGACTTTTGTTTAGGGGGCAAATTAAAGGGAGAAGGGTACACGACGAAGGTGGATACACGTGAGGAACTTGCCGCTCGCGTCACCGACGCTGTTGCCCACATTAAAGCCCGCCGAGATGATGTCTGATGTGCAACACAACACACAGTCCAACGTATTGACAAGTGTATCGAGGTGGGTGTAGACTTTTTGAACATCTCTTGTAGGGTGGATCAGTCATCTGTCCAACCACTATTCTGTCCACCACAGCGTCTACACAGCATTTTGGTGAGGAATATTCACACTTTTCTTCATGATCATTCGTGGATGTATATAGTGTCCAAGCTGCTCTAGTTCCATAACGATCGAAAATCGGACACATGTTCACAGGACTTCTTTGGTTTATTTTCACATATAGAATCACCTCCCAAATTATGTGACATTCCTCCTGATCACCCTATATAATACGATACCAAACTTTGACATTACCAGTGCATCTGCTGCAGCTATGAACATACACAGTCCAGTCATATTAATGTGACCACCTGTCAGAAGCCTGGATAACCAACTTTTGCAGCACAGACGTGCAAGATGACTCTCAGTGAAGTTTTGGAAGATATCAAAAGCATTTGGAGACATGTCGACTTCAGTGCCTTCGCAGCCGCGCTATGTTTCTGGCCAGAGGATCTATGGCGCGAGCAGTCCGATCGAGGAGAGCCCACACAGTCTCGATTGGGTTTAATTCCGTGAAGTTTGGTTTCCTGGAGAGCACGGTAAACTCGTCCTGGTGCTCTTCAAACCACTTACGTTCGCAGCAAGTTGTGGACACCTTGTGTTGTCCTCCTTCTGGTAGATGCCCTCGTGCCGAGGAGAAACAAGCTGCATATAGTGGTTTTTGGCGCACTGAAGATTTATCACAAACATAACAACCTTCGTAGGATTTGTAATAATTAAATGTCAATTAACGACGCATCGATGGAAAAAATCATCAGGAGATCCCAACATGAACCATGTCATTGATATTTCTGCTCAACGTTCAGCGTGACAATCTTGTTAAAGGTATCGTATTATTGTGACAATGGACACAAGTTCTCCGCTCGTTGTATGAAAGAAAAAAAAATCTTCGCATTTGTAACGGATTCTGAGACCAGTAATAATATTTGTATTCTTACTTGTAACAAATATTTGACTGTCTTTTTGACTATGACTTCCAGGGGTGTGGTTAGCCAGGAATCTAAGACTATAGCTAAAATTGCTCAGAGTGAACGAGCAGCAATGATATTTAGAAAGGAAAGTACCTAAAAGCGGACCTCCTTTTCTTTTTGATTTAACAAATCGAAAAGAGTAAAAAATTGTGTTTTAAGAGCATGTAATATTTATTTTATAATGTTATCCACAATTTACAGCTTTATAATAGCAAATAAACGAAAATTTATTACGAGAAACATTTTTAAAAACTTTACACTTAGCTAGTTCAAAAAGTAGCTGCCAAAATCAGATCCATGTACAAGCAATCAAAAAGCACTAAGCAAAATTAGAAGACGGTATTAAATCGGAGATAACATAATCTAACTGCAAAATACATATATTATAACATATTCCAGAAAGTTATAGACTCTCTGCGTGTTTTCTTGCTGAACCAAAGTGCCCCGCTGTAGGATATCCCTGTAGAATTCATTTATGACATTTTGGTTTTGTGTCGTTTAATAACTACTCACATCTCTCCAGTAATTTCGCCTTTTGAAGAGTGTTCAGTGTTATTTCTTTCTGTCAGTTGTATAGCCATTCTTCACAAGTCATTGTGAGTAAGCAAGACAGCACTAAACCAGCTTTTCTTCAGGAACTTTACCCAGAAGTGTAGGTCATGTTCATTTTGTTTTTGCTGCTTCCTCAGATGTACTGTACTTGTTGTTGGACACCCTCATATGAGTTGCTTGTGTAACCTTAAAATGCTCACTAACCTTCTTCCAACTCACATGTTTTTGAACAACATTAACAGCTTTAGGCATTTTAAATAGCCTCCACTTTCTTTGATCAACCATTCCTATTACCCTCTCGGAATCACCAAGAGAATAATAGTATGTACTAATACAGGAAGGCTTTAAACGTAAAAAGGTAAGGAGGCCCAGTTTACGTGACTGAAGCTTACATTTGATCGCAGAATAATTATTTAACGAAACATCTAAATCAGAATGTAACAAGATTTGATACAACTTCGAAGTACAGTAGATGTACCGTGTGTGAATACCATATCAAAAATTACGACCAAAAACACAAATTTTCCATAGTGTGGTATGTGTTTACACTTTATATATATATATATATATATATATATATATATATATATATATATATAATGTTTCCTCTGGAAATTGTATTGATTTGCGATTTTTCATATATATATAAATGCACTTCAAATAATTTATTTGGCGCCCATTATATAGCATTCACGATACACTGTTTGTTTTGAGCATATATATATATATATATATATATATATATATATATATATATATATCTGGAAATTGTATTTATTTGCATATATATATATATATATATATATATATATATATATATATATATATATATATATAGAGGCAAGTTTTCAAAGAAGCAATATTGCTTTAGATGGTACACAAACATCAACTGTTTCCAGTCTGGAAATTAACTGAGTTTGCGTGTACGCTGTTGAAACATAGCGGTTTCCTATTGGCTTCCAGTTCTGATTTTTCATTAGTCGCTTGGTTAGAGCTGGGATGACGTGGTGTGGATAGTGCAAAATTCTGCGTCGTTTTCGTTCACGCCCAAGTGTGCTGGGCGACGCATCCGCAGTGTACGGCACGGAGGCCTATATAGGCTGACGATTTGCAGACTTTGCATTAGTTTCCAGCGGGGCTCAGCATCAACAGCGTTCTCCTGAAGATGGCAAACAGTTGGATCGCCGAAATTAGTCGCGTTGATTTTAGGATTCGGCAGGAAACCCGTGGAGATTATCAAGAATTACTACGGCGAGAGAGCTATAAAGTCAGACACATTGCTAGCTCGGTCACACAGAATCTTTGAGCACGTCACGTATGTTGCGTCAGGAAACAAGAATCCAGAGCGATGTCTGGAGTGCCACGGACTGTCGGCAACTGGACTATCATTGCCGCTTCACTTGACGAGGCAGCAGGAAGAGGCCAACGATAGCACTGGACACAGGCGTGAGGCACCACGTCGTCATTTCAGAGGAAACGTAAGAGCTGGATGGCTAGACATCACCACCGAAACCTTCTCAATTATTGCTTAGAAATATAAAATCAAACTTGCCCCTCATTCATATGTGAAGTGGATAGTTTTGAATCGAACACGGAACATATATATCCACGCAAGAAAGCGATTAATATTTGAAAATAGGTGAGAAAGAGGCTCTCTATTATCACGGGAACCGCCATAAATAAAAGTCGGACCAGTTTTGCCACCAGATTGGAAATTTTTCCCTGACGCTAGACGCAGTGCGTTTGTCGGGTTTGTTGATGCAGGACATTTTTTCTCTCCAAACTCAAGAGTCACTGATACGTAGGAATTTACCGATCATTTGTCGTTACAACACTGGGGTCCTAAATCTCATCTAGGAACCAGCTATAGATCATCAATGCCCAATTATCTAAGTGTGATGCTCGAGACTGGTTAAAAAATGAAAACGACGACGAAGCGAGCGCATCAGTCAGTAACGTAATTATCTGATCAAATAAGAAGTACGAATAAGATGTTGGAGAAAATGCAAGATGCAATTTCCACCCCCACACTACTACAGAAGTCAGACAGACGCTCCTAACGTTCTAAAGAGAAATGCCTGACAAACTTTCAGCATTAAATATCTTCTGGAGTCGTCCGCTGTAAGGAAATGACACAAAAATTCACAAAATTTCTTACGTACCTTGGGGGGTACTTGTGTACTGGAGTAGTGCTAGTTAGTGTAAGAAAAACATGAAACTAACGAAAATTATTATTTATTTTGCAAAAATTCTGAGAAATCACAATGGCTCTTTAAGTTATGAACTGAACAAGTTATTTCCGGGTTCGTTTCTGAATGTGAAGTTACCTCTTAAGAATAGGATTCGCTTATGAAATTTCTATGTAAAGTTTAAGACTGTTATTGACTTGGCAGAATGGCTAAGAGCCGTGGCTACTCAACTTGAATAATTATCCGTTAGAATGTTGCTAGGTATGGTCGAGGCTGTCGCGTGTGAAATGCAGTGAAGTGTATTGTTGTGGAGGAAATATGGGGCTCGCAAGAGCTGTAGCGCACAATACTGTAAGCTGCGATGATTGGTGTCTGCACCGCTCGCTGCTGACAAATAAGATAACTCTCGTTCTGTCTGGATTGACCTTTGTCAATCAATCTCTTCCTACACCTTGATGAAGTCAAGGACACCTATTCGCCCCTAGTCTAACTATTAGCGTGGTACATCAGTCAGATAACCAGTCCACTGCGATGCCACTCAAAAATTCGCTCACAGGAACTATAGCTCTGTCCGTTCACACCGACGTTTCGTTAAGGCGACCAATCTGGAAATCTGTAGCATCGGCGTTTGGCGTTTGCTGTCTCCCTGTGAAGACCTCTGAAACTGCGTGCTATGTTTGTAAGGAATGCGTAGGCTGGGCGCTCCCACACAATGTAGCGGAATTTGCTTTTAAGCCGAACACGGGGTCATTCTCCCCTTTCACTCGGGCAAATGCTGTCCGCTCCATGGACAGTCGCCGTCTGACGCAGATAGGCTGAATCGTCCTCTGAAGGGACCGGCCTCTCAGCGTGCGGTACGCCTCTCCCGAACTAAAAGCTCTTGTGACCGTCGTGTCTTGAATGTGCGTGTGTACGCCAACCTCGAGTATCTTAACCCCGGTACGCACTTCTTATTTGCGTATCGTTTACATGAATTCATACAACACTGACTTTATTTTATCGAGTTTGGGTTCGAATGAAGCGTCTTGATGTGCAGAATATGATTGTGAGGGCGGAATATGTATGGCCACGACGTCTTACATAGTCAAAATCATTATCGCAATAAAATGAAACACCTACAGCCATTGTTTTGATGTTATTTTATCATATAGCAGCCAGTTTCGTTGACTCAGTTACACCATTTTCAGACCTGTGTGTATAAACAGTAATGATAGCACCATCAATTTACCTATTATGCAAATAGAAAGAGAGATTAACTAGAGATTAAGACTCAAGAACAATACCATATAAGTGAATTTCCAGTAATCATTTGACAAAAACCAACAGATACATCCTTTGTCACATATTTAAAATATAATTATATATAGTATATCATAACGAATTTCTACTCTATGCATTGTACAAATGTACTATTTATTAATAAAATCATTAATTAAACATTCCGTGATTAAAATTGGTCAGTTAGATGATACACTAAAGTGCAACATCCTAAGGCAACCTACTAATCTACAAAAATAACCATAGAGAATGATGAATGTGTGAAAGGAACTCCAACCATATTAGAAGTAAGTAAACCATAGAAATATGCATGTAAGTGCAAAATAAATCCATTTGGTTTTAATGTGTATTAAAAGACTAAGGTGTGTATTGGTTTACAATATATTTACTCATAGATGTACGTACTTTGAATTTTATTTTAATTCCTTTGTTCATGTATGTTTAAATACGTATGAGTAACTTTTTGAGTGGTCTGATAGTCAAAAAATTTTTCTGATGCTTGATGAATTGATACTGTTGAGTTATCCTACTGCACCCTCGCAGGCTAGTACCATTCATTTTGGTAGGGTTTAATGCAAATGTTCAGGGTGTGCCTTCTGGTGAGTACAATTATCGCAGAGACATACTTTAACATTCATCTGACTGTATTCTATTTTGACATGGCTATTGACATGTAACCTTAATGCATGGGACATGTGCTGACTTTATAGTGTATTACTGTCGGATACTTACCTGGTTACACATGTAGTACTCAGTTTGGTATAAGTGGATGTCTTACACCATTACACCATTTGCGACATTGGTCAATCATGTCTTCGGGTTCCACACGTGTACTCCATATGTTTCTTTTACAACATAAATATTTTATTAGCATATCCAAACAGTATCTGTATTCGGTACAGGATATATGGATAGCTCATATTTATTTTGTTTCTGTTGCCCGCTTTGCCTAGAACAGGGGTCCCAAACTTTTTAGTCTGCGGGCCACATTGACTCCTCCAGGAAGTCATAAGGCCAAGATCTACATAGTGGGATTAAAGCACCCTAGCACTCCATGATCACCGTAACGTAAGGCGAAAGGAAAGATGAAATCGCAAAAATTTAGAGTTGTGGGAATAGCTAGCACCGAAACTAACTACGATTTTTATTTAATTACATAATTTTGATTGGAGGACTGTATGTATTTTACAAAGTAATCAAAAGAAAGTGAAACCTCGCTTAAGAAGCATCTTCCATAATGATTGACTACTAAGGCTAGTATCCGAAGTGGAGTCCATTTGAAAGACTTGCACCAGACTCATGAGTAGAATAAAATGCAAAGAATTTTTTACTTAAAATGTTTTCTCCAAACTAGTCTGTTAACCGTTCTTTTTTATTTCACTATTGCACAGAGAATGGTCTGTCTGTTTATTGTGGATAGCCACAAGTTTAACCATGACCTTCCGCTTTGTAAAGATAGAGCTCCGACAATGTCGCGGTGTATTGGTCGCGATAGGCCTCGAAACTCAATTGTTGGCAGTATAAGTACCACCTCAAATATTTGGCGGGCCGGATACCGGGGATGTCCGGCCAGCTAATGCGGGCCGGTTTGCCGACTCTCGCGGGCCAGTTTCGGCCCGCGGGCCGTAGTTTGGAGACCCCTGGCGTAGATTAAACCCTTTATTGACCTCTGTATATACTGTTGGGGATAATACAATATGTTATTTGTATCCAAGACATGTGAGTAACTTTTCAGTGGTTTACTTTTCAAATATTTTTTCTGTTACTTCATGGATTGATACTGTTGAGGTATCCTTTATATTTTACTGAATCCTCACAGACTAGTACCACTCTTTTTGGTGTGGTATTACATAGATGGTCTGGTTGTGCATTCTTGTGGGTATATTTAGTACAGGGAAGCCACCTTAACATTCGTCTGTCTATCCCCTAGTTAGCCTTGACATTTTCTGACATACTATGTTATTAAATGGTTTCTACTGTTACACAAGTTGTACAGACATGGTGTAAGTGGTTGTCTCACACTTTTTGCGACTTTATCAGTAGTATACATTGGTTCCATAGAGGTATCTGGTGTCTTGTTTTATGACATAGATGTTATCTTCACACATTTAGGCTATATTTGACATAATTTGCTACTGGGTATATGGATAAGTCATACATATTTTTTTGTGTTTTTTGGTCGTTTACTGCTTTGTCTGGATAGGATTAGTGAATTACATAGGCATTATTAGGCATAATATGTTTTTTTATTGATATCCTATTCTTTGACAGGATGTTGGAGTGTCTTAAGGTTCTTCAACTTGGTTGTTATCGATAACTTATCATATGATCTGTGGATACTATGTGTTATGTGAATGTGTATTTTTAGTTGCTGGCATTTACATGAGATACATACTGGTTCTGGTTGGATATTTGTTTTATGGCAGAACCTGGTATATGGATGCAGTTGCACTTGAATGTTGTTCACCCTGAGTAGTATTTTGTGTTTTTTTCATATATTCTGCAGGTGTTATGATATGGGTGGTTTTCTGTGTTTGGTATTTTGACTCATTTTGCACACTCATTTTATGCATACTATGTAAGTATGCCCCTCTGTGGTTTGCGACTCAGCATTTTGTAACTTTGACATTACATATAGATATATTTACATTGTTGTTTTGTAGCACACTGGACTCGCATTCGGGAGGACGACGGTTCAATCCCGCATCCGGCCATCCTGATTTAGGTTTTCCGTGATTTCCCTAAGTCGGTCCAGGCAAATGCTGGCATGGTTCCTTTGAAAGGGCACGGCCGACTTCCTTCCCCATCCTTCCCTTATCCGATGAGAGCGATGACCTCGCTGTTTGGTCTCTTCCCCCGAACAACCCAACCCCCCATTGTTGTTTTGATAGCTCTTCCTATATTGACACTCAGATTTTGTTGAGGCTGACCTATTGCAAGGGCTGCTTGTATACAGATCTGTATAAGTTGTCCATCATGAACATTATTTTGGATTTTGTATATTTGTGGTTTGGTATGATTAGGTGGTTTTATACATTTGGTCTCTTGACTCATTCTTGGAGATTCATTTTACTCATGTGACATAGCTAAGCCTATATGCGGTTTTTCACTTCATCATTTTGTAAATCTGACATGGCATACAGATATATTTATACTTTTTAACAGCTTTACGAATTTACAGATATTATTGATGCTGTTCTGAGAGGACGACTTGCACATAGATGCATATTTCTTTTGTTTACTTATTTCCGGTGTTATCATAGTTTCTTTCATACAGTCATAGTTTTATACAGATATTTTTATAGATTAGTTGGTTACTTCAGGATTTTGCAGTTTAGTGTATCATATAAGTGACTAACTTTAATCATAGAATATTTAATTAATAATTTTATTAATAAATAGTACATTTATGCAACATATAGAGTCGAAATTCGTTGTTGTTGTTGTGGTCTTCAGTCCTGCGACTGGTTTGATGCAGCTCTCCACGCTACTCTATCCTGTGCAAGCTTCTTCATCTCCCAGTACCTACTGAAGCCTACATCCTTCTGAATCTGCTTAATGTATTCATCTCTTGGTCTCCCTCTACGATTTTTACCCTCCACGCTGCCCTCCAGTACTAAATAGGTGATCCCTTGATGCCTCAGAACATGTTCTATCAACCGATCCCTTCTTCTAGTCAAGTTTTGCCACAAACTTCTCTTCTCCCTAATCCTACTCAATACTTCCTCATTAGTTATGTGACCTACCCATCTAATCTACAGCATTCTTATGTAGCACCACATTTCGAAAGCTTCTATTCTCTTCTTGTCCAAACTATTTATCGTCCATGTTTCACTTCCGTACATGGCTACACTCCATACAAATACTTTCAGAAACGACTTCCTGACATTTAAATCTATACTCGATGTTAACAAATTTCTCTTCTTCAGAAATGCTTTCCTTGCCATTGCCAGTCTACATTTTATATCCTCTCTACTTCGACCATCATCAGTTATTTTGGTCCCCAAATAGCAAAACTCCTTTACTACTTTAAGTGTCTCATTTCCTAATCTAATTCCCTCAGCATCACCCGACTTAATTCGACTACATTCCATTATCCTCGTATTGCTTTTGTTGATGTTCATCTTATATCCTCCTTTCAAGACACTATCCATTCCGTTCAACTGCTCTTCCAAGTCCTTTGCTGTCTCTGACAGAATTACAATGTCATCGGCGAACCTCAAAGTTTTTATTTCTTCTCCATTGATTTTAATACCTACTCCGAATTTTTCTTTTGTTTCCTTCACTGCTTGCTCAATATAGAGATTGAATAACATCAGGGAGAGGCTACAACCCTGTCTCACTCCCTTCCCAACCACTGCTTCCTTTTGATGTCCCTCGACTCTTATAACTGCCATCTGGTTTCTGTACAAATTGTAAATAGCTTTTCTCTCCCTGTATTTTACCCCTTCCACCTTCAGAATTTGAAAGAGAGTACTCCACTCAACATTGTCAAATGCTTTCTCTAAGTCTACAAATGCTAGAAACGTTGGCTTGCCTTTCCTTAATCTATTTTCTAAGGTAAGTCGTCGGGTCAGTATTGCCTCGCGTGTTCCATCATTTATACGGAATACTAAATGACCTTCCCCGTGGTCAATTTCTACCAGTTTTTTGACTCGACTGTATCTACTGTTTAAAAGAGCTGGAAGTCAGCCGGGAATCCTGTATAGAATGTGTATCGGGCCCTGGGCCTTTGTTCAGTTATAGCTGTTTCTGTTTCTCGACGCCAATGGCTCTACTATGTACTCATTTTTGCAGTTGTGCAAGAATTAAACTGTGGGTGTTCTTATGTATCATCCTTAATAAAGGAACATTTGAAAACAGAGTTCAGATTTTTTTGCTATCATCACAATAAGCACAAAGATTCATCATTATAATCTAGCTTCTAAGGTAAGTTGTAGGGTCAGTATTGCCTCACGTGTTCCAATATTTCTACGGAATCCAAACTGATCTTCCCCGAGGTCGGATTCTACTAATTTTTCCATTCGTCTGCAAAGAATTCGTGTTAATATTTTGCAGCCTTGACTTATTAAACTGATAGTTCGGTAATTTTCACATCTGTCAACACCTGATTTCTTTGGGATTGGAATTATCATATTCTTCTTGAAGTCTGAGGGTATTTCGCCTGTCTCATACATCTTGCTCACCAGATGGTAGAGTTTTGTCAGGACTGGCTCTCCCAAGGCCATCAGTAGTTCCAATGGAATGTTGTCTACTCCCGGAGCTTTATTTCGACTCTGGTCTTTCAGTGCTCTGTCAAACTCTTCACGCAGTATTGTATCTCCCATTTCATCTTCATCTACATCCTCTTCCATTTCCATAATATTGTCCTCAAGTACATCGCCCTTGTATAGACCCTCTATATACTCCTTCCACCTTTCTGCTTTCCCTTTTTTGGTTAGAACTGGGTTTCCATCGAAGCTCTTGATATTCATACAAGTGGCTCTCTTCTCTCCAAAGGTCTCTTTAACTTTCCTGTAGGCGGTATCTATCTTACCCCTAGTGAGATAAGCCTCTACATCCTTACATTTGTCCTCTAGCCATCCCTGCTTAGCCATTTTGCACTTCCAGTCGATCTCATTTTTGAGACGTTTGTATTCCTTTTTGCCTGCTTCATTTACTGCATTTTTATATTTTCTCCTTTCATCAATTAAATTCAATATTTCTTCTGTTACCCAAGGATTTCTACTAGCCCTCGTCTTTTTACCTACTTGATCCTCTACTGCCTTCACTACTTCCTCCCTCAAAGCTACCCATTCTTCTTCTACTGTATTTCTTTTCCCTATTCTTGTCAATTGTTCCCTTATGCTCTCCCTGAAACTCTGTACAACCTCTGGTTTAGTCAGTTTATCCAGGTCCCATCTCCTTAAATTCCCACCTTTTTGGAGTTTCTACAGTTTTAATCTGCAGTTCATAACCAATAGATTGTGGTCAGAGTCCACATCAGTCCCTGGAAATGTCTTACAATTTAAAACCTGGTTCCTAAATCTCTGTCTTACCATTATATAATCTATCTGAAACCTGTCAGTATCTCCAGGCTTCTTCCATGTATACAATCTTCTTTTATGATTCTTGAACCAAGTGTTAGCTATTATTAAGATGTGCTCTGTGCAAAATTCTACCAGGCGGCTTCCTCTTTCGTTTCTTACCCCCAATCCATATTCACCTACTACGTTTCCTTCTCTCCATTTTCCTACTGACGAATTCCAGTCACCCGTGACTGTTAAATTTTTGTCTCCCTTCACTATCTGAATAATTTCTTTTATTTCATCACACATTTCTTCAATTTCTTCGTCATCTGCAGAGCTAGTAGGCATATAAACTTGTACTACTGTGGTAGGCGTGGGTTTCGTATCTATCTTGGCCACAATAATGCGATCACTGTGCTGTTTGTAGTAGCTTACCCGCATTCCTATTTTCCTATTCATTATTAAACCTACTCCTGCATTATCCCTATTTGATTTTGTGTTTATAACCCTGTAGTCACCTGACCAGAAGTCTTGTTCCTCCTGCCACCGAACATCACTAATTCCCACTATATCTAACTTTAACCTAACCATTCCCTTTTTAAATTTTCTAACCTACCTGCCCGATTAAGGGATCTGACATTCCACGCTCCGATCCGTAGACCCCAGTTTTCTTTCTCCTGATAACGACATCCTCTTGAGTAGTCCCCGCCCGGAGATCCGAATGGGGGACTATTTTACCTCTGGAATGTTTTACCCAAGAGGACGCCATCATCATTTAACCATACAGTAAAGCTGCATGCCCTCGGGAAAAATTACGGCCGTAGTTTCCCCTTGCTTTCAGCCGTTCGCAATACCAGCACAGCATGGCCGTTTTGGTTAGTGTTACAAGGCCAGATCAGTCGATCATCCAGACTGTTGCCCCTGCAACTACTGAAAAGGCTGCTGCCCCTCTTCAGGAACCACACGTTTGTCTGGTCTTTCAACAGATACCCCTTCGTTGTGGTTGCATCTACGGTACGGCTATCTGTATCGCTGAGGCACGCAAGCCTCCCCACCAACGGCAAGGTCCATGGTTCAGGGGGGGGGGGGGGAAATTCGTTATGGTATACTATATATGTATACTTCTATCTTAGATATGTGACAATGGTCTGCCTTGATAGCTGAGTGGGCAGAGCGACGGAATGCCGTGCAAAGGGGCCAGGGTACGATTCCAGGCTGGGTCAGAGATTTTCTCCGCTCAGGGACTGGGTATTTGTATTGTCTTCATCATCTCATCGCACGGGGTAGCGATGGGAAGGGCATCCGGCCACCCCTTCAAATTAACCATGCCAAATCCGACCCTAACCATGCCGACCCTGCGAAAACTGCTGGACAAAGGCACAAGAAGAGGAAGAGAAGAGGTATGTGACAATGGATGTATCTGTTGGTTTCTATCAAATTATTTCTGGAAATTAATTAATGAAGTGTTGTCCTCCATTATTACTCTAGTAATGTGTCTTTGTATTTCCATAGTTGGTAAGTTGATGATGGTATCATAACCATTTATGCACACTGCCTGAATGTGGCGTATTAGGTCACCCAAACTGGTTAATAAAATAACATCGAAACGACGGCTGAAATGAACAGATGAAGTTCCACAGACCACCAATCAGAAGGATGGATATAAAAAAAAATAATGTAATGTTTCTACTAGACTGTATACGCACGATGAGTAGAATTTGGTTATTTTCTGTCCTTTCTGGTGCTGTCATTTTTAATGGCTAGCCATGTACATCCTCTGCCAAACACTGAAATGTGAAGTGCATAGTAATCACGGCGATGTAGATGTAGATGTACTCAAAACCGTGGAGACCATAACGTCACAAGGCAGATCTACAGCGGTACGCTGAAGCTGACGTCAAAGGAAAGCGATTTCGTTCGGTTTCGGTGCGTTCCTGCTATCTCAGTCAATTTCCGTTCTGTTCTGGGCCGCTGGGATAAATCTCGCGCTAATGCGCCCGGTGGGTGATGGCGTTTGTGGTCGGCAGGAAGGTACTCGGCAGCCAGCCGCGTATTCAACTTGGGGAGCTGGGCCGCTGGCGTCGCCACCGGGCGCGTAGTCTTCTGGAATTAGGCGCACCGAGAGCGCTTATCTGTTGGGCGTTAATGATGGGGCCCGCTCCTCCGGAAGGCAGATATTGGTAAAGCGCGCCTGCCGACCGCCGCTCGCTCGCCGCCGGACTTCCGGGCCCCCTGTGCTGTGCAGAGCATAGCGCGCGACTCCAGTATCGCCGGCCGAGTAGATTACGCTCAGTAACCCCTCCGCGGGTGCCGACTATAGGCTCTCCTTTCTTCCTGTTCTCTCTGTTTCTTTTTATCCGCTGTTTAACTCTGACAACGTTGTAGGCACTTTCTCGGTGCTTCCTTATACATGTCACGGCCATACCGTTTTTCTTCATTTTTTTCATAATCGTCAGATCCTCTTATTCCTCCGCTGCTTTCTAATTCTACTCTCCGTGTTGTCTTTTCCTATCTTATGTCCATGATGTTCCCGATTCCATATCTTTTTCTATCCTCAAAGCTTTCTAAACTTAAGACCATTCTCATTTTTCGTTCAGTCTCAGTTGCATATTTCTAATTAGGTTACATGTTTCGGTCACTCAGGATCATTTTCAGATATAAGTAGCTGCATCGGAAACGCATCTTGTCTATTCAGATCCACGTATCAGAGTACTGTAATTCCTCAGAACCACGTATCAGAGTATAGTAGCACTCTCATATGTGGTTCTGAATAGTCAAGATGTGCTTCTGTTGCAACTCGTTAGATCTGAAGATGGTCCTGACTGATCGAAACATTTTATCTAATTAAAAATATGTGGCTGAGACTTAACAATAAATGAGAATTATCTTAAATATCACCACAGGTGGTGATTCTCATGAGACAAATACACTCATTCAATTTTCAGAGCTTTCTAAACTTAAGACCATTCTCATTTTTCGTTCAGTCTCAGTTGCACATTTCTAATTAGGTTACATGCTTCGGTCACTCAGGATCGTCTTCAGATATAAGTAACTGCATCGGAAACGCATCTTCTCTATTCAGATCCACATATCAGAGTACTGTATTTCCTCAGAACCACCTATCAGAGTACTGTAGCACTCTCATGTGTGGTTCCGAATAGACAATATGTGCTTCTGATGCAACTCCTTAGATCTGAAGATGGTCCTGAGTGATCGAAACATTTAGTCTAAGTAAAAGTACGTGGCTGAGACTTAACAATAAATGAGAATTATCTTAAATATCACCACAGCTGTTGATTCTCATGGACAAATACACTGATTAGCCAGAACATTATGACCACCGACCTACTATCGGTATAAACACGTCTAGGTGATAGCAGCGTCAGATGGTTCAAAATGCTCTGAGCACTATGGGACTTAACTTCTGAGATCATCAGTATCTAGAACTTAGAACTACTGAAACCTAACTAATCTAAGGACATCACACACATCCATGCCCAAGCCAGGATTCGAACCTGCGACCGTAGCGGTCACGCGGTTCCAGACTGTAGCGCCTAGAACTGCTCGGCCACTCCGGCCGGTGATAGCAGCGTCACCTGGCGAGGAAGAGCTGCTAGTCAGACACATGCACGATACATGTTGTGTCAGTGAACGTGCTTTCCGTGAGTAGAATGGGAGAACCGCGCAGAGTATTTGAGCTTGACCGAGGGCAGATTGTGATGGCCGGAGGCTCGCCACGAACATTTCGGAAACTGCACGACTTGTGTTTGAAGAGTGCTGTGGTGAATGTCTTCAGAACGTGGCGAAATAAAGATGAAGTCACGTCCAGACGTCGTGGGGTTGTGTGGCCACCCTTCATTACACATTGGCAGAACAGGACAGGCGCCGAACTGTGGTGGAACTAACATCAGACTTTAATGCTGGGCAGAGTACAAGAGTGTCTGAACGCACAATGCACCGAACATTCCTACTGATGTGCCTCTGCAGTCGACGGCCCATGCATGTGCCAACATTAACACCACGACTTTTGTATCCCGCTTGGAAGGCGGCGCGTGGGTCTACTTCTGAAAACTGAAAAGTAGGCCGAATGAAGGAAGCGAGTAGGAGCAGGCGATGTAAAACACGTCGGTACTGCGTGTAAAATTATTGATGTTTACTATGGGCAAAAACAAGTTAAGAAATGGTTACATAACTTTGCACAGATGAGCGAAGCCTTAGACCCGTCGTAAGTAGTACAAAGTCTCAATAGCAAGCCAACACCCTCTGAAGTTGAAGCGATGTTTCCAGGCTGTTTGCTCTTGATCAAATGGGCTGAATCCGGAGCGACGCTCGTAGAGCTCCACAGCGCCGGCTAGAGGGCGCTGTCGTCAGTGTCTCGTAGTACCAACTTATGAACTTGCACCTACGCCGTGGCATCGTTGCTATCGATACCACAACGACATCAACAACTACGACTGAAATGGGCACGAGACCACCGGCACTGAACGTTGGCGCAGTGGCAGAGCGTTGCATGGTGTGATGAATCACGATATCTTCTTCATGATGCCGATGAGTTGGCGTGAATCCGTCGTCTTTCAGGGGAACAGCTCCTTGACACCTGTATTGCGGGACCGAGATGAGTTGGTGTCGGCTCCATTATGCTCCGGGGAACACTAATATGGGCATCCATGGGTCCATTGGAGCTCTTGCACATCACCATGACGACCTAGGGATACTGTACACTGATCGCAGACCTTTTCACGGCGATCATGTTTCCCGCCGGCAGTGTCGTTTTTCAACGAGGTAGTACGCCATGTCATACTGCCAGAAGTATATTGGAGAGGTTCGAGGAACACAGTGGCGAGTTCCAGTTAATGCGCTGGTCCCTCTGCTCCCCATATCTGAACCCGGTCCAACAGATCTGGGATGCAACTGAACGTGCCGTTGGAGCTCATCGCCCCCTCCTGGGAAGTTATGGGAAATAGGTGACTTGTGTCTGTGCAGATGTGGCGCCAGCTCCCTCCAGCGACCTATCAAGGCCCCATTGCTTCCATGCCACGACGCGTCGCTGCAGTTGTCTGTGGCAAAGGTGGACATACCGGCTGTTAGGTAGGTGGTGATAATGTTCTGGCTGATCAGTGTATGTTGGCTACAGCTTTCTCAATGTATTATTAAATTTTATTTTTATTGTTTCCGATTATGTTTTCTTTCCAGACCGGTTGCTTCTCTGGAATTCTGTTTTCTCTGCTTTTCAGGAAATTATGAGAGTTGTACGACGTTATTAAATGACTCTAGGTAGGGATCACGGTCATTCCAATTTATTGGAGCATAAGTCAGGAATTAATTCAATTAGAAGATCACTAGCAAATAGTGCGAAACCTAAACTCAGTATCTAACACCTATTTTCGAATCAAACTTTTATCATGCACTACCTGATCAAAAGTATCCGGACACCCCAGTATAAAACAGACTTGACCACTAGACGTCACGTCAGTCAGTGTAAGAGGAGGCGGGATGTACTGTGTTGTCAGTAGCGAAGCAGCAACGGCAAAATGGATCGGTCAGGAGAACTGTGTGAGTTGGGACGTCAACATGTCATCGGATACCACCTCAGTAACAAATCCATCAGAGACATTTCAGTCCTTCTGAAGTTGCCTGAATGCTGGTGATGTGGCCGTGAGGTGGAAACGCGAAGGAACAACTACAGCTAAAAGAGACCAAGCAGTCCTCACCTACTGATGGGCAAGAACCGTCGAACACTGTGAAGGGTGGTTGTAAAAAACCGCATGGAGTCAGAGGAAGCCGTCGCTCATATGAGCTACAGGGCGCTACCAGCAGACCATTTGGCATAATGGTTGTGTGTGGAGAGTTAAAAATAATCTTGTGCAATGGTCGAGCAGTCCCTCATGGGCCACACATTTAAGCAAACAAAGCTAAGAGGCAGCCTGATTTGGTGTAAAGATTACGTAATTCATACCACACTGTCCTGCGTTTATACAATGCACTAGGGGTCAGGTGTGGAGCCACTCCTGTTCATTATGTGTATCAATTATATGCTCTCTAGTATTACACGTGATTCTAAAATATTTCTTTTTGCTGATGACAGTAGCTTGGTAGTAAAGGACGCTGTCTGCAAACGTTGGCACTGTTTCAAACAGGGCAGTTCACGTCATAAGTTCATGGTTTGTGGAAAATAAACTAACGCAAAATCACAGTAACACACAGTTTTTACAGTTTCTAAGAGACGATTCAACAAAACCCGACGTTTTAATTTCACAGAATGTGCATATGATTAGTCAAAGTGAACAGTTCAAATTTCTAGGTGTTCAGATAGATAGTAAACTGTCGTGAAAAGCCCATGTTCAGGATCTTGTTCAAAGACTTAATACTGCCATTTTTACTATTCGAACGGGTCAGCAGTGAGTGATCGTTCGACACGAAAATTAGTCTACTCTGCTTATTTTAGTTCGCTGATGACGTATGGTATTATATTTTGGACTAGACCTTCCCATTCTCAAAGGATGTTTTTGCCTCAGAAACGGGTGGTTCGGGCAGTAAGTGGTGGAAGTTCGCTAACCTCTTGTCGACGCCCGTTCATTAGTCTGGGTGTTCTGACATTAGCCTCTAAATATACATATTCTTTACTGTCGTTTCTTGTTAACAGTATGACCTTATTCCCAAGAACTAGCACCTTTCACTCATTTAATACTAGGCAGAAATCCAATCTGCATTAGGATCGCCCTACCGTGACTCTTGTGCGAAAAATGTGAAATATACTGCTGTATCCACTTTCAGCAAACTACCAGAATTAATAAAATATTGGCCATAATCCACGCGCTTCCAAATAGAGACTGAAGAGTTTCCTCATGGGTCACTCCTTTTTGTTATGTCGAAGAGTTCCTTGAAAAATTAAACTGGTACCTGTATTATATTGTTGATTGGTTTATATAAACTTTTGGATTGCCTTTTTGTGTTCATAAACATTTTATTTTATCTGTTATTACTTTCGTGTTGTAATTCGTATACTGACACGTTTCATGGCCTTGTAGATTTGCTTCTCAATTTGGTCCTGGGGAACTAGATGTGTAAAATGAAAAAAAAGTAAAGGGTATAATTTTAAAGGAAAAGAAGAAACTATGAAACACAGTTATGTATGGACAGTAACTTTATCGAATCGACATATAAGTTGTATTCTGACGAGGATTATCTCTAGCGATCGTGTGTAAACCGCTACCACACCCGTTTTTCACAGTACTTATGTTGCTCTCTGACGTCCGACCAATCGCTCGGCAAGACTCAGCGAAACAAGGAGCACCTCTGAAGACGTCCAGTACGGCTCCGGACTAAACTTTAGAACAGGAAAACTTTTCACGGACAACGTCCATACAATCCGGAGCCTCAGCAGTAGCCTAATGACGTTTGTTGTTACGTTCACATTTTATCTGATTTTTCCATTTGTATCTTGTTTTTGACACTATCGGGAAGATGGTATAAGCGTCGTATTCATTACTTTGAATCGTATCACATAGCACATATCAATCAATAAAAGCTTTTTCACTGTTTTCCCTAATTCGCGTAATTTTCTTCAAACGAGTAAGTATCTTGCACTAAACACTTTCGAAAGCAGCCTATGATTTACCCAGGATTTAAACTGTTTCGGTATCAAATTTCATCGAAATGAATCGAGCAGGTTAGGAATCACAAATTTAAACATAATGTAGGATGTGGCAGATTTGAAAACATCTCGGCGTTAATGACGTCATATATCTTCAACTATGAGTCTCACAATAATATAATTTTGCAGGTACAGTCAGTGGTCTGTCTGCAAAATGTGCCGCCAATGCATTAGTAGCAAAGAAATAATAAATTAAACGTCAGGCAGTTATTCTGATATCCACTTCACAGCCGGCCAGTGTGGCCGAGCGGTTCTACGCGCTACAGTCTGGAACCGCTCGACCATTACGGTCGCAGGTTCGAATCCTGCCTCGGGCATGGATGTGTGTGATGTTCTTAGGTTAGTTAGGTTTAAGTAGTTCTAAGTTCTAGGGGACTGATGACCTCAGAAGTTAAGTCTCATAGTGATCAGACCCATTTGAACCATCCACTTCACAATGGCCATTATGACTGTCTGGTGCTGTAATAAAAATACTGTTTTATGTTCACGGTAACGTGAATGAATGACTAACGTAGTGGTACGAAAACGTTCTCAAAATATCGCAGAACCACCTGCACCCTGAAGTGCAGTTGTCAGGCACTACGGGTTAATCGCCTCATTGGGCTGCTGTTGCCACGCATAGCTACGCATAGGCAAAACCGCGACTCGTTCGACCATACAATGCTCTGCTAGCCAGCTAATGCCTAGTTTCTGTGTTGTTTAGCCCATCTAAGACGTGCAACTTCCTCTGTCTCTGTGAGCACTTCTAATTGATACGGCAGCAAATCGGACAACTTCATTGACGGTGTGGTCATGGTCTCGTCCAACGACGGCTTACGTCTGTCGTTCTGTCACGCCTCCACTGATCTTATTGCCGCGATTTCACACAGACCGCTGGAACGTAAGTACCTCTTCTCTGCTACGCTTAAGGTAAAGTTGGAGCAAAACGAGCAGTTTGTTCTTTTAAGGGAGTAACACAGTAAATAAGTAATAGCGGTGGAATGGTATATTTATAACGAAGAGTGGTACAGATTCCACCACATGGGAAAGAAGGATAACAGACATAAATAACGTTCATGTTCGACACAGGTCAGCCCCCCCCCCCCCCCCCCCCCCCCCCCACCAACATAAAGGTCGAAATCGGGCCTTCTCGGGCACTAATGCACATTTTGCACCTAGCTACCAATCTGTTGAAGAGCCCTTAGGGGATGTGTATTACTCGTCTTTCAAGGCAGTTTTCCGTTCTTGCATGGATCGGGTGAGGGGTGTTCGTTGACACCCATTATTTCGAAACACGTCTGCCTAGAGCATCACAGACATACTTTATAGGGTCTAAGCCCATGGAGTACGCAGCCCGTTCCAACATTCAACATCACCACTTTCCAGTGTGTGTGACATCTCAGCGGCCCTGAGTGGGTTGGAATTGTCGTCCATAAAGTCGGGACCTACCGCACCTCTAAACAGACTGACGTATCCAGAATAATCTTGCTGCAATACTGATGTGATGTAACCGCACCTTGTGCAAAGGTATGGAGCGGTGCCCGACCATTGTGTGTAATATTTGGCCACACCATAACGCCCAGCCATACTAACGACGTTCATGTACATTCTGTGGTGCCTAAAGTGTCCCCCCTCTCTCTCCACACTCCCTGGTGGCTAGAATCGCTTGCCACAGTGAAGCGGGATCCTTCGGAGAGCATTACTCTCGACCACTGGTGCTGACTCCAACTAACATGCTCCATGCATCAACTAATTCTTTCTAGGTGATGGAGTGGTTGAAGTGGTATGCATCTAACAGGCTTCCCAGCAAAAAATCAGCGTAATTTAATCGCCACAAAATGTTTCTGTTTGAAACACATGTGCTGGTAGTAGTTGCAATAGAAACACATGTGCTGGTAGTAGTTGCAAGATGTGCAGCCATCTGCCTAGGAGTGAGATGTGTCTTCCTTTTCGCCACTAGGGCTACTTACCGAGCCTCTTGCGGTTTGGTGGTCCGTCGACGACCACCGACATGGTTTCGTAGCATTTCCAACTTCAGCGGCCTTTTTTAATTGCAGGCTAACACTTCTGGACACAATAATTGTTTTGGCCACAGTGGTGACACTCTGAGCGTCCAAACGCTCGTCCACGAACGTACGCACTCAAATGATGTCGTGCAGACACGTTGATGTACTACACGGAATGTCACATCAACCGTAGAGCATGAACTGTCAAATGCATATAGAGCGATCGTGCACAGGCTTTGCTGCATTTAACATGTCCCGCCCTCAACGTTTACTGTCATTGGTCGGTCGTTCCGTAGCAATAAATTCTCGGTTGTTCCGTAGCAATTGGGAGTTGTTCCTTAGCGAGTGTCAATTGTTCCTTAGCAACTATCAGTTTCTGTATAGCAACTGTCAAGCAGTATATATTGCCTGGTGCGTTTGTAATTCCGTAGAACATTGAGAATGAAAGCATTTTAAATATACAAGTTTCGCCGTATTACTTAAAAGCTTCCGAGCTTCTGTAAACGTGCCGCCGTTTTTGTAGCAGCCGTCGATCTTTGTGCAGCGAGCAAGCGGCTGGAGACATTTCCGCGGGTAGGCGTGGCCCACGTAAGTCTGGTAATGGCCCTGTCTGCGGAACAGCCCACCTGAGGCTGCCGGACACGCGAGTGGGCCGTTACCGTAATGGTAACGGCCGCAATGAAACGCGCGCCGAGAAAAATGAACACGTCGATGCCCCGAAAACTGTGCTCACGACCGTTAAATGAAATTCCCCTGCGCTGCCGCTCTGGCCTCGCTGCTTGTAGCTTCAGCTGCGCTCCTGCGGATGTGTCGCGTGCTCTATACATCAACTGATCAAAAAGTGTCTCGGCGTCCCTATGCAGTGCGGACTTGACCACTAGCTATCGTGAAACGCGGACTGCACAGTAGAAAAGGAAAGGGCGGGGATATTGTATTGTCAGCAAAGAAGCAGCAACAGCCGTTGGAGCCGATCAGGAGTTCGAATATAAACTGGTCACTGGGTGCAACCTAAGAAATAAATAGGTCAAGAAAATTTCACCCTTTCTAAAGCTGCCAAATCGACTGATGGCGTAGTGATTGCGAAGCGGAAAAACGAAGGAAAAACTTTAGATGAACCAAGTCCATTGTACAGTGCAAGACTAAAATAGAAGACCACTGTACTGACAGACAGACGTGGACCATCGTACTGACAGACAATCATTGCGGAGGATGATTGTCAGAAAAAATGGTTCAAATGGCTCTAAGCACTATGGGACTTAACACGTGAGGTCATCAGTCCCCTAGACTTAGAACTACTTAAACCTAACCAACCTAAGTAAATGACACACAACCAAGCCCTAGGCAGGATTAGAACCTGTGACCGTAGCAGCAGCGCGGATCTGGACTGAAGCTCTTAGAACCGCTCGGCCACAGCGGCTGGCGATTGTCAGAAATCGCTTGAAATTAGCGAAAGACGTCACTCTAAAGTTCCAAAGTGGTACCAGCAGTCCAGCTAGCAGAATCACCGTGCATTTTTCTTGAGTCCTCAGTATTCTCACTGGTCTGATGCGGCCTGTCACAAATTTCTCTCCTGTGCCGACCTCTACAACCCAGAGTAGCACTTGCAACATACTATAAAATAAATAAATAAATAAATAAAATAAAATATTAATTATTAATTATGTATGATAGTGATTGGTTGTAATTAATATTTGCTTATCTGGAACGTGGACGTTTAATTATTTGGTATCAGACGCTTGACAATGGCTTTTTCGTAAATACAATGTTATTCGTAGTTGACCGTGAAATAAGACTCAAATAATCGGACTTAGTATTTAAATCGTTTCCAAAGACTGCTGCGGTAGGTGCGGACTCAAATATCGATATTGGAATAATTTGCAAGCCATGTCAATGCGTCGTACAGAGGTGACTGTCTGCTAAACATAAAAAAGTTTACACAGTTAGTTAAATCAGATATATTCAACGAATAAGCCTACAGTTAAATAATTCTACTTACTTTCATAAATATAAATTCTTTACAGAGTCGAGTGCCTAGTAAGATTGTAACTCGCAGTGTTCTTATATAACATCAAATATGGCGGTGTGCCAGTTAATAAAAAATACGTGCTTCCCGACCCAGCTATTCAACTCGACCTACTTCTTGTTAATGAAACATAAGTGTGTCAAATTGTATTTTGTTTTATCAGCGGCATAGCGCTGCAGTTCTGTGCCATAAGCTTTATTTATTTGTCAGAGATTAATTATTTAATTAAGATTTCGCGTTTCCGAGGAAACTCACGCACAGCATGCAAATGTGCCTTTATATTGCCCCCTGAATTGCGAGGCGAAAGGACACACCTGCTGGCGAGCAATTCACCTAAAGGCACAAGAAAATCTAAGTTATCTACAACTATTTACATGACATACATTATACAGTATATTATATACAAAATTTGAATGACGCACGTGCGCCGTAAAAGTTCTTATGTTGGCAAAATAGAGTGCCCGCATGCGCAGAAGCGTCTATGTGACTCCGGCACTGCCGTTATATCGTAAATTTACATCACGCGGCGCAGTATTACAGCTCATATTGTTCGTGTGCGCACGAGTTTCTTAGTCGTTGCACAAAGAAAATATTCCACCAAGATTACATATGAAGAGTACATTCTATGACAGGTAACTTAATTTTAAAATTACGATATGTGTTATAATCAGTACAACTTTAGATTGTTGAATGTTCTTAGTTACATAGTATTGCATTGAAATGCTTCAAAGAAAAATGTCTTTTTGTTTCAGGTGCGTTGACCTATACACATCGTGTCGTTATTACAGTTTATATTCATCTGCTGCACAGTAATGTTTCACAGGTTACTGTCGTCGTGGTAAAGTTTATTGATCACAGTAACATCGCTATATAACAACGCAATTCATACATAAGCTTGTCCATTTCCTATTTCCATTATAGTCGTTGTGACAAAAAGCATTGTTTATTACAAATCGGACGTGACCCGTCGAGTAATTGGTCCATATGCAGTTCGTTTTCGATATTCCGTGGAAGCTTGGCTGCAGAACCTCGGACGGCACATACCTGGCGTCGATCCTTGGATAGTCCAGGTAAGTGTGTCCGTCACATTGCGAGAGCATTCCATTCCCTGAAGTTCCAACCAAAATTCTTCCACTCATCTGGACAGGCGCACTGTGACCATTTAATCCAGTTAACATCTTGAAGTTAGGTACTATAGTTGTAAGTAGGCTGTTTAGGTTTTTTTATTGGTAACGCCACCTCTTTATGAAAATCACTGGCTGTGCTGTGTGCAGTCTGTGGCTGCTTTGCATTGTTGTAATACATAGCGTTGCGCAGTTGGAGGTGAGCCGCCAGCAGTGGTGGATGTGGGGAGAGAGATGGCGGAGTTTTGAAATTTGTCATGAACTGCTATATTTATATATGATGATATCAAGGTAAATACATTGTTTGTTCTCTATTAATATCTTTCATTTGCTAACTATCCCTATCAGTAGTTAGTGCCTTCCATAGTTTGAATCTTTTATTTAGCTGGCAGTAGTGGCGCTCGCTGTATTGCAGTAGCTTGAGCAGCGAAGATTTTTATGAGGTAAGTGATTTCTGAAAGGTATAGTTTATTGTTAGTCAGGGCCATTCTTTTGTAGTGATTTTCGAAAGTCAGATTGCGTTGCGCTAAAAACATTGTGTGTCAGGTTAAGCACAGTCATGTACAATTGTTCAAAGGGGACGTTTCATATGGCGACCCTGCCAGGATACCTCACTGGAATCTTCTGATTTTTTCTTGTAGTTTGTGTAATTAGTGTAGATTTTGTTTATTGATAGCGCGTAATCATAGAGAGAATTTCCTTTGTAGTTGTAGTTTTTCATTGTTGTACAGTAAAACAGTTGTGGCATGCATGTAGATTTGCACCAAGTATTTCGCAGCTGCGCTGGCAATTAAGTAGACATTATTTCCATTGCTATGTTATTTTATTTTGCTCTTCAAATTGTGCTTTTCTGTGTTATCGTGTGAAATATTGTGACAATTATGGCGTGTGAAAAACGTAATACTAGGCTCCAAAGTAAACTGAGAAATGACAGTGAAGACGAAAGCAGTGTGTTAGCGCCGCAGAGTAATGAATTAACTAATGTTCAAAGTAGTAATTTGGTAATTGCGCATAGGGAAATGGAGCGGGCGGCAAACAATGTTGTAGACAGTGAAACAGGTAGTGAACAGGGAAGCGTTATCGATCGATTGGTCGGCAACAGCTCGCCTCAGGAATCGGGAATGACAGAACACAATATTGCAAATACTGCAGACTCAGGTTTAGGGTTCTCACCGTTTTCTCAAATGAGTCAAGACACATTTTCCGCTTGTCAAAATGTGAATGTTGCCGGTGCAACTTCACTGCCGAAAAGCACTGAGGAACATGTTTCAGACACCAGTGCATTGTTATTACAATTAATGCAACAAATGGGACAAAAGCTTGAAAAGTTAGACACAATGGAACAACACCAGAGACAAACACAGCAACAGTTAGACACAGTGGAACAAAATCTCAAAAAGTTAGACACAATAGAACAAAATCAGAGACAAACACAGCAACAGTTAGACACACTGGAACAAAATCAGAGACAAACACAGCAACAGCTTCAAAAGTTAGACTCATTGGAACAAACTCTTGAACAAATGCGTGAAGATTTAACTACTGAGTTACATAACATTGAATCGAAATGTCAAAAAGTCTGTAATGACGTAAAAACTTTAATTTGTGAGCATTTTCAACCTATTTTTTCGTGGCATGAAAATGCATTACAGAATCACGAAGCAGCCATAAAAGAACTGCAAATTATTGTTCATGAAAATCATGAGACCTTGCAAGCTAAATTTGACTCAGTTGCATCTACCGATTCGATTACGCAACTTGCAAAAACTCAGGAAAACTTAAAGGACACAGTAGATACTCTGAAACTTGGTTCAGAAAAACATACAGAGGACATAATTTCACTATCGGATAAAGTAGCCGAACTTTCAGATCAGTTCACTACCTTATCTACAAGGGTAGAGGATGATCTGAATGACACAACACCTGTAGCCTTCACTGACACTGAAGAGTATGTAGAAATTAGAAAATTCAAACAAAATCAAAATCAAATCAATACACAGTACAAAAGAGAAATCCGGGAAGTACAAGATCAGTTGACGCAGGTAATACAAGAATTACGTATTTCAGAGGACACTCGCGCTCCAACACGGGAAGAGGGACTTAGAAATACGGAAATGCCGCAAAATAATAACACAGGGCATTTCGGAAGTTATGAAAGAAATTGGCAATGTGCACCGAATTTTGAGATGGAACGGCCGACACGACCTAACAATGACCGATATGCGACTCGCCGACATGATGATTTTGACTATAAGCTGTTCATTACTACACGTAAATTCAAAACATTTAAGAATTCTGGCAATGACATTCATCCACAAACGTGGCTCCATCAACTCTCTCATTGTTTTCCTCCCAACTGGTCATTAGAGCACAGATTAGAATTTATGTGTGGCTACTTAGAGAATGAACCAGCTGTAAGAATGCGATCGGTCATTCACGATTGTCACAGTGAAGGAGAATTTTACCATGCCTTCCTCTCAGCATATTGGTCTCAAGCTACACAAGACCGAGTAAAACATGGCATCATAATGATGAAACATTTCGAACAATCTGAATTTTCCAGTCCTGTCAAATACTTTGAAGACATGTTGCATAAGAATCAATATCTTTCAAACCCATACAGCCCCTCAGAACTCATCCGCATTTGCTTACTCAAATTGCCTGAACATTTACGACATATTATTTTGGCAGGACGTTGCAAAGACGACATTGAAGCTTTTCAGGGACTGTTACAAGAACTGGAAAGTGACACTGACAATCGCAGAACGCAGGAGCACAACAATTACAGGTCACATCAGTCGCAATTCCGCGATGAAAGAAGTAATAACTTGACACGACAAGGCTATTCTCACAACACAAAACGTGACCAAAACAGACACCACCCGTATGACAACCGTTGGCAGAGTAGTAATAACTACAGGGAAAGATCACCTCTCCGTGGTAATGACTATCACAGAGACAATAAGAGAAACAGACAATATGGGAACCAAAATAAATATTATCAAGGGAGACAGAATAACTTTAGACGCAACGGACCAGCGCGCAGTTACGATTCAGGGAGAAATTCTCCACCATGTGACCGACAAGAAAGAAACTATGGAATCTACCGACATGACGACAGACGATATGATCGTAACGACAGACCTGAATTGCATCAGAACTGGCGGGATTCAAACAGAGCAGGGCCCTCTCGTCACCGTGAATTTGTAGAAGCTAGGTCTCCTAATCCCAATAACGACGCGCACCAACAAAGGAACAGACAATGACTCACACAGCAGGCAGCCGCGTGCGCCCGCTGGCTCCGAGAAAAACAACATAAGACGCTAACCTTGAGAAAAATTTTACCACTCCTCACCGACGTATACCGCATGATAATTCTGTTCAAGTTGAATCTCTGAGTACTAGGAAGAGTAAAGGTTTACACCACATTTCACATGTAAAACCGTTTATTGAAAAATAATCTGCTCTTTAACTTAGTCTTTGGTATAAAACTTTTCACTTCACATTTCTAGTATGCTTTGTCAGACTTAGAATCTGTTAACATGCAACAATGTTTGAAGTTAAATATCCAGTCAAGAAGCAAGAGAACTTATTTAAACAGAAATTACGAATGTATTGTTATAGTGAACAGATGACACAGTGTTGTTATTTGTACATTCTTGCTTGTTAGTTGCACGATTACGTAATGACTATAAGGCTCACATACTTAGAACATTTACCAGTACTGCTAATGAGATTTTAATGCAACATTTTGGTTTACTTGAAAATACATTCTGGGTTTAAAGTACTTTCTGTGAGATACCAGACGACAGAGTGATTAGTTTATGTGACAGATACACGATTTTATCACGACGCTACTAATGAGTGACAATTTACAATGTTGCTTTTGCGCTATATCTGTTTTATATCTGCACAGTTTTTCTGAATTATTCTGGAAAGTAAAACGGGTTTTAGTAGTAACTTTTGTGGTATAGCAACAATGAGACAGCCTTTTTCGTGGCACAACAATACATTACTGTACAGTACTTTCTTCATCACGCCAATAAGCATAATAACTACGATATCTATACGCAAAGCATTTCACTTTTGTTTATCATGAGGTAATTACATTGACTTCTGCAGAACTTAGCTTTCGGAGGACGATAACTACGACACTTCCACAGGGATTATGTTACAAGACGCGCAGTTTAGCGCTACAGTACACGTATTTGAGTGATTAATTTTATACTTAAAACATTTATTTTTAAAGATTTTTGAATTACAAAGAAAGTTTTCCGTGATATATTTCATTCCATTGGTGTAATCTGTAACACCTGAGGGTATAATTACATTAATGCTCAGGGGGGTACACGCTTACTTTGTGTACCATGTGTGTGGCAACCACAAGGAACCCTAGCTAATATGGTATTTGCTTATACAACTTTACACATCAGTACCATATTTCTCTAACACACAAATTACACAGCTATCTGATCATGTAACTGAGAGATAAACTTTTTTTTACTACATCAGTGACAGATGTTTACGCAATTACACAGTTGGATAACTTCACACTTATGAAATTGTATTTTGTCTGTACTTTGTGAAATGCTCATATTTTTTCGGAACCATTGTGATACTATGAGAGCTTTGAATGATATATTTGGTAAGGGAGCATGATTTTAAAGTACGTTTGAGGTAGATGACACTGTTATATTGATAAGATTTTGTTTCTACACATTTGCAACGCAAATTCTCGACCCGTGAAATTTTGTGTATGAGACTGCCACTGTAGCAGGAACTGCTGTCGTAAATATTTCCGTAAGAAAGTTAAGTGACCACCTGCACGTAATGCGTCGTGGGCACGTAGCTGTGTCAGACGCCGGGAGAACAAGTCATTAGTGAGTGCCTCATCAGAAGCACAGGTAGAATAAAAGAAAGGGGAGGCCATTGTCCTCGCTATTGACATTTCCTTGTTGAAAGCATACTGTGGAGCTCGTAATTTATGATATTTACTAAAATGCCTAATGAAATGATTAGAAACATTTTACATCTATTGTCTTTGTAGTTAAGAGATTGCTCATTTTGTTTAATATCTGGTTTCCAGCTGTGTTGCAGCATTGGTTTTATAAAATAAAATTAAATGCATTTGCTAATGTGAACACTTTCTGTCAACTGATTTATTAAATAATTATTTTCTGATCCACATTCTTCGAAAAAGGAGCTCTTGAAATTGAGAGAACAATAAGAAGGGACTAATAACGGTAACTGCATCTATAATTTTCTTTTCAAGTACTTGGTAATTTCTTTTGTAGAATAATTTGTGGTGCACCACTTTAATTACATAGACATTAAGATGTGAATATACATTTCCCTTATCTGCGTTGTTGTTTTTACTGTAATATTTTTTCTGCTTGAGCTATGTCATGTTTAGGTATAAGTTACTGCTGTTTGCCAGGCATAGTGTTACTGAATTTGACTTTGTGTTACTCTGCTAAGCCAGTTTTACTACTCATTTATTTTTCTTGTTGCTGCACATTGGCTCATATTAGTTGTAATGTTGCATTGCTTGGTAATTTAGATTTACTGTAGCTTGCTTTGCAATTTTCCATTTTTTTGGTCATTGCTGTTTGTGTTACTTATTTTGTGCTGCTGCATTGCCTCGTCCCTGAGTTTAGCATCTGAGCTCAGTAGATTTAAGTTAGCTTAAGAGGGGGTAGCCTCTAAGAGAATGAGTTGCAATGAATTGGAAGAAATGCATTGAGAAGTTATACGAAAAAAAGTACAGAAAACAGGTTTAGGTAGGATTTTCTTGGAAATAAATGTTGAGGTAAGAAATGTGTGAACATATAAATACAGAAAGCATGCTTAGATAGAATTTTTTTGGTGGAAACAAAGGATGAAATAAGAGGAAAGATATATGAAGTTTTGGGTTGGACTGCAGTACCAAATGTTACACTGAAAACGAACCCTGTCCTTTCCTATTGGTGTTATCCCACTATGTGTTTGTGTACCCTTGTGTATTTGTTTTCTTCCTGTCTCTGTTTAGTTTCATAGGATTTTTTCTTCTTCTAATACTAAGCTACATTCACTATGATGAGGAATACTGTTATCCTCAAATATAATTGGCATTAATAATATGTTATTTACCTTGTAAATATGCTTAGACATTATTTATTCTGGTTTGTTGCTCACATGTGAAGTTGATGTTACAAAAGTTATTGAGATCTTTTATGTATGTACTCATGTCATAATTCCACTGATGTATGTGTTAGTTCGATTCTTTTGTAAAGCCTGTACTACAAATGTTATCTGTATTATTATGTTTTAATGATGTTTTCTGTATCTTTGTAATTGTATTCTTGTGTTACAAAATTGTAATTGTCACCAGTTCATGATATTATTAACTTGTTAGTTACATTTCACTGCACACGTTTCCGTTGGTCATAGTATATGGACAATATGTGAGAAGTAGGGACTGATAGTGTTTGCATGTGTGTTAATGATTCAGCAAAGGACTGGATAACAGCATTGCTGGTTCTAAGGACAATTCCAAAAACTTTGTGAGTGCACAAGTGGTGGTTTATGGACTTGCTATATTCTCCGCAAGACTCTTCGATGGTGAATGTGCACCTGCACAATCGTAATCTCTACCAGGACTACAGTGGGTCTGCTCTGTGATGACCTACCAAACGATATTCTTCAAAACTTCGATTGACTCTGCTGTGGGTTTGCTCTGTTGTGGCCCATTACCTGTCTGCATGTCAAGAGTCAGCACTGTCTTTCCATTGGAAGGACAACACTACTTCTTCAAGACTGCATGGAAATCCACTACGTCTGTGTGCATTTTATTTTACTGCTCAGACTTTGAGAAAAACACTGGAATTTTACTGTGATGAACAATCTGGACTGTGAGAAAATTTTAGCTTTTGACCAACATTGTATGAATAAGTGTGTGCATTTGATATCTTTGTTATTGTAATTATGAAAATTTTTTTCAAATCTGTTTTGGCCACTGCCCAAACCAATTTGTAAAATTTTTTGTGGGGAGCATGGGGGCTATGTAAGTAGGCTGTAAAGGTTTTTTTATTGGTAACGCCACCTCTGTATGAAAATCACTGGCTGTGCTGTGTGCAGTCTGTGGCTGCTTTGCATTGTTGTAATACTCGCCATTGTAGCGTTAGGCAGCTGGATGTGAACAGCGCATAGCGTTGCGCAGTTGGAGGTGAGCCGCCAGCAGTGGTGGATGTGGGGAGAGAGATGGCGGAGTTTTGAAATTTGTCATGAACTGCTATATTTATATATGATGATATCAAGGTAAATACATTGTTTGTTCTCTATTAATATCTTTCATTTGCTAACTATCCCTATCAGTAGTTAGTGCCTTCCATAGTTTGAATCTTTTATTTAGCTGGCAGTAGTGGCGTTCGCTGTATTGCAGTAGCTTGAGCAGCGAAGATTTTTATGAGGTAAGTGATTTCTGAAAGGCATAGTTTAATGTTAGTCAGGGCCATTCTTTTGTAGGGATTTTCGAAAGTCAGATTGCGTTGCGCTAAAAACATTGTGTGTCAGGTTAAGCACAGTCATGTATAATTGTTCAAAGGGGACGTTTCATAGTAACGTCACTAGACGATGCACCAATTATGCACTTCACATTTTCAGTTTTTCATTTAAAATATAGCTCACCTAAATGTTCGTAGTTACTTATCAAAGAAATCGTTCATCGCGTTTACAAAAGTACGATGCATGATGAATACCATTAACAGTTTCTTTCACATACGTTTCTGCGTAGTTGCAGACTTATTAATGTAAGTTAATGTCCGTGAACAGTTGTTCACTACGCAATTCTTTTTTAAAGTTTTTCACATTTTGGCACTCGTTATCGGTCATATTTTCACATAGTAACAGTTACATTATAAAACATTTTTAAAAAAAACATAAGTAATCATACATATACACGTCACATATTTTCTTAGCATAAACATAATACAGTTACACATAAACATGTTTACATCATCATTACATAGCTATAAATTATTACGATTTTATCGATGTTTTTTTGTGATGTCATCTGAAATTAAGGTATGTTAGACACAACATTCATTACATCAGTAGGCAAGACCAGGCGTTTTCACTACTCAATAAATATTCAAAATAATAAGAGACGGAAAACTGTTAGATTCCTCGCGTTTTGTGCGTGTGTGTATAGTGTCTGTGTGGCCTTGGCTACTGGTAGATGCTTTTCTTGCTGAGAGATGTGCGTCTAATCTATTTCTCGAAGTAAAAGGTCCCTTCACAGATGACGTCTGTCGGTTCGTCAGGTGTCATACCAAGTCAGTGGTACCTACAGTCACAAATGTTCCGTGAAAAATTAATATATCATTCACTGCTACGTAATCATAAATTTTACCTTAATATTCAGTCTTCTTGGTAATGCCGCGGCGTTGAAAGAAAAGTTCTTCTGTCTTCAACTGCGTCACTGGAACCGCTGAAATGAAAATTTCTATACTACTTATAATCTATGTTGTAATTTGTTTTAGCTCTTGCCACACAGGAGGTCGTTGAGATAACAGTACGTTATATGTCTTGTGGTAGAAGATCTTGTGAGGCTTAACTTCAATCTTGTACACATATGTGCTGATAACACCTAATCGTTTGGTACAAACTTGTAAATATTTGGATAGCACTTCCTGTAGTTTCATACGTTCATGTACACTGAGAGCTGTAGCTTCATTTATCTTATGATCAATCAATGTTTTCAAGTCCATTAGCTCTGTGTCAGATGAGTGTGTGTGCATGTCTTGAATGTCTTTGTCAAGTACTAACTGAACGTTGTACCCTGTACAGTGTTTGTCATGCTTTAGAGTTCGCCTGTCCAAATCAATAATAATTACACTACCATTATCGTTTAAAATACATTTACCTTTGGAGAAGTCTATAATGCAGTCCTTCTCGCTCATAATATCTAATCCTAATATGCAATTTGTCACAAGGTTTTGTACAACCAGGAATGGCCATTGTACGGTTCCATTACCTATTTTAATGTTTACAAAAACTTTCTTCTTAACCCTACGTGACTTATTACCTAGAGCAGTAGTTATTTTACAGTTTTGGGCAGGAAACTCAGGCACAGGCTTCAATTCACACATCTTTTTATAGAAATTAAAAGACAAAACGCTCACAGCTGCACCTGTATCTAAGATAATAGTAGTTGGAATCCCACCTACTACACCAGTAGTAGACGCTAAAACGATTTTATTTGTGTTTGAACGACATGGTGTACTGTCTTGCAAAAGTTCATCTGATATATTCTCATTGTGGTTGTATCTTATAAATAAAACAGGTAGTTTTTCTTTACAATTATTAGGCATATCAATATTTTGTTGTTCAATGGCGGTGTCAAATAACTGATTAACATTGAAGTCGCCCCCCAAGAATTCTTCAACCACAACCCGGGGCATAGAAGTGATTGTTTCTAGCTTGTTGGATTAGCATTTGTATTAGGTACTGACACAGATTGAGGTTGTGTATTCGGTGTCACTTCTATTATATTCACATTCGGATATTGCCTGTTGTGATCTCCAAACTTTTGCGGTTGTTGTTGCAGTTGCGCATTATGACTTACCTGTCGGTCGTAAGGTATGCTCCAATTTTGTCCTGGTGGCTGCTGTGGTATAGCAGTGTTTGAATGAAAGTAGTGATCGCTACGAGTCCAGCCTTGATGCTGTCTTGGCTCGTAGTTATTATTGTTTCTGTTTGTGTTTTTGTTGTTATATTTATATCCGTTGTTACCGTTGTTGTTGTTATTACCGCGGTGTCTTTTGTATGGATTGCCGCATGAAATGTTATTACTGTTGTAACTGTTGTTTGTATTGGAATACGCGTGTTGATTTTGATTTCCGTATTGAGACGGCATGTGAGTTTGCTGTTTTTGCTGTACCGCGTATCCAACTGTCGGCGCGCCAGAATTGAGTTGGCAAGCCTGCATGTTTTGCACACCACTAGTATAAACATTGTGGCTGCTGTTTTGCCGCGCGAAGCGTTGATCTTCTAGTAACATGTCAACCGAATCTAAAGCTGTTAAAAAATAATCTGGATTGTCATCCGGAATATGTAAGAGTTTTTCTTTAATGTTGAAAGGCAATTTGGCCTTTAACGCACTGAGTATATCACGTGTTGCGACTGGTTCGTCCAAAAAATGTCCCATGTTCAAGTATTTTTCAAAATATCTACGTAAGTTACCATTTTTACTGTTAAAAATCTCAGGTTCTAAAATTTGTCCTCTGAGTCGCTCCTGGACGGACTGCGACCAGAATTTGTTCAGAAAGGCACGCTCAAACTCACTGTACGTAGTGCATACGTCAGCTTGACTGTATGCGCAGACAGCTGCATCACCTTGGATGTAACCGACAATATATGAAATCTTTTTCCGGTGGAGTGACCGTGGAAATGCGTTATTAAAAGATTTAAGAAAAATCACCGGATGAATGGTTCGTTTTTCTGGGATAAAAGTCTGAAATTGCCTGTGCTTTATTAAGCTTTCTTCTTCCTTTGCATTATGATATGGATTTGTTCTACTGTAATTGCTGTAATGTTCAGATGGCGAGTAATTACGATAATGTTGCTGTGGTTTACCATGATAATAGCTTGTGTTTGTGTTTGCACGACGTGGTATGTGTTGTTGTCGTGGTGTGTTTTGTTCTTGTGTGTTTTCTGTGTGCGGTATGTGTGCGTCATACTCGTATGTATATTGGTTTCTGAACTGTACATTTTGACTGATATTTTCGTTACTTTCAGACTGTGGTTGATCGGTGAATTGTGTCATTGGAGCAGTGACAGACTGTACTGCGGCACTAATCAGCTGTTTGTTATTAGTGATGTATTCCGCTACGGAGTCGTGCACAATTGTTGGTAAATTTTCACGCATGCATCTATCAAAATGTTTGTCTTTGTTCTCTACCCAATCATGAAATTCTTTATTAATATTTTGAAAATGAGCTGTGGCATCAGATTGTGATCTGTCAGTCAGGTGTTTTTCAAGGTTGTCATGTACTGAAGTATATGTTTGAATTTGTTCAGTAAGAGCTTCACACGAGGCATTAAGGTTTTATACTTGTGTATGTAAAAGTGCTACGTCACTTGCAGTCTTTTCTTGTATCGTATTAAGCTTGGAAAATTTCGTACTGAGTTCAGTCATCTGTTTGGTCAGTGTGGCGTCTATAAGTTCCACTCGTTTACATAAAGTGTCATTACATGTCTTGATTGCTGTGAGATCAGATTTAATTTCGTCATTTTGTTTCTTTAAGTTTGCCATATTTTCTGCGTTTTGTTTCATTAGCATTTGTAACATGTTGGCAATGTTTCCTGTTTGCAAGGTCACTGCCCCCGCCGTGTCATTAGACGTGACGTCATGTATTAACATGGGTTCTGACTGAGACTTTGAAATTTTTTTGGTGGACGGCCTATTGTCAAAATGTCCGTTAACACTTGCGTCAATATTTGATGAATCGTCACTACCGGTTGCTGTCGTAAAGTCATTTTCTAACATTTGTGTCTCGTCCGAGTCGGATTGCGTCTGAATAGTATGTCTTTTCTGTTCCATCTTTGCGTATTGTTTTCTAGTTATGACCATGCCACACGTAAGATATGCTTCAAGAAAATAAAGTTTGACACTGGTTTTAAAATAAAATGCAGTTGAACATGAATCGCTCGTAGCAACAATGGCTGTTTGTTAATTTAAAAATGTAAACTGAATATGGGATTATTGTTAATGGCTGCTGTCCATGTTACAACGTATCGTACAGAAGTCGGCCATATTGTACACTCGTGTATTGGTATTGTTGCAGAAGTTATTGTTTAAGGAAAGGCACTGAGAATGAAATTTATCGCTGAAAACTGCTGCGCGCGAAAGAAATACTACAGAATCTGCTGAAGAGCTAATACACTGAATTATGCGTCTGGTCAAGCCTGCCAATGCAATGATGCTGGGTCTTACCTTATTTTGCCGGAAGCTTCGTTGCGTCTTCCCGCAAAATTTTAGAATTCGAAAATATCTTCAGATTTTTTTTATTTCTCATATATCCAAGTCCAGGTCCAGAAAGTTGATTTTTCACATGAAACAAAGAGAACAATGTAACAAAAGACAAAATAACAAATCCGACACGCAGTCGCCAATATAAAATAAATAAATAAATAAATAAATAAAATAAAGTATTAATTATTAATTACGTATGATAGTGATTGGTTGTAATTGATATTTGCTTATCTGGAACGTGGACGTTTAATTATTTGGTATCAGACGCTTGACAATGGCTTTTTCGTAAATGCAATCTTATTCGTAGTTGACCGTGAAATAAGACTCAAATAATCGGACTTAGTATTTAAATCGTTTCCAAAGACTGCTGCGGTAGGTGCGGACACAAAATCTCAAAAATGGTTCAAATGGCTCTGAGCACTATGGGACTCAACTGTTGTGGTCATAAGTCCCCTAGAACTTAGAACTACTTAAACCTAACTAACCTAAGGACATCACACACATCCATGCCCGAGGCAGGGTTCGAACCTGCGACCGTAGCGGTCGTGCGGTTCCAGACTGTAGCGCCTTTAACCGCTCGGCCACTCCGGCCGGCTACAAAATCTCAATATTAGAATAATTTGCGAGCCATGTCAATACGTCGTACAGAGGTGACTGTCTACTAAACATAAAAAAGTTTACACAGTTAGTTAAATCAGATGTATTCAACGAATAAGCCTACAGCTAAATAATTCTACTTACTTTCATAAATATAAATTCTTTACAGAATCGAGTGCCTAGTAAGATTGCAACTCGCAGTGTTCTTATATAACATCAAATATGGCGGTGTGCCAGTTAATAAAAAATACGTGCTTCCCGACCCAGCTATTCAACTCGACCTACTTCTTGTTAATGAAACATAAGAGTGTCATAATTGTATTTTGTTTTATCAGCGGCATAGCGCTGCAGTTCTGTGCCATAGGCTTTATTTATTTGTCAGAGATTAATTATTTAATTAAGATTTCGCGTTTCCGAGGAAACTCACGCATGGCATGCAAATGTGCCTTTATAGTATGTCCTCAATTATCTGCTGGATGTATTCCAATATCTGTCTTCCTCTACAGCTTTTGCCCTCTACAGCTCTCTCTGCTACCATGCAAGTCAGTCCCTGATGTCTTAATAGATGTCCCATCGTCCTGTCCCTTCTCCTTACCAATGTTTTCCACATATTCCTTTCCTCTCCGATTCTGCGCAGATCCTGCTCATTCCTTACTTTAATAGTCCACCTAATTTTCAACATCCATCGCTAGCACAACATCTTCAATGTTCCGATCTTGTTGTGTTCCGGTTTTCCCACATTCCATGTTTCACTACCATACATCGCCATGCTCCAAACGTATATTCTCAGACATTTCTTCCTCAAGTAGGGAACTGAAAAGAATGGCGTCGACTGGACTGTGGATGACGGGAAATGAGTGACTTGGAGTCATGAATCACGCTGTACCCTGTAAAAGGCCAGTGGAAGAATTTTGGTTTGACGAATGCCTGGAGAACTGAAATAGCACGAAGCGTGGGAATGACGGAGTGGATGATGCTGGTGGTTTCACTGGACGAATTTCTGTCAATCATTTATTAATAAAAGACAAAATTTAATCGTTACACACAATCACAAGAGCAACTTCACCCTGAGTGACTAAGACAGAGTGATCTAAAGTACACTTTATCACATTTGGTCATAAGACAATCAATGTCCACAACTCAGCTTCAAGTTGAATGACATTTATCCATAAGAAAATGAACATTTGACCTTACAACTGGTAGCGGAATATAAGTGGCTGTACCGTCTGACAGAAAACATAACAAAACTCAGTCATGGATACTATTAAGGCAAAATGATGTACCAAAGGTGATGACAAAACTGAAAACAAATGATCAGTATAAAAAAAAGACTGCCTTGATAAATGCTTAAACTTACAGTTCCTGCAACTTGGCAACTAGTGATACTTTTTGCTTGTGAATCATGAAAGGCATTTACAAGCACTCACCAGATGGTTTAAAATAAACGTTCATGTAAACACATCACAGAATAAAAACATACATAACTCATGTACATCAGTTAGATTGATCTTAGCGCAACTGGCACACTAAACGTTACAAAAACAAATGGTGACACATTTGCAAGTAGACAAGAAATGATTTAAAACATATATCCGACGTAAAACTCTGCAAAAATCAACATAGATAAAATGTACATCAATTAGCTTAACACAAATCCAAGGGTTCACATAGCTTTGGTGCAACTGGCGCATTACCGAATTGAACTGTAGGAACCTGAGATCAGTAGCTTCACTTATTTTGAATAATCTAATAGACAGCCTCAATGTTACCAGAGCAATAAATAAACTGCCGGAAAAGATTAGTACCATGTTAACAATTTACTCAAAATTTGCTGTTGCAACAGTGCTTGTGGAGTACATGAAATGATAGCATTTACAGATCAACAGCGCTAGTGGTCCTGAGGTACAAGGTATCGACCCATGCTGGAACACTCATGTTAGTACATGGTGCAGCCTTCACGGGTGGCAATGCGGGAGCTGACTCTGACATCCAGTCAACCGAATACTGTTCTGGGATACGTCCATGCCACACGCCTTCGACCCATTCACGTGGTTCTGTAAGAGTTGTTGGCTGACGAGTCGTACGAGTTACTTCATCTACATCTACATTTATACTCCGCAAGCCACCCAACGGTGTGTGCCGGAGGGCACTTTACGTGCCACTGTCATTTCCTCCCTTTCCTGTTCCAGTCGCATATGGTTCGCGGGAAGAACAACTGCCGGAAAGCCTCCGTGCGCACTCGAATCTCTCTAATTTTACATTCGTGATCTCTTCGGGAGGTATAAGTAGGGGGAAGCAATATATTCGATACCTCATCCAGAAACGCACCCTCTCGAAACCTGGACAGCAAGCTACACCGCGATGCAGAGCACCTCTCTTGCAGAGTCTGCCACTTGAGTTTGCTAAACATCTCCGTAACGCTATCACGCCTACCAAATAACCCTGAGACGAAACGCGCCGCTCTTCTTTGGATCTTCTCTATCTCCTCCGCCAACCCGATCTGGTACGGATCCCACACTGATCAGCAATACTCAAGTATAGGTCGAACGAGTGTTTTGTAAGCCACCTCCTTTGTTGATGGACTACATTTTCTAAGGACTCTCCCAATGAATCTCAACCTGGTACCCGCCTTACCAACAATTAATTTTATATGATCATTCCACTTCAAATCGCTCCGCACGCATACTCCCAGATATTTTACAGAAGTAACTGCTACCAGTGTTTGTTTCGCTATCATATAATCATACAATAAAGGATCCTTCTATCTATGTATTCGCATTACATTACATTTGTCTATGTTAAGGGTCAGTTGCCACTCCCTGCACCAAGTGCCTATCCGCTGCAGATCTTCCTACATTTCGCTACAATTTTCTAATGCTGCAACTTCTCTGTATACTACAGCATCATCCGCGAAAAGCCGCATGGAACTTCCGACACTATCTACTAGGTCATTTACATATATTGTGAAAAGCAATGGTCCCATAACACTCCCCTGTGGCACGCCAGAGGTTAGTTTAACTTCTCGTCGCATGATATCCCACACGTGCTTGATGGGAGACAAGTGCTGGCCAAGGAAATTGTTGCATGTCTTGCAGAGCACGTTGATTATCACGGGCAGTGTGTGGGCGAGTGTTATCCAGCTGGGCCAATACATCACTTGCCTGTTGTAAGAACTGCAGTAGAACGGGTATAACAACATTCTGCAAGTACTGAGCGCTGGTTAGCGTCCCCTCCGGAAACATCAAAGGTGAATGTTAGTTGTAGCCACCATAAGGCCAGGGGTGGGGCCATTGTGTCTTGGATGAATACACTCTATGAGACAGTAGTCGCCTCCAGGTCTGCGTGGTACGCGCAAACGAGCATCACTTGCATGCAGGCAGTATCTGTTTTCATCACTGTAGACCACGGCGCGCCACTGCATCTTCCCAGTGATCCTCTGACGGCACCAGTCGAGCTGTGCACGTCGATGTAGTGGCGTGGGTGGAAGAAGGTCTAGAGGCGTGCGTGTTCATAGCCCCAATTAGCAACAGTTTGTGTTGACACAGCTGGGCTCGCAACCCCTCGAATCTGTTCTAATCGGTGCTGTGGTAGCTGTACGATCTGCCACTGCTGCCGTTACAACACGACAGTCCTGGCGGCCGTCTGTGCTGTGTGGACGTCCCTATGGGTGTAAGTATGTTAACACGACCACTGATGCCAGCATCGTTGCACAACTGACGCAGCACGTCGCACCTGTGTGGTAATTCTCGGAAAGGACCATCCCGCCACTCGGAAGGCCACAATTTGACCCCTTCCAGACTGGCTCACATGGCTGTAGGAAGCATGAGTGCGTCAGCGTGCCACGGTTGCTTGCTTGCCCCCCACGTTTGTACCACGCTGGGATTTCTGGCTGCGAGCATTCCCTCTGGGTAGACACAAGTGGATCTGTGGTAGCGATGCCACTACACTACGTACTACGACGTTCGAAACATTATCAGTACACCAATTATCTCCAAGCTGGCCTATGTCGTCATCAGATTAAAATCGATGTCGTCTTTCCAGGTGTACAATTTTTTTTCCGGCGGTGTATTAAACGGTAATGGCAGGTAGGTTCACAGTTTATATCAATAAAACATGACTATCCTTTGCACCACGCTACACCCATTGTAACACGTCCGGGAGTACGAATGGGTGGGGTACTTTAAACTGTTTGTCGTTCCTGCTTTTCTTGACCGTGCGCCCTGTCCACACCACGTACCTGATAATCCCGCGGCGGTCGTATTGTCCTGCTCCACACTGCTGTTGGCTTGCCTGAAATTATCTATCGAAATATGCAAGCGGGTTTAGGGCAGCCACTAAACGTTAAAACACAACACTGTCCTATGTCTGGTATGAACATCTATATTCTGAGACGATATGGAAACCACAGGTTGCACTGTTTACACTCTAAATCGTAATTTTTTTATCCCAGTTAACAATCTTGATGATTAACAGTCCAAACTATCACTCGGACGAGCGTACGCGTAACCGACACGACGTGGGTGATTGTTGATGATGCGGAAGCCGAATGATCGAACGAAAATTCTTACGCTCGTCACACGTACAGATATCTGGTATTAGTCCTCCTTGTCACTAGTAGTGATATAACACTGTTCGTAAAGTTAATTTTTCAGTTTTCACTTCTCACTTGTACGAGCGTGCGCGTAACCGTCGCGGCGCGGCTGATTGTTGATAATGTGTAAACGCGATGATCGAACGCACGTCCTCACGCTCGCTACAAGACACTGGCACTTGACTGCAATCTTTTATGGTAACTAATTTCTACTGATTCACATCAGTTCATTCTGGGAGACCGAAAACGGCGCGGATGATTGATACTCTGCGAGACGCAACGAGAGGATACACAAATACGTTATCGGCGGCACTGCTCATTTTTAATTACATCTTGACGCACTTTCCTCTGAATTACTTCCATATTTAATCACTTTACTGTAATAGCACTTGTAACAACACTTCAACCTGAATATTAATAATGCTTCTTACATGCAGAGCTACACACTACACATCATAACAGTTTCGTGTCCCGTGCTCGACTCTCTACAGACGCGGCTGCCCGCAAAGATACTCCACAACTAAACCAACGATATGACAATACGCTTACACCATAGATACAGACACAAGTGAACAAGTGACAAGTCAAGTTAAACAGTAAATTCAACCAACAGGAGCAAACGGGAGAGAAGTCCCACATTCGAAAACAGGCCACTTTATCGTACCATGGCCCAAATGTACTTATATACACAGTTTAACAAGAACATTAGCTCAGATGCGGCAGGAAACACTAACAAAACTCAATGAAGTAGACAAATATTACACCAAACACAGCAGAAAAAAACCACAATGACGTATGAACCACAATGGGCGACAAAAGAACTTCTCTCTCACAAGTGACTGATCTCTTGTAGCCGCAGCTGAGGACCATGTTAATGTGATGCCGTCAACGTAGTATCCACACCAATACGAACGTGATAGCCGTAGCATGTACACAAGTGGCATACCCTACACAAAGCAGCGAGAAAATGGCATGCCCACAGCTTATACCCATTGCCGGTGACGCTCAGCATTTGGTACACGGCACCGAAGCCATGCCAGCATGCAACACCGGTTACACCACAACATCCATAAGGGCACCGTCCCTGCGTGCACTCCATTCAGAAGTGGTAGAGAAACTGTAAGGTTCTCATATGTGTTTTGCTACAATTCACCTTTAATGTAAGGTTATCACACACCCATGTTCAGAAAGAATGGTTCAAATGGCTCTGAGCACTATGGGACTTAACATCTGAGGTCATCAGTCCCCTAGAGCTTAGAACTACTTAAACCTAACTAACCTAAGGACATCACACACGTCCATGCCTGAGGCGGGATTCGAACCTGCGACCGTAGCGGTCGCGCGGTTCCAGACTGAAGGGCCTAGAACAGCTCGGCCACTCCGGCCGGCTTCAGAAAGAATACTTGAACCATAATAGCACATGTACATTAGCATGTTGTGCGGAAATGATTAGCATTTGAACCATGTCGGCCCGCGGGTTCAAGGTCAACATCGATATGGCGGCGCAACACCACATACCGGTAAAATGTGCCTGCGGCTCTCGTGGTCGCTGTAAACCAAAGGTAAGGGATCAGTGTGTCTTGAGCAGACGTACAGGGTGCCTCGCAGACGTATGCGCGGACCGTACCGTCAGATCAGTATGTTTGAACGAGAGCGCATGTGATGCATCCATACGGGAAATCGCTACTCATGTGGGATGGAGTGTTTCGGCATTACAACGGGTGTGTGCAGAATGGTTCACGAAAGATCTTAGAATATGACGAGATTGGTCAGGTCGCACCACCCAGACCACCCCACGAGAAGATCTACACCTCATCCGAATGGCATTGCAGGACAGATCTGCGTCCTTCTCGGCTCCGGCACAACAGTGGAACACATCGTGCGCTATCAGGGGTGACACCCGTCGCCGTTTATTACGGCACGGGTTACGTGCGTGTTATCCAATTGTCCGTCTACCTTCGACGGATGTGCAGAAATATGCTAGACAGCAGTTGTGTATGGAACGATGTCACTGGTAAAGGAATGGCATCAGAGGGTTTTCTCGGACAAATCCAGTTTCTGTCTGTCTGAAAATGATGGCCCGCGTTTTGGTTCGCCGCAGAAAGGGGAAGCGGCATCACATGCTCGTGTGTCAACATCCATTCCTACTGTAAATATATGGTGTGCTCATGCAATAAATCTTATTAATCCAATTGATAACATGGCGTAGATTATACCTAGTGTTCCAAATGATTCAATCTTCCCTCTTTCTTGACATACAATGTGTGATATAATACCAAATCCTGGTAAAATTAAAATGTAAACTTCTGGGTGCCCAAAGAATCAGAATAGGTGTTGATATAGAATTATTTGCACAAGACATACAGCACCGATCTGGTACGGATCCCACACTGATGAGCAATACTCAAGTATAGGTCGAACGAGTGTTTTGTAAGCCACCTCCTTTGTTGATGGACTACATTTTCTAAGCACTCTCCCAATGAATCTCAACCTGGTACCCGCCTTACCAACAATTAATTTTATATGATCATTCCACTTCAAATCGTTCCGCACACATACTCCCAGATATTTTACAGAAGTAACCGCTACCAGTGTTTGTTCCGCTATCATATAATCATACAATAAAGGATCCTTCTTTCTATGTATTGGCAATACATTACATTTGTCTATGTTAAGGGTCAGTTGCCACTCCCTGCACCAAGTGCCTATCCGCTGCAGATCTTCCTGCATTTCGCTACAATTTTCTAATGCTGCAACTTCTCTGTATACTACAGCATCATCCGCGAAAAGCCGCATGGAACTTCCGACACTATCTACTAGGTCATTTACATATATTGTGAAAAGCAATGGTCCCATAACACTCCCCTGTGGCACGCCAGAGGTTACTTTAACGTCTGTAGACGTCTCTCCATTGATAACAACATGCTGTGTTCTGTTTGCTAAAAACTCTTCAATCCAGCTGGTCTGATATTCCGTAGGCTCTTACTTTGTTTATCAGGCGACAGTGCGGAACTGTATCGAACGCCTTCCGGAAGTCAAGAAAAATAGCATCTACCTGGGAGCCTGTATCTAATATTTTCTGGGTCTCATGAACAAATAAGGCGAGTTGGGTCTCACACGATCGCTGTTTCCGGAATCCATGTTGATTCCTACATAGTAGATTCTGGGTTTCCAGAAATGACATGATACGCGAGCAAAAAACATGTTCTAAAATTCTACAAGAGATCGACGTAAGAGATATAGGTCTATAGTTTTGCGCATCTGCTCGACGACCCTTCTTGAAGACTGGGACTATCTGTGCTCTTTTCCAATCATTTGGAACCCTCCGTTCCTCTAGAGACTTGCGGTACACGGCTGTTAGAAGGGGGGCAAGTTCTTTCGCGTACTCTGTGTAGAATCGAATTGGTATCCCGTCTAGTCCAGTGAGTATTGGGACACGGCCGGCACCATTCCAAAATACCGTCACCAACCCCCCCCCCCCCTCCCCCCACCTACGTATATGCGCTAGACATGAAATGTTTTCATAACATGTTTTTCCAAAACATCGTTAGTCGACAAGGTCGCACGCAATGTATCCGGCATGTGTTGCCTCTCTAGTCGTTATTACCGTAGCGGGTTGCGACATAGAGAGAGAGAGTTAGTGCCATCTCTCTCTACGCACGCAGTGTATCCGGCATGTGTTGCCTCTCTAGTCGTTATTACCGTAGCGGTTTGTGACATAGAGAGAGTCCATTCCAAAGCATCGTTAGTAGACAGCAACAAGGTCGCACGCAGTGTATCCGGCAAGTGTTGACTCTCTAGTCGTTATTACCGGCGCGGGGTTGTGGCATAGAGAGAGAGTTAGCGCCATCTCTCTCTATGTCGCAACCCCGCGCATACATACACGCGCTAGGCAGGACCTATATAAATCAATGCCCGACCTACCTCACTCTCACACTGCTCGTATACTTCATTCATCCAATACTTGTCACGTCTTCGTAATTAAACGTGTAAAAATGAAACGATCACGAACCGCCAGTGACAGCAGCAGCAGCAAACGTGCTCATGTGGACGAAGTTCCATTCCCTGGTAAGTACATTTTCAGAATTCTGATATCTACACCCTTTAACTCTGTGTATGAGTGCTACATATCTGTATAATGCTCTCTATAAAGATCGCTCCTCCACTTGGTCTGTGTGTGTTCCTGCTTACGTTTTTTACCCTTTTCAATCTCTCTCTCTATAAAAATTGCTTATCCACGCCTTTTTTACCTCTAACTTAGGTGTCTGAATCTTTTATTTTAACTGTTACATTTGTTTTGTACTGCTTTCTATAAATATTGTTCATCCATGTGTTGTATGTTACATGTTATACCGGTTTTCGATCTCTCTCTGTAAAGTTTACTAAGTCTTTTAACGGATTCTATGTTTGTGTATGTGTTAAGTCTTATAACCGTTTTGGACATCTCAATGTAAAGAATGACTTTCCACATGTTGTATGTGTTATAATTAATTTACCGTATCCGCTATAAAGATAGAGCTTCCACGTGTTGTGTATCTGTTATATTCGTTGTGCAGTGCTCTTTGTAAATATTTCATTTCGTTCCTTTTTTTAAATTTGCTGGTCTGCTTATTTCTCTATCACTTAACTGAAAGCACACTTCCCTTTCCATATGCGATATTATATTCAGTCTTCTCCATCTTTCTAGATTTCTTCCAGCAAATCTTGGTTAATCTAGACAACCAGATCGAGATGGAAAGAGCTCAAGCGCAGCTCGAATGTAAGTACATTTATAATACAATCACACTTCTTAAACTTAAATAATTTCATCTAATATATACCCGTTTCCTGATTGTATACATTTAGTCCTCATAAGCCGGTCTTTTCTTTGTAGATGCGCCTAATTCAGAATTCGGTTCAACCACCCAAAACGTTCAAGGAAGCGACGGTAGCGTTCAAACGGCGCCCGCCACACAGGACACTCAGTCTTTAGAGGAGGAGGAGACCAACCTGCCTGACCCGTTTGAGGAGGAGATCAACCTACCTGAGTGGTTTGAGGATCTACTTGATTTTGGCAATGAGTTGCTCAAACCATGGAGTCAGAGCGGAGAAGGTGAATAATTTTGAACATTAACATCCCTTCACATAACCACCATTACCTACTCTTATTGTTATTATGTATCGCTCTTTTAAATATAAATCACTAAATTAATTTTTTTCCTTATTTATCTTACAGGTATATCACACGGCGTAGGCCGTGTTCCTAGAGCGGTGGTTGCGGGGGCGGGACTCGGGCGCACCGAACCGCAAAGACACGCCGCGCCTTGCGTAGCCCCTATAAGGGCTTCGCGGGAGGCGGATGCAGAACACGCACCAGCTCCTCCCCCAGCGCTGTCGCAACCGTTTGGCTGCGCAGCCCGTCCGCCATCGCCACAGCCTGGCCCTTCAAACCGGCTGTCACCCCCTCCTCCTCTAGAAGCAGCAGCTCACCGCCGCCGCCCACGCAAGGTACGCGTTCCGAGACGTATACCTCTCCCCGCAAATGATGATGATGATTACGATCACCCATCACCACCCCATTCATCTATCGGGTGGACTCCTAGTTGTAGCAACAGTAATAATAGTAATTTCCTTATGGCTAGCGGTAGTTCTCTCACCCGTCCTATCGATAACGAAGTCGATCAGAATAACGGCGTAATGACTCCCTTAGAATACTCAGCAGTTGCTAGAGCGTTTGAGGGGCGAATCTCTTTCACCAGAATTGAGAATCCATGCGGGAGGTATCGCGATCCTGTAAGGTTTTTGGAGGCGTGCCTCCCCGTCTTGGAGACCGAGCTCCTCAAACTCTTAGAAGATCCGGAATTTAACGCCTTTAAATGCAGTGCTGTGTTATGCTGTGAACTGAGTCACCCCCCTAAACATCAAGATGGCGCGGAGACGTCTACTCTGCATTATATATGGGGTGACAATGGCGTTATTTCTCGGAGCACATCGATTGCTGAGTGGTATAGAGAATCCACCTTGAGCGCTATTATGGCCCGATTTTCCGAGATGGAAGTACGTGGATCCGCTAAAGCGCTCAGCAGTATACCACACCTCGACATCCATATACATGTCTATGATCCAATGAATGGAGGGTCTAGTTATATTAAACTCCCTATAGATATTGAGAAAAAGCAGGCGTGCATTAATGTTCAAAATAACTATGATAATGCGTGTTTTGCATGGTCAGTCCTGGCTTGCGAGAGAAATTACAATTACAAACATCATCCCGAGCGTCCCAGCAGTTACAAAGTCAAAGATATTAAGAGACTGTATAACTTTGACGGAATAGAGTTCCCTTTAAGAATCCAGGACATACCTAAGTTTGAGGCTCAGAATACCGCAATATCGGTCCACGTTTATGGCCTGGAGAAGAAAAGCAAGTCAGATGAGCAGAACAAGCATACAGTAGTAGGCCCCCTCCATTTCTCAAAATTTGCAGGTGAACGAGAGTTGCATGTCAACATGCTGCTCTTCTCCGAACGTGATAATTATCACTACGTCTGGATCAAAGACATGTCCCGACTCATTTCCTCCCAGTTAAGTAAAAATGATCATAAACGACATATTTGTATAAGGTGTTTGAATTATTTTTCATCTCAAGAGTTATTAGCGACACATCTATTAGATTGTGCATGCAAGGACCCGGTACGTGTTGTTATGCCCACTGAGGAAAATAAATTCATTAAATTTAAAAATGCTCACCACCAGCAGCGTTGTCCTTTTGTTGTGTACGCCGATTTTGAATGCTTGCTGGCTCCTATTACTCGTTGTGAAGGGAATCCCTTAGCCTCACACACAACCTTCACACAAAAACACGTACTTTATGCGGCTGCGTTCCAAGTTGTATGCGCATATGATTGTAAACTTAATAGCTATCAGTCTTATGTAGGGGACGATCCGGCGGTTTGGCTTCTCACTGAGCTTGAAAAACTTTCATAGCAAGTTCACAAGCTCTACAGCATCAATATTCCCATGACCAAATCAAAGGAAAATGATGACTTGTATGAAAAGGCTGTTAATTGTCATATTTGCGGGCTGGCCTTAGATAGAAAAGCGGAGACTCCTCGTAGAGACCATTGTCATCTTACGGGTAAGTTCCGCGGTGCAGCCCACAAAGCATGCAACTTGAAGTATCAGTTACCTACACACATACCCGTCTTATTTCATAATCTGAGCGGGTATGACGCTCATTTTCTCGTTGAGCACTTGGCTAAGTTCGGTATGAAGAAGGATCAGGTCAATATCCTGCCTGAAAGTGTTGAAGAGTACATTTCTTTTTCAAAACGAATGACGCCGAAAATTACGCTCCGCTTCCTTGACTCTCTACGATTTATGCAAACTTCGCTCCAAAAACTTGTTGAGACTTTACCTCGGA